>NW_023416287.1:1335833-2601666 GCF_014176215.1 Rousettus aegyptiacus
CGTCCGCTCACCGGAGGACACACCGGCCGGCATCCCGAGAACCCGACGCTGCCCTGAGGCCAAGTGACCGAGCCCACAGCGCCCTGGCTCTCGGGCAGCGTCCCACGCTGCCCGCTGGCCGGCTCCCTCCGGCCGCGGCCCCCCGCCAGCTCCCACGCGCCTTCCCCACCGTGGCCCGAGGACGTGCACTCGGCCGGTGTCCTGCTGAAACAGACTGGAGTCCGGCAGAGTTGAGGCCCCAGCTGGTGACGGTGGAGACCTGGGCACCAAGGCGGGCGCACAGGGAGAGCCGGACGCCCGGGTCCCCTCTAAATGGCCGGGGACGCCAAGGGCTGTGCCGACCCTGTGGAGGCTCACTCCAACCCTGACCCCTGCCGCCCAGCGGGCAGACTCTGCTGCTTCTGACGGCCGAGGCGAGAAGGCTCGCAGCCTGGCCTCGGAAGAGGCTGGGAGGGGGGCCCTGGACACACGCCTTCCCGTCCGGGGCCGTCTTCCCCCCACGAGCAGAGGCCGGGCCTCCTGGCGCTCACGGGGCTGCCTGGCCACGCCCGTCGGCACAACGGCCACGGCGCCTTTTGTCTCCGCTGCGGAAGCCGCGTGCTCTGCTCCTGCTCCTGCTTGCTCGACCTTTCCGCTTTATTGGAAAAGTTTAATTGGGAGTTCTAAAAGGTCACAATTAATATTTCCAGGTGAATAATACGAGGTAAAGCAGCTCCGAGTAAATACGGTTTAAATCCACAGCCACCCAAGGCGCTTAAAATTAAAACGGAAAGGACGAGGTTGGGGGAGGGAGGCCGACCGGGGTGCAGGGTCTTGGGTGAGCATGGAGCACGTGCCCGGGGCTCAGAGCAGCCACACCCGGGGTCCCAGAGATAGGCGCTCGCACATACACGTGCATGCACGCACACACACACACGCACGGCATGAACACATATGCACACACAGACACGTGCATGCACACACGAGCACATACACGCACACACAATCACATGCAATGCACGCACACACACACGTGTGCACACACATGATGCACACACACTCCCGTGGCAGACCAGGTGTGTGCGCTCACCTGCCTGGCACTCTCCGCAGGTGCGTGGAGACGCAGGGGGAGTGGGGTGGGGTCCAGGCGTGGGGCAGGCCGGAGGGGCTTGGGTCCCCGTGCCCTGACCTGCCCCCTCCTCCCCCCAGCCACGCGCTGCTGTGAACAGACGGCGTCCCTTCCAGATCAGCCGCGATGCCGTCTACGCAACGCCACGTCCCACGCCGCCCCTCGCGGTCCCCCAGCTCCTCCTTTCCGGGAGTGGCACACGCGCCCTCCGTTCACACTCAGACGGCCGCCACTGCCACCCAGGACGGAAGCTCGTGACCCGGGTCCTGGCAAACGGCGTGGCCGCCGGCACGCAGCCGGGCTCGGCCGCGCATGGAAGGAAGGAGGCGCGTGGCCGGGGGCGGCGCTCTGAGTGTGGGCCCCGCCTCCGACGGCGAGCCGGGCCCCCGCAGCGTCCAGGGCACCCGCTGGCCCCCCGTAGGTCGGGGAGCCCTCGGCACCGCCCGACGGCAGACCCGGCTCGGGAGGACGCCCACCAAGCCCGTCTGCCAGGCACACGGGGGGCCGGGCGTCCTTCCCTGGGGCCTCACGCCCGCTGGCCGCTGGCCCCTCACCAGCCCGGCTGGACCAGGCCACAGCCTCGGGCGGCTCCTGGCCCTCCTCCCCGCGCTTCCCGCGTGCGGCTCCCCCTGCAAGACCCCCCCCCCCCGCCCTTGCGTCTGTCTGTGGCTCGCCGTCCGTCCGCAGCACGTGAGGACTCCCGGTCTGCTCGCTGCCCGCCCCCAGGGCCCTGCGTTGTGCCCGCTGCTGCAGGGGAGACGATAACCAGGTGGGCGTGTGGAGACGCACTCAGGCGGGCGGCCCCGCAGAGGCCCTCGCCCCGCGGCGAGCCCCCGGAGCAGGCGGACGCCGCCTCCGGTCAGCTCGGCCCAGACCAGTGCCGCTCGGCCCTGCCCGCCACGTTGAAGAGCCATGTGACCGGCCGACCTTCGCCGCCGGCCAGGGGGGACTCTGCACGTGACTCGTGAGAGGGATGGCGGTGTCCGGGCAGCTTCTGAGCTCGTTTTCGGCCTCCGGGTCCCTTGCTCCTGGTCCCCTGGGGTTTGCTGGAGACCGTGGACTCGTGAGGGCCCCTCCCCCAGCCCCTCGTTCCCTCGTCTCGGGACCGCCAGCCCTGCCCGAGTCACCCCTCGGACGGGAGAGCGTCGTTACTGGCTTCTCCGGGAACACACGCGCTTCGGGTCGGACACCGCGGGGGCCTTGTCCCCGTCGCGGGCTTTCTGCCCATGTCCCACTCAGCCCACCCCCCAAGCCTTCTCCTCCGCTGCGGCGCACCTGCAGCTCCGTTCTCGTCGAACCCCCAAGGACACGGTGACCTCCATCCAACAGTTGCGAAGGTGGCGGGAACCTAAGGTGCCACCAAGGGTGAGCTGGCGGTTTCCTCGGGCCCGGGCAATCACCTGCCTCTGAGAGTTCTTCCTGGTGTCCCAGGATCCCGGGGTCCCGGGCGAGTGGTCCCCCACGTGTGTGCACTTCCTGGGGGTGCCGCGGCGCCCCCAGAAAGCACGGCCTCCAGGAAAGCGTCTCATTTCCACTTGCAGTCCCGGCTCAGGGGTGCCCGGCAGCGTGGGCCCCTCACGTCCCCGCAGTCGTCTCTGCGCCCTGGACCGGACGGAGCACTGCGCCTCCCTCCTCTGCGTCACCCGGCGGGGGGGGGGGGCCCGGCTGGCGTGGGGCTGAGACCCACGGCGCCTCGTGAGGCCAGCAGAAGCAGCCGCAGTGCCAGAGCGACCGCCTCTCCCCGCGTGGCCCCGATCGTCATGCAGACGCTTTGCCGCTGTGGAAGGCGGCGCCTTCCGAGGCCCGACAGCTCTGAGCTGCGGGTGACGGCAAAGGCCGCCCGCGAGGGGCAGCGACCCCGCCGTTCCTGTGACCCCGCCCCCACGGCACACCCCCGGGGGCTCCTTCTGTGCGTCGGCGCCGCCTCAGCGGTGGGGTGCGGACAGGGACGAGACAAAGCTGTCGCGCTCGAACCTCCTCGTGAGAGAGGCCGGAGCGTCCCGAGCCACCGTGCAGCCCGTGCGATTCCCGAGAGGGACGCGGCGCGCGCGGGCGGCAGGCGGGCTGGGGCCGTCGCGGAGCTGGCACACTGAGTGACGAGGTCCTCACGCGCGGGGCCCAGATCCGCCCCGGCTGCTCGCCGCCCCGCCGCGGGGCTACGCTTGCTCGGAGGCCCTGAGCGGCTTCGTCGGGGGCAGCCCCGAAAGCCCCCGGTGACTGCGGCGAGCCCGCTTCCTCCGGCCGCCCCTCCTGCCCGCGCCGGGCCGCCCGCCGAGGTCCAGCACTGGGTCTGGAGAACAGCAGGCCATCGACGAGACGTGCAAATGAGGGAGTGACCGAGAGACGGCCCAGGGTGGCCGTGTGACCCGGCTTCGCCACAGGGCAACACCCATCGCGCCCTGCTACGCACAGCAAGCGACCGGTCGGTCGGCGGTTGTCAGGCCGGAAAGTGACCGGAGGTTACGCGCCGACCGGCGCACCTGGCGGTGGGTCGCAGAATTCTCCGAGGCCCTGAGCTGGCCATTCGCAACCCCGAAAGCCATCTCCCCGGGCCCCACGCTGGGGCGGGCTGTCCCCACGGATCATTTTAATTGGATAACGGAGAAAAAAAATCCTTCTTTCATAAACCTCCCAACACTATTAGCTTAAAAGCTTTCAGGAAAATGTGCTAACTTCTGACCAGTGCCCACATGGGCATTTCCGAGGCCCCAGCTAGAGTCTGCAAAATAACACTCGCTTGCTGCTAGAAAACAGAGCATTAAAATAGAATCTAAATCAATGTTTCTGATCAATCGCTGCAGAAGTGTGTGTAAGTGGCTGCAAATTGAGTCGCACGGAGCACAGATGGGTTTTCGCGACGGCGCGAAGTTGTTCCTCAGCCGCCGCCCGCCCCGCACACGCCAGCGCCGGGGGCTTCGCCGGCCCGAGCGCCTACCTGAGCACCTCCCAGTCCCATCGATCGGCGCTCGTTAGGAAACGCGGCCTCGTGCGCGCCCCGGTGAGCAAGCCCGCGGGGCGTGAGGCAGAGGCCCCGTTTCCTCACCTCGTGTCTCTCTTGCGGGTCCGAGGGGAGACGAGGGTTCGGTCGTCTGTGCAGAGCAGGTCCTTTTAGCGACGCGTTGGCCAGAAAGGAAACGAGACGCCTTCGCTGCCCTTGGATACGAGTAGGTGTTCCTCGCATGCGTTTCTCGATTAAAGCTGAGGACAGGGCTGGCGGGAACAAACGCAGACGCCACACACGCATGCACACGCACGCACACGCACGCACACGCACGCCCACGGCCTCGCCTCCCCTCGTGCCTAGACGCTCCCTCGCCGCGCACGGCGGGGCGTTTTCCTTCCGCACACGCGAGGGCTTTATTCCCTCTAGATGCACGTGCTGGACGTGCGAGGGCGGCCATCGCGGTGCCGATTTACCCGAGGATCCAAACACTGCCGTCTGTGCCGACACACTCACGCACACGCTCACACTCACACTCACGCACACGCTCACACTCACGCGAGGGAGAGGCGGGGCCTCGCTCCTCCAGTGAGGGCAGCCGGACACACACGTCCAGTTTCGCAGGCTAACGCGGTCGCACCGGCGCGGGCAGGCGGGAGGGACCCCGTTTATCATCCTTGGTGGGCGGGACCCGCTGGCCAGTGACTCGGGACGGCACGTGCCCCACGCTGGGCTGGTGAGGTGGACAGGCCACGGGACAGCTGGTCCGTGGAGGGACAGAGCTGCTGGGGGGCTGGGCTGGGGGACTCGGACCTGGCTGGTGGTGCGTGAACCGCCCTTCGTGGGGTGCACACACATGCTCACACTAACGGGCCCGCTCTCCCGAAACCTCGGGAAGGGTGTTCCGCCTGAGTCTGCCCATGCCGCTGGGTCAGAACGCCCCAGGCCGGTGGAAGTTCTGAGCCGCGGTTCTGGAGGCTGGAAGCCCACGGCCCAGGGTTCGGCGTCTGGTGGGGACATGCTTCCGGGTTCCTGGTGGCCGTCTGCTCGCTGTGTCCTCGGCGGGGGGCGGGGCCGGGGAGCTCCGGGGTCTCTGTCACGAGGGCTCGGATCCCGCACAGGCCTCCATGCTGCCGACCTACGCTGCTCCCCGACCCGGTCGCATGGGGGGTCAGGACCTAACACACGGGGGACAGTCACAGCGTGCTCACGGGTCCCCTCAGCCAAGGAGATGTGGGGACAAGCAAACGCAGAGCCGAGGAGACAGCCTTGTGGCCGAGTCCGCGGACGGTTCGTGGGGCTCCGGGAGCTTCACGGAGACTCCAATTCTTGCAGCGGGAGCTGGCGAGACCCCCGTTCTCTCAGCACAAAAACAGGCAACACTCTCGTGCTGGCGCCGGCGGCCCCTTCCCTGGGGAAGAGCCTGCCGCCTCCGGGGGCGCCTCGGTGCGTCTCGTTTCTGTCTTTGGGATCTCGCAGAATCCTCGAGGCTTGCGAGATTTCCCCTGAGGGAAGGGGGGCGGGGTGTGGGGCCCCGTGGGCCGGCCCGCCCCGCCCGCGACAGGCTGCCGACACGGGATGGGGGCGGCCTGCGAGGGCTGGAGCCCAGCGGCGTGGGTGCCCTGGGCGCCCCGGTCAGGGCCGTGGACGGAGGCTCAGAGGGCGGTCTCACGGTGGCCACGGCAGGAGCTGCGGAGGGCAAGCACCCAGTCGGGACTAAGGAGCGTCCCCTGCGCCCCCGGGCGATGGGTTCGGGACGCGCGCTTTGCCAGGAGACCCGCTGGGTCCTGTGCTTCGGGCGCGGCCGGCTCTGCGGGCTTCTTCGATGGCCGGAAGGCGCCAGGGGCGAGGACGGAGCCGCCGCCCCACTTCGCGCACGGGAAGGCCGGCCTGCGCGGCGCGTCGGCGGGGGCAGCTTTGAAGCCGCTGGAAACCTGCCCGTGGCTCTCGAGACGCGACATCAGCTCAGACAAGGACTCGAAACCGTGTGGAGCCAAGCGGGCCGGCGGCGGGCCACGGCCAGCACGGCCCTGTGCAGTCTCCACGCGGCGAACCCACGGGGACGGGCGGGCGGGGCCGCGTCCTGGCGGCGGGAGGCGGGGCCGGGGGCCCGGAGGTCACTCGCAGGCCGGGGGTCCCCGGGGTGAGGACGCGCTGTCGAGTCGGACCTTGCGGGGGCCGCGCCGCCTCGCACGAGGCCGCCCCTCGGCTGCCCTTTCTCGCTCTCAGTTCCGGTCGCCCATGGCCGACCGGGGTCTGGACACATGCGATGGAACGTTCCAGAAATAAGCACATCCGTCAGGTTTGACTGGCACCACGTTCTGAGTGAGGTGACGGACTCTCAGGCCGTCCCTCTCCGCCATGCCGATGTGACGCCCCCTCCGCCCGGCGCCTCCCCGCCCGTTGGTCACGGGGCCACCGTCCCGGCGACCCTGCCACCCTCCCTGGTGACACGGTGTCACGGAGCCGGTGTCCGGTCACCGTAACGATGCCCACAGTCCGAGAGAGCGAGGCTGCTGACTAGGACGGGCTGAGCGTGGCCGCGGGGGGCTGCCTCTGGGTGGGGGGTCACGGGGAGGAACGCGGCCTGGGGGGCCGGCACTGGCCGCGGCTCGAGGCGTCCACTGGGGGCCTCGAGGATAATGGGGGGCTGCTGCCTGTCTCTCTCCACCGTCGGCTGGAGCCAGGCCGGCCTTGGCCACGCCTGCGGCAGGCGGGGGACGCGGCTGAAGAAAAGCCTCCCGCGAGGACAGGTTTTTAATGGGGACCATGCACCTGGCGCCGGGCCGGGCTCAGGGCAGGAGGCCGGGCCCCGGCGCCGCACAGTCTTCTGCAGAAGGATTTACGCTGGAGCGAGCAAAGGCATTTCTATATTTGTTTTGAAGATTAAATTTCATTACATAAAGTGTGTGCTTTGCTACGTTGGCAGCTGACAAGTTACAAGCAAGGTTCTGAACTGCCGGCCCATCTCTGGGGCGCCGAAAAAGCCCACGAGGCGGGTGTGGGCCGCTCCCCCAGCCCATGCCGGGCGGACGGCCACCCTGCCACCTGGCCCTCCCTGGGGACGTCTGCCGCCGGTTCCCAGGGCCTGCCACTGGGGGGCCTGGGGTGCACGGGGACAGCTCGGGGGGGTGCAGGGGTGCACGGGGACAGCTTGGGGGGGCCCGGGGTGCACGGGGACAGCTCTTGGGGGCCCGGGGTGCACGGGGACAGCTCTGGGGGGCCCGGGGTGCACGGGGACAGCTCTGGGGGGCCCGGGGTGCATGGGGACAGCTCTGAGAAGCCAGCGTGTGCGGCTCGCTGCAGGGGACGCCAGAACCTTCCCCCGTGCCCCAGAACTGGCCCCTGAGCGGGCGGCGTCCTCTTGCTCGGTCCCGCCACCCCAGCTCTGGTCACCGCCGGCTTCTGAAGAGCAGGATTCTACCCGACAGGCGCGTGGCTCGCGAGACGCCTCACACGCCCTCTGCCACGCGGTCGCGGGCACAGCCCCGTGTCCCTGGCCAGGCTCAGCACACCCACACCCGCGTGCGAGCCGCGCAGACACTCTCCAGGGGCGAACGTGCATGGGGACCCTGCAAGGCGAGCCCCGTGCCCGCCCCGAATGGCTCGGCCACCGTACGTCTGTCACCCTCATCTCTGCAAAAAGATGCCGAGTTCTTAGGAAGCTGCCGAGAGCCATGCGCAGTTCGTTCTCGTACATCTTTCCACTCAGTGTGTTTTTCCCAAGACAGGGTGATGCCGGGTGAGCCGCCGACATCTCCTTTTGGTGGCTGCGTGTGGGCAGGCGGCCCCACGACGGACACTCGGCTCCCGTGGCAAACGCCACGAACCTACAAACCCACGAGGGGCACAGCATCACACAGGCTAGAATCTTCTGGAACCGTCGGGCGTTCTATGGACGACTGAACCCCGCCTCCTCCAGTCATGGCCTCGTCTGAGTTGCTAGCGCCTCCGTCCCTCCCTCCCCTCATTCCTTCCTTCCTCCCCTCAGTCCACCTGTCCATCCGCCCCGACGTTCCCGAGGCGGGGGCGGTTCTGGGACCCCACAGAGGCCCCCCGGCCCCGGCCCCTCCCCTCGGGCTGGTGCTGTCCTCACCCCGGGAACAAGGCCGGGGACCAACAGATGCTTCGGACTGTAACTGCGGTGATGGTCTCGAGAAGCGTCTGATGCATTTGTGGTCACCTTTCGGGTGAATTAAGCCTCATTTTAACACATGGCAGAAAAGTCTTAACAACTCACAGAGTGTTCTGTGTGATCTGGTCAGAAGAGAAGACTCACGCTGTGCAATCTGTAGGTCGCTCCCACCAAACGGCACCTCGAATCTGAGTGCGTGTGGCTGGGCGAGGAAGATGGGGGTGAGGACGCGAGGTAGGGGTCCCCCTCGTGGTGACGCCTGCAGGAAGGGCCTGGGCTGTGCGCGCGCTTGCGTCCAGCCCGCCCCGCACTGACGCGCACCCGGGGACACACACGGATGCCTGCACGTGCACACGCACACGCACACATGCACACACACACACATGCACGCACACACGCACTCACACACGCACACACATGCACACACATGCACGCATACACACACTCACACATGCACACACACGCACACACGCGCACATGCACACACGCACATGCACACACACATGCACACGCACACATGCACGCACACACGCACTCACACATGCACACACGTACACGTTTACACACGTACATGCGCACACACACGCACATGCACACACATGCACACACACACATGCACACACATGCACTCGCACATGCACACATGCACACACACGCACACACGCACACGCACACATGCACACACACATGCACTCACACATGCACTCACACATGCGCACACACGCACATGCACGCACACATGCACACACGCACATGCACACGCACGCACACATGCACGCAAACACACACTCACACATGCACACACACGTACACGTTTACACACGTACATGCGCACACACACATGCACACACACACACACACTGTTTTAATACAATTTCAAAAGTGACATTCTCGTTAAGGAAACCAGCAAAACTTCGATATATACGGAATAAAAACGAAAGTGCCCCTGGTGCCCTGTTCCCTGGTGGCCCACACCGTCGCCTGTCCCCAGGCGGCGGGGAGCGTATCTGGGCCCCCGCGGCCGGGCTGGCTCTGCTCTCTGTGCCGGACGCCTGCCCGCGCCCTGCGCTCTGGTGGCCGTCCTAATCAAGGTTTCCGTGGGCGAGAGCACACGCCCTGTAGAACTTTACATCCTGCTTTTATCATCTCGACTCATTTCATAACTGTTTTACATCATTTAACTCCATCTTGTAAACATTTTTAGTGTTATTTGATGCCAAACGAACCTCGGAAATGGATTAAGACACATCTAATGAATAAAACACTGCAATAAATTACAAAAGAGCCACCAAGATCACATAGTCTTGCATGTGACTGTTTTGACAACACATTGCTTCTCATACAATATAAAGACACAGCTAATTAACGAAGTTCCTTTAAAATTCTTGAACTTCCTTTACCATAATCGTGGGAAATAAAAAAGCATTTTTTTTCCTAGACGAAAAATCGCCCCAAGAATTAATGTCTCGAACAATGAAGTTCAAGATTCCATGGGCTGGGACGGATTTTTCTCAAACGCTCGTGGCGGGGGTACAGACAATCACTTTTTTCTGGCATTTAATAAAAGCATTATAAATGTCCATGCGCTATAACCCAACAATTGTATTTCTAAAAGCTTAGCCTAAGGAATTACAGACAAATGAGAGAATGATTAAGAGGGTTCATCATTACATTATTTATAATTTTGAAGAATTAGAAGTAACCCAAACATCAGTCGTAAAGGTTAGGTAACGGTTTCCCTGTAACAGAGATTCGGCCGTTTGAAATGCTGATGTAAAGTCACGTCGTGGATGGCTATGCTGCGGTACTGAGTAACCCAGCGCTCTCCTATTCCACACGGCGGGTGCAACCCAGTCGCGGTCAGGGAGCCCCACGCACACACACACGCATGCAAACGACGGCAGTGTGCGTGGAAGGCACCACGTAAGAGGATCACGGCGATTTCGCGCGAATACTGTGGTCACGGAAGGTTTTTCTTCTCTTTTCTGTATTTGCTGCTTTTCCTACCGTGAATGTGCATTATGCGCTTTACAAAGGTTAGAGCGATGGGGTCACCAGGCCGGACGTTGGCCCGAAGCCCCTGGTTCCGTCTCCCCCTCTGCGATGAGACGCAGCCCCCCCCCCCAGGGCCCGCCGTGCGAACATGTGGAGCGAGGGTGGCCGTCGGTTTCACGGCCCGGCGTCCGTCGCCCCCGATCCGGGAGTCCCCCCTCTTCCGAGGATCGGCTCGGCAGCAGGACAGTTGCAGGGGCCTGCCCACCCTCCAACCCCCCAGGGGCCAGGTCTCTCCCCAGTCCGCCAAGGGCAATCCCAAGGTCGACTCAGTGAAAACAGGAAAAGCACGTTTTACGGTTCTGTTTGAGATTAAGGAAACAGAAGCCTGAGAAAAGTACTGAAACCACCAAATCGTTTAAAAGTAAACGAGCACGGATAACACATTAACTGAGGACGTTTCAATTTGGAGAAGGGTTGGCGGGAGTCCCCTGGAGCAGGGCTGGCCAGATGGCCTTCGGTTCACCTGCGAAGTGGGACCACCTGTCTGAGGTCCGGACTCTTAAGTGGTGAAGCCGGCGTTCTGGCCGATGTGAGTCCAAACCCGCACGGCCATCGGCGTGCCACACACCTGGAGCACCGCCGGCTCCTGCTACGACCAGCTGCCGGTCACGAGGGGGCGCGTGGGACACAGCCGCCCGTCCTGGGAGGCCGTGCACGCTCCTCGCGGGTCAGGGAGGCCCACCCCTGGGGGACCCAAGCAGGACGAGAGCCCCGCGAGCATGGGAGATGCCCGCAGAGAGGACAGCGTCCTTCCCGGGACCCGAGACGCCGCAGCCAGAAGCCACTGTCACGGCCAGCGCAGTGTGACCCGCCCACGACGGCAGCGCTGGAAGTCCTCTGCGCCCCGCCTCGCCGGCTCGCAACCTCCTCCGCAGGCACTGGGTGCCGACCCGAGCAGAGACTGTGGGGGGTGGGGTCCTGAGGGCGTAATGACAGGCGAGCGGCCAGCGGGTGCGCCGACGAGGCTGTGGGTGCGCCGACGAGGCGAGGTCCGAGGGAAACACAGCGGCACCAGTGAGGGACCAAGCTAATGGGCAGCTCTCGGACAAATTACCAAAATACTACTTACTCCTGAATTAGCTGTGCCAAAGACCTGTAATTATTATTACCTCGAAGTATGGAAATAAACCTTTTAAAGTGCCACGTGAACACAGCATATGGGCGATCGCGTGTTCATGCTGAAGTACAGTTTTTCTGGCGGTGAGAGCTTGTCCGTCTTGTGCAAGACCGCGTCCCATTGCCTCGCACAGAGCCGGCCATACGGCAGGTGCTCGCCGAGTCTTAAAAGAGAAGCAAAGATGACGTCTTCCCTAACCAAGCTTCCTGGCTAACAGTGAGGTGAACCGGTCAGTGACGTTGCTGGCCGGCATTTGCTGTGCTTCCGGACACGCGACAACACACACTCTCACGTACACACAAACGCACATGAATCGCAGGCGGCAGACAGCGCTTGCTCGGCGTGTGCGAGCGTCACGTGGAGCGCCGGCACACTCGGCCACGAGCACACACGGCCCCGGCCTCTCGGAGCTGAGCGGGGACCTCGTCCCGGACGACAGGGTGTGCGGCTCCGGGAGGGAACCCGCACGGGGCGGTCTGCGCTCCTGTCCGGGCGGGTCGTGGCGTCTGTCCGCTCTCCGTGCTGCCCTGTGGCCATGACCAGGGCTCCCTCGCTGACCGAAGGTCAGTCAGGCCCCTCCCGGCCCTGCCCCGGCCCCGCCGGGCCCAGTTTCACTAAGCCCGGTCACTGAGGAGCGCCCCACCCGATGCGTCCACTGACTTTGCTGGGCAATGACAGCAGAACCTTCTACCTGCAGGGAAACCCCCCAGCCCGGCACCCAGGGACCCCTCTTCCAGAAGCTTCTGGAATCTGCCACTGTCTCCGGGGCTTTACAACCCACAGTTTGTAACCGATTAGTCCTCCAAACCATCCGGAGCGGCTCCGGGCACCGCTCAGGAGACACACCCTCTCGCCCCGCCCTCGGCAGGCTCGTCCTGGGGTTCTTCGCAATCCCGTTGGTGATGCGCTCACCCCGAAAGGCCTCACGGCGTCCCAGCCCACGACGCGGAAACGCGCAGCCCCCACGTGGCTTCCGGGCCGCAGGACACGGTGCGGCCCGGACACGGCGTGGCTGGTCGCGCGGCCGATGCCCTCTCGGCCTCACGTGTCCCCCGACGACGACACTGTTTCCCCTTCTCTTTGTCCTTATCATGGCTTCGAGACCCTTGACCCTCTCGTCCCTGGGTTTGGCCACCGAGGGCTGGCCTCGCGGTGCGTCCTCCTGGCCGTGGGCCCGGGCGAGGGATGTGGTCCTTTGCCGACAGTCCCTCGCGCCTGCAGCCACGTCCTTGGGAGTCGGGAGGGAGGAGGCCGGGCTCCCGGACGTGGGCGCCCAACTCCCTGGGCGCATCGGTCGTTCCGGGGAAGTTCAAGACCAAGACACCCGGAGGCGACAGGCCCGATGCCGGCGCTCGGCCGGCGGGAGGCGTCAGTCCCAGCAGCCCGGGTGTGGCTGGAGGGATGCGTTTGGGGAAGGGACAGTCGCGGTCATGCTTTTCTGGGGCCCCGAGTGCTGATGAGACGTCTCCCGAAGTGCCGTCTCCACGGCGAGAATGGCCATGGGTCCACCCGCCAAGCGGGATGGCTTCGCGGGGTTTCTCTGGACGTTCGGGGCACGTGAGGCCACCCGTCCGACAGGTCCCCGAGACAGAAACTGTCACCAGCCTCCTTCCACAGTCGCGGGGCCGCGGCCTCCGAGAGAAGGAGCTGCCCGTCCTGAGACACACAGAGCGAGGGTGACGGAGCCCAGATCTGAGACCGAGCCCCGCTGAAGACCCTCTCTCCGGCTGCGGGGACGAGGTGGCCGGCCGCGGCACGTCAACCTCGGTGACAACTCCAGGTCGTCTGGGCAAGCGTGCTTCCTCCATAAACGCGTGCACTCGGAGAACGCGGCGCAGGGCACGGGCTGGGAGTCTGCCCCCCCCCACCCCCCCAGTTCTCGTGCTGACGCCCTGGCCCCCGGGACGACGGAGCAGGAGGCGGGGCCTCCGCGAGGCGGTCGGGTCGCGCGGGCGGAGCCCACGGTGGGACCGGCCGTCACGCGGGGAGACAGAGAAGTCTGCCTCCCTCTCTCGTTGCCCCGTGAAGACACAGCGAGCGGCCGGACGCGCACTCGCCACACCCTGCCCCGGGACGACCGGCCTCCCTGTGGTGCCCGTCACAGCGGCTGAGCAGCCCGAGGCAGCGCAAACGCCGAGGGCCACTTCCCGGCACTTCCGCGGCTCGTGATCATGGACACGCAGGATCCCGGCCGACTTCTCCCGTTTCCCGCCTTTCCTGGCTCTGGCGGCGCGGCCAGCCCTGGGGGGCGGGTGCAGGCCGGGCCCGGCCAGGCAGAGGGTGCGAGACGACCTGCCAGTCACGGCACCTTTGCAGCCGCGCCCACGACCCGCAGAGCGCGCCTTCCTGGTGGCCGGGAACATGCGGCTTTGGCGGGGAGCCTGTTTTAATCCCTGGGCTTTATGCACGTAATCCGCTTTAATTTTTAGATGAAACACCTGTGTGCTTTAGGCATCTGCAGACAGGAGCACAGACTTCCTTTCAAAGAGAGCTGTCATCGCCGGCAAATTAGCGAAACATAAAATTAACCGGGCTGACTGTCAACAATCACGCTGAACGTTAAAGCCATCTTCTCCGTCAGTGGCTGCGCAGGGCGCCCAAACGGGACCCTGAGCCGTGACGCACGCTCTCTGGCGCCCCTCACAGCCGTGGCAGCGGCACCCCCGGAGTGGCTGTCCCCCCCCGCCCCCCGCTCCCTGTGTTCCTGCCAACGGCGCCAGCCAGAGGACGGTGCTGACGACGGCCCGTCTGACAGGCGCCTCGGCGACTCCGCGGCTCTGACTGCGCGCACGGCGTTTTAGGCAAATTAACGTGTCCAAAAAATCCGTTATCACTGCGCTCGTGCACGGGTGGAGGTGTGACGTTGACAACTCTGGGCTCTGGCTTCGCAACGCGCCGAAACGTTTCGAGAGGCTAATGAACTCGCACGGGGCGCGCACCCCGTCAGCAGAGGGGACGGGCTGCTGTCGGAGGACCGGCCGCGGGAGGCAGGCTCGTTCCGACAGGCGCAGTCTGCGGGGCGCGGGGCCGCGGCGAGGACATGGGGTCCATCGGACGCCACCCGATGGGGACTTCCGGTGAGCCTCACCTCACGACACCGACCTTGGCCTAGAGGAACGCGCCGGCGCCGTCTCAGGAGATCGGCAGCTCTTCGCGGGGCGTGGGGAGCAGAAACCGGTGCTGAGGACCCCGGACGCTCGGAAACGATGGCGCTCCACAGGGACCCTCCGCAGACGCGCCGGCGTGAGGACGGGGACCAGCCCGACGCCGGGCGAGCGGGGGGCACGGAGACGCTGCCTCCCCTGCGGGACGGCGGGGAGATAGGCTCGGCCTCCCGGCTGACGAGCCGGCAGCGCATCGGGGGGGGCTCCACTTTGCACTGGACCCCATGACAACACGGAGGAGCGCTCTCCGCGAACCGGCAGGCGTGCACACGCGTACATGCACATGCACACACGCACACACACGCGGGCACACACGCCTCTCCAGGGAGCCTAATAGGGCACGAAAGTAGTTGGTGTCAACTAAATGGACTAAAATGACAACGTAAACATCTCTGTTCGTGAACTATAAAGCACGTCGGTGAACGTCGGCCTCCAGCTACGTTCCTCTACGTTGTCTGTGTGTGCTGGAGACTTGCACCTCGCCGGTCTCTCTCATCTCTCATCTGATCTATCTATGTATCTGTCTGTCATCTATCTATCTATCTATCAATCAATCACCTATCCATCACCTGTCACCCGTCATCTAGCTCTCCCCTGTGCACCCACCGCTCCGAGAGGACAGGGAGACATGCAGCGGCCCCCGCTCCCCCCGCCCTGCGCACCCGGCAGGGCCAGAACACTGGTGGGTTCTCAGGCCTGGGTCTCTCTGGAGTGTAGGAGTCCCCAGAGGCCGCCGAAAGGTCGGACCTTGAACTGAGAGCACTGGACAGAAACGCGAGGACCTGCTGGTGGCTGTGACTTTGACATCCGTGGCCGGACGAGGCGGGGGTGGGGAGCCTTTCGCGGCGGCCCTGTTGCCAGCCAGCCCCGAGGATGGACCCCTTTCCGAGGGCTCGGCCCCGAGTGAGACCGGCCGTGTCTTCCCCGTCTCTGCCCTGAGGCCCGGGTGAACTCTGAGGCTCCCGTTCTGCGACCCACTGGCCCCCCGGCATCCTCTCTTACCGCGGAGGGACAAAGGGTAAAATGTGCCAAGATGCCTATGTGGCCGTCCGATGACAGTCGGGGGCCCCTATCCAGGTTCCTGCAGGGAACGGGGAGCTCCAAGGACAGGAGCTGCTCCTCGTCCCTCCACCCTGGCTGAAGGGATGAACAGCGAAGTCAGTCCCGTTTCTCAGGAGCCCTGTGCCAGGAGTCGGACACGGACCCCGCGTGGGTCTTGCACATGCCCCCCCCCGCCTCTGCAGGATGCAAGGTCCGTGTGGGAGACGTGGCCATCCTGGCAACCGGGGGACCTGAAGCGTGCAAGCATCTCAGCTGCAGCACCAAGCACCAGCAACCGCTGTGGGGGACAGACGAGCGCCCCACGAGCCCCAAATTTGAGCTTCGAGGGTGGGAACGGCTGCGGAGAGCAGGAGGCCGTGGAGCCCGTGGCCCCCGGGAGCTCACCGAGCGCACACGCCAGCCGGGGATGAAGAAAACGCCGGGGCACAAAGGGGCGCAGGCAGACCCGGCCGCGGCGCCCCGCAGAACGATTCCGCTGCTCTTAGTCTCCGGGGATTAATTATTTCCCCGGTGGCTTAGGCATCCGGTTCGCTAGGTTTATTTTCTCTCGAAGCCCTCCGTTTTTTTTTTTTTCCACATGTATGTTTCACTCTCTCATCCCGGATTCTGCTCAGAGGCGGACGGTTTGGTTGCGACTGACCGCGACGCGGAGGTGATGGAGTGAGGTGCGTGCTCGACGCGGGGGCGGCGTGTTTCCGGGGGCGGCGTGTTTCCGGGGGCGGCGTGTTTCCGGGGGCGGCGTGTTTCCGGGGGCGGCGTGTTTCCGGGGGCGCATTAAAGCGCGAGGACGTCGCCGCGCTGCCCCGGGGCTTCTCCCGCTGACCGACATAGGCAGACGGCGTCTGGTCCGGTCTGGAAGGAGGGGAGGACGTCTGCACCGTTCAAGACGAGGCGCTCCGGGTCCTCAGAGCGAAGCCTCCGCTCGCTCTGCCTGGAGGGCGGCTGTGTCCCCCGGACCCGGCTCTGATTTCAAAACCCCTCCGAAGGAGCGTTTGCTTTCCGAAGCGCTGGAGCGAGGACTGGAGCAGAGAGCAGGCAGGGCAGGGAGGGAAAGCTTTCTTTTTTTAATTTTATTTTTTTTAGGGACACACTTGGAGGTGAGAGAGATAAAGAGATGTGCAGGAGCCCCCGCCGAGCGGGGTCGCGAGTCCCGATGCTCAGGCGCCTCCTCCCCTGGGCACGCGGGGCTCTGCCAGCACGGTCCGTCTCCCTCCTGCAGGTGAGACGGGCTCCTCCCGGGTCGCTTTCTGCTTTGCACACAGCATGTGGCGGGCAGGCTCCTCTGGGACCCGAGTCCTCGTTGGCAGGAAGTAGCCAGAAGGAGAGGGGACCGAGGACGAGACAGCAGAGTCCGGAAGGAGAGCCGTGCGGGCAAGTCCCCCACCGCACACCACATGCGAAAGCACCGTGCTCCCGACTGCAGGCCTCGGCACGCCAGGCCACACTGCAGCGTTCACGGCGAGCGGAGGGGCTGTGCGTGGTGCGCGGGGGCGAGGGGTCCCGGAGACGGCACCCGAGGGCCCCAGCCTTGCAAAATCGGCATCGCGTGTGGCATCCAAACACCTCGGCAAAGCCACAAGGAGAAGACAGGATAATCCATTTTTGGAAAAGGTCACAAAGGATCTGGGCAGAGAACTCACAGATGGGGTAACTCGGATGGCAGCTAAATACGGGAAAAGAGGCAAATTAAGAGAAATGGCTATCGAAGCAGAGAGACCACCTGTGCCCACCGCATTAGAGAACACGGAGGTAGCCAAGCGCGGCCACAGGTCTGCAGAATTAATCCCCTGAATAAAGTAAGAGGAAGCAAGGGAAGGCGCGAGGCCGTGATCTCGGCCCTGTCAGTCATTTCCACGCCACAGAGCAAAACCATGGGACTAAAGCACAGAAGCACCTGATCCTGGAGTCGGGCCGGAGCGTGGTCCGGGGTGCCGAGTCAGGCCCGGAGCCCTGTCCAGGGCGCCAGAGTCAGTCGGGGGCGGGGGGCGCTGTCCGGGGTGCTGAGTCAGATCTGGAGCCCTGTCTGTGTGCTAAGACCTGGAGCCCAGTCCAGAGCGCAGAGTCAGGCCTGGAGCCCTGTCCGCGGCGCCGAGTCAGTAGGGGGAGCTCTGTCCAGGGTGCTGAAGCAGGCCGGGAGGGGACCCCCCCCAGGCAAGGGTGCTGACCGCTCCGGGCTGAAGTGTTAGGTGCCGATGCTCGCCCCCCCCGCCCCCGGGGTTCGCGGCGGTTCCCTCTGGACCAGCATCGGGCCAGCGTGTTGTGCCGGCCAGGCGGGACGCATGGGGACGTGGTCTAATCCTCCATGCGGGGAGGTGACAGGCTGCGACTTCCCACTTGACTGGGACCCCTGGGTAAACGCATCATTAGCACTTTCTAGACGTGACGGAGACGCCTCTCTGCGAACCTTCGAGATGACTTTGCCGGCCCTCAGTTACGCATGCTGGTCGGACTGACCATTAGTATTGCAGCAAGCCACACGCATCGGGGCGTGACGCCCGCCTCCCCGCCCGGGACCCGCGGGCGGGAGATGGAGAGACGCGGGAGGGAGGCTCATCGTCGCCCCAGTGGGGCCTGACGCCCGGCCAGGGGAGGGTCAGGTCATGCAGGGCCGGGGGGCCGGGGGGGCAGGTGTCGGTCGCACTGGGGTTGGGGGGTGCGCAGGGACAGCAATGAGCATGTCAGACACGGGGCAGGACCCCGTCCCAAACCCGCCGAGATACGGACGTATTGCACCAGCCGCCCACAAAGACGACTTTCCTGTTCCCCAAAATGTCTCCCCAAGCCAGCCTCGCATGGCCGAAATGCAAACTCAGCCAGGGGCTACACAAGTCTGGGGGGCAGCCTGGCCCACACGGAGAGAACTCGGACCCTCGGGAGGCTCCCAGTGCTGACCCTGCCCCATCCTGGGTTCCCACGGAAGTGTTCATGACCCCACCTGGTAGAAAAACTTACGAAAAGTCGCCTTTTTTGTTTGTTTGTTTGCCTAGTCTTGTTGTATCAGCAGTGATTTCATGGCTGCCACCAATTTTGTGTGTCATCTCCCCCTTTTTTGCTATTATGTTAGGTTTTATGTCTATTTATAAAAAGGCTGTAAGAAAAATAATTTATGAGACAATCATAAATAATAGGTGTGGGGCATTAAATGTGCTTTCAGATAGTGCATTTTCCTCTTAAATGGAATCAAAAAGCTTTTTGGATTAAAAAGGAATCCTTCTGCATTTCACAAGGTCATGGTGTTACTTAGTGCTTTTGTGAAAGGAAAAAAAGCAAACAAACATTAAAAAGGAACGTGTCTCAGTCCGTGCATCTTGGGGGCGGAAGAACACCCCACCTTTACATGTGTGCGTATTAAAAGCCCACTCAGCCCTCAGCCGAAGGCTGAGTTTGGTTCTCATCACGTTCACATACTCGGCTGAGCATCTGAGTGCTGAGTCCATGTGGTGAAGGCCGATTAAAACAGTGACAGTGTCCAAACGAGATTGTAAAGGTCAACGGACCAGGAAGCAGCCAAATCACCACCGCCGGCCACGGCCGGGCCTGGAGCTCGGTCCCCTGTCAGCCCTGCTTCAAGCTGCCCACAGGACCCGCATCCCGGTTTCGCACGCGCCAGCTACGGAGATGATTTCCGAATTTCCCCTGCAGTATCACGGCTGGGGCCGTGAAGCCAATTTGGAGGTGACGGCGCCCAGCGCGCTCCCCTTCCCCACACGGCCTCTTCGGACACGGTCCCCGGCAGCCCCTCGACTCGAGTCGCATTAGAGATTCATTATCATTCCATTCGTGCCACTCGGGGACAGGAAATAACACAGGACACCAGCAAACGCGTGTCTCCCGGCTCACTGTGCTCGTGGGACGATTTCCGGCGACGTTAAAGGCGGCCTTTTTAGATGACGTGTACCCGGTGTTCGTCTCGCTGGGGACGGGTCGGCGGGGCCCTCCCGCCTCGGTCCAGCGTCTTCGCACCCTCATAAAAAGCGCAGGACGTAGCAGAGCCCCCGACACGGTCTCGGGGGTGCCCGGGGTCTGTGGCCCGCCCTTTGCGAACACCGGTTGTGCCAGGTGTGCCCCGAGCGCAGACGCGCCCCGAGGGGGGCTCGTGGGCCGCCGCCGTCTCCCCAGCACACGCCAGTCGGCGCTTGCTGAACGAGGAGGCGGCTGTCCGGATGGGTAGGAAGTGAGGGCCAGGGGCGGGAGCGCGGGCTGGGTTTGGGGGCCCAGCTGTGACGAGGACCTGGAGCTCGGCGGTGGCACCAGGTTCAGCCAGAAGCCCCTCCTTTCTCAGACGCACTGAGCTTTCCGCGGGTGGCGACCCCGCATCAGCACCGGCAGCGGCCCGGGGGTCACCTCGACGCCAGGTGGCTTGTGAGCTGGTCCGAGCTGCAGGCCGAACCAGTCGCTTTTTCATGGAGAATTATTTTTACTTAACAGAACCACCGACGAGCCACAGTCGGTCGCATCGGCGTGTCTGGCACACACGCGGTCGAAAACGAACGAAGCGAGTCTGTTGCTTTAAGGAAAACGACTGATGGTGTTTGTTGCCGGTGATGAAATCGGAGCTTTCCGGTGAAAATCAGGGTTCTGGAGAAGTCGTATCTGCCAGTGCGAGCCGCACAGCTTCCCAATAACTAAGGGCTTTTCCGATGCGAATGGTGGTGAAATTAGCAAACGGGATTTTTAAAATACTGCATACCGAAAGGTCTACATCCCTCGGACAGCCAATGACTTGAAAAGACTCATCCGCGATGTTATGAAATTATGCATGGGTTAAAGATGGATTCAAAGAACAAGACACGCCGGTGGCTTTTGATTTTGTGGAGTACAAAAGGTCCAGTGATAGGGATTCGGCTTCCGTGCTGCTACTAACCTTCAAGAAACTGGCTCGTTAACTCTCAATGTCATATCGGGGAACGTCCACCAACATCTGAACGGCGATGACACACCCCCCTCCGTCCGCGCGTCCGGGTGAGTCTGATTTTTCAGCCCGGACCCCAGATCACGGCAGAGGGTGTGCGGGAGCGGAACGCGGTCTTCCGCTAAGCCGGCCACGGGAGGGATTTGCGAAAACGTGAAACACCCGCTTCTCCCGCTAAACTGGGTTTGTTTAGGAAAGCAAATGTCGTTTCCACAAAAATACGTTCTTTATGTCAGCATGTAATGGGTTTACTATGGTATTTTTAAATGCGTTAGTTAAGTATTTTTCGAATGTCTTACTTTCAATGTCTCATACAGCAAATATTTTGCCCACGTGCACAAAGGCGCTTTGAAGCGTCAGTATTTTTCAGAATATAATGAGGTTCAGAGAACGAAACATCGAGAAGGGCTGGTACACCCCGCGCACGTCGTCAGGGGAGGGGCTAAGTGGGGGGCGGCAGAGTGAGGGGACCCGGCGGGCTGGAGCGGGGAGACAGGCTCTCTCCTCCGACGGGGGGTCGGCAGGCCTCAGAGCGAGTCTTGTGCACTGAGCTGTGTCCCCTCAAATCCACGTGTTAAAACCCTGACCCCCAGCACCACAGAATGAGATCGTCTTTGGAGTTGGGGTCTTTAAAAACACAGTGAGGGGGGCTCTAACGCGATGTGACCAGTGTCCTCGTACGAAAGGGGGGATCGGACGTGCAGAGGGATGGCCGTGCGAGGACACAGGCAGCCGTCTGTAAGCCGAGGAGAAGGACCTCGGGCGGAGTCAGCACCTTGACCCCGACTCCGGCCTCCGGAGCGGCGAGACTACGAATGTCCGTCGTTTCAGCCGCTCGGGCCGCGGTGTTCCGTCACGGCGGCCTGAGCTGGTGCGTGCGGTGACGGTCGCACACGGGCCGCGGTGTTCCCTCACGGCGGCCTGAGCCGGTGCGTGCGGTGACGGTCGCACACGGGCCGCGGTGTTCCGTCATGGCGGCCTGAGCTGGTGCGTAGTGACGGTCGCACACGGGCCGCGGTGTTCCGTCATGGCGGCCTGAGCTGGTGCGTAGTGACGGTCACACAGTGTTCAAAGGGAGGGAAGATGTAGGGGCGCACGTAAGGGGGAAGGGCCCTCTGAGGAGCGGGGCCAGTCGGGGCAGAGGTCCCGAGGCGGGGACGGCCGAGTGGCCGAATGGCGGAGGCGGCCAGGACGGCGAGGGCGGGAGGGCGGTGGGGTGCAAGGCAGAGGGGCGCCGGCCGCAGAGACCGCTCTCCGCTTCGGAACGCGACCCTCGGCGGCTCTGAGCGCTGACCAGCGAGGCGACCCGGCTCGGGCGGGGGCAGATTTCTCCCACTGCCGTGTGGAGCAAGGGCTGAGGTCAGCAGACTGCACGGCCCGCCTGCCACCATCGGATTTTGTAAATAAAGTTTTATTGGAACACGACCTCTCCTGCTCATTACACATTGTCGATGGCGCTGTCGTGATACAGGGGAAGGGCTGAGTCGGGGAACAGAGAGGGGTCCGGAGAGCAAAGCCGCGAACATTCACCGTCCGGCCCTTGCTGGGCCGGGTTTGCTGACCCCCGGTGCTGACCGCTGGGATAAGTGTGGGTCCTGAGAGATCTGTCGGAGAGGATTTTACCCCTTGCGCTCAGCATGTTTAAAACGGCTGTTGGGAGTGAAATCAGCAAGACGATGTCCAGGAAGCCCAGACCCTTCTACCCCGTGGAGACGCTGACTGAACGGTGATCCGCAGACGAACCGCCTTTGAGGAAAATCGAGAGGTCGCCGCACCCCAGACGAGCCGAGAAGAATCACGTTAAATCTGGCGGGGGATCCACGACATTGCTCGGTCGCAGCCCCTCTCCTGGGACAAGGGAATGGGGCGCAGCCCGGGGTCCCGTCTCTGTCGGAGGATGGCTGAGAGGCCGGGCTCTGTTCTGCCCGGGTCCAAAAGCTGACAGGCGTGGGAGGTGGGTTGGAGGTGGCGGAGGATGGAGGGTGCGTCGCGACAGAGCCGCGTCAGGGAGGCCGACGCACCGCGGGCCGAAGCTCGGCGGGCGCGGTCCGCAGACCAGGCGAGCCTCAGCCAGGAGGCGCCGCACACGAGCCAGGAGGACGTGGCTCCCCAGAGGAGTCTCGAGGGTCCTGCGGACTCTCCGGCCAAGTAGACTGGCGAAGATCTCGGCGCCAGATCGTAAAGACGGGCCAGGCGGTTGTTCTCCCGAGGCTCCCATCCCAACACACGGTGAGAAGCGTACAAAGAAACAGGGAACTGCGGCCCAAAGGAAGGAACAAGTCACATCTCCAAAAACTGACCTTAAAGCAACGGAAATATGTGAATCGCCAGACAGAACATTTCCAATGGCGCTCGATAGCGTGTTGATGAACTGGGAGAGAGGAGAGGCCAACCGGGTGACGTCGAGAAACGACGCACCATCGAAACGAAATCTCCACAAAGAGGCAAAAAACTGCGATGAAGAAACGAGAGGCATCGCGGAGCCGGGGACGAGGCCCGGGCCGAGAAGCTCCCGCGGGAGGGCGACCGGGTGGCAGGGAGACGCGGCGACCCCGAAGCCGCGACGTTCGGAATGATCCAGGCGTGGGACCCAAAGGGAAACGAGACGGAGAGAAGTGAGGCGCGAGCCTCGGGGACACCGGAACCCCATCAACACATGCGTTATGGGAGCCCTGCGGGGGGGCGAGAGAGAGGGGTCCGGCCCGGCTCTGCCGTGGGAACCCCCGCGGCGCAGTGCGGACATGGCCACCGTGCCGCGCCCCCCGGGCCCGCGCGTTCCCCGTGGCGCCAACTGCTCTCTGCGCCTCCCCCAAAGGCCTGGGAGGCCCCGGGACGGGAGACCTTGCCCTTCCATTTCCCCCTGGATTCTCGTCATCTAGCACGTGGCTCGCCACAGGGCAGGCGTCCCACAAGCAAATCCAGAGACAACGAATGAAGTTTGGGGCTGTTCGCGCGGGGTCACGTCTCCGCGTGCCACCGGTTGAATGACATATGCTAAAGGCACGTCGTATTCACCGGCATAACTTTCCTAGCAGAGAAAAAGGATCTGAGTGTTTATACATCAGAAACAAACTAAAATGAATACAAAACCGGCTCAGTGACTTCCCTTCACAGACGTTTGGAAACTCGGATGAAGGAAGCTCTCCCCGTCGGTGCGGATCCTCCTCGGCTCTCCCCGTCGGTGCGGATCTTCCTCGGCTCTCCCCGTCGGTGCGGATCTTCCTCCGATCTCCCGATTGGTGCGGATCTTCCTCAGATCCAAGCTGAACTTTTTTGTTTTAACATCACTCAGCGCCGAGGTGGAAGGACGCTTGTGTTTCTCAAGACGGATGTTTCGAGTCTTATTTGTATGTCTCCACGTGAGCACAGAAACCTCGAGGAAGCTCGTCGTTCAGAAGTTATTCGGAAATTGGAGATCAGAATTTTCCTTTAAATCATGCGCCCGTTTAAAGTTATGAAGAAAAATTCTAAGCACACAAATCATGGTTCACAAATTACTAATACTCGAGGGACAGAGTACGACCCGCGACGATGTCGTGGCTAAGTCTCAGACGCGCATGTGCACACACTTCTCTGACCTGTCGTCAAACGGCTCTAACTAAAACAGTCACAGGTGTTTGCGTACGTTTATCTTCGTGTGCCTCGGTGAGCGTGATGCCAAGAGTGTGCTCGGAGCTGCGCAGAAGACGAGACAGGACCCGGTCCGAGCCCCCGGGGCACACGGAGTGGGAAGAGAAGGCAATTCGGACGTACGTCGCTGAAACGGCTGTTAACATTTATGAGGCGCAAGGTTCTGCTGACTTTTCCAGGGAAAGACAGGGTCAAAAGAGGGACCAAGTCACACCGTGGAGGAGCGTGTTTCAGGAGGGAAGATGACTCGAAGATGTAAGCACCCTGAGCTGCAGGACAGAAAGGGCGGGTGTCCCTGAGTGGGGTCGGGGGCCCCAGGTGAGACAGCCAAAGGCCACCGGAGCCTCAGGGCCAAATGGAGGCCTCGATTTCCCCTCAGAGGCAACGTGCCATCGTCGCTTGGGTTTACGGGTCACAGTCACTATGGGGGAGCTGGCCCCTGCACGTAGGGTTCGGGGTCTCTGCCGCATGCGGGGCCGGCCCTTGGGGGAGCGCAGAGGGAACGACGTCCTCGGCACGCCCCGCCCCCCACCCTCGGCCCCTGCCCAGACCCTGCTCCCGGAAGCAGGCCCCGCGTGTCCACACAGGACCCGAGACCACGTGGCTTTCTGGAGACGTAGGTGCCCCCAACCGTAGGTGTCCCCACCCCCCCACCCCCCGCCCCCAGCTCTTAGATTCGGTCTTGGCTGGTGAAAGCATTTCGGGAACGACTTTAGGAATCCGGGGTTGTCCGAGCCACGAGTCCGCGTTCGCGCTCCGCCTCGGGTTCGGCTCGCTGCCATCGCCGGGCCTGTTTGCGGCCTCGTGCGTCGCGGGCATGGCACGCGGAAGGCCCTCCGAGGCGCGCTGCGGGCGAGCGGCCCGGCCCTGCCCGCCAGCGCCGGCCCCGCGTCTGCGCCTCGGGAACGGACACGCGCCCGCTCGCTCCCGCGGGCGCGCGCACGGGCACGTGGACACGCGGAGCCCAGCGCACGGGGACCCCTGGGCGGAGGACGCAGCGAGCGGGGGCTTCGCGCGTGACGTCCGATGACGGGGCGTCGCTCACGCGTTACTTACGCGGTTGATCACGAGTTTAAAACAGCAGACGCCCACGAGCACGGCCGCTCCCTGCAGCTGCGCTTGCCCTGGGCAAGGGTCCGAGAGCTGCGTGGGCACCGGGGGCCGTGCGCCTTGACGTTGCCCCACGCGGGGTCTGCCACACCGGCCGCCCGGCAGACCCACAGGTGGCCACAGACGCAGACCGCCCGTGGGCGGAGCCGGCGCCCCGCGGGGTGCGGGGGCGGGAGAGCGAAGGGGGCAGGAACAGGGCGCCTCGCCCACTGGTCCGTGTTCCTCGCTCTCTGATGGGATGAGCTAAGACCCAGCCCTCGGCGGGAGGGCAGAAGTCCTCGTCCCAGGTCACAGAGTCGACGGCGCCTTTGTTAAAAACACTTAGGAGGCTGCGTGAAAGGCCGGCGGAGGAGGCCTGTGCCCCGGCCCGCGCCTTCCTCAGTGGGGCAGGCGCCCCGCGTCGCGGGCCATGCGGGGAGGAGGGGAGCAGACGCGCGAGGGCAGAGTGGAGGCGGAAAACACTTCCCCATCAAGGCGTTCACCTGCTCGGACACTGGCGGCCCCCGCCTCGAGCCACCTGGCCCCGTTCGCGTTCCTACGGGGTTTCTCCCCCTGCCTCTCAGGAGCCCCGCGGCCAGGTCTCCCCGCCTTCGCCCTCTCCAATTCTCAGTCTTCCTTCCGTAATCGGATAAAGACCCCTGACACCAAGAAGCAGAGCCCCCTTTCCCAGCCCTGCTGACACCCCGGCACGGGAACCCTGCGGCCACCTCTCAGAACACCTCCTCCCGCAGGTGCCAGCACCTGGGACTCGGTGAGAGCAGCTCCTCCCTCCTGCACCCAAGCTCCGTGGACGCACGCTGGTTCGTCTACCTCCTGGCCCCGGGCTTGTCAGCACAAAGGGGCTCGGATGTTTGTTTAATGAATAAACTAATCAAAGAACCACAGCACATTATTTTACAACTATTAATTCTTGTGTGTGTGTGTGTGGTCTCTCATGACCTGGTGAGCTCTCCAAAAAGGCAGGTGAGATGGTGATGGTGATGATGATGGTGATGATGGTGATGGTGATGGTGAAGACCGCAGCTTATACCCACGAGCACGGATGGATTCCTTGGCACAGTTCTAAGCTCTTCATGTGCATTAACTCCTGGGATGCTCACAGCAGTCTTATGAGGCACTTTCCTTTGGCAGACGGGAAATCTCAGGGATAGAACACCAAGCAATTTTGGCAGAGTCGCCCCGCCAATGAGCGGCAGAGCCAGAATCTGGATCCAGGCCACCTGGCCCACAGGTGATGCTCTCAGCCTCCACCCCACTCGCCTTTCCGGAGAACTCACCAGGTTGTGGGAGACAAAACACACACACAGTCTCACACACACACACACACACACACAGTCACACACACACACAGTCACACACACATACAGTCACACACACGCACACACACACAGACGCGCACACACACAGTCACACACAGTCACACACGCGCGCGCACACAGTCACACACACGCACACACACACAGTCACACACACACACAGTCACACACACACAGTCACACACACACGAGCACGCATACGCACGCTGGGCATGAAACCACAGTTCTAGAACACTCTGCTGTGGTTTGTTAATTACTCGCATGACGAAGCGGGTCACAGCCCGCTTTTCAGGCCCCCGTTAGATGCCGCCCGCCGCGGACGGCTGATCTCAGTTCACGCTCCCGCCGCCTTTCCCAAGCCGAGGTCTGGAGCGAGACGCTGCGGCTTCCGCCACAAGGCGTCTCAGCTGCGGCCGGTGGGAGCCGCGCAGGGGCTCATTGGTCCTGTCGAGCGTCAAGCTCAGAATCAATGGCTTGCGGTTCAGCGTGCGGGGAAATCGGCGGAAACAGCCCCACACACTCCCCATTAAGGTGAGGAAGGGCCGCCCTGCGCGCAGCCCACACTCACGCCCTGGCGATCAGAGTCGCGCGCTTTTAGAAGCAGAGTCTGTCTCGACGTCGTGCAGGAGCCCCCCTTGTTATGCCATGGAGGAGTGTGCGATCGAGGCCTTTGCCCGGGCTGCGTTGCGGAGGGGAGGGTGGGGCAGCGGACCGGCTCGCTTCCGGCTGATCAAGGGGCAGCACGCACGGAAGGTGCCGGACGAACCTCGAGTGCACAGATGTTTATTTTACAGTTTCCTTTTCATTTGGAAAGCGTATGCAATTTAATTAGCCACTTTATTTCATACGAAAAGTGCGTTTTGGTTCCAAGAGCTTCTGCATAGCTCTGCTCTAGAGGGACATCTGCCTAACGAGCTGCCCGGGCTCATGCTTCAGCTGGACGGAGGTTTCGGTGCGAAGGCAAATGCCACCCAGCTTCGCATGGACATTCGCAGTTCAATTCAGCTCCGCGGGAGTCGCCCGGGCCGCTCCACGTCAGGCACGGGGGACAGGGCGTGGCGAGCCGGCACGGGCCGGGCTCTGAGCCCCCGGGAGCCCAGCGGGCACCTGGCGCCTCTGAAGGTGGACGTCACGCCCTCCGCGGGGGGAGCTTCAGAAGGAAGCCCTGGGTCGCCCGGCTGGGTGTGGTCCTCTCGGTAGTGCCGGTGGACGGGGCGGGGGTCTCGCAGGCGTGCGTGAGCGCCGGGCAGGAGTGAGCGCAGTGCCGGTCAGTCTGGGACAAGGTGACTTCCTCGGGAAGCCCTCACCCCTAGTCTCATGCACAGGGTTTGCGGGGGACGGCCCCGCTGACACCCCAACGTCCTGGGTGCCCCGGCGCCGTCCCCCCAGCCACACGGCAGTTCTGGGGCGGAAGTCGATCCTGGCCAAGGATTTGGGGCAGAAGCTTCCTCTCTTTCCACAGACCCATGGGAGGTGCAGACGCTCCTGCTCTGGGTGGGGAGGGCTGACGGGGGGGGGGGCCTGGCCTGCTCAGGGCCATGTATGTGGCACCAGAAACTAAGGACGAGGAGCACGCGACAGAGAGACCCTGACTCTGAGGATGCTGGCTGTGACTGGGTTGGTTTGGAGTCTGGTTTTGTGTCCCTCATAACCCAGATTTCGACGGAGCAGCATGTAGGACGACGTGTGACAATATGGGGGTGGCCTGGCTGCTGTCGCGAGCCGTCTCCCCGAGCGGCCGGCCCCATGGCGGGGAGTGCACCGCCCGCGAGGTCTCGGGGTCCGCGCGGCAGATCCTGAGCTGCCGACATTCTCTCTCCGATGAGCCGTACGTGGTCTTTCTGTACCTTTCACTCGCCGCTCAAATTTCGACCAGCAGGAAGAGAGAATGGCTCTGGGAATTTTGAAAAGGGAGCTGGCAGCGACCTCCAGGTGCTGCGGCACGGGGAGCTTCTGGCAAACCCGAGCGGCCACGCAGCTTTCGAATGCCCGCGCCCGCTCTTCCCTCACAGGAGCGTGCCGCCGTCCCCCAGGGGCTGGCCTCGGCCGCCCGGTGCTCAGCGGGCCAGCGCACAGCCAGTCTGTGCGGCTGGGATGGGACCCCCGGGAGGGGCAGGTCATCGGTGCGACACGCCGCCCCGGGAGGAGCTCGGCAGGCCCTTCCGGGAGTGACGGTCGGCAGAGGGGTCTGGATTTTGGAGGAGCCGGGGGTCAGGATGCTGAGAGATGGGGGTACTGGCCGAGGCAGCCGGGCCCGGGAGCGGACCACACGGGGTCGGGGGCGGGGGCTGCGTGGGCAGGAGCCGGGGGTGGAGTGAAGCTTGAAGGAGGGAAAGGAAATTACGAGGGATGAGATGAGAGAAGGAGGAAGACAGCCCTGCCTCAGGCGAGTCTGCTTCTGAGGTGATGCCGGGGCGGGAAGGCTGATCAGAAACGTTAATTAAGTGAAGGCGCACGCTCCGTCTGGAGCATCCGCATCCTCCTGGGGCTGCCCTGGGCCACCGCCTGGAAGATTTAATCAGCCCAGGCGGAGCCGCCTCCTCCCACCGATGTCGGCTTCTGGAACCCATGAGCACGACGGGCTGCTTTTCCAACGCGCCACCCAAACAGCTCGCCCGGCCCCCGGGCTGCACAGGTGCCATAGTTCTGCCACTACGCGTCCACGCAGGGTGCTGGCCGCGAGCTGGCGAGACCGCTGACCATTTCGCTGGTCAAACAGGAGCGGGCGAGACCGAGAACTCAGGTTAGGGCGGGTGGCTCGTCTGTTCTGGGCTCGGTGGAATCGCACCAAGGGGTTCTGTATTGTCTTCTGACCCCGACCCGCCAGCTACCGGCACCGTCTGCTGGAAAGGCTGAGGCGGAGAGGGCTGGAGGCCCCGGTGGCACGTGGCCCAGGGGTGACGGACCCGGAGCCCCGTCTCGCAGCAGGACTTGCCCTACATCCACACACACGAACAAGCGAGAGGCAGGACAGAGCCCGCGCGGAGGAGCCGGGCTCCCAGGAGCTGCGTGCCGGTTCCTCCCGCTTCGGTTCGAGCCCACGCCCACCGCTCCCGCCGACGGGAAGCTCCGATGCCCCGGGGCGCGTCTGTCTGTCTTTCATCTTCGCCTCCACGGTCCCCTCTCCTCCCTGGCCCACTCCTTCCTCTCACAAACCGCGGACCCTCAGGCCAGCGCCGCCTCCTGGAGCCGAAAGCCCCCCGCACGAGCCCGAGTCCCCGGGCGTGTGGCCCGCGCCTCCTCCCAGCCTGTCCCACTCTCCTTGCCACCCCGGCCGCCTCTTTGCTGAGGTAAAGCTTGTTGATTCCCGAGACCTCGGAGAAGCACGTGCCCTCGGAGTCAGCAAACCTTTTCTGTAAAGGTCCAGAGGGTGACTCTTCAAGGCTTCGCAGGCCACACGGGCATGACAGCCACCACTCAGGTTTGCTGCTGTGGTGCGGACATGGCCACGGGCAAGATGTACGTGTGCCGATAAAGCTTTATTTGCAAACGCAGGCGGGGGCCGGAGTCTGCAGACCCTGCGTTCGGCAGGGTCACGCTGCTTCCTTCTCATCGCCCTTTCTTCATTCCGACCTGCGTGCGACTCTCGCTAACGGTTTTAACCTCCAGGAGCACAAACGTGTGCGTCTGCTGCTCGTGAGACGTGGCCCCCACCTGGCGCGTGGCCGCACGACCAGCCAGGGCAAGACCCCCTCTCTCCTCTGCACTCAAGCGTGGGGACCTGCAGGCATGGGCGGCGACCGCGGCTTCCCCCTGAGAGCAGAGGCGGCTGCGAGGGTCCCACCCGCCGGCAGCAGAAAGGAGAGGACCCAGGCCCCGGGGAGGACGGCGCCAGCCCCCGGACGCTGTCCCCTGGGTGTGTCTGTTGCTTGACTTGCTGTGTCGGCCGCTCTGAATTCAGAACGGCCACCGACGAGGGGCGGAGCCCTCACCGAGGGCCTCGGCGGAAAAACGAGGGCGGACCGCGCCCGCAGCTTCCCTGTGCCGCCCTCTTGGAAGTGGGTAGGTGACCCTCTGCGGGTTCGCTGGGCGCAGGAGCGGCCCCCACGTCCTGCCTCCGACCCGGGTGTTGTCGCCAAGCAAGGGCTCTGCGGCTTCGGTCTCCCCCACCCACGCTCCACGTCCTCTGCTTCGTCTGTGAGAACCCCGGGGCTGGCCCCGAGCCTTGGGGGGGTGTGTGTGGGGGGGTGGGGAACCCTGGCCCCAAGGCCTGGCCCCAAGGCCCGGGGTGTGTGTGGGGGGGGTGGGGAACCCTGGCCCCAAGGCCTGGCCCCAAGGCCCGGGGTGTGTGTCGGGGGGTGGGGCCCACGGAGCGGGGTGGCAGCCAGCTCCCAAAGCCGGGGCAGAGCGGCCCCGTGGAGGAGCCTGGCCTCCCGTCCCGGGCATCTTGTCTGACAGAACCTGCTGTTTCTCTTATTTGGGTCACTTGCTGGAGCTCGGAAATAATGTTTAACTTAAACTGAAAATTATTTTTCTCTGCAATTCGATAAGATCCACGCTATCCCCACGGCGTTCGCCCTCGGGGAAGCGAGGCGGGAGGGGGGGGGGCGCGGGCCTGGGCCAGGGCGCTGATGGAAACACCGCGGCCCCCTTTCCCGACTGCTCTGGGGTCCCCCCGCCCCGCGCCCTCCCCGCCCCCCACCGACGGAACGCATGCATTTGCATTTCCTTCTGCTCAGGGCCCGCTCCCCAGCACCCCACGTGGGGGATCACGCAGGCTTGGCCGGCTTGGAGGGTGAAGGCTCGGGATCCCTGACGAAAACATTGACCTTGGCTGGGTTACAGTGAACAGACACCCTTGAATGGAACATATGGGCTGGGCCGCCGAGGCGGGCGGGGGGGAGGCACCTTGGCGGCCCCCGCCCGGAGCTCCCCAGCCCACGCGCGGCGGGGAGGGCACCAGGCCGCGGCACCAGCCGGGGCAGGCGGTGAGAGATGGGCTCCCGGGGCTCTGCCCGGGGCACGGGGACTAATTGCCTGGAATGTCCACCCACAGACCACGGGCTGCACAGGCCTGCGGGCGCCCTGATCAATCAGCCTGCAAGCGAGTCAGGCGCGGGAGCTGCTGCAATTAAACCCCTCGCCTGCCGCTGCCCTGCGGGGGCCGGGGGGGCGGGTGAGCAGCCGCGGGCGGCGGTGCGGGCAGCGCGGAGATGCGATCTGCACGCGGCGTCCCCTCCATCTGTCTGGGCTTCGCCTCGTCAGCCTGTCTGAGTGCAGCTTGCCGCACAGCCCCGGTGCGACGTGAGGCCGCGTCTGCCAGCCGAGGACCCGCAGCGCGCAGGCTGGTGCCGCTTCCAGGCTGCGCCTCGGTCTCCCCTGCAGCACGGGCTGACGCGCTGGCACGCGCCCCCCGAGCTGAGGCGTGCGGCTGCGGCTGGGCCCGGGCCCCGGGCTCCCGGGAGCTGGCCGGCCCCGCATTGCCACGCCCATTCCTGCAGGACGACCCGGAGCAGTGCCCTGCGGCCACCCCTGGCTGGGCGTGGGGGCTGCCTGCACCCTGAGCCCTGGCAGGTCCCGGAGGCAGGGGCTACGCTCCACCCTGTCCCAGCCCTACCCCTGCCTGGGGCACCCCGACGCCGCCGCCCTCCAGCCGAGGGGAGCCCACACGCTCTCCCGGGCATCAGGCACGGGGTCAGGAAAGGCGAGCGGATGCCAGTGCCGCCTGTCCCCAGCCCCTCACAGGTGTGTTCCAGGTGACAGAGGCCGCACACCTGCACCCGTCCCTGATCATCACCGCCTGGTGGCCTGGGGCCCAAGCTCCTGTTTGGAGCTCACATAATGCAAGTGGCGTAGAAACCAGTCGACAGGCACCCGCGAGCCTCTGTTTCCGGCGCAGAGGCGACCAGGGACACCACCCTGGGGTCACCTGTGCAGCCACGGGGCGGGACGTGCGGGACCCTGCACGAGCCCTCACTCCACGCACAGAGAAACGCACTCACCGTCAGCCACACGGCGCCCCCCGACAGGCCCCCGTGAGCCCAAGACCTGCGTCTGCCTAGGAGAAGCGGCCCCACACCCAGCACCACCCACTTGGAAGAGGAAGCAAACGCCAGCGGGTCCCCCGCACCTCGAGTCCCAGCCGAATGGCCCAACACCGCTACGGAAAACGAAGCCACCCGCCACGTCCCCATGCACAGAGTCACCTTTCCCAGGAAGGGCGCCGGGACTCGAAGCCTGGACCCCAGACTGGGGCCCAGGGGTGAGCCGTCGCCCTCAGTCACTGGGGTACACGACACCCAGAAACGTCTGCGGAGGTGCTTTTGGCAACTGTTACACACACTTACAAACTTTAAAAAGTGCCTGAACTAATTTAGCATGGCTTCCCGAACATGGTCGTTTTGAAAAGACACACGCTCTTTAAGTCCGTCATGCTGGAAATAACAAAGTAGCCAGCATCCGCCCCACCAGAAGGAAACCGCTGTCCGTGGTGCTGACGCAAAAGGCCCCGTCGTCTGCCTTTCTCTGTGCGAGCGACTGGCTCCCGGGAGCCGATGTCCACGCGTGGCAGGGTGTGAACACCGCTGGGGACCGACGTCGGGGACGTCAACGGACGGAGAGTGCCATGGTGCAGGTGTGGGGTGTGTGGGGCCTCGGGCGCCCAGAGGGCCACCGCGGAGACTCCGCGGAGCCAGCGACACGTTCCCCTGGTGCCCTGGGGGAGGAAAGAGGGACCCGCCTGGAGAACCACGGGCGACCGCTGCCGCAGGACCGAGCGGCGCCGCTGCCGCCTCGTCTGTCACCGCCGTGCCGGCTCCTGCTGGGGACACACACGGCCCCCCCCCCCCCCCCACGGAGCAGCCCGCCGCACTGCAGCGAGCGGCAGTGCTGTTTCCCTGCCAAGCTTCTCCTCAGGTCTGCTCAACGGGAAGGAAAGGGTTTAGCCTTCAAAGCTGCTTAGCACAGCTGGTGACTCGTCGGTCGTGGGAGCATGAGGCTGGGGCCAGCCAGCGGCCAGGAACCCGTCCGGGGCCCCGACAGCCCTCTGCACGGGGACGCTGGTCCCCACGGGGCCCGCCGCTCTCCGGCAGACCTGTGAGGTGCTGCCGCGTCGTCCTGCTCCCGCGGGAGGCGGGCCGGCGTGAACGCCTCTGGCCACCTCTGCACAGTCGCCGTGGGGCCCGACGGCCTCCACGGTGGCCCTGGCTCGCTGTGCCTCGGCTGCATTCATGAAACAAGGATCATCCGCCCATGGGGCTGGGCGACGACTTGTGAGTGGATGTGACAAGCAGAATTGCAGAGGACATCTGGTCGAAGCTGGCAATGACCGATCCCCGGGACAGGGGTGACGGTGACCACGACCGATCCCCGGGACAGGGGTGACGGTGACCATGACTGACCCCCGGGACAGGGGTGACGGTGACCACGACCGACCCCCGGGACAGGGGTGACGGTGACACACAGCGAGGGAGGCGGGCGAAGGCGGAGGGCGTGGGGTGCGTGACTCGCCACTGGCCTAGGACCGCGCCCTGGGAGCAGGCCATGGGCCCGCGGGGGTCCCCTGGGTGTGATCGCCGTGGGGACTGTCACCGACCGTGCGTCATCGTGCGTCTACTGAGCATCTGCGTGGCGCGGTGTGGGTGGGACAGAAGGCAGACACAGAGGTGACAGCCCAGGCCGAGGTCAGAGGTCAGAGGTCACGTGCTCACAAAGAGGTGGGAAATGCTCTTCTCCCAGCCTTTCGGCATTAGAAAAAGAAGGAGGACCTAAGAGGGGGTCTGGCTCCCCACCTTCTGTCCCGAGATCAGCTTGTCGGGGGCCCCGTCTGCCCTGAACGTCAGTACAAGGAGCAGAAGCAGGGCACAGGGAACCAGGGTGGCCAGGACGTGAGGCCGGCTCCCCCGGGACGGGGCCCCGGTGCGTGTAACCGAGGGTCCCTCATGATCCCGGACCAGGAGGGGGACCATGTGACCCGAGACCGAAAGCCGCCGCCAGCCCGACGGGGGAAACGATGCCCCGTCATCATTAGCCAGTGAGCACAGCCTGCCCGAGGGCGCCGTCGGCTCGGCACACCGCGAGCCCGTTTCTTCAGAATTCAATGGAAACGAGTAAGTAAAACGAGCCGCCGACATTCCCGCTCGAAAACAAACCGTCCCGACCGGCGGGTTCCGTACGAGCCCCAGCCCGCGACGAGAGCGCTTTGCTGTCGCGGCCTGAAATCTGTGTCGAATCGCCTTGACAACAGCGCGGCCGTTCACTGAGCGGCGGCGCACGGGCCTCCGCGGCCTGATTTCTGAAACCCGCGCGGCGCAGCTCCCGCCTGCCCGGGCGAGGGGCCGGGCAGAACAGCCGCTTTGTCTTCCGGTGACGCCGCGGCTGCCGGCTGCACATTGGTGCTGCTCCCCGGGCGTTGCCGTCCACCCGGGGCGCCCACGGCGAGTCAGAGGCTCGGGGGCCCCCTCGACCCCGCAACCCGCGCTGGAGATGACAGAGGGTGAGTGCGCACACGGCGGTTTGGCTCCCGGCGTTGACCTCTGAGCGGGCGCGGCGGCGGCCACCACGCGCCCCCTGGGGGGCCTGCCCAGGGGTCCCTGGCTACCTGGGCCCCCTTATCCTGTGCGTCTCGAGCTCCTTCCCCCGTACCCCTGGCTGCGTCTGCCTCTGCGTCTGCGGGGTTCCGGGCTCGCAGCGGGGCACCCCTCCCCAGTGTAAGATGGGCTTATTAGAACCCCAGCTCTGGGCAGGGAGGCAGCCGGCACTCCCAGCGACTCGGGGGTCGGGGCGGGCTCCAGCCCACGGCCCGGCCTGATTTATTCAGCTCTTCCCGACTTTTGCTTCAACATGACCCGAACTGGCACCAGGACCCAGCGGGGCTCGGCCGTTTGGGGCGGGGTCCTGGCCTGTCCCCACCGCGCCCCATCACCGATGGGGTCCCGGCGCCGCCGACACCGAGGGGCCCTGTCACAGCCACCGCACGCATCCCCCACGTCTGCCCTTCGTGAGGCCGTCTCGAGACCATCACGGGGCGCTGGCAGACAGGACGGTGCCGGCCACGCCACACTCTCCTGGGCAAGGCGTGGGACGCACGGTTTCTAACCCGGCGCGGCACGAGTGGCTTCCAGGGCTGTCGGGCGGCCGGCAGCACTGGCCTCTGCCCGCCAGCTGCCAGCAGCATCTGCCTGGCCGTTGTGACAAACCTAAAGCCTCCGGATGTCACCCAGGCCCTGGGGGAGGGGCGGAGCGCCCAGGTTGAGAACCGCCCATCGACAGGGACCCGCATGGCTGTGAGGTCACATCCCTGGTCCTGCCGAGGGCAGCTGTGGGTCTCAGGAGATGCAGTGACCTTCCCGAGGTCCTTGGGCCTCGACGTGACAGGGAGGATGTCGTACCTCCACGTCCGTTTTACTCAGTGGAAGGGACGTCCCTGCCGATGACAGACAGCCAGGCCGGGTCGGAATCAGAGCTTCTGCCGGCCGGGGGTGGGGCGGGGGCTGCCCGGGAGCCGCGGTGAGCAGCCCGCCTGGTCGGCCTGCCTGGCCTTGGCCTTGGCGGAGGAGAGAGACGCCTCAGGGCAGGGACGGTGCCAGCTCTGTGAAACAGCACGACAAAGGGCCGCCTGCCAGGGGCGAGGCCTGGCCCCACTCCCCGTCGGCCTGCGCCTCGGCTCCTCCTTTCTTGTTTCTTTGCTCGCCATTTAAAACTGACGTCAGCAGGAAACTATTGCTGGGTTTGGCAGTGTTGTAAGTGACAAGTGGAACCTATTAAGGCTGTGACATTAGCAGGGCTGTGTGCATTTGAGAACTGCGCCCCCCCCGCCCCCCAGAAAGGAACTGTCACCTTTCCAAATCACGGAAGATGCCTGTAGGGTCCCGTCGGACATGCGGCCGGTGTCGGCCCGGCCTCCACCAAGCGATGACAGGCACACGCCCTCGCCAACGGCCTTCGCGACGCTGGCGTCCTTTATTCAAAGGGACAGAGACACACTTTGAGGACGTCCCACCCCACGGTGCTCCCCACGCTGCCCAGAGCGTCCCCAGCTGGTGGCCGGCTTTTCTGCTCTCGCGCCAACGCGGACGGTTTGCCAGTGTCGTGCCAAGCTCGAATTCTTGGTCATGAAAAGGGCTGTCGCTGCCACTGGCCTGGGAAACGCTAACGTTTCAGAGCCTCGTCCCTTACGCCGTGTGTACGAGGGGGGCTCTGAGATGACACCTTCGCACTCGTCCGTCTGGCAGACGGGCAGAGTCTCCAGCGAGCTGGCCAGGAGCCCGCAAGCCCCGGCGGGGTGTCTGCTGGAGCCGCCTTGGTGGGGGGCAGGTCACTCCAGGGAAGCCGACGACGCCCCTGCCCTGTGACCCCCAGGTTAATGCCTCGGGGAGACTTAAACACTCGGGCCTGGACACGTACGAGCGGCATCGCCGCGCTGCTCAGGATGACACGCGGCCGGCCGGGGGGCTGCTCCCCGCGGCACCGGCCCCGAGTCTCGGCAGCCCCGCCCGGCCTGGGTTCATTGCCGGCTCCGGCAGCAGGCCCGACCAGCAGCCCTGCGTCTGCTCGATGGAGAAAGGGGGCCCGGGTCACCCCACAGGGACATCAGGCGACATGCACCGTGCCCACTCACATTTCACTGCCCAAAGCAACCTGCCTCCAGGTCTCCTAACCCAGGGGCCATTCGGAGCGACCCGCCCAGGTGCCCTGAGGGAGCAGATGCGGGACAAGGTGGCGCGGCCACTGTCCTCGGGGGAGAAGGCACGTCCAGGGCACATTCTCTGCCCCGCACAGCGGCCCCGACGTTGCCGGCGGGGACGGGGCCCAGACCACGTCGGCCAAGCCGGCCTGGCCCAGGCTGTCGCGGCGAGACGCCATCCACACGCGGTTCAGTAAGTCTGCGTAAAAATCTAACAAATTTTCCGTGCAAAGACGTGGGTGGGGAGAAGCCACACTCCGAGGGCTGCTCCCGGGGACGGCAGGACGTGGGGAACGTCACCTTTCCCAGGACGATGCTATTTCAGTAGAAACCCCATGAGCACCTACTACTCCCGGGTGGGGGACACCTGAGTGGTCACGGCACGCTCACGGCCAACGCACAGCCCGCGTGGCCACGGGCGGACGAGCCCGCGGCGGAGAGAGGGCAGGCGGGCTGCAGGGGTCCCCCTCCCCACCCCGTATTCTCGCTGCGTGTCCGGTCTCGCCAACGCTCGTACACGCTAAGCTCCACACGTGCAGCCTCGAGCCCCGGAGCCTGGCGGCACACGAGCGAGAACCCCACGTCCGGAGATGACCGGGCGAGCGCGGACGGGACCGACGAGCTTCGCTCATTACGGGGGGGCGGGGGGCAGAAAAGCCAGAAAGGGTTTTCCTCTGACATGTCCGGGCTCGTGGGCGGCGTGGTGGTTGACGAGCTACTGCTAGGAGCAACGGGGACCATCGAGGTTGTCCTCCCGCCCGTCCGTTTGCTTCTGCGGCTGTGATGGGCGCGTTGCGGGGGGAGGGGGGAGTGGGAAGAAGAGGGGGTGCGCTGCTGCGGAGTCTGGGGCTGGGGGGTGTGGCGAGCAGCCCCCCGTGTGCCCGCTGCCCGAGCAGGACAGGCAGGTCCATGCGGGGGGCTTTGAATGTCATCTCCAGTTACTGCGGCGTTGTAAGGTCTTCCTCGGGACGGAGACTCTCCCCGTGACCCCCGCTGGCACTCGGGGATTTATAGGGTGCACTGAACACCCTGGTAAGAGTTTGTGAAGGGTCCCGAACCCCCCGACCGGTGCTGGGGCTGGGCGGTGGAAGCCCACGGCCCATCTCGCTGGCCCCAGGAATCAGAATGGGAGGCGGGTGTTTGCCCCCCCATCCCACAGTCTCCCGCGCCATGGGGAGCGTGGTGGCTGCTCGCCGACGTGCCGTGCCCCCCGACACCCCAGTGCACAGAGGACTGTCCACTCGGTCCCTGGAGCGGAGCGCGACCATGTAACCTGCCAGGGCCGACAAGAGGCGTGCAGAAGCGACAGAGTCTCAGAGCTCTGGGATATTTGGGAGAGGCCCCCTCTGAGTAGGGCTGGGGCGCCGAGGTCGAATGGACCACCAAGAGCAGACGGGCCTCCCCTGCAGCTCCAGACCCGAGACCATCCCGGCACAGCCTCGAGTCTCTCCTCCCTCCCTCATCTGCACGAAGCAGGTGCTCGTGGAGGTCCGTGAGCGTGCTTCTACACAACTGTGTTAAATATAGGATGCACATGCAGCACACATATCGTCATGGAAACCAAGCGGACACAGGCAAGTCTTTCCCCTCCGCCCCGCCCGGCCCGCCACGGTCCAGTCCCATGTGGGTCACTCCGGCCCCGTCTGCACGAGATGCCAGAGGAAGGCATGGGACACCTCGATAGTATTCCAAGCCACAAAGCAATATTTCTATAGCGGAGTGCAAATAGAATTTTACATAATGCACAGAATAAATGCCTCCAAAAATCAATGTTTCTGGCTGGATGTACAAATTAAATAATAATATTCAAGTGTGAGATTAAAACAATGACTTAAGATAGAAATTGAGTTATATTATCTCACGCCTGCCTACTGCTGAATATGTTAATAGAACAAATTTGTTAGCATTCAGTTAATTTATCTCCCTAAATGGAAAAGGCGGGGAGTCTCGTCTGGGAAGCAGACAGAATGGTGATGAACGCCTCCCCAGACGGACGGAGAGGCCGCACGGCCAGGTGTGGGCCTGGGATCGGGAGGTGGAGGGGTCCCCGACAGCCCTGCTGGGAACCCTCCAAGGAGACATGGGGCGAGCTGCCCAGAGCACCCTGCTTCTGTCCTGCAGGCTGAACGCTGCCCTTTCTTGACCAGCGCAGAGGGGCATCGGCCTGGCCCAAGCAGAGCCCACGCGCCCCACGGTCAATGCCCACGGCAGCCGCACACAAGAACACCTGTCAGTATCTCCAAGCCGCACCCCAACGTCCCCAGGGGCCCTCTGCGAGAGGAGCCCCCGGAGCCTCCTCAGCGGGACGGCGAACCATGGGCGCTCGCGGGTCAGGTCAGCGAGCGGGCCCTTCGGCTCGCTTTCACCCACCTTCTCCGCGACGGAGCGTCTCTCTCTCCGTTTATTTTCCGCTTCCCGTGTTTTCCCGTTTGCGCCTTCGCCCGCTCTTCCCCTGATCACTGCCACGTGGAGCGGATCTGTCCAAAGACGAGCCCCATTGGACAGGACAGGGGCGGAGCTCGCAGGCCGGGGCTCCACTTGGCAGCAGGGCCCAGACCCCGTGCCTCCATTCGTCACCCGGTCCTCGTGTGCGTCAGGGCGCCGGGCCCGTCAGAGCGCCTCGCGGAAGGCCTAAGATGGAGCAACCCGCCCGTGACCCAGCTCGGGCACCACGCTGCCCGGGGGTGGGGGCTCTCGGACGCGCGTCGCCTTGCGTGGCCCCGTCTGGGGGGAGGGGGGCGCGTTCCCGGCGAGCGGTCCTGGCCGGCGGACAGGGCGTCCCATGGCTGAGGGGACGGAGGGCACAGCTTCGTCTGGGTGCTGCTCGCTCACGTCAGCAGCATCTCCTAGGCCGGTGGAGAGCCGCGGGGCCCGCGGCAGGCCGGCACTTCTGCGAGGTCGGCTGGTGCTTTTGACAGCCGCAGACCCCCAACCGGGGCAGAAATCCCTCCAGTTCCCACACTTGAGCAGTGTGGAAGATAAGAACAAACTGCAAAATCCTGGATAATCCTCTCTCTACTAATAAGCAGTTTTATCTAAATCCTGCTTTTAAAATTCTGCTTCTCCAGCTGATGCTGGCAGATGTGAGTTGCCACATCCGGTCTCGTCTGCATTCGGAGGCTGCAAAGCGCTGGACTCCGCATCCGGGCTGAAGGCCGGCCTCCCCGCCTCCTCCCGGAGCTCCCCCTCCGTCCCCACGAGCCAGGGCTCAGCTGACGCTGCCTCGCTGTCCCCCTCGCCACACCTGGAAGAACCGGGAGGTGCCTGGGCTTCTTGTGGGTGAGACCAACTCCCTGCCCCCAAGGGGGGCCCATGAGCCCCGTGCAGGGAAATGTGTTCATTTCAATTTAGTGAACATTTTAACAACACCCGTCGTTCTGTGTCAGACTCTCCAGCACTTAAACATGGACTCACAGACCCCTGTGCTGCACCCATGGACAGATGGGGAAACCAAGGCAGGATGGTGCCTCCCAGCTGCTGAGCTCTGGAGCTGGGACTCAGACACAGCCGGCTGGTCCAGGCTCCGCACGCCCAGAAGGCAGGGGTGGGCAGTGAAGGTCAACGACGCCGAGATCATTCAGCCCTATTTCTCCCTCGACCCTCGCGTTGGGGCCTGTAAGTGAATTACAACTGCAGCCACTGAGCATCCCGATGGCGATGACGCCAACTACGTATTCAGCACCCCAGGCGGTGGACAGCGCCGGACGGGCCGGCGTGGACGGGCCGGCGTGGACGGGCCGGCGTGGACGGGCCGGCGTGAGGAAGGGTGCAAGGCCTGTAACGTCCGTCTCGCCCTGTGGGATGGAGCTGCAGGGCCGCCCCGTTCACTGGTTCTTGGACGAGGCCCATGGGCCGCCGGGCCCTGCCCTGCGGGTCCCCCACCCACGGGCTGGCGGCACGGGCCTGTCCACTTCCCACATTAAACACCTCCAGCGAAGCCTTCGCAGAGGGCACTATCCCAGCTGCCCGTCTGTGGGCGGAGACCCCGCGCCCTTTCGCGGTCATTCTTGCTGGCTGCTCTGGGCCTTGTCCAGTCCTCACAGACCTTCCCGGGGGCCGGCACCCAGCAGCTTGGGTCCCAGCACACAGTGTCACCAGGCCTGACCCGCCCGCCACACGCGGCTTCAACCAACTCCAGGGGACCCGGACGGGGTCGGAATAAGACTCTAAGAAAAGGGCCATTTGGGAGCAAAAGGCCACTCGTGATGGCTCAACACGGACAAGAGCGCTTACGAAGGAACGTATCCCCGCCCCCGCCCCTCCCGCGAACGGGTCGCACCCTGAGAGCATCTGGAGGGAGGACGGGAGTTCGGACGGCGAGTCACTGAGCTCTAGACGAGCCCCCTGTCACGTCACAGCACATTTGTAGGAAATTACAGAAGCCGATACGCACCCCGGGACCGGGCCATAAACAGAATTTATTGAGGTGCTTGTGAAGCGCCTCCAGTGAGAAATTCATCTTTGATCCTGATTTTAATAAGGATTATATAATCATAATGAGACTGTAATAAAACAGCATTACCTGAATAATCTATTTTATTGCCAGTTCTATTATGAGTTCCCATTTATTACAATTCACTGGGTATTTAAAGCATATGAAATGATGCAATATAAAACATGTGAGGAACAGGAGTTACGGAGTTCGTCTATGCAAATTACCTTCCCGATACCGAAGGTCTTCCAATTTCCTGAGTCTATAGGGTCAGGAAGGACCTCGACAGAAGGTTAGAACGTGGCTTTGGGTCTCGGGAATGAAACAGGGTGTCTCGCCGTGAAAATGGGCATTTATTCCTTCCCAGGTTATGAAATCCGAAGTCTGAGGGATTGAGCCTTTACTGGGAATAGAACACCAGCTGGCCAAAGCCTGAGCGAGTCACCACAACGCAGCTCGAAACCTTCCGAACCCACTGAACCCCCTGCGCTGGCAAGCGCTCCACGTGGCGCGCCGCATCGGCAGTGCTGCGAGGCTCGAGGACACGCGGCCGTCAGCACGCGGCAAGGGGCGCGCTCTGCCCGAGTCCCCGAGTCCCCGTCCTGAGCACTGGGAGGCGAGGAGCAGCGGCCGGGGTGTGCGTCCGACGGTGCCTCTCGCTCCGCTTTCAGAGACGTTCTGGACTGTTGAAACGCTGTCTCCCGCCCTCGGGCGTCTTCCGTCCTCCCCCTCGGGCGTCTTCCGTCCTCCCCCACGCCTGGTGCTTAGAGTTTTCTGCCTCTTCTCTCTCTCCCCCTCCCCGACCCCCCCTCCCGTTTCTGGGGAGTTGTGCCCCGCTCGCCCGCCAATCAGTAAAGTCGCTAGATGGACTGCTCAGGCCTCTGCCATCGCGGAACCTCAGGTGAACACTCTGTAGCTCGTCTGACATTCTGGTGGCGCGGAGACGTCCCGCGTCCTTTCCAAAACCCGGGGTGCCGCGAAACGGAAGCGAGACACAGCGGGGAAGGGCGTCTCGCGAACAGACGCCCTTCTGCCCAGTTCCAGGGCCGCGACGGAACGTCACGCCCTGCTAACGCAGCGCTCAGCAGCTGGGGCCAGGGACAGAAGGCCGCGGTGAGGGAGGGGCCGGGAGCACGGCGACCTGCGGGCACAGTGCCCGCTCGCCGGAGACCCGGCTGCCCGCTCCTGACGGAAGCCTGCAGAGCGGCGCGCGCGGCTCCCGGGCGCCGAGGGACGCCGGCCGGAGAGGAGGCTCGCAGGTGTCACGGGGCCCCTTCCCTCGCTGCACGGAACCCCGGGCAGGGGGCACAGACCCGGCCTCCCGAGGGCCCGAGAGAGTGGAAGGGAGGGGCGCCGAGGACGGGATGCGTGGTGGCGGGGGGCGGGGCACGGTCACGGCGCTGCCCGGTCGCACACACTACACGCGTGTTTCGTGTACCCGTTACACGGCAGAGCTGTGCGGGGGGGCGCAGAAACAGCGCTTTTTTGTTAAAGTCGAGGGGAAGGTAGTGACTCAGACGGGGTCGCGGGGGCGTCTGGGGTGCCAGCCACGCGGGCGTGATGCCCTCGTGGAAATGCGGGGGCGAGGCGCACGATCTTGGGCACTATCCGGGAGGCGGTGCGGCTTATGAAAAGTTTGGCACTGTCAGCAAGTCGTCCCCGAAGCTTCGGAAACACCGTGCCGTGCAGAGAGCCCCCCGCCCCGAGCCCCAGGAGGCCCGCTCGCGACTCCGCACATTGTCACGGCTGCCTCGGGGGCAGAGCACTTGACAATCAAAATTGAGTCAATTTTCAAAGCACTTTCCGGAAAAGCATAATTAGATTAGAACGTTACATTTGTTAATTTTTCTGTTGCTCATTAAAATTGACATGTCATTTGATTTTGACAGAAACCTTTTTATCTTGATGTGAGGCTGTAGGCTTTTCTTTCTTTTTTTTTTAAATAAAGCTATATTTAGGAAGTCTTGAAATATGACAACGGCAGTAATGAAATTGAAACCACTCCCCATCACTCATATCTAAGAATCACAAAATAAATCATTTTCCCTATAACTTGTGAAAAACAACTGAGCTTTATCTAAACTTTTAAAAGGATGATCCTGAAAAAAATAAATAAATAAATAAAAATAATAAGCTGATCCCGTCGTGGGGGGAAGCAGATTCTGCTGATGGGTTCAGGGCAGACAGGGAGCCCGCCCGTTCGGACCACGGGCCCCGGTTCCAGGACGGCCTCTAACGTCCTTCCTCGCTCAGCCACGCCCGCGCGCACCTCCTGGGCCGGGCTCCGTCCTGCAGAGAGGCGCGTCCGGCTTCTGACAGCGCCGTGCCCAGTGGGGGCTTCTGCGAGGTCAGGACGGAGCCGGCCAGGCGGCGACCTTCAGACTAGCGTGGCGGGTGGCGGGGCGCGTGGAGGCCCGGGGAGTGGACGGCGTGGGTCCAGTCGCCCTCCTGTGGCTCAGCCATGGGGCTGGGGAGCTCGGCCTCAGACCTTCCGATTCCCATCTGTCAGCGGAGGGAAGGGAAGCGCTGGCTTGGGGCAGAGCCGGGCAGCTGGCCCCAAACGGCTGCGCACCTCCGTGGGAACGGGGGAGCGGCCGGGGGCAGACGCTCACACCGGGCCTGCCCGTGCCCGCGTGATGCCCACAGAGGCGTCTCCCCTCGGCCCCTCTCAGCTCCAGCAGCTGGGAGGAGAGCGTGCCCAAAACCCAGAGAAACTGGAGACTGGAAACCCGAGGATTCCTACTCTCTGAATGAGGGTGAGCAGGGGACAGCTTGGTGATCCGTGTCAGGAGAGAGGAAGGGATGCGTGGAGCCCCGGGAACTCAGGTTTTCTCGGTGACAGCCGCTAAGTGACAAGCACACAGTGGCCACCGCGGAGAAAGCGAGGTTCGGGTCTGGCTGCTGCTCAGCGCCAAGCACGTCGCCGACGCCTCACGAGACTTCGCTCCTGTCCTTCCTCAGCGTGGAGCAGGTCACCGGCTCCCACACGCAGGGAGCGTCAGCGGACGTGGAGGCCGGAGGCAGAGGCCGTGCTCCCTGGGCCACTTTCGAGCAGCCCGCGGACACCTCCTGCAGCATCCTCAGCATGTCCCAGAGGTGCCGGCGACGGCGCCCGCTCCCGCCGGTGTGCGGGCCCCTGAGCTAGCGAAACCACCAGGGGTGCGCCCTGCAAACCTGAGAACTGGGTGGAAGAAACGAGCCTCCTCCCCTCTCCCTCCTGGTTACCAGCAGCTCGGTCCCCATCCAGCCCCATTGCCCCAGCCCCGCCTGCCTCTCCAGGCACTGGCCCTGTGTGGAATCGCGGGACAGGGGGGCAGGGGGGCGGCCCGGGGCGGGAGCAGGGCGGCCCGGGGCGGGGGCGGGGCTCCGCCCGCGCCGGCCAGGCCTGCCCAGGCTCCGCGTGAGCTTCCTGGCATCTCGCGTTGCGGCCGAGCGGGCAGTGAGAAGCAGGTGCTGAAACCAGCCCGCGACGCCAACGCAGATTCCCACAGTCACGGCAGAAAGACGAGTTTCGCTTTATTTTTTAAATGGAAGACTGGGGTGGGGAGAAAAGGAGGCAAAGAGAAATGATTATTTTTTGCGTGTATGATTCTGGTTTCTTTCTATTAAAAGACAGATTGGAAAATTTGTTTACTGTTCATCCTGAGAAATCTGTCAGCAATGGCCTTAGCTAATGTTTGAGGATTGAGTGCTATGGATATGTCATTTTTTTTTTTAATTTTAATTTTGTAATAGTTTAAGACTCAAAGAAGTTTGCAAAATTAGTACCGAAACTTCCTGAGTCTCCCTACCCCTGGCTCCCCCAGGACAGCACCTTCCATGACCCAAGTCGCTGACCGGAGATAGGAAGATAACGTTGGCCACGATGCTGCGAACTCAGGTACTGACGTCGTTCGGAGTTCGCGGCATTTTGCCCTCTTTTCAGAACGCACACGTTTACCTGACTCTGCTCTGACTGCGTTCCTCTGCCAGAAAGGCGATCCAAGCGGGAATGGGGCTTTTTCAGGACAATATCCATCAGCATAAACGCAAAGGAGCACAACCCGCCACCACACGTTACTGGTTTCTTTCACAGTGTTAATAAACGGCGCTAAGAACAGAGGAGGGGAATGTTTAGATACAGGTGGATACATTGTTGCAGCACTCCGTAAATGTTTAGATACAGGTGGATACACTGTTGCGGTGCTTCGGGGAAGGCCCGCGGCTCATACCTGGAGAGCACGTAGTCCCCACTCTGCCCCTGACGGGCGACAGAACAGCGCGGCGGGCTCTGGCAGCACGGGGGAACCACGCGGCACCCCACTCCCGGACCACGCGCAGGACCGAGCCCGGCCTGGGCTGCTTCCTTTGCAAACCACCGAATGCTTGGCAGCGCCATCACTTCGCGAGCCGAGCTCAACTGGGGGCGACCCGTCGGCCCACTCCCACCCCAGGGGCTCTGGGCAGTGTCCGGTGACATTTTTGGTTGTTGCGACCAGGGAGGTGCTCCTGGCACCCGGTGAGGAAAGCCAGGGGTGCTGGGAACACCTTACGCCATGGAGGACGGCCGCACAGCAGAGCGATGTGCCCCGGCTGTCAACGGCGCCCGAGCTGGGACCCCTGCTGCGACTTACGTCGTTGACTCTCATATGCAAAGGCTCCTCATCACCACTTGTTACAAAACTTTCAGAAATGCACGTGTGTGTGTTTGTATGCATGTATATACACACACACGTGCACACTTTGACCAGTGGTGACCGGAGGGCCAGAGAGAATATGAAGGAAACGAACAAGTCTCTCGCCTCGGGGACTTCATGACGTTAACATGTGAATCTGGTTTATTTGCTGTATTTTTTTTAAAAAAATCTGAATAATCTGAATAATCCGAAGCCGGGAGTGGCGCGGGCGCGCTCTGCTTTTGTTTCCCTTTGAAATCATTTTACCGAGCGCGCGCCAACGGTGACTCAGCCCTGGGTCTGCACCGCCCCTCCCCCACCAAAGGACTGGATTTAATTAATTTGTCAATGCTGTTCTTTGTTCCAGTTCAAGTTCAATTAGTTGGATTAAGTGACATAATGGATATGAAAAAGCTTTGAGAAGAGTTTAAAGCCTTACGACCCGTACAAAGTGTCATCATTGAGACCACGGGGAACCGTTCGCCCCAATTATAATTCTGTGGCACGTGCGCGGGCGAGCAGCGGCCGAGGCCTCGGTGTCTGCAGACCCCGGCCGCCCTGCGGACGGATGGGGAGCAGCCTGCAGGCGGCCGAGGCCTCGAGAGCCTGCCTCGCAGTCCAGGCCGGAGCTGGCTTCCCTTCCCCCCCGTAGGGAGGTGCGGTGGGGCTCCTCGGACGGCTTCCGCTTCACCCCAGAAAAGCCAAGTGAAGGGGTGGCTTGTCCTGCCACACGCCCTCAGTGGCTCCTAGCGCCTGTCATCGGCAATTCCTTCTCCAGTATTAACTGTTTTCAATTTTACTCTTATAATAATGTAACTGCAGAACCAGCTCGAACTGGTCCTACCCTGTTTCTAACAGGACCCAGAACCAAAGCTTACGAGAGACACTTGTGACCCCTTAACTGCCCCACCCACAGAACCAAAGGCCGGGACTGACCAGAACCGGAAGCCGGAAGCCTCCAGGGAGTGCAGGGGCTGCTGTCCAGAGAGCCCCAGTGCTGACACCCCGTGAGTCCCGCCCGGACCCTGGGTCAGGTCGCAGATCCGAACCCAGCCTCCTGTCTCCTCGCTGGCCAAACACGCAGATAAAGCTCTTTCCTTCCTCAAAGGCCGATGCCAAAGCTTCTGGACCTGCTGGGCGGCGAGTCCTGCTCCCTGACAGCGAAGCAGAACTTGGCTCCACGGCTCCGTGCGGGAGCCAGGCACGGGTCTTCCTAGTGAGGCAAGTGGCCCCAAAGACGCCCTTGGCCCCACTTTCTGTTGCATGCGCCCCCATGACACCCGCGATCTCCTGAGGTGTCCATAAAGTGAAGGTAGTGAGAATTGGGGCTCTTGAGAACTACTTCACAAGGGGTGCCCCATGTCCGTCCCCGGAAGGCAGCGGGACGGGCTCGAGATGGGCTCGGATCGCCCCCACAGCGCCCGCACCCGTTAACCCACGCAGGAATTCACCGAGGGCACACCAGGCCGTGACCTTGCACAGCCTCCCGATGGCGAGTAGCATTTCCAGCACGAAGGAGGAAACTGAGGCAGTGTGGTTGGAGGTGGGCGGGTGGACAAGGCTAGCCAGCTCCGGGAGCTGGACTCACCCTCCGTAAACTGGAGAGGGGTCAGGAGGGCTGTGGCCCAGGCTGCTGGCCACGCGGCCCTCCGTCTCGAGGCACCAGCCACTGACGGAGCCCGCCGGCCTGACCGCAGGCCGCACGCGTGAGCGCGGCCCCGCGGCCCAGCCGAGCCCGCGGCTCTCTGTGTGTGTGGTGCCACTCTGCTCGGAGCAGAGCGCGGAGAAGGCCCTCCCCACCGCGGTCGCAAGCTCCGGACGGATCGATGGGCCGGGAGAGCCCACACACGAAGGCGGAAGGGGGAGGGGAGGTGCGGGGAGGATAACGAGGCTGCTCAGGTACCTGCGCAGCCAATTAAAGTGTCCATGGAGGACGCCGGCCCGCAGCAGGGTGAAGGGGCCGGGCCGGGCGGGGGGGCGGCTCTGCACGCCTGCCCGCCCGGGGCCCTGCGGCCTGCCGGACCCAAGCGGGAGAACGAGCCAATTAATAAAAACAAATGACCTCTGACCAAGCTGCATGAAGCCCTGCGTGTGCGGCAGACTCATGCTCGTTAGAACCATCGACTCCAGGATGGAACTGTTTTAGTGGGATATTAAAAATGATCAGATTAAACTTAACGAATGCGGCACTGGGGGTCAGGAGCGGCAGCTCCCTCACGTCCCCGGGGTCCCAGGAGACCCCACGGAGGCTGGGCCGGCAGGGTGCTGGGGCCCTGGGATCGCGAGGCTTTCAGCGGGCTGACCCACGTTCGAACTCCAGCTCCCTCTTCTCGAGCCCCGAGCTGGGCGTGACACCGGGAGGAAGCCTGGGGACAGCGGCGTCTCGTTTCCAGGCGAAGGGCAGAGGGCCGGGGCCGTCGGGGCCCCCGTGGGTGCAGGCCCCCGCTCCGGAGCTACGACGTCCTGTGCTCGGCCAGCGAGTGTGCGCGAGGAGGAGGGACGGCCTGTCCCTGCCGCCCGCAGGCTCCTGCCATCGGCCGCGGCCCCCGGAGCCGTGTCCGCCGCAGGCCGCGGCCACCTCACTGGGCGGGGGACGGGGGGACGGGGGCGGGGAGTGGGGGGTGGCGGAACGACACATCTGGGGAACAGACTCGGGCTGCTCAGCTGGTCCTCGGAAGCCGGCACCGGGACATTTTTAAGTGGTTGCTCATGACGTCCCCCACCCCCCGGTGGCCTACTTTCCGTCTTGCATAAGCCAGAGCTCTGCAGCTGGGTCGCGGGGCGGGCGGGGCACCAGGGCCGGGGTTTCACGGGCTCAGCCTCTGAGCCTCCACCCTTCTCAGCGGACACGGGATGGGGTTGTCATTCAAGCCGCAGACAGGCACCGCGGGGAAGGGGGCCGTTAGCCCGACCAGGGCTCGTTTCGGGGACTCCAACATTTCAGGCCCCCCGCGGCCCCCCACGGCCCCCCACGGGGATGCGTGGGGAGATGCAGGGCGGGCGGTGCCAGACGGGGGCTTCCGGGCGCTGGGGAGGGGTCGGGCCGTCCTGACGCCCTCGCCCACGCGCAGCACAGCAGGCAGGTGACAATCCCAGACGGCGGACATTCCCAGCTCGACCGAGCGCGCCCTGCCCGACCGGCGTACTGCCCCACGCACTCAGGCCCCGGCCCCGAGACGGCGGGGCGGAAGCTTCTGCCACTCTCGGCACCCCTGTGACCTCCCAGACGGCCCCGCGACGGCCGTCCAACCACAAAGCCGGGATGGGAGCAAGGAGGAGCGGCCGGCCACACCTCCTGGCCCCCCGGCGGTGGCCTTCGTGTGAGACCCCGCTCCCTCCGAGGAGCTCGACACCTCTGGCCAGCGAGGCGTCCGACCACAAACGTGCCATCCGCCCCTCTGATGGAGCGGAGCAGAGGGGCCGGGCCAACTCCGACTGCCACGGACATGTCCCCACACCTGCCCTCCTGTGCCTCCCCCTGGGGCCCGGGCTTGGTCATGACCCCGGAGGACAGAGCAAAGCCACGCAGAGCGCGAAGTCGAGGCCCCTCCGAAAGTGACACGGCGCGCGCCGAGGACATCATCCTTAGAGCGGTCCTCGTTCTATGCGTGAGTCGACGCGAGCATCTTTCAAGCCGCCGAATTTCCGGGTTGAGCACCTTCCTGATCAGACTTCCGAACCACTCCACGGGAGTGGCTCTCCACCGAGCGCACACGCGGAGCCTCGCGGGCTCTCAGCGCGGAGGCCGGAGGCCCACGGTCGAGTCTGACGAGAAGCTTCCGCCATACGGAGCCCCTGATCCTCTCTCCCCCTCCGTTCTCACCCCCGAAACACGACCTCGGCTCCCAAATTTCCTGAGACAGCGGCCGTGAGGGGGGCGCTGGCCGCCCGTCCGCATCGGAGAACGGAAACCTCGGTGCTGGCTCCCCCCGCCTCGGGGTCCCGGTTGCCGCTGGGCCGTGACGCCCGACGCGGCCGGGGACGCTGCTGCCCGGCGGAGGTGCCGCTACGACTCATTCCAGCCCCTCCTCCCCGCTCCGCCCTCGCCTGCTTCCCGCCCTCCCACGCCGGCCTCGGGGGCGCCGGCCCGGGCAGGACCCCTCCACGGGCGTCTCGCGCGCCCGTCTCTCCCCGCCTCCGGCCTTCCCGTTCAGCAGTCAGGCAGAACTTCCCCCATCACTCATCACTCACGTTCTCATCTCCCTTCATGCCGCCTCCTCCAGGAAGCCCTCACCGACTCCCCCAGCACACACGGTCAGAGCAGCTCTCGGCGGGGAGTGGCCGTCCCCAGCCCTGAGCTGCCTGCCGGCCGGGCCAAAAGCCCTTCTCTGCTCCGGGCGGCAAGCGGTGCGTCCCTGTCCCGCCCCCAGGCCCGCAGGGGCTTCCGAGCCGGCAGGGAGGGCAGGGAGCGGCTCCGCAGACACCCCTGCTCCGGGCCCCCGGGCCGCCCACTCCCCAGCCCACGCAGGCCTGGCCACCCGCAGCGTCTGGTGGCCGCTCCCTCACACGGGCCACCCTGCCCATTACCGGCCCAGCCGCGGGGCGCGGGGGACTCAGAGTAGCACACGCCCGACCGCCGGGCCGGCACCGCCGAGGCCGGCTTCTGACAGGCGAGGGTGGCTTCTCGGGCCTCGGTCCCCCACTTGGAGCATGCGGACCCCGCGGCGGGGCGCGCCGGCTGCTGCACGGAGTCCACGTCTGGATTTACTTCCATCTCGGGAGGACGCCGCGTCCTCCGAGCCGGCCCTCATTCAGACATCGATCGCCGATCGACTGCTTGACTGAGTCGCTTTCAGCGACGCTGGGGCTATGCTTTTGTTCCTGCAGCATTGAGGGGGAAACATGGACGGGGGCCCGTGCGTCCAGCGAGGTCCCACGCTGTGAGACTGCGCACGGGCGCCGCGGAGCGCCCCGAAACAGCGACAGCGACTTGTCACCCCGGCGGCGGAGTGGCGGCTCTTCCACGGGGCCTCGCGCACGCTCCTCACAGCAGCCTCTTCATTTTAAGAGAGCTTCGGACTCGCAGAGAAGTCGCAGGGAGCAGAGGGCGCCCCCCCCCCACCCCGGCTCGCGCTTCGCCCGCGGCGCACGCCTCGCAGGGCGCGGGACGTGCCCTGGGGCCGACGACGCGACCCCGACACACGACCGCCGCCCAGCGTCCACCCTCCATCAGAGCTCGGCGTCCACTCCGCTGCTCCAGGCCCCGGCCGGGAGCCCACGCGACGCTGGTCGCCTCCTCTCCTCGGGCTTCGCGCACTCCTGTTTTCGGCGACCTTGGCGATCTGCGGGCGACAGCTCGGGCGTTCCGGAGGCCGAGCCATCTTGCTCAGCGCGGCACGGCCCGTCTTTCTCCGCGCTGCCCCTGGTCTCCGAGACGCGGCAGGCCCCGCTGGCCTTTCCTCGAACTTCCTTCTGGAAGGCTCGGCACCCTCCGCAGGGCGGCCGCCGTGCCGAGCGCCTCCGGCCACCTTCTCCTCGGTCCCGCGTGCTCACGGAGAACCCTCCATCTCCACTTGGATTTCTGGCTTCAAACAAGAACTAAAAATAAACCCAATCTACTAACAAAATAGAAGTTGTGTGAGCTAATCTAACGCGGCATTATCTGAAGATGGTCATTATAATCAAGACGGCTCTGCCTTGTTCTGCAATCTCCTAATTAGACGTAGTCCCAAAAGCTGTTCTGGCTCTTAGAAAAATTACCTTTGCAGAAAATGTCTGTATTTATAAATGTCTCTGAGTGTATGTGTGTGTGTGTGCATGTGTGTGTGTACACACATATATATATATTTACTTGTAGTTGTTGCATCTGACTCCACAAACTATGTTCTACTAAAAATTCACACAACATGTTGCAAACTCACGGAGGAAAACAGAAAAACCCAAACTCTCCTAACGGGGCGTATTTCACTAAACCGGCATTGCCAGGCAGCTGGGCGGGTCACGGGCCGCTGGGCCGAGCAGTGGGACCCCTTCTCGCAGCCCGTGGCTCCGTGTTTGGGCCTCTGTGCATCCCGGGGCCTCCTGGCCAGCAGAACGCAGCTCTTCTCTGGTTGGACAAAGTCCCGTTTGTTTATTTTTGCCCCATTGCTCTTGCGCAGGGAGATACAGCCAAGAAAACACTGCTGAGACCAAGATCAAAGGGGCGACCGCCCCTGCTCCCCTCTTGGAGCTTTATGGTGTGAGAGAGTGGTCCAGGTTCCTTTTTTTTTTTTTTTCTGGCATCTATCTGTCCAGTTTCCCAGCCCCATTCATGGGCGAGACTATCTTTTGGCCATGGTGCGTTCTTGCCTCCCTTGTCCTAGATTAACTGACAGCATCCTTCTCGAATCATTCCAAAAATCTCAAGAGTAAGAAACGCGTCCAAACTCATTCTGTGAAGCCAGCGTTTGCCTGATGCCCAAACCGTGGTCTCTGTCTAAAACGTTTAAGCCCTAACCAGCACCACACCCTCAGCCCCTGAGTTCTCGCCCGGAGTGAGGAGGGCGAGCCCTGACCAACACGCTCCCCTGGGGACCCCAGAGACGCTTCCTCAAATTGCTATTACCACCACACACAGGTCTGACTCACACCCGAGTCCCCGGAGACTTTTCTTTCCAATGCTCACGGGCCGGCTCATGTTCATGTCTCTCGCGGTAAAATTCTTCGCACCTAGTAGGTGCCATATAACTACTTATCAAAAGAAATTCTCTGATACACTTCGGCCCAACTCACGGAGTTAGCAAAATGGAAGGTTTGTCCTCGAGTGGGGGGCACAGAAATGTAGACGGGATCCAACCCTTAGCGGCGTCCCCCACCTTCCTGACTAAACGGCCCCCAGAAAGTCAGCTGCGAGTGAGGACCAGGTCACCGAAGGCAAGAAATGTGGGGCGAAGGAATGCCGCGGGGGGGCAAACTGCCTAACACGTGTCGCAATCTATTACTCCAGGGTTAGGGCTGCAGCTGGGTTTTCGTAAGGACAGAGAACTGTCTAGAGTTTCGTTTCTTGCGTGCACGATGAATGAAAAGAAGATGCCTGAGCTGCCTCACTCCCCACCAAAAGCCTAAGTGTCCTGGCTCGTAATTTTGGAAAAGTCTCATTTCTGTCACTGTGTCAGGCCGCTCACGCCCCTGTAGGATCTATGCCAACATTTAACACGGGTGACAAGATCACTTTGCTTTTCCATTATTTGCATTCACGACGCTTCCGGGGGGGGAGGGGGAAACGGATACCAAATCTCGCGTGGCATGAGGTTAGCCGATGATGCGAACTGCGTGAGCCTGACCCAAACTCCGCGTCCGGATCCCGGCTTCAGGCTTCTTAAGGACCGGGCTCCTCGCTAGGCGTTGGAGCTTCATTCTCGACTTATCCAAGGCGCGTCCCCTCTGTGATCGACGGGGGAGCTTCACAGAGACCGCAGACCCCGTGTGCACCTCGAGCGGCTGGGGTCCCCCTACGCCTGCGTCAGAACCTCAGCTTCCTGGGGGTGAAGGCCCACAGCTCCTCTCTCCATCTCTGTTTCTTCTATCAGCATTTGCTGAGCACCTACTGTGTGCTAGTCATGACGCCAGCCCTAGTGACACAAAGAACATAAACCTCTCAGCCACGTGCCCTGGCCCTGGCACCGACGCTCGTGAACTTGTGCTGTTTGGCATGACAGGTGACAGCTCACACGTGTCCCTGTGTCTTCGGGGCTTACGTTACGGGAGTCAGGGGTCCATTGCACGGAGCAATTTCTGGCACCACCCCGTGGTAAGCTTTGAGATGCCCCGCGCTGAGCTGGGCCTGCCAGACACGCCTCCGTCACAGACTTCCTTCCAAGGCCAGAAGGGAAGCGGAGGCGCGTTTAAAAACAGCCTCCACGAGGAGCAGCCTGCGCCCAGGTCTTGGGCACAATGTTAAGACGCGAAACAACGGGTCCTGAGCTGCCGGGGGCGAGGCCCGCGCTCGGGGCTGGGAGTGGCCGCTGCTCCTGCGGGCTCATCTTTTATTTTCGCATTAAGTCAGGCAGGCGCCTCTTCTAGACGGAGCCAGGGATGGGGGTGGGGTGGGGGCGGGCGGGAGGAGGCGGCGCCGTGGGGCGGGGGGCCGGGAGAGCGTGCGGTGCGCGCCCTGGCGTGCGCTGGGCCGAGACCAAGCGGGTGTCAGCACCCAGCGCCATCAGGAAAGAATCAGTGTGACTCTGACTCTGGTACCAATTTAGGTCGTTAGTCAGATTTCCACATGGCAAACACACCAGGCTGGCGACATTCGGACTGAGCCCGGCACGCAGGGGCGGCCGGTCACGGCAGGAGGGGCCGGAGTCCACGGTTCTGCGTCCCCGAGGGTGGCCGGTGTTCGCCCTTGGAGGAACGGCCCGCACGCTGTACCGTGCGGTGGCCTCCAGCCCGGCTCGCGTGTGGGTGGACAACGAGCGGCAGTGGGTGGCCATGCGGGCCGGACGAACGGCTCCGTCACCCGCTGTCTGACCTCGGGCCGCTACCCAACCGCTCTGGGCCTCAGTTTCCCCATCTGCAAAGTGAGGGCAAGAAGCACATGCGCCTCACAGAGCTGGGAATTCGGCGAGTGAGCAGAGGGCTCGGCACATCATCCGCTTCCAGGTCAGTGTTTACGCAGCACGGACATCAACGCTGCTTGGAGTCTGTCGTCGTCGACCTTGGGGTCTCCGAGCCCTGAGGCAGGGCTTGTCCCTGTCCAGGCGTCCTGTGCGTGCGGGCTGTGCAGCAGCCCCCTGACCTGCACCCAGTAAGATGTCTTGCTTACATTTATGACAACCAACCAACCAAACGAAAACTCCAGACAATGCCAGGCATCTCCCGGGGGGCAGTCACCCCCGGGCGCCACTGAGTTCAAAGTGACAGAAAGCCCAGGATGTCACCATAAATGTTCCGGGGGCAGAAACCCCCCAGAGGTGATGTTTACGGGCCAATGCTGAGCCTGGTCTCTACAGACGGCGGGCAAAAATGCGAGGTCTCTAACCAGGCATTTGGCCGAATGTCTCCGCTCACCGAATTCCCCGCCCATCTCAGGCCAGGCGGAGAACAAGCAGGCGGTGAGAGCTGCAGGCCCCGGCCGCAGCGGGGGTCCGGCCGCACGCTGGCCCGCCGGAACGGGGCGCTGCCGGTGGCAGGGATGCCCGTCCAGACATCTGCACGCAAGGAGGGCCCCGTCTTCCCCCCAAAGGGCCGTGGACGTCCGGCTTCTTAGAGCCGGCGCTCCACCCACCACCCGCACCCCCGGCCTGCCCGGTTCCCAGCCGCGTTCCCACCGGGCAGGGTCCTGGCCGCGGAGCGTGTGGCGCAGCTGTTTCTCCCGGGTTCCGGGCTCTCCCCGGGACCCGGCCGTCGCGGTGACTTCCACACGTGCCAAACCGGCCCTGCTCAGAGAAGAGCTTCCGGTGACCTGCATTTTAACGTTATTCTCACCGTTCCATTCAACATAATGGCGACAGCCACACGGAGCCCCCCGCCGCGCTCCGTCCAGACCCGCTAAGAATGTGTCTGTCTGACACGCTGCCCCGTGCCTCCCACCCGGGGTGGAATAATTCTTCTAGACGTTACTTCTCGGAAAAGTATTTTGCACCAGCAACAACAAAACGAAGGCACAGAAAGGAGGATTTTCCTGCGCGGTGGCTGCAGCTCTTCTACCTGCGCCTGTTTCCCTCTGCCCTTCGGACGCCAGGAAGCTCGCGGCCCAGCGTGAGGCTCGCCCCGGCTCTTAGGGAGGCCTTGGCGGCGGGGGGCCGGGTGCGCTTGGCCAGGAGCCACCGGCCCCCGGCACGTTTCTGCGGTGTGCTTGGCCACCCGCAACCTCTTTTTCTGCATTTTACTCTTTAATTTTCCCTCGTCCTCCGGCACGGGGTGGGGGACGGTCGTACAAACATCGTCGCAGGCACACCCCCCCCCCAGGTGCGGGAGCAGGTGCGCGTCCCGGCTGTGTGCGCCGTGACTGTCCCGCCGGGGCCCCGCGGCCCTCGCCTCCCGCCGCCATCACCGCTGCAGGGCCTACCGGAATTCAATTCCCATTTCTGAGCTCGGCCTATAACATCTTCATTCCCCGACAAACATGGAAGCGACGTGAACAAATTCCTGATGCCCCCCTCACCCCATCATGCTGAAGCCAGAGGCCCCGCCCCCCGGAGACCCCCTTGCTGAGGACCCCGACGGGAAAGTTAACCGTCCTGGCCCTGACCGCACGTGTCACAGCGAGAACCGTCATGAAACTAATACTGTCACAATAGCCCAGGCGACAGCTCGACGGCACTTGAGATGGGCCTGGTGCTCTTCGAAGTGCCTAGCATGGGTTACCCCACTGGCCCTCCCAACCGGCCTCGGAGCAGACAGAATTGTCACCCACAGTTTGAGGATGGGGGGGGCTAGGATCAGTTGGAGGCCTGAGGTCAGGGCTCAGTGGCAGCCCCTGACCTCAGGGGTCCATCGCTGCCCCCTGAGTCTCGCTCAGATCCATGGCCTCACGGGGAAAGTGAGGCCCGAAGCCCAAGTGTCACGCCGGGGGTCCCCGTGCATGGCGGGAGGGTGCCAGGCCAGGACGTGAGGCGGCACCTGTCCCGCGGCCCACAGGCCGAGGTCAGAACGCTGGCTTTGCCACCCCCGGCTGGGCGACTCGGCCCAGTGACGCAGAGGCAGGTCCACGGACAGTGCCTTCTGCCCCCGCCGCCCCGGCAACGCCCCTCTTTAAAGGAAAAAAGCCAGATACCATCCACTTAGATTTTACTGTGAGCCGGGCGCACCCACACCCACGGGTGCATGCGTCCCAAGCATGTCCTTCTGGGTGGGGAAACCGAGGCTCAGGGGGCGAAGGGACTTGGCCTATGCCCGATGCGGACTGTCTGCCTTCTTGATGCTGATGGCCAGTGGCCAAGTCCCCATTCGTCCAACTGTCACAGCTCTAGGGACAAGGGAAAGCACAACACAGCATCGTGGCCCCCCGAGCCACAGTCCGGGGCAGTTCCCAAGGTCCCGGGGTGTCTGGGGAATAGCACTGCCCTGAACTCAGCTCCCGTGTGCGGTGCAGACCGCCAGGCTGTGCTGGGCGAGCTGAGGCGCCTCCCCGGGGCCCGGTCACGGCCTCGCCCGCCCCGTGCCCGCCTCTGCTCCCCCAGGCTCCGGGAGCGCACGGCCCGGGAGGCCCCTCATCCTGGGAGTTCACCTCCGCGTCCCGTGCTTCCGATGTTAAGCGTGGCACTTTCAAAAATTCAGTAGTTAATAGACCGAATTATTTTCCAACAGGTCAGCGACAGCTGGAGCCACACTGTCCCTGAGGTCACCTACCACTGACCATCAAAACGCCGATGGAGGACGTGGTCGGGAGAGTCGGCACGCACGTCCGCGTTGTGCCCGAACTTTCCGCACGCAGCCGTGGATGAGCTGCGCCCCTACTCCGGCCCCCTCCCTCGTGGGCGGCCCCGCCCGGAGTCCCAGGGAGCTGCCTTCGCCTTCCCTTCAGGAACGGAGAAGACCCGTGCTGGCCCTCGTCATCCCTAGGGCAACCCGAGAAGCATAAGGCAAAGGGCAGAATCCAGTGATGACTTGAAATAAAATGTTAAAGAAATCAATCAACATAAAAAAGGAGGACGACAGAAAAAAAGAAGTCACAGACATGAATACGCACACACCGCACACACCGAGTGACAGAGCCGACTGCGGCCACGTCCCGACGACGCAGAACGGGATTAAACATTCCAATTATGAGGCATAATTTGTCGGGAAAGATAGGAAAAAACCTGAGCTCCGAATACGCGCTCTCCGCGGGAGAAACACTCAACACGCGGACAGACGGGGGGAGGCGGAAGGGCCTGCTGCAGGCACGCGGCGTGAGCGTGGGGGCTGGGCGCTCCCGAAGCCCAGGAAAGACTCCGAGGCCAGCAGTGTGTGTGCGACTGTGTGTGCATGGGTGTGTGTGTGCATGCATTGTGTGCTTGCGGGTGAGCATGTGTGCACATGTACATATGCGCGTGTGCTCACATGCTCGTGTGCACATATGTTCGCATGTGTTCGTGTGCGTGTGCGTGTGCGTGTGCGTGTGAGTGCTCCGCACCGGGTAGCAGTCCTGGGCACTCGGGTGTGCCTTCCCTACGCTAAATGCTGCGCTCTTCTCTAGCAGCGTTTGCCTCAAGAACGTGAACCAGGAAGCCCGTTCGAAGAGTCGCCTGCTGGCGCGTTTAGGGGTGACGCCCGGCGGCGAGGGGCCACGTCCCGCCTCCGTCCACCGCCGCTGCTGTCTGCGTGCTCGCTCTGAAACACGGGAAGAAGGGACACACGACGGGGCAACCACGCCGCACGTTGCGTGTGAATCCACACGGCGGGCGTGTGGGGGTTCGCGGGCTGCTTTGTGTCTCCCCCTTGGGGGCACGAGCTCCAGGGCCCGGGGCCATGTCCGTCCGGCTCACAGGGCTAGTGCCAGGACCCTGCCCAGCACCACAGGACCTACAATGATCAGTTTTGAATGAAATGAATAAACAGATTCCCTTTCCGCACCTCACCCCGAAACGACCGGCATTTGGTCGTACGAGATCCCGGGTTGCTCTGTCGAAACGGCAGGTGTCCCCCCGCCCCGGGCACCTGGCCCCACCATGGAGCCCACAGCAGCTTTGTGGGTTCAAGTCTCTGCCTGTCGCCCGTCTTCTGCTCCAGGGAGCAGCCCCCTTGGTGCCTCAGTTTCCCCAATGCAGACCCCGTGCCTGGCGCACAGCACACGGCCACAGAACGTGGGTCGAGTGCACGAACGTCGGCTGATTTCTGCGGTCGGTCACGGCGGGCGGGCACGGCCTCCCACGCGCCCCCCACAGCCCCGATGCCCCTTTCTGGAAGAAACGGTAGCTGGGAACAGATAAAGAGCTCACGGAGCGGGGACAACGTCGGTTTTCAGTAAGTTCCTTTCTCGCCTGTGCTTTGTTACCTCAAATTGATGCCTTTGACTAGATGTCTCTTAGAAAAATTCTTAACTGCTAGCTAATGAAATCTATTAGAGAATAATTCGAGTTCTCCTACATAAAGACTTCTGTAGATACAGAATATGCTAGAAGAATTATGCTCTCACACATATTTTTATTAAAAAGCCCTGTGCTAAACACCACACTTCTTAAAACAAAATTACTACCCGCAAGGAAATAGCTGTTTTTGAAAGAAAGGAAGGAGAAAAAAAAAACCCTTCCAATGGTGCCCTTCTGTTTCATTATGAGTTGTTTGTTAAGTATTGAAGGGATAATGAATAACAATGCGCTTGTTAAATGACAAAACTTCAAATATAAAGATTCATTTATGGGTTTCTTTCATAGCCGCGTATGATTTTCTAAATCTATTCAAGGTTTATAGATTTTAGCGACTTGCACACAGCATGTGAGCGCTGAGACAGAGATTTCATTATCAAGTCGAGAGGGAAAAAAATGGGAAGATGAAGGCGGCATTTAGCCCAAACTTCTCTGAACTTTCTCAGATGCGCAGAAGCAATGACCTGACACACACACAGACGCTGGGATGTCACCTCCGGCACGTGCGGGGACTCAGGGGCCGTGTGACGGGGGACGGTCCTGCCCTGCCGGGGTGCCCAGCGACCTCCTGGCTCCCGCGCTGGGTTACGGGCAACAGGCGGAGGGGCCCTCCGCCGTCCTCCCGCCCCTCGGCGTCACCGGGAGATCCAGCTGCTGGACTCGCTGGAGAGGCTCGCCTCGCGGGGGTGGAGGGAGCGCCCCAGAGTGAGACCTGAGGGTCTGGCCCCTCCCCGGGACTGAGCTGCCCCCCGAGGAGGCGAGTCAGCCTCGTGGGGTGGGAGTGGGACTCGTCACCACCCGGCCTGCACGTCGCCTGGGTGAGCAGGAGAAGGGAGGGAAGCGGAGGGGGAGACAGGGGGAGAGGGGAGGGAGAAACGGACCGGACCGTCCGTCTCTCGGTCACCCAGCTCCGTAAGCCACGCTGCCGCTGCGTCCTGTGGGACCAGGACCGTCACAGGCAGCGAGGCGCTGTGTCCTCCGAGCTGTTTCGCCATCGGCGGCCTCTGCCATCACAGACGAGGAGACAGGAGACGGCACGGGCCGCCAGGCCCTGGGGTGCTCCCTGTGGCCACTCGTCAGCACCCACTTTCCAGCTTGGTTCCCGAAGCGCGTTTTCAGGGGGCAGCACGGCCCGCCGGCGCACTGTCGCCATCCGGACGGACCTACGCAGCCGCCGAGCCGACCCCCGTCCACGGCTCAGGTCAACCGGGGCTGTGACTATTGGCGGAACCAGTGCCAAGCCCTCGGGACAAGTCGAGCTCAGTCTCAAGTTCGATGCTCCTTGGTCACAGCTTTATCAAACAAGGAGCCCCTCTGCCGAGCCGAGATCGCACCCTGCGTCTGTCTACCCTCCCGGGGGCTGCGTGGAGAGGTGACCGGCAAGCAAGGGCGGGCCGGCTGGAGGGCAGAGCCGCAGCTCGCAAAGGACCTTTCCCGGCGCTCCAGGGGCGAGCCGACCCACGTGAGCCTGTCAGGGAAAAGGGCTAGAAGTCGATGCTCGGGAAGCCCCGAGGAAAGACCCAGGAAATTCAAAGATTCACTGATGTTATATGGACATCGACGTGTGGCCCTCAAGGTGACATCAAGGCACAAAGTGCAGACAGGCATTATTTTTCCAAAAGGACAGACAGATATGAAAGTAAGCTTGACTGACGTAAACCAGCAAGGCACTGCGATTTCCCTTCTGCGCCTCCTCAAACGTGACAAACGCCCCTGGGTCGCCCTGGCCCGAGGATGCGCCACAGGGAGCAAGGTCCCCGCTCAGCACTGTGTGTGCCTCCGAGTTCTCGCCACCTCTCAGAGGACGCTCGAGGAACAGAGGACAGCCCGCAGGACAGTCTCTAACTTCTAAAACGTCACCAGACACCCGCCAGCCTCACGAGCTGGGACCCTGAGGGGCGGTCACTGGAAGCCGACGTCGCCGGAACCGGCTTCTCCCACGTTCTGCCTCTGCTCACTCAGTCCTGCCGCTGCCCGCCGGGCCCACGACACCTGTCACGGACACCTGCTCCTCGCACTTCAGACTTTCCTCCTGCGATTCAGAGCAAATCAGCAGACACACGTGCGAAGTGCCCCTCGCCAGGGAGTCCCGCCTGGAGGCCTCGGCGAGCAGGGGGGCTGGCAGTCCGTCCTTTGCGTTCCCGTCGGCAGGCATGGACGGGCGTCACAGTTCATGGGACGCCGAGCAAACAGCTCAGAAGCAAATTACCTCGCTAGCGAGACACACGTGCCCTCGGGCTAAATACGCTCTAGTCCTGCTTAACCAAGCTAAAAACCACGGTCCAAAAAAATCAGACAGTTTCCAAGTAGCTCGCCTGTGTCAAGAACATTAACAGCAATATAAAAATACCCACCTTCCCCGCGGCAAAGTTCACACTGTCTCGCATCCAGTAAAGAGTACTAGACGTGCAGAGAAGCAGGAAACTATGACCCATCACGAGGAGATAAAGCAACCACTAGAAAAGACCAGAACGAGGGAACCCGCAGACGAGGCCGCCGAAGGTGGACCGGAACCGTATTCCATTCGTTCAAGGAGGCAGACGAAAGCGTGACTGTGCAGGGGAACTGAAATGACTCAAAACACAATTTTCCAGGTGAGGACGAGTGTCCGACATGAAATCTACACTGGACGGCGTTAGGAGCAGGTTAGACGCTCACGGAGAAAACGCTGAACTTGAAGACATACCAGCTGAAAGCGTCCAAAATGAAACGCACCTCGAGCAAAGGAATTCGCAGGTGCAGAGGCCTCGGGAGGTGTGGGGCAGACCAAGCCACCGAACCGCCGAGCCAAGCCGCACACGGCTGGAGGCCCAGAGGAGACAGGGGCCGGAGAGCAACGGCGCCCGAGGAAATGATGGCTACGGCTTTCCGGACTCGACGGGAGCCGCGAGTCCAGGGCCGGGCGACACCCCGCCGTCGGGCCGAGCGCAGAGCGTTTGCCCACCTGCCGAGGCGCATCTCGGGGCTTCCGGGGCCGGGCGCCTCTGAGCGAGCCGCTGTGAACGTCGCACGCGGGCACGCGTGTGGACGCGGGTGGCCACCTCCTCAGGCCGGCGCCACGGAGCGCGAGTGCCGGCAGTCCGCTCTCACGCTGGACACTGCTCCCGGCGGAAGGGCGTCCAGTGCGAGTATCGTCCCCACGCCTGTCTGCGGCACCCCTCCCGAGGCCGGTGGGAAGCGGAGGGCAGCGGGCACGCCCCTGCTGTCCAGCAGAGCGTCCGGCGACGGGGACGGCCCCGTGCCACACAGCGGCCGCCGGCTGCACGTGGGTACGAAGCACTCGAAGTGAGGCTCATGTGACCGAGGGGCCGACCGCTCGGTGTATTCAATGTTCGTTAATTTAAATTGACAGAGCCACGTGTGGCTGGGGGCTACGTGATGGGTGGGGCAGGCCTAGGGTCCGAGACGAGCTCAGGTGGGACGAGGGTCTCGCCGGGTATGACGCCACGCTTTGGAAGTGCGCTGTGGCCCAGACCGTGCCCGGCTCTGCCGACGCCGACGTCACCTGGGATGCCGTCTCTGTCCACGACACTCACAGACAGACGCAAAACCACACCGCCGCAGGAGCGCGTGCACGGCGAGCACCCCGACACATCGCGAGCCATCCCCCCGCGGCGCCCAGAGCAGCCGCGAAACCAGACGCCACAGAGGCCGGGGCGAGGGCTCGCGCGACCCCCGGAGCTGCGTCCCGCCCGCTCAGCACCACGGCTGGAAACTCCACGGGGAGGGAAGCGAGGCCAGGGGCAGGGCCTTCGGGGGGGGGCAGTTCAGAGCACCCACGTTTCTGGGCAGAGTGTTTTGGCGACTGACTCTGGGGAGCCGGGGGCTGGGGTGGAAATCCCGCCCCCGCGGTCAGGTCTGGAGTGAGCGGCCATCGCGTGGCTTCTCTGGGGCTCTTCAGCTCAAAGGGATGGGGCGAAACAGCGGCCTCACGGCACGCGCGTCCCCTTCACACGGCGGATTCCGTGGCGGGTTGGCGCCCCGCGGGCTCCTCTGAGCAAGCGCCTCATTAATCGCGTGGAACTGCTGTAATCATACGGCACCGCGGATCAGGAGCGAGCAGGACGGGCTGCTCGGGCGCGATTCGTCTTGCATATTTTAAGAGTTTCAGAGATACTGGAAATGAATTCTACTGGGAAGCAAGTTTCTAACATGGCAGTGAAAAACCCCAAGTTTAAAACCGGCCCCGAAGCGTGCATTCCTGCTACAACGTTTTGAAAGGCTCGGTGATGCTGTAAAATCTAATCCGAGGCAGAAACCCAGACGGCTCTACAGCATTCGCCGGGAGCACCTGCCACAGCAGGAATTTTCTTAATAAGACATAGAAAATGCCCAGGCAGTATAGAAAAAAGGGGGTGGGGGAAGTAAAAAAAAAAAAACAAAAAAAAAAACCCAAGACTATTTCCAGGAAACGGAACGCTGAAAGCAATCATCATTACGCCGCGGAGCGAGGGTTTGATTGCTTCGCCAGCCCCCCAGGGCGCCGCGATCATCGGTCTCATCTCTCCTCCCGCCTTTGATAAGAGGAGGCGCCCCAATAACCTCGGAGACACTGGCGTCTCTCCCCAGCCGCGTGAGTCGATGATATCACGACCCCGGAGGTGCCAACAGCCCCCGCCAGGTGCAAGTCTTCGAAAACTCCGGAAAATGCGGGGAGTTTCAGACGCGCCGTCCGCGGCCCGCGGCCCGCGTCCCAGACCCTTCCCGGGGCCGGCGTTCCGCGCTGCTCCCCACGGCAGGGTCTGGAAGCGGCACGTGGAAGCGCGCGCGCGGCAGGACGAGGGGGCGGCGCCGGCGCTCGGGGCGCGCGTCCCGGACCCTTCCCGGGGCCGGCGTTCCGCGCTGCTCCCCACGGCAGGGTCTGGAAGCGCGCGCGCGGCAGGACGAGGGGGCGGCGCCGGCGCTCGGGGCGCGCGTCCCGGGACCCCGCTTGGCGCCCGGCTCGGAGCGGGCGGGACGCGTGCGCGCTGCGCGCCTGTGTGCGGGTCGCCCCCGCGCCCGCCGCCGCGGGACAGCCGCTCAACAAACCGCATTTCCCCGCGAGGACGCTGGTCACCAGGGCACAGCCCCGGGCCCGGGCGCGATCTGCTAAAGGAACCGGAAGCCCAGCTTTCTGCCCGGGAGGTAAGTTATGGGGCTTGTCGGTTGGCGCGTGAGCTCGACTGGGTTATTTCTGGAAATGAGGACTTGAGGTTGGAGAAAACCGGGCCCTGGCTGAGACCGGACAGGGAGACCCGTGGAGCGCTGTCGCTGGGGACCCGGACACCCCCCCCCCCCGGCCCTCCTCCCTGGACTGCGTGACGCTGTGCCCTTTTGCTGTGACAAACCGCAGCCATCGGCGTGGCCGGTGTTAGCGAGTCGAGTCCCTCTGGCGGGTCGTCGCAGCGAGGGGCGTTCTGGGCATCCCGAACTCTGTCTGTGGTGTCAGACGGGAGGGCGGTCTGCGGACCGGACCCTCTAATTTCACAGGCGTCTAACTGCTCATGAACCGCGGGCCTGGGGGCTCCGAGGCGGGCTCGGCCCCAGAAGGCCTCCTGCTCCCAGCGGGGTCACGGGTGGGGAGGGGGGGGACGTCGCTCTCGTCCCACTCCAGACGCGGTTCAGAGACGGCCACCAAGTCCCGGAGGAGCTGGAAGGGCCGAGGACCTGGGCTCACACGGAAGCTCTCGAAGACGACCAGCATACACGGACCCCCGCCCGGGTCCACGCTCGGCAGGCCTCCAGGTCAAACGCGCCGGATGCCCTGTTGGTCTTCGGCAGCTCGCTGGGGCTTGATTTAGGGGAGCTGCTGGGGGCTCGGGGGCCCTGTGAAGAAAATGGCACCCTGGGAAGGATCCCCACTCCTCAAGGCCACCGTCCTCGTGCAGGCGCTGAATGTGACCGCGACGTCCCTGTGGGCTGAGGTCGGGACTAGCCGCAGCAACGTTAGTGGGGGTTTAACCCAGCACACAGTCAGCCCTGGCACGCAGTCAGCCCTGGCACACAGTCAGCCCTCGCTGAATGGCAAATATCATTCGGATCGCTGAGAACATCAAGGCCGCGGTGGGAAAAGAAGGGACAGATGGGCATCCCAGGCTCGGATGAGCCTTCTCAGCAACTACGCAGAAACGGCGTTCGACTCAGCCACCTGGGCGCGCCGAGCAGGGCAGGACTCCCAACTTGTCACCACGGTCAGGCCGCCGCGCTCCGTCATTTGTGACACCGTCTTTTGGTCCTGGACGGTGATCCTGGGGTGACACTGAGTCATCTGATGCGCCCTGTTTCTTTGAGTCACGAGTTTCACGACAATCCAGTCTATCTTGTTCACTTTTTCACCATATTCAAAAAGGAGCATGGGGAAGAAGCATGATCCAATGGGACAGCAGCGAAATCCACTGTTTTGGTAAAGATAATCCAGCTGTGTTAACATATTGTCACACATCTGGAGAGGATCTTAAAAAAAAAAAAAAAACCCTTTGAATCAAACCGTCTGATGTTTGGGCTTGTACGAATAGAGACCCTGCCGGGTTCTTTGCAAACGTCTGACAAGATCTTCGCATTTTCCATCGGCGGTTGTGGTGGCGTAAGGAGGCGGCCGCAGCGAGAACTAGATGGAAATTTACGTCTCCTTCGGGTGGCGGGGCGCATCACACGTGACCCACGTGCCGGGCTGCATCTGACACTCTCTCAAAAGTAAAGACGGCCCCACGGGAGGCTCTGATCCCGTTTCTTTGCCATCGCAAACAAGACACAAGGTGCTTCTCCATCCGTGAACTCACGCACGCAGAGCAACTGGGAAACCGGCCTACGGAGAGCATAAAGTCAACATTTATCTTTCCCCTAAAGCGAAAAGGCCACATTTCATACCCTGCGCGCGAGCACACCGAGCTGGAGAATCTGTCGTCCTGGCTTCCGGTGTCCAACCGTCCCCCGGGGGTCAAAGTGCAAGGAACCGTCGCGAGCACGAAACTCGCCCACACATGAATAAATCAAGTCCAAAATTTTCGAGAATTGGCAAAAACAGAAACTGGGAGGTAAACGTTCAAAATTAAAGTCTAGCCATTTAAGTCCATTGGACACCATCGCCAAGGACAGCTCAGAAGACCACGCCCACCAAGGAACGGTGCCCGTCACACATGGTTAGCTGTCTCTCCGTAAGGTCTACATGTGTGTAGATACAGACACGTGTCACGTCAGGCAGGGGCACGTGACGCCGAGTGGCGTGGTTTTTAAGGCACTACAAGGATATCCTCACCATCACGGCAAAGCACCTCTGGCTGGGAAATATTCAGTGCGTTTCTACAGAGAGAGAATGCAGGGGCGTTTGAACGAAATTCCCCTCCTTGACACCCGCTTTCCCTGGAAGTTTTTTTTTTTTTAATGCATAATTCCAACAGAAACCCCGTTCTTCCTGGACGATCTGATAAAAATTGGAAGCAGCAGGTTAGCAATTCTTATATAATCAAGATGCAGAGTCTCCAGCAAATTCTCCGACAGACTTCTTCCTCATTCCCAGAGGGACCGGCGACTACACCAGATCAGCCCCTCCCAGCCCTCTACCTGCCTGATCCAAGGCCCTGCCCACGGTCGCGGGGGCATTCAGACGCCTCTTTAAAATGTGCGCGCATAAAAAAGTCACACGCATTTTTGAAGGCCCGTGTGCACTCGTAGGACCTGCTTCATAGAGGATCCAAATTCGATGTTTTCAGACTTTTAGCTTATTAAATGAGGAAAATGTAAAATGCATGACCTGAAAAAGGGGCCATTCTCCTCGCTGGGCTCCCGGCTTTGAAGCCGACGTCTTTGTTCTCAGTGAAAATTAGTTTGATAACAGCTCTGCGTCCAGGGTGGTGGTGAGGGCGAGCCCGTCCGTCCACCGCTGGGGGATCCTGGCGCAAGCGTCCGCCTGCTCGGGAGGCGCCGTGGGCGCTGTGGGCTCCATGGGCGCAAAGACCCAGCGGCTTCTCACCCCAAGGACAGCAGATACATCCGAGTTAGTTATTGGGCTATTAATAAAGGCACATCCGGGAGACATCATGGTCCAGCTGGCTGCTCTCCCCTTGACTCCGGGATTCAGGGGAGCCATTTGTGACCAAAACTGCCCAAATCAATTAACCTTCCCTGGTATTACGCAGTGCTCGGGACAAAGTGCCGTGTGCAGAAGCAAAGGGAGGCCCCAGCCCGCCACGGGGCCAGGCCCTCGGAAGTGACAACACGGAGCATGTCCTGGTCAACAGCCCCCCACGCTGGATCACCACGTCGCAAGGAAATTCAGGGGCACCATTAACATCCCATCTCCCACGACCTGCAATGGCCCAGGGCCCCCGCCGGACACTGCCCGTGCTCCATCTGATCCTGAGGACAGATCAGCAAGGTCACGGCCACAAGTTCACCTGGAAGCTAACTCAGTGGGGGTTTCTGTAAAAAAAAAGTCATGTTCTGGTGCCCATTTACCACCACGTGGCTCCAGCCGACTGCAGCCGGCCCCCGGCCTGCGGGCACTTCCTCTCCAAACCGATCAGGCCCCCCGTTTAATTTGGAAAGACAATACTGAGTCTCCCCCAGAGAGATGTATCCTGGAGCAAGCAGCCGCATGGGAAGCAGCCGCGGCAGGCCCACGGACCCTGCCGCCTTAACCAGAAGCTCATGGGTGGCGCTCGGGTGGGTGATGCTGAGAAGTGGCCGCCGCGGGCTCGGGGTCGGAAAGGCGCAGCGCAGTCTGGGGTCACCACTTCCCTGGGGACGGGGACAGCAGCCGCCTCCCCCTCTGCCTGACCAAACTCGAGGCAGCTTTCTTCCCGACCGTGGGCCCTTGACCTCCCTTTGGTAGAACGCGTACTTTAGAAAACTTGCTGTTGTAACTTCTCTGAGACGCGAATCTTGCGAAGGTTCTGCAGACCAGGAACGAGCAAACACCTGGGCGCCGAGTCCTCTCCTCGCAGTCCGCCTGCGCGCATTCCCGCAGCAAGGGCTCACTGACCTCCCACGGCCACCGTCACTATCACCCCATCACCATCACCGCCGCCACCACCGCCACCACCGCCACCATCACCGTGGCCATTATTGCCACTTTCATCATCACATCACAGCCACCACGAAAGCTCGGCTGCTTGGCTGGTCAGCTTTCTCGCAGTGGCCCTGTATTCCGCCGACATCTCTAGCTCTCTCTACGCTGGCGGTTCCTTTTATAGAGTCACTTGAAGGAGGATAAAACAAGCCACCCCTTCCCTCTAGAGACCACACAGGGAGATGTGACGCTCCCGTGAGCGCGGAAACTAATTAGAGATCTTGTCGACCTCCGATGTGTGTGAAGAAGCCGCCTGCAGACGTCAGTGGCAGCTAATTGTTTCCACGAGGGCCCGTGTGGCCCTGCAACACCTTGACCGGTCTGTGAACCCCATGGGGGTCCCTGTCGTTTTCACGGGACTCTGTTTCGGCGGAGACAGTAAACACAGGTTCGTTCTCTTTCACAGAAACTTCACGCTCTGAAAGGGGAACTCTAGTACAAAGCACCCCTTGCCAGTCAGTAATTTTCTGACGAATTAAAACACCGATTTTTCTTTGTGCAGCACGTTTCCATTTATTACCCCATTGTGAGTCCAGGCGTCTCGTCCTTTGTGTGTTGGCTTGCTCAGCCCCCAGAAGTTTTCCTATTATTTTCAGAAGAGTGGCAGCATTTACAGTACAACTGTGTCTTCACATAAGTATATATAATCACGCCAGTGATTCGTCCAGCACACCGGGCACACTCTGCTCTGAAGACACCTGGAGGACCTTCCTGGCAGAGCTCATCTCCGGAGCAGCCTCCCTCACGCCTCTTGAGTTTGTAGCTGCACGAGTGCTCTGTGCAGCCATTTCGTCCAAGGCTGTCTTCGGTGTTCCAAAGACCAATTAATTCACATTGTGGTGGCTTAAAAATAATAGAGCTGATCGCCTTCAGCAGAATTTCTCAACCGCAACACTTTGGGGAGCGGGCTGGATCATTCTGTATTGTGGGGCTGTCCAGTGCGCGTGGGATGTTGGGCAGCATCCCTCGTCCCGGCCCGCTAGATGCCAGTGGCAACTTTCCTGGGACAACAAAAAATTGTCCCAAGGATTGCTTAATGATCCCTGGGTTGGGCGGGGGGGAGTGGGGATCAGCCATTGAGAACCACTGACCTACAGTAAAAACTCAGATCCTTACAAAGCTTAGTGTCTTTATAATAGCCAACTGACGACTCTTACCACCAGGCTACCAACAATACAGTCTACTTACGACTGGAGCGGTCCATTCATGCTTAAGGCCAGAGATGGTGGACTCAGTACCTACGCTGGGCAGCAGGCTCCCGAGGGTTTCTCAGGCACAGCGATATTTAAGAGCCATCCACCCACCCACCCATCCACCCACCCATCCATCCACATATCCCACTTTCCATCCATCTCTCCATCTATCCACCCATTCATCTATCTATCCCTCTCATCATCCATTCATCCATCCACTACCCATTCACCCATCCATTCATTCATCTACTTACTCACCCATCCACCCTTCCATTCCTCTCTCCATCCATCTCTCCATCTATCCCATCTGTCTATCCATTTATCCATCCATTCATTCATCTATTCATCCATCCATCATCCATCCATCCATCCGTCATCTATCCATCCATTTATCCATCCATCCATCATCCATCCATCCATTTATCCATCCATGGATCCATGCATTTCTCCGCCAGAGCCCATGCTGTGGATGGGATGTAAGGACCAGACACAGGTCTTTGAGGAACTCAGGGTCACACACAGTGGCTGTCACGGGAGCGGCAGCCCCAGGAAGCAGTTTTGGGAATATGGTGGGTACGTTTTAGTTATCGCAGTATCTGGGCACCGTTAGCATCTTGTGGGCAACGGCTAGGAGTGTCGGGATATCCCGCAAAGCATGAGACGTTCCATGAGTGCACACTTCACACGACCCAGGGACTTGTCCTATGTTTGCAATTATTTGAGCCCAGACCTTAATCTCATGTTGCATAAAACCATCACCTGGTTTTGCAAGATTTTAATCCACAGTGAATTTTCCAGGAGCGAAGCTACCATATACGCGGAGGGCAGGTCGTTCTTTTGGCTGCTCAGAACTTCCCGAGGGCCCGTCACCATTCCAGGGAATGGCATCACCCATGGCAATGATGGCCCCAGGCTCCAGAGTGGACGATCGAACCCGCGTCTCCCAGCGTTTGCAGCTGTCACCCTCTCGGAGGTTCCCTGGACAGGCCGCAGGCCCCTCGGTGATTCGTTCAGCAAAGTCCCGCCCGGGCCGTCACGTGCCGCGGATCCCCCTGCTCCCCAAACACTCTCCTCCTCCTCTTCCTTACACGACAGTGATGCCGTGTGTCGACTTTTGTTAAAGATGGAACGATCTGGGGTCTCGATTGTGGTGGTTAAACAATCTACGCGTGAGACTAAATTACCTAGAGGTTTTTGGGGTGATGGAGATAGGGGTGGTGGTTGCACGGGCGAACTGAAATTCACTGCGCTGCATCAAAAAGAGTGAGTGCGACCGTTTGGGAGTTGCATTTCGGTAACGCCGCTAGCACAGACACGTGCTGGTCTCCAGCTCCCCGCCAGGCGCACGGGCCTGTCTGAGGGGGGCCTCATGCTCAGGACGCCCCAGCCACTGCCCCCAGGACACAGGGTCAACCCTGCCCAGGTTCCCGACCGTGACACAGACCTCCTCCGACCTCCGGCAGGCCACACGTGCTGTCCTAAGCGCCTTCCCCCCACGCCCGCTGTGCCTTCTGGGGTCTTCGCCAACACCCACTGGCCTCCTTTGCCGGCTCCTGCTCCTGACCGCAAACCCCACGAGAGCAGGTGCCATCCCCACCTCAGTCGCCTTTATGTCCCCGGAGCCAGCACAGGGCCTAGGATGGGGCCTCGTGGTCAGCAGGTCCGGGCGACAGTGGAAGGGCGCAGAGTCCCCCTACCGGGTGACGTGGAAGCCCCCAGTGACCCAGAAAACAAGACACCGGCTGCTCCAACACGGTGAAGACGTCGTGGGGTTGCCTGGATCCGCACGGACACATGAGCGCGGGTCAAACTGGGGCCGTGTCAGCAAGGTTTGTGCATTGCGTCAATGTCATTTTACTGGTTGTGATGCTGTATTACAAACAAGGTGTCACCATCGGAGGAAGCCAGAGGACGGGCAGATGGGACCTGCGTGTCGGCTTTTTGCAACTTTCCATGAATCTTAGGATCATTACAAAATGAAGCGTTAAGCAAGTGCCCGTCTAGGCGGGCTGCGCGATCCGTGCCTCGCCTCAGGATGGCAAAGGGGTGGCACGAATATTCACCCTCCAGAGAGGCACTCGTCACCGAAGACAGACCTCGCTGGTCACAGACCGCCCCGCCCGCTCTCCCGTGTGAGGAAGCCCTTGTGTACGACCCGCAGATGTCCGCCCCGCGCCCCTGCTCACGGTCCCGCGCCGCAGGCGCGAAGACCCTGGTGACGGTGCGCTCACATGCCGCGAGGAGTGCCGAGGACAGGGACCCGGGTCCCGCGACGCTTCCGTGTGGACTGAAGGGCCCATGGCACCCGCGAGAACAGGGGCGGCCCCTCCCTGCCGCCGCCCCCCTCACCCACACCCCAGCTCTAATCACGTCAGGTTAGGACACTGTCTGCCCCAGCCAGGCCGGGGAGGGCAGGCAGGTGAGCAGCGGCCACACAGGTGGGGCTGGGGCGGGGGTGCGGGGGCGCCCGGGAAGGCCGCAGGCAGGCCCTGAGCCTCCTGGAAAAGCCCCCCTGGCCAAAAGCATAGAGTGTCTTTGGGGGAAAACGATGAAAAACCCACAATGCCCACGCCGCGCCCATCGCGGACCTGCCGTGTTCGACTTTGTGAAATCAATGTCCCTAAATGTGACGGGGGCCGCACGGGCAGGTGCGCCAGAGCCAAGCACGGTGCGCGGGCCTCAGGGTGGCGCAGGCCGGGACAGCCACCGCCAGCCCAGGCCCTCCGCGGGAGCGCGGCCTCTCACGACCACGCGTGCGTGCGTCTGAAGTCCGGGTAGGAGGGACTCTAACTCCAGGGCCCCTGGAGGGGAGTCCTCGGCGGCTGATCCCCGGGGAGGGCGGGGCCCCGGGGGCAGATAGAGGAAGCTGAGGCCGAAACACCCGCCACTGGCCGCGCCCCTTCGCTGCCCACGACCCGGGCAGCGGGCGCGCTCGGCGCCCTGCTCGCCTCTGAGCCCGGAGCTGAGCCCCGAGGCTCGCGGAGCGCGGGCGGGGGCGGGGCGCGGGGCGGCCACCTGCCCGGGGGCCCCGCGGAGCCAGCGCCCACCGGTCCCTCCATGTGCAGCGCAAGACGCTGCGGGACGCTGCGGGACGCACGCCTCCGCTCGACAGTTTCGAGAATGAAAAACTCCGCGTTCCTAGATATCACACGGTGACATTAATGTCCTCCGTGTACTCTGCCACTGGCTTTCTCCCCCCCTTTCGAATTCCTTACGGCTTATTATAAACCGGTATAATTACTCCCCAGGAAGTTTGATTTTCACTTCATCTTTTTTAAAAAAAAACAAAAACAAACAAAAAAAACCCCTTTTTTCTATACAGTTAGCTTGGGAGGAGATGCATCACTAATTTAACTTTTAAGAAGTTGCAAGATTAAATTAAATCCCGGCTCCCCTTCTAACGAAGTGTTTCCACGGAAGGCAGGTCAGTTGGCGCAAAGGACCGGAGCCCGGGGCGGCGCGGGGTGGGGTGCCCTGTCTGACTTCTGCCCCATCCGCCAGATCTCGCCTGCGGGACTCCGCGAGCACGAGGAGGCCTCTGCGCGCACACAGAACTCGCCCCCGGGATTAATCGAAGGAAAGAAACCAAACGCCCTCCTCGCGTCCCCTGCCTTACTTCCATAGAGGCTATAAAGTGGGGAAAGTCTTCGACGGCCTCAGACGTTTAAAAACCGAATAAATGACAGCGCTCGGACAGCGAGCCCACCGGATAAGATGCTTCCGCAGCTGTCTCCGCCTCCGCCCTTCATTAGCCGAGACCTTTATTAGCCAAGGCCACCTGCGAGGCCACCTGCGAAGCCACCTGCGAAGCCACCCATGAAGCCACCCGCGGAGCCACCCACGAAGCCGGCTGCAGGGGGGCACTTCCCCCAGGGCCCGCGCCTTGTGGGCAGGAAGCCTCGGCCCTTCTGCGGGTCCGAGAGCGTTTACATGCATTCTCACTGGGGCTGGCGGCCTCTCCAGGGACCGGTGACACCCACAAGGCCACTTAAGGATGGCTTTCTTATCCATCGTCAGGCGGCAGAGGGAAACCTTTGAATCGGGGACCCGGATCCGTCACAGCTCACTAAATCGGGCACCATCGGGGGGACTTCCGGACAGGAGATGAACGTGACCAACATGTGGGTCCGCCTGCCTGTTTCCTGGCCCAGACGGGGGGAGCTGGAAGACTACGCCGGACTGTGACCTGAGCGCAGCACATCAGCAGCCACAGCCTCTGCAGCGGGCGGGGTGGAGGGGGTGGAGGGGTGCTGGGGGAGGGCCGACCCTTGCGATCCACACACCGTGAGAGAGGAAGCCTGTAAATGCGCCTGGTTCTCCAGCCGGCCCGAAGCGATTTTCCAAGGACACAAAGCGAGAGTGTGTCAGGCTGACAATCAACTCTGCATTTTATAAAGTGAAGTTAAGTGCTGGGCAATTATCTGGATAATTAATTTTCAAATGGCTCCTGCCTCCATGGTCTAAGTGCCCACAAATGCGAGAGGAGCTGGGCTAGGAGCCGGGCGCCCTCTGAATGGAGCCGTGCAGAGAGTTCTGGAAGCATCTGCCTCCGACACCGAGTCTGCTCTGAAGACGGGCACAGCCGAGGCATCTCCCCGGCAAGGGCTACAGGGCTGCGGGTGGGGCCGGTGCAGTGGCCAGGCCAGCTCCCAGGGCTGCCCCCACCCCCGCCCCCAGCCCCAGGCCCGCCCCCACCCCCGCCCCCAGCCCCAGGCCCGCCTGTCGTGGGGTCTTGCTCAGCCTCCGTGGGAAGCATCAGGCCTCCCCCCATCCCCAAATGGCCCAGAAGCCTGCAGCTTGGGGCCCCATGAGGCCCAGACCTGGGGACTGACCCAGGAAGGGAGGTCACAAGGGGACAGCCCCACTCGTGGCCTCGGGACAAACGTCGCAAATGCGGCCCACACTGTAGATGACTTCCAAGGACCCACCAGGACGGGCAGGTGCAGTGGCGATGGTGGTGACGGGTGTCACGGCTGCCCTGCCGCCGACTGCACACCCCCGGCTGGTCCCAGCATCGGGGCCTGCGAAGCGCCCGCCCCCTCGCACAATAGCGGAGTTGACAGACGGCATGTTCTGAGTTCGTGACGGGGACGCCGGCGTCACCCACGAGGACGACCACGGAGCCGTGGAACTCCTCGCCCTGCAGGGGATGGCGCCTGACGTAGGGGAAGAGCCACAGCGCCCGGCCAAGTCGGGGGCGAACCAACACCCGGAGCTATACTTTCGTTTTCCTGGGTTTAATGATCAAGGGTAGATAGGATATTTGCAGATCAAACTATCAACGGTGGTGATTTTACATTCTTCATTCTTATCCTTTGTTTTATTAAAAATTTCTACCATTGATATACACCGCTATTAAAAGTAATTTTTAAGAAGTAATAGAAGTTGTTGAAATCCTTTCTTTCCCCCTATTAGGAGACTATTCAAAATTATCGTTTTAAGCAACATGGGCTACATATTCAATTAAAATATGTTCCCCACATCCTGTGGGATGCGTGTGAGGCTGGGACGGAAGGACATGCTGTCCTAATTAGCAGAGGGACTCGGGGAGCAAGCAGGAGTGAGACCAGCCCCCGCAGTGCGGGGGAAAATCCGAGGATTGGAGGCGATGGGGATGAATGGCTTTAATTTCTCCTTTTCCGTGGGTCTGGTGGCAGCTGGCCCGGCCGTCCTCACTGGCCCTCGTGGCCAGGCTCTGCCCGCAGCGGATGTGAATGTGGCATGCCACAGGCCTCCAGGGACAGCCTTGGCTTGGGCTAAGCCGCTGGCAAGGCTGGTGCTCATGCCCCTCAAAGCGTCAAAGATTAAGCCTGGGCTCCTCCTCCCCGCCCCCGTCCCCCGGCGCCGTGGGCCGCGTGCCACGGTGGGCCGGCGCCATTCCGATCCCTCGCGCTCCGGGAGCCTGTGTGTGCAGAGCCAGAAGCGGATGAGAACCCGGGTTCCATCAGATGGCGGGGAGAGCACTGCGTATTCAGGACCCCGCGGCCCGCGCTCTGACCCGCCGCCGCCTCCGAGCAGCATGGCTGCCTCCGAGTGAGCGCGTAAGTATTTCAGGGCCTTTGCAGCATGTGTGTGCGCGCGTGTGTGTGTGTGTGTACGTGTGCGTGCCGCTGTTATTATGATTATGGCCACTTCTCCATCACTAACCTCAAAGGTTGCCCTAGAAAGAGATGAGCTCGCACTTTTGGAGGATTAAAAAGGAGACGCTGGAAAATGGGGCGCCCATGTACCCGCTCATCAGACAGGCCTGCACCCCAGTCTGAGGCTCGGCTTGTTTAAGTGACCCCCGCCCCCGCCCCCGGAGCGGCGGTAACGTGAGTCCTAACGCCCGACGGAGTCAGACTGTTTTTGAGCTTCTGAAGGCGCCCGTTGTCTTCTCAGAGGACACACTGTGTGCTTAGTTTACAAACCCCCCCCCGGCACAAACGGAAACCAGAACGCAGGTGGAGGAGCGGGAGGGGCCCGCCCCGCGACGGGCGAGTGACCGCGTTCCCCGGGGTGCGGGCCGCGGCCCTCGCCCCGAGTCCGCGGTGCTTGTGCTCGTCCTCTGTCAGCCTCCGCGGGCTGCTCCTGAGGTGTTCGCATGACATCTGTGCAGGTTCGTTCGGCATGAATCCCTCCAGGAACTGTGACCACAGCTTCGCTGCCGTCGGCCGGAGGTCACGTGTCTGCCCGAGCTCATGGGACACAGCACGAAACGCTGTGGCCGGTGGCTTCTCAGGATCGTGGCTCTACGAGCCAGCACGGCCACCCCATATTGAAGACCTTTTAGGTCCGTTTTGAAATCAGTTCTGTAGGACAACAAGGTAATCTCAGAAGCCAAGGGAGATGAACGCGGGGCCGATGGCGGGAACCCGGGGACAGGGCAAGCGAGTTTACTCTTCCAGGGACAGAGAGGAAGGGACGAAGGGAGACAGGGGAAGCGCAGGACCGAGGAGAAGTGACAAAGTGACAAGAACAGGAGCGCGGTGGGTCGGAGGGTGACGGGAGAACCGCAGACCCTGGCGACCAAGGGCCAGTGAAGAGAGGAACATGGGGACAGACGTGCCGACAAAACACAGCCACGTCGGCGAGTCAGAAACCACCGCGAACTACATCAAAAGACCAGCAAAAGCGAGGGGACATTCGGCCGTGCGCGAGGCAGGCCAGCGCCTTCACGGACGGCAGGCGAAGAGTTCCCACGGATCGAACAGGAAAAGATCGGGATTCCGTGGAAAACGATACGCAGACAAACAAGCAAATAAACCCGAAGAGATAAATGACTTACAAGGACAAAGCGAAGGGTCACTAGGTTAGTGGCGGGGAAGGCTTAAGTTCAGTACTAACGATACGTATAAATGTAAACAGACCAATCGGCAGAATGGAGGTATTTATCAATGCACGTGCGTAAATGTGCAGCACGCCACACACACACGCGCACACACACGCACACGTGCACACACACACACGCACACACGCACGCGCACGCACGCACACACACTCAGGTTGAGGAGAGACGGCCTCTCGGATTCCCACAGGTTAGTGAATCCACAAACCCTCGCCGGAAGGCAGCTTAGCAACGTGTGCAAAATGCCTGACAAACATCCTGATTCTTCAGCCTGTGATTCGACTTCTAGGAAACGGTCAGAGCGCACGGGAGACACAGCACCATCGCCCCTAACGAGCCCCGGGAACAAGGTGACGGTTTCACGCGAGGCGGAGACTGGACAGCAGCAGCCCACGTGAGGGATGCTATGCAGCTATGGATGTTTGACACACGCAGCAGTGCTGAGTGAGGTCGGCATGTCGCACGTGTCCTTTAAAAGCGTGACTACTGATTCGGTTTAAAATTGTTTTAATTTAAAATACGGGTGTGGTTAAAGCGTAGCGTTATCATCATCATCATCACCATCATCACCATTATCATTGCAGAGGTTTCCTAGGCAAAAGAATTGGCCGAATATTCACATAACGTGAAAGCTTGTGTTCTTACTTATAAAAATATGAATTATTGAAACCAAGGCAAATTTTCGGAAGTAAGTTTTGTAGAAAGACAGCAGTTGGCCACTTGGACTAAGAAATGACCACCATTGGCCAACGGGGCCTGGGGGGGGGCCATCTTCCTCCTCCTTCCCTGCTGGATTCCCGGAGTCTGAGTCTCAAGATAATCTCAGAAAATCTCACCCCCCCAGAGCACCACCCTCCCTTCCTGATCTTTGGGGTGCGCATAATATCACAAGCTTCTCCGTTCTGTAAGAAAATATCTGATTAATTGCTTTGGCCATGAAAATTACTTTCCCCATTTAAAAAACCCTTTACACTGTAATCATATCTAAGGGGAGAATATGAACTGTATCATTTCCTTAAAAAAGTCCAAGAGTTTGCCATCTTTCCTTGGTAAGTGTTTATTTTTTATAGCCTAGTGCGCAAATCAAAACTCTATGCCTTGTGTTTCTATTCTATTGTCTATATTTTATTTCTTATTTAGAGACATAGATTTCACTGTTTTTGTTATTTTTGGTACCTTTTACTTAAGATTTTTAAAATTGAGAAGTAATCGGGAATAGTTCACAAATTCGATGGCAGCCATCTGAGGTGCGAGCGTCGTTGCTGGCGGGGGCCCTCGTTTCCAAATAAGCCACCGAGGTTCCCTCTGGTTCCGTCCTGCCGCCCGTCGGCCACGTCGAGAGCAAGGCCCGGCTGCCGGCCACGGCGCGAGGCCCGGGCGAGGGCTCCTCTGGGGGATGAAGATGCTGAGCCTTCGCCCTCGCCAGGGATGGGGGGGGCTAGCCACCCCCGCACCATTCAGGACGGAGACCCAGTGGTCACGTCCTTTAACCTGTGACCCGGGGAACACATGTCGTCGCCGGGAATTGTCCTGTGTTTCTTAATGTTTTAATTCTGCGACGCGTTTAATTCCCTCCTCTATTTTTTTTTTTTAAATTGAGAGCACGGCTAAATATCACAGCAACAGGTGGCTTTGAGGTTGCTGAGAAGGCCGACTTGTTAGCAGGGAAGCCACATGCCATGGTCCCTTCGCCCACGGTGACCTGCAGGAGGCCGGCGGGGAGGGGGCCGGGAGGGGGCTGACCCTCCGCCGGCGTCGGCTCTCCGGGATTCCCACCCTCCGTTAGCAGCACTCGGCCTGCCTCTTAGGGACCTGTCACAGGTTCAGCCTCGGTGCGGGGTGCTCTTGCCACTGCCCACTGGGGAGGGGCCGGCCCGAGAGCCAGGGGGTTCGGCGTGCACTGGGCCAGCTGGGCGCGAACACTAACAGGTCCCTGCGAGGGGCGTTGGGGACACGGGTGAGGCTCCGGAGGGGCCTGGCCAGCCCGCCTGCCCTTCCCGGCCCCCCGCCTCCGCCCGCTGTCCCTCTCCCATCGGTCCCTGAGCCCACTGCCGGGTGCTGGGGCGGCCGGGGCCGGGGTGCGGCTGAGCAGCCAGGGCGAGGGAGGAACGGGAGGAACGGAGGGAAGAGGACGGGGAGGAGCATCCTCTGGGCCAACGGGGAGTGGAAGTGCTTCCCCAACACACACACACGCATGCAAACACACGTGTGCACACACAAGCAAACACGCGTGTGCGCGCACGTGCCCGGTGCTGCAAGCCCAGCCCACACCGTAGATGAAACGCGCTGTAGCCTTCAGGTAATTTCATTTTAATAACTTAGCCAGCAGCCTTCTCGAAATTAATATCTGCTTCCGCGCCTTCCAGCCTTCCTTGTGAAAACGATGGCAGTTCACAGGGGAAGGCTGTCACACGCACGACTCCGGGTACCGCCGGCCTGACAGCTGTGTGATCGGGCGGGGGAAGGTGTGCCGAGACAAAAGGAATGATCGCGACGAGCCGCCAGAACCAGCCCTGGAGTTCGATGTTCAAATATTTTAATTGAAAAGCACAAAGGCGCCTTGAAGTGTCTTCGCCACCGGCACTGACAACCTGCCACTTACCAATCGGCGCCGCGAACAGCCACGCCAGACGCCGGGCGCCGGGCGCCGGGCCCCGAAACAGCAGCCGCGGCTCTAGGCCCATTTCTAAGTGACGCGGGCATAACGAGGAAGCTTCTAGAATATTTACTGCACCAATCAAAGAGCTCTAACCACCCTTGTGGCAAACGACCGTCCTTGTGAGGGGTGAGGCGTACACACTCAGGGCCCTCCGGGCAGGTGGAGGTGCTCCCTGCGGGGGTTAGGGGGCGCTGGGAGCACCGGGGGGCTCGTGGCACACGGCTGTAATTTTTAAGGTGGGCTCCTTGGTCTCCAGGACGCAGCAGGCGGGGGGTCTTTACTCATTTGTACCGCTCGTTTAGGGGCACTGGAAACCGATGGGGCCGCTTCTCTCGGGTCTCTGGGGACATTTTGACTTGATACGATGGCAGGATTTTTTAATTTTTTTGTTGAGAGTGCATCTTGGGGTGCTTCTGGGTCGTTGGCTCAGCATCCGAACAACGTAGGGGTGCGAGGTTCGGCCGAATCACTTTGGAGCACGAAGTCCTCCTCCTTTCTCACACATCGCGTTTTCAGGGCGTTGTCCCCCTACCTTACCACTTAAATAAAGTTCCGACACTCGGAGGCTTTGCAGAAGCAGAGAGAGGTGACAGCTACAATTAAGGTCTACGGCCGACCAATCACGCCGTGTGTCATTCGTACTTTACAAATCCCCGATAAGAGAGAAAATCTTGAAGAACGTACTTCGCTCGTAAAGTATTTCTTCCATAGCCAAATGTGTCCAATTGATTTATGAGGTCCCCTCGAGGAGAACAAAACGCACTCCGGAAAACGGAAACTTGCAGAACTACTTCCCGGCTGCTTCTTCAGAAACGCCCGACCGCAGGGGGCCCGGGGCTTCACACTTTCCGATGTGACTTCTTCATGGACGCTGCGCGGCCTGCTGGTGGGCGTGTTTATTTTTATGAGAGTATAAACTAAAACAAACAAAAAACAAAAAAAACAGCGAAACTTCTCCAGTGCCGGGCCTTTCATTCAAGGCATAATTGGTAGAATTCGATCCATAAATCAGGGAATTTATGCCTACTTCGGGACACCGAGTCAGAATCGTAGTGAGACCGGCCGAGGTGTGGGAGGCCCACAGCCCCCAGGCCCTGTTTGGCTGGCACTGTGCACTGGGTTCCAGACCGTTCGCGAGTGGCTGTCCCCACACGGTGACGGCGGAGCTGAGCGGCTGTGACGGGGTGTGGACCCCATAGCCGGGACGCTGCCTGCCTGGCCCTCGTCAGAGCAAGCGCGCTGACTCCCCGCTAACTGAGCGCGGCGGGTCCCTCTGCAGTGGTCAGTGTGGCTTCTGTTTTCTGAGGGGACATGCGCGGGCCCTGCGGAGTCGTCCTGTGGGCCTCGGCTGCGCCCACACCCAGCGCCCGCGCCGTCTCATGGTGTCCCCGGCAACTGAGTTCCTTTCAGTGGGGCACAGGGAACCCGAAGTACGCGACAGAAACCGCGAGGCAGGGGCAGCGGAGAGCAAAAGAAAAAGCCGCTCATCTCCTCGCGATGCACTGAAAAGCTGCTTCTCAAAGCCGGCCTGGCCCGCGTCCCCTCTCCCGACGGCGAGGTCCCGCTCCCGAGGCTCCGGTGACGGCTGCTCGTGGGAGGCCGCGAGCGGAACCGGCCGTCAGCGCCCGGCTGTGCCCGCGAGGAGAAAACCAGGCGCGTCGGCCGCCGCGGGGAGACGGAGCAGGCCGCTGTGTCATCGGCTAAATGCTATCATCTCAAGCACCGTTCCAAAGAAAACAGAGATCCTGCCAGAGGAAAATAACACACCAAAAGGGGAAAAAAACATACATTCAGGTAAATAAACAGGTTCCTCCCCTGGGCCGAGGCCGCGCAGGGGCAGCCATGCGTCTGGGCTGAAAAGCGGGGGGGCGGAGGGGCTCGCTCGGGCCCCCTCGGAGACACGGGGGTGTCTGTGAGGGCCCACGTTTCTCTCCTGCCTCCCCCCACGTCTGCTGCCGGCCCTGCTGCCCTCGCTCAGACGGACCCCCTGCTTCAGATGCCAACGTTTGGGGGGCAGCCCTGGGTCCGTGCGCCCGCTGGGTGCTCAGAGCAGAGCTGGGGGAGGACAGAGCACAGAACAACCACACCGCTGTGGACAAGAATCAGGTCTTTGTCCCTGGTCCCTGGCAGGGAGCGGCTAGAAACCCTGGGGATTCCCCTGGCAATGGGGCGTCTTTGTTATGCTAATGAGGACACTCACTGCCAGCCCCTTCTCACCCTCGTTTTAGGATGGGGGCTGGTCACTGGAAAGATAACCACAGGCCCAGACCCAGAGATGGGAGCTCTGACCCTGCCTGACTTTGGGGAGGGGCGGGGAGGGACCGGCCAGTGATGTAATGGACCAGGTCTTCCTTCTGAGGGACCCCACTAAGGACTCCGCACAGGGCGGGGAGGGGAGCTTTCTGCTCGGTGAGCTCTGGTTGCCGGGAGGGAGGTGACGCCCTTACCCGCCCGGAGTGGACAGTGGGCGAGAGCTCTGCGCGGTCTCACCTGCCTCCCTGAGCCCCGTCGGAGCCCCGCCAACGCAGTGTCGAGTCTGGGGGTGCTGGGAACGCTGGGGCTTGCCGTCAGCTGGCCTGGGGACTCCGAGACCGTGACCGGTGACTGATGCGGGGGGCAGTCTTTGGAGAATCTGCTGTCTACCTCTGGGTCCCAGCTCCTCCGGGAGACGGGACAGGGGCTGCTCGCCCCGCCGCCACTGGGCCAGCCGAGTTGAGCCGGCGCCCACGCTGACCCGCGGGAGCTGCGGCGGTGACCGCGACAGTGTCTGAGGGGAGCCAGGCGGGTGACGGCTGAGGCTAAATGTGTCTTAGACAGAGAGGTGGGAAGGAGTGAGCACAGCTGGGGGCAGAGGCGGGGTGCAGCTGGGGGAGCCCCGCACGCTGCCCCCGGCCCCTGACGCCAGGCCGCGATTTCCAGCGGCCTCTGCGCGGCAGCGGAGGCGGTGGGGCCAGGCCGGACACGGGAGCGTCCCTTGAGGCACGGGAGTGTGTGTGACGCCCCCGCGCACTGGAAGGAGCGAGAAGCAGGTGCTTCCTCGGCGCCCGGTGCCACGGAAGTGATCGCCGCGGCGGCAGCTCGGCGGGCAGCGCTGGGTGAGGCCTGCCCCCTCCCCCAGGCGTGGCGGCTTGGGGGAGTCTGCGCCTCGAACACGGCGGGACCTGGTCTCGTCACACACCCTGCCTGCGCGTCCGCCTCACGCCCGCACCACGACCGTCCACGAATCACCCACGCGCATCCCCCAGGACATCTGTCGCTCGGGGCTTAGAGTTACGAACGAGTTCCCCGCGGAGCTGTCACCCTTTCAAACAGCAGAGCGAGGGCCCCGGCTTGCACGGTGCTGGCAGGGAGCCTGGCGAGACTCGACCATGCAGCCTCTAACGGGGGTTCTCCAGGAAAGCGATGGCCCCGTGGCGGGCATGAGCTGCAGTCCAGCTCTTAACTGGGCAGTTATCCAGGGACCAGATGTCACCGGCAGGTTAACCCCATGAGCCCCCGGCTGATGTAGCTCCCGACACTGGAGGTGGAAGCTACAAAGGCCGATTATGTAGCATCAGCCCCTTGAGAGAAGTCTCTGAAGAGTGGCCCGTTTCCGGGGTACAGCCTAACTCTCCATGGATACCACGCCGCCACAGGGCACGATGGCTAGGCACAGAAAGCCAAGCTTCTGCCAGAAACAGCATCTTAGGCAGCTAGGTAGGCGGGTCTACGGAGCTAGGCTTACTTTAAATCCACAGGTATTTGCAATTCACTTACTAGATGCCATGCTCCATTTAGTCCTCTCAACGGCGAACAAGTCTCCATGTACACTGAGGTCGAGGAGGCTCGCCGGACTGCGGGGGCCCCGCCCCCCCCACCTGCCACCCCCGGAGCGCGAGCTCTCTTACAGCTCTGCGCGCAGCCACGACGCCCCGCCCTCCGCCCCCCGTGGCCCGTTTCCCCGGTTCTCCCGCTCCTGCGTGCACGAGCATCCACACACGAGGCCGCGCCCCCGCCCGCTTGCACAGCGCTCTTTAGAACCCACTCAAGCGACTTCGAGAGTGATCTTGACGATTCCGGTCCAAATCCCGGCAGATGGGTGGTTCGCGCGGCCGGATTTTAAGATCCGCGGTAGAGGTACAGTCATAAGGCAGGAGGGGGGCAGCTGGGACGGCGCGCGGAACAGAAACCCGAGCGGCGAGACCGCCCAGGAAGGGCCAGCTGACCCCCGACCAAACCGCCGAGGCCGTGCAACAGGATGAAAAAAAGTATTTTCGACAAATGGTGCGGGAACGGCATCCCTGTGGAAACGATGCATCGGTCCATAACTCACTCCACACGCACGGTTTAATTTAAGACGGATCCCGGGTCTGCGTGTAGAAGCAAACACTCTGAAACGTGCAGAAGAAAACAGGGGAGGAAGCATGTCCTGGCTTCGTGGGCGGGAAACGATTTCTCAGCTAGGACCTAAGACGCCGGAACCTCACAAGGAAAAACTGAAAGTGGAATTTCAGTGAAGACAGAACTTTCGCTCTTTGAAAGACACTCCCAAGAAAACAAGTCGAACCACTGGGTGGCAAGGAATCTTGTCCAGGTACACAGACGAAAAATTATATCTCAGATGTATCAGGATCCTCCTCAACTCAAAGACAAGACGACGAGCGGTGTAAGCTATGACTGGGCCCGGGGCTTACACAGACACTTAAAAAACACAGAAACGGGCAACGAGGACCTGAAAAGGGGCGGAGCGGCTTCCGTCTCCAGGGAAACGAGGGTCGAGCGCTCCACTCCGCGCTCGCTGACCGGCTGTCAATCAAAGGCAGACCGCGCGTGGACCCCTCGGCGGCTCAGCCGCTTTGGAAAAGCCACGCCCTAAAAAGCTAAATGTTCCCCGCCGGACGGCTGTTTCCCTCCCGAGCGCTCGCCCCAGACCCAGGAGGCAGAAAGGGCGCGGGCGCACACAGTTCTAGCAGCTTCGCTCACAGCGGCGAGATCCCGCGGGCGATCGGCAGACGAAACGCATCTCCAACGCATCTCCGGGGCGAACTCGGCAAGACACGCACGGTAACGTGGGCGGATCTCAGGACCGCGGGGCGCGGGCGGACGCCCTGATCCCGTTCCGTGAAACTTTGGAAGATGCCAACTAATTAGCAGTGACAGCGAGCTGCCCCGCGGCAGCAAGGGCCAGAGCGGCGGGGGGACTGGGGGGGGGGGCGGGGGCGGAGCTCCCAGGGGCCACGGGGGCTCTAAGGCTTGGCTATGGGTGAAGTTTCGTGAGCGTATTTACCTGTCAAAACTCACGGAGACATACACGTTAAAGGCGTACTGTTTACTGCGCGTAACTTTTACCCTTATTTAAAAAAAAAAAAAAAAAAAGAGTCGTTTTGACCAAGCAAAACTCCCACACTGGGACTTCTGCAGCCAACTTCTATCAATCAACCAGGTCGACCCCGTATAGTGTTTTATGGTTTGACATAGTCGGAGAGTGGAATTTTGTGGGCTCATTTAAAGGGAAACGATGTCAACAAAGCTTTGTGGTGGAAGCCCGCCCACTTGGAGCAGAGACACTCAGCAAGTGTCCAAGGCCACCTCAGACCATGGAAGTCACGGGCCGCGGCCACGCGGGAAAACCCAGCTCCCGAGTCCTCCCTGACCAACGCTGCGGGCAGCCCCTACCCAAGGAGCAGGGGCGACTGGCGACCGAGGCAGGTCCACGGGGGCCCCGGGGCCTGGGGGTGGCGAGCCCCAGCGAGCGGCTACTCAGGTGTCCTCCTCTGTCTCTCGGCCGGTAGGAAATACAGAGCCCACTTTCAGCTAAATGAGAACCGGAGTGTGCCGGAGGAATTAGACGCAGGCCGCCAAATAAAATTCAATTTCCGGGCACCGCGCAGGTGTCATGTGCCGGAGGGGCTGCTTTGCGCACCGCGGCCGGCAGCCGGCGAGGCGGAGGGCAGCGGGCGCGCGGCCGATCTGTCGCCGGCGGCGCCGGGCCTGGCCCCCGCCTCGCCCCATCTAATCGCACCGTTGCAGTGCTGATTCGGAACACGGTGGCCCATGAAAAATGTCACTGTCGCGCCGGCGGCGTGCACCTGCCGGCGGTTCCTGCGAGCAGCCGCTGCACGCGAAGGGTGATAAGGCGCGAGATCCTGCCCCGCTCAGCAGGTTTCCCATTTCCTCCCGCAATTACGCGTCAAATTGTTTTAGCTTCACAAGCGCCGGCACTATAAACGGCCTCGAGGCCACAGGCCGCCTGGCGCTGGATGAGTGGGGTTCAAAGCCGAGTGCGGACTCGTCCTCGGGGAGGCGGCTGAAGACGGGTGTCACCCCCTCTCCGCATGCACACACCCGCCCGGCAGAGCCCTGAAGGCACGCCCTAGAAATCATTCTCTCATTATCTCCGTCCGCTCTGTACAATTAACAGCAGGTTTAGAGGAACTTTATTAAATGTCCTTGCAAGAGACACAGTGCCGAAGGCTCTGCACGGCGCTCTGCCCTGGCCTCTCCGGCGTGGGCCCCTGCCAAGCACAGCAGCCTCTCCTGGGGGCTTGTTCAGGGTCCCAAGACCCATCAGGCACCTGCTGATTCAGAATCTCTGGGGGTGGGCCCCGCACTCTGTCTTAATGGGCAGCTCCAGATGAGAAGCACAGCATACTCTCAGCTCTCAAGCACACCTGTGCCTCTGGTACTTTTCTCAAGAATCACTTACTTGCAGACTCAGATGGCAGATTGGCTCAGAGGGAGACTTCAGAGGGAACCATTTTTGAAAACCCCATCCATCTATCACTCATCCATCATTCATCCATCACCATCCATCATTTATTATCTATCCAGCCAGCCAGCCAGCCATCATTTATCCATCCATCATCCATCCATCATTTATTATCCATCCATCCATTATCCATCATTTATCCATCCATCATCCATCTATCCATCCATCATTTATTATCCATCCATCCATTCATCCATCATTTATCCATCCATTATCCATCATCTAACCATCCATCCATCCATTATCCACCCATCCTCAATCCATCATTTATTATCTATCTGTCCATCCTCCATCCATCCATCCATCATCCATCCATCATCTAACCATCCATTGTCCATCCACCCATCCACCCATCCTTCCATCCTTCCATCCATCCATCCATCTATCCACCCATCTACCCATCTACCCATCCATCCACCCATCTACCCATCCATCCACCCATCCACCCATCCATCCACCCATCCTTCCATCCATCCATCCACCCATCCACCCATCCATCCACCCATCCACCCATCCTTCTATCCATCCATCCATCCATCTATCCACCCATCTACCCATCCATCCACCCATCCGCCCATCCACCCATCCTTCCATCCACCTGCTCATCCACACATCATCCATCCATCATCTATCATCCATCTATCCATCCTTCCTCCATTCATCCATAATCCACCCATCCATCCATCCATCATTCACCTATCTAACAAACAGATACCGAGCACTGATTTCCTGACTGGTACCTGATGATGGACGGGTAGATGATGGATGGATGGAGACACAGGGATGAGAAAGCTCATCGGCTCTTTATGGACCGAGCATGAAACTGGCTTTAAACAAACTGATGTCCTCATCGCTAGGAGAGGCTGGAGAGCCTCGTGGCCAGAGCATGCACGGGCGCTGGAGGCTGCCCGAGAAGCTTGGAATGCCGCCTCTGCTACTGACTAGCGATGTGGCTTCAGGTAATAATATGCAAAGGGGTAGAGAGGAGAGGGATGAGAGGTGCAGCTGGGCAGATGGGAAGGGGCCAGGTGGCCCCAAAACCACCTCAGTTGGGAAACCATTCTGATTAATGCAGGATGGCGTGCAAATCGCGACTCGGAGAAGATGACATTCTGATTTCATGCCCCTGAAAGCCTGCAAGACAACCGTTAATGCCTTTGGCCACCGGACCTGTTTGTGCTGGGAGCAGGCAGACCCCTCCGCCCCAGCCCGCTGAGAACGGGCCACTGCGCGCCGTCCGGGGAGCCGGGCAGAGCAGGCATACCCAGCCCCGGGGCCAGCCGCCGCCACGCAGAACCGGCGCTGCCTGCACAGGGCCGAGCGGGGGCCTTCCCCACAATGCCGGGGGTGCCGGGCTGCAGAGACGAGGTGAGCAGGCACGGGGCTTCCGTCTCGGAATCTGGAAATGTAGCAGGAAGCCACGCCAGTGGCTTCACCGTTGTTTTTAATTGCTCGTTCCAAACATGCCAGTCCCTGAAACATGTATTTTTCTGACTTTTCTTTTCCCTAATTAGACCTGGAGCTGCTACCAATGCACGTGGCTTCGGCTGTGCGTGAGCGACAGGGACGCTGTTAAAGAAAACACCGCCAACCGGGAACACGGCGACCGATACCAGCAATGAGCCAGGGCGCCATCCTGGTTCCACGCAGAAGGTCACACCCGAGGCCTTTATTTCAGAGTTCTAAACACCCAGACGCATCCCCGCGTAGGCGCCGCGCTTCTGCGACGCCCCACATGGAAGGACACGCGACGCCCCAGGAAACCGCCTGGCCAGAGCCCTCTGGCGCCTTCGCTGGTGCCAGCAACCTAGGGCCGTGCTCCCCCACGCGTCTCGCTCGCTGGGGACAGGGTCGCCCTGGAGCGGCCAGGGCCACCCCGGGCGGGAGGGAGCCAGGCGCAGAGCTGGTCTGGCCTTGGGACACATCGGAGCCCCTGGGCCCGGCCGAGCCGCCACACACCACGGAAACCCCAGAGCTGCGGGCCGGTCCCCCTGCCCCGCCCCCGGCCACTCGCTGCGCGGTGGCCGCCCTCAGCGTGGCCGCGAGCGCCCCGCCAGGCCTGGCCGCCACCGCTCGAGTTGTTTTTATTTTTATTTTTTCGCGCTCAAGACTTGCTCTGCATCAGAGAGAACTCTGAAACAAGCCGCTCGGCATCGACAGACGGCACATGGCGGGCCGAGCCCGAGCTGCTGCTGCTGCTGCTGGCGGTGGCTTCGGGCGGGGGACGCGGCCCGGCCCCGTGGGAACACCGCCCGCCGCAGACGCAAACAGAGAAGACGGGAGTCGCTGGGGGCCGCGGCAGTGCCGCCGCAGGTGGAGGCCCCGCGCGGACTCTCCCTCCACAGACGCGGCCCTGCCCCGCGAAGGGGGCCACTGTTTCCCGCCAGGCCGGCCGGGGGGGGGAGGTGCCCACCCGCCAGGACACTGCACGCTCCCCATTCTGACGGCGCGCCGGTGGGGTCAGACCCCTGCCAGCCCCGAGCGTGTGCCCGTGAGTGGGTCACTTCACTGCTCTGAGTTTCCCTGTTCTCGCCTGAGAAAAGGGACTGGACTCCCTCTCCATCAGGTCCGGGCAGGGAGGGAACACGACGGTCACCCCAAACACCAGGCCTGTGGCGTCGTGAGCCCCCCAGATCAGCGAGGACGCCGCGTTTTCTAAAGCACGAATAATCCTGGCTACCTAAGGTGTATGTGTTCGATGGCTCTGATTGTGAGGGCTAAGACGTCAATGACGCGGCGGGGTCCCCGGCACGGCTCCGTGTAACGGCCACGGCAGCTGCCCACGTCCTCCCAGAGGGGTCCCGGGACTCGCGCGTCCCGTGGGCGGCAGGATCCGCCTGCGCGAGACGCACGTAGTAGCTGTCGTCCCCCATGCCCGCCCCGGGGGTTCTACAACGCACGGAGAGAAACGGCGGCGTGCGGTGAGCTCAGCGCTCCAGGGACGGCGGGCCCGCTGCCCACGGCGCCCACTCCGGCGGTCACCACGCCCTTCCCGGTGGCCCCGGTCACCCTGCCGATGTGATGCTGTATTTCCAATTTGCATCTTTAAAAAGGTAACGTTTGATCCAGATGAGTCGGTCTGGTCTGAAATGTTTATCTGTGAAGAACACATTTCGGCTCCTCCTGGGGCGGCGGGGGGAGGGGGGGTGGGTCGCCGCTTTCAAGGCCGACGCTGTTTGAAGAGGGTTACAGTGTGTCCTCTGGGGCCCAGCCGTCCCCCAGTTCGTTGGGTGTCTCTGACTCTGGCACCAAACGGGGGAGAAGCTCAAGGTCAAGGGCATGGCTCCCATGCGGTAAGTCCACACCCCGCCCAGGGGCAGCGTGGGCAGCGCCACGCCAAGCCACGGGGTGGCACGTCCCTTCACCTCTGCCCGTCGGGCTGGGCCGTGGGAGACAGCATGTCTCGACAATGTCCAGAACCTCAAACGCCACACTGGAATGAAGCCTGGGAAGTCAGGTCTCTGGAGGAACGCGATTTGGGGTGCTACCCAGGTCCCAGCGGGCCGTCACCCCGGCGACGAGGAGGGGCTGGGTTCTGACGACCGCAAAGAGCCCCCATCCCGCAGACATCTGTAAAAGGCCAACTCCAAAACCGTCGGCGGCCCCGGCCAGAAGTCAGTCACCGCGCTCCCCAAAGGCGCGTCATGTCCACAGGCATCGCACGCAGAACGGAAGAACCGGAGGGGACACAAAGCGGAAGGCCGGCCCCTTCCCCGGGGCCCAGAGCTCCGGCCCCGCCCGGGGCTGTCACCGCGCTGGGGACGGGCCCGCCAGCCACGGAACCTGGGCACCGTGGTGGCCATCGCCCTGCCGAGCGCGGCGGCGTCAGCTCCGTGCGAGCGCGCGGTGTCTGGAGTGGGGTTGGGTGACTCTTCTTTGTAATAAGATCTGTGCGGATGTGTGACCCGCACACAGCAAAGTGCCCTGGCCCCGGGTTGCGGCCCGGGCGATTTCCACGCTCGTGTGAGTGCCGGGGGGCAGCTCGAGACCAGGCCACCCACAGGGACTCCAGCCCCCGAGGTGGCCGGCCTCTCTACCGCCATCGGTCAGTGAGGAGCCAGAGGGACGCCCCCAAAGACAGCCACGCCCTGCTCCCAAGAACCCGTGAAGATGGGACGGTGACAAAAGGGACGGCCTGGGCGCCCTGCGCTTAGGGACTTTGGGGCGGGAGACGAGCCCGGATCCCGGGCGCACCCGGCGTCAGCACAGGGTCCTCGTAAGAGGGAGGCCAGAGGGTCACGGTTGCAGGACCGGCAGTGATGAAGGCACATGACCGAGGGGGGCACGGGGCCATGAACCAAGACGCACGGGGGGGCTGTGGGAGCCGGAAAGGGCAGGAAAATGGACTGTCCCCCTCAGCCCCCAGGAGGACTGGCTGGCCCCCGCTGGCGCAGTTTGGGGTGCGAGCCGCCCGTCCGCCTGCGCTGTGATGGCGGCCAGAGCCGACGGGCCACGGGCCGTGCGGCGTCATGTTCCGGGCCCTTTGCTGGGATGTCCCTTCGCCGTCCCCTGCAGGCTGGGTCCTCACGGTCTTCTGGTCTTGGTTCGAATCCCTCCTCATCAGAGAGGCCAGCGGAGACGCCCCGCACACCGCCCCTCCCGCACGGCCGTCTGCAGAGCCCACCCGGCAGGACACTTGTCTCCCAGCGGGAAGCAGCGTGGCCCCGAGGACGCCGGTGGCCCCCAGGGCGGGTCCCCCCACCCCGCCCCGGCTCCGGCATCATCCCCGCGGGACCTGATGAACACCTGGAGCCAGCGAGTGTGGGGACCGGCATCTCCCCGCCTTCCCTCCGGGGCCAAGGACAGCCGCATCCCGGCGAGCGGTTTCCTGTTCCTTATTCATCCCCTTACGAGGCGGGGGACAGCTCCGGCCACTCGGGCCATCGCGGGCAGCTGGCTCTGTCCCTGAGGGGCGGGAGTCTCGCCACGCTGGGGCTGGGTGATGAGGACGGGTGACGGGTGGGGGAGCAGCATGGAGCCTCGCGGGACACGGGGCGAGGGTGGCCGCCGGGCTGCAGGACGGGGTGGCTGGGGACGCGCAGGGGCAGACAGCCCCGCCTCCCCTGTCATGTCGGGGCCCAGGAAGGGCGTTCGGATCAGCGTCAACGATACCAGTGACAGTGACCGTGGTCGATTAACAACGCGCTTCCTGCGGAGAAGGAACCAGCCCCGCCCCAGACCCTGGAGCCAGACGCTGGGCGTCCGCCTGGCAAAGGACGCGGGCTGCGGGAAGTGTGGCCTTAGGAAAACAGAGCGGCGCGTCCGACCCCCCGGCCCCTGCCCACGGCGCCTCGCGCCTCCCTGTGAGGCGTGAGAGATGTTCGCATCCGCCGCCCCCCCCAGACCCCGTCATCACACTCGGTCTCGAAGGCCCGGGTCCGAGCTCGACCGCCGTCGGGTGTCTCAGAAGAGGCAGGAGGCCTGGAATTTACCTGATGCCTCGGCGCAAACCCCGGCTCGCGGCGAGGGAGGGTGGAGGGCGCGGGAAGGAGACGAATCAGCCGCGCCCCGGAGCGGCTCCTCGCCCGCGGCCCCACCACTCTGCCCCTGGTGCTCGGAATGACAGCGCTCGGGCGAGAAGCAGAAGGCCGGGGCGGGCGGGGAAATGGGCCTGGGACCCGCCTGCCCGGCCTCGCGCCGGCGTCTGTCACCAACCCCCTGCCTGGCACCCAGCCCCTGGGGCGCCGAGCCGCGCCGTCTGAGCGGTAGCATGTGCGAAGCCGTGGCCGTCTCATTAGTGCTTAACTGAGGTTGTCAGTCACCTAATTGCTCCAATAAAATATAATTAATGGAGAATAACGTGGGAGATGCCTGCACGAGCCGAGCGTGCCCGCCGCGGTTTCCAGATTTTTCCTGATAAACCGTCCTGCCGGGTATTTTGCTGTCGCATTTTGCCGGAAGCTTCCGTGATCAAGGATGTCGCTTTCTCATTTACCCTCGGGTTTCGGGGACAACTGAAGGTCTGTTATCTGTGCAGAAAAAGTGTTCCCGTCACGATCGGCGTGTGGGCGCCAGCTGCCGGTGGGAAGACGCGGGCCTGGGGCCGCGTGACGGGCAGCCCACGTGGCCACGCGCCCGCCTGGAGGACGATTCGGAGGGAGGCACGCCCGGAGTCCGGGCAGAAACGGGGGACGCGCAGAGGGGCCCTTCCCGCCCTCCGACCGACGCGCTTCCGCAGAGACGCGATCGGAGCCATCGCGCCACGCGGGGCGGGGGAGGCGCACGGGGGTCGCGCTCCGGCGTCTTGACTTCGAGGGAGGGGACCACGTGCCTCAGGGTGTGCCAGCCCTGGGGCCGGCACCGCCCGCCCCCCCTGCGGACTCACACGCGCCCGCCTTACTCGTGGAAACGAAGCCCAGAGGCCGGGGGCCCGGGAGGATGGCAGAGGCGAGCCGGGCAGCGCACGCCCGGCTTCCGTCCACGTCTCTGCTCTGCGTCACGCGGTTTCTACCTTCGAGGTCACCTCAGGGTCCGAGGTGGCTGCTGGACCTCTGGCCATCGCTCCTGTGCTCCCCCCAGGAAGGAGGAGAAAAGCGGATGGTCAAGGGGGAGTCTTTCCGTGGGATTAATTGCATCGGTCACACCTGCAGTCATGAGGGGACACCCAGCTGCAAGGGAGCCTGGAAAACGAGCCTTTTTCCTGGGGGGGGTTACTTGTCCCAAGCGAATTTGTGGATCTGCAAATAAGAACGAGAGAGAAAAAGGTCTAGCGCCTCAGCGCGGCGGCTCGGGGTCAGACGGGCTACTGGGGGGCGCGGGGCAGAAGGCGAGCCCCAAATGCCGCTATGCTATGCTGTGCTATTCATTCTATCCTATCCTATCCTATCCTTTTTTTTTTTTTTTTTGCAACTAGCCCTTTTTAGAAACATCACCTCTTCTCTGCATAAGTTGTAAAAACCTAGAATGCAGTCCATCACAGTGTAAAATCAGGCCTCCGTCAACGTGGCGAGCTGAAGCCTCTCCAGGTGCATCATCACCTGCAAGAAACATCGCCGAGCCCCGAGGGGTCCTTCACCGTGGCCTGGAGGCGGGGTGGCGGGGGTCCCGCAGAAACACCCCCGTAGGCGCACGCTCCGGACGGTCTCGCTCCTGCCTCCGCCGAGCACGGCGTGCGAAGCTGGCCGCGCAGACTTCACGCTCCTTGAGCGGCAGCCGGTTCTCCACCGCACAGCGGTGCCAAATACACACACGTATCCGCGATGCGAACCGGGCGCACTTAGAGAAGGGTCACTGGGACACCGCCGGGCGTTTGAGGTGAGGCCTGCGGAACGTGGTTCCCGAGAGCCACTGCTTGTGAGAACCCGGCTCGTCGGCCCCACGGCTGCCCCTGCCCCTGCCCCCCCCACCCCGAACCCTGCGGCGAAGGCCCGGGGTGCGTGCAGGAGCCCCACTAGGCATCGACGGCACAGGCCCCAACGGGACATGGAGTCCCTACTCAGGTGGAAGTTATTTACCTTTCTAACAAAAACTGCAGTGTAATTTGAATGTGTGCCAATAAAGCTTTATTTACAATAACAGGCAGAGGGCCGGATACGGCGGCCCTGCTTCTGGTCTTAATCTGAGCTGTCTGCCAGCCACATTATGAGGTTTAGGACCACGGAGCACAGAGCAGATTTGAGGAAATTGCCTAAAACATCTGCAATCTAAGACTATCTGAAATGTGGATTTATCCCGCCTCGTGAGCGGTGGAGCTCACCCCGAGTATTCGCTGCACCGCTGGGTACCACGATGACGGTGGAGTCAGCAAGACCCCTAAAGACTAAGCGTGTAGAACACTAGTAACATTACTAATAGCAGACATCTGTTAATAATGCCATGTATATGAGTTCTGTTCACAGATTAAATGAGCATTTATTTCTTCTCATCTTTCAACACACCGATTTGTGTTGTGCGTTTTCACAAAAGAACAGTAACACAGCAGCTCCTGCATAAAACTCACAGAACAACGAATGTCTGTATTTTGGTGCTACGTGGCCAAATCTTTTCCTCTGGGGTTTGGGACATCTCGACCCAGTGGTGAGTTCCCCAGCATTTTTTTTTTTTATAAAGCTTCGAGACTTCAGGCCTGGAGAGGGCGAGGGCAGGCCCCTGGGCGCCCGGAGGCCGGGCCTGGCCCTGGCACGTCAGAGGGCTGGCGGTCGCTGGCCCCTGACCTGATGCTCACTAACGAAGACCCCGTGAGCCCCAGGCTACGGGAGACCAAGCGCCGGTCTCGTTTTCCTCTCCGGGAACACAGGGTCCCCCGTCAGCCCTCGCGGTGAAGGGAGGACAGGCCCCACTGCCCCTGCTGGCCCTGCGAGGACACATCACGCTGTACTGTCACTACTGTCACCAAGACTCTGCTGCAGAAGGCAGAGGCCCTTGGGTCGAATGAGATGGCGAAAGAATGTTCCTACAGAGATTCAGCAGGAATTGGCTCAGAAAGAAATTAAAAGCAAAATAAGTGGCACTAATCACCGACCGGGCCCAGCAGGGGGCGAAGTGCCTCTGTCCCCAGCTTTCTGCCCCATCTGTCCGCTGGCGGGTGGCGAGGGCACACGGGCCAGGGGACGGAGCTGCTCGCGGAAATTACGGTGCCATCTCCTGCATCCTCCGCCTCTCGGGCATTTGTGTTGGTCGGCTGGCTCTTACGCAGTCAGGCGACACGGAATGGCAGAGAGCCGATGCATCTGACATTTCTGGGGAACTGCGGGGGGCAAGTGTCTCTCTCCCCTGCCCCCCACGAAATAAATGTGCAAGGCCGAGCTTCCGGCGGACGCTGGAAGAAACATCGCAAGGGTCTCTGAAAATGTCAAGTTTAACGGCCCTGGGAAGCGTCTTCCGAGTCAGAGGACGAGAACCCAGGGGAGCCGGACGGACGCGCGAACACAGCACTTCACCGAGCGATCGGCCCATATTTCCCCTTTATGGGACACGGCTCAGGGCCGCACTCCATCTCGGGAGTTTAATGAACTTTTAAAACGGCTCCATAAATACTCGAGGCCGTGACAAGCACTGTCACGAGATAAATCCAGCCCTACTTCAAGAGGCGGCATCAGTTTTGCTATTACAAAAGGTTAATTTTCATGCGGCAGGAGCCCAGTTCTCCGGAAAATAAGCCTCAGACGCGCACGTCGGCCCCGCTGAGCAGGGTCGGATTGTAGACGAGCGACTAGCAGATGGGGCGCCTGCCTCCCCGAAAGGCAGGTCCCCCACAGAAGCACCCCGCTTAGCTCCTGGGGCCGCCGGCTGCCGGGGGCGCAGCTGGTTGGCCGTGCTGTCAAACGCCCGTCACACTCACCTTGACCCTGGCCTGGGGACTCTGGAGCCATCGATGGCTCACAGGCTTCCTGTGGGGGTCTGGGGGGCCTGTGTGTGGCCAGCGGCTCTCCGTTCTGGGCCATCTCCCCGACTCGCTCACCACTATCTTCTGCCGAAGGCGGGGACAGGGAAGGGTGCCCCAAACCCCGCGGCCACCGGCCCCTCCTTCCCCCCGCCTGCTCGGGGCACCCAGGGCCTGCCTTGGGAAGCTGCCCGCACAGACAAACTGGGCACAGGGCCGGTAGTTACGGACAGACAGCGTCCTCCGCTGGGACTTCCCGTCGGGCAGGCTCAGAGGACAGTGGACAGGCACAAAAATACCGCCTCCCGCTTCTTAACCCAAGGCCCTTCTGCTTACACCCCAAGGACGAGGACCAGCGGGCAGCAGCTGCGTGCCATGGCCGGGCCACTCCTGACGGTTTCTTTGCTTCACACTCGTATTAATTAATAACACCTCTTTAATAAGTAATTTTTGATTACAGAATTGTTCCAAAGAATTTGGAAAATCGAAACATTGAAAAGGAAGAAAAACAGCCCGCGACGTCACAGTGTAGTTCAGTCCTTCTCGAACGCGGCCCTGCTGACCTCCGGGGCCGGCCGGCCCTGCCGTGGGGTGTCCGGGCACTGCCGGTAGTGTCTCAGCATCCCTGAGCTCCGTGTGGCACCCCGGCCGCGTGCGGGGACCCCGGGCTCCGCGTGGCACCCCGGCCTGCGTGCGGGGACCCCGGGCTCCGCGTGGCGCCCCGGCCTGCGTGCGGGGTCCCCAGATGACGGCGTCTGCTCCTGCCGGGAATAACTTCTGCCTATTTTCTTTCTCGGAAGAGAAAAGCAAACACCGCCGCCCACAACCCTCGCCGGGCCCCCGCCGAGTGCGCACCGGGAAGCCGCCGATGCTCCGTCCAGGCTCCGCCTCCTGCCACTGAGAGCCCCTCCCAGGGCAGAGACATTCACTCGTGGACAGATTTAACTTCCAGGCCGCTTCTCCCAAGCTGTGTGTAATCGTGAGAAATGGAAACAACTTTGACGCGCAGATATAAAGCGCTGGTTAAATATAGAACATTACGCTCACACAACAGCACGATTAAGGTTACATTTTGGATGTGTTTTGTTTCCTTGAAACTGCTTCGGGCGACACTGTTCAATGACGAAAGCCCGCCGCGAAGCGTGAGGCGTGTGGGTCTGCGAGTGTGAGCGCACACGCAGCCCCGCCAGCGGTCGCTACGGGTTAAGACACTCGCCCGCCGTCCGCGGCGTATTTGAAAGTCCAGGTGAAGAACGACATGCGGAAACGTCCGTCGGGGACGCGCAAACGCCAAGCCCGGCTTCGCCGTGCACCCGCGCTCCCGATGCAGCCGCGGAGGCCACCGCGTCCTCACGCGGCCGGGGGCGCCCGGCCAGGCTCCGTCCGCGTGGCCCGTGGCTGCACGCGCTGTTGTTCTCGCTGAGGGAGAGACGGGGCATAAACATGTGAGTCCCTCGGCGTCTACCCAGCGAGAGGAACCCCCGCCACGGGCCGCGGCTCAGGGCTGCCAGGAGGGGGAGCCGGCCCCGCGGGCCACACGCTGGGGACCGCTAACCCGTGGAGCCCGCACGGCGGAGACCTCGGTGGCGGCCCAAGCCCTCGATGACTCACGCCAGTATAATTTTGGGTGAAAAACAGTAAGTCTTCAAAGATGACGTACAAAGCAACCCATGTATGAAAATGAGAACAACCCGAACTAAAGAATATATACTTTTCTAATAATTGAAGGATTCGGCCACAGATACCAGAGAGCTCTTCTATCACGTTTCTGCCTGGAAAAGGGATTTTTTTTTTAAAGAGTTCTCTGACGAACGTTATCTCATTGAGGCTTTTCCCTGTTGCTAGATCATGTAAAGGCCCAACTGGGGGGAAAAAAAGAAGTAAATAACTTGAAGTTTTTGGGGGGCGGCTGTCCGGATGGCTCCGGTTTTCAGAGCGGGACTTTCCATGGTCCAGGCCGCCCTGAGTCTGCTGGGTTCACCCTCAGCGACACATGCCAATTTGTTCCGAGCTTCGAGTCACCCCGAAGGGGGAGGAGGTGCGGGGCGGGGCGGGGCCGGGGTGGCACGCTCTGTCCTCATCCTATTTCTCTTCCAAACCCCAAGAAGGGCCCTGCTAAGCGGGCGTTCCTGCTCACCGTCCAGCACTGGGCTGCGTGCGCTGGACTAATTGCTTCTGCGCAGTCTAAAACGAGCCCAGAATAATTGTCTACGATTTTCTGCGTTTGCTTTCTCCCAAAGAACGTATTTTCCTCCCTGAAATTTCAAAGCCCGGGACCTGGATGGGGCCCTCGTGATATCGTCTGTGAAGCAGGCGGGAACCCACACGGAGTGTCTGTCACACGCGCCCGGTGACCTTGGGGACAGAACGCTGTGGCTCCTTTGAGAAGGGCTCAGGCTTCCCACCCCCCAAATGCGAGACGCTGACCCCGGCCCGGCCCGCCTTCCCGCGCAGACCGCCCTGGCCTTCCCTCCCTCTGCCACACGCAGATGGTGACCACGGCCCTCGGCACGCCCCGTCGTAGGTCGTGAAGGGGTGGGGGTGGAGGGAGGCGGCCGCATGCCTTGCCTGTCCCCAGAGGCGCGGCCCGGGGGGCCTCGGCCAGGGACGCGGCTGCACGCTTCACTTGCCCCTTTGTGGGACGGAACAAAGACCGGCCCCGAGGCCTCGGAACCGCCGAGGCGGCGAGCACAGGCCTGGCTCCGGCCCGGGGATTCGGGGCTTTGAAAGGCGGGGGTTCCAGAATGGACCTGGCACTGGGACCCGCGTGCATTGCACTGCAGCTTTCCCGGGAAGTGGAATGTGGGGTGCGGGCACGCGTGTGCACATGCACACACACGCACACATGGAATTCGGGGGGGGGCGGGACGGCGGTGCTGGCACTCGGGGCGACCCCTGCCGCGAGCCCCTCTTCGTGTACAGCTATGAACGTGAACACTGGCTTAGCGGGGCCTCCCCGGGGTCCTGCTGTGTGAGTTCATTGTGTAAAGCCAGGACTCAGAGTCGCTGACCTGGAAACTCCCCTCGGAATTAATGAACTTGGGACTGAAACGTGGGCGTTTTCTTCGCAGGCAGCTTTCTGGGGCCTCCTTCCCGCTCCCTCTGCTCCCCGCCCCCCGCCCAATCGGCACCAGCGTCAGACGCCACCCTGTTGGGCACCGGTGAGAACCCCGCCGCGTCCTGACGGGGGCTGTCCTGCAGCCCAGAAGCAGGGTACAGTGCACAGCAGAGCTCTGCCCCCCACCGACCCTGGGCTGAAGTTCACAGAGAGCGTGCGGCAGGACAGGGCAGCCGCAGAGGGCGCGCGCCCTGGCGTGGTGACCTGCGGCCGCCCGCGCCGGCTGCTTCCTAGGCCTCGCCGTCTTCCGCCGGGGCGGGCGCATGGCTGCCGTCCGCCTCTGGCGCCCAGACCTTAAAACACAAGCCGGCGTGTCCACCAGACACGTGTGCACGAGGAATCGGGACAGGCCGCGCCCCGAACCCCTCTTTCCTAGAGAAATACGGGCGCGTCTGTTTGCGAAGAGGCCGGCGGGGAGCATGTGGGCGCCCGCCCTGCGTTCGACCAACACCTGCGGAGTGTTTACTCTGCCAGGGCCTCTGGGAGGCCCGGGGATGGGTCGCAGAAGTGGCCGCGTGGGTCCTGCCCCGTGCAGCTCATAGCAACAGGACGCGCCACCGGGCGCTGGGGCGGAGCCTCGACGGACGGCCCGGGGTGCTGGGGTGCGCCGGCGGGGGGCTCGGTGCTGTGAGATGCTGGAGGCCACAGGACAAGGACCCCAGGATCGCAGTCTGGCGGGACCGAGCAGCGGGCCCAGCACGGGTCGCCCCCACGCCAGCGGCCCGAAGGCGAGACTCCCTGCGAGGGGCTGGGGGCCTGGGCCCAGGGCTCTGCCCCTCGTCCCCACGTCCCTGCGGCAGCAACGAGGGCGCTGCTGGACCCTTCGTATTCATGACCGTGTCTCACCGGAACGAGCATTTGCAAACACCAAGCACCAGGTACACTCGTCCTAAATGCTGCACGTGACAAAAACAAATACGCTTAAAAAAAAATCGTTTATAAACATCTACCACGTGGTCAGTTACGTGGGTATCGTAGGGGCGCTGGGGAAAACCCAGCGCTGAGGATCACAGCTCCCGCCTTCGGGAACCCCGACATCAGGGTCAGAGGCGACCGACGGGCTCGCGGTCCTTGCTGCAGGGGGCTGTGCCCCGTGCGGCCTGCTCGCCGTTCTAAAAACGTCTGAATCGGCCGCCAACATTTGAACATGGCAGATTTCACGTTTAATCCTAGATGTCTGGCTTCTTCTGACAAGCGTGGGGATCCGGCACCCTCAGACCCGCACTCTGTGCTGCTGCGACCGTCCGCTGGTCACCTGCAGTGGGCCACAAGCTGCCGGCTTTGTGCGCTTGCCCCGGGGGACTGCTGGAGACCGTGGTGAGCTCTCCTGCAGCAGCGTGGACGCCGAGCGAGGCCGGGGGCCGGGGCAGCCTCCGGCATCCGCCCGGGGCAGCGCAGCAGCTGCCATGAGATCTTGGTCAGCCACATCCTTCCCTTTCTGTCCCACTCAGCCACTGCGAAAAGCCGAGAAGGACACTCCCCGTCCAGGGAGAGGCAGGAGCAACGGCAAACGTGGGAGAGGAAGGGGCGGGGAGGGGGTCACACCCGACAGGGCAAAGAATTCCCAGCGGGGCCGACGGTGGTGCTGGCCACGGTGTGCCATCCGGAGTGGGCCAGCCGGCGGCGGGAGCACTGTGCTGAGCGAGGCACCCCCAGGTCTGACTCGGTGGGGAGCAGAGCACCCTTACGGTTGCCCCTGACCCCGAGATGCCCCGAGGAACCCACAACCTGCTGGCAATTCCCGACCGTTCCTGGAACACGTGGTCTTTGCAGGAGCCGGGCCCCCTCCCGGCAGCTGCCCCGGGGAAGGGGCTGAACGCAAACAACCTCTTGGGACTTTATTCCGCATCTCTCAAATCTGTCCAGTTGATCCCGACGTACAGCCGATCTGCCGACGACCAGTCTCCCACACTGGCGGATTTTCACTTGGTTTGGCTTATTCTTTTCTTTAAGGGATATTTTCTAATAGAGGAAAAAAATTCCTTTTCATGCTTCACTAATGCAAAAGCAGCTGAACCAATTTAGCTCCAACTTTCTCAATAGCGTGTTACAATCCTAATTAAAATATTCGCACGCGGCACAGGCTTTGGGGAACATAATATTGAGCTGTCAGTCAAATTCCGGCTGGATATTCACGACCAGCTCAACGAAAACACAACTGCGTGGTCGCCGACTCTTTGTTGCCTCTTTGAAGGACACGCGGGCAGACAACGATGGTGAGGGGGTCGGAGCCGGCAGCGGGCAGGGCGGCTCTCCACTCGGCTGAACCCGTAAGCAGCCGGCCGGGCGGAAAGGCCGGGCCCTCGGCCGAGCGGGGCGGGGACGATGCTGGAGGCCTCCCGCATGCGGCCTGTCCTGGGAATCGCAGCTCCCGCAGGGGCATCGCCATGCTGCTGGACGGACGGCGTGGGCGCCGAAATTAAGCAGGCGAGAGTCCCGCCTTCCCGCTTTGCTGCCCGGGGCGAGGGGCTCGGGGCTCGGGGCTCGGCCCCCACGCGGCCGGACTCCGCGCCTGTGCCGTGGGCAGGCGGCTGGCTCCCGCCGACACCGCTGCCCTGGCTCACCGCCAGACACACCGTAAACGCTCTGCAGTGTCATTGCTGGGTCTCAGCTCCCCACCCCCCACAGAGCGCCCAGGTAGACAGACACGTTCTCGGAGGCAACACTAGGTTAGCCTTCCCAGAAAGACACTTCTGACAAGTGTGTGACGAGCTTCGAGCCCCCTGAAATGCCGGGATGCTCTCCCGAGAACTCGATCACTTCCGGAACAGTCCACCAGCCTCTTGTTCCATAGCCCAGCGGTCCCCAGCCTGTCGGGCCCCAGGGACCGGCACTCCTGTGAGACTCTAACACCTGATGGTCTGAGGCGGAGCTGAGGCGGCGATGCCGGCGCTGGGGGCGGCTGCGGGTGCAGATGGAGCTTCGCTCGCTCGCCTGCCGCTCGCCTGCTGTGCGGCCCAGTTACCAGCCGGCCGCCGACCAGGACCGGTCCACGGCCCGGGGTGGGGGACCCGTACCATGGACAACAATGTCCTCGTGGGCTGGCTGTGAAGAAGGCAGGCAATTTCCTGATTTCCTGTTGCTGTTCGGTCCTCGAAGCGTCTGTGCACGTGAGTGTGTGGATACACAGGCAGCTACGCGGCTAGGTGGGCGGCGGGTGGACAGGCGTGGAGGTCCGTACTCGGTTGCACAAACGGCCGCAGACGTGACCGGCACGGGGCAGAAGGCGGGCGGCGGCGCCTCACAGGCTCACCGGCGCGTGCGAGGGCCCCCCCTCCCGAGAAACACACACGCGGGGGGCCGGGCTTCTCTCGCACCGCGCGAAGGGCTCCCCCTAATTTCATGGAAGTGACATGAAGTGGACGGATGACCAGATGGCCCTACGTGTGATTCGCACGACACCCCAACGTCCGTGGTCCGGGTTGCCGACTGGCCGAAGCAGCCGACGTGGGAGAGACCGCCGCCTCGTGGCAAGCCGAGGGAGGCAGCCCGCCAGCCGCGGGGCAGGCGGGGTCGGGGCGGCGGGGCAGGCGGGGTCGGGGCGGCGGGGCAGGCGGGGTCGGGGCGGCGGGGCAGGCGGGGTCGGGGCCGCGGGGCAGGCGGGGTCGGGGCGGCGGCGCAGACGCCTGGGCTTCGTGCGCGTCGGCAGCGCCTTCCGGGGCCCCGACGGCTCCGAGCGGCCCTCGGCGCCTCCCTCCGCGCCGTGGCCGCAGGGGAATCCGGAAAGGTCCGATTCGTTTCAAACGACACTGGCACTGCCATTACGGGTCCCTCCGCGATGCGTCGCAGACATTCGTGCTCGGTCACCGCAGGAGACTCGCGGGGCCCAGATTCTGCTGCATTTCCCCCTCCCCTCCCCCCCCCCGCTCTGGCAGAGCATGAAGAGGGAAAAACGCATTGACCGTTTTTCCCCTTTAAGCAAAATCCAAGTCAGACTGCTAGGCAGCAACACCCTGCAACGGAAGCCCCAACGGGTCGGCTGTCACAGGCAGAGTCGGTCGGCACCAGTGCATGTGACCACTGAGAGCGTTCTGCCGGGATGAGGACGGTTCGCGAGTGCATTAAAAGTGGGGCGTCAGGGCCAAGCAGGGACGAAGCCTGGGCGGCCTCATGAATGCCAGGTTCCCAGTGAGTCGGGGGTGCTGTGGGTCCCCACCGTGGCTGCTGGCCTTGAAGAGCCCCCCGTTGGCGAGGGGGACAGGCATGAACCCTGCGCGATGCGTGGTTTATGAGATGCGTGTGTCGGTCTGCGGGGCCCCAAGAAAAGGCGCGTGTGATGGGGACGAGGGGACAGGCTGACCAGCCACCCGGATACGGAGTCGGCAGGACTCATGCCCTAAGCCGGCACAGCTGCCCGTGGCCTCCCGCCTGCTGGGAGCACAGCTGGTGGCCCCGGTGCCCCGTCGCATGCCGGCGCCTGTCACCTGCTCTCCACAGTGGTGGACGGCTGTTAGGAACCATGGCCAGATGCGCACTCCTGCTGGAGACTCCCCAAGCCTCCTGCTGCAGATCCCCCCAAGCCTCCTGCTGCAGACCCCCCAAGCCTCCTGCTGGAGACCCCCCAAGCCTCCTGCTACAGCCCCCCCCAGCCTCCTGCTGCAGACCCCCCAAAGCCTCCTGCTGCAGACCCCCCAAGCCTCCTGCTGCAGACCCCCCAAAGCCTCCTGCTGCAGACCCCCCAAGCCTTCTGCCGCAGCACGAATGGAACCCAAACTCCAGCTGTTGCCTTTGACCTCTCGATCCACAGATGGCCCCCTCCTGACCCGCCGGCTCCGGTCCATCCTGTCTTGCTGCCACTGCCCCCGCTGTCCCCTCTGCCAGAAATGTTCCCCAAGGCCGAGCCAAGTCAAGGTCCCTGGCCCCGCCCGGGAAAGGGCCGCCCCCACCACGTGCCCAGCCCACATCCCTTCACGGCACCCTGCACGTGGTGTCGTCTGGCTATGAGCTTCCCGCGTGCCTGCCTCTCCCCGAGAATGCGACCCCCCTGGGGAAGGAGCATGGACTGTGTCCGAGGAGAGGACCGGTCCACGGCAGGCACTCGGGAACCCCGTGTCGAACGGAAGGACAAAGGGGCCGAACCCGCGAGCCTGGAAACGGGACCATGGAGGGTCCTCGCCTGCTCCCTGGGCTCGGGCCACAGAGGGGGGTCCGCCTCTCAGCACACCGCCCAGGGGACCAGAAGCACAGGGCCCCGGCCAAGGGCGAGACGCCGGGCCACGTCTCCATTCCAGCCGCACGCCCACGGACGACGGCACGGGAGTCCCCGCCTCGTGACTGCCGTGCACACGGAAAGGGCCACTCCCGCGGCCCCGTGAGAGGAACGAGCTCCCCGCAGCGTCTCAGCCGGCACCCGTCACAGGGACTCAGCGCCTCGGGCTCCCGGGAAGGTGCCCATCGTCCAAACAGACCCCTTCCGGCCCGTGCTACACGAAGCCGAGTCAGGATTACACACTGGCTGTTCCGCGAGACATCACAGCCCGAGCGAAACGCGGCTGGTTAACGGCAGGGTCCAGGACTGCGTGTAGGACCCGGAGAGTCTGGATCTGCTCGTCGCCGCTAGCTGGTGCCGCGGGAGGCTTCGCAGCTGCCGCGGGTGAGGGATGAAAGAAAGTGGCCGATCTCTCGCCCATCCCCACTGCACCGCCGCGGACATGCCACCTCGTAGGCGGCCGAGTCGGTGGCCATGCCCAGCGCGGGGAGGGCGGATGCGTACTGGCACCAGACGCGACGCAGGCCTCCTCACGCCTCTCACCGGAAGGTCGACTCCCCGCGGAACGGACCATTTACCAAGAGAGACAGCTGGAGATCAAAGGGACGCAGAAACCGTCGGGCCATGAGTCGGCCCTCCCTGGCCGCTGAGGACGACCTTTCCACGCAGAGTGGAGCACCGAGCGGCGTCCGGACCCCGACCCACGGGTAAACGGCTACGGCACCGCGTTACTTTGTTTCCATGGAGACGGACCTTTGATCTTGAAATCTAGTGCCTGTCACAGAATTCTGCCGATTCTGTCCCCTTCCGGGGGGACTTCATCTTACTAAGTTTAAACTTCCGGAAACTTCATTTTTGAGTGTGTGTCTAGAAGATCATGTCAGTATTACAGATGTCATCAAAAATTACAAAAAAAATTAATATGGCAACTGGCAACACACACACAATTTTATAAATTAATGAGCAACAGAGAAAGACGACTAACTCACGATTTCTTAATGGGCACCAGCTTGGCCCCTGGCCACCCTGTCACTGGGAAAAATGGCAAAGCTACAAAACAAAAACTACCCCAAGACACCGACAGGGAAGGAGCAGGCGCGCGATTTCAACGAGTCGCCTGTCACTTTCCATTCGAACAACCTGGACGTCCCTCTGTACCTGACTGCAAATCACCTCAAATCCTTTTCGAATGTGGACAGAAGAATAATGGTGAATAAACAAAGACGGAAAACTCAACCGACTAGCTAAGTAACTCCCAAACCGGAGATAATTCCAGGACAATCGCAAACTGATGACAGGGTCCGTCCGAGCGGTCTCCCTCGGCGACCCGGGGGGAGGGAGCCCTCGGACGGGACCTTCCCTGATTTTTCTCTCTGCCCCTAGAGTGTCAGGCCCCGCCTTTCGCACCGTGAGAGCGGCCGTCATTGCCGATGACAGGGGACTCTGCCGCGTGATGCTGACACCGTGGCCCACGCCTTCTTGGCGCTCAGAGTCGAATCCGCGCGTCAGAAACCCACCCATCGATAACAGAAGCTGAGAAAAGCCCTTGAAAGAAAAGGCTCAGGTGCCGGAAGCGTCACGAACACCTTGGGCCAGGACCGTGGGGTCTGGGGTCGCCGACGCCGACTGACGTCAGAGCCGTTGGGGTTCTATGCCGGATGGGGACGCGGAGCAAGGCGGGGGGATGATTCTTCCTGTGGGGACGTGCATGTGCACGCGGACCCCGCGTCCTGAGCACCTCCCACTGCTGGCCGAGGCCCACCTGGGCTCTCACACGGAGGCACACGCATGCACGCACGCTCACACGCATGGAGCCCACACGACTCTCCAACTATTCTAGTGAAACACATTGTTCTTTTCACGGACATGGCTCCCAGCCAACCTCTTGAAATAATATGAATGAAAATCGTTGTTTTCTTGGCAAGAACGACTAACCTGAAGTTTCTTTTATCCTAATTCATAAATTTCCTGTCTCGTTTTCCGGCCCAGAACACACATTTGTTGACTGGTCACATTGCATGTGCCGAGTCAAAAAAAAAAACCCTCTTTGTCACCGTCCTGGATGCCACGAGGGGTGGCGCTCAGGCCGCGGAGCCAGGGACATGCCTGCTGCACTGGCAGAGTTCTGAGGTGCATCGCGAGCCCCAGAATCGGGCGCCGCGGGGACCCGGGCGCGCCACGCCTCGGGGCCTGGCGGGGTCGCGCGTGGTGGTCGGGGCAGAGCAGGTTCGACAGCGTCAGGCCACGGCGGGACATCAAGGAGGAGCCTTCCTTCCCTCATGCCGACTCTTGGTACGGGCCAAGTGCACAATGCGGGAAACCCCACTTGAGACGCCACCTTCCTGGGCGGCCAGAAGCGCCATGCAGAATTCCAGATCAGAGACACACTCACCGGCCGTCCCTGGTCCAGCGCCCACGGCCTCGGTCACTCGGGGGAAGTCACTCCGGGGTCAGGAAGATAACCTGAGAGGCGGGTCGCGTGCGGGGTTTCCTCCCGGTCCGTCTCTCCTCACCGCGGCCGAGCAAAGGGTCTGATCACGTGGCCGAGTGTTGATAACCAGCGCCCAGAGTTCAGACTTCAGAGTTCTCCAGACCCGAAACGTGGGCCGGCAGGAATCCGTAAACCTCACGGGCCGGGCCTGTGTGCTTTTAAAGAGTTTTATGAGCTCCCGACGCTTGGACTAAACAACTAGGCTTCGGCACGTGCTAATGCCCAGGGCGGGACAAGCAGCCGCCAGCCCCAGGGAGCCGCTTACCCCGGGGTCCTCGCCAGGGGGGCTGGCGCCACGGCCCTGCACACCTGGTCTCCGGCCCGACCCTGTTTGGGCTTCTGCCTCTCACCTTCAACGCGCTCTACCCGAAAAACCGTCATAAGGCTGCAAAACACACGGCTCCACGAGACCTTCTGGCCTCCACTTCCGACCACTCAGCTGCCCAGCACGGCACGCGGCCATCAGTCGCCCAAGGTGTTCATCACCCCGGAGAAGGGCTCCTGCTGCAGAATGCCGTCATTCGCCACCCGCCGCACCTGCCAGCGCGCGAGACCGCTCAGACCCGCGGTCCCAGCCCCCTTCCTCGCCCCCCATGTCCCGTCAGCCAACGAAGACGTCCCGGCGTGCCCGAGACCTAGTCATCCTCCCGGCAGTTTGAGAAATGCCATTTTTTGGTCAATATTAGGCATACAATTGTATCCTTTGTCACCGGAGTCGTTTGTTTCAGAGTTTCAAGGGGAAGGCCCATAAAAGCGGTGACAGTGACGGACGTGCCCTGAGGCCACATCACGTGGTGCGCGGCACCGAGCACCTTACTCACCACTCACGGCACCACGGCCGCCGGCCGTGCCTGCCATGTCCGGGGGCCGTCCTTGGGGACCGCGGGGCAACACACCGGAGGGACAGCATGCCAAACGTCACTCGCTGGCCAGCACGTGTCTCGAGCCCGCCGTGGGGCACACGGCCGTGACGGTCGCGTGGAGGGGGCGGGCAGACGTGGGGTTTATCCCAAGTCCCCACACACCGGGGAGTGTCAGGCTGCTGTCACCCGCTGCGGCCACCCCGTGGAAGGTCTGGGGAAGCATCTGAGAGGCCCCGTTCTGAAACCGTGACCGGGCAGCTCAGGCCACCGCAGTCCTCGGGGCCAGACGTTAGGAGCGATGCTTGGTGCCTCGGGACGTGGGCCAGAACTGGACGCAAACCAAAGGGCCAGGCGGCTGCCCCTGGCCGAGGGCACTCGCCAGATTCTCGACCCAGCAAGCGCCCTACGATGACGGACTCTGCTACAGGTCGCCACAGCCTCAGACCTGGAAAACCCACGCCGCCACCCGGGACAGGCCCGTCATCAACGTCCCCCGACACATGGGCGCGCTGCCCGGCAGCCCGCCCTTGGCAGGCTCTAGGCGTGGGCGGCTTTCCCATGTGGTCATGCAAAACCATCTCCGCCCCCCCGGGTGCCGTGACCTCTGGACCAGAACGAGACCTGTTCCCCACCTGAACGGCCGACCGCCCGTCTCTCCCTGCCGGGGTGGCCTCTGTCATGAAGCCGACTGGCATTGTCTGGCCTCCCATTCAACTTAAGGTCGTAAACGATAGGATTACATTTACCTGGGTGTTTTAAATTATGCCGAAGAGGCTTGCTGGGAATTACGGCTTTTTAATTAACTCATCTTCTTAAACTCGGTAACGCTCGTTATGTTCGTGAAATGAACGTGGAAGCCTGAGATGGCATTTACGACGCGCCAGCAAGTAACTCTTTCGACATGTGACTAGTCCAGAGGGCTTCTCCCCTCAAACCTTCTAAGTTGCTCGCTTCGCGCGGGGTTCCGAACTCATCGCTTGGACCCAGCACGCAGGGGGACCTTCTCACGTCTGCCATCGGATTCCCAGCTCCGCCTGGGGGGCTGGGGGGCCCGAGCTTCAGGAGACACCAGAAGGCCCGCGTCACAGGCCTGCGGGGAGGCGAAGGGCAGGCCAGACACGCATGTCACGATCTCGTCCAGAATCCTCTGCGAGTCCCCGTAACCTCTCGTAGAATTCGGCACGACCCAGTTCTTATCTAGACCCATGAATCCCCTCCTCTTCTGAGAGATTCCGATGTTTAAAAACACTTATGCGGAAAGCCCATAACAAGACCAACAGTATTTATTTAATTATGAGATGTTCCAAACCTACAGAAATGGGCAAGAAATAATCACACAGGCACACACGGGCACGCACACTCAGCCACGCCACCTAAACTTAACCAGCGAGGACACACTGCCCGCAGTCGCTTCACGCCCGGGCCCGACGCGCCCCACGCGGCACGCTGGGAGCCCCCCGCATCCTGGCCGCTTCCGTCGCAGCCGCGGCCTTTACTTGAAAGCCGCCGTGTGCCTTCCCGCTTCACGTGTGTCCGTCGCTCCGCGGGAACGTGCTAAACAAAACGCAGCATCCGAGGGTGTTTCGAAACGCCGTATAAATGGCGCCATTTAGCCAATTCACTTTGCAGTTTTCGTACACCATTGTGTTAGAGGTTTACCCACGGCGATGTGTATGTACAAACAGTTTTTTCACAGAATTGCGCTGTTTCGATATGCCATAACGCCCATTTTATTCTGCTGTCATTGGGCATTTCGCCTTTGTTTTGTTGTTTGTTTTTGCCATCTCGAATAATAACGACAGTCATAGTCCTTGGGGACGTGTTTAAGAGTGCCTCTGGGGGATCAATGCAGAAAGAGCGAATTCGCTTTAGGACTCCCGCACACATCAAATGAAGGGTGGGACTTTCTCTAAGGTACTCAGTCTTCCGATGATGCTCTCTTGGGCCTAGGAGTGTCCGACGATCGAAAAGCAAACACTTTCTGGAGAACCAGTAATACAGCTACGAAGGCTCCGTCGAATCCCAACTTAAATCTGCGTTAGGCCAGTGCTCGAGATTATTACTAAAAATAAACAGCAACGGTCAATCAGGGAGCCAGGAGGCTGGATGGTCGCAAAGGACTCCTGGAGGAAAGGACAGTTAAAGCCGCTCAGAGGACCAAGCGATGTGGGGAGGAGCACATGTGCGGGCGACCGTACCGGCCGGAGGAGGGCCTGGAGCCTGTCCTCTGGTTACTGTCCTCCCAGAGGACGCGGCTTCGAGGCGAGGGACCCGCCTCCCTCCTCCCGACCCCAGCTCAGCCCTCACGACGGCCGCTGTGCCAAGACCGCGTCTTCTCTGTCTGTTTCGGGGCAGGAACAACCTTTCTGGATTTCCTCCTCAACATCCCCTATCCAATCGCTCTCCTTAAAGGACGCTGATAACGTGAGTTTTTAAAAAGCGTTTTGAAGCCAGGTCTGTAAAAAAGGAGTAAACAATCGGTCTAAAAAATAGCTCATACTTCTCTCATTGATCAAACCAAAAAGGCAAACCTCGCCGTGTGGTTTTCTCGGGGACAGCTGGAGGTGACTCCAGTAATTCAACTCTCTCCTTGTCCCCAGCTTCTCAGAAAGCCTTGCCACCTTCCCACCCAACCCTGTGGCAAAAACCTCTCGAAAGCCCCCAGCGAGGAGTAGGAGTCCTTGGATATCTGCCCAGTTAATAAGAAAACTGTAAATGCCATTGTGAAATAACCGAGCTAATTAACCCCCTGTAGTTTGAGAAAACTAGGAGCTCCAGGGCAGAGACTCACGCATTTCGCAATGGCCAGCGGAGGGGGGGTGGGGCGCGCCGTTGCGGGCTTCACAGTGGTGCTGCCGGCCGGCGCGGCTTCGGAACGTGGGGAGAAGCGTGCACGGAAAGGGCACAACCGCAGCTCGCAGAAGTAACGATCGTAAAGATTCCAGACTCTCACCCTCGTCATCGCCATCATCACCACCACCATCATCACCGCCTCCATTAGCGTCTCTTCCCTCCTCACTGCCTTCACCGTCACCGTCACCTGACAATGTACCCTGCCAGCCACGCTCAAGGCAAGAACTCATTAGGCTCCCGGGGACCCCGGGGAGGCAGATGCCTGGAGTACCCCGACTCCACGGGGAAGCCCCTGGTCATTCCGGAAGAAACCGTGACTCGTCCGGCGTCCTTGTGGCCAAGAAGAGCCGAGTCAGGATCCCCGCAGGCCGGTCTTCCTCCCGCCCTCGCCGTGAGCCTCGCAGAGGGAAGCAGCGTGGCTGTTCTCAACCGGCCGGACCGAGGCCCGAATCCAACCGCCTGGCCACGCGCTCCGTGCGTGAGCGGGATGCACCCCTACTGCGTGCTGTTTCTACAGAAGAGCAACAGGAAGGGAAGAGAGCGCCTGCCCCGTATGGCCCAGCGGCACAGCAGGCCCCAGACCTCGGGGGCTCTCAGCTGATCCTCAGCGACTTGGACGACATGCCCTCTGCTCTGGGGACCGCTGATCCCACACTGACGACCTCCGTGTTTGCCTAAAATGAAGCTGGTGCCACGTGCGCAGACGGCTGGGTGTGGGAGGCAGCGCTCTCCTCCACCGAACGCTTCGTGGGGACCTACTGTGCGCGCGGGATCGACACTGACCCAGGGAGCCTGCAGGAGGCCCAGGACAACGCCTCCCCGGGAGGGGACACAAAGGGGTCGAAGAAGGACCACGTGCTGCGCTGGGGGCGGGACCGGGCGCTAAGAGGCCGCCCAGGAGAATGAGCGGAACGCTCAGACTGAAGAATGCCGTCGACGGTGGAAGAGGAAGATGAGGGGAACGTGCCTACTGTGCGCTGGGCGCAGGGCGTGCTTCACACGCACGTCATCTCGTTTCGCCCTCAGAATTACCTGGGGGGCGGCTCCGCTATCGTCCCCTCTGCGCCGGGGAACGAGGCTGACGGGGTTCGCCCCGCTGTCCCGCCCGCGGGCAGGTCCGCCCGGGACTCCGGGATCCGGGCAGGCAGGGATGGGGAGAAGGCGCCCTAAAAAGAGGAGGTTCCCAGCTGGGCGGATTTATGAGAACGGCAGCAACTTCTTCCCTGACGAACCCAAATGAGGTGGATGAGGAGGAAGAGGCTGAGACTCTCCCAGGCCTGGTTTTGGGGGGAACCAAGGGGCGGGGTCTGGGGGGGGTCTGTTTTCATCAGAAGACGGACTAGGAGAACAAGGGCCATTTGGCAGCAGACACTTGTATCTTCCTCAACGATTCTAATAGAACCGGAGAGGTTGAGCCCAAGTTGCAAATTTTGCAACCCATCTCGGTTTGACTTTTCTGCAGAGTTCTTGATGGGACCGAGTCACGGTCATTCCAGACACTTTGTTAATTCTCTTGGCGACAGTTACTGGTGCAGGAAGGTCCCGCTGAGGCCACCTCTGGGCAGACAGACCGTCTTGCCCCTGGGAGGCCTGGCTCAGTAACCGGCTAGCAGGCACCCCAACCCTGTGTGACGTATTCATGGCGCCCCAAACCACGCTTGGTGCATCGCAAAGAAGGCGCAGCTAGATTTTTTAAGTATCAATTCCATCTGTCTGGAGCCTTTACAAGTGTCACGTGGGGCTCACCCCTAAGTGTCTGAACAAAGCGAACATAATTAACTTCGGTCCCCTGCGGGCCAGACACGCTGCAAGCTCAGCTGTTCCGCGGGGCGTGAACGAAGTAGCCGCCTCGGGCCTGCTCACCCCCCTTCCCCCGAGTCGGCTGGCGTGCGAAGGAGAGAACGGACGCCACGCGCTGACCCCCGTCCGCGGCCACCGAGGCCACGCGCTGGCCCCCGTCCGCGGCCACCGAGGCCACGCGCTGGCCCCCGTCCGCGGCCACAGATGCCACGCGCTGGCCCCCGTCCGCGGCCACCGAGGCCACGCGCTGGCCCCCGTCCGCGGCCACAGATGCCACGCGCTGGCCCCCGTCCGCGGCCACAGATGCCACGCGCTGGCCCCCGTCCGCGGCCACCGAGGCCACGTGCTGACCCCCGTCCGCGGCCACCGGCCACCGAGGCCACGCGCTTTGACCCAGCCACTCCGCATCTGGGACCTTGCTGGAGAGACACCATCCCTCTGAGCAGGACGGCCCACTGACCACTGGGGCCTGGGGGTCACTCGGCCGGGAGCCGTCTCGACCAGCACAGGCACAGGACGGGACAGGAGACCGGGCGGCTGTTAAAACGCGTCACGTTAAAGCGCCCGCTGGCCGCGGACTCTGGGAAGCGGGAGCCTCGTCACCGAAGCGAACGCGCCTGCCTTTAACCCCTGCCCGCCCACCTACGGCCACGTTCCCCACGTTGACTCATATAACGGAGCCATAACTTACGGATTCACGTAATTTAGTTCGACGCCCATCCCCACCCCCACGAATCTGAGCTTTTGGTCTTTTTCTCATTGATTTTTAAGAACTCTTTATTTATCAAGGAAGACTCAAATATATCGAAAACGTTTCTCCAAGGTGTCTATTATTTTCTGTAAAGCTTAAATGGTATGCTTTTGGACAGTCAAGAACTTTAATTTTTACATGGTCATACGTCACTGTCTTTTCTTGCATGGCTTCCGGGCACACGCATTTTTCAGATAAAACACGAGACTTCGGGGTAGGCATCAGCTTCCGGCAGCGCCCACAGCACCCGGCACTGCTCCCTCCCCGTCTTCGGCCGCAGAAATGCTCAGGGAGAAAGGGTGACAAGGACAGCCTGGTCTCCCCGGTCAAGGCAAATCTTAAACCTTAAAGCCAGTAAAAATGTAGCCGACGAGCCACGTGGTAAGGTGATACCAGAAAGGGTCATTTCACACGCCTCGCGAACCTCAGAGCCAGTGGTGCCTGGGTCCTTCAGATGCTCAGGGTCGCTGAGGGGAAAAGCCATGGGACCTTTACTTACCTGTGCCTTCCCACCTGCTAAAGCCAATTACATTTTCCTTCCAAGGAAATGAAAACCAACTCGTTTTGTGCCACCGACCTATGTGACCTCATACAGCAAGGGCTCTGCCCTGCAGACGCTTGCCCCCAAATGCTCTCAAGCGGTGGGTCTGCCCACCCCACGTGCAGCACCATGGGGTCTCCAGCGACGCCCCTGGGGGCTTCCAGAATGCCCGCGAGCCTTCTGGGTCATGCAGGACTTTAACTCTATGCGGTGCAATGTTAATGCTAATTGTGTTGTCTTATACCGAGTCTTTGACAAGTAGTCGTGTACTTTACATGCTGTGATATGCTCACGCCCCCACGCGGGCCAGGCAACGCATTCTGTGCGTTCCAGGAGACTCCGAAGCCACGCGGCCCATTTGAGAGATCATCTTGTACTCCATGAGAATAACCCCTTTTTGCTAAGCAGGCTTCCTGTTACACATGCCAGTTTGTATCAGTGAGCCGACATAGTTCAAAACATGTCACTCATTCATCTATCCATACAATGTATATTCATGGGAACCTTCCATGAGCTCAACTTGGGGCTAAACCTTTCTCAAAACAAATCACTTAAGCGGAGAAGGCCGTGGAAGGTGGCTGTTAATCACCTGGCTAAATAAAGGCGCCGGGAGAGAAAGTCAAAGGTGGCACCTCCCCCCTCAGGGCGTGTCTCCCCGCTCCCTGGCCCTGGCGACCCCAACCCCCACCCACGCTTCCGCAGCCCCCTTCTGGCTGTGAGTGAAGAGAACCGGACTCGGGGTCTCAGGCCGACCCCTGCAGCCCGCGGTCACCGCAGCCGGGATGTGGGGCTGGCCCAGGGCCGTGGGGGGCTGCACGGGTCAGGGCTTAAGGCTGCTCGCGTGACCAGGACTTACAACGCGATCCGTCCTCCCTCCTGGAAGGGCACCGGGAGGACCCTCCGCAGGTCACCTACCCGACCCGGGACGTGTGAGAAACGCCGTGTGTCCCGCTGGCCCCTCACACGTCCACACCCGTACGCGGCACCAGCTGGCGCCAAGGCCAGCGGCCTGAGGCCCCCCGGGCAGCCCTCCGCCCCGGGGTCCCCGTCCGCTGGAGGAGCGCGCTGGTTCTGCCGCCTGAACCTGGCCTCGGGGACAAGCGGACGTTTTCACACGCGTTGGAGCCTTCGGACGACGGACGCGGTGGAGCGGTCTCCATCCGCGTGGGGCTGTGTGTCTGCCCCATCGCCGACGTGCCAGGAAATTAGCTTTTCCTTTCCTGGACGTCTCCCGATGGAACGGGTTTTGAAAACTGCAGCGAACACCCTTCCGCTGCTTGTTTCACGGGCCTCCCCGGGACCCGCCGCCCCGGGAGGTGAGAGGCGGGCGGAGCGGGCCCCGTGCCTGCCCTTGGCCCCGGGCTCACCCCCCGCCACCCACGTCCCACGTCCACCTGCTGAGGCCTCGAAGGAAACCCACCTTTCCCGGGAAGTGTTCCCGCCAACCCGAGGCTGGGCCCCGTGTCCTTCTCCCGCAACCCCGCCCCCCACCGCCCGCTCCAGGTGGCGTCAGGGGCCATCATTTCTCATGCCCAGGAACCTGGCACCTGTCTCCCTGCCTCCCTGCGGCGTGAGACCCGGAACCCGATGGGACTTGGGGGTTTCAGCCCCGAGTCTCCCTGGACAGAGGCCCCTTCGCCCCGGTTCTGGTCTCATTAGAAACAGGCTTGAAGGGACCTGAGCGGCCGGAGACGCAGGCCGAGCCCACCGCCCGGGCCCCGGCTCAAGGCCACGCCGTCCCGCAGACAGCACCCCGTGGGCACTGTGGGGATTCAGAGGCGGGCGGGCGACCCGGCCGTCCACTGCCATGAGCCTCAGGGTCTTTGCAGGGCGGCTCTGGACAGTGACTGTGGCCATCCCCGTGACCAGGAGGAGAGCCACCCTGCAGACGAGGTCATCCTCGAGGGGCCAGAGGGCGGCTGAGAGGCTGGGAGGCGGAGCAGCGGCCCACGTCACGCCAGCCCCTCTGGAGACTTTCTTACAGGCGAGGCCGAGGCTGCTTCTTTCTGAGGGACTTTTAGAGGCCGGTTTGCAGCGAGCCAGGCCCAACCCCAGGTCCCCTGCAATGCTCGCGTGATGACCAAAGCCCTCAGACCGTTCCTGGGCTTCGCGTCCTGGGCACTCAGCACACGATCAAGAACTACGTGTTGAATGAACGAATGAGGCAATCTGCAGGTTAGCCCTCCTGTTGTTCGGCTCTTCTCAACACTGTGACCAGAGCCACGTGTTTCCTTCAAATAGCAGCACGGACAGCACTGGCCACGGCGCGGGCCACGGCTCCGGGAGTTTTCCGTGCACAGTCCCTCCCCTTCCTTCCTGTGCTTGCTTCCTCCTTTTTTAAAATTTTGCCTCCAAAATGCTGTCACGTTCACAGCAGCCCGTCCGCCCCGACATAAACCACGCCGAGTAAAACGTCCAGTGGACAGAGAGGTCCCGGCCCCGAGCAGCGGGAGTGGGGAGGACAGCTTGGCACTGTGCGGCCGTGTGGGGGCCCCCTCCCCACGCTCAGCTCCCCGGTGCGGGAGCCCCCGGCCCCACGCCCGCAGTGCGAGCCTGAGCACCTCAGGCCCGGCTCCAAGTGGGTCACAGGCGCCCTGGGCCCCAGAGCCTCCCTGAGCAGGGCCAGCCTCAGGGTGTGTGACCCTCATGGTCCCCTAGGTCCCCGTGGCCTGTCCCCACACGCCCATCGTGCGCCAGGGCCGCCACCCCCGCCCCAGCCAAGGGTGGCCGTGGGGGGCGCCCGGGTGCACACTCACCCACAGGAGCCCGGGCCCAGCGGGAAGGCCTCTCCTGCCCTGTGAGCTGCTGGCCGGCTCCCACCAGCCTCGACCAGGCCCTGAGCACCTTCAGATCGCAGGGCGGGGAGGGACCTCCAGGAGCCACCGTGCAGATACAATGTTTCATTCTCCCGCCCCCGCCCGGGCCCAGGACGAAGGGGAAAATCCAGGACTCGAAAAGACAAGCTGACGCGCCGGATGCGCTCACGGGAGGTGGGGCTCAGCGCCGGACTCACGCGTGCAACACGGCACAACACGCAACACACAGGGAACCCACCAACCCGTGCGCAGTCCCGCACGCGCGCACACGCGCACACGGCCTGGCACAGGGCGGGACCTGTCAACATGCAGGCTACCGGGCCCTGCCCCTACCGTGGCGGCCTCCGGAGGAGGAGGGCGGGCTGCTCACTCTCCGCGGGAGGATGAGGCTCGTGACAACAGACCTTGAACATCCAGGTCAAGGAAAGACGCGCGCACGGAACAGCCTTCTGCGGCCACTTTCCAACCTGAAGGTGCACGCCGAGCTGGGTCGGCACTTCGGCTGGTTTAATTTTAGAACGGCCTGCCTGCGGAGTCGGGAGGCTGCGGGACGAGGCGACAGGCGGCGAGCGCGCCAGGCGACGCTCGGCGTGAGCCGCGCGAGCTCGGCGCAGGCGTCGCCCGGAGCGCGTCCCTGGTCCCGCGACTGAAACCTGTCCCAGGGCCCAGGGTCTGGGATGGCACCCCAGCCGGTCGCCCCCGGGGCTGTGGCTCCCTGTTACCGCTCTCCCCTCCGCAAGTTACGCCGTGTTTTGGGGTGCGGTTTCCTCCTTCTGGCGACTGTATCTGACTGAGAAATTAAACTAATCCTCTCGTACATCTGCATTACCCCTCAAGTACTTAAGTTTTAATTATACCTGCGTCTACCTGAAGACGTTTTGGGAAACCGTCCAACAGCATCAGCAGCGGAAAACGGCGTGAACGCGCCTGTAATGTTCAAACCCCTGGTTGTTAATGAAATCCCAAACATCCAGATTTTAATTGAACTAGATAAAGATTAAGAGGCTTAGCAGCAGCTGGCATTACGAATTAGTTCTCAGCAGAGTTTTATGTTGTACTCTAAATCATAGCTTTTGTAATCGTCCTAAATTGTTCTTTATCTTGCTAATGCAGATATGATTCTCAGGCAGCATTGGGCCTCCTGTGTCCCCGCTGCCTGAAACGGTTTGATGTGTGAAGTCTTAATGGCCATTTTAATAACATTGTGATCTATACGTATGATGTATATTCAATAAATTCTTAACACTAATTAGGAAGGAAAAAGTCAAGGCCTCTGTGTGACCCAGTTTTAGAGATGAGGTTTGTTGCTGGAGACGGGTCCCGGGAACAACTCCGGAGCCCCCGGGGGCTGTGGGAAGCGGATGGCCTTGCAGGCCTGGCCGCCCCGACGTCAGCGCCCTGGGGCCCTGGTGGGGTGCGAGCAGCGGCCCCACTGCAGTTAGAGGGACTCGTGCTTCCGGAGGCCGCCGCCGCCGCCCCCAGGTGGCTCGGTCAGCGTCCACGGGTGCCCTCGGAAATGCTCACGGCGCCACTTCCCCCTCGGTCCTGGGCGACAGGGCGGCCTGAGACCATTCACGGCGCGGCCGCTGGGAGGCGGGCTCCGGCTGCACCTTCACTGCCCAGCGGCTGCAGCCGAGCTCGGGCTCCCCTGTCCGGGGCCGAGGGCCCCAGTGCGACCTGCAAACGGCCCGTGGCACAAACTGCGCCCTATAAGCCAGGGTGTGGTCAGCTGCCGGGGCCTCCTCCCCACGGGGCAGCCAGGGGGGCCGATGGGGTACGAGCTAGAGGGAATCGGTGGCCCCTGCGGCTCACGTGAGTGGGGGGACAGCGCGGCCGGCAGCCTGAGCATGCTCCGAGTGGGGGCACCAGCCTCCGCCCCGCGGCCTCGCTGCCCCGAGGGGTCGCCCCGCTCCCCCAGTTCGGTGCGCTCCGAGCAGGCAGAACCTCCTCTGTTTGGGCACCGAGAACTCGACGGCACCTAGGACAGGCTGTGCTTGCTTGCTCCGTGAGTACGGACTGCACCTGCTTCCCCAGAACGCTGTATTTAATAATTTAATTTTACAAGGACCGGGCCCAAAGCCGGTGACGGCGTCACGCCCGGTGGGAAGAGGCTGGCCGACGCCGCAGCCGGTTTAAGAGGGCCCCTGTCACTGTCACCCAGAGGATGGCTCCACGAGCCTCCCACGAGGCAGGGCGGAGCGAGACGCAGGCCCGGGGCGTGGGCGCGGCCGAGAGCGGGGCCCTCGGGAGCGGAGCGGGCGGCGTCGAGACAGAGAGACGACCACGCGGATTCCTCGCGCCGACCCCGCGTTTCTGGAGCGAGGCGGCCGCTCCGCCACGGCAGTGAGCCGGCCCCGGAAAACTCGCCTGGAGCGGAGGTTCCTCTCTGAGAAGTCGCTTCTGGGGTCCCTACGAAGGGAAGGGACCGACGTGCACGTGGACCACCGTTTCGTTCCACTGCATTTTTCTTCTCGGTTTTCCCAAACTGCCACACGCCCGAGTGTATCGGCCGCAGACTGGTACCGGTCCGGGGCCAGCGAGGAACCGGGCCGCACAGCAGGCGAGCGGCGGGCGAGCAAGCGAAGCTCCGTCTGTGTCTGCAGCCGCCCCCAGCGCCGGCATCGCCGCCGAGGCTACAAACGTCACCATTTTCAGCGCACGCGTCATTCCTGAGTTTAGGTGAACCACGTGCACGTCACGTGGACACACGACGGCACTTATTTCTGTCATTTCCGTGACAAAAAAAAGAGGCTCTCAGTCGCTATTAAGCTCAGCTTTCTTTGAAGCTTGGCTTAGAAATTGTGTTCTTTAGTACGTGTTCTTTTACATTTATTTTTAATTAATTATTATTATCCTTTCGGCAAGAGAAGAGAGAGATGATTATCGTAGAGTTAGAAGGGGACGTTGTCGGTCAGAGGTCGTGTGTTGATCTTTAAAGGCGAGGTGGTGCCGACGTGGGACCACCCTGCAATGTTCACGCGGGCGGAACAGGGCCTGGCCGATGAGAACGTTCCAGAAATGCAGCCCGGGAGAGAGGAGAGTAGGGAGGTCTGAGGAGAAGAGGCCGGGGAGAGACGTGAGCCAGGCCTCGGGCGGGGCTGCAAATCCTCGGTCGGCCCACGGGACCGCTGACCGCCTGCCGAGGACAGTCGACCAGTCGGACAGTGGCTTCTACCTAATCCTTGCATCGCGGACGCACGCGGCTTCATTGGTCTCCCTGCCCGTTCGGAGCCTGCGGCTGGAGCGTGTGCAGTGGCCTGGGACCGAGTGATTCTGCTGGTGCCCAAGGTCGAGTGGCACAGGCTGGGAGTCGCTCTCGGACAGACGCCCTGACGCTGTCTGTCACCCTGCAGTCACCAGCACGGGGCGCGGCGGCGGACACCAGAGTCGTGACCGGAACCACGGCTCGGAGGCCGCTCCTGAGGCCAGGTCCTGCGCGGGACGGTGCGCCCCGAGCCTGCCCCGAACCCCCAAGCCCAGGAGACGTGAGTGCTTCGCGATGGCGCAGCCGCCTACACAACCACGAGGAGCGCCCTGATTGTCATTCAAGCCACACGCCGTAATGCATGCACGCTGGTCTCCCCACAGACTCGGGGAGGCTCAGCCCGGGGCGCGTACTTACTAGATTAAAGGAACACGCGGAAACAGTGGGAAGCCCCGGCAAAGGGTCTGACACGCACGAACGTCTCTATCACACACAGGCAGAAGGACCACGCGCCGGAAGCCATCCGGAATCAGGCTGCGGCGTGCGGCCGGGCGGGCCCATTTCTCCACTCAGTGGACAAATACCTTGGGGTCTCCGGTGCACCAGGCTCTGCCCCTGGCACTAGGAGTAGCAGTGACCACGGGGGGCGTTCCCGGGCCCCTGTGGAGCTGGCCTGTCCGTGGATGACATGCACAGGCTCGGTAACACTAACAGATCACTGGAAGCCACCTTAAAAGTGATGTTTACAGTGAGCGAGACCTCCATCTACGGCCTGGTTTTATGCCAATGACGGGATGTTCTTGACGCTATAAGGCCAAGGCCTCAGTAGGAACCCCATAATAGACTGCAGGGGCAGAGAGAGCTGCCTCAGTTGAAGCTCCGGTGTGCTTCCCAGGCCCCGCTTACTTAATTCAGCCCCCAAGTCCTGCCACTCACACCCAGCAGCTCCAGAAAAATCTTTGCAGTAATAACCATTGTGAAGAAACTCAAAGAAAACCACCACGGCCTCCCTCCACCTACCCATCCATGCATGTTCCATCCATCCATCCACCCATCCATCCTCCATCCATCCTCCATCCATCCATCCACCCATCCATCCACCCATCCATCCATCCACCCATCCATCCATCCATCCATCCACCCATCCAGCCAGCCACCCATCCATCCACCCATCCTTGCACCTGACTTGGCCTGAAACATTTATCCCTTCAGGGATCTTCGGCCCAACCTACTCCTTCCAAACGCTCCCCAAATACGCACCCAGCGCTTGGCCCTTTGGAAAGCACTTTTCACACCGTGGGCTCTGATTTCGAGAGCAGCGATGAGCAGTTTTAAATGAAATGGAACAGAGTGAGAAATAGTCACTGTAATCATATTGCACGTGCTAGGAAGGTAAACACTATTATTTATTTCTGTTTATGTATGTTTATTGTTTCGTGTGTTTACCAGGAGCGTGTATACTGGCTTACAATGTTAAATTCACTTTTTTTCCTATAAATCAAGGTAACAAAACTTTGGCAGCCCGTGCCCAGCGGGACCTACTCTGACTGAATTACATGTTCCGTGGCGTAGGAACGTCATCACCTAGGACAGTTCCAGAGCAGGGACGATGTCTGGCAGGTAGGAGAACACGCACGCACACACGCACACCCCATACATGTACGCACACGTGCACACACGTGCACGCCCACACACGCACGCCCGCACATGCACATGCACACACACGTGCACACACGTGCACACACACACACCCCTTGTTGTTTCATACAATTTCTGAGGGTTCGAGCATGTTCAAGCCTCGACGTGGTGTAGACGACCCACGTCACCTGGTCTCCCCTTCTTCTCAGACAGCCCCTCCGTGTCCCTCGGTCTCAGCTCAGCCACCGCCTTCCTGAGCCCCACACCACCACCTCCGTGACCCCCCGTGTCGGGGTAGACCCGCCCTGACACGTGCCCGTGGCACCTGCTCATTCGGTCACGTGGCCTCTCACTCCGCCGCTCTCCCCCGGTGTGTCTGCCCCCTCCAAAGGACTCTGGGGCGGGGGGGCTGCAGTGGTCACTGTTTACTCTGCGTCCAGCCCAGAGCGGTGCAAAGGCCATGACTCCACTATGGGTGACATGCCTGAAGCGAGAACAGGGGCCGGCGGGGGGACCCAGCAGGGAGGGGCCCCCCAGCGAGGGCGGTCAGGACCGGTAACGGGGCTGAGGAGGGCGTCCGCCTGCCCGCCCACCGCGCTGTGACGCCAAACCCGACGGGGACACTGCCGTGTCACTTCCTGTTTCAGGGGCTGTCCCCAAGCAAGCCGCACACGTCGTCATCCAAAAGCGGGGGACGCCCTGGCTGGTGGCCCTCTTCTCCACTCACCCCGTCCCTCAGCACCCCAAGGCGCCCGCTCTTCCCCAGTGCTACCAGCTGGCCAGACTCCCGTGCCCCTTCCTGTGGGCATGCGCGGGGAACAAAAGAGGCAGCTTCGGGACCAGCGAGGGCTGCAGGGGACAGAGCTCAGCCGAGGGCCCCTCCGGGCTGCTCGGTGTGCCCTGCGAGCCTCGGGGTCCACACGTGGGGCAGGATCCCTGCCTGCAGCTGGCGCCCCAGCCAGCACGCACGGGCCACCTCCAGGACAGGACAAGGCTGGCCAAGCACGGCGGCGTGCGGTGGGGCCACGCCCTTCCCCACGGCCCCATCACCCCATAAACATGTGTGTGGCGTCTCGTGACTTTTCTATGAGGCCTGGGAGCAAAACTGACACCTTCTGTCCCATTATAATCGCTGCAGAGAAAGGATGAATTCCTGGCTCTTCAGACGTTTTTGTCCTTTCCCGACGGCGTCTGTGTCGGCCACGCTCCTGTAAGCACCAGCTGACCTGCGAGGACCCCCAGGCCGTGACTTCCGCCCCAGACCACAGTCTACCACGGCCTGACGACGGCGAACGCCCTTGACCCCCAACGGATGAAGCTGGGGCTGCTCGCTTTAGTGCTCGGCCACGCTGCTTCCTCCCAGAGCGCCCCGCGACGTCCACGCGGGACGGGCGTCTCTAGTCACAGGCGCCGTCCCCCGCTGCGGGGTCTGCGGCCAGCGGCCAAGGCTGTCACGGGTGAGCGTCCGCGGACGGTGTCGCCTCTCGGATGGTGGCCTGTGCCCACGGTGACCGTGGCTCTGGCCCGCCGGTGGTGGCCGTGGGCAGCAGGGCGCCGGACGAGCAGGCTCAGCGACCGGGGTGCACAGAGCCAGCCGGAAGTGGGGACTTCGCGCTGCACTCTGGCTGTGCACTTGCAAATCGTTAACCCGAAACCCGAAGACACGACCCGGCAGTGGTCAGTGTGTTGCATTTCCTTTCTCTGCCCTTGTCACAGCCGGCTATGGGGTCCGTTATTATCCGCCCAGCAGGAAGCGCTCCGCGGCAGGGCTGGAGGGCCAGGTGGCCGCCTCGTGCCCTTGCCTCCCCTGCCTCCTCCTTGAGGCCGTTTTGGAACCGGGGACTGGCGCCTCCAGCCCCCCGTGGCTTCTGACTGGTATGCCGGACCCCGTACTTACATGAGCACTGTCCCTGTCCACCGGCCAGGGGTTTAAGGCCCAGCTCTGCCTATTTATAGCTACGCGGCCTTGGCTATGTCCTCTAAGCTTGCCTGACTCAGTTTCCTCATCTGTCAGATGGGGCTGATGACACCAAACTTCATAACATCGGTGTGAGAGCAAAAGAATCCAGCGGGTCTCAACCTGGGGCCCTTCTCCTCCCCGTACACAGGAAAATCGAACGGCGACAAGGGAGGATCCCGTAGAGAAGCAGAAAGGACGGGCTCTGTGTTGGGTCAGATCCGGCCCTCCGCCTGCTGTGGTAAATAAAGTTTTATTGGCACACAGCTGCGGCCACTCATCACAACCGTGCGTGGCTGCTTTAGTGCTGCAGCGGCAGAGCTGAGAAGGTGCAGCTGGTCTCCGCCCTGCGAACCCTAAACTAGCTTCTCGGGCTTTTTACAGAAAGAGCTCCCCGACCCCACCTGTAGGTGGCGCCCTCGTCCGGGCAGCCGCTTGACCCTCCGTCCCAGGCCTCGGAAAAGCTCCCCTGCCTTTCAAGGAGTCTGTGTTGGGGCTTCGGCCAGTTCACTTATTCATATGAACGAATGGTCACTAGGTCGGATAGGTTCCATCGACAGACACCTCTGTTCTGTGCACCTGTGAGTACATGTCAGCGCGTACCAGCCGCGTAGGGACAGACTCTCAGAACGCACTGCAACTGCTTGAAAAAGAAAAATCACAAAACTTCCCTGAGGGATGTCAGTGGCGGCTGAGCTAACCGAATCACGCCACGTCTGAAGGTTGCAGACAGATGTTGGATTTCCCCCAGATGAATCTCCACGTTTGTACGCGGCCATCCAATCACCCCCGACAGAAAAACTGACAAACACGGACGTGCGATGCGCGAAGGAAAAAGGAGGGAGGAAAAGCGGGTTTAGAAAATGCCCGGCCTCTCAGCTCATTAAGTAAACGGAGACTAGACGACACCATCTCACGCCTGTCGCACTGGAAAACATCTCTAACAGACAGGCCATACGAGAGGCCTCCAGCCTGGGGCGGTGGGGGGCGCGGGCGTCCCCAAAGCCCTCGCCAGGAACGCGTGTCAGCACTGTCTCCCTAAAACATCCTCTAGACGCATGAATCCGTGACGAGGGTCTGCAGAGCGAACAGACCCTCCGCTCCGCGCATTCCGATCGCGCTGCTCGGGATTCATCCCGCGAACACGGCGCGAGGTGGCGGCGGAAGGCGCGTTTGCGGGGCTTCGCCACGGCGTCCTCTCCAGCCACACCGCACACGCGCCGCGTGTACATGCGCATGCGCCCGTCACAGACATGCACTCGCATGTGGCACGCGTGTGCACACACCACCTCGGCACACATGAGCATGTCACGCGCGTGCACACACTCATGTCGGTGCACACCACACACAAAAGCACGCAGTCCTTGCACACACATGCACACACTAATATGCTCACATATGTATGAATCACACTCACACACCTACATACGGCATATGTGTGCGCACATTATACCCATGTGCGTGCTTGCACATGCTACATGTGTGCACATGAACACACCAGTCACATGTGGCTGTACACACGCGCACACACGTGTATTTGCATGACAACACACTACACATACAATGCTTACACACACAAAACGTGTCTGCGCACACATGCTGCCACACACACATGTGCGTGACACACGAAACGACTAAACGTGGTTTGTTCGGGGAAGATGAAACCACGCCAACTTTTTTCTTCATATTTTTCTGTTTTTCAAGTTTAAAAAACTTGGGGGGTGTTTTAAAAATATAAAATGCTCTATTAAAGTGAGAGGAATAGATGAAAAGTAGACTTTTTTTTAAGAAAGCCGTCATTTGAAGCGTGCTCCCAAGGGCGAATCCTTGCGTCACCCCCGTGCTGGTGACGCCCCCGCCCGGCCTCCCCGCCAGCTCTGTTCCTCTTTCTCCAGATGGCTCTCTCCAGAGCAGTTGGGGTTTTCAAAGAAACATTCAAATAGATTCAGAAGTGAGGCCAGAGCCTGCAAAGTTTGCAGATCCAGCAAGTTTTGTGTTGTGTTTAATGTTAGCAGTCGGCTTGACTAATGAGATCACTGGGTCCCCTGCACGAACACACAGTTCCGAGGTCTGTCCCCTGGTGCGGGCTAGAAGCAAGTGTCCCCTGGTGATTCGCGGCACTGCCCGAGTGGGCGTCAGGCACACACGCGTCTCGCCTGGCTTGTCCGTAGGCCACGCACTGCCGCCTGGAACCGAGGTGGCAGAGACCCCTGCCAGCCACGAACTCCGGCTCCGGAAGCTCTGACTGCTCTGACCGCACGTCCTCTGACAGGTGGCGGGAGCGGCCTGCGTGCAGGGCCGGCCTGGAGTCCGGCGCGGCGCCGGCCCCGGCTGCCTGGCCCGGGGTCTGGCCGCATCTGCGGGCCGGCTGTGCTCCGACTCTCCCACGTCGTCTTTAAAACTCGTGACTTACAGGGAAATGTTTCACCAGCGTGGAAAATGAAAACCAGGCGCTCACCATAACGAGACGGCACTGTCAAGACCGACGGACACAGAACACGAGACTCGGGCTTTGCCTGGCCCGCCGCCGGCTCACCCCTCACTTAGGGGCGAAGGGAGGGCAGCGAGGTCAGACAGTCGCTAAGGACGTCCCGGCTCCACGCGGCGGGCACACACGTCACACCCGGAGCGCGTCGGCCCTGATCTGCCTCGGCTGGGGTCACCCCAGCGCCCTCACGATCCAGACCTCTGCTCTTATTTTAACTGACTCCTTCGCTTTTTCATAAGCACAATATGTAAAAGGGAAATTTTCATCGCTGTCTAATGTGCTTATAGATCAGCCAGTAAAAGCAAAGCGGGACCATTGAACCGTCGGCTCCGCTGTGAAAACCCGAGCGAGGGTCAAGGGCGAGGGCACCTTGGCGCCAACCTGAGGCCCTGACGCTGGAAGGGCATTCAGCAGGGTCTCTTTTTCACTCCGGGGCTCCATGTCCTAGGAAGAGCCCTCTGTGCCCTGGGGACCCCAGCATGTCCTTCCAGGGGCATCGCGGACCCCATGCTTCAGGATACGCAGCCAGCCCAGCACTCTGGGAGGCTTCTGGTTCTCACGGTCCACGTGTGGGCAAAACGCAGTTGAAAGCCACGTTGCCAGCATCTTGGGCATTCTGGTCAGCACGGCTTCCTTCCTTCTGCCCACCTGCCCCTCCGGCTCCTACCTCTCACCTGGCCCCTTCTCAACCCACCCAGGGGCTCAGCCCGAGGGACCACGTGGCCCCAGAAGTCAAGCTCACAGCCAGCGGGAGGGCAGGGAGGTCCTCTGTCCTGCCAGGGTCTCGTCAGAGGCCGGCGTGGAGGGAGAGCAAGCCCGCCCGGTCTTCACCTCCTCAGGCCAGCTCTCTCCTTACAGCCGTCAGCCCTAATTGAATGTCCCCGTCTTTCCAATAATCTGTCATCAGGAGAGCGTCGAAGCCGGCTTCCACGCTGAAGACGGAGCCGCGCCCACTCACGGGCTGGCGGCCTGCAGTGCGCCCAGGAGCCCGGGCACCGCTGCGCTCGGCTCGCAGAACCCGCCATTTTCGCATCAACATCCAGATGGCCCACGTCCCTTGGGACCTGGAAGTGTGGGGCGTGCCTGCATTCCCACGGGGCTTAGGCGAAGGAACCCCCCCTCAGAGACCCCGGAGCAGAGACAGCGGGTCCCCAGCCAGGGAAGCAGCCCCCACAGAGGCCTCAGCGTGAGTGTGAAGAAGAAAAGGGACCAGAAGGTGAGGAGCAGGGCCCCGACGTGGAAGGGCTAGCTAGAAATGGGGCGGGGGCTGGCCGAAACAGGGGGCAGGGCGGGCGGGGCTCGGGTGGTCCAGCTGCCTGGGCAGGTGGCCCGGTGCTGGTCCCGAGGGTGGGCATGGCCCAGGAAAAGGGAAGCGGGTGGGGAACGTGGCCTGGAGTCGCCTATGAGTCTCAGGACCCGAGGTTAATGGGTAATGATGGCCAGTTACTTTGTATCCACAGTGTTTACGAAGTGAAACCAACAACCAAGTAATGTATCCAAGAAAAGTGTGGCCGCAGGTATCGCTCTGTCTGGGCCCCTGTGATACTGTGACAAGCCCCGTCTCTACTGTCCAGGGCCACCGTGCTGGGCCCCCGCGATGTCCTCGGCCCCAGGAAACACAGAGACGCGAGGTCTGAACGCAGCACCACAGGGCGCGGGGATGCGGGTGCAGGTCCGTCACTTTCTTGGCGGGAACAGACCGGCGGCAGGAATACGGGATCACGTACCTCCACAGCTCAAGTGTGGCCCCTGATCCTCTCTCTCTTCCCCCAGCCCCCAGGTAAAACCTGAGGTCAGCCCCTGGATCAATGACGGCCGGGCCCGCAGGCCAAGCCTCTCCCGCTGACTGAGTTGATGGGGGAGGCGCTCATCTGGCCACGTGGGGCCCTTCTCGGCGAAGCCGCAGCCCACGGCACAGCCGTCTGGGGACGGGGGTTTGGCTCGAGCCTGCAGGCAGGCACTTCTGGTCCCACGTTCTAGCTTAAGAATCCAAACGGAAGTGAGACACACTCAGGAAAACAAAAATAGACGAACGGGATCCAAGCAAGCCGCTGGAAGAGGTTTCCTGCGCCCAGACGCAGGCGCCGCGACGAGCTCCCCAACCGCGTATCACGTCAACATCGCCAAGCTCTCGACCTCCTTCTCGAACGGCAAAACTGCAATTATCTCGGCATGTCCCGCGCCGCGGCTCTGCGGAGAGCCAGTGATAAGCCCACTGTCAGCGATGCGGGCGGGGCCGGCCTCATCAGAGCCCAGCTGCGCTCACCAAAAATCAAATCACGTCCTGGATGGAGGCCGCCACCTCCGGAAGAGCAGTCCCACCGGAGACCGGAGACCTGAGACCCGGGATGGAGATTAGCGGATGGAGATTAGCAGCGCAGCGTGTTAGGAGTAGAGAGATAAGGGTCTGCCTCTGTGGCTACCCGGCTGGGACCGGGGACCCCTTCAGAAACACACAGACGCGGGTCCGCGGGCGCACACGGGGCCAAGCTGCCGGCTCCTCCCCCCCCCCCCCCCGCCTCACACTCACAGAGAGCGGCCAGATTTCCACAAACAAGACTCTCATCCCAGATGCCATTTCCCCTACAAGGAAAGTTTTAACCCGCATGACATTTAAACAAGCAGGAAGTAATATTATTTCCAGACTGATAAGGGAGAAATGCAATAAGACAATTCCTAGATAACGGTGCGGCAGGGAGGGGCCGACTTCCTGATCAAATAGCCACATTCGGAAGGGAGGGGACAATGTGATTCTCCGCCTGGGAGAGGAGCAGGCAGAGGGGGACGCAGCCCCTTATCTCGGGAACAGCCCCTCTCTCTGCTCCCCCGGGGCTGGAGGAAGTGATTAATTGGTGCCTCCTTGAAGCTGCGACTCAGAAAGCCACCAGGGACTTTGTTCCCCCGGAATGACATCCTTCTAGAACCCTCCTTTCAGAAGCCGACAATGCAGCATGTCTCTGACAATCCCGCATGCGGGCTTCCTTCTCGGCACTTCTTTGTGAGGGGAGGAAAAGCCATTAGCGATACAATGTGAAGGGAGAGAAGGAAGCAGCGGGTGGGAGAGAGAGCTGCGCCCCGAGCGGGAGAGCTGCGCCCCGAGCGGGAGAGCTGCGCCCCGCCTCGTCAGCACCGCCGGCCACGCACCCCTCCCGGCCCCTGCAAACCCGGGGCGTCGCCCCCGTCGCCACACCTTGGCACACTGAAGAGAGACCTGGGCCACGCTTCATTTTTATTTTTCACTCGGGAAAAGGCAAAACCACGATTCTCGCGTTGCGGCGGAACCGTCTGGTCCGTGACGCTTTTCTCGCTTGCAGTGGGAACGAGCCCCGGGCTGAGACGCTGAAAAGCCCAGCCCCGCGGCCTCGCCCGCCGGGTGAGGTTGGCAGGCGAGGCCCCCGATGCAATGCCCGGCCAGCACTGGACGTTTCAGAATTTGCAGGCGGACCCGTGGCCTTGCAGGCTGCGGCCTCGCGTTGTAAGGCGCTGGGGCCGGGCCTGTGGCCCCACGCCAGCCACAGGGGCTTGAGCCCCGCTCACGAGGAGCCCAGCGGGCCGGCTGCCAGCCCCTCTGTGGTGCTGGCCCTGCCCGGCTGGGCGCGAGGAGCGCAGGGTCCATGGCCTCGATGGCAGACGGGGGACGCCGCCAGCCTCAGAGGGCAGGGAAATGAACGCACCACGAGCAATTAGTGTTCCAGGAGGTTCCACAGTCATCTCCGACGGCCCGGTCCCCGCTCTGCCCATGCCCGCCTGCATCCCAGGTAAAGCGCCCAAGACGGGGAGGGGGCGGACAGGCCGAGAGGGGAGGGCCTCTTTCTCCAGTCCCCAGCTTGTCCCCGGACTCCAGGATGCTCAAATGCCAACCTAGACAGCGGACACAACCCCGTTCCAATTTCAGGGGTTGCGACAAAAGTCTGCCACTGTCACCAAGATTTGGGGGCGCACACTCTGTTCACGGGGTTTCCAGTGCAAACCCCGCCCCCCATTGGGCATGCCCTAGGCTGACAGGGACCACTCAGGCCCCGCAGGTGGACCCGTCTCCTGTCATAGAGGGGTTCCGGGAAGGAAAACACTCACCGCTCGCACCCCGCCCTGCCCCCCCCCCGCCTGCCCCCCGCCCCCCCCCCGCCCCCGCCGTCTTCAAAGGCTCCTGTGACTTCGGCAGCATGGCATTTACATCTCACAGGCTATTTTATTAGCCAGGATTGAAGAAAATTGACGTTTACCAGCCATTAACCTTTCAAGTATGTAACTCCATTTTTTTCCCCACACGGAAGTTTATCTTACGCTTCTCCGAGGATCAATCCTTGAGCTGTCTAGCTCCTTTAAGGAAAAAAGTCCCGGTGAAGATGCTCTGTTCTCAAGAAAACATAAGTTCTATAATTTTACAGACTTTTGATCACAATTTTATAGCCTTCAGCCCTTCTCCGGCATTCTGTTTTTATCTTAAAATATAGGAACTAGATAAGACAAGTTGCATAATCCCTCTTTTGTGTCTGAGGGAAGGTGGGAGAGGATAAGATGGTTTGAGAAAAAAGTCTGCTTTAAACGGGGAGGGGGCGTCCAGGTGGACTCTGGATAGCTGAGTTTCTGTCTCCATCGAAACGCCGCAGCCTAGCACTCGGTGCGGTGGGACGTGGTCCGGTCGTGCCGGGGCCTGGTCATGAATGACGACGGCCAGGGACGTGTGACGTGTGCCACCTCTGTCCCCGCGGGCCTGCACGCCGCTAAACAGGACTCACCGTAACTTAGTCATGCAATTTTAATACGCGCCTTCTGCCGCACTGGAGAATGTAAAGGCCAAGAAGAGAAAAAAGTCTCCAAACAAAACCATAAAAACCCATCGAATCGCGCTGTTGTCGAATGAAAACCGACTGCGTCGAGGGCCAGCCCGCGGCGCCCGGGGGGCGGAGAGCCCAGGGGAGGGGAGTCCGGGGTCGTCCGCGGAGACCGGGGCCAGGTGCCCGCGAACGGCGCCCTCGGCCCTGGGAGGTCACTGACATGGCAGGGCTCGGCTTCCTTCCGAAGCCTCCGGGGAGGCGGGCGGGGCAGGCGGCGCCCCGGCAGGGCGGGCACCAAGCGGCCCAGGCGGCCACTGTCGGCGCGGCAGCCAGCTCCGCCAGCGCCGGGGGCCCCCACGGCCACGCTCCCCGCGGCCCAGGCTCTGCTTCCTGCACGTCACGTGCGTCGTCTTGGATCCGGGGACCCGCCTGTGCAGGGGGCAGCCACCTCCTCCGGCAGGCGACACGGGAGACCCTGCAGGTCACCACACGCGCCGAGCGCCACAGAGCTGATGACTGGGACCCCAGAAGCTGACCAGAGCCTGAACGTCGAGGTGACCGGGCTCCACCGGGGGACGGAGAGGTGGGGCGGGTGGCGGCTGCCCGCTCGACCCCGGGCTCCTGCAGTGCGGGCCGCGGGAGCTTGGACAGGGACCCCGCGTCGTAACCCACCAGCGTCCCCGGCAAGGGGGTCACTGCGCCCTCGCAGCGTAAGTGTGCCGATGGTCCGCTCGGCCCGCTGACATGCCAGCACAGGACGGCTGACCCATAGGCCGGGACACAGATCAACGGTCCTGCCAAGTCCCCCGCGGGGCTGGGGCAGGGACAGACTTCCCCAGGGGGGGCCCCCGTGCTCCCCAAAGGTGGCTATAAGACGCCGCTTATCCTGTTTACAGAGTTCGCTCATCGAAAGCCCGTGGGAGCCCCCTCCGAGGCAGCCGAGGCCTCTGCAAATGTCACGCTGAAGAAACAAGGAGAGGAGGGGGGAGTCATGCTCCTGCAAACCCTCGCCGTGCCGACCAGCCTGCCCGTCACGCCCGAGCACGAGGCGGCCCACCGGCACATGCCGACGACGGGGCCCTCCCCGCCCTGCTCGGCTGCCTGCCCGGGCGCCGGTGGGGAGAGGTATGAACGCAGCCCAGGCGCCCAGCTGGGGCAGTGGGCAGGGCGCTGAGACATCCTGGCGTCCAGCTAAGGGGTTGGTCATTCTCTGGAAGGGACAGGCCTGTCCCCATCCCGGCGCCGGCCCTCAGATGGCTCATCCCAACCCAGAGGGAGACAGGACGGCCGGGCTGTGCGAAGCTGCAGCGGCTCGTCCCGCTAAGACCCGGAGCGCCCACGGGCACCCAGGGCTCCCAACAACCTCGACCCCGTGGGAGGGGCAGGTCGCCACTGTCCCCAAGCATGCGTGAAGCTGCCTGAAATGCAGCTGCAAAGAAGCGACAGGGACAGGGGCGGGGCCCTTGGCAACCGAGCTCCGCAGCTGGCTTCCGAGCAAGCGTGCGAAGCCGCCAGGCAGCGCCGACGGGCTGCTGCGAACGCGGGAGGAGAAGCTCTCGGAGCCAGGAATGATGCCTTTTCGCATTTGCACAGAAAAGCAGTTTTGGGGAAAGAGGCTTGTTCTACACACGCCTGCCTGCGGGCGAGCCCCCGGCCCCCACGCTCGGCAGCGGCTGTGAAACAGTCCCCTCCCAAACGCAGACCTTCAGATTAACAAAATATTTACAGTGTGTCCATGCGATGTCATCGGCGCCATAATCCTCGTGAGGAGTTGATTTGACAGGGGAAGAGAACGTGAGGAGAAAAGGTGTGCCACACACATTTTAATGCCGGTGAAACTGCTCTGTGCCACGCTTCAGGACGCGAGCCGCCGCACCGCCCACGGAGGCGCCTCGCCTGCCACGCGGGGAGCGGGAAAGCGCAGCCCCGCCCCCCCCAGCCATGCGGGGCGGGGCGGTGCTCACGGGGGGCGGCGCCCCCGCGCCACGGCCGCCCTTGGAGTTTGAAGCTACGCGGCCTCCAGGCTGAGGTGCTCGGGCTCGCGCACCCGTCGGGTCTACACAGGCAGACCCCGCCACGGCCCCAGGATCCAGGGGCCGTGTGAGTGTCCCGGGCTGCTGTGACCCACGGCCACCAACCGGGGGCTTATAATAACAAAGCGTATTCTCGCGAAGTTCTAGAAGCCAGAAGTCTGAACCAAGGGGGCGAGGACTCGCTCGCCGGGGGGCTCGGGCATGGGGGAGGGGGCTCTGTCTTGCCGCCCCCAGCTCCTGGTGGCTCCAGGGTCCTTAGCTTGCAGCCACATTGCCCGGGCTTTGCCTCCGTCTCCACACGGCCGCTCCCGTGGGTCAGTGTCTCTCTTCTGTCTCCTTTGAGGACATCTGTCATTGGGTGTAGGAGCCACCCAGATCATCCCAGGTAATGTAACCTCAAAGCCCGTAAGTGCACCTGCAGAGACCCTTCTCCAAACAAGGGCACAGTCACTATTCTGGGGTAGACGTGTCTTTTGGGGCCACCGCCCCGCCCCGCCGAGAGGGGACGCAGCAGCCTGCGGGGTGTAGCGAGCATCCCCCAGGCCACGGTTCCCGGGCCACGCTTGGGCGTCCCACCCTCTGCTTTGAAGGTGGGCAGGTGACCCCGACTCAGCCCTCTCCCGGTCGCATCCGCCGGCACTCCCCTGGGACTGCGTGCTCAGCACTCGCCCTCGAGAGCCGCCCCCAGCTTCCGGGCCCAGTGTCCACGCAGCGAACACCCACACAGACCAAACCCCGCGTCTCTCCAAGTCGGACACACTGGCGCAGGCTCGGGAGGGGACGCGGGGAGGCGACGTAGGCGACGTGTCCGCCGCGGTCTCGGAGACCAAGGGCGCGGTCCCTCCTGGACAGATGTGGAGCCCGCGCCCCCACCCAGGGCCGGAATTCTGTTAAACTGCATTCCGAAGGGACGGTCCAGGCCGAGAACGCCTCTCGGGCACCCGCGGCTGCTTGCAGGGGGCCAGCACCTGGGCGGGTGAGCCCCCTTCCTCCAAGGGCCCGCCTCCTGCTGGAGAGGCAGGCGTGGCGCTGGGCCACCCTCGGGATGTTTGTCTGTCTGTCGCTGAAGGCTTACCTTAATCCTCCCTAAATCCCCACACCGAGGCAGGGAAACAGTGGAGCCAACAAGGCGGAGCTGACAGCGGCCAGATCAGAGCTGCTGCCAGCTTCACAGTGGCGCTTGCGAAATCCCTCTCAGGTCCCAGGGAGAGGAGCGACCAGAGTCCTAATTACAGACTCGGGCCTCAGCGGGCGGGGGCGCCCGGCAGGAGGCAGGATGGAGGGGGCCGCGGGGAGGGCTGGAGCTTGGGCTCCGGCTCAGACAGGCCTCCCAGCCGCGACTAGTGGGGCCCTCCCCCGCCCTTGGCCTGTTTCCTCACAGCAAAGTGGGGCCCCCGACACGAACCGGGAGGGGCCGCAGGAGCCGGGGGAAGAACAGGGACGGTGACCAAGACACAGCACGTCCTCGACGCGTGGAGCCGGAAAGGACCCGTCGGCACGTGGCTGCGTGGGAGCCCCGAGGACGCCCGCGTCCTGACGAATGTGTCGCCTGACGCGGCAAGAGGACCTCTGTGACCGAGGTGAGGACCTGGAGATGGGGGACGCCCCCGGGTTCCCCAGGTGGCCCAGTGGCATCACGGGCTCCTTCCGCGTGAGCAGAAGAGGAAGCAGACGGAGAGGCAGAGAAGGCGGCGTGACCGCGGGGACAGGCTCGGCGCAGGCTGGGACCATGGCGCGGAGTGGGCTGTGCTGGCGGAAGGCGCCACAAGCCAGGAAGAGCAGGGGCTGCGGGAGCCGAAAAGGCGAGGACACCGAGTCTCCCCTGTAGGCCGCGGCCCTGGCCACACCCCGATTCTAGCCTGGGGGACCGCGCTGGACAGCCGAGGTCCGGAACGGCAAGACGGTAACTTGTGTCACTTAAGCCTCTAAGTCTGTGGTCCTCTGCCCTACACTAAGACACGAATAGGATCCCCAAGCCGAGCGAATTCCTCGCCAGCGGCTGCAGTGGGGTGGTGGTGGTGGGGAGCATGTGGGAAGGCCTCGAAAACGTCGGCTTGCTCCCCCGACAGCGGTGGGAAGGGAGCCGGCCTTTGGAAGCGGCACACTGGCCAAAGGTAATTGCTAGACCAGGTCTGTTTTGTTCTCTTTTGTTTAAAAAAGGGAGCCAGCCTGAGACTGTACCGGAGGCCACCAGGAGAGGGCAGCCTAGAGCCCAGGCAAAAAGTCACCGAAAATCTGAGCCTCTGGACAAAAAGCAAAGATTTTACCAGCCCAGCACCCAGCACGACACAGTGCGCCCTCGGAGAATTAAAACAACAAGCAAGTGCCATGAGGCTTTACAAGGACACACACGGGAGGACTTCATCCCCGGCCGGAAGGAAGCCACTAGGCTTGCAGAATTTCCTGCAGTGGAATTCACGCACAAATCCCGCCTCCAGAGAGTCGGACTGGGTACGTTCTTTGAAAAGACAGAAGCTCGCTCGTTCCCTCGCCCCCAGTTGATTAGTTCGTGCGTCTATTTAACCAAGTTTCACAGAGAAGTAAAGACAGACCTCGAAATCTGGATGGGGGGCTCCCGCAGATGCCCAGGACGGGAGCCCCAGGCAGAAAGGCCCCCGCAGATGGGGGCTGCGTCTCCCGCAAACCTCCGCCTGGGGGTCAGCTTTCCTCACGACCAGCAACGTGAGCCTCGCGAGCGCCCCCGGCGCTCCATGCTGCGGTGTGACCGATTCGTGGCGGCTGCCGAGGCCCGAGCCCAGCCCGGCCCAGCCCAGCCCAGCGAGTCCCGGGTTCGCCCGCTGCTCCCCCAGAGCTGGCAGAGCCTGTGAGCCGGGGCGCCACTCGGGCTGCGTGCGCCCGCCAAGGACCGCGCACCCCGACAGCACCGTGCGGTCCTGCAAACCCGAGGAGCCCCGGAGTTTGCACCCACTTTGGACGGCGACTCCCACCGAGCATGTCTTGACACACCAGGCCCCGCCTGCTGCGGTCAGGGTGAGAAACAATCAGCCACGTCTCAATGTCGACAGTGCTAAATTCACGGAGAGCCCCGAACTCGGGGAGAGGGGCCGTGTCTGCACCCCGAACCGTCGTCGTTCACGCCATGGACGGAAAGCCTAGGTCCGGGGGGACAGGGCAAAGCCCAGGCGATCGGCCGTCTCTCCACCTCGCTGCCCGTCAGCATCTCGGCCACATGAAGGGTGGGATTTCGGCACCCCCCCCCCCCGCCCCCCGACGGGTGCTGGTGAGGACGCCGGGAGGCCCCGAGCGCGGAGGGCGGGCACGTGGTCCGGGGGGGACTCGGGGCTGTGACGTTATAACTGGAAGTCTCCCGTCCCCTCACCTTGCAGAGCCACTAAAATGCATCATTCGGAAAAGCAAACAGCTCAGTCGCGAAGCCATGAGCCTCACGCTGACCAGCGTGTGCCCCTCTGCAGTGGGGGCCACCGTGGGGGCCAGAGCTCAGAAGATGCCGGCGGGGGCTCCTGGCCCAGCGCCCTGTGGATCCAGCACGCAAGGGCCAAGCTCCGGGGCCTCTGGGCAGGGGAGCCGGAAGCTGCCAGGCAGGGGCACGTGGTGCCCAGTGCCTCGGGCAGTGGCCTTTTGTTTTTACACAGGGCGTCTGGAACCTCCCTGCTGGGGGCTTCAGCCCTGGGGCGATGGGTAAAGCCTGCCAGTCTCACTTCTCGTCTGACAGAAGAGGCGTCTAAGGATACAAATTTTCCTCTCTAAATCAGTTAACTCCAGACCAGGCCAAGTTACAGCGACAAAAGGCTGCTGAGAAACCGAAAGTAGCGCTGGCCCCCGAAGGGGCCAGAGGGCACTGCGGTCTCCATGCAGGTGCCTCGGGGACCCCTGAGGGGAGCGGCCGCGGGAGGCGGTGGAAGTCTCACGCTCGGCAAGCAGCCAGCGATCCCTGGGCTCGAGGAGCAAGGGCTGCCTGGCGTGGAGCCCGTCCGGTCGCGCCTGGGGCTTAGTCCTGCCCAGCCCCCCCCCACCACACACTCCCGCTGCTTTGTGGGGGCCTCGGTTCCCTGGAGCCGGTCAACACTGGGGACAAAGTCCCCGCGAGTCCTGTCCTGGCGTCCCGGAAGCCGGCAGCTGGGAGACACCGTGGGGACCTCTCGCTGTCCGGCCCCGGCTCCGCCCCGGTGAAGATTCTTTTACATCTTGGCCTCTAGACGGAGTCTAAAGCGTCGACTATCCATTTCATCGAGTCAGCAAATATTTGCCCGGTGCCCGGGACATGCTCTCTGCAATCCAGCAAGCTGCACAGAGGGATTCATTCTCAGAGGACTGGGGGCAGGGCAGCCGGGGGCGCGAAAGCCCAGCAGGGCCACGGTGGGGAGAGAGGTGGGCGCGGGAGCGGGCCAGCCCGGGCTCGGGCCGGAGGCCGGGCTCGTGTGCCCCGCGCTGGCAGAGGGGGCGCAGGCAGCTGCTCGCACGCCTCGCTCTCCTTTTCCGAAGTCAGAAATCGTTTAGCCGAGTGGGGCGGGACACGGGACTGCGGCTTTTCAACCTTGTTTTTCTCACCACTCCGAGCCAAATGAGTCCAGAGCTCTGTAGTTGTTCAAGGATGCCACCCGGACCTAGCTCCCTCACCACCATCCTCACGGTCACAAACAGGCTGCACTGGCCCAGACGTCACGTCTGCATTCCCGGCAGGAGGAAGCAGTAAAGGCAAAAGGCGCAGCCCACTGAGTCTGTTCCTCTTTAGCTGGATAAAGGAAAGCGCTCTCAGCAGCCTCATCTAACATAACGACTTCCTCAGACCCTGCTGACCAGGAAGGGGCCGCCGTGGGGAAGAGCGCGTCAGAAACGGGGAGGCGGACAGGTCAGTCCGGACAGGGCTCCATCAGGAAGAAGGAGCGAGGGGCCGGATACCGGACACGCGGCTTGCAGCGTCGAATCGTTCCAATCGTACGTGGCGCGTTAGTCACCCATGTCCTTTACCCCCGCTCGCCTGCAGGCCGACGGGGACTCGAGACGTCACCGCGTTTTCCGGCTCTTCCTGCACACCCACCAGGCCCCAGGCCGAAAGCCGGGCGTGGCACTGGGTGTCGGGTGCGCAGTCAGCCTGCGCAGTTCTCGTCCGTGCGTCTAGCAATACCTCCCGCCCAGGCAAGACTTACCTGTCTGCAGACGTGGGTCCTGCCAAACCGTGTGGGTGAAGAGGCTAATTCCAACACACTAGTGAGGACAGTCAAGGGAGCCTCTGGCCAGGTCTGCTGCTTCATGGCTCCCCTCTGGGCACCTGAATTTGGCCTCTCCTCAGCCTTGCCTCTCTGGCTGTACTTTGTCATGCAAATGAGTCAGGCATTCAACCCGCCCCCTCCTCCACTCTGCTGCAGGGAGGGTGCGGAAGCATGGCAGGCCCTGATGCTTGCCTCCTCAGCATCCAGCCCTCTCGAACCAGAATCCCCATTCTGCTTCGAGCAGCAGTTTGCTCATCAACCAAGCGAGGGATGAGCGAGGTCTCGGCCGGGCGTGACGATGCACTCCCCTGCTTCCCAGCCTCCCCCTGCTTTCTCCGGGAGTGGCATGTGACCTAGTTCCAGGCTACGAGACCTCCTGCAAGGGTTCTGAGACAGTGTTTGCTTTCCCGACACAGAGAAGACGTGCAGAGGGCGCTACCTCTCCCTCCTTCCTGCTCCTTCCTGCTCCGCGCTCCAAAGCAACGCCTGGAGCTGCGGCAGCCAGTTTGCAGCGAGGCGGCAATGAACAGACGAACCCAAGATGGCAGAACAGTCGGAATAAATGTCAGGCAGACCTGCTGCGCCAGTCTTCGGCCACCGATGTCTCCACTGTTACGTGTGAAAAATGAACCTGCATTTACGATTCTGTCAATCGGGCTGAACATCCCAGAATGACCTAAAAGGTAAACCAGGGCTGCTGCTGTCATGACCGTCCAGCTCACGTGGGAGAGCAGGCTGACCAGGTGACACACCCCCCCCAGCAAGGACGCAGCAGCTGGGCCTGGGAGAAGGAAGGATTTCCCACGAGGTCTCATCGAGCGAATCCGCCTGACAGGGTCTGAACTCGCAGCGTGCCCACCTTCCTCAGACGACGTCCAGACCCACTGCCCCTGCGGCCAGCAGGCCTTCCTCCCCGTGGCCGCCCCAGGAGCGAGGCAGGGAGTCCTGGGATCCCATGACGCCGCGGACCGCTCTCCCAGCCTTGCGGGTTCTCCCAGAGCTCCGCCCGCCAGAGCGAGCACCGGCAGGTCACTGCATCGCCGCACAGCGCGGCCTGACAGGTCTGGCCGTTAATTATTTACAGGGCAGAGAAAAAGACACCAGCTTAGCGACAACCCCAACTGAACCGTGGCTCAGGGAACATTCCTCCAGCCCAAGGCAAACGGCCTAACCGCCGGCAACACTGTAGACATCACCGCGCCCCGGTGATCGCGGCCGTGAGCGCACGATCCTGGAAACGTAGCCAGCGCTAAGAGCACACGAGGCCGCGGCCACGGCGCCCGGGAGCACCGCCACCCGGCTCAGCCACTCCCCTTGTCACTGTGCGCGGCCGCCGCTCCAAAGGCTCACCATGCCATGGTGTCTGCTACCCTATCGGGGAACACTATTTTAAGCCTAATTAGCATGAAATTTTTAGAATGCAAATGCTCTTCATTTAGACATAAAACAAAATGCCACGACATTTCTTCCATCCATTCATCATAAACAAGTTAATTACTGTGTAACAAATCGCTCCTTCTGGAATCTGGATGCTTGGGGTTGCCGGTAAGCTGACTCGGGCAAAGAGCGGGAGCCGCGGAGCGGTCGTTAATGGCTGATGGCACACTTATCGTGGAACGGTGACTCCGAAACGGTGCCTGTCACACTCAGGGTAAGCGCTCTCGGTGGGAATCACGCAATTATAAGTAGTCATTATCTATTTCGCTTGATTCCTGCCGGAACAATGGCAATACCGTGCCTCATGCTTATGGTCCACACGTGCGCCTTCGCTGGGGGTCTCATGGTTTGCAAAGTTTTCTAAGGAAATAGAGATTTCCATCTGCCCCGGTTTGAGCGCACGTCAGCTTTTGCCTCCTTACGTCCAAAATCATTTTTAAGATCTAAAACATCTCTTTGTCCTTGAGATCCTTCCCTCTAAGAAGAGGCCGAGGAAGAGAGTGCGAGAGGGGGTCCCACGCAGGTACGGGAAGAGCAATGGGACTCTGGCCCACCCCAGGGTGGGGAAGTACAAGCCCCCTGACGCCTGGGACACACTCTGCAGTTCTCTCCTCGGCCAAGGTGGGGCCTCCTCTCACAGATAAGGGCATCAAAAACGAGCCTCGCCTCCACACATCCCAGAAGCCGGTCCAGGTGCCCCAGGCGAACCCCATCCGGGCATATGGCACCGGCCAACACCGGCCCATGGTCCGGGCTTCCCCAGCACGCCGGCCTAGCGCAGGGCCCAGCTCAGCCTGGACCCACACAGGCCCCAGGAGAAAAAGGAGATCTTTGTTTGAAATCTCACATTTTCTCATAAAAAGCGCGAGTTCTGCCTGTTTCTTGCACAGTGGGCAGCACTTGTCATTACTAAAATAGAGGCAGTCTTTCTGGGATTCTTCAGAAAAACCGACACTCCAGCGTCTGATCAGGTTTCGCCTGGGGAGGCGTGAGGCTGTCAGCTCGAGGACACGGCCGTGCGTGTCTCCTGTTATTCGTGACGGCGCAGCGCGCTGAGGGTGGCAGAACCTTCCGGGCTTTCTCCGCAGGCGACCACGGACCCCCGGCAAACCCACGGACCCCGCGAGATGGCCTCCCCTTCCCAGTCCGAATGACGCGCATGCGCCCATCCATCACGCCCACTCCTTCCAGGCCGAATGCCCGGAGAGCTTTGTTTTTATTTTATTTTTGGTAATCAATGAAGGAGTCGATAGTATCATGCCCCTGCTTTAGCAGTCAACTCAGTTCACGACAAATAAGAAAGAGCTGGATCCAGTGCAAAATGAAAACCGGGATTCACAGAACGGGAGTCAACACGCCAACCAGTCCCGCCTCCTGGGGCTGGGCGGGGGCGGGGCAGGGGCGGGGAAGGGGGCGGGGCGGGGGGCAGGGGGCAGGGCGGTCAGCAGTCTGGGGACCGTTCAGTCACGAATGTTGAAATCTGGCTTGGATGGTTAATCTGGAGTCCGCTCCCTCCAACCCCTCGGAACGGGCTAAAAGTGCCACTTTCTGGGACAGTGATGCTCGGGCGGGACGAGGCACGGCTCAGGTGTCCCGGGTCTGTGTCGAAACCAAAGAGGAGCAAGAGCCGGTTCGTCTCCCCTGCCATGCAAATATAAAGTTTAATCGGTTTGTCCTAAAAGAGAAACAAATCAATATGCCAAATGATCTATTGCCCTTCGAGGTTTGAAGCTGTCTCTGGCTTTCCCGTCGCAAACAGGCACGCACCCCGCAAGGACGCTAACGCCGAGTGGCCGTCCCCTCCCGCGTGCGTGGAGTTCCCGCGTTCTCGGGGGGACAGCGATGAGGACCGATGCCACGTGTGTGGACAGAGGCTCATGAACCACATTCTCAACACCGGCCGCTTTACCGCGCATTTCAAAGCAAATCCGATTCAACATTCCAGAACTCCATACACAAAAGTCCTTAGGGAGAAGCCTCTCTCCGCATGTCACTCCGGTGACCTTACATCCACATTCCAATCTGTGGTCCAGGAAATGATTCGCCTCACTCAAAAATGGCAGGGATTCTGAACCATTTATCCGTGATGCAAAACGACTTTGGGGTCGCCGAATCCTGACCTCGCTGACCTCACGCCAGTCCAGCCCAGCCCAGCCTCCCCCTTCAGCACGCTGGAGTGTGGTCCCTTTCGACCCTCCACGCCCCGCCCTACCTTTGAGGACTTTCTCTCCTTCTGGAATATTCTGGGAGATCAATGCCGTGTAATCTTCCTCGGAGAAGCCAGCCTTGCAGGTCTCCCTGGCCGTACGATCCCCGTTATGGGCCTGGAGACGGAAGGAAGACAGGTCAGACAAGCCGAGGTTCACAGACGGGTGATGTCGCCGCGCTCATGGGGGCCCGTGGAGCGGGGTCTCAGCAGTGACGGAGACTGGAAGAGACCCCGGCTTCCACCCAGACAGAACGGGGCGGCTGCCGCTCAGGTCTCAGGGGCTGAAGTGGTGTGGCCAGGGGACGGGGTGCTCCGGGGAGGCCTGTCAGGGGACGGGGTGCTCCGGGGAGGCCAGTCAGCGCCTGCTGGCACTGAGAACTGTCCGGAAGGCAGCAGGCAGGAGCCCGGGGTCCAGCTGATGAAGACGGGGCAGGGAGGCCAAGGTGGGGGCATCGCAGCCCTCAGGCCCCAGGGCCCGCTGTGGGTGAGGGGGGCCAGCAGGCTTGTCTCCTCTGCAGTCCCCAGGGAGGGAGGGGCAGGCAGAAGGAGAAAAGATTCTCAGAGCCTCTGCTCAGCAGATGCTGCAAGGAGGCTGGGGTGAGCAGGGGAGGAGGTGAGGAGGTGAGGGGTCCTGCCCCCCCCTCCCCTCTCCTCTCCTCCCTTCCTTGGTCGCTTGTCCACCCTTGAAGAACCATCTGCACCCGAGCGGGGAGGAGCTACGCTAACCGATCAGAAAGGGCGGGTGTCCTCCGGCCCTGAGCGTCCTGGCTTCGCTGCCCCATGGGTCTAGAGCCCAGGGCAGCGAGGGCGGGGCGGGCGGGGTGGCGCCCTCTCGGGCTGGGAAGTGGGAGCTACAGGTCCGCTGCGGGGGTGGGGATGCAGGGAGGGCCGGCGAGTGGCACAGGGCAGCCGGCCCGCCGCCGCCACGCTACAAGGGGCTCGGCAGGGCTGCCTCGCTGCCAGCACAGGCGGCCGTGCCTTCGCGGGCCACGGAGCGCGACGCGCCTCCCGCTGCCGCCTCCCGTGTCCCGCGTGACACCGCCGCAGCCGGCCGCCCCGGCCCGAGCTCCCTGCACCCACCGCAGGACATTCGCCGGCGGCTCACCCAGAAGCACCTGGGGAGGGAGGGGACACGGAGTCGTTCCTTGGGAAAAGCTGCGCACCCCTGCTCCGGCCTCGGGCTCGAAGCAGCACGGAGACAAGCTCGGGAGACGCACAGACCGCGAAAGTTTGGAGCCGCCCCCGGCGAGCGCCGAGCTCACCCCGCGCCCGCAGCCTCCTGGCCGCCTGGCCGGGGCGCCGGTTTATTTCCGAGGTTACACCGCGCCGCCCAGAAGGAGCAGCGAGGCCGATCGGCCACGAGAGGGGGTTCCTGCAACTCCCGGGGCCCCCGCTCCCGCCTCCCCCAGAGGCACCCCCGGCGCAGCCCGCACACCGCCCCTGGACCCTGCCCCCAGCAGGCGCAGGGCTGGGCTGGGGACCGGTTCTCGGGTTGCAGGGGAGGCAGGCGAGCGCCGGGCCCCGCTCGGGTGAACACCCTCGTCCGCGCCCTCCCGGCTCCCGGCTCTCGCGAGGGCCCCGCCGGACACCCGCTCCGGCCCGCGCCGCGGGGACTCGGGCGCGAGGGCGTCCCGCGGTCGACATCCGCCGGCCACCAGCAGCGACGGTCCTTGTCGGCACCCCGAAGACGAAGACCCAGGCGGCGCCGCGAGTCCGCAGCCCCCGGTAGGGGCGGCCGGATCGGGTGTCCCAGCACCCTGGACCCCGGACCGCTGCGGCCGGGTCCCCGCGCCCGCAGCCCCAGCCCGGCTGGGCTCGCTCGGCAACTCCGGAGGCTCGCGGCTCGCGGGCGGTGGAGGGCGCGCCGGCTCCGCCGGCGGGGCTCGGGGCAGCGGCCGCGGACCCGGGGCGGCTGAGACGCTCCGCGGGTCCCGCTCCGGGCAGAGCTCCGCGCGTCCTCCGCCCGCCCACCCGCACTCCCTCCCCGCTCGCGCCGCTGCTTCCCGCGGCGCCGGCATCTCCGCGCCCCTGCCAACCGCAGCGGCTTCGCGGAGTGCGGGAGCCGGCTGGGTGCAGCGGTGCCCGCCGCGAGGGCCCGCTGCGCGGACCGGGGAAGCCCGGGAGAGCCGCTCCGGGCGTGAGCGCGCCCCGCCGGCTCCGGGGACGGCTCCGCGCCGCCCGGGCTTCCAGCCGCCAGGGCGGGAGGCGGCAACTCACCCGGAGCGCGCCGGAGAGCGCGAGCAGCAGCAGGAGCACGCCGGAGCCCGCGGGCATCTTCCCCTGCGCGCCGCGCCCCGGCGCCCGCCCGGTGCCCGGCGCCCGGAGCCCGCGCCTCGTCGCCGCCGCCCGGATCGCGCCGCTCCGATCGCGCCGCCGCCGCCTCCGATCCAGCGGGCCCCGCGCCGCCAGCCCGGCTGCGCCGCCGCGATCGCCGCCCGGCTCCGGGAGCGAGGCCAAGTCGGCCGGCGCGCGCTCCCTCGGGCCGGTGCGTCCGCCGGCCTCGCAGCCGCCCGCGCCTCTGTTCTGCGCGCTCGAAACTGCAGGTGAAGCCGCGCGGCCGCCCCGCCGAGGCCCCGCCCGCCGCCCGGCCCCTGCGCTCGCCGGCCTGACGCGGGCCTTAAAGGCGCCGCGCCCCCCGCGCCGCGCCGCCCCCCGCCTCGCGCACCGCGCGGCCGGGCACGGGCAGGGATTCTGGAGCCCGCGTGCGCCGAAGGTGCCGCCGACACTCTCTAAAAGTGTGTGTGGGGAGGGGAGGGGGCGGCCAAGAGAAGGCACGGGGGTTCCCGCCCCCGAAGCCTGGGCACCCTTCTGCCTTGGTCCAAGCGCCTGCCTGGGCCCACGCTGGCAGCGGGCGCTCCGTTCTGTCCTTTGTTTCAGGCGGCTCCTCACCAGCTCCCCAGACCCTCTGGGCCGCGCACCCACGTTGGGCCCGTCAGGAGTTGGCCTTGAAAGACTGGCCCGTTAGAAAGGGACAGAGAGGGGACAGAGGGCGGACAGAGGCGCTATCTCAGCCTGCGGGCTGCGCGGACCTTCCAGCGCAGGGAGAGCCCCACGTGGGGCCTGGCTCCAGGACCTGGGAAGAGGCGGGTTCCTGTTCCTGCATGGAGACGCCGTTAGGCCTTAGAAGCCAAGGAATAAATTAGAAACCCCTGGAAAGGACGGGAAAGGAAAGGAAAGGAAGACATTCCCCAACAGACAGGAGCTGTCAGCAGCCTCGGCTCAGGCAGCCCGTGCTCTGTCCGCTCCGCTTGGACGATTTCTGACCTGGGGGTCACTTCTGTGAGGGATCAGCAGGTAAAACATCTGTGCGGCTCAGGAAGCGAGTAAGTGCCTCTGCGTGCTTCCTTCTGGCTCGGAGATGGAAAGAAAAGTGGCTTTGTTTGCTCAGTCGTTTTGAAATTTCTTTGTCTCGGTTTGGAGGGGCTCTATGTCCAGAATACATTAGTTCTGGTTTGAGAAATACACTGCAAAGGAGGCCAAAGAAGATTGAGTGAAATTGTTGAGCTCCAAGGTCAGAGTCAACTTGAGCAGGAGAGCGGAAAAGCCAGGCCGGCCCCTCCCCCCACCTCCCACCTGGGCAGGGCGGCCAGCTGGCTAGCTCCGTGCGGGCCTGGGAGGTGAGGTTTTAGATGGCTGGGAGCAGCCGGATAAGTTCCTTACCCCAGAGCACGAGGCGTTTCTCACCCGCTAACTGTGCGACTAGCAAACGCGACACTGCGTCCGTGCCAGCCAGCCTCTCGTGGCCGCCATCGCCTCCATCCCCCGCCTGGCGGTGCACAGGAGCGCGTCACCCATTTGTGCAGCCGAAGGAGCTGGGCTTTTCAGGCTCCCGGTCACACAGAGGTCCTGTGCAGCCGGTGAGGTTTCGCGAACCTGCCCAAGTGCATGCTGGGAAAGTCCGTTCCTGAGCCACGTGCTCGCCCCCTGAAAGACCCTTCCCCTCCTCCATCACTGCGCAGAGAGCTCGCAGAGGACCTCCAGGCTCCTGGCTGTTGTCCTGAAATGCCCATCGCGAGACCAGCCTTTGTCTTCAGAAGGCCGGACGGGATGCTAATTGTTTCTCAGGAGACGCGCCCCAGAGCCTGGCACATGCGCCACTGTGCTCCGAAAATGCTCAGCGCAGAGAGGGCGCCGAACTGCCAAGAAGAGAGCGGTGTCGCGGCGTGGCCCCGAGGTGGCACGCTGGGGGGACACCCGCCCCGCCCCCACTGCCCGTCAGCGTCCTGGCTCTGCGGAAGCACACGGTGACCTCCGCACGCGGGGCCTCATCCCGCCCCGTGCACACTTGAGTCAGGCCCAGACAGGTGCAGGAGCTATGCCGCCGAACTGCGTTTGTGGGAGACGTTATCAACCCCCCAGCACACAGCAGAGCAAAGGGAGGCCCCGGGAGGCCAGGCCCGGGGCACGCGACCGCATCGGCACCCGGCCCCAGGCCCCACGACCCCAGCGTGGCTTTTCCCACGCAGAGCAGGGGCGGGGAGCCCTTTCCCACAGCTCCTCAGGTCGCGGGAACTCGTGTTTGCAGGAACGTGAGCCAGAAAGCGCTGCAGGAGCTGACGGGAGCCCAGCAGAGAGCACTGGTTTATCAGGCTTGCTGCGGATGAGGCAGCCAGGATGCTGCGGGGAGGAGGGGAAGATTCGATACAAAGCACAAGGCGGTGGGTGTCGGGTGGGCTGCAGCCTGCTCCCTCCAGGTGTGGCCCCGGGGCCCAGCAGCATCCGGGGCATCGGGGCATCGGGAGCTTGTTAAAAGTGCAGCATGGCAGGCCACGCCTCGGCCCTGCCCTGTGCTAACTGCCTCTCCTTCTGCTCTAGCTCAGATCGGGGGCTCCAGAGGCCTCCAGAGGTTGGTGAAGAAACACGGACTCCCCCTGAGATCCGCTGACATGGAGCTTTGGGGAGTGGGGACCCTGTGGGCTGAGGTTCAGGTCCCCTCGGGTTGGAGAACCGTCCGCCCACCCTGCCTATCCCACGGGCGGTAAGCAGCTCCTTGGAGCCTCAGAAATGCTCCTTCCTGGGCCTTGCCCTGGGTCTACTGACTCTGGATGTCCCGGGATGGAGCCTGGGCATCAGCACCCGGAAGTGGGAGACACCGACATGGCTGCCCTGAGGGGGGGCGCCTGCCCTCCGAGGGGGGGCTGTGATGCACCTGGCGGATGAAGAGCCCTAGAGGAGAGTGCTTCCGTTCTCAGGGGCGATCAGGAAAATGCACTGGGGAGGGCAGCTGGGCGTGGCCGCGCCCTCCGCATTCCTGGACACCTGGACCGCGGTGTCCGCGGAGCTGGTGGCCTGCGCCCGCCGGTGGGCGCAAGCGTGGGACGGGGTTCTCCTTCGGAAGCAAGTCGAACGCCTGAACTGGAGCTGCATCTCCCTGCCTTTTCATCTGATGTTAATTTGTTTTTCCTCCATTTCTCATTATTTTTGCAGACACTTCAGTGTCAGACAAAAAGCCGTTTTGTAAAGAAGGCAGGGGGGTGTTAGCAAAAGGTGTGTGCCCAGAGCGAAACGATCTCTGTGGGCAAATGGAGATGTCCGAGGCAATGCGGAGAGAGGTGAAATCGGCCTGCCGCCCAGCTCAGGAAACCTCCCTGCAGGGGACAGAGAGAGAGAGACAGAGACTGAGAGAGAGAGAGAGAGAGACTGAGAGAGAGAGACAGAGACTGAGAGAGAGAGACAGACAGAGACAGAGAGAGACAGACAGAGACAGAGACTGAGAGAGAGACTGAGAGAGAGACAGAGAAAGAGAGAGAGAGACAGAGAGAGACAGACAGAGACAGAGACTGAGAGAGAGAGACAGAGAGAGACACAGACAGAGAGAGACAGAGGCTGCACGAGGCACTCGCTGCCTCCCAGTCCCGGGCCCCTTGCCACAAAGGGACTGACACGGGGCAGAAGGACGGAGTGGCCCTAACGCTCACCGTTTTCCTTTTCGCCAAGATCATGGTTTCCTTTCGCAGTGACCGGCATTCCGCGGTGCCAGGCCCTGCACTGACGGTCTCTGAGTCGCCGTCTTGCGTACCCCTCTTCTGCAGAGGAGGTGGTGTCACCACGCCCCGCATGCAGCTGTCCGGCCTGGAGGCCTGGGGTCGGCTGCGCGGGTCGTGGGCCGCCGTGTGGCGGGCTGTGACTCTGCCCTGGGCAGTGTGACGTCCACCGAGCAGACATGCTCCGTGCTCTGCAGTCAGGGCGCCAGGGGAGGAAAGGTGCCAAGGCCCCTCCCACCTTTACGTCAGCTTCTCCCTTTCCCAGCTGCCTCATGCTCCGTCACGACCCCCCAGTGCGGTGGCTCAGGCAGCAGCTCCTCCCCTCCCCCACCATACAGAAGGAGACACCGAGGCGGCCTGAGCCCGGACCCACCCACACCCTCACCGTGCTGTGCCCTAAGGAAGCCGGTCACGTTTGCTGTTTTGAGGAAGGACCAGGCTCTGACGGGGCCAGTTTTCTGGGTGCCAGGGCTCCCCTGGAGGGTGGGGGAGAGACTTTGGATCTCAGGAAGCTTCTGGGGAACAGGAGGTGCAGCTTGTTCAGAAGGAGAAAGAATCGGAACCCCGGTCGCTCTGCGCTAAGACGCCCGGCCCGCGCTGGAGGAGGGGGGTGAGGGCCGTCTCGGGGAGGGGGGGCCGTCATTCTGTGCTGACACTTTGCTGTTTGTCTCCTGCCTGCTGCTGGGAAGGGGGGCGCAGTGGAGGGAGCAGGAGGCATGTCACGGGGGTGCCGGCTACAGAGCCCTCACGTGACCTTGCACGGGGACCGGCGTGTCGTCTGCTGCTTTTTAGGAGCGGCTTGGCAGAAGGAGAAACGGAGGTCAGGGTGACCTCGGTTAATGCGGGGGTGACAGGAAATGTTCGCGGGGGAGTCATAGCAGCCCGCCACAGCCCCGTGTCCCCCACAGCAAGGGACCCCGGAACGCAGCCCTGCCCGGGCCTCGGAACGCAGCCCTGCCCGGGCCTCGGGCGAGGTCTGGAGCCGCCGCCCCTGCCCTGGGCGCCCACAGCGCCCTGCCTTCCGCCCGCGCAGAAGTCGGCTTTTTTCATTATTTTCTTTTTCGCTGTTGTTGTTGGTTCGCCCCTCGGAAGGTCCACCCGCCTTCCTCCGGCCGGGCGACCTGCGGCCCTATTCTCTGGGCCGCTTCCTGTTCGCTCTGTAAACCGAGCCCCACGCGGGGCGCCCGAAACCTGAGCCAGGGGGCCCCGCACCGTGGCTCCCGTCCAGCCCTGCCGGACGCCCTCCCTGGGACCCCCAAGGACCCACGCTGCCCGATCCCTGTCCCCACCCCAGGTTCTGGCGCTGGCTGTCTGGGACATTCTGCCCCCAGGCCTTTGCGCGGCTGGCTGCTCGGGCTCGGGTTCGGAGGGGCCGGCAAGGCCCTGGTGAGGCTGCCGCCTGCCGCTCGGCCAGGGGCCTCCGCCCGGCCCCTCTGACCCGGCTCGCAGGTCCCTGCCCGCGTCCGCGTCCGCGTCTGCAGCGGGCCAGGGGCCTCACCGCTCCTCCCGCACGCCGGCAGAGCCGAGTCGGCTCAGCATCACCTGCACGGTGAAGGCCTGGGGGGGACGGTGAGGGGGGTGCCGTCTCCTGAGACCGAACCGTGGAGGACCGGGTTGGGGAACCCCTGACCCGCGCCTGGTAGGAAGGAACGCTGGTGGGGTTTCCTTCCCTTTTCTCGTAAACTCGGGGCCCCGGAACAGGAATCCAAGCCACAGGAGGGTGGATCCGCTCGAATGCCAACGACGGGGGCCCTGGGGGGGGCGGGGGGTGCAAGGACGAGCAAAGCAAACGTCTGCGGAGAGGAAGCCAGTTAGACAGCGAAGGGGATGATATTAGATTTACAGGGAGGAAGAAAACGGGGGAGACGCTGGAAATCTGAGCGGACAGTGGCAATAAAACACGAGACCACGAGGACGGGGAGGAAGTGCGAAATGGGCTTTACGAGGCAGAGCGGGGCTGGGCTCAGGAGACTTCCTGCGGCGCCAGCCGCCCCGGGCCCCGGCGGGCGGCTTTCGTCTGTGGAGTCGCCGGTTGGCTTCTTTTAAGTGGTGTTTAATTGGGTTTCATTATTGAACTTTTAGGGTTTACTGTTGATCGTGTTCCCCAGAACACAAGTCCAGGCTGCCTGTGGAGGGGGCTGGTCCCTGGGGGTGAGGGGTGCCCCTCCGCTCTGCTCAGGTGGACTGGAGGCCCAGGCATGGCGCGCTGCCGAGAGACACGCGTCCCCTCCTCGAGAAGCAAGCCCTTGGTCACCTGCTCGCGCAGTGTCTGTCAACAGCCCCGGGGTCCTCCCCATGGGGGCGTCTCAGCTCTGCAGCCTTAATGCACCAGCCAGCGCTTCTTCTGGAGTGTGGGAAACCCAGGAGGGAGATGGAAACGGGGGAGGGGCGCGCCTGGAGGGCTGTGTTTTCCAGGCGCTCTCCAAGTGCCCCCCAGGACCACGGGTACCCGCCTCCTAACCGGGGTGAGGACCGCCCGTTCCATCACCCGGCCGGTGTCTTTGGTCGGCAGGCTTGGGCTGGCGTGCACAGACAGGCGTAGGCTCAGACATCGTGCCCAGGCCGGCCCCGCTACCCGCGTCCCTGACGGCTGCTCCGAGTTCCTCCATTCGCCCAGGGCCCCGCTGTGCGCAGGTGCTGCCTTCTGCTGCAGCTGGGGACGTGAGACACAGCCGTTGTCCCCACCAATCGCAGTCCCGTGGGGAGGTAACACCTGGAACCCGGACACCAGGGAAGAAGGGGAAAGGCTGCGAGCCGCGCTGGGTAGCGACGGCCGGAGCGCCCGCACCTGGCGTCTCCCCGCGTCTCCTGAGCTCCCTGCAGCCACACCCTCAGTTCACAGGTGAAAACGCTAACCCCGGGCTCTGGGATTGGAGAACAGATACTGCTGTCTCCCCAGGACGCCTGCATTTGGGGGCCGAGGCTCTGGCGGATGCGTCGTCTGTTGGTTCAGGCCGACGCCGGCTGCTCAGGCGGCCCGCTCAGCTTTCTCCCCACATCTGTAGCATCTCTAGTCTGTTTGCTGTGGATGGCAGATGCCCTGGGTAGTCTATTTCCCAATTTTAAAAAATTAATAGACTTTATATTTTAGAGCAGTTTTAGGTTTGCAGACCAATTGAGCGGGAAGTATGGAGAGGTCCTGCGCGCGCGCTCCCCGCGACCCTCCTGCGCATGCGCACAGCGCCCCCGTCGCTAACAGCCTGCGGTGGAGCGCTACATGTGTTACAATCGACAAACCGATGTTGATACATTATTACCAACTAAAGCCCACGATTGACATTACGGGCCGCTCTCTGTGTTGCGTGCTCCCACGGGTTTGTTCACCAGCAGTGTCACACGGACTACTTCCACTGTCCTAAAGACCCCCCGCGGCCCGCCCACTCGCCCCTCACCGCTCTCCGCCCGCGCCCAAAGCCTGGCATCTACTGACCTCTTAACTATCTCCACGGTGTTGCCTTTTCCGGAACGTCACAGTCGCCATCAGAGCCAGTTCGGACTGGCTTTTTCCCCAGCGATGTGCACTCACATTCCCTCCACGTCTTTCTATCTTTTTATCGCTGAATCATAACGCTCCGCCGCCCGGGCGTGCCGCAGTGTGCTTACCCGGTCACCGGTTTAAGGGCATCGCGCTGGCCGCCAGCATCCCCAGGTTTTCAACAGTGAAGACGGAAGGTGCGTCTTTCCCTCCGTGTCTCGCGTGAATGTCGGATAAGCCGGTGGCTCCTTTCATGACTTATGCGTGGCATGACCCCACCGCAGGGCCCTCCGACTCCGCCTTGGCAGGTGGGTCAGGTCTCCTGGGCCACGAGCTTGGGGAGGGGCGGGGTGCTGACATTGCTGACCACGTCTCTCTTCCATCGTCGCCACCTGATGACCACAGGCTCCCTGCCCTAGGCCGGCCATGCCGCCCTGCAGCCTGCTGGTGACGCCCTTTTCTTCCGAGTGCTGGGGAGCACCTGCCACAGCTCGGATTCTTAGATACCAGTTAACAAAGTCGCCCTCACTCCCTCCCACGTCGGTACCTAACTAAGATTCAGGACTTGACTTGACGGGAATGAAGCATTCTGCATATGTAAATAGTCTTGGGGGTTTCGGTGACTTAGGATTGTCCTCTCTTTCATTTATAAACTCCTGCTGGGGAGGGCGCGTTCTCCACAAACCATGGCTCGTATGGACCCTCCCTGAGCACCACAGCCCGCCCTGCCCAGGAGCGATGCCCGCACTTGAAAGTCAGTGCTCAGAGGAGGGCTATGAACGTCCTGGAAAGTTAGCTGGCTAATGGAGGGCCGGCTTCTCTGGTCCGCAGGTCCAACTCGCAGGTCCGGAAGCGTCGGGTCCGGCTCGCTCCGCCCTCCCTGCTGCCCCACCCGGGGCCCATGCGCGTCCTGCGCGTTTTCACGCCTGCGTCCTGGGGCAGCGTCCACCACCCCCGCCGGTGCAGGAAGACCCGGCGCTTGGAGGAAGCCGCTCGGCCCGTGCCAGGTGGAAGACGGCGGCAGGTTGTTCGCTGCTCCTCCCAGCGGGAGGTGACACGGCCCCCCCAACCCCGGGCCCCGGCCGCCCTTCCTGACTTGCTTGGCCAAACGAGATAAAACCAACTTTCAGTCCTCTGGGACTAGGCTTCAAGAAGCCCGCCAGCTCCCATGGGGCTCCTTGGAGCACACTTTCTGGGACCCTGAGCTGCCGCGGAAGAAGTCTAACCACCCGAGGCCACCGTGTGGAGAGGCCGCGTGCAGGGGGCCTGCCAGTCCTCCGGCCTCTGTGCCTGCCGTGGGCGTGGAGCCCTCCGGGACCCTCCAGACCAGCATCCACGGCTAAGCGTCACTGAGTGACCCCCACCGACGTCACGTGGAACAGGAGACTGGTCTGGCTGAGTCCTGTTTGAATTCCCAACCCACGAAGCAGTGAGGTGCAATCAGAGGTGGATGCTTTAAGACACTAAGTTACGGGGCGATTTGTCACGTGGCGGCAGGTCGCCCACTGAGACACTGCCCGGTGTAAGAGGTAGAGTGGGCCAGACCAGAGGTGGTCCCCGAAGCCTGCCCGCTCAGCTACGTTTGGTCAAGACGTGCTGGCTTCCATGCTGCCTGCGACGAGGTGAGCTCACAGCCTGTCCGGGCAGCTGTCCTGTGTCCTGGGGGTGGGAGGGGCTGGGCGGGCTTCCTCTCAGGGAACAGTCCCCTCCCCCAGGCAGCTAATTTGGCCCAACATCTAGTTGATTCAGCTGTAAGCCCAGAACTTGGACCCTGGAAGTCGCAGCCGGGTCCCTAGTGAGGCTTGCTTCTCTCGGGCAGCTGGAAGGAAGAAGCCGTTCTCCTTCTCTGGAGGCCTGCGAGCCCCGCCCCCCATCCTCCCTCCACACGTGGAATGCGCTATTCTGCTCACGCCCTTGTTTGCAGTGGGAGAGCAAGACAGGAATCCTGCATCTCAACTCATGGTTTTCTCCAACCCTAGAGGAGCTGGGGGAGGGGGAAGGAAAAGATACGAAAAGGGATGGAAATTCATTTCAAGACGCTAAACTATGTTCCATGTCCGTCCTCGGGACCCTGCCCTGGAGTCTCCTAGAGACGGAGCAGCTGGGGGAGAAGGGGGACGGCCTCTGGGACCCGGGGCTCAGCCGTGGGAGAGTTAGGTCTGGAGGGATCCCACGAGGGGAGCTGGGGAACGTTTTTTTGCATGTTATTACTCCCCGCATGGCCGTGGCACCCCAAGGGAGAAAGACATAGAAATGGGGTGTGAATCGTCTCTAAGGTGGTGAATGGGGGAATCGAGCCAGGGATTCTCACGCTCCCTGGTCCCCTGACGTGGAGCCCAGACACAGCGACGCTGGCCGGGGCCCCTGTCGAGTGGCAGCTGCGTTGCAGGGGTGGCCAGGTGAGCTCTGCACCCCCATCGTCCAACTGTAGAGGGAGGGCCCCGAGCAAGGGCGCGTCGGCGGCGGTCTGGGCAGGAAATGCGTCCCTCACGAGTGACCTGGCACTTCTCTGCGTGTGCTCTGCACGGTCCGAGAGCCCTCACGAGCGGGGTACCCCCCCCCTCCCCCCGGCCCCAGGAGCCGCGCCCACTACCTGCCCCGGCTCTCTGCTCCGGGCGCCGTCCTCATTGTTTCCCGAATGCAAATAAGTGAATTATTATTATTTTTTTTTACCACGGTGAGAACAGGTAACACGAGGTCTACCCTCTTCACAAAACCGACAGTGCCAGGATACAGTGTCACCGAGGCGGTAACTGCGGCACTGGACCGCGGGTCTCTAGGGTTGATACAAAGCCCCCGCCCTCGGAGCAGCAACGCCCCGCCCCCCGCCGGCTGGGCAGCCCACGCTGCTCTCCGCCTCCGAGTCTGACTGCTTCAGATTCCTCACAGGAGTGGAATCGTGAGTCTTCAGCCTTCTTGTCTGGCTTATTTCCCTGAGCTCCAGGTTCATCTGTGTTCTTGTCTATAGTAAGTTTTTTTTTTTTTTTAAGGCAGAATGATATTCCGTTGTAGCATACCTCACATTTTCTTATCCATACATCCCTCGATGGACTGTTAAGTTGTTTCTACCTCTTCGCTATTGTGAGTATTGCTGCAGTGAAGATAATAGTCCATAGGCGTTCTCTGCAAACAAGCATGGAACATTTTTCAAGACAGATCGCACATTAGGTCACAAAACAAGTCACCAGATTTAAGATGATTGAGAGCACAGTATCTTTTCTGATCATAATTGAATACAACTAGAGATAAACAGCAGATGGAATACTGGAAAAATTCACAAATGTGCGGAAATGAATCAATACCGTCTTAACCAGCGGGTCAAAGAAGATATCACCAAGGATCGTAGTAAATTTCTTGAGACAAATGAAAACAAAACCACAACATAACAAAATGTATGAGACGCAGCAAAGGACATTTATAAAAGCAAATGCCTATATTTAAAAAGGTCTCAAATCCACCTGTAGGAATTAGAAAAAGAAGAACAAATTAAACCCCGAGTTAGCAAAAGGAAGGAAATGATAAAAATTAGGGTAGAAATAAGTGAAATAGAGGATTAAAAGAACAACAGAAAAAATTAATGAAGCTATGGAAAAATAAACAAAATTGATGAAACTTCAGCTAGACTTCCTAAGAAAAACACTAAGAGAAAAAGAGATGACTCAAATGAAATCAGAAATGAAAGGGGAAACATTCCTATTGATTTCACAGAAGTAAAAAGCATCATGAGATTATTACGAATGATTGTACACCAACAAGGTGGACAACCTAGGAGGAATAGATAATCCAAAAAACCTACAGACTGATTCAGGAAGACACGGAAAACCTGAGCAAATCAATGACTAAGGAGGTTGAATCAGGAATCAAAAACCTCGCGGAGAGGAAAAGGCTGGGACCAGATGGTTCATTCGCGACTTCTACCCAACATTTAAAGAATCAACGCCAACCCTTCTCAAACTTTTCCAAAAAGATGAAGGAGACAGAATACTTCCAAACTCTTTCATAAGTGTCAAAGCTAGAATAAGACATAAGAAAACTTTCCTGGGACTAGAGGCAAAGTCCTTGATAAATATACCTGCACAAATCCTCAACAAAACCCTAGCAAATTGAATACAGCGGCACATTAAAAGTATCATACACCATGATCAAGTGGGAGTGATCTCTGAGATGCAAGAATAGTTCGACAGAAACGCCAATCAATGCTGTGTATCAAATGAACAGAACCAAGGATACAAAGCTCATGATTGTCCCAATGAATGTGGAAAAAGCATTTGACAAGATTAAAGACCCTTTCTTCATAAAAACTCTCAACAAATTTGGAATAGAAAGAAACTACCTTGACATAATAAAGGCCACATACGACAAGCCCACAGCTAACCTCATGCTCAGTAATGAAAAGCTGAAACGTCTCCAAGATCAGAACAAGACAAAGATGCCCGCTCTCACTACTTCTATATGGCGGAGTCCTGGGAATCCTGGCTGGAGCCACTGGGTGAGAAAATGAGATCAAAGCATCCCAATTGGAAAGGAAGAAGTCAATCACCTCTGTTTGATCTTATATGTAGAGAAAACCCTGAAGACTCCACAAGACAAACCTATTAGAATTAAAAAAGAAATTCAGCAAAGTTTCAGGATAAAAAAAAATCAACATACGGAAATCAGCTGAGATCATCTTTAAACAGCCTGTGCCCAAGTTCCTGTCTCGGGCTCTCCTTCCTGGTGGGAGGACCTGAGACCCGGTCCGCAGGGGCTGCCAGCGCGCCCTCCTCCCCCGGAGCGTCCGGAGAGCCTGGCCCTGGGTCATGCACGAGCACAGCCACAGCCTCTGCAAAAAAAAGGTCACCGAAGGTACAGCGCTCCATCCGAGGGCAGACGGGACAGGTACCGAAATCAGAAAACAAGTCCTGGTTTTCCAACCCTGCAGCTGACACGGGGCCTTTCATCTCCCAGAGTCATCGAATCAAGGAAGGCGGCCAATCGGAGGGAGACACGGGGCCCTCAAGCCAGCCGGAGTGTTTCATCGTAATCAGAAACCCGAGTCTACTCTGAGCTACAGCTGTTTTCCTGAGGTCTAGGACAAAGGACACAGGTCACCCGTGTTGCAGAATCCAGTGGCCGCCCTGCCGCATCCAGGGGTCACGTGCTTGCATAGCCTTCGACACGACCGTGTATACTCATTTACATAGATTTTCCTGTTGTGTTCAAAATGCCATGGACTCTGGCTGCGTAAAATGAAGTCAAATTAATAGTTCAACTTCAGTCAAGTATATTCGTGTGTGTTATTCAGGGCCATGGGCGGACGGGGCCAGTGGCAGCCAGCCGGGCATAGGGCTCGGTCACCTGTCTTGCTGCCTGAATCCAAGGGCAGGGGTTGGGAGAGCGGGGAGTAATGACCATCTGCAGGCCAGTTGCCTCAAAATCAGGAAATGGTGGGGTGGCCGGGGCTGCAGATGCTGGAGGAACGGTGGACATGGCTGCGAAGAAAAGACCGTGGAGAAAAGTGTTTCCCTTTTCCTTTTAAAATGATCCATTTCCTCCACAGCCCAGACCTCTTCAGAAGCTGACAGCTTGATGGATTTGTTTTACGAAGGACAGCGCCGAAGGCATCCAAAGACCACAGCTAACTTAGAAGCAGACTCTCGTGGGCGCACAGGGAGCTCGCCGATTGCAGGGAGGGTTGGGGGGGGTCTGATTTTTGGTATTTGGGTTCTAAGTTGTATTGTCAGGATTGTTTTTTTATTTAGTCAGAAGAGAAGGAATCCGTATGTTTAAAAAAAATAAAAAAGACTGTCTATCAGCTCAGGTAACCCGAGAGCCAGGATGTACGCTGCCTTCAGGTGCGGCTGGATCCAGGTGCTCAGTGGCGTCCCCCGACCTCTGGATTCTGTCGCCTTCTCTGTTGCACCGATTAGCTTCATTCCAAGGGCAGAGTTCTCTTTCTAGTGGCAAGGTGGCCACTCGTGGCTTGGCGTGCGCACCCTGCCTTCTCAGGAACCCAGCGGCAGGAGAACTGACCTATTCCGTCCTGTCTACGGATGAACTTTGCTGCACCAGCGGCCACCAGGCCACTGTGGCCCTCTGAACGGGTCACCATGCCAGGATTCGTGAATGCTCTGGCGGCCTGGTCCGGGGCGCAAGACCACACTGGAGGCTGGGGGGGGGGGGAGGTAGGAGGTGGTTGTCAATCACCTTGGACCTCGCTGATAAGGGAGAGGATCCCCGCTGAGAACTGGGGGTCTGCTCCCGGAAGAGGGGTGATGGACGCTGAGGAGGCAGGAATCACAGACGTCCGTGGAGCGGGGGGCCTCGCCTCGCTCTCGGGCGGGGGCGCGGTGTCCCCCTCGCAGCCCAGGGCCCTCCTCCCCGCGAAACGGCGTCACCTGTGAGCACAGCCGCATTTCTAGATTTCACTTTTCTTCTTTTAGATGCGGCCTCGAAAGGAAAATAAAACGTTTGCTCTAAGCAAGGATCTCGTGTCTCCGCTTTACTGATTGAGACCGGCCATTCCGAGGACCCTGCTCATGACTCCAGACCGCCTCGGGGTGGCGGAGGGGTGCACCCTGCCCCCACGTTCTGCAGCTCCCGCTCCCCCGCCCCCCGCCCCCCCCCGCCCCCCCCCCCCCCCCCCCCCGCCTCCCGGAGCGGCCCTTCCTCCGTTTGCTCACCTTATCGGAGTGTGAAGTGCTTTCCGCTGGGTCGCTGAGCAGGAGCCCACGGAAGCCAGAGCACGTGGAGGTGAATCTTCTAAATCAATACAGAAAGGATGGCGGCGACATCCACCTTCACAGGGTGCAGCTCCATCCGGGCCAGGCGGGAGCAGCAAAATTGAAACTAAATGGAATTTCAGGGCCGAGGCGGGGGCTGGGGGCGGTGAGGTTGCCTTCGTGGCATAAATTCATACGCATTGTAAAAAATACGGCCTGAATCTAAAGAACTTGGCGCGGGTCCAGAGACAGCAGACGCGGGATTCGTGTTTACCCAGCATGCTTCAGTAGACTTCCAATCTATTTACAGGTATGCATGAAAAACTGCCTCGAATGTGTGAGTTATGGGTTCTGCTATAAATGAAATTAATAATACGAGGCGGGAGAGGTGTAGTCACAGCACATCACCGAAGCCAGCTAAGCTTGGAGACGAGAGATGGCTTGGGGGGGGGTGGGTGGGGGCTGCTCGCCAGCTGCGGCGCGTGACCGGCCCCGACACCCATGGCTTATGTCAACAGAAAGGAAAGTCGCTGCCTTGCTCGGTGATCAGCAAGTAAATAAATCCGGGAGGAAGGAGGGGGCGCGGGGCTAAACCAGGCCCCTCCACAACAGTGCTTCCCAGGGTCCTCTGTGTCCAGGTGACAACGGCACAGGCTGGTGTCCTCGGCTCTCACCCGAAAGTAACCGCAGGGCCCCCCATGCTTCCAGCCAGCAGGCCCCGAGCGGCTGTGACGCTGGTCACGGCCCTGGCGAGCTCGTACGGGGTGTGGGGACCTGTTCTGTCTCCTTCTTTCTTGCAGACCTGGTCCCCAGACGGCGCCCTGGTTGGCACTTGTCCATCACCGAATGGGTGGCGCGCGTCGTCCGCCCAAGCCCGCGCGTCCTTCCCCGCATACGACCTGGGGTGGGGGCGTCGTTGCTACGGTGCCTGCCGCGACGAGTGCCGCTCGGAGTGGCACACAGGTCTCCCTCGCCTGCCGGGGCCCTGTGCTCACCGCACACAGAAGACGCCCAGAAGATTCTTTACAGGAAGTGGAGTGGGGACTGGCAAAGTCCATGTGTATTTTCCTGAAACGTGCAAACACACGCGTACAGTTTTCTGCTCTCCACGGGCATTTTTTACCCCGTTCGTCAAAATATAAAACCTGAATAATTCACCCCGAACTCACAGCCAATAATGTAAAGCCTCGCGGAGACGGGCGGGGGAGGAGAGCGGGCAGCGAGGCAGCCGGCCTGCGGGTCCCCCGTCGCTCTGGGCAAACGTGATCAGGAAGAGCAGAGACCAAGCGGGAGGGGGAGGCTGGGCTCCGAGACCGGCTCTGCCGGCGAGCGGAGGGCTTCTCACTTATGCGTCAGAGGCCAGGAAACCTTCTAATTCCTGAAGTATAGCACAGTCATGCCAAGCGGCTGGCGGGGGGTGACCCGGAGGCACCGCCTGCGGTCACATGGTGGTGCTGAGGGCACCGTGCCCGGCAGGACCTCAGTTTTGGCGTCCATTTTGGCTGGATGCTGATCCCTGTCAGATCTTTTAATGGGGAGCATGTAATTGGGAAAGATGCGCCTTTCACGAGCATTCAGAGACCCTCCGACAAGAGGGAACGGTGCTGAACCCTCAGCTTCCTCTGTCTTTGGAACTCAGGGACCTGGTCACCTGTTGACAATGTTGCTGAAGCCCAGTCAGAGTGAACTGACCTGCCTTGGCCAGGGTGTGGCCAGGGTGTGGCCTGAGTGTGGCCTGGGTAGCCTGGATTGATCTGTGTTGGTCTAGGTGTAACCTGGGTTGGCTTACTTTGACCTGGCTTTGCCCAGTTTTGGTTCATGTGTGGGTTTGGTCAGCATAGGTTAGTCTGGGTTGGCCCGGTTTGACTTGGGTTGACTTGGGTCGACCTAAGTTGAGTTGGGTTGACTTTGGGTTGACTTGGGTTAACTTGGGTTGGCTTGAGCTGGCCTGGGCCAGCGGGAGTGTGACTGCTCATCCCAGGCCAAGATCCCCCCAGAGAGGCTTCTTGGAGGGTGAGCCTTTCTCCTTGGATGGGTCGCTTTGGGGTTATGCACCTTCTCTGAACATACTTGGAGAAGCTTCAGGGGTGGGTATGGGAGACTCTGGGGGCTCCGCCGGGAAATTGGAATGAATATAAATCGGAGAGCCCAGACCGAGCCAGGACGGGGTCCGTGGAGGCCCAGGAGGCCCCCAGGGTGCAGGTGCGAGGTGGTCCTGGCCGGGATGCGGCCAGGGTGCGGCCCTGGGCTGCAGGAGCCGCCTTCCCTCAGTGTGGCACACGCTGGCTCTGCCCGCCATGTGCCTGACACACAGGCAGCGGCAGACACGGCCAGGGCCAGGTTCCCACGGAGCTGCTGCCCCTGCGAAGGGAATGTGCAGAGACCCGGGGCCGGCGTACTGGGTGACTCCCAGTGGGGACCGCACTGAGAAGACAGAGCAGGGACCCCGAGCGGAGATGGTCTGCATGGTGAGGAAAGAGGGCCCCCCCTCCCCGGCCTCAGCCAGGTGCACAGGCATAGACATGTGGCCCCTGGGGACGCTCCCGTGGCTAGGAATGGCCAATCGCAGTCTCTTTCCAGGGTCTGGAACGGAGGCCAGGGCCGGAATCAGTGGCCAGTGGCTTGGACACCTGCAGGACTCGTGGTGTCCATGGGGCAGTCACCACGTTCTGCCCGGGCAAGCGATGAGCGAAGAAGGGAGGAGATGCCTGTCACGAGAAAAAAGCCGCCAAAGCCAGTGTGGCCATCAGATCAAACGCGGAGGGACAGGCAGAGTCGCAGCGCCTCGGTCGAGGGGTGGCAGCCACCGCCAGCTCGTGCCTCACCACCCGCGCCCCATCGGAGCACCTTGCACTTGGACAACTGGCTCTGAAGCTGCCGAGGGGCAAAAGTGACCGCCTGTCTCCATGGCAGAAAGACGTGCCCACCCCCAGCCCACGGGGCGGCCTTCGATGCCCGCAAAAGCGTCTTTGGTGGGAACGCCCAAGTAACCAGGTTCAGAATACAATGACCGTCCTGGAGTGCGTGCCCGGCGCTTCGTCCTCAGGACCAGGGGGACCAATGTCCAGCCTCAACCCAGCTCTTTCACTTCCTCCTAAACGCACGCATTTCTCTGGAGCATGCGTGTGCGTGTGTGCATGTGCACGCGCGTGTGTGCGCGTGTGTGTGTAGATTGATAGATGGTAAATGGTAGATAATAGATACGTAGATAGATATAGATAGATATAGAGCTAGACAGACAGACAGACAGGCAGACGACAGGTGACGGCCGGACGGATTTCACCATTTCCCGCACACACACTGGGCTGAGCCGCTTCGCCGTTTCCCGTGGTCATGAGGAATTCACCGATACACACGCGCATGCATTATTTAATCCCCTTTCATTCACAGCTTGCTGCTGCCTGCGGTTTGTAACGCTACTCTCAGATCCACAAAGAACTCTAGGGACAAAATGAAAAGATGACCTTAAAATTCCCTCTCCCTCTCCAATCACCGGCCCTGGCCTGGGGACCGCAAGGCTGGGCGCACCTGCGCCTCTCAGCCACTAAGCGGCGCTGTCTGCAGCTCGGCCTCCGTGGCTGGGCGTGCAGGGGCGGCCGCGCCTGGCCTGGGTTAGAGGGTGCGGCCAGCAGTGACCCATCTGGTCCTTCCCCAGGCCAGGCTGTTCCCAGGGAAGGCGGGGCGCGGAGCACAGGGCGGCGGGTGGCGGGGACTGAAGGAGGAATCACTCGCAGGGATGGAGAAGGGCAGGTACAGTACCGAGACTGTGGATAAGCAAAGGCCTCCGTTTACCTCCGAGGAGTGAGGAGAAAACGGAACGGTTCACCTTTCAAGGGGCTCAGACGTGTGGGATGAGACGCTCTCCTCCGCGTGTCCTAGAACAAGGCGCAACGTCCAGCCTCGGCCAGAGACCGCGGAGGGCGAGCCCCTGGTTTCGGTGCCAGGACGGTTTCCTCCCCCGGTTCCTCCGCACCGCGTGTCCCCACCCGTCCGCCAGTCCCTGCCAGTGCCGACCCCTGCCCAGGGCCCCACCCGGAGCCGGGGATGCTCGCAGCGCTTGCCAAGTGCAGGAACCGGGAAACCCGGGCATCTAGGCGTCAAGGCCGCGCCCACGAGGGGAGCGGCTCTGCCCTGCAAGTCCGTGAGTGTCGGAAAGAGAACGGCGGCTGCGCTTGCGCCTTGCGCCCTCGCTGCCGCGTGGACCCCCCGGGGCTCTGCGCTCCGCGGGGCCTGGCCCCTCCGCATTCTCACTCTGCCTACGCCCGAGCACACCAGCCCTCGGCGGGGCAGGTGCACGCATGTGCACACACCGTGCACACACACCATGCACACTCACACACGTGTGCACACATGCAAACATGCTGCACACATATGGATACACCACACACACGCACACGTGTGCACACACGAACACATGCACACAGCACGCACACACAGAGACACAGAGACACAGGCACGCACACGTAATGCAGACACGGCCCCTCGTCGCTAAATTGTTTTGGCTTTACCAGCTTAAGCTCATGCAGGGGAACAGGAAACGGTCCCCGCAGTAACGGAGAGATCCGTTTCCGACCGTTTTCTCTTGCGCAAGCGTGAGGAGGCCTCGCGCTGGGGAAGGGCGGGTCGGAACCAGAGCGGACACATGCTCACCTCCTGATGCCTTGTGAACTCATTGATTTCCTGACGCCCGCATCCAGCCTGTGAAGCGCGGCGTTCCCTCCAGCTGAGGCGCCTGAGGCCCACCCGGTGGGATAGCAGGTGCGCGAGTGAGCAGACCCACAGCAGGGCCGCCGGCCGCACCCTCCCCACCCAGAGACTCAGCCCTGCGCCGAGCAACACGAGGGTCCCCGCGCCTACCTGACCTCGTCGGTGCCGCAAACGTGGGGCCGTGACTTCGGAGATAGACAGGGTCACCGGCCAGGTTCAGGAGACAGAGGAGGCCGGGCAGCGCAGGCGGCCGGCCCGGCCACGCCCCGGGAAGCGGGGCGGGGGCTGCGTGACGCCCGCGCTCCCGGGATCGGCTCTCCGGCCGGCGGCGTCTTGTGCGGGGCTGAGCCCACGGCGCACACGCTGGGTGGTGGCCGAGACTGCACGTCACTCGTGAAGGAGGGACGCGATCGGGACCCCGGGCGGGGCCCTGCCGGCTTGCTGCTTTCAGTCTGCGTGCGGCTCCCCGCGCTGCTGCGCGTGGGAGGCCGGCGCGGATGACCGCAGCGCGGTGGTGAGCCCGTCTGCCGCCCCCACGCTCGTCCTTACGGCACTGGTTCGAGGGGACCGACCAGCTCTGGAGCTAGATGCAGGTGGTGCTGCACAAGGCGACAGTGTACCCAGCCCGCAGAGCCGTGCTCTGTCCCACGGTCCGAGGCAAGGGTGAGTTAAACAATCGGCGGGGAGACCGCCTTCCCGGGCGCAGAGAACGCTGGGGAAACAGTGTATCCTCTTCCTGCGTTCAAACGAGTTTAGTTTAGTCTACAGTTTATTTAACCCGGACTTTACTAGTGTGCATTCATCCACACCTGTTCACAGCAGAGCAGACGGCTGCTGGGGCATCCTGGGGTCCCAGCACCCACGCCCCCTCCCAGAAAGCCGGAGGCGGGGGCGGGGGAGGGGCAGCTGTCTCTTCTGCACCACAGCTGCGGGGTGCCTGGCCACACCTGAGCTCGTGAGCCTGCTCTCAGGCGCTTCGGACCCCGTGCCCCTGGCGCAGACAGTGGCTCCTATCCGTGGGGCCACCCCCAAGGTTAGGGGGACTTCCTTATCTAAGCCTGTTCTCCAGCCAACCCCGACTGGGGCCCTTCCTGACCCTCGAGTCGGTGGCGACCAGCCCTGCTGCACGTTAAAATCCCCTGGGAAGAGTCTGATTCCCATCGCCTGCCCCACCCACCGCCCGGCCGAGGAGGCGGAGTTTACCTGGCTGCTGTGAACCGGGCATTTGGCCCGTTCATAAAGCTTCCCAGGGGGTTCTATTGTGCAGACAAGGTGGAGGCTACTGCTCCCCACCGGAAAGGGCCCACTTTCCCCCCTTGACGTGACGTGGACGACAAGCCCCGTGGATCGCAGAGCCGTGCGTATGCGCACACGCTGGGCACCGGCACCGAGCCTGACCGCCTGCGGCCGGGTGGCGCGGTGGCTTTCGCTTCTCTGTCCTTGGTGGGGGTCGGTGTCGGCTCATTCACAGCCGGCGTCTCCCTCCGCTGTGCGTGCGGCGCCCCGCGCCTCCCTGGACGCGGGGGCGCGCGTCGCCGGCCGGCGGCGGCTGTCCCATGCCCCCTGACTGGCCTGAGGACAGCGCGGCCTCAGCCGAGCACATGTTGAGAGGTGCACGCAGCACCCACAGGCGCTTGGTCAGAGAGGTCACTTGTAGCAAGACCTCTGGTCCCCAGGGAGCAGTAAAGTAACTCCTTAGGGGGCGCGTGGACTGGACCCCAGACGCCAGGGAAAGGTGGCAGTCCCCGCCCCCCCCTGCATTCTCCGGGAGGCAGAGGACGGGCTTCAGTGGCCCCAGAGCTGGCCTGGACTGCCTGGGGCCGTCACCCCCCTCCCAGTAGCCCCCCACATTGCAGACCGCACCCTCAGTGACGCTGGTCAAACGCCCCGTGCTCTGTGTGGGCATCAAGACGCAGAAACTGGCAAGTTAGTCTGTAAGCCTCGCTTCCGTGGTTTAACTGTCAGTGGATGTGGATCGTGGCCTGGGTGCTCGGCCGCGGTGTCCGTGACTGCTAAAGCGAGGCTGAAAAACGTGAGCCTGGTGTGGTGCTTCTCGGGCCGACGTGGCAGTCCGAGCCGGGGACTGAGGAGCCGGCGCCCCAGGAGGGGAGGTGGGGCGGGCCGCCCAGGACGCTCCTCGGCCAGCAGGACGCCCGTCTCTCCCGGGTTCTGTCAACTCCAGCAAGTTCCAGGGCACGTTTTCCTTGCGAGCTCTGGTTTTAGCTGATGGCTGTCATTGGCCCTCGTGCTAATTCTGCGTGTGCAATAAAAAAGCAGCGAGAGGCGCCTCCTCCGGGCACGATGATACGTGATACAAATTGACAGGCACAGTAGTCGGGGAAACAGATCCAAGACACGCGGGCGAAGGGGGTTTCTGAAAACATGGCAGGATGATGGATGAGCGAGCACGGCTTTCCGCGGCAGGCTTACATTTCTGGATCCTGGAGGTTGAGATGTGTCTGTCCACAAAGCTGACCAGTGCGAAGCCACGGGCCACCAAGGGCGCAGTCACGGACATGTTCCTTCAATTCCACACCATCCAACCCATTTAATTTAGATGCCCAGGTCTGAGAAATCAGTTAAAAAAATAACAAAAACCTTTCCGTGTTGTGCCCTTTGGCGGCACCGTATACGAGGCCCTTTGCTTAGGGACTTGCTCCTTAGCGCGGGGCCTTCTGTACCAGGGACGCCATGGCCAATGACAAACAGCATTCGTTTCCCGACATCAGTTTTCCAGGTGAGCGTTAAGGAGGTCGTTTAATGAGGCCAAGGCTGGCGTTACTTGGCGCTATGTCACTTAGCGCAATGCCGCGACGTTCTTCACTAATGCACGTTGTAGAATGATGCTGGCCACCTGGGCGCCTGACCTCGCGATCGTCAACGGCCGTTGCACCCCTGACCTGATCGCCCGCTCAGAGCCTGAAGGTGCTGGCCACACCGCGACGCAGGCTCACGCGCCTGCACCGCACGCCAGCCCGGGGTGTGCGACGGCACTGATGTCTCCGCGTGTGCAGGGATCAGCCCTGACTCCGGACGCAGCTCGGCGGGCCGCGGCAGGCACGGGTCATTACCGGGGAAGCGAGGTGACATTGAATCAGCTTTTCTTGACTTTCGCCTCGGAATGTAAATCTCAGGGGTAGGAAGGACTCGCTGCCCGCTGGGGTCTCGCTGCTGGCATTTTTGCACCTTGACAAGCTGGTTTGCTGGTCCCATGGGTGGCTACAGGGTGAGAGGAGCTCCAGGGGTGATGTGGGGAGACGGGCTCGGCTCCCCTAGGGATCAGAGGAGGTGCATGGGTTTGTCTCCCACGGGGTGCATGCCGCATGCTGGGCTCCCTGGTCACCGAGGTGCTGGGGCTCTGGGACATGGCGTTCGGGGGGAGAGCTATGGGGCCAGCGTCCGGGCTCGTGGACTTCCTGCCTGAGCGGCTCAGCACGGTCGTGGTGCGCCGAGAATCCGACTGTTAAAATCAGCTCCATGTGGGACACGTGGGGTCTCCGTGCTTGTCACAGCGCCTGGAACGGAGCAGGTGCTTAATAAACAATCGCCAAATTTCTGGCCAGGACAGATTTCGAAAGATGGAGTTTACGCGTGGAAGTGTGGGCTCAGGACCCTTTTCTCGGCCAGTGGCAGAGACCAAACTCACCCTGGGTTGACTGCAAGAGAAAACGCATGGGCCCCTGTGCCGCTGGGGGTCCCGGCGGTCGGTGCCGGGCTCGGCTGGATGCAGGGGCCACGCCGCCTTGCCAGAACTCACTGCCTTTTCTTTTTCCTCTTTCCTCCAGGATGGCCTGATTCTCAGGCATGTTTTCCCTCAGTCACAAGACAGCCTCAGTGCCCCTGCTTCCCAAGTCGGAAACCCAACCAAAGGAGAATTTCTTTCCCAGTAACTTCCAGCCAAAGTCCTGTGACAGGTTCTCATTGGTCTGCGTTGGGTCTGTCAACGAGCTACTGACTGTGGCCAAGGGGATGGGCTCTGTGGTCTCCCCACGCCCGGGCTGGGCCTGCGCCTGGGTCTGGGGTCAGTCTCAGCCCAGCACATGGGTGAGGATGGGGCAAGCAGCTCCCCAAATGGAAAGTGGCACCTTGATGATAAGCTATGGGGAAAAGTCTGGGTCACCTTCTTCCGTGGGAAAGTCGCCTGTCCCACCGGGAAAGCCACGGCGAATGGCGAAACGAAAGCCAGAAGACCTGAGTTTGGTAAAAGTTTTGCCACCTGATCAGGTTGCGATTTTGGTTAAATATCTTCACTTCAGCGCGGTGGACGAGGTCTTCTCTGCCCGCCTCCCTGGGCCTTGCGAGGACAGCATCGTCCACGCGGCATTTTGCCACTGCCGGGCAAAGTGCGCCGTCTTCTCAAGCTGCGTCACAAACACGAAGGCCTCAGCCAGAGTCGCACGTCGGGTGAACAATGAATGATTTCCTAGTATAAGCGCACTCCATGCAATATTTGGGCCATACTAAGACTGAAAAAATGACTTGTCGCATGGGACGTGCCGATACTAAAAATTATTTGTGTATCTGTCATTCAAGTTCGATTAGATGTTTTCTTGCTACATCTGGCAGCCTCGCCGTGATCACGCTATAAAACATTTCGCTCTTACGTATATGGGGTCTTCATCTTTTTTCCTCTCCAAGCCTGCGGGATGGTGGCGGTTCCCACATCTGGAAGCCGTCTGGCTGTTCCCGGCATGGCGCGGGGAACTCCACAGCCGTCACTCCGAGATGCAGCGGAGAATGACTTCCCCAGGAAACAGGCCCGAAGGATGAGTCATTTTCCGAATGGAGGGTCAAGAGGATGTGAATTAAATGGATTTACCCGCGAAGGGAATGACAGGAGGAGAAGGGTTTGTTTTCAAAACCCCAGTTCCCAAATTAGGGAGGCATTTTTTTTTGTGCAACGTAAAGAAAACCGTCTCAGACTAAATAAAGGAAGCGTGATTTCATGCGTCTGGAATTAGGCTTGTGGAAGTCGTTTCTAAAGGCCCCAAACACACACACGTGCACCGAGAATTTCGATTTTGTGGCGCGTTTGTACGCGTTCACTGAGCGCCTCCTCTGTGCCCCGCGGGGCTGGCCCTGGGGAGCCAGGAGTCCACCGTCCGGGCGGGGAGGCCTGCAGATCGCGGGCCCGAGGGAGCGGTCACACGCCAGGAGTCTGGACCGAGCGCCGAGCCTGCCCGGGACGCCGGGGCAGTTTTCCTAAGCCGACTGTGGCTTCCTCCACTTGCGCTGCTGTGGCTACACCTCCAGCTACTTCTGCATCTACCTCTTCTTCTGTAACCGTATCATCTGTATGCAGATAAGTGGGTATGAAAGGTAACAGATCTGAAAGACACGATTTTCTCAACAGACACAGACCTGCAGCATGCCCCTCGCCGGAGGCAGTACGTGGCCCGCGCTCAGGGTCTCTCTTCTCTTGAGGTGACGATTCGCCTACATGTTAAAGCATCGCTGAAACTCAGCCATTAAAGAAAAGCAGGGAAGGCTCGCTCGGTGGGGGAAAATGAATCTTAAAGCAGCGAAATGACCTGAGAAAGGCCTCGTGGCCAATTCTAAGGGCAGTCGGCGGCTAATTCCCAGAGCGATGGCTGGCTCTATGCCGTGCCGTGTGGGCTGGGGTCAAGGGCGGCTGTCAGTAAGACAGAAACCCCTTCCCTAAAGCCATGGCTTAAAAACATTGACATTGGCATCTTGCAGGCAGAGCCTGATGGGAGGTGTCGGAGCTGTGCTGGACGATCGTTTCCTGTTGGCATCTGGGGTTTGGGGTTCGGCCTTTCTGCCCGTTAACTGGGCACATGGCTTTCGTCCTCCTGCTCAGCTCCTGACCGAGCCGCGGACAGGCGGGAGGGAGGAAGGCGCCACGGGGCGCCGAGCGAGCCTTTCGGCCTTCGCCCAAGTCCCTTCTCACGCTTCTGCTGTGTCTCGTTAGAGAGACGGAGCCGGGCGGTCGGGGGTCCGCGTGCCGAGCGACGTCGGAGGAGGCTGTGTCGTCACCCCCGCTGCGGGGGAGGCGGTCCTGGCACCGCAGTGTGACACGCGGCGAGAGTCGCACGACGAGAGACACCCCCGAAGTGTGAGTCGGCACTGAGCAGGAGCGAGGACGGAGGGAGCTGGGTGCTCACGGCGTTTCCAGGGCAGGCGCGGTGGCGTCTGGTGACTAAGCAGCGGAATCGTGGGACACGTTTCAGTCCGGAAGACTGGGCGGGTGCCCACGTCTTCAGCCGAGAGGAAACTGAGGGCGTCTGGAATGTGTGACGGGCACTGAGGTGGCCGTCGAGCGTGTGGCTGTGACTCGTGGGCCGGGGCTCGGGGGCAGGCGAGAATGGGAGGCGGCAACTCGGGAGGTGACAGAGTCCGAGTTATCAGGGAAACCCTGGGAGAAACTGGGAGAGAGTGGCGTCAGTGCCACAGCAAGGACCAGCGTCGAGGGGACGAGTGTGAGACAGGCCCACGTGACAAGCGCGGAGGCGGCGGTGGGGCCGACAGCCAAGGCGGGAGAGGCCGGAAACCAAGGCAAGACGCCGGCCTCCAGGTGCCATCCCCCGGCAGGAACCGGGGCCGACGGGACCTCGGAGATTCAGGGGCAAGAACGAGATGAGGCGGGAACGGCCTCTCGTGCCCGGATTGCAGAAGCGCTTGACAATCGTTGGAGACAACGCGAAGGAGAGCGCGGGCAGCCTGAGGGGCGCCGGCTGGCCCGCGCCGGGGACATTCGAGTACCAAATAAAAACGACGGAAATGGGGCATGACACATTGAATGAGAAAAAGAAAGAACCAGTCCATACTCGTATAAATGAACGAAGGAATGAATGAACGAACGAACATTCTTAAAAGTTACGGTACGTGAGAAAGATCATCTTTGCAGAAAAATACCAACTCCCAAGTGTGGATGAATGAAAGACATAGGAAACCAGCACTTCGCACCACCATCGTCATCGCCGATTCGGGCAAGAATAATCAGTGGAGGCTAGAATCACTGGGTGGAAGATGGCCGGGGAAGAGTCTCCACGCCGACTCAGAGTCTGGTGTCATAAATTACGTATCCATTGCTCTTGGCAAAGGACAGCTTAGCGAGAGAGGGAGACTGGCAGACACCCCGTAACCAAACGCTCACACTTCACACACCCAATGATGGGGAAAAGCGACGGCTCACGTCCCCGTGCAACACGCCATCGGGGGCTGTTTGCTGTGGAGGCTTCTGACCAAAAACGATGATCCTGGATCAGGCGGTGAGGAAGCGATCAGATAAATGCATCTGAGGGCTATTCTGCAAAATAACTACCCCGAACTCATGGAAAGATCAATGCCCGGAAAGATAAAAATAAAAGTGAAGTCAGGGAAACTCTTCCAGATTAAAAAGGGATTAAGGGACTTTTGCAACTAAAGGCAGTTTGCGATCCCTAATTGATCCTGGATTTTTCCTGGATTAAAGAATTAAACGGCTGTAAAAGGTGTTATTAGGACAATTGGAGACATTTGAACATGAATGGTATTTCAGACAATAAAATTGTATCAATGTTGCATTGCTTGTGGGTAATGATATTGTAGCAATGTAAAACAATACCATTGTTCTTGGGAATTACATGTTGAAACATTTAGTAATGCAGCGTCCTGATTCAAAGGAAGCTGCGTGATTCAAATGGTTTCGTAAAACTCACAGTATATGCATCGATGTGTGTGTGTCCGTGTGTGTATTTGCTCAGGGTGGTCATCTTGCCACTGCCTATTTTTCAAGATAAAAGGTGTGAAAAAAGGGGTAAATGTGTACACCGCGAAACATCGCAGGTTTTTGCAAGGCTATCTCTGAATCTACAAGCACAACACACACATGGACAGAACCATTCTGATATTCCGAACCTGTCCTACAGAAGTGAGAGCGTCCGCTTGTAAAGATGCATGCTAAGGTCTCTTTGCATCAAAAAAACCCAACAAGACCGTCCAGAAAAAGACTGCCCATCCATCAATGATTAAAAAGGGGAAATTTATAATGTAGAATTTTATGCAGCTATTAGAAAGAATGCCTTCTGGCAGAATGATGGGCTAGATAGGACAAATTCCACCACTGAAACCTACCAATAAAAAAAAATGCTGAGAGAAAAAAAATCACCTTTAAAATGCATGATGTGCCATCAAGAAAATACATCACCCTCAGAGGCCAGCGACTGATTATTTCTGGGCTCCAGAGAGGTGAGGAGCTCAGGGGAGCCCGTCCTGCCCGGAGGGTGTTTGACAGCCAAGGGCGTTTGGCAGCCAAGTGCATCTGAGCTGAGTTTAAGAGCCTCCAGGCTTCAGGGCCTCGGAGAGCAGCGGGAGCTGTCCAAGGTGCTCATCTTCCAGGAGTTCCTACTACCTAAAGCTGGGCCCCGAAAGGTCTGCACCCCAATGCGAGGGGAAGTGGGAATAAACCCAGCCTCAGGGCTGCATGGCCGCTGTCCTCTCCAACCTCGCATGGGTCTGAGACAGGAAGAATCCACTCAGAAGTCCGTGTCGCGGGCTGAATTCACCTCGCCCGTCTGTCTGCAAAACCCCAAATGGAGAGCGTAGTTTATGTCAGCAGCGTTCTGGGAAGCTCGCTGCAGAGGAGAACGCAGGTCACCCCGCCTTCCACACGACGGCGGATGAAGTTCCCAGGCAACGTGCGCTCGAGCAAACCTGCGAACTTGCGGGCGCGCAGGGCACAGCAGACAGCGACCCCCAAGAACACCACACGGTGACGACTATGCCCGATGGCAGGTACTCACAGTATCGGGCAAGAATGTAAAATAGGTGTGTTTAATTTGGGGAAAAGATGGCAAATATGAGGAAAGTCCAAGAGAATATAAAACGACCCAACAAATTGGACAAAAAACCAATTACAATGTAAAATAAAGAGAGATTTCATTAATTCCAGCTCTTATTTCATTAATTCCTGCCTCTTCTATTGGATTTTGGTTGAATCTTTAATATTTTGATAACGTACACGCAGCTCGTTTATTTTCGAATTCCCTTCCCTTCGAGGGCGAGAGTGTAAGGCCGCAGACCTCTGTCTCAACGCCGACGTGAAGCCTCCCGCGAGCCTGACGCCCCCGGCTCCCGTCCCCACTCGTTCCAAATGCTTCCTAATCTTTCTCGCGACTTCCTCTTGACCCGGAAATGAACCATAAACAAGTTTCGAAACTGTATACACAGACGGATTTTTCAGTTATCTCGCAAAACTTGTGACTCTCTATTCTAACTGCGGTCAGAGAATTCGGTCCGGAACGGCCACATTCTCACCGAGCTGCGGCTCAGTACGGACTCGGTTTTAATGACCGTCTCTGTGAGTCCCCGAAAACAACACGTGTTTGATGAGCATCGACAGCAGCATGCCCCAGGGAGGCACGCCGGACCTGGGTGCTGCGGTGACCCTGCGGGCCTTGCGGAATCTCCGGGAAACGCTGCGGTGACAGACCCTGGAGCAGGCCCAGCGCGGGCGGAGGCGTCCACAGCGCTTCTCACCGAAACGCCACCACAGGGATAACTCCTGTCGCACGTTCGTTCAATAAGAAAGCTCATCCGATAAAAGGTGCGCACCGCAACCCGAAAGACATCACAGAAAGGGAATCCCGAGTGGCCGAAAATGCGTGAAAAATATTGGGAAGTACGAATTACAGCGGACTGAGATGGCCTCTAAACCCCACCGGAGCGGCCAAAAGCTCACAAACACAAACCCCCGATGGTGTGAGAAGCCGGCGGGGACGTGGATCAGCTGCCACTTAGCCGGTCGTCTCCCGGAGGCGGCCGGCCAACACCGGCATTTGGAAGAGCATTCGGTGTTATCTGGTGAACTTGTAGAACTTGGCTGCAAGCGCGGGGCCGAGGGGCGTGCGGGGTCCCGCCGGCTGAGGCTGGGTTTCTCCCCGCTCTGGGGAGCAGGGCAGGGGATTAGGCTGAGTTTTGGGAAAATGAAGAACCTTTCATGTTTTAAACATGTGGATCAGTTGGCCACGTTTCATACCTGCCACACTCATTTTACTACATGAAAAAAAAAAAAAACTGCTACCGGAGGTCGCACGGGCCAGGCCCTGGGGCCCGACAGCCAGGCACACAGTCTCAGCTGCACAGAGAGAGAGGCGGGCCTTTCTCACGGGTCTGCGCACTGGCGGGTGGTTCTGCTGGAGTCTCTGGGCTCTGCCCGGCAGGTTCAAACCACCGTCCCAGACTGAGACCTGGCAAGATGTCCTTTCCACCCACGTTCCAATGGCCAGCACAAGCGACAGGGCCAACTCGACGCCTCGCCGCGGGCTGAGAGACTCCGTGCTGAGCAGGAAGGGGCCGAACGCTCCACGGCGAGGACACAGACCTGGGAGAGCGAGAGGGCGGGCCAGGCATCCCGCCTGGCAGGGAGGCCCGAGGGCGACGCGGACACATCTGGGAAGAAGTCCACGGAGAGGGGAGGCTGAGAATGGACGTCGTGGAGCCAGTAGAGTGCGTCCCAGAATGGCGTCCCAGGCGAGGGGCGTGGCCTGGGGGAAGCGTTTGCACCAGACGAGAGAGAGGCCGGTGAGGGCGGCCATGACCTTGGCGGTAGCCATTGTTCTTCCAGCCAAACAGGGACCGAACCTGGGCTCTGTTGACGCAAGTGCCGTTTGTCTCTCCCGTGCGCACAAATGGGAACGACTGCTTGCTCTCTGAGCGAATATCGTTTTCCAGAGCCCAGAAGGCATTATTGGCTAAACAGAATGAAGTCAGAGTAGCTCTCCCAGCAGGAGCCGGTGCGACTCTTCTTTTCCATGGCAAATAAATGCTCAGCTCTACGTGGCGTTTTTGGATGCGTGCGCCGAGGAGCGACGCCAGCCAGCCCTCTCCACTGCCTGCCTCACGTGTGGGTGACAGACACCTGCGGAAGTACCGCGGGCAACGGGCGACGTGGCCATTCGCAGCCTCACTCCGCTCATCTGGCGTTGGGAAATCTCAATGCTTTTGTAGGTGACTTAAAACACTTGACATGTAAGTCTCCGCGGGCAGCTCCCTCACGAGAAGAAAGGGTGTGTGAGGTCACCAGGGCCAGCTGGCCTGTCCTGTCGCGACAAACTTGGCATCGCACACCTGGACGTGTTCCTGGAGGTCGATGAGGTCGTGAGGAGACCACTGCCTCTCGACTCCCTCAGCAGATCGAACCTCGTCGTGGCTGGGATACGCGATTCTCTGATTTCCCTGAGCGACTCGGTGGAGGTCTGGCGGATGTCGCCACAGACGCGGCCGGGGTGCTCACAGGTTGTCGCTGGCCCTGCTGGTCGGTTCCGTTCCAGGCGAGGCGTCACTTCCTGCCAGCCGCGTTAAGAGCTGAGCAGCAAAGTGACGTCTTGGGAACCAGAGTCCGCGGGAGTTAGACACAAATGTGATCAGCGTTCAGACATTCTGGGACACGCCTCAGACGGATCCCTAGAGGCAAGACACTCGAGGCTTTTTAAAGGCGTGGACGGTGCGGCTGTGCCGGGCAGACGTTGGTCACAATCACGGGAGACGCGAGGCTCTCAGAGATCGCCCCGCTGAGCAGGAAGGAAGGAGGCCGAGCTCTCTCTAGGGGTCCCACATTGCTTATCGGGCTCTTTGGTTACTTTGTGCTTCTTACTTGATTCACACTACAAACCCAACTCGAACTGATTTAAGCCACGGAGGGAATCCCACGGTTCGCCCGAGATGCCCAAACGAGGAGCTGGCTTCGGGCAAGCCGGGTCGTGCAGCTCCACGGCGAGGCTGTGACCGCACATGCGCCCCACGGCAGGCGCGGCTGCGGACCTTGCCGCTGGGACGGTAAGTTGTGGGTTAAAGTGGGGGCTGTCAGCGAGTAATCCGTGGCGTTCGAGACTGCCGTCAACATGTCTCCAGCGCCCATCGGCCTTTCCAGCTTTGCAAACTCTTCATTAATTTTCCCCATTTTGAGCATCATTATGGACCTGTGGTTTTTCACTGAAACGACTAGTTCTGATCGCCTATAATTACCCCCTTTCTTGCTGATGGCTACATTGTCACAGTGTATCCTTTGGAAGCCTCTGGGGTTAGCATTTTTGTCCTTTTGATACTATTCTTAAACATTTAAAAAAGGACTCTCGCTCTCCGACAACAAGATGTTCTGGGATCGTCTTGACTTTCTTCTTCTGCAGGACATCGAATCAATTACTCTCTGAGGAGCTCTGATTCCTCTAATGGAAGACTAGACTTCGGATCAAAACTGCATACCTCAGCGTGCCCTCATGCGTCCTGATGGCTCCTTTGCTGGCGGACATGGGGAAGGTTCTTGCTGTTTAAAACATGAGTTCACAATTTAATAATCACATCGCTAGATCTATTAAATACATATTATTCTAATGTAAGAAAAAGGGATTTTTTTTTGCCTTTAATAGGTTTATCTAAATGTTTCTCTGCAGCTATAATTCTTACCTGTGCTGTTGACTACCATGCTGTGGTCACCTTGCTGAGCTGGGAGCCACTTGGTGCCAGGCTCAGAACTGTGCCCTTGGGAATAAGTGCTGAACAAGACAGACGAGGTGCTGGGCTTTGCAGAGCTTATGACTGAGAGGAGGACATGCAAAAAACCGTGCTTCCGGAGAACCGACTGCAGGTGCCATCGCAAGCAAAGTGCGGCCGGGCCGGGCTGTGAGCAGACGAAGGGCTCAGGAACTACCCGTCTCTCCTCCTTTCTGCGCCGGCTCCTCGTTCCCGCTCAGGTACGACTTCCCCTGGTTCTGCCACCTGCAGCAGGAGTGAGGGTTCAGTGGCATGTGGGTGGCCCTTCGGGGCTGAGCAGGGGACAGTTTCCCTAAGACAGGACTGAAGTTGGGGAGTTGATGCTTTGGCACCTTCGGAATAGCCCTGCCAGAGACACGGGGGGCTGGAGCCATGGGCACTCAAGGAAATGACATTGGGACCCCGCCGTCACCTACTTTCCACCCACCCGCACACCGCCACACCCCCGTCCTGATGCCAGGACTCCCAGCTCCGTGAGGACAAGTGCCCGGCCCCCCACAGTGGACCCCTCCCTTCAGAGGGCACTGTCTCCCACAAGGATGTTTAGGAGTTGGAAGATCCCGAAAGAAGCCCGGGAGTCACTCAGCTGAGATCGGGAAACTGTCCCTGGACAGTTTCAAGGGGACAGTGGCCATCTCCCAGGTGTCTTTGGTGCTGGATTAACCGTGCACACGGTGTGAAACCTACCCCCTGCAGCGGGTTCTGTGTGGCTGGCTGGCACGGGTCCCAGAGCGGTTAGAAGTGGTCTCGGAACTTCTGAGACCGATCAGTGTCTCCTTTAAGCACAGATCCTGCCCGTGAACGGACTCATGTCAAATTTTTAGGCTGTTTTATTGAGCTATTTAATTTAACAATAGTTTAAAAAGAAAATTTTCTTAGACTGTATGTTAGGAATACAATAACACAAGACAAAAATGAGTCTCCCTAAAACCTAAAGAACACAACCCCCCAAAGCTAAGAGAACGGAACAACATAGAACCACAACAAAGGGAGGGACAACGGCCGGCGGTAAAGGCGCCAGTCAGTAGACGGTGTCGCAGCGACTGAGAAACCACAGCTGCGCTCAGGGAAAAAAACGAGATGTTTGTCAGGAACAATTACCCTTCAAGCAACTCGATTCTAGAGGCTTCGCTCAAAAAATGAGTCAATCAGAAGGGAAACAGCTGCTTTTAGCGGGGCGGGGGAGGGGTGGTGGCCTTGCCTCCTGGCACAAGTCTCAAGGCCTGGACAGGAAGGGGGAGGGGACGAGGACGCGCCGGGCGGGCGCAGCAGGCGCCTTGCGGGGCTCCGGTGGGGTCGCACGTGCGCCCTTGCCGCCCTGACGCGCCACCGCAGGGAGGCCCGCTGAGATTTCCTCGCCCTCCTGCTGACTCAGCCGCGGACTCGGGGACATGAATGTTCCTAAGGTGTTAAGTTCCAGGTGGAAACGGTTCAGGCTTCTCCCCAGCTGGGAAACTCCGGGCGCGGACCGGACGCAGGCGGGAACTGCCTGCGCTCCTGCCCAGTCCCACGCGCGGGTGGTGCCCACCAAGGGCGAGCGATCGGCTCTCTCCAGAAGGGCCTGAGGCTTGGCGGGCTGTGAGCACCTGGGCCCCGAGCGTCGCCGCGGAGGCTCGGAGCGGCTGCTTCTCTGCGACCTGTGCGCCGCGCGCCCTATCGATCTCGCGCCAGCTTCGGCCGCAGGAGGCCGTGCTGCGCATTTCGGGGAGCTGCGGAGAGGACGCGGCTTGCTCCACAGAGCTGGCTCCGGTTAGGGGGAGTCTGCGGCAGAGCGGAGGGGCGGAGCCGGAGGGTCTGATCCCAGCCGCAGCCGCACGCCCTCGGGTCCCGCTGCCCTGCAGGGCGCGAGCCGCGAGCCTTGGCTCAGTACGCTGTGGTTCAGCCCAGGGTTGAGGTTGCTGCCAGGTCTGGGGACTGAACGTGTCTCTCGGTGCCTCTGCCCCTGCGACAGCCCACCAGTCCCGGTGTACAAAGGGGCCCGTTCCCTCCAGCGCACACATCTCCAGCCGAATCTTAGAATTCTTGTCGGTGTCACCCAGACCTGGGGCAGAAGCAGGGAGCCGAGCACGTGCGCGTCACCCGCCGCGCCACGCCGCTTCCGGTGCGCGCCGCGAGCGCAGGGTCCCCTGCGTTCCCGCGCACCCCTGACACCTCCCCGCCTGGTCCGTTACATGGCTCTTCAGATGGCGCCTTTGCCGCATTTCAATATTACTGTGTACGGGTCTCTTTCCAGGCCGCGGGGTAATTATATCTACTTAGCATTTATTACCTACATTTCTACAAGGCGCTGTCATTGTGTCTTGTTAAGTGTTTTGTGTTAATTGTTAAGAAGCTAAACAATGCATTTCAAAATGTTGGCAGGAAACACCCGTCTTACAACATCTGACGGAAAAACAGCGTGAGTCTGCAGGGCGCCACCGGGCACTCACGTGCCTCGAGGCGAGTGGCGGGAAGGGCTTGTCGCTTCCGATCCTGCCCCACGACGATGACATGGTTAGGCGCCGGCCGCCCCATTCTGCCTGGCTCTCTCTGCAGGTTCTTACGATGCCTCGGGGGCCACAGATCGGCTCACAGGACGTTCTTCCAGGGGCAAGGGAGGAAGCGCCGGGGACATCCGTCTGGGAGGGCGGCTCCTCCAGGTCGAAGGGGGCAGACGCCCCTCCCCGCGACGTGAGCTCCTGCTGGCCCTGGGCGGAATGACGCCTGGCCCGTCTCGGACATCTTCCGAGGATTCGATTACCGGGGGTCGCCATGGGAACACATTTTTCGGCCGTGAGCGGAACCGGATTGGCTCGTTACCGACACGGACGCTTGTGGGAGGGCGGCGCCGAGTCCCGTCCGGTCGGCGCCGCGGAGTCCGGTCTTAGTAACGCTGCCTGCCGCGGCCTGGGCGCAGCGGGAGAAGGGGTCCCCAGCACGCCATCCCGCCATCCCGGAGAGCGGCCCCGCCTCCGCTCAGCCCCCCTTCCACGTGACCTTCCCCTCCCCACGCTGGGCCCTGTGCCCGCCCCCTCTCTACCTCAGACGCGGGGACTCGTGGGGGCCCTGCACCCGCCAGGCACTGTGCGGGGTGCCCGGGAAACAGACGGATGAGAGACGGAGTCACATGCCGACGTCCGTCCCGGAGCGGGGACCGGGGGACCGCCGTGAGGGAGTGGACAAGCGAATGGGCAGCCACAGGTGTGGACGCCAGGGGGAACCCGCCCCTTCCCTCCACCCCGGAAGGCCACGGAGGCTGTGAGGGGTGCGCGTCGGTGTGCGAATGTGTGTGTGTGCGTGTGAGTGCGTGCCAGTGTGCGAATGTGTGTGTGTGCACGTGCGTGCGTGCCAGTGTGCATGGGGCTGCACACCAGTGTGAATGTGCGTGGGCACGAGTGAGTGGTGTATGTCCGTGCATGAGCGTGAGGCTGTGCAAGTGAGCAGGTGTGCATGCGCATGAGCAGGTGAGTGTGTATGTGAGCGTGCATCTGGGGGCACTTCGGTTCGAAGGGTCCCCACCAGAACCAAGCCTGAGGGTGAGCGTGGCTGGGGGGACCGGGAGAAAGCCGCATGTGAGTTCTAGAAACTTCATGTGGACGCGTTGCGATTTCCCGAGAAGAGAATCATGCCATTGGCAGAGAAAGATGGTTTCGTTTCTTCCTCTTACACCGAGCTCCCATCAGCTTTCTATCCCTTTCGCTGTCCGATCCCCCCGCGGGCGTCTCGCGTGTGCCGGGCGGGCGTGTGCGCGGCGTCCTCTGCTCCGAGGGGAAGACGCGGAGCCGGCCGCTGTCCAGCATTCTGTCAGCTGTAAGTTTTCCGGTTTTGTTTTTGTTTGTTTGTTTGTTTGTTTGCCCTCTATTCAAAGAGGTTGCCTTCTATTTCCTATTTCGGTGAGACTTTTATTATAAATTGATATTAAATTTTGTCTGATTAACTTTTTACATCTATTAAAACGATCTTGTTTTTTCTTATTTGTATTGTTTATGGTGATTACATTATTTTACCTTTGTCGAACCACCTTTGCATTCCTTGGCTAAAACCCACTTAATAATCGAGATGGAGTATTTTTCTTATACATTCCTGGGTTCGAGGTTGCATTATTTGTTGAGGATTTTTGCATTATGTTTATAAAAAATAGTGGTGTATAATTTTTTTCCTTCTTTTTTCTTTCTTTTTTTTTTAAAGTAATGTCTTTGTCTGGTAGTGGCATTAAGATAAATCTGGCTTCATAAAATAAACTGAGAAGTGTTCTCTTTCTTTTTATTTTCCAGAGGATGTTATGCAGATTTAGTATTATCTCTTTCTTACGTGTTTTATAGAATTCTCCAGTGGAGTTATCTGGACTTGAAGCTTTTATTTTTGGAAGGGTTTTAAAACTAATTTAATGTCTTCGATATATATAGAATTATTCAGGGTAGGTATTTTCTTTCTAAGTTGTGGTAGTTTGTGTCTGTCAAGGAATTGGTGCATCTCACCTAAGTTGTTGAATTTATCAGCATGACATTATTTCCTTATTATCCTTAATATCTGGGGCTCAGAGGCAATGACTCCTCTTTTTTCCTTGATGTTGATAATTTATGATTCATTCTTTTTTCTTGATCTGCCTGGCTGAAGGTGTGTAAACTTTACTGATCTTTCATAAGGACCAGCTTTTGGTTTCTTTGATTTTTCTCTATTGTTTCTATGATTTTAATTTTATTGTTTTTGGTCCTAAATTTAATTATTTCCCTCCTCGTGCTTGCTCAGAGGTTAATTGACATTCCTCCTCTAATTTCTCAAAATGGCAGCTTCTTAAGTTATCGATTTTAAGTCTTTTTAAAAATATAAGCATGTGATATTATAAATTGTCCTCTAAGCACTGCTTTAACTGCATGTCATATTTTAATATGTTGTATTTTTGTCATTTCATTCAGAACTGTCTTAATTTCCCCCAGAAAACTCTTTTTTATCTCTTATCAAGAAATATGTTCTGTAATTTCTAAATATCTAGACATTTTCCAGATATATTTCAGCCATTGATTCAGCCATGGATTTTCTACTTTAACTAGATCTTTGTCTGAGAAATACTTTATGTAATTTCTATTCTTTTAAATTTATTAAGATTTGTTTTATGGTCTAGATTATAGTCTCTTCTGGTGAATATTATATTCACACTTTAGAAGAAAGTGAATATTCTGCTGTCGTGGATGGAATGTTCTATAAATGTCAATTAGTTTAATCATCTGTGATGTTTATGTTATCCATATCATACTTGATTTCTGCCTACTTGTTATATCAGTTCCTGAGGAAAAAAGTGTTAAAGTCTTTGGCTATAATTATAGAATAATTAATTATAGAATTTTCTGTTTCCTTTCAGATTGATCAGATTTATTTATTTATTTATTTATTTATTTATTATTTTATTTTATTTTTTTTTGCTGCTAAGTACTTTGAAGCCATGGCGTAGTTGCAGACACATTTAAGAGCATTGTCTCTTCTTGGAGAATTGAACTGCTTTATTCTTATATAACATCAACATCCCTCTTATCTCTGATACTTTTACTCATTCTAAATCCTGCCTCGTATAAAATTAACATGGCTCCTCCAGCTTTCTATCATTCGCGTTTGCCGGGTTTATCATTTGCCATTCTTTCGCTAGTAATGTGCCTATGGTTTATATTTAAAATGGATTTCTTTTTAGACAGCATATAACCGAGTCCTCCATTTTCTAATCCCACCCGACGGTCTCCGTCTTTTGCCTGTTGTATCTGGACCGTCCCCTCTACCTGGACGAACACCTGCCGTCTTGTTAGCTGTTTTCTAATTGTTTCACTTTTTAAAAAATTCGTTTCCCCCTCTTTCTGCCTTCTCCAGGTTTACCTGGCCACTTTATGATTCCGTTTTGCTCCTCCTAGTGATGATTTATCTGTCTTAATTTTTTAAAATGTGGCCCTCGTATTAGTAACATACACTCAAAAATTTGAGTTCGCCTCCCAAGGATACGGTGCCACCTGACACACAGTGAGAGGCTCTGAGAACAGGGTGTTCTTCAGTCTCCCTCCCGCCCTGGCGCCCCCGTAGTCCATGAGCTCTGCAGACACGACGCACGGCGTGTTTGAAATGCCTCCAGTCCTCGTGCACGTTACGCCCTCCCACGATGGCCCACGCTGGCCTTCGCCAAAGCCGAATTTCCTTACTCGCCATCAGGCAGCAGCTGCCCGTGTGCAAAAATGCACGGGGGGCCTTTTCCCCTGCGAGCAGCTGCGTCTCCCCAGGTTTTGGGTTTTTCGTTGGCCCTGCAACTGAGGTTCTTCGATGGGGTCAAGAAAAGTCAGTGGCTTAAAGATTGCCTAGTTATTTACTCATTGCAAGGGTGGGAGCAATCATCTTTCCGGGTCTCTCCACTGCTGAAGTGAGGTCTGAAGTCTTTGACTCCACTTTGAACTGTATTTCAGTCTCCAGAGAACAAAAACTCCCTTACAGAAGCTTGATTTTATCTGTCCATTTGGCTGATGCATCTTCTAAGAAACTGTCAGAGCGCCTGTCAACGGTCGCAGACACCTACCAATTGCATCTCACACTAGAAATCTGCGAGACGTTATCTCTTTGCATTACTGTCAAGATTTCTTTCTTTAAATCTCCACAGAAGAATTCTCAAGAATTCTGCAAGGTGCCCTTCGAATGGCAGTTATGCCTAGAATCAGGTAGATCTGGGTTCAAGTTCACGTTCTACCATGTCTGGTTGAATGGCAAAATCAGCTGTCTTCATCTCTCCAAAGTCTTTTTGAATGGGGTTCAGCATAACGTGTAATTACAAATTACTCCTTTACACACACGACAACCCACGCAGCCGCCATTTTGTTTTGCTTGGTTACCCCATGGTTACCCCGTTAACTAAGCAATATTCGAATAACTCAGTAAAAGACTCGAGGCCATTTCTTTCTTTCTGATAGGTCGTTTGGTGGGCATCCGTGAACCATCAGGTCCTTTCTTATTCCAGAATAGCCACATCTTCATCACCCACGACCTGTCCCCACAGGACACGGGTGCTCTTTGTCCGGTGTCCCTCACTCTGGCCAATGTCTCCACCGTACGCCCAGATGTTAGAGCTCAAAATTCAGGAACTGCGCCCAATGCTTCTTTCTCCTTCACCTTCGTGTTCGGTCCGTCTGCCAACCTGTCTTCGTAACTCCCTCTGCACGCCCTGCCCGGCCCCCAAACCACGGGCATCCGTCGTTAGAACCGTGTAGACCACCTGCGAGCAGGTCTCCTCTCCCCTGCCGAATGCTCTTTCTAAAATGACGGCGCGGCCCTGCGCTGCTCCCGGCCTGCACCAGCTCCCACCACGGTCCCCACCACGGTCCCGGGGTGCCCGCTCCTCCGTTTCACGCTTCTCTCTGTCCCCTGACTTTAGGCTCTGCTTTGTTCACTACGACAAGCTGAGACCTCGCCACTGGCTTGTAGGAGGCACTCAATACAGAGCCGTTAAATAAATGAGTGAATGAGTAAACGACGAGAGTCTTACATTGTGAAAAAGGGGCTCGAACTTCAGAGAGAGAGGGACACCCACCGCCCGCACTGCAGTGGCCCCTGGCGTGTGCTCAGCACTGTCCTAGTTACGTCACTTAACACGCAGCGCACCCCGCCTGGACGTCCCGCAGTCATTTCATAGGTGGCGAGTTGGAGACAGGTGCCTGGCAATGTGAGACGAGACCCAGGCGGATCGAGACGCACGTGTTGGCTTGAGTCCCAGACGGGTGATGACGGGGGACTTCACTGGATTGAGAATGAGACAGGTTCAAGTTCGAAGCCTCAAACATGCTCTATCATCTACAAAATAACTTTTGAAGATATAAAGGTCACATGTGCTCAAAAATTATTCCAAAACTCCAGTAAAAATTCAAAGTCTCGCTTATACCTCACATAGGTTTATATACAAATTTGTGTAGTGTTTTCTATATACGAACATAATACAATATAAAAATATCTGTATTTATATGTGTGCGCATCTGCATCTTTTTTTTCTCAACCATGTGCTGGATGCTCACACTTCTGGTGGGAATGTGAAATGTGGCAACCATTTTGAAAAGCAGTTTGGCACTTTTTAAAGAAGTTAAACCTCATTCGAATATTGAATCATTATGTTGTATACTTAAATCTAATATATTGTTACACATTATCTCTCTCTCAAAAAAAGTTAAACCTACACCTTCCACATGATCTCGACATTCCATTCTTGGTATTTATGAAAAAAGAAAGTCATGTCTACAAAAACGCATACATGACTGTTGTGTTTGTATTTGCTCCAAACTGAAAACGACCCAAATGTCCAGCCATGCCACGGAAAATAACTCCGCAGTGAGCGTGGTGAGCTGCGATGGGCCAGCAATGTGGACGGGTCTGGAAACGATTAGGCTGAGTTAAAGCAGCCGCCGAGACCGAATCCATCTCGTGTGCTTCCGCCTACAAAAAAAGTCCCAGAATGAAAATTAATCCATCGTGGCAGAAAGCGAATCAGTAGTTGTCTGGGGAGAGAGAAGCGGGAGCTGGGGTGGGGGAGTAAAGGGCAGGAGGAGATTCTGGGGGCGCGGTAAGGAGCTATTTTGATTGTGGTGATGGTTTCATGAGGATATCACCCGTTAGTGTATCACATTATGCACTTTAAATATATGTGGTTTATTATTTGTCAGTTATACATCAGTAACTGGTTTTTAAAATGTCCCAAGTGGGCATCTTTATGTTATTACACAATCCTATTACCCTTACATTTAGATCCGCAGCCTCGCATTAGCCGCCCAGAGTAAGCCATGATAGGGATCCCCCAAGTTAAGTGGACCAGCCCTGACAGAGTGTTTAGATTCTTTCCAGTTTCGTCGTGATTCATGACGGTTGTCCGTATGTCTGCTTTGTTCACTCGTGATAGGATTCCTACAGAGAGATTTAGAAATGAAGTTGGGTCATTGGGTATGCACATTTTAATTTCGAAATGATACTCTCCAGTTGCCCTGCAAAATTAAAAAAAAAAAAAAGAGTCAAACTAAAGAAACTGAAAACAAGGTAAGTGTTTTACAGACATTCTCTCTAAACACCGTGTGTCCCGGGCATCCGATTCACATAACGGGGCTGATGACCCCACTCTCTCCATGAAGACAATACGATTGTTGACCCAGCATCTTTGGGGAGCGCGCATTTGGGGCAAGCTGCCGCGTGGACAGGTCCTGGGGACCCGGGAAGAGAGGGGAGGTGGCGCCGTCGTGATTTAGCGGTAGCTCTGATTGCAGAGGGTCACCTAGGAGCCGCCGCTGTCCCGGGAGTGCTGTTGGCAGACCCTCGCACGCACCTCCCGGGGCGGCCCTGCCCCTCGCCCAGGGGCTCGCGCCCGCGTCAAGGGTCACGGTGGCTGGAGGGCCCAGCTGTCCGTGCAGGGGACGCCCCGCCTCCGCCCCCCGGCTCGCAGTACAGGGGGATTCTGCCGCTGACGCCGGTCCTGCAGGGCCACGTGGGGCAGAAGCGGGCACACCTGCAGGGGGAGGTCCCCAGGGTCACGTCCTGGGCGAGCCCTTGCCCGCATGGCCCGCACGCAGGACCCGACGCGGATGTGGGCAGCGCGTCCCAAGTGGCCCCGGGAAGGACGCAGAAAGTGCCAGTGGGCTGGGAGTCCAAGGTCCCCTGGGTTAAGCCGCCTGAGCGTTGTAAGGAATGAAATGAAGGGAGATCGGAGGGGGGGGGCGGGGGGGGGAGAAGCTGGACATTAACGAACGTGCAGTAGTTCGAATGCGAGAGTATTGTACTATGGGTGTAATCAAGAAATAGCTTGACCGAATGGCTTATTTATTATTAGGCTCTGCGGAATTTGCCAACTAAGGCATCGATCGATTGACTGATTGATTGATTGAGTCACTCATTTATTCAGCCAGAGACGCATTGAGAACGTGCTGTGTCCCCGCAGAATGTGCTGGGGCCACGACTCTGCACGGAGGAGAGACGGCCCCGGATTTACTGCCGAGCGGAAGACGATCGCTGGTCCGATCATGACGTGGCTGCTTAGATAGTTACGAACGGTGGCGTGTGCGCGTGCGCGGCCGCGGACAGCATGGGCGAGGGCGCGGGGGGTCAGGGTTGGGGTGGTAACGAGGCCCAGGGGTCAAGCAGGTCAGGACCCCCACATTGAATCTTTGGGCAATGGGAAGCCATCGAGGATGCAAAGCCTGCAGGCGTGTGACCAAACGCGCCGTTTCAAAGACCCCGGCCAGGATGCCCTGTGTGGGGACCAGCCGGCCAGCGGCAGGTTCTAGCGGGAATGGATGGACAGTGTGACTGATGGCTCTGTCCCCCGCTCTCGCGCCCCGATTCTGCAGCTCTGCGGCCTCCGTCGCTCGGACGGTGGACGCCCTGGTACCTGTTCACTGCCCGCTTCTTGATTTCCATAAATGCAAATTAAAATACTTATCTGCGCTGTGGAGACTTGGCATGCTTAAATAGCCATTATCTTTCAGTGTATTCCAGGGATGGGGGTTCGTTATCCTCGTGGCTAGAACAGGCGTGAAACCCACAGGGGAGCCATTAGGCGATGGCTCTTTCTCTCCGTTGGACGAAGCCGCGGTTGTAATGTATTTATTCAGGATTTAGAAAAATGGAAATGGTGTTAAATTAAGTAATTGCTATTGTGTCTGTCTGACAGGGGTGGCCTGATCCGGGAGGGAAAGGTCACTCCCATGCCCCAGGGTCTCTGGTGCCGGCTGGCAGATGTCACCGAGAGGGTAGATCCCGCCTCACCCCTTAATGCTCATTTAATTCTGTTAGTGACATCTCAGAAGCACACAGCGTTATTGATACCATTTGATACCTTAATAGGAATCATCTTCCCTGTTGCAGTGGCCTGGCAGAGGCTTAACGCTCGCAGCACTAGTGTCGGGCATAAGTCACGCGGCTCGATCACGGGCTCCTTGAATAACAAGGTGTAACGTGGGGATAAAGCAGATGGAGTGGGGGAGCCCGTCCCCTTCTTACTGTGCTTTCTCACGGGGATGCGGTCTGCGGTTTCAGTGACAGGGAGACTTGACGCTATTTGGAAAGAAGCTGCTCTGACGGCTGCCTTGCTGCGGTTGAATTCTCGGTTGCCATCTGCAGAGAGGGTGCTTTTAAAGCCATGATTAGGGACCCAAAGACAGAATTTTCTGGCCATTTGGAAAGCAAAATGAAAAACGGCGATGATTTTTAATCATCGAAACACTGAAAAGAAAAAAGGGACGCGCAGATTTCGGGTTCAGCCCCCGGCAGTCCTGTTCCTCGTGGGTCCCGCAGAGCACCGAGGATCGCGACTCTCTGGACACCTCCCGGGGACAAACGTCCACAGCCAGGGTGGACGCCCGCACTGCTGCCGAGGCAATCCCACGGCCAGACGCGTCTTCAGAAGACGTCGGAGCAGCGTCCCGAGGGGTGGACGCATTTCATCCGCTTGAAATTACAGCTAGAGCGTGACAGTGACCTGCAGGGGGCGGAGACCGCCCCCCCCCCCCGAAGGTACACGCCCCACTTACACGGACGGGTAGAACCGGTGCAGCGACGTCTTTTCTGTCCGTAGGAGATAAGTGGCCGGTCGTCTCGCCACGAGAGGAGAGGGAGGGAGGACGCGGGGCTCAGAGCAGGAAAACCCCGGGCGTCCGAGCCGGTGGCCACATGGAGCCCAGGCGAACGCTGGGAAGTGCTCGGTCCCCTGGGAACAGCCACCTCGTTGGGGTTTTCAAACACGCGGGATGCGGGGGGCGGAGCTGGCAGCTTTCGGGGTGCGGCTGCGGGCACAGCGGCGGCTCACAGGACGAGCACCCCGCCAGACAGGGACGACCCCCCACCCCCACCCCACAGGGCTTGGAAGCAGGCGGCGGGGTCCTTGGGGCGCCGTTCGCCCGCAGACCGCCGCCGCGGACCCGCGCGGGGTCCAGAGTCGGCGGGGAGGCGGTTTCCCTCCGCCGCGCGGGCCTTCATCGCTGTCACGCGCTGGGCTCGAGCAGCCAGTGCGCGCTCTGGGAGAGCGAGGTCGTCGGCTGGACGGCCGGACCTGGACGCCGTCGCCCCGGCCGGCCAGAGGGGCCCGGACACCTGCCGATGGGACGGACGCCTCCCGGGCTGCGATGCCCTCTGCCGGGCGCCAGTGCCGGGGTGTGCGGGTCCGCCGCCCGGGGCCGAGCCCCCTGCCGTCGAAGCCTCGAACCCCAACCAGAACCCCGCAGCTCGTCCGGCCTCTGAGGCACATGCGCCCCGCGGCTTTCGCTGGGAGCGAGGCAGGCCCATCCCTCCGCGCTCCGCGTCCCCCGACAGTTTGGGGCAGTTGCTAAGCCTGCTCGTGGCCTGTCGTTTGGCCCAAGAAAAGCCCACAAGGGTCCCTGGGGCCCGCCAGAGCCCGCTGGGGCAGACGCGGGGGCCCCGAGCCGCGGTGACGCTGGGTCCTGATGGGAAACACCAGGAAAACAGCCTCGCCCCGCGTGCCGGAGACGGATCCTCCAGGCGGCCTTATTAACTTGGATAAATTTCTGTTTCCTCCCTCAAGACCAGAGATGATGATCACGGCCAAATCCACGGAAAGGAGGTAAACATTTGCACAAGGGGAGCAGACGGCAGGTCTGTGAAGAACGTGCAGTGAACCCTTCTGTCCCCTGGACACGGGGCAGGTGCATGCTGGGACGAGGCCGGGGTTCACCGTCCCCTCTCAGGCACAGCTGGCCGGCGTGGGGCTCCACTGCACACACCGCTGGTCCCCAAGCGTGGCTTCAGAAAAGTTGTTCTAAGTTACCGGTACAAGTGCCAGGCGGTGACAGTTTTCTGGCCACGTCCAATCAGTTCCTGGCAGACGTCACCCGTGACAACAGTGACGCGTGTTAGCCGTCTCTTCGCGTACTTGGAGGTATACTTTTCATGTCACCTCGCTGAATTCTTGCAGAGTCCGAGTTACTCTCCTCGCTTTACCGGCCAGGCTTACAATCGAACGACTTCCCAGATGGACGAGGGGGACCAGGGTTTGAACTCTGTAATGTTCGGCCCTCCAGCAGCGTCTCAGCGCCGAGGGCCGGGACATCCGTCACGTGTTGTGAAGAGTGTCCTGTGTGTTGCTGTCACACCCCGAATGCCAGAGGTGACTTGTTGCACGTGAGCAGGTCATGTCATATCCACCGCAGAGTGGTGACCCAGAGGGATCATCTCTGAGCGGGTGGTGTCGGAAGCCTGTTTTGTCCCAGAGGTGTAGGCAGGCCCTCTGCGAGGGTCTCCGGTTACCTCGGGACATCTCCTCATCTTCAAATGTGAGGCGCTTGCTCCCCTCTCCAGGAAGCGGCTTCGGTGTGGTGCGCCCCATCTACACTCAGAAGATAGACAGCTTGCTACCATGACCTTGGCAAGTCCAAGGTCACGCTCACCTTTAGATGGCTTCACCAGCCATATGATTGGAGAGTTAGGCCGGGGAGCCAGTGCTGGGTCAGCTGCACTTTTCACGGAAAATAAATGCCTAAAAAAAAAAAAAAAATCACAGTTTCCCAAGCACATGACTCCAATCTTTCACCGGCGATTTACATTTTAAAATGTTTCTATTATAATCTCCGAAGCACGGTTTCTGCAGGGTTTGTCTTCAAGTCAACCCATAGCAATCCCATCCCTGGAAAAATCAAACTTCGATAATAAGAGGAGAGTTGAAAATAGAATAATAAAGACTTTTTCTAACACTTTTTTCTCGCCCATTCAAGACAGATGGCAATTTTGTTTACTCGATTCAGGTAAAATTCCAGGCGCTCTGTGGGCTTTTGAGAAGAATGAGAAATTGATTTTCTCTCTTGCGCACACAGCACACGATCTCCTGTAGCCTTCATGTAATTTTTACAGCGACATATAAAGAAGGAGCTGCTGTGTATAAACTGATAGGGGCCAGGGCGGCCTCCGCTTCCCTGCCTCTGAGCCGAGCGGCGTCGAGCCGTCTAATCGGTCTGGCAGGGATGTCGGCTCGCACGCGCGTGTGCCCGCGTACGAGGCTTCCGAGACTGCAGTGTCGCCGGCGTTGGGCGGGGTGCGTCAAGGCAGCCGAGAAGAGAGAGGGACTCCCTTCTCGGTCCTGCCTGTTGCTCCAGCAAATTCTAGTCTCGTGGGAAGACGGCCACCGTGCCTGTGGATCGTCATTGTTCACGCAGAGCCGGGAATTCGGACTTTCTATGTGAAATCTCCCAAGACTTAAATATCATCAGGTCGCTTAAGAAGCAGAATGAAACGCGCCACACACGCCTGGCAAAAATGACCAGCAGGACACGTGCTGATGAGTCACAGCCTGCGCTCCTGCCGGGTTCTGGAGGTCGCGCTGGACCCAGCGGTGCCCTTGAACCTCGTCCAGGACGGGCGCACTACTCTGGGTGCCTGCCCTGGATGCCACGGCTTTTATACCCGTATGTACTTGCCTTGTTTTTATTAATGCCGCTCGTCACCCAGTTCCTGGCTTCGCCTCACTATCTGTTGTCCCCCAAGTTATTATCAGCAGCCCGACTTGATGGGTTATCTTAGTCCTGCTCACATCGTTGTCCCACTTATTTTTCTGTTTTGCTATATTTTATGGGGACACACACGAACACACATACATACTGGGAACTTCAAATGCATTCGGCACCAGGCGATTTATTTACTAGAGTGATTACTTACTGCCCTTTGCAACAATTGGATTTTAAAATGTATCGCTCCCTTATTTACCAGGCAGGGTCTGCTCTCTCCACTTGACGCCAACGTTACTTGATTTATCGTTCAGTCAATAATTCCTGAGAACGCTCGCTTTCCCTGGACTCGGCCACAAAGCCCTCCGTTTCCCAGCCTCAGTTCCCAGAGCCTTTCGTGCTGACCGTCCAGCCCGTGAGGTTCCAGCGTCGCGGCTTTGGCTGTCCGCGGGAGGCACCGGAGGTAACGCAAGCTCGCGTTGTCCCGTAGGTCTGTGGCTTCCACTCTTGTCGACTTCCATTTTTAATCCTTCGACGGGAGCTATTTAATTTATGCACCATACAAGTAACCTCATTTCAAATTCATGTGGGTTGTCATTTAAAAAAATCACCAAGTCACATATGTATCTAAATGTATGATAAACATCCATGCTCTATGGGATATGGAGGAATTTAGAAAATCTTTCCTATAAATTTTCCATGAAGATACATGCTAGAACTAGAAACGCAGAATGCCGGTGGCAATTGCTTTTTCTAGCAATTTGCTTTTACAAATAAGAGATGCGCTCTCAGAACTGGATATTAACAGTGGTACATGGAAAATTGACAGGAGCTGTGTTTCCGCACAGACCGTTAGGGCCCCCGATGCTGGCGAGAAGCCGGCGTGGTGAAAATCGGTGATTTTATTAATACATACAGCACCCAGACTCTCGTCCTGCTCAGAGGCTTTTTAATGAGGGCAATGCTGCAAACACAGGATTTTGAAAAATTGTTGGATAAATGGCATGCCAGTTCTGTTAAATCACAGTTAGTTACCTATTTTTTCCCCTTTTCTCCCCAAATGTAGCCAGCCAAATAACCAGAGCACCTGGATGTCACGTGCTCTTGTTAGGACGGGTTACTCGCTCTGGAATTAAGTTGCAAATGTGAGATTGCGACAGCAACGCGCCCTGAGACCACGCAAACGCCCAGATCGCAAGCGGCCGACAAAGTCCCTCGTGTCTGTCATGTCCGAGATTATGGTGCTCATTAGTGTCACGGCTCGCGTGGCGGTAACTCTCGGAGCTACCGAGATCTAACTGGATGGAAGGACAGAGGCTGCGGACGGTCCCCGCTTCGTGAAACGAAGCAAGCTTCTGCGCATGCGCCTGGGCGGGAGCCAGGAGAACACGGCGCGACTCGGTCGGAGGGTCCCCGCGAACCCCGGTGTTCATCGAGGTCGAGGGCGTGTGTGTTTTGTGGAGGCGGAGAACGTCTTGGCATCATGCAGTCCCCGCGCGGTCCCATTTGGCTGCCAGGCCTTGACTGGGAGAGGAGGGAGAAGCGTGAAACCTTTAGGAAATCCCCCTGTAATGCCCCCTCGTCCTCTGCCTCTAATTGGGTATTTCAAAGGCAGGACGTGTCACATCCTGTTCACAGGTGGGGACAGGTGAGAGCGACGTGATTTAGCGTCTTCCGTCGACCTGCCACCGGCGAGGCTGCCGCCCCACAAGTGTTACAGTGTTACAATGTGTTGTCGCAATGTCACGTGGCCTCCTAAAGCGCCGAGGGGCCCGAGACAACCCGTGGCTCGTCGGAAAAGTCTCCCTGGAGGCGGATCGCCGGGGAGGACAGCCCGTGGGAGTATTTCAGGTGACGGAGTGGGGGGGAGGACATGCGGATGCTGGCACTGGCGCCCGCCCGCACCGTCGGGAGAACGTGGAGTGACGAGAACTGGTCGCTTCTGCCACCGTAGGATTTCCAGGTGCTCGTTCTCACCTGGCCAGTCCATCCCCTAAGTTCCGCTCTAAAGAAATGCCAGCAGGCATGTGCCGCAGCGCGTGCAGAGAAGGTTTGTCACAGCAGTGTCTGTGACTCCAGTGCCCGGGAGGGAAGGGACAGCCGAGGCCCCCGAGGTGCGCTAAGTGAAGTGCGGGCCACCTGAGGAGAATGCGGCCCGTCCCACGCACTGACGCGGGTACAGAAAGCAAACTGCGGGATGGCGTGCGTCGCGGAATCCTAATTTTGTTAAAAAGACAGTAGGAAAACTAAGCTTACCGTGCGCGTGTCTGTGTGCGTGTCGGCAGTGCATGCCTCTGCATTTACGTGCGCACATGCATGTGTTCTGTGCATGCACGCATGACTCTGCGTGTGCAGCTGTGTGCACACGTGTGCATCCATGCATTAAAGAAGAGGTCCAGAGCTGCACACACGTGTTCAGTTCTCTGCAGACGGCATTGCACGTGGGTGGGCTTTTACTTTATGTACATCTATTATCCGCATCTATTACAGCTGACATGGATTATTTTGTAACAAATACAAACAACCAAAAACCTATACCGCCAGGAAGAAGAAAATGCATGGACGGACGCACTTTCAACGTACCGTGTGGGAAAGCGAGTGATAACAGTAACGATTTCATCTGGCTCCATCGTGGGGCGCGCCCAGCCCGACCGCCTCGGGGAAGATGCTATGTTTTGCTGGCCTCGGGGAATGAAGGACGCTTTTCCTTGTGCTACAGTCTGCAAGCATAAGACGTGACACCAGCAGACCCCTTCCCTTGGGTTGCGAGAAGGTGACGAGCCTTCAGATTCATCTCTGCTGCTTCCATGTTGACGCACTGGGGTTCACCCGCCTGGAGGACGCCCCTGGGGTCCACTGATTAAAATCAAGGGACGGGGGCGGGGAGGAGGGCCGCACTCAGCATCGGAGAAGTGCAAACGAAGGGCATTTCGCTTTTTATAGCATAGACTTTGGAATTAGTTCCTAATTGTAAGAAGCCATATTATTTTATAGTAAAAATTAGTCACAGGTCAGTACGGTTTATAACGAGCACAGAATAAGTATTGATGGGGAAATGGGCGCCCCCAGCCCGCTGGGCAGTGGCATGCGCCCCTCTCCCAGACCCTGGACCCCAGGGATCACGCGTGTGCCAAGCTGTCTACCACACCTCGCTCCCCCGTGAAGAACATAAAGGTAATTTTTAAGCCAAACCTGTCTACATCACAAGTTCTGAAGTAGCAGATAGAGCCCAAATGACGTCGACGTCCCACGGTTAGAAGTTGCCATCCATGGACCAGTCGGCCATGTCTGCGGGCTGCGTTCAGGGTGCAACGTGCTTGGATGGAGGTGGGGGGAGGCATTCATTTTGTTGAATAAACAGGTAAAATGCTTCAAGAGCACAAATGTTTTTTTTCCCCCTTAGGCGTATAATATCCTGCTCCATGTCTATGTAGAAAGAAAAAAACCCACATTTTTGTCTTTTGATCCATAATTCATATGCTTGGCGTGCTAGATCTCCTTATGGTCTCAGCCGTTAATATTTTCTCTCTGTAAGACAGGTTTGAGCAAAGCCAATATTTTAATGTCCGCAGTTAATGCTTGCTTGACACAATTTGTACATTGCTTTCTTTAGCAACCAGAAAGAAAAGAAAGCACCACTCCCGAAATAAAGTTTTAAGATGTGAAGATAACCACCACATTCGAGATTCAGGACCCGTTTATCTTGCAATTTTTAAGAAATATTGGAAATATTCACAGTGGCAGGATATCACTAGAGCAGTCTGTAAGATAAATTAGGAACAATGGTATCTCGCTTTTGATTTATTACCCAGAAAATGTAAATGCAATCCTATGAATGTGACCGAATGAGTGAAAAATGCCCGGCTTGGGGTCTCGTGATTGTTTGAGGCTGAAACCCCGGGCCGGTTGGTCTATCAATGGACCGGTTGCCAGGAACTTCAATCAGTGTGACATCCTCCTCTTGAAAAATGCTGGACGTTTTATTCTGTCCCTCCGGCAGCAGCGGTGGGAGGAAAAGATTGAACTCGTGTGTTCGATCGCGGACGGGAGGGCTGCGGCTTCCTGGCCGGGTGGTTCTGCCGCGGGCAGAGGCCGCGGCGGGCGGATTAGAGTGACTCGCCGGGCGCCTCGCCGCTGTATCGCCTGCGGGCGAGCTCGGCATGCTGCTGCTGCTGCTGCCCGAGGCGCACGGTACCCCAGTGCTTGGCCGGGGCTCCCCACCTCTGATCTGACGGCCGAAACCCCAGGCTGAACCCCCCGGGCTCTTGCCGCAGAGGAGGCCTCCGCTCTGTCCATGAGTTGTCGCACAGTCGGCGAGGTTAAGCTGAGCAGGGCCAGTGTGTTTCGCACAAGAACGGAGATTTCAAAAGCAGGAAGGGAGTGCGGGCCCGTCCCACCCAGAGAGCTGCACCTTGGCGGGGGGGGGGGGGGGGGGCGCTTAAAAATCCCTGAGAAACTGATGACACAGAGCCGGCCAGTCGAAACTCACGACACAAGTCTGTCCTTCGTTCCTGAAGACGCTGACAGGATTAGGAATCATTAGAGAGATGGAACGCAGCTCAGGGTTCGGGGGCTCTGTGCCGATTGCTATGCAGGTGAAGGGCAATGCGGATTTCCCCTGTGAGAAAGCCCCGGGGCCCAGGTGGATACCGAGGGGCCCGGCGCCTTCGGAGGGAGGCATGGCGTTCTGCAGACGCCCTTACTCAGCATCTCCGGTTTGGCTTCCAGAAATAACCACAGCCTGCCCTTTGACATAGGAGCTCAGCGCTGCAAAGCGACTCTGTTTCCAGAAGGGGTTGGGAGCGGGGGAGGGCGCGAAGTCGTGCCAGAACCGGTTTCATTATACAGTTGATGGCCCTTCGGGAAGTGGGGGCTGGAGCGAACAGGCAGCCACGAAACACGCCCAGGGCCGTGTCCACCGTGGACTTGGCGTCCTTGGGCTCCGAGTCCTTGACGGTTGGCGGCACGGGGCTGGCGAAGCTGCCCGGAGCCTCCCGGTGCCGCTCACCTCCCGCTCGGGCCCCAGGAAGCCGCCGCCGTGGGCCGGCGAAGCCCGCCGGCTGCACACCCAGGCCGCGCTGGCCGGGCGCCTCTCCCTCCGGCTTGCTGGGCAGTGACGTGGCCGGTCCGCCCTGGTGTTTTTCACAATTCCCTTTGAAATGCGGCTCATTACACAGAAGCAGAGCCAAATAAAAGTGCTCTAGAGAGGGAGCGGATTGCTGGCTACAGCTCAGAAGCACGGCCTCAGCCTTCGCTCGCATTAAACATTTAACGTGATCCCAACACGGTGCCGGGACTATGTCGGCATTGTTTAATTAGACTTAATTAAACACAGGGAAAAATCTAATACTAATTCAGGTCGAGCTTTTTAACCGATGACGAAACCTCCCCTTCTAGGTCGCTGTCTGTCAGTGGCCTTGCGCGTCACCCTCTCGTTAGCTGCGTCCGAGCTGGGGAGCCCAGCAAGAGGGACGGGGACGCTGTCCGCTGGCGACCTCAGGCCAGTGTGCACACCGTCTGACCCTTGACCCCTCCTCTGCGAAGGGCAGGAGTCGCCTCTGTCTTGCAGGCCGTGCGAGGATGAAATTGAACGGGACGCGTAGGTGAGGCCTTGGGCTCGGCAGCCCGTGAGTGACAGGCAGTGCGGTACTTGCTACTGCTCCCCGAGCCCCAGGTGAGGTATTTTTAACGTGGGTTTGAAGATGAAGAGGCTGATTGACACGTGCGTTTATTTTAACCGAAGCCTCGGGAAGCTTCTCCTCCCAGCGCCCCCTGCACCGCCGCCTGGAGGGGGGAGTGTCCCAGGGGGAGCATGTCACGCCGACCGACTCTCCTCCGAGCTGCGCCGTGGGCTCCCGCCACCGGCAGGTCTGAGTCCTGAGTCCAGCACTGTCACCCTGGGAAGGACGTGGCCAGGACCCCAGCCCGCACCTCCCCAGCCGTGCACCGTGTGCGGACATGCCGGGGGCGGGCGGCGCGGGGGTCACCACGCATGCCTCGGCCCTGACCCCTGCCACGCACGGACCTGTCCTCTCTTCTCGGAACGCCCTCGCGCCTCCACCCTCGCTCCACGCCGCCCCTTACCTGGACGATCGCAGCAGGCTCCAAGGACCCGCGCGCGCGCCCAGCCCCTTCCCCCTCTGCTCACACAGTCGTCTGGCCAGAGCCGGGTGTCGTGGCTGCGGTCTGCGCCATGGGCATTTACCCGCGGCCTCGCAGGACGCCGGGCGCCCGCTCAGCTCGCGCTCGAGTTCTGCCCCCTGCTTCCTCTGACTGCCGGAGGAGTCGGGCGGGGCGGGGAGAAAGGAGCCCCTTAGTCTCCCATTCTCCTCAAGCCCTCCTCAGCGAGCCCTCCGCGGTGACACGCGACGCCCTCTGACCCAACCCCGGGGGGCTGGGGGCGAGGAGCAGGGAACGAGGCGAGGACGGACAGCAGCTGCCCGCGGGCCTGCGTGCTGGGCTGCGTCTTTGGTGACAGGGGGACCCTTCATCAGTTTGCCGTCCCCCAGGACAAGCTTGGGGTCCAGTTCTGACTGTCTTTAACAAGGGGATTCAAAGCGGCGGGCTGCCTTTGAAGTTCCCTTTCATGAGAGGAGGCTCAGGAAGGCGCCTCGGAAGGCGTGGGCGCCACGTCGCTCATGGGGTTCGGTGTGGATGGCCCCGTCAGGGGGTGCGGACACCCAGCAAGCGATAGGAGTGGCCGCTGGGTCTTTAGTCAGGCGGGCAATGCCCACGCTGGGCCCTCCGGCTGGGCGAAGATCTCAGAGGGAGAAGAGCCGAGTCGGCGAATCCGAGCCCCTCCGCGCGCCCGCGACCTCTGCCCCACTCGGCCACACTGGGCGGCTGTGCGACGCCCACACCGCAGCCACGATGCCCGGTCTCTAACGTCATCGTGGGGCAGTTTCGAGGAGGAGAGGGTTTGAATAAACAGCCGTCATTCACTCTCTGCGTGGTTACAGACCTAGCGAACAAGCCAGCGCCAGGGTGTGGGTGAGCTGGCCAGCTAGCGCCCCCCTGCGCAGGGCTGACGGCCCCCTCAGCGCGCGGGGCGGCCTGGCCTCACCGCACGAGCCCCTTGGGACAGTCACCAAGCTTACAACTTCCCAGCCCTGTGTAAGTTAGAGAAGGGGGGAGGGAATGAGCCCGACGAACTGAACTTGAGCAGCTAGAAGATGCAGGGAGGGGTTGGTGACCACGGGCAGCCGCACGGGTCTCGTGTCTTCGTGGTCCGGTCCTCGTGTCCGCGCAGAGCTCCCCAGGTCTGTGCTGCTGTTGCTGCGCTCTGCAGGTACGGCCAGGGCCACCGCGTCCAGGACGAGGCCTGAGGCTTTTTCGATCATGAGTTGACAAGCTGCCTGAGGTTCGTATTGTCAAAACCCCCTGAATTATTCCAGGCTGAGACGGGCACTGAGCTTCGACACCCACAAACACGGTCCCGTCGCCCCGCTCCCGAGCGCTCTGCAGCAGGGCACGCACTGTGTCCGTGCAGCGGGCGAACGTGTCAGGGGCTGTGCACGGTGTGCCGGGAAGCCCCGGGGACAGAGAGAGGACCCGGAGGGCAGCGACTGACCTCGGAACCTGCCAGGCATTCGAGGGACAGAACCGATACTCACGGGACAGAGTCGCGGGCACCTCGCAGGTGCTGACTGCCAAGCCGTGTCCTGGAAGAGAAGTGCTGACCCCGAGGAGGCGTCGCTGTGAAGCCGCGGAAGGGACACCCGCGTCCGGAGGTGCGCGAGAGCCACCTGCACGATCGAGACGTGACGACGCAGCCGCGGTGCCCGAAGCATAAAGGGAGGCGCTGGCCGAGGGGCCGGAGACACAGGCGTCGGGAGGGGACCGGCCTCTGGCTGGGGGCCCCTGCGCCCGCCCCTGCCGGCCCCCGCGGGCCCGCTGGCCTCGAGGTGGCTGCCCCCGCACCTGCCAGTCCCCTGCTCACGCCGGGGGGCCCTGAGGGACGGATGGTGTGAGCCTGGCCCCAGGTCTGGCAAGGGCAGGCGGGACACGCTGCCGTGCAGGTCGTCAGTGGCCTCTCTCCTGTCACCAAGCCCTGTGCTGTGTGGTCACTTCCACGTCTACACCGCTAAGCTCCTTACCCACGTGCAGTGGAAAAGTCACCGTGGGGACTGCAGCAGAGCCAGCCAGCCCTGGGCTGTCCCTGCCAGCGGCCCCGCCCTGAGGGCCTGGGCGGGAATGACCCCCGCGGCTGCATTTCCTGCTGGGACGGTGTTTCTTTCCACTTCCTGTCTGTGGGGAACTGTGGGCGACTCAGGGAACAGACCGGCCTCCTTGCCTGGCAAGGCGTGGCCTGTGCCATCCTCTCGCTTCCCCAAGCAGAGGGAGCGCGCGGGCACCCGCCACCTGCTCTCCGCCCCACTGGACGGTCCTGTCTGCTCATCACCACGGGAGTTTGGTGAAGGAGGCTCAGAAGTACGGGTTTGACTCTTACTAGAATTCTCTCTGTTCCTCCGAAGGAACAGCTTCTGAGATCACGCCTTGGGGGATGTGAGTGATGGGGGCCGGGCCGATGCTGGATTACGTCGGGGGCTTTTTATCCACTCGGGATGGCCAGGCCCGTGATCTCGTCAGCTGTTTGCAGAGGCAGAAAATAGGGCAGCTGCCTCACTTGATGGAAGAGGACGCTGAGTCCCATACAGGCGGGGACCTTAGGGCCACACGCAGCTCAGTGCGGCCTGGGGGTGACCCATATATCCTGAGTGCTCCGAGTGTCCCCTGGGACCTGGTCTTGTGACAAGTTGCTTAGGGCCACGTAATAGGGGCTCATTGCTGAAGGGTCTGGTTAGAAAAGACTTCCAAATTTGTTCTCCTTTGCTTTCAAAAAAATTTAGCTTTCCAAGCTCTGCAAACAATGACACAGGAGTAGCCTCTTAACACGGAGCCGGAGCTGCCGTCCCAAAGGAGCCGCCTGGCACGGCTCGGGCCTCGAACCCTGGTTAGAACTGGGAAAATGGCCTCCCGGCTGGGCCTAGGGCGACACTGTGTCTCAAACACCTGCTTTCAAAGATGATAAGGATACAAATTTTACGACTACCAGACTGAAAATTAAAAACGTTGTTTAGAACTGGCGTCACTATGTTACCTTTTCTGCACCAATAACGACGCCTTCCTCCTGTGGATGTCACCGTCCTCTTCCCTTTGTCTTAAACACCCCTGGCCTTTGTCTCCTAATCAGAGCACCATTTGAGCTTCTGCCTGAATTAATGATTCCAGGACAGCTCTTCTTCTTGATCTCAAATAAACGCTTGCTGCCTCTCACTGTTTTCACAGCCACGCCCCCGTGATTCTTTTAGGCGGGTTTGGTGGTCATGAGCACGTTCGTCCCGAGGCGTTTTTCACAAGCAGCTGTTTATTAAAGCGCTTGCGGCAGTGATTAATTCCCGGCGCTCCGCAGCGCACCTGCTTGCTGCCTGATGGCACCACGCTCGGCTGGCGTCTGCGGCGGGGGCTCGGCCTGGATACCCCCACGCATGTTCGTTGCATGGGATCATTTATTTTATTCAAGAAAGACTTGTCTGAAAGCCCATCGTCCAAATAACATCCATGCCATTTGCCATCTTCACAGACAACTGGCACTTCTTAATAAACAAACAAAAAAAAATAGCCAAGGAAGTCTGTGGGTTAACAATTTGCATTAAAATCTCTGAGGAGGACATCTGTTAGCTGAAATTCCAAAAGCAGTGATTGATTCATGACGCCCTAAATCACATCTGTACAGGGACGGAGGGTGGATGGGCTGCGAACTCTGGCAGAAAAGCATCTGTCAGCAGCCAAACCCGGATCCAAGAACGTACAGCGCAGCGTGAAAAGCAGCATCTGACGCTGCGCCTGGGAGCGGCGGGCGTGGGCGGAGCCTGTTGTGTGGGCGGGGCCTGCCCGTGTGGGCATTGCCTGCCTGTGTGAGCGAGTGTGGGCGGAGCCTGCTGTGTGGGCGGGGCCTGCCCGTGTGGGTGGGTGTGGGCGGGGCCTGCACATCCACACCTAACTGAGAAAGGCGAGGACCTGCCTGGCGCCTGGGTCCCTGCGTTCTCAACCCCATGCTGCTGGAAACGATGCTTGGCCGGGCTGTCCGTGCTGTCCGCCTGCGTAGTGTGGTGAAGTCAAGCCAATAACATGAGTTCAGAGAGAGGCTTCTGCGGCTTCCGCCATCGGCAGGTAGCAGAAGGCCAGCTCCTCGTGGGAGAGCGGTACAGTTCAGGGCGGCTGAGGGAGCGGCAACCCTTGGACCCAAAACAGCGGTTGACAGCACTAACTCCTGGCCAGTCAGTCAGTTCACCCAGGGAATGCTTTGCTGCTGGGCCAGCTCACTGAAATGTAACGTAATTCAATTCGCTGAAATCAATTTGCAAATGTATCAATTGGGTGAATTACCTGGGAGCTAAACGGTGTCCCTTAGCTGCTAATAAAATGAGTGGCAATTCTGTTGCTGCTGGTTTCATCCCCGTTCTAGATGGTTGGGCGAGCCCCCTGCCCACCGGGGAGGTTTTCAGCGGGACCTTCCGGACTCTCTGAGTTCACAGGTTTGGGTCTTAGAGTGGCAGGGTTGACTTGCAGCTGAGACAGTTACACACTTAGAGCCACATGCACATTTTATCGGATTTCCTGGAACCGGGTGAGATTGTGGGTCACAGCGCCCAGCTCATGATGAGAACTCACTGTGTGTGTGTGACCCTTCCTTCGGCTGGGGCGTGGCCTCGCTACCAAGACTGCTGTGGGTTTTCCATGCTAGGCAGTTGCCCTCATGTAATTCTGCTGTCCGTCGCGTGGGTGGGGGGATCATGTCACCTCCCCTTCAAGCAAGGATGCTCACGTCAGTGCTGCAGGGCTCTTGTAGACTGGGGAAAAGACTGGCCTTTTGACAGCCTGAGCCTTGGTCCCCGGGTCGGCACGTAGGGCGGGGAGCGTGGGGGCCTGCTGCCTGCTCCTCGAGCAGTGGACCAACTGTGGCTAGTGTGGGGCCACTGGGGACAAGACAAGTGACGAGTGCGGTCCCAGGAAGGAGGTGGTCCCAGCACCATGGCCTGCGTCCACTGCAGTTCACCAGGGGTGTCTGCCCCTCGCCCTTCTGCCGGCTACGCCCCTCTGCCTCCCCTCTTTTCCTAGCTGCCCCGGGAAAAAGCCCTCTGCTGGACACCAGTCCCCATGTGCTGCCCAGTGCTCCTCCAGGTAAGAACGTATGGGGTCACGTGCCTTCCGAGCATGTAAGGCCGCCCACCTTGCCGTCTGGTTGGCAGGGAGCCCTCACTAAGCAGCGGTCACCACACGGCAACAATTTATCAGGAACGTAATTGGAATTAAGTTAAAGATAGCTTTAGCATTACTGTATTTTCTTCTCATTCCTTGAGAATTAGAACTTTGTGCAAGGATGAGGGAACAGGTGTGTTCGATGCAAGCTCCGGGCCTGACCTCCACAGATGGGGGAGTCGCTGTGAAAGACGAGGGATCTGCCGAGGGGGGATGGGCGGGGGGACAGCTCCTCCCGCGCTGACCCCATAGCCCACCACGCCTGCCCAGACTTTGGGCACAAGGTTGGATATGAGCCCTGCATTTTTAGAAATATATGCATAAAAAAAAGGAGGCCATATTTTAGTCACTGCATAAACACCAACCAAGAAAACAGCCCAGAAGAAGGGCTTTTCCAAGGCTTTCAAAATTAGCAGATAATAACAGCAGGGTTTCTAAAGTTTGCAAAGGGGAAGCGACAGGCGTGCGCCCCGCCCACCCCGTCTCTGCGCCCCGCCTGCCTCAGCCAGGAGGATGCAGGGACCACAAACCAGCTCGTCTGATCACCCGGGAGGCACACGATGACACCGATTTGCATGCCGACAGCGGGCCACAGGTGGGGCAGGAAGGGAGCCGCTGACATTTCCCAGTCTCCCGAGAGCACCCAGAGACTCTCACCTAACGGTAATGAAAACAGTGTGAGATTTAAAGCCACCAAGGACAGCTTTAAACACACCACCTCCCTCCCAGCGGTGACATTAAAGAAGTGGCTCAGATGTCAGAGAGCACAAAGCGCTCCCTGGGGACCCAGCACAGTCCGGACGAGTGATCCGAGTGTTCACACTGATGTCTTACTACGCGCCACCCGGCCGCCACCCCAAACGTCGTCCGAAGTGTCCGCACACCAGCGGAGTCGGAGTGGCACAGTAAACGCCCGCAGGGCCTGGCTAGCTCCCACCCACCCCAGGTCCCCAGCAGGTGCGCGGTGGGGCCCCCGCGGCAGCCCGCAAGCCAACTGGCGACTGCGGGGGTCCCACTTGGGGGGGAGTCTGGGGTGAAACCATCAGGGGTATTTTCAATGCGGCATTTCATCATCTCATCCCTGAAGAGCTTGTACGCGAGTTTCCAGAGTAACAATTTAGATGTCTTTGTCGGAATTAACATCTTGCAGCTCTTACAGCCCTGGAAAAAACGGAATATTAGTCAGGTGTTTAGTTGCTAAGAAACAGGGGAAGCAGGCCGCCGGGGAGAGAAGTGCGTGGGGCTCGCGGCTTGGTCGCTGGGATTGTGGACAGCGGCTCCCTCTGCAAGCCTCCCACTCGCCCTTTACACAAAGACGCTGTCTCCCGTTTCTGAAAACGGTCCCCTGGTTTCCAAAACCGGCCCTGAAAACGTGAGACCCAAGCCCAGTGTCCCCGAGTCGGGCCATGGGCCCTCCTGGGGGCCTTCGCTCCGCATTCGCGGTCCCCGGCCACCCTCCCTGGCTGCACCGGCCTCATTCACACCTGGCCATAGTGGGGTGCGTGCGCCATGGGCGCATGACCAGAGGTGGGGCGATCAGAGTCTGTGTCCTGGGAGATGGGATTCCGGGGTGAGCGTCTCCGATGTGGAGACATCAGCCGGGGGCCTCGTGCACCCTGCCCCAGGCATGGGCCGCGGGAGGCCGCAGTGGGCGGAGCACGGTCCGCGGAAGCCCAGAGAGGCCGCCGCCGCCCCGGCCGCCCGCGGGCTGCCCTGCACCTGGGCCCCGGGCTGTGAGGAGCACGGGTCCAGCTCTCCTGGCTGACGGGCGAGACGCGTGAGGCTCAGCGGCCACGGTCCCGAGAACCCTCTGCCTCGCCCCTCCTCCCCCCCCCTCCCCGAGTCCAGGCGGCGCCGGCCCCGTGTCCCCAGCACCAGCCGCGACGGGAGTGCTGCAGCATCCTGGGGGGTCTCCAGCGGGAGTCGCCCTCCCCACGGCTCTGGCCTGAGAGGTGCCTGCTCTGGGCAGGGCGGCCGCTCTGACATGGGTGCTGGTCCGAGGGGCTCCGCCCGGGCCCCGGGGCTCCGGCGGCTTTTCCTTCCTACAACGTGCCACTTGAGACACCTGGGCCCGAGTGACTCGTGAGGGGCGGAGGGCACGAGGGCGGCTTTCCGCGTCTGCCCCGCCCCTCCCGGCCGGCGCCCCGGGATTCCACTTCCGGCGGAGGACATCGGCCCCGCCTCCCTGCTCGTCGTCTCTTGGAGTCCCAGCCGCTGCTTTTCCCGCCGCGGCAGCCCGTGAGATCACGGGCAGGGTGACGATGAGGCTTTGTGGGACTGTCTCACTCTCCCGAGAGAATCGGGGTGCCGCCCCTGAGCGGCCCGTTCCCATGGCGATGCCATGCGCACAGTGGGCTCTGCAGTGAGCCCCTGGTGGGCTGTGCTCTGGGACACACAGCAAACTCCTGTCCTTCTGCCCCTGACCGCCCAGGTGGCCTCATCCCCTGACTAACAGGGGTTGCTGGAGAGAAGGCTCCAGAAAGTTCTAAACCCAAAGGATTCTCCAACTTCTAAGCAAACAAAATGGGCGTAACCATTTCAGATCTTCGCTCTCCTTGTTGTTAAAATGAGCAAACCCCAGATCATCGTATTCTTATTTTTTAACTTCTCAGTGAGGAAAGCAGTACCTCCCCGAGTAACGTGTCCCCCTGCCATGGGGTTGGGGACAGAAGCGTGCACATACCAGGCCTTTCCCGACATGCAAGCCTGGTCACCCAGACAGAGGGTCCTCCTGGCTAGTGTGGCCGGCCAGCTGAACGTCCACGCCCTCGCCCCCAGAACCTGGGACTGTTGCCACACAGGGCAGCGGGGACTTGGCAGACACAGTCACGTTCAGGACCTTGAGGCAGGAGGTGTCTGGATTATCTGGTGGCCTCGCGTCATCGTTATAAGAGGGGCAGGGGGTGGGAGTCAGGGCGAGGTGGGGTGATGCCACGTGCCGGCTTTGAAGGAGAGGCCATGAGCCGAGGATCGCCAGAGGCCCCTGGAGGCTGGCAGTGCACAGAGAGGACCCCACGCCGGAGCTGAGAGCAGGGCGCAGGCCCCGACGCCTCGCGTTGGCAGCTCGGCTCAGAGCCGGGAGTGGGGAGCGTGTGCGGCCCTCGGGCGCCCAGCTCCCGGTGATGCGTTGTGGCAGCCCTGCTGGTCCTTGTCCCCGCCCAGTTTGCATTCTCTGTCGCACGTTTGGCCCGGCGACAGGCCAGGCGTTCGTGGCTGGCGGTGTCTTTCCGGGAAGCACGGAAGCCCCGACGAGAGCAGAGCTAGTCTGTCTGCTGCGCGGTGGCCCCCGCCCACCCCGGGCATGCGGGGGCCGCTCGGTGAGTGCCTGCTGCTTGAGTGACAGCGTCGTGCTCGCGGGGCCGGAGCTTCTAGTGCGAGGTCAGGAAACTGCCTTGCACCCAGATCCAGACGCAGGGCGCGGATGAGGGAGAACATGGTCTCCGAGCCCCCGTTCGCCCCCTGCCACCTGCGCCTTACCAAGGAAGCAGTGCGCGACCGCCCGGCCATGTCCTTGTCATTTGGGGTCTCAGGGCAGTGCCTGGCCGTCACTTAGATGTACCCGCCTTTCCACACCGATGGCAAAGGACCCACTCCCATCATTCAGAAGCTTGCGGTGGGCGGTGACTTGGGTCTCAGGCTCACCAGAGGACCAGGGGGCATCTGTCCAAGGTCCTGAAGACGCGGCCCGTCATCCAGCACGGCCGGGGACCACAGGGCACAAATGCACACGGTCACCTGGTCCCAGCAAAGAGCCTGCGTAACTCCCAAATTAAGGCAGAGGAAAAACGAGGAAACGCATTATTCTGCTCCCTTAAGTGCCCAGTGCCATATGTATGCGTCTGCAAAGACTCTGCTTTGCTGGGCGACTCAGATCCCGCGGGTGCCCCAGAGGAGGCCTTGCGGGGCGCTGTTTAAACGAGAAGAAAATTGGTTATAAATCAACTTAATTCTGAAACAGATTAATCCAAGGAGAACTGGATTTTCTGAGACACGGTGGCTCCATTAAGAAGTGCCAGGACTCCAAAGGGGGGGGAAGTCTCTCTCAAGTCAGAGTCATAGAAACTTTTTAAACTGTGGCAATATTGTATTTTAGCATGTTTTCTCTAATCCCACTGTCTTCGTGGTTTTCATTTATTTCAGCAGATCGGCATAACAAGGAGACATCGCGTGCTGGAGATGGGCAGAGGCAGCGGTCACGCGTGGTCCAGAGCGGAGGGGCCTCCGACCCCCGCTGCCCTCTCGCCCCTGGAGGGAGGCCCTCACCCCCAGGGTGTGCGGTGGGGCTCGGTCATTGCTGGCCGCGCCCTCGCCTCTGACCGCCACTCGGGGATGGGGGCACCGAGGCCACCAGCATCCTCCCCCAGGGAGAGGCAGAGGGGACCCTGGACCCCATGCTCCCGATGGGCGAGCCCGTCCTGGGAACTGCACACAGTGGGGAGGAAGGGCGCGCCCGGGAGTGGTGGGCGAAGGGATGGGTGTTATCCAAGTGTGGAATTTGCTAATGACCCTCGTCTGGGGCTTCCCAGGGGTGGTTTCGGTGCCCTTGGGCCGAAGAAGACGTTTGTTCTGAGCTTCTCCTGGCTCCTGAAGCAGGTCCAAATCTGTTGACAGCGCAGGATTTCTCACCGGATTTCCTGTTTTCCTCTATTTCCTTATAAACATGCAGCTTCTTTTTCCAGTTGCCAAAGAAATTCACATTCTTTATGTACATTTTGGAAAACGTAGGCAATTACTGAGAAGAAACTGCAGCCCTCGGCAGCCCTGCCTCCCGGCGCCTCCGGCCGGCGTGTGCATGTGCGCGTGACACGGGTGTGACAGCCCGTGCTGCTGGGGGCCCCGGGCCACGTGGGGTCAGACGGGACAAACGGGCACCACGTGGCCCCAGAGCTCTCGGGCAGAGGATCTGGGTACAGTGGAGATGGTTTCTGGTAGGTTGTGTTACTTGGGACTGAATTTCGAACGGATGCTTTTGCAGGACTGACTGACCGATGTCACCACAACAGGACCCTTGGCTTGGGGTTCATTGTCTGTGAGTGGCCCAGGGGAAAAGATCAATTATAAGGCCCCGAGGAGAACCTGGGGGGCCCCAGAACAGAACGACACCAGCTGCTCATGAAGGCAAGCACCCAGAACCGGGGTCTAGCGACAGCCAGGGGCGCTGCGTCCCCCCCGCCCCGCCCCATGCTTCTCCCTGTGTGGGGCCAACACGACGTCCCCAAAGTTCTGTTCTTTAAGCTGCTGGTGAGGATGGACCTCTTTCTCTCCATCTCGATTTCATGTTTGTCAACCCCAAAATATAAGGCCAAAGCACTCATTTGAGAGAGATCAATGAGAATAGCTACTCGGGGCGCACGGATTCCGGCAGGAGCCCAAATAGTGTTCTGCTTAGGACACAAAGGCCGGGGTGCTTAGGACAAAGGGACCAGGGACGGCGTCGACCATGGGACGAGGCGTTGCTACCGGTGCAGACAATACAGCGACGCCAATTCTAAGCAACGTTTTTAATTTTCGGGCTGGTAGTCACCGTATTCGTGTCCTCGTCATCTCGCAAACGGATGCCTGAGAGACGGCGTCGCCCTGGGCCCCATCGAAAGGCCGTTTGAGGCCCGAGCCGGGCCAGGCGGCTCCTTTGGGACGGCAGCTCCAGCTCCGTGTGACGCGGCTGCGTTCGTATTATGTGATTTTGCACGTTCTACGGAGGGACACACCGACGGGTGACCACCCGTGCGTCCCCGTCCAACATCCCTGCGTCCCTCTGCGTCTCTTTAAACAATCATGCATCCACGGTCTAGACTGCCTGGCCCGGGAGCAGCTGTGACACCTGCCGACGTGACCGGCCGGCCCTGGCCCGGCGCTGGGCCTTCGCCCGCTCTGCCCCGAGTCCCACCGCGGGCAGAGGGCGCGGGCCGTCAGCAAGCCCAGCGTGCCAAGCCCTCGCGGCCCGTCTGATCCACCAGCAGCGACGGCTTCCAGCCCGGCAGCTCTGGCTCCGGCCGAGGGAGACGGTGCCGCCTGGCCCGTCCCCGCCTGGGCCCCCGCCTGCAACGGCCTGTTCGCACGTGGCGGCGTGTGTGGACGCCGGTGACACAAAAGGTATCATCAAGTGTGATTGAAAATCAAACTGCTATTTCGTTAATGGGCCCCTTATCAGGAAGCGCCGCAGCGGGCGCCCGCGTGCTGTTGCTATAGATACGCCTCTCCTTGCGCACTCCCGAGCAAACAGCGCTGAGGGCTCTGGCGCCGGTGAGCTGTCCTCGACAGACATCGTTATCCCGGGCGGCTGGACGGTCTTTATTTGAATGCTTCGAGTTGATGAAAAATGTTGCAAATGCAGATTGTAGAGGACAAAAAACAAACGCAAAACCAAAAAGAAAACAAAAACAAAAAACAAAAAAAAAGGTGTAATTTATATCTTTCCAGGGATTATTGTTTCTTAAAAAAATGAACACCGGCCAGCCCGCTGTCTGTTCTGGACCCACAGAGATGGTCACGTGAAGGTGATCCTGCTCATCACCCCTGGGAACGCGCTTCCCCAGCACCTGGTCCTTAGAAGCGGCCTTGGTGACGCTGGCTGCGTGACGTGGGGGGCAAGAGGCCGCACCGCGCGGAGCTGGGTGCCTGGGAATACCTGGGAGATACATTACTTCTCGGGGGTCTCTTTCCGAGCTTGCAGAAAATCGGCCAAAGCAGACCCAGAGACATGGATGATGAGCTCCGCCTGGCGATGGGACGGAAAGGCCTGTCCCCAGCATCACCTCTGACTACACTGTTTGGGCCTGGCCCCCCTCCGGGCTCTGCTCTCCAGTGGCGGGGGTGCCAGGGGGGAAGGGGGAGCGAGCCTCTCTCCGTGGGAGTTCTCAGGCCACACGGCCCCCAAGGAGCTCGTTCCTTGGCTCGGGAGTCCCCTGAAGGGCAGCAGGTGGTTCTAGTGGGAGGCAAGGGGTACGACCGTCGACCTTGAAGGCGGTCCACCAGGAGTGACTTCTTAGCTGGGCGTGCAGAGGAGTGGCAACGGCGCGGCCCCCTCCCTCACGCCGAAACCCGAGGCATGACGTAAACTGCTGCCTCGTTCCAGACGAGGCGACCAGCAGCCAGCCAACGGGCAGGGCGCCCGCGTCCCGCCCCTGACGGCGTCTGAGCCCCGGGTCGTGGCTGTGGAGGCTCAGACTCGAGTCGTGGACCTGGGGGGAGGCGCGCGGGCCCTGCGAACGGCTGTCCTGCTAAGGAACGCGCTTGCCCGGCGCCACGGAGCCGGCTGGCGGGTCGCAGATGTTGTCCCTACGGAGACACCACAAGTCCAGTAAAATTCCTGGTGTCCCTGAAGCTGTGGGACTGGCCCCTTTGCAGGAATTCGTGCTGGGGCTGAGCTCGCTCTTGCGACCGGTGGGCAGCATCTCTTCCACGCTCACGCGGAAGGCTTGAAATCCACCGTGTAGGGCCGTTTGCACCGTGACAATTGGCCGAACCTTGTTTCTGGTGGTTGAACATTTACTAGCACGATGCTGATCGAGGGATATAGCAAGGCACTAAACTACTTTTGGGCCGGCACTGGGCTCGCTTCCTGCAAATGGTCACCTTTAATCCCAACAGTGGCGGCAGCCCGAGAGATGGATATTAACATCCCAGCTTTGCAGACAAGGAAACTGGGGCTCAGGGAGTTGGGTGGCCGGCTCTGGCGGCGCCGAGGAGGACTCGGGGTGTAGGCAGAGGTGAGGGTTCTCGTGCTGTGTGCTCCCCCCGTGGAGCCCGGTCGGGGGCCGACCCCGTGATGCCATTCTGTGCAGAGCCCGCGGGTGCCTCGGAGCTGCGCCTCACCCGGGCCGAGTGTCCTTCGCTGACACGGCCTCAGGGCGCTGACGAGGACGCCTCTCCCCGCTCCGTCGCCGTGCAGAAGCTAAGGTGCCAGAGCTCCGTCTGTCCCCGTGCTTTGTCTTTGTCTCTGAATGTTTGTCTACGGAAAGCTCATTTCCGTGGAGGGCCGGATAGCAAAACCTGCCGGTTTTGAACCCCCAGAGGTGTGTCTGTCACAACGTCTCCACTACGAGTCACCGGATGGAAACAGGTGGGCGTGATCATGTTCCAGTAACCGGTGATTTTTGCAAAAACAGGGGCGGCCGAATTTTGCCTGCTGCCCATAGATTGCCAACTCCTGCTTGAGAGGGTAAACGCAGGTAACCGAAATTTAAAGTGTGCGTCGCATCCATGGGGCTCAGTAAAGTTTCTGGGTTTTTTTTTTATTTTCATTTTGAACAAACACAAGGAAGCTGACAACAATTTTCTCTCGAAATTTCTTTCCTCTTCACTGAGTTCATATGGAATTAATTCAATGATGCTGAAAGTAAAATTTCCTCTCGTTTATAACATCGCGTCGGACCTTTCAGTCATTTATTCAGCAAATACCGACGTGGCCCCCGGGCTGCCTGGGGTGCCGCGCTCAGGCGCTCAGGACGTGGGGGCCGCGAGGGGGCGAAGCTGCGGTTTGGTGGCTGTGCGGGGCCCACGCAGGTGGACTCGCCGACCGATGTGCTGCGGAAACACGGGGCACCCACGGTTCCAGCGGCCAAGGTCCGGCTGGGGACCGGGGACCGGTTCTGCGCCGCGGCCAGCCCTTCCCCTTGGCCCCGCCTCTCTGCAGGGCGTCCTGACAAACTCCGCCCTCTGTCTGTTTTCCATTGTACAGCAGCGCGCTCCTCCGCAACTCCTAGCTCCTCCGTGTGGCTTCTGTCACAGCTGGAGGACCCCGCCTGGAGCGAGGGACGGGAAGCCAGACCCTCCTCTCCGGCTGCACTGAGCACACTATGTGGCTCCCGCGAGGCTCGCGGTGACTGCTGGGTGTTAACGAAGCGTCATGGAAACAGGGGACCACTTAGCCATGCCTGTCCAAAACCCACGGCCCCCGGATGTCCTGTGCCAGGAGGCCATGGGCCTTGCATCGTGTCTCCCGATAGGAAATGGACATGGCAGTGGGACTTCGGTGATAAACGTGCCGGTGGCGGCTTGGTGGGGGAGGGGCACGGTTTCGTGTCCACCGAGCAGTGCGGGGACCACTTCACGCGACTCGTAAGTTCAGTGCCCGTTGGCGGTCAGCGCGTTTCAGGCGAGCGCGTCGGGACAGCTGAGTAAGGGACGCGGCCAGAGGCACCCGAGCGGCCTCGCTGGCCTCGTTCCGCGGATCGCCGGGCGTTCGACTTCTGCAGCGGGGGGCGGAGGATGCGGCGTGATGCTCGGAGCACAGTCGCGGGGCCGGTCTCGTTCCTGGGATGTGAGTGAGGCCGAGACCCGGCTGGCCGCTGCCTGCGAGCGTCACAGGGGACACCGGGTGGCGGTGGGGGCGCCCGGGTCGGCCGCCAAGCCTGGGCATCGGAGGCCACCCGAAGGGAGCGGTGGGAGCGAGGTCCTTCCGTCCCGTCGTGTGGGGTCAGCCGCGCCCTCCTCCCACAGAGCCGGCGGGCCTGAGAGGCGGGCGCATCTGATTCTCCTGGGGGTTCCCAGCTCCATGGCCGAATCGAGTGCCTTGGTTGGGGGCCTTATTCCTCACGCCCCCCAGACGGCGCAGGATTCTGTCCTTTAAACGACCAAGCTTGCGTTCCCAGCTCTGTAAATGGCACTGCTACTGAATTCGATCGATGCCCCTTCTGACCAGCCTCTCTCTCCAGCCCCCCGCCCCCGCCACAGCCCGGCTCTCCCCCCAAGCTGCTGTCCCCTTCCCTCGGACCTCCGGACCACAAGCCCCCCACCAACGGCATGCAGGGGCTTCTCCCCCGCCCCCCGCGGCATGCAGGAGCTTCTTTCAGAGCATGAAGTCAGACCCTGTCACTCCCTGGCCTAAGGCCCCTCCTCTGCCAGCACAGGCCACGCCCCCCCAGTTACCTGCCCTCCCCCCCCCCCCGCTCCCTCCCAGCAGCACCTCCCTCCGTCCCCTCTCAGCCCCCAGCGAGACTGAACTCCCCATGGGTCCCCGTGCCCCCCTCGCCCTGCTTTCTCCTCCTCTGGGCCCTGCAGATGCAGCTCTGCTCCCTCTCATGCCTCCCCGCCGCCCTTCCGGGCTGAGCTCGGATGGCTCCCCTTTCACCAGGAAGCCCCCCCCACCCCGTCCCCCAGTCAGGGGGAGGGGCCTCTGTCTTGCCCACAGGGAGCTCCAGCTCCCGGCCCACCTGCCAGGCGGCATGAGTGTGGCTGGCGCTGTGCCCACACCTCCTTCCGCGTGGCCCGGCCTGCCTGGCCATCGTCCCGCCCCTCTGGCCAGGCCCCTCCCCGACTCCGTGGCCCCCCTGCCCGGCACAGCCCCCACCTCCGTACCCGGCTGCCCAAGTGCTGGAGAATCAGCCATGACGTGAGTCGCGGGCTCGGACGCGGTGTGGAAACGCCCCAGCCCCCCGCACGCCCAGGCGGGATGCCTCTCAGGTGTGCGCTCTCTGCCCTGGGGCCCAGAGACCCTCAGTGGGTTAACCGCCAGGCTCTCGTGGTGGCAGCTCCCTGACGCACCTTTATTTTCTTCCTTCTCTCCCTCCATCCCTTCTCCCCTCCCCCGATGGCTTTCCTGGGACTCCCTCCCAAATACATCTAAACTTCTTGCTCTCGAATCCTTGCCTCAGGCTCTGCTTCTGGGGGGACCTGAGTGAAGGCGACGACTATTGTCACGCGGTTGCGGTTCCTGCTCTCAGCCTTGCTGGGCGGCCAGCCCTGTGAGGGCCCAGGACGGCCCTGGATGGTGTAGGATGATCCGGACGGCCCTGGATGGCCTTCCTCCATGCTGAGCATCGCATCCTGCCTGGGGCCTGCGCCTGGCGCCTGGCGGAGCTTCAGTAAACATGCAGCAGGCTCCGGGAGCCAGGAGCGCTCACCCCTGGTTCAGCCAACCAGCAAGCAGCAGGGTGCTGGTCTCGGGGGCCCCTGGGCTCCGGGGCCGAATGTGCCTGATTGGGGCAGGAGAACGTGGGGAGGGGACGGTCGTTGCCGAAGGGGTGTACCGTCTTCCCCACTTTCAGACTGTGTGTGCTGTGCCGAGCCTTCCGCGGGCCTTCCAGACTGCCGGGGTGAACGGGAGGCAAGGCGGTACTAGTCTCGAAGACACGTGGAGGGTCTTTACCCCTCTCCAGTTAGAGAGGCTCATGAGCTCTTAGTCATTTGGAATCGCTACTTGCTCTCGAATCCTTGCCTCAGGCTCTTACTCAGCGTGACTTTAATTGAGAACGGCGTCTCACCCGCAAGACAAGCCAACGCCAAGGAAAAGAGAGAGACAATGAGATATCCTTGACTCGTTTCTTTCTGCTTTAGGTCTCCATCGTGGGCATTTACTTTTTTAAAAGAAAAAAAGGTTATTTATTGACCCAACTCCCTTGCACAACTTCCTTTATCGATAATTACTCTTATTACCATAGAAACGGCACCCAGGCAAACAGAAATCACCCACAATTTTCTATTGCCAAAGTTCGCTCATGAGACGGGGCAGCCGGAGCGAGTCCCCAGGAATGCTCGGGAGATTACGTAATCCCCCACGAAGCCTCCCGACGGCGCGAAGCAAACGCCTTCCGCGTCTTTCGCCCCCTCGACCCCTCGTCACAGCTCGTTCCGCACAGGAAGGCTGCCGCCGCGCTCTCGCTAATGGCCGGGGGTAACTGCTGTGAGATTCCAGGCTATTTCTGACAATTCCAGATAATTAATTCTCTGGAATGGAGAGAGTGGTGTCGCACAGGAGGACGGGCGGACGGAGGGAACCGTGGCCGAGAGACGGCGTCTGCGGCCATCGGCGTGGCTCAGGGGAGCGGTCGTGGGGACAGGAGGGGCCCCCGGACGCGGGGTGCTGCTCTGTTCTCGGGGAGCGGGTGGCGGAGGGTCTGGGGAAGGAGCCGTCTGTGGCTCACAGCTGGTCCAGGTGACGTCCGCCTGGATGGAACCCAGGAAGCATCAGCGGCCAGTGTCGCAGAGTGACCACGCTTCGGGGGGGGGAGGTCCTGGCCCGAAGCTTGGGAGGACGCACGCTCTGAAGGAGCGAGGGGAAGGGGAGCAGAGGCCCCTTCATCTTGTTAGTGGACACCTGTCCACGCACATTGGCGCCCGCGACTCACGTCGGGTCACCCAGTGCCCATGGTTGGCTGGGGGTCGCGCAGTTCAGGAAACTGAGTTAGAGGTTAAGTCGTTCATGGCAACAAGTCATGTACAGTAAAGAGTCTGGAAAAGTCACCAGGGCCGTTCAGCTTATGAGGCGCTGTCACACCCGAGTCCCTTTAATCAGGTACGAAAGCCGACAGTCTCAGAGGTCCGAGCCGGCTCCACTCCCTCCCGGCCGAGGGGGCTGCGAACCCACAGCTCACGCTGAGTTCCCGCCCAGGGCACCCCACAGCTTTGTCACCTTGCCCCTTCTAGAACCTTCACACGGCGACGGGTCCCGAGAGGCTCCCTTTGATGGCCCCCTGCACGCGGACGCCCTGAGGGTGGCCGCCTGCTGACCTTTGCCCCCCGGGCGCCCCCTGTTCTGCCTCGCTGTCTCCCGTGCCCTGGGCCCCGCACGGCCCCGTGACGGTGCGTCCCCTTTCCGCAGAGGTTCTGGACGGCACCGGCTAGTCCTGGAGGCCGCTTCAGCAGTCCGGACCCGGACGTGCGAACGCAGAGCAACTTGGACCCCCAAACAAAGGCATCTTTGTATTCTAATCGGTGTTGCCAACTTCCTGGGGAAGCATTCCTCTCCAAGCAAGCAGAGCTGAGGAGAAAGGGCCAGGGGGCAGTCCCGGGGGGCTTCGCAGCGGGCACTGGAGGCTGCGGCCCCCGCGGAGCCGCTGAGGTCACTTCCCGTCCGCTGGGTCGTGCTCGGTAAAGAGTCGGGACGAGTTGGGGAGGAAGGGAGTTAGTCCTCCCGCGGGGGCGTTTCATTACCTCCAGGTTCTCCTTTTCTTTCATCGGCTGAGAAGCTGCGGAGGACCAGCGAGGAAGGCCCCCCGGGGGTGCACGAGCCGGTGTCCGCTCCGGGCGCTCATGGGGTGAGTGGGGTGCTGTTTTCCCCGGGGGAGCGGGGGCTGCTGGCCTCTGTTGGTGGCTGGTGAGCCCAGCACCCAGCTCCAGGCCTTGCTCGGGAGCTGTTCTTGTCTCCTGGCTCGTGTGGGCCCCGAGGGCTCTGGTCCTGCCTGCGGACAACCCTGGGCTTGACCCTCACCTCTGGGTGTCATCGGCGGTGTGGCCTTGGGGCAGTTACAGAGCAACCGCTCCCCGCTTTCCCCTCATCATCTGGTAAACCCCGAGGCGGTGGCCGTGGGGGGCCCTGGGGGTGCTGCTTCGGCGCCGGTCCGGCGGGGGCGCACAGCACACAGCTGAGTCATCGTTACCATCTGCGTTATTATTGTGGCCACGCGCACCTGCGCGCGCCGGCTCTCAGCAGGGAGCGAGCCCTCGGTCCGTGCCCTTCGCCGCAGGATGTGGGGCTGGCTCTGCAGCGTGTGGGTGACCGAAGGGACGGCCGCGCACGGGTGATGGAGGACGCGGCCGCGTCGACCTCCTCGGGGGCTCCAGGAGGCTGAACCGCAGTCTGCAGTCCACGGAGGTTCTCGAAGCCTTGGTGGGCCGCACTGCCAGGCAGTTTCTTAGAAATGCAAACGACCACACCCCACGCTGGACCTACTGAATGGGGAACTCTGCCCCTCAGAATGACTCGGATGCTTTCTCAGGCTTGGGGACCCTCCGCTCCGTGTCCCCCTCTGTCTAGGGCTCCCCCCATTAACCAATTTCCCATGGGATTGTGGGCAGGTAATGACCCAGGGAGAGGAGGACCAGGGGACAACATTCGCACCAGAGGCCCCTTCAGCTAATGAAGAAGAGTCTGACCCCACGGGGGATGTCGGCGTCACCTGCGGGAGAGTAGACGTCGCTCGCGTGGCCGGGGCCGGCGTTTCGGGCAGCGAGAGGCTGAGCGGCTGAGCAGGGGTTGGGGGGGGGCGGGGGCTCTGCCTCTCTCCTCTCCCCTCTCCCCCCCTTCAGTCCCTTTTTTTTCCCTTCCTTTTTCTTTTTAACTTCGCTGGCTTGTTTCTTTTCTTTTCGCTGGATAAAAGAACAGAGAACCAAAGCATCAGCGAAACAGCTGGTGGTGATAGACTTTTTTTCAATTTCCAGACGGGTAACTTTGTAAATTACCCGGCATCAAACATGAAGATTAATATGTAAAACGTTCATCACTGGAGATTATTTTCTCATCTTTAAATATGCCGTTAGGGGAGGAAACAAGCCCGAAGCGGCGGCTGGACCGGTTGGCCCCGGCCGTCGGACGCGTGGTCCTCAGGGGCTGGTCAGCCGTCCAGATCGGTTAGGACACACGAGGACACGGCACACTGGCCTTTAGGGAAACGCTGTGTAAACACAAACGGAGTCCGGTCCACACCAGTCGGGCTTGGAAAAGTGCAGAGAAAAGTCCCCTCCGCCACCCTGCGAGGGACACGGGGAAGCGGCCGTCACACGGTGGGCAGGGCGTTCGCTCTTCGGAGGCCCATGTGCAACGCGGGGCGCCAGGAACACAGGAGAAGCGCACGTCTAGCTCGGCCATCCTGCCTCAGTTCCTGCCCTGGAGAAGAGCCTCGCACGGCCCACCGGGAGCATGCCCGGAGCTGCCCGTTGCAGCGTCGCCAGTTATAGGGAAACGCCGGGGAAGACAAAATATTCATCCCTGCAGAGGGGGCAAGTCGGGACTACGAGACACAGATGTTATGAACAGACCAGACCAAGCGTGGTAGCGCGGAGAGATCTAAAACACTTCATAGTCTACTGAGGAAGCCGAGGCACACAGAGATTTGCAGTGTGACACACGTGGTGTGTTACAATACATGCACACACGTGCACACAGACACATGCACACATGTGCACACAGACACACAAATGCTCTACAAAAGTCATGGGCTACACGTTGAAATGTTCACGCTGGTTCCCCACGCAGAGGGAGGGTAGGGAAAATGGGAGGGAAAACGGGACCTAGGAATGAAAAGAAATGAACTTCAACATATTTATAATGTTTTATTTTATTAAAAACTTGGAGTTAAATAACGAATTAATGAAATAATGGAGAGAAGAAAGGGCAGGATGGAGAGAGGGAGGGGGGAAGTCGATATCGGGGGTGATTGGGTAAAGGCTGAGTTTGATGACCTTCTTTTCTCGATGACAGGTGCAGTTACAGTGAGCAACTACCTCGAGCCAGGTGACCCTAAGTGAGGCAGGGTGGCCGAGTGATCTCTGTGTGGGGAAGGATTAAGAGTCCTGGGTGTCTCACAATTTGATTTTCAAAGTGTTTCGCCACTTTCTGAGACCAAGTTCAATCAGTAGACAGTCCTCGCTCAGAGCCCCTTTCTTCTCCTGCCAAGAGTTCGTGAGCAGCATTTCAATGCCCTGCTCTTCGCAAATAAGCAATGTGTGCCTTTCGCCCGGAGGGTTTTGGACCTCGCCTCCCCTGTTCCCCTTCTCTGAGATTACGTGGGTGATTTGATGCCTGAAGACAGGTGGAGGTCAGTGAGGTTCAGTTCAATACCTGCCCCTCCGCTGTGGCCAGACCCGGAAGCTGAGCCCGTCTACTTCCTAGAAGGAGCTGGAACTTCATGTCTGTTTTCTGCCCACAAGTCTGACTCCATCTCTTGTTAGAATCGTGTAATATTGATGCTTCTCGTACCTCCCTAGGCCAGGAGAAAGTGGGCGCCTTGCAGTCAGTCGCTGGTTACATAATGTCGGCCACCGGTTACATAATGTCAGTCACTGGTTACATAATACTTCTCATCTTAGAGCAGTTGCACCGAGAAGCCATTTATGTATCATTTAACAAACACTCACTGAGCACTTACTACGTGCCAGGAGCTGCTGTCGCCCCTGTGGATGCTCGTCCTGGCAGGAGAGAGGGGAGAAGAGCAAAACAGATTGCAACCCTTCAGATGGTGGTAGACGCTGCAGAGAGAGCGACGGGGGCAGTGGCTAGAGTGACGGGAAGTCGGCCAGCACTTACGACCCCGCCCCGTGGGGGTGACTTCGGAGCGAGGTTAGTGTTCTCAGCCAGGGGCGTTTGTGGCCCCATCCCTGGGATGTGTGACAAATGTCTGGAGGCATTTTTGGTTGTCGCGACTGGGTGGGTGATTCTGGCAACAAGGTGAGAGAGGCCAGCGAGGCTGCTAAACACCCTACAAGGCACAGGATGGTGACGGTCCCCTCACCAAAGAGCAGCATCCAGTCCAAGATGTCGGCAGCACGAGGGGTCTGCTGGGTCCCTCGGAGCCTCGTCGTTTTCGTCAGACACGAATCGGCTTCGGCACATTTCCATTACGGCCTTAGTGAGCTCAGTTCCATAGAGTAAGCCGTTAAAATGGGAATGGGGTGGGGAATTTTATTAATACCCACGTGGGCATCCCGGGTCTTCCGCCAGCTCGAGTGTGTTGTCGAAACCTCCCATTTCACACGCTGGAGTGAACCAAGGTCACGCGTGCCCTCCGTGTCTGAGAACCATGCAACAGCACCCATCAGCTTGGCTGCCGCGTCTTCTGGAGTCTGCGGTGGCCTCCGCGTGCCGGGGTCGTTTTGTGATATTAAACATTTAAGTAAAGAATTATAAATGTATCGTGAGGTGCTGATGGGTGATGACTTTACTTTCATTTTGCATGTTGTAAGGCTGTGGGGAATTACTGTTTTGAAGCAGGGATGATCGTCCTTGAATTCTGCATAGAGGCCTGAGAATTAGTCCCCAGGAAGCGCCGTGACCGGCGGTAACGCGAACCTTCCCGCGCCGGTGGCCGCCGTGAGCCCGCGGAGAGGGGAAGGTACACCCGGGCACGGGACTCCGCGTGCCACCAGCGGCCGTCTTCCCCCCCCCCCCAGCCTCTTGGGCAGCACGGCTGGGCCGCGGTCAGCCGACCCTCTGGCCAGTGCGCCTGAGCAGGGAGGTTCGCGTCTGGCCTGTGACCCCGCAGCGGCCAGCAGAGCGACCTGGAGCTCCATGCCAATGCTGTCAGCCTCGGTTTCCACACCTGTGGAGTGAGCGCTCGCCCTGCGCGGGGTGCCGGGGAGACCCGGACAGCGTCCCCGGAGCACGGGGCACGGCCGCTCACGGGCGCCTGGCCACCGGCTGCCCTGTGCCGAAACTCACTCTGCCCCCATCACCCCAGCAACGCTCCTCCGTGTCTTGAGACAGCTCTGCCCACCGGGGGGGGGGCGGGGTGACACGGGGAGACGCGGCTGGACGTGTGACGAGCCCTCGTGCTGCCTGCCGTGCGCATGCGTCCGAGGCTGGGGGAGAAACGTCCGGTCGCGCCCTCGCCACGACGGCCCCGGCTCCGTGCGCTCCGCTTGGGGACCGGCGGGGCGGCCCTCCAGTGCTGCTTGCCCTGACGCCCTGGGTGACGGACGCAGACCTGGGCCCCCGAAGTCGTCCTCCCGTGTGCGGCGTTGCCTCCGGTTGCCGTGGCGACGGCCATGTCATCAGGATGAGCGTTTCTTGCGAAGAGCGAGCTGGTCGGGAGACCCAAGCGACCCGGAACAGACGGCCTCGTTCGTAAAAAATCATTCCGAAAAATTACAACAAAACCTAAGTGACACATCAGATGGCAAGTGTGTGACACCACGCATTCTTTTATTCTGAATAACGTGGTTTTCAGGTTTTTGAGTTCAAAGCTACGGTTGGGGGCGTGGGGCGGGGAGTAACCATCCTCACAAAAGAACAAAAAAGGGAAATTTGATGAGAAACATGACAGGAAAGCAGAGAAAATACAAAAGTCGAAATGTAGCAGATAACAGAGCAGACAACATTAAATGGCTTTTAATGAGAGGATTACCCTGGGAAACAAGAAAAAAGCATCTGGGAGAGTGGGAAGGATTTAATTATTCCACAGGCAAGAAGAGAGCAGATTAGCTGTCGCTCGGAAGCTCAGAATTAGCCCGCGCGTTAGAACTACGTTTGGGCGGGAAGTTTCCAGTGGCGACGGGCCGGCGGGCTGGCCGGGACCGCAGGCGACTCCCAGGTCAGTGGCGTGGTTCTCACTGACCCTGTCAGGTCATCGAGTGAGCTGGACCATTAACGCCGATGAATTACATATCAGATGTAATTACGCCCGGTGGAGAAGTAAGTGCGTTTGTGGACACCCTGGTGTCATACGCCCCACGAAAACCTCGTTCGAAAGACGGTCTGGCCTCAAATTCTAATTTCCTTTTAAATTGCAAATAACTGGCTCTAGTGACGCCGAGTCACGGAGCTCCCCTGAGTCCAGAGACTTAAAACTACGAGAGTTTCTCTCTCGCGAGTCCAGGGTCAGTCACCCAGCTCCAGGGCTGGACGAGGCCGGATGGGTCCGCCAGCTCAGGGCTGCAGGCAGCATCTTGGCTTGAATCCTGCTCGGGGGGGCCGCTGCTCCTGGTCTTCGTTCCCCCAGGTGGGGACTGCAGACCAGACTCGTGGAGACAGCTCCCCGGGGAAGCGCCCTCAGGTGCGCCGTGGAAGTCATCTTCTTCGTCGTCTAATTGACTGTAATTAATTGAGGACCGAAAAAAAAGAAAGAAAGAAAGAAAAATAAGGAACCCAGAAGAAGAAGAAACAAGAGACAGGAAGGCAGATGGCCGGGGCGTCGCGCTTCCCGTTTCTAATAGGCGCAGTTAATATGCGGTGATCGGCGGGATCAGTCCCGGCGCAGGCGCGCTCAGCTCGCCCGCCTGTCGGCGCTAGGTGCTTTCCCTGGACGCTTCTGATGCTCGCCCGACACGGCCTGGCGAGGCGGCCGGTGGACAACCACCGCCGAGCGCCTGGGACCGCTGTTTGGCGGGTCTCTGCACGGCCAAACAGCCTTGTCCTTCGGAGGACCGCATGCGTGATAGTGATGCCGCTGCCAGGGCTGGCCTGGCTGACCCGGCCCCACGCCGCTGCCCGCACGCCTCATCCATTAGACGCATTTCACCTGCAATGTTCGTGGATCAGCCACCCCCGAGGCGGCCCGTCGCCGTGCGCGTGCGCCCAGCTACCCCCAAGGGGGCCGTCGCCGTGCGCGTGCACCCAGCCACCCCCGAGCGGCCCGTCACCGTGCGCGTGCGCCCAGCCACCCCCAAGGGGGCCGTCGCCATGCGCGTGCGCCCAGCCACCCCCGAGCGGCCCGTCGCCGTGCGCGTGCGCCCAGCCACCCCCAAGGGGGCCGTCGCCGTGCGCGTGCGCCCAGCCCCAAAGCCCCCCCGATCGGCCCGTCACCGGTGCGCGTCGCGCCGCAGCCAACCTCCCAAGGGGGTCCGTCGCCATGCGCGTGCGCCCCGGCCCCCCCCATATCGGCCCGTCGCCGGCGCGTTCTCCCAGCCCCCCCAATGTGCCGTCGCCATGCGCTTTCTCCCATCCCCCACCGTGAGCTGCCCGTTTTCCGTGCGCTTTCGCCCGCCCCCCCCTTCTCTCGGCCCGTCGCCGTGCGCGTGCGCCGCGAGTCCTCGGCCGAGGTCCCAGATGGATGCTCCTTGGCCCTAGCGCTGGCTCCAGAGGAGCATTTCTGGGCGGACGAGGCGGTGGGTGGGAGGCGGGTGCCTGCAGCTGTCACAGGGAGCCCCGAAATAGCCAGAGGGGCTGCCCCGCCCACCGGGGTCCCCCAGGCGAGCAGTCGTCGGGATGCCAGAGAGGAGAGCGCGGCCAGTGCTGTGCCGCCCCCACCTGTCTTCGCACGGTGCAGAGTCAGGCGTCTGGGTCTGGTCACTCACCGGGGCGAGAGGCCGGGCAGTGCCGCCCTAGGGTTCCCCTCCGTCTGCCCCTCCCTCTTCTGGTTAGAACAGATTCGCAGGGGGAGCCGGCCCCACATCCTCTCCAGGAATGAGAGGCGGCTCAGGCCAGGCGACGAGAACGCCCCCTGGATGCTGCCATGGGTCGGAGTTGATCACGTGACCCCATCTGAGCCAGGGGGACACAGCTTGTCTTTCCGGGATGACAGAAAGAGACGCGCTCCTGTGTTTCGTTTTATTTTGTCGGGTGGGTTTTACCTGGGGCAGGTGAGCCTGGAGCTGCCAGTCCACCAGTGGGCCGGGGAGGCGGGGAGCATTGGCTGCAGAGGTGGCGGCAACCAGGCCCTGGGGCACCCCTCAGCCCCCACGGGGAGCCACAGGCGCCCCTCACCTCCCCCTCATGCTTTGGGGTCACCTGGCCAACAAGGGACGCGTTCTGAGGCCAGGGACCATCCATTCAGGACGGCGTGCCTCTCTGACAGCAGGTCCTCCTGGGCCAGCGAGGGGAGGGGAGACTCAGAGGCACGGAGGGGCGCTGGGCCACCGAGCTCCCACGCTTCAGGGAGGCTGGACGCTGGACCTCAGGGGACACTGCAGGTGTGACCAGCGGCAGGCGCGTGGTGACGGCGTGACCAGCGGCAGGCTTGCTGGGCTTCTGCGAGGTCCACCCTGCACAGGGCTGGGAAGCAGGCGATCTGGGGGTACCAGAAGGTCTCCCTGAGGTTCCATCGTGTCAGATCCCTGAGGCCATTGCATGGCCCAGGGTGTGGGTGCAGGGAGCCCCAAGAAAGCCCGCGCCTTCTGTGGAGCTGCCCGGGCCCATGGCCCGGCTTCCAGCGAGATGTCCCCTCCCCACCTCCGGGCTCGCGCCTCCGTGGCCCCCACACAGATGGCCGGGCCGCAGTCGGCCTGAACGTGAGGGGGGGCCCTTGCCACTCACCGTCGCCCAGGACAGAGTCTTTGCAGGCGGACCTCGGGCATGCGAACAACCAAACGGTGCGTCCGAGGCCGTCGGTGCCCAGGTGTCCCCGCCCCAGCCCCTTCCCGGAATCAACCCTGAAAACCGGAAAGCACCGTGACCGGGGCCCGCCCGCCCGGGAGACTGCAAATCGCGTTCTCGTCCTTGGACGTTAGGACTGCACACTCCTTATACGTCTTATTTGCCGAGCTATACTGTCCAGTCTCCTAACGGAGATATTTCGAAAACCTCAGTTGGAAAAATTAAGGAGATTATTTCTTGGGGAAGTATTACAAATTACAGTGTGAGAGCATTTCATTTCAAAAGAAACGCTTCTTTTCCTTTTGATCTGCCCTTAAAATGCAGGCCATGACACGCCAAGACCATCTCCGGCCATCCCTCATCAGCACGTTTCCCGCAATGGAGCACACGGACGCCAGGCCAGTGCGCACCGCCCTTGGCGCCGGCTTCGTGGGCGGTGCAGACCGCCCGCGTGGTCTCGTCCCTGTGGAAGCGTGCTGTTGGGGCGTGGCCCCGGGCGCATGTGCGGGGGTGCGCGCGTTGCGTGAAAGCATACACGTGCACCTGCGAACGTGGGTATGTGTGCACACGTGTGCGTTAATGCGTGCACGTGTGCTGGCACAGGTGTGTCTACATGTGTGTGTGAGTGCGTGTGTGCCTGGGCTTGTGCACATGTGCGCTTCTGTGTGTGCGTGCACACGCGCGTGTTGGGGTGAACAGTGCATGCAGAGACAGTGCAAAGTGCACGTGGGTTTCAGGGCAAATTAACGAGCTCTTGGTCGCAGCTCCTTCCGCTGAGCTCTGAGCCCCCTCTGCCGTCCCAGCAACGTCCCCTGCATGACGGAGCAAGGAGCTGGGGCCTGGCGTCCGGTCACTCTCCCTGGCGTCCCGCACTGCCACGGCCTGATGCATGAGGCTGGCCAAGGGCTCACTCCCCTGCCCTTTGTCCTTGAGTGACATGGAGCTCAGGGTACAACCGGCTTCCCAGAGGCCCGTGTGGCGAGCAGCGAAGTGCTGTTAGTGACCGGCCCGAACCCGCGCTGCCCCTGGCAGGGGCGCTGCCCGAGCAGGCCTGGCCCGTGCCCAGGTGGTGACAGCGATGTTTCCTTCGCAGCCCAGGCCTGGTTCGGACCACGCTATGTCCCCTGGAGCGGACCGGGGCTGTGTCGAGGACAGACGAGGACTCTGACCGCCGCCGCTGCTCTGTATGGGCACCTTCCCCTAGCAGGACCTCCGCCTCTTACCCGGTGAGCCCCACACCTGCCTGCCTGTCGGGCTCTCCGGTGATGTGGGGAACCCCTGAACCAGGCTGACCAGCAGCCCATCGTCTCCCAGGCTCTGCCTGGCCCCAGATCCCGTCACCGTCTCTCCTGCAGCCCTGGCCCGGTCACCCCCACACTTCCCCCTAGCCGGGTCTAGGCCCTCGAACGCCATGCCCGAAGCCACGAGGTCTGCGGTAAAAACGGGAGACTGCGGCCCGCAGCCCGGAGCACGCAGTCAGTGCGCCGTGTGTGGCTGTACCTCTCGTTTTCTGGGCGTCCACTCCCCCCACCCCCGTGCTCCCCACCCACCTTCCGTCCAGCCGCCCTGCTGGGGGGCCTGGTCTCGCCTTCTCCATCGAGACTTCTCTCCTGCCTTCTTTCCTTGAGGTGAGGACACCCTGCCCCCAGCGCCTTGCAGGCCGCCGAGAAATGGCTCCTCGCGTGTGGCGACCTTTCAGGACGCGTGGTTTGGCTCCCGTCCGCCCTCCCCTCTGCCGCCGAGACGGCCCTGGGCTTTCTCTTTTTACAGCGAAAACGTCCACTTACAATTTTTCTTAAATTAAAAAAAAAAAAATCTAAAGCGGAGATTAATTCGTCCACTTTCCTAAACTGAATAAGTAGCTGTAATTGGTTTTATTTTTTTTAATTGCGTTTTTCCCCGTCACGCAGGGAATAAGAACTCCTCAAGCCAAGGCGATTTGGCACGGGCTTGTGCGGGTTGAAAAAGCAGCAAGCGTCTCCCACAGCCACCCTCCCCTGCCGGCCTCCCAGGGCAGGCCTGCCATCGCCATGACAATCTCAGTCCCGCATCCTGACCCCCGCGGGAGCGTCATGCAGAGGGCGCCCCACCCACGGAGCCTTCTCCCGCAGGTCCGGCCAGAGGTCCTTTTCCTCCTGTGGCCTCTCGATGTCTCCCGGTCACGGCCCCCGCCACGGAGTACCCGGTGGTCGTCCCCACGCACGATGTGGAGTTTATCCCCAGCACCCCCACTCTGATGGGGCGGAGGGGAAGATTAGAGGACTCCACCCACGTGTTCGGTAAAATGGGAAGGCTCGGCCCTAGGATGAAAGAGCTCGGCTGTTCGCCAGGGACTTTAGTTCCAGGCGAGGCTGACGAGGAGGTCCAGGGTTCTGCAGGCCGTCGGGACAGACGCCCCGGCAGAGAGCTAGGGGACGAGATGCTCGCTGTCATCGGCCAGGAGGGAAACGGAATCAAAGCCGCAGTGACAGTGACGTCCCATCAGTAACACCTGCCCGACGCCCGAGCGCAAAGCCCCACAAGCGCTGGGAGGGCGCAGGCCACGGGAAGGCCCCTTCCCGCCTCGCAGCCACCCCGGAGGGCAGCTCGGCCGTGTCTTTAAGTCACACGTGCGCTCACCGGTGGCCCAGGGCCCCTGCTTCTCGGTGTCGCCCTGGACACGCAAACGTGCAACAGCACTCACTACCGCCCCGGCCAGAAACAGCCCCCGTGTCCCCAGAGCGTGAGCGACCAGGTGAGCACTCCCGGGCAGCCGCGCGGTGGGAAGACGCCGGGGCGGGGAGGGCTCCGCGACGTGTGGTCCCCCGGCACGGCGTCCTCGGCGGGGCGGAGCTGTGGAGCCGGGGACGTCAGCGGTTGGTGGGTTAGCCGGGGGGCGCTAGACGCAGGGGCTGTGGCGGCCGGATACACCGTCCACCCTCACGGCGAGGGCGGTCACGAGAAGCCATGCAGCCAGGAAGGCAACGTTCCTCACGTTGCTCGGACCCGTTCCACACGAGCAAGGTGACCGCTGAGACGTCCACGCCTGGCTGGGCGCCCGTGTGTCGGCGGCCTGCGGGGTCGTCTCGGGGCCTCTGAGACTGTCCTCAGTCAGCCAGGAGTCGCCGCCTGGGGCGGGCGCAGGGCTCTGGGCGGACAGGTGCACTGCTGTGGGGCCCAGGTGCGAGGCTCCCAGGTGCGCCTTTCAGCCTGGAGGTTCCGGGATGAGGAAAACGGGCGAAGACCAGCCTGGAGCCCGGCGCCTGCCCGAGGCGGAGTGTGAGGCTAGAAACCACGGCTGCGAGATTCCCCCAGAAATTAAAAAAATAATAATAAAAAATATAAATTAAAATCATGACTGACCGGAACCGGGCCACGAAGAACATGTGCCCAGCCGGCTTGTGCTTCCTCTTTACTCTCCACTGCCCTCTGCTCGGAGACGACACAGAGGCACGAGCTCTGGGGATCAGTCAAGATTTCAGCTCTAAGTCCCAGAAAGCCCAGCGTAACAGCGTCAACCAAAATGGACGACTCTGGCACCTCCAGGGTGGCTGACCCGGGCATCGCTGATGTGCCTGAGGGCAAGACGCTCTCATCTCTCCACCCGGCCCTCCTGTTGCTGTCAGTTCCCAGGCCGGCCCCTCATCGTCACAAGGTGGCTGCCACAGCACGGAGCATCTCATCTTTACGCAGCATCACCCAAGGCGGTCTGCACCCCTTTTTAAGAGATAGAAAACCTTCTACGGGAGCCCCTTGGCAGACCGCCCTTCATGCCCCAGACCCAGTTTAGGAAGTCTTAAACTGATCTCTGTCAAGACGGCTGGTTTAACTAATCAAGATTCATTGCCCCTGAGGCTGGAGAACGGCCCCCGGCTCCTCTGATTTACGGGGTCCCCTGCCACATGGACAAAACAGCTTCTTGTTCTCTAAGTGAGGAGGAAGGCGGGGCATGTTTGGGTTCATAGTAGCTGCCAACTGCTTTTGTGGTTTTTATGAGTAAATGTTACAATGTTTTTGGCCTCTATTTTGGCGCACCCTAATCCACATTCTCACAGAGTTTCGGATTAAAACCGGAAAGTGGCTGTTGACTTCGGTTTAGGGAGAGAAGCATCCGACAGCCACACGCTCCTTTGGGACCCCGATGACATCGAGTGGGGCGGGGACAGCCTGGAGAGCCACCTGTCACGAGAAATAATGATCCCAGAATGATCTTGAACCAACAAGGAGAAATTGAGTCGTGTTCATTATCTCCCCGATCCCGAGACAGATGGGCACGTCTCTACTTAGCAACGTGGCCAACACCGAGCATTTTCATAGCAACCAGGAAAATGTTTGCTGATTAGTCTTCAGTTAACTTTAATCGTTCATTCATTTAGTTAACTAGAACATCTTGCCCGAGCTCAACAGTTAATTGAGGCTTTCCATTAGTGTTCTTGCAAAGGAAACAGAGGAGGGGGGGGCAGAGGAGACCCCCACGGCTCCAGGAAAATCAGAGCGGAGAGGTTCCCAGGCTGGGCGGATGGCGCCTGGAGCCCCAGGATGTTGGCGACCCATGTACGCTTTCAACCAATGTGTCCGAATTTCTCATCCGCTGAAGGCTTTGTGCTGGGCGCTTCTGGGAGTAGAAAGATAAAGAGCGTGAAAACTTATAACATGCAGTATTTGTGATGAGCGGCTGAAGACCACTGGGAAGAGGCGACCAGCAGAGTCAGGACACCTAGTCTTCTAGCAGCCGTGGGACGGGAGCCGCCTTCGCTGGTCCCCACGCGGCTGCTCTGAATGACGTCACGAGACCGAACGCGTCAGCGCCTGGACGTTTCCCAGGTGGAGGAGGACGGTGAGCTCGGTCTTCTACAAGAAGGACTGAGTGGGCCAGTTTGCGGCCCGTTATGACGCAGGTTGGGTCCCATAATTAAATGGTCCACTCACAGATTCAATCCACGTGTGGCCACAGGCGGCGCTCAGGTGCAGAAGCGTCCACCCCGCCTCACCCCACGGCGCGCACACCTCCAGCTCACCTGAGCTCATCGCTGCACAGGGAAAACAGGTGGGTGGGCCAGTTATCATAGTAACGCGTGCGGGCTTCGTCATCACAAAGGAGGAACGATCTCCGAGGCGGGAACCTGGAGGCGAGTGGCAGGGATCCCGGACAAGTGCTTTCTGTACTTCTGGAAAATTCTGAAGCTACTAGGACGTCACGCCCTGAGATGTTACTTGACCCCACACCTGGGAATGAGCTGGTCCAGAGCCAGTGGGCGGGAAGAGGGGTCCGTCCGGTCATCCAGGTCCTCCTGTCTCGCAAGGCCCCGGGTCCTTTCGGGTAGCTGGCCCTGTAAAACCCTCGCATTATTAAATTTCACTTTGGATTTTATTAAAAACACCAAGGTCATTCACCGACGATTCCAGCCTGTTCTGAGGTCTGTCTGCTGTATGGAGTCCCTTTAAAGTTCGCCGCGGATACGTTTAGAACGTTACCTGTTCTACGGAAAGTTTTATGCCGCGTGGTCTGTGTTCTGCCTTTCGGAACAAGGGCATCGGAGCCCTCCTACCCCAGCCCAGCCCCCCAGGACCCGGTGATCCCTACACGAGATGCAGCGCCCAGCCCCAAGCTCAGCCCGGGCCCCTCCCGCCACGTGCTGGTCAGGGTCCAGGGCCTGCGTACACCTGCGGTGCTCAACATGGTGGCCAGCGGCCACAGGTGACATGTGACCCTTGAGTTGTGGCTCGTCTGGATGGACAGGGGCTGCGGGTGTAAAGCATGCACAGTATTTTAAAGATTCGGTGCAAAAAAGCATGTAAAATTCTCATTTGCGTATATACAGACTGTATTGATTACATGTCGACATGACAGTATTTTGGATGCATTGGGTTAAAGGTTAAAAATAACACGGCCTGCTTCTTGCCACCTGTCTTAAAGCAGCTGTAGAAAACGTGACCTCTCAGGGGACACTGTGGCTCTCCTGGGGCGGGCGGCTCCCGTTCCCCACGGCCCTCCCCCGGACACGCTCCCTGCCCGCTATGCCCCAGCCCGGAGAAGCAGCCAACAGACCTCCAGTCAAAGATCCCACTCAGCGGGGTGCGGGGCTGACTCCACGGAAGGGCAGGGGCGGCTCGTGCCCTGCCGTGGGGCCCTCGGTCCCGCTCGTCCCGCTGTGCAGGTAAGAACAGAAGATTGGGGGTGAAGCCTCTCCTCGAAGCTGGCCCCGAGCCTGAGCTCTTGGTCTTTAGGACGATGACATTGTGGCACTTAAGTTTGCCTCACTGCTGAGCCCAGTTTATTGTATGTTCTCGAATTCCCAAGTAGTTTCCAGCCCCCTGCGGCTCGGGCCAAGCCGATCAGCTGCTCCTTCCCACCTGTCCGCAGGTACACAACAGCTGCTTTGTCGGACATTCGTGTCCTCGCTCTCCCACGAGGGACCCAAGCTCACGCATATTCAAGGACACTTCCGGCAGGCGGGAAAGATGGCTGGCCTGGGCTTCCTGGCAGGACGCGGGAGCAGAGGGAGGCAGCGGCTCCATCCGCAGCTCCGTTTCTCCCGTCCAGCCCCGTCTGGGTTTGCTTCAGCTCGACTGCAGTCCAGGGGCCAAAGGAGAGTTTTGCTTCCCTAAAAATAGCTGAGGCTTGGCAAAGAGCCACGTGAGTGTTTGCTGCTGAAGCCGCGTGGCAGGGAGGTTCCGTGGATTGCCGCGTGGCTGGCCTGTCCCAGCGGAAGCGCCCAGCGCAGGTAGTCTGTCTGGGAGTGTGCACGCCCCCTCGCCACCACGAGCGATGCCCACGAGGGCTTCGGGCTGGTGCCTCATCAGGCTGCCGGGGCTGCGGTGTTGGGGGGCCGGGCGCCGTTTCCCACGCGTTTCTGTGCCGTGGCACTCGTCACCGTGGGCCACGGGTGGGTGACGGGGGAGGGGGGTCTGCCGAGCCCGAGGAAGACGCCAGAGGCCCCGTGACTCGCGCGCCCTGCAGACTGGGAGCAGCCCCTGCAGGACGGTCAGAGCGTGGGGGGCCGCGCCCCGTTCAGTCAGCGGTTCCCCCGCCCCGGGCTCTCTCCCCGTTTCATCTCCATGACAGCTGGCCAACCGACCGCGTGTCCCCCCCAGCCCCCCCACTGTAAACCAGGAAACGGGCGGGGCACCCGCAGAGCCCGGCTGGCCTGTGGGGACTCGGTCCCCGAGCGAGACGGCCCGATCCCGACGTCGGCCCTGCCCTGCCGTCCCACGGCGTCCCGGCGACCCGGCGACATCGCTCCCGGAGGTGTCCCCACCGGCGCCCCCGGGAAGGGGGGGGAGAAGGGCCTCCCGGGAGACGCGGGGCTTCGCGCTCGTCTCGCTGGGCTGGGCGCCCTGGGAAGAGCCGACGAAACAGTGACAACTCCGGGCCCGGGCCACGCGCGGGCCGGGCGCACTCAGGGCCGTGCGTGTGTGTCGGTGTCGGCCAGGTTCAGGCGCCGGTTCTGGCGCCGGTTCCCGATCTGCTGCTCATCCGCAGGCGGACGAAAACGTCCCGGACGCCGCCCGCAGCACCTGTCGCGGACGCGAGGAAGCTGTCCTGCCGTTGCTCCCCGCACAGGCAGGGGGCGCTCGCCGTTCGCCCGTGCCCTGCGCCCCACGCGGGCTCCCCGCGCCCCACGCCCACCACCCACCGCCCACGCGGCGCACGGCTGCCTTTCCTGACCTTTCCTGACCTCCTCCTAGCCGCTCGTCATTCTGATCTTTGTCTTGATAGAGAAACAGCAGCGAGGCGGCGGCCAGGCCGGCGGGGCGACCCCTCTGCTCCCTGATTGATCGGCCCGTCAGGTGCTTTTACGCAGACGCGCGCTTCACGATGAAGCTTCGGTCTCGCCCTTTGTGACAATAAATAACGCGTCGCGCTTTCTGCGCGTCCCTGTGTCCGGCGCGGTCCCCGCGCTGCCGAGGCGCAGGCTTCCAGGGTCCCGATCGATTTCCTCTGTCTGATGGACGATCGCGGGGCGGCCGGCTGGAAGCCGCGGCCTCTAATTGCCAATTAAATTCCACCATGCACTTTTTCATACTCTCTCTGTCCTTTCGGCCCGAGGATCTGTGTCGCCAGGGGAACGTGCGGCCACGTGACTCCCGCCTCCACATTCTTCCTCTCCCCCTGTCCCCGACGCCCCCGCAAAGGGCAAGTGACCCAAGGTTTTCGGGAGAAACCGTGGGCGGGCCGAGCGGCTGAAGGCGGCGCGTGGCGCTCACCTCGCCCGCATCCCGCGTCGGGGAGGGGGCAGCGTCCCGGGGCGGAGGGCTCCGTCCTCCCTGCGCCACCCAGGCTGGGCCCAGGCCCACCGGCTCTCAGAGGCTGAGCTGCTGGGGCCGCCTCCGGGCGTGGGAAGGCAACGTGACCCTCTCGTGACGGGGGACGTGGTCGCTGAGGTCTGCGGGGATGGACAGTGGGGCTCGCTGTCAGCATACGCAGGACGCAGGCCCTGGCAGGAGAGGGCGTCCCCCGAGAGAGGCGCTGCGCGGTGGGGCCCGGCCCTGCGGGTCGGGGCGACGGGGCGGACGGGACTGGGCCGGGCAGCTCTTCTCTCCCGAGCCGCGGCCTGGCTCTGCAACTCACCTTTACCGGGAGGGACCGTGATGCCCAAATCCATCTCCACGTGGCCAAAGGCCAGTGCCAGGGCGGCCATTACGGCTGATTAATGGCTTCCTGGCGGGCAGCGTGTCCCAGGGACCCTCCAGAGCCAGCGTGGTCGGCTGCCTGCCCCGCCCCGAGGCCAGGGGGAGGCTGGCGGGGGACAGGCGCGGGGCGGGGAGAAGCTGGGCTGCCGGCACGGCAGCCCCCCGGGAGCCCCCTTGTGGCCGTGGTGGCACCAGGAGGCCCGTTCTCTGGCAATCGTCAGGAACCCGGCGGCTCCCAGGACGAGCCCGTCGCCTCCCGCCTCCCGTGGCAGTGAAACGAACTCTTCATTGTCGATTATTTGAAGGCAAATCACTTTAAGTGTAAGAAATAAAAAGACAAATTGGCAATTGGATTTTGCGTGAGAACGTAAGTGGGTGATTTGCGCTGGCGAGGGGCCCCGGAGAGATAGACGAATCGGGGTGAGCTCCAGCAGGCGGGTCAGGCAGGGGCGCTCGCGGGGGGCCCGTGACGGGGTCGCTGCTGGGCCCGGCTGCTCCGTGGAGTGCTCGCAGTGTGTGCCAGAGCCGGTGACCGGGCCACATGGCCGGGCGAGCCCAGGGACCTGAATGTCATCGTCAACCAGGTAACCAATTGTATACTGCGCTTCTCAATGGGACAGGTACGGATGTTGCCAGAATGAGCCTGCCTCAGCTCATATCCAGTCCTCCAAACCCCTCCTCCCCCCATGAGAGGGACTGGGCTCTACTCGGTCCAGGCCTGCAGGGTGGGCCGAGAAGCAGTCACTGCTTTAAATCGCCAAGGTCCCTTGGGTGGGGAGCCACAGGCTGGAGCTCTGTGAACACACCGGGAGCCGGGCGCCGCCCCAAGGAAGACCCTTCCGGGACATTCTCTCAGTGGGGCTGGGGGTGGGGGTTCCTCTCTGCAGGCGTCCGGGGGGTCTCGGGCCCTGAGGAGCGGCCAGGGACGGGTCTGCTGCAGCCTTTCGAGCCCCGCGCAGCCCTGCACCACCTCCCGCCCTCTCTCCTTGCCATCCTTTCTTAAAGAAGCATTTTCAAATCCCACGCTCGGCTTGGCGCTGGAGAGTTGGCGGTGCTCACCCACCTCCCGCAGCTCACAGCCGAGCAGGGCAGAGACGCGGCTCCTCCGAGCAGAGGATGAGGAGGGCCGGGGCTCGGGGGGCTGCTGACCCCGGGGAGGGCGTCCTGCTCCTCACGTAGTCCCGAGGTCAGTCTCCGGTCCCTGCAAACGCCGCGTCCTGCACGGATACCGCAGTCACCAGCACGATGAGACGGCGGAGAGCTGTCGTCTTAAAAAAGTGTTTGCTCAAACATATTTGGGGGAGGAAGCCACGTGTGCTCCCTGCAGGACTTCTCTGGGCCTTTCTCGAGCCGACATGCGCAGTGCAAACCTTCGGGGGGCAGGGCGGGGCGGGCGGCAGACGCTGAGCTTCCTGAAGGACGAGGTTCACCCGGAGGCGCTTCCTTCGCCCACGATCCTGAGTGTCTGTGTCGCGGTGCATTGCGGTCTGTGTGCGCGCGCTCACACCCGCCTCGGTCGCGCACGCGCTCATCCCCGCCTCGGTCGCTCACCCCCCGCCTCGGTCGCTCACACCCGCCTCGGTCGCGCACGCGCTCATCCCCGCCTCGGTCGCTCACCCCCGCCTCGGTCGCGCACGCGCTCACTCCTGCCTTGATCACCGCTGTGTGAGCAGGGCTGGCCCCAGATTCCTTTGAAATTCCTGAGAAGCCAGGGCTCAGCAATGTACCCGCTCAGACTGGGGGGGGGGGGCATCTAACCTTGTCACCGAAAGGAGCAGAGGAGGGGCATTCGGGGTGCAGCAGCGCCTGTGAGCCTGGGGCAGCCGTGCCTGCCGCCGCTCTTGGGTCCCCGGGTCCCTGGTGGTCCCTCCGCCAGGCGCTGGGCTGTGATGGTTCTGGGCTCCTCGCTGTCATCCGGCCGCTGCCTCTCCACCTGCCACTTCAAAGGCCTTTCGAGGGAGCTTTTGATCAGATGCTGTGAGCTGCAGAGGAAGCGTGGACGCACCCTGCTGGGTCCCCGGAAGGGGCGCTGGTGTCAGAGACAGAGTGGGAATTCGCTTCTGGTGCACCCTCTGGGATCCGCGGCGGGGGGGGGGGGGGGGGGGGGGAAGAACTCAGAATCTGTGTCTGTCCCGGGCCACCCCGCAGTGAGACCCAGGGAGGGGTGAGAGGGGGCGTCCCCGGCTCCGCGTGCAGTGTGGCCAGCTGACAGGCACTCTCTGCGTGAACATCCGCAGGGCCTCGCCCAGCCAGCTTCTCACCTTTTTCACAGCCAAGTTCAGCCTGTTGGCCTCCGCCCCAACCTCCATCTGCGGGTGGTGCTTCCTAAGCCCCAGGGACCCGCAGGCCCGGCAGCCAGGCCTGGCAGCCCAGGCCTGAGGAGACGGCCGGGCCCATGATCTCCTCGCCCAGGGATGTTCGCACAGCTGCAGCAGGCACAGCCTGGGGACCATTTCACTTTCGATTTGGCGTGAAAGTCCGAGCAGATTGATTAGGTTTGATTTGATTCTGCGGGGGTGGTCCAGAGAGGAAGAGGGAGAGAGGGAAGGGGGAGGGAGGGAAGGGGGAGGGAGAGGGAGAGTCTTATTCTGGGGAGTGGGCGTGGACCTGAGGCTCCTGGGCCATAGCTCATGGGTGGCAGAGGCAGCCGGACAGACCTCTGCAGGGTGAGGAAGGCCTCTGGTCCCCGGCATGGTGGCTCCCTCCCTGGGCCGACACCCCACGTCCCCACAGAGGGCCCCCTAGATTTCACCTATGTGCTCCGAGCACACATCAGCCGTGCCGGCAAAGACTGAGGGCCAGTGTTCTCTCCAACTTCTCTGCTTTGTCAAGAACCCCCGTGGTCTCCCCAGGACCCCGGGGACGGAGGCAGGCCTGGAAATGGCTGAGCTTGCCTTTAATCCGGTTGAATTCCGTGCACGCCCGAGTTTGCACTTGCAGTCAGCCGTGCCCTGCAGAGTGGCTGGGGAGGGCCAGACCCCGGTGTCCGAATGGCCGCGGTCTCTCAGAGTGGACACCCCGCCTTCATGTGCAGAGCGAGGATGATGAAACTCTCCCCAACTTGTCGAAGCGGTTTCAACTGGCTCATTAAGCCACACCATCAATCCACCTTCTGAGCAAATGCCCAAGACGTTCGTGGGTCGCTGTGTCGCTGCGAGCGGGAGCTGTGCGCGTGCAAAGTGGCTCGCCGTGCCTCGCTCTGCGCCGAAGCTGCTCAGGGGACCGTCCTTGTCCTCGTCCACGAGAGGCCCGCCTTCCTCAGGAGAGGCCACAGCTGGCTCTCATTCCCCCAAAGGCCTCTGAAAGCTGCCAGCTCGGAAATAAAAGCCGCAAATAGAATTTGAACGTGAACTGCCTCACCCAAGGTGTGAAATGCGGAGCAGTAAACACACCCTCTCCCTCCAGGGTGTCGCATAAACAATGGGATTCGGCACAGCCTTGGGCTATCTGAAGACCCAGAGGGGGGCCAGGAAGGAGCAGGATGCGAACCATCTCGGTTCACCACAGACGTTTTGTGTCCACGAACGACAGCTTCCAATGTCCAGTGTGAGTTTTCTTCTCTTTGCTTGAATCAGAAAATGATGATGGCGAAACTTGTTCTGCTAGGTGGGCTTATTAGGGTCCCGGCCAAGCTCACTTTGCCTTTCATGTGAAGACGAGAAAGGACCCAGGTGTCTGTCCGAGGCTGTCGCGGTGAGTCTGAGCCGGCCCACCTGCCGCATGAGGTGCTGTTTGGGGCCAACTGCTGCCGAGGACCCGGACGGTTTGTCACAGATGTTCTGTGACACCGGCAAAGCTGGCAGAAAAGGAGCCCGTGAAGCATTCCATGTAGAATTAAGTCCTGCGCTCGAAAAGCACAACGTTTATTACTTTGAGGGGTCGGGGGAGAGAGAGAGAGAAAGATCCGAGGTTAGCTGAGATCCAAAGCTCCAGCAGCATAGAATTTCCTTATTTCCCCATAAATAACTTATAGGCAAGTTAAGTTGTTTTTTCGTTTGTTTGTTTGTTTGTTTTTTTTTTTTTTGGTAGCAAAGGAATAATTTACATTTCGGCTTTTTAACACATCGGTTCTCTCTGAAAATTCATCTCCATAAAAGGGCGAGTGAGTGAGCATGCGTGTAGTAAAGCTGGCCGTTGACAGGTGGAAAGGTATTTGGGATCGCGGGCCCGCAGCCTCACCGCCAGGCCGGGAAACGAGATTCCCTGCTTCTCCACTGTCCCTCCCGCCCAGAGGGGGCCCGAGGGTTGGCCAGCCCGAGGGTTTTCCCACCTGCCAAGCTAGAAAGCATAATTTGCTAACATTCGGATCTTTTGTGCTGCGTCCAAGTTTCACATTAAGCAGTTCGCACCTCAGAAAGCATTTCTGGGCTTATGTTTCTGGAAGCATTTTTCATTATTCATATTTAAATTATGTGCCTTTGAGGAGGAGATAAGCCTGGAAATTTTTATCAAGAGACAAATGATGTAGGAAGTGAAACAACTCAGCCTTTTATTGCTGAAGGTATAAACCACCCGACAGTAACCAAAATGCTTCAACAGCGGAAGGTCCGAGGAGAAGGCAGCTGACGGTGGCGAGTTTGCAGGGAGACGTCAATCCCTGGTTTCACGGCGGTCTTAGTTGGCCGGGTTGACCAGATGGCTGGCCCCAGTCTGCTGCAGGCCACCTGGAGAGCAGGCTTCTCAGCTGTGCTGGACTCTCCCGCCCAGGTGTGACCCTCTGGCCCCAAGCCCCCCACTCCCGCGGCACGGGCCCAGGAGGCTTGGTTGTCCTGGTGGGAAGCAGTTCCCCGGGGAGAGGGAACTTGGTGCCAGGCGAACCGTTCTCTCGCTAAGAAGACGCTTCCGCCTGGGGTAGGATTTAACACGGAGGGCAAGCGAGGGGGGAGGAAGCCTGCTTGTTCTTTTTCAATTCTTGTAAGACGGTAACTCGGAGCGAACTCCTTTGAAAGGGCATTTTAGGAGGCGGACGAGTTTGTCACCACACAGGAAATGGAACTCGTGGAGGAGTCCGTCTGTCCGCCCTGGGGGGCAGTCCGGGGAGGGGGGCCGTGGACCCCTTTCCGGCACTGTCACAGGGAGGGACAGAGGCTCTGACTGGGTGCTGGCTGGGCACTGGGCGCCCTGTCCTGTGGGGGGGGGGGACCCTGGCACCGCACTTGCACAGGACCCCCCGGGCTCCTCGGGGGCAGGCAGCCTCCGACCTGCACGTCCGGGGCCACACCGCAGAGCAGCATTCTCGGGCATCACAGACGACACCCCAGGGACCTTGTGAGACCCCGTGAGCGGGGGACCACGATCGCACCCACATTCGAAGAGCAGATGCTGACGCTCAGAGTCTGGGTTGAATGGTGACCCCCCCCCACCCAAGAAAAAAGGCGGAGCCCCCTGGGAAGCGTGAGTGCAGCTCTGCGTGGGTGGAAGGTCTTTGCTGATGTCTTGCAACAAGGATCTCGAGGTAAAAGCTTTCGGATTAACCAGGGAGCCCCAAGTCCAGGGACGAGTGTCCCCGTAAAGACAGAGGAGCAAGTGACAGAAGACACAGGCACAGACTAAGGCCACGAACGCCTGCGGCCCCCAGACGCTGGGAGAGCAGGGAGGACCCTCCCTCTGCCCGGCCACACCTGGCTGGTGGACTTACGCCTTGGCTCCAAGACACTGCTACCGCTTTAAGGCTCCCTGCTTGTTGTTCCCTTGGGGACGAGCGCACCCTAGAGGTGCCGGGGTAGGGGATGGCAGGGCAGGATGTGGCGGGCCGCCTGGCACTGGAGCCCGGACCCCAGCCCCAGGCCCTGCGGTCCTCCCTGCGTGGGGGCACCCAGCGGGGTCCTCCCACGCCTGCACACTGGCTCTCCCGCGGCGCGTGCTGGGCGGCGTGTCCGGAGGCCCGTGGCTGGGCGGCAGGGAGGGAGGCTTCCCGTCACACCTGCGGGGAGGTGACCACCCCCTGCCGTCTCCCCCACAAGGCCGAGCTCCTCGAAGCGGGAAGGCCGTGTCGCCAGCTCCGCGCCCGGCCGAGGCTGTGCAGGTGGGACGCCCCGGCCGGGGCAGGGGGAGGGCAGCACGAGTCCCTTCTCTGGAACTCGTGTGTGGCTTTGGGGGGCAGTCCACTCGGCCACCACGGCTTCCAGCCTGGAGCCTGCAAAGGGCCGCCAGAATTCGGGGCACGCCCCGCACCTTCTCTCTGCCCGGTGTGGGGTTCCGTCTGGGTGAACAGCACTGGGCGCTATAAGCATCCAGGGCTCAGCGACCTTGAACCTCCTCACTCCGGAGCCCGGGCCAGCCAGCCCTGGCTGGGGTCATCTCCGCTGCCGCAGCTGCACGAGGCAGGGGCTGTGCTGGCACCCGCCGAGCAGACGAAGAAACCGAGGCTCGGGAGGCGAGGCGCCCTCAGCAGTTCCCGGGTGCAGGGCTCCCACCGACGCTGGCTGACCGCTGGCCCGTGGTCCAGCCCCGCACGCCGAGGCCGCCTCGTGTGGGCCGCGTGGGCATCGTGTGTGGCCCCGTCCACTCCCCAAAGGCGCTCAGGGACTGATGACTCCCGGGGACAGTTCAGCGAGTGACAAGCGAATCCTTCCAGTGATATAAACAGATCAGAAAAGCGCCTGTCGGCGGGGTCGGCGGGGTTTAGACCAGCCCACAGCCGGCCCCACGTCCATCGATGCCTGTTGCCGGCTAAGCGCACGGTTCCCACCCCGTGTCAGACTTGCAGGAGCTGTGCCCCTCCCCTGGGGGCGGGACCCGGGACACCGAGGTCCCCTCCCTGGGCACCAAGACCCTGGGCCCTGTCTGCTTCCTCGCCTGGGGTGGCAGATGGTCCCAGCAGCCACTGCGGGAGGAAAGACATCGGGTGCTTTTGCCAAACCCCAGCCAGAGCGCAGGAGGAATCGGACGCCCGGAAGATGAGACAAAACGTGAAAAGCCAATGTTTGTATGAAATTGACTGTAGCTGCAGAGTGAGAAATGCAGGAAATGCAAATTTCCCGGGTGGGTGGGGTGGGGTGGGGGGATGGGCACGGGGGTTGGGGGGGGGTGCCGAGGTGGGGCACCGGGGCGGGGGACTCCTTGCCGAAGGTCCGGGCGGCCCGGGGTGGCCTCCGGAACCTCGCCCCTGCGGAGCCCGTGCTGGCCACGAATAAACCCTCCAAGGCGACTACAGATCAGAAGCACTTAAGAGCAGATAAGAGGTGACACGCGGCAGCAAGTCTTTGTCACAGGATTTTGCAGAAAGACGAAGAGCACCAGGTTAAAAAAAAAAAAAAGGACAGGAAAAGAAAAAGATTGAAAGAAATGGTGCAGTATTTTCCTGGTTTTAAAAATAAAGCCAGGAGCAGCATCTGGGTTAAAAAGAGAGGGATTGGACTTCACGCCCAGTGGGCGACGTGAAATCTCAGACTCCTCCGCGAAACTGCCCACCTGCGGCGGAAGCCCGGCCGCCACCCGCGAACCCCGAGGCCCCGCGGGCGAGGGGCCGGGGGCCGTGCGCCCGCACCGCGCTGCCAGGGCGGACGCGGGGGTCCGTTCTCCCCCTCTGCAGGCTATTAACTGCCCTGCGCCTTCGCCGTCGCCGTCCCCAGCCCTCTGGCCCCCGTCACCGAGCGAGCTGGCGAGGTGGGTGCTTCCAAGCTGTAGGCTCCCCGGCCCCCTCCCGTGGCCTTGCCGGCTGCGCCTGCTGTGGGCTTGCCGGGTCCCCCGGGGCCTGGGTCTGGCTGGTCTCAGGGAGTCGCGTCAAGCGGGCTCTTTGCCGACTGAGGCCCCCCGGGTCCCGCACGTGGGAAGCAGGGAGCCCGCCTCACGCCCCGGCCGATCCTTCCCGCCTGCCAGGCTGATGCCGGGGGGGCCCCCAGGACGCGTGGGACCCCAGGGCGCCCGCCCTCGCCGCCCACCCGTGGCCGCCCTCCCCATTTGCAAGCTCCTCCTGTCGAATGAGCACACGTGGGACGCGAGGCGGGGCCTCACCCGGGGGGCGACATCGGGGACCGCACAGGCCGACCCGGCCCCAGCACGGCCTGCAACGGGACGAGCAGGAAACGGCGGGTGGGTCAGGGAAGCGTCATTCCACAAGAGTGCGCGGTGTTCTACTTTAGTTTCAAAAAGTCACCGGTCCATCTGAGGAACGGGAAGGGAGCACGAAGATGCGAGCGAAGGGTCGTCTTCTGGGCGACGTCGCACGCGTCCGTTTACTGTCGCTTTGAAACAATTGCGGATTCACGTGGAGGTGTAAGGCATAATGCAGAGAGACCCCGCGTCTCTTCGCCCCGTTTCCCGATGGCATGGTGACATTGGTGCCAACTGAGGCCTGCATTCAGACCGACCAGCTTCGCATGCGCTGCGGGGGGCGCGCGTGCGCGTGTGCGTGCTCACTTCCACGCTGACCCATCGCGAGTGTGAACCCCTGTGACCACGCAGTCGAGACAGCGCAGCGCCCCGGTGCACCCCACGCCCACCCCCTCCCACCCCCTTCAGTAACCCCAGCGACCACGAATCCATCCGCCATCTCCACAGCCCTGTGATTTCAAGAGCGATTTATAAGTAGAACCACACAGTGAGCGAGCCTCCGCGGCCCGCGTCCTTGGCACTTAGCGGGGTTAATTCTCTTGCGATCCGGCCACCTGGTTGCCTAGGCCCGGACGCCGTTCCTTCCTGTTGCTAGGTCGGCGTGGAGGGGCTTACGTCCCCACACCTGGTTCGACCTCTCGTGGGCGGAGCACGTCGAGGGGGCCCCTGGGCTAGGGCTGTTGGGGCCTAAGTGCCTCTGAGATTTGGTGCACAGGGTTTGGGGTGAGCTCAAATGTTCATTCCTCTGGGGTCAGTGCCCAGGAGCACAGGCACTGGGTCACGTGGGAAGCCCATGTTTAGTTTTGTGACTAAAACCGACTGTTTTGCGGACAGGTTATTCCGTTTTACCTCCCCAGTGGCGGAGATGAGAGCTACGGCTTCTCCCCGTCCTCGCCAGCGTCGGACGTTAGTTATCGGCACACTTTAAAAACGTTTAGCCCTCCTACTTTAAAAATGTTTAGCCCTCCTGATGAGCCGTGGCAGCTCGTTGTGGGTTTAACCTGAGTTTCCTCCGTGGCTGAGGCCATCGTCTCCATCTGGAAATCCTCTTCAGTGAAATGTCCCGTAAGCCTTTTGCTGGTTTTCTCATCATTTTTTTTCTTTTTACTCTTGAAGGTTGAGAGTTATTTGTTTATTCTACACACGAGCCCTATGTGAGATGTGTGGTTTGCAAGTATTTTCTCCTTGCGTGGTCTGTGATTCCCTCCTCCTAACGACATCTTTCTCAGAGCAAAAGTTATGAATCTGGTTGAGGTCCAAGTTATTAATTTACCTTATTGTGGAACGTGCTTTTAATGGCCAGTGTAAACACACCACCTAGCCTTACATCCTAAAGATTTTTCTCATGTTCTTTTTTTCCCCCTTAAAGTTTCATGATTTGATATTTTAAAAATTTAAGTCCATGATCCATTTTGAATTAATTTTTGTATTTGGCGCGAGCCTGAGGTCGAGGCTCGTTGTTCGCCTACGAAGTCCAATTGCTGCAGTGCAATTTGTTGAAAAGGCCATCCTTCCTCTGTTGAATTGTTTTCGTTCCTTTTTAAAACACCCACTGGGAGTGGCCGTGGGGGCCTATCCCTGGGCCGGCTCCCGTCCCTGTTCAACGATGTGCGGTGTCTGCTCCTCGGCCCGAGCCACGCGGGCTCCGGGACTGCGGCTTCCCCGCGAATCTTAATCGCGAGTCGTCGATCCTCCCACTTTATGCTTCTTTGCAAAGATTCTTTTCAGTTGTCCTGGGTTCTGCATTTTGGGTTTTCTAAATGACGACAAGCTTTTCGCTAGTACGAGGCGGGGGTTCCAAAAAATAAATAAATAAACGGAAGAGACGGGGGCCGCCGGCTCGAAGGCTCGGCCTAGAGTCGAACCCGGGAAGATGACGATGGTGTCAGAGAGGAAGCGGGTGCAAACCCGCCTCACCCGGGAGGTGCCGCGGAGTCGCTGCGGCTGGCCTTGGCAGGGCGGTGTGGAGGGCACCGGGAAGGAGGAGCCTCAGCCCGGCAGCAGCAGCGGGCGCGCAGCGGGTCACGTGGGGTCGGCACCGTATTCCCGTCACTTTCTGGAACCTACGCTGTGACTCTGGTTTTCTCCTGTTCGCTTCTCGATGTTGCTAACGATTTCTCGTCATCGTCTTTATTAATCTTACTCTGTCTTCTCGCAGCACAAAGCTTGATTTAAATTTCACCTTTGAAGTATTCAAAAATGGGAAAAGGCCTAGAAAAATGTCTATCGCAAAAAAAAATAAGTTAGAAGGAAACGGAAAGTAAGAAGTGCGAAGCGCAGTCACGCCTAATTTCGTGCCCTCGTCCCAGCCGACGGCGGCAAAGGGCCCTGTGGTGGGGCTGGGCAGGAGCTGCTTTCCTCACGCCGTGCTGGCGGGAATGCAAACTGGGACCCCCACCCCGAAAATGAACCGGAACTACTTGGTGACGCAGGAGTGCCCACGTTATGACTCAGTGTTTCAATTCCTAGATGAGCACTCAGAGACGCTTGCTCACCTGTCACAGGGGAGGCACGGCGACCTTGATAAGCACATGGCTGGTCACGGCGAAGAGGTAGGGATGACCCAAAGGTGTAGCAGCCGCAAAGGGACAAGGCAGACCGTGGCACCTGGGCTGCAACTGAGTGACCCACGACTAACACGGAAAGGGGCTGCTAGGAGCAATAAATAGGTCACAGGAGAAACGGAGGATGTGATCGCTCAGGGGGAAGCAACGCCGAGCGCTCCATCCGGGCCCAGTCGACGCTGACCGGAGGGGACGGAGGACACGGGTTTGGTGCGCGCGGCTCCTCCCGGGAAAGGGGTTCGAGATCGGCGAGGGGCCAGCACGTGGGGAGCGGCAAACCTTCGCTTTCCTGTGGCGTTTCAGCCTTGTTATTACCGTTGCAGGCTAAACGTTCCCTGAGACGTCAGGAGGGCATGCGGCCCCCGCTGTCCGCGGGGCGGGCGCCGGGCGTGCGGGGAGGCCGGGTGGGCCCGAGGGGCACCAGGGTTCTGTATTGTAATTTGCCGATCTGGCGAGCCTCACTCCGAGGTGGCTTCACGGGGCTCCGGGTGTCAGGTTGGGGCGGGGTCTTCATGGCGCTCTCCAAAAGATGACCCTCCCCAGCCCGACCATCCTGCAAAGTGCAGGTGGCTGCAACACGACAGGTCTGTTGACAGAGAGGTCATAACTTCCAAGAAAGTCGGGCTGACGTGCCACCTTTTGGCTGACAGGGTAGCTGCCCGGTGGCTGGTGGCTGGTGACCCTGACAGCTACATAGGACAGCAAATATTGCGGAGCCCGTGACCGCCCATGAGCCGCAGGCCTGGAGGCCAGCAGGAGGGTCCGTGGGGTCCGGCGGGGCAGCTATCGGGGTCGTGAGAGATTTAAAAGGCAGATGTGATTCGAGGTGACCTGCCTCTCTGATAAGGCACATAGTTCCTGGAGGACACAGCCACTAAATCCTCATAAAGATGACTCAGCTCAGGGCGGCGGGGTGGGGAGAATCCAGTTTGGGGGAAGACTCTGTCCTTAAGGTGGAGGGCAGACAGGGCGCCTGGCGCAGAGGGGTTTGGGTCGGGCTTGTGGTTTTGAAAGGTCCTCCTGGGTGCTGAGGGGAGGCCGGGCGTGGAGAGGGGCACAGAGGCGGAGGCCAGTCGGGGACAAGGCGGTCCCCGCAGGTGTCTGCAGTGTAAGGGGCGGCTGGTGCCCGGATGTGCTGGGGGGAGCCAGAGCAGGCGGTGTGAGGGGTACGGGCACGCGGGGCTCAGGGACGTGCCGGGGACTCGCTACGGGGACCGGGTGAAGGAGAGGACGGGGACGGCCTTGGGTCGTCGGGAGGAGGGTGACGTCGTTCACGAGAGGAAACGCGCACGCAGGACTGGGTTTGGAAACAAAACACGACAAACAAATCCATACGGTCAAGGGAAGCAGGGAAAAGCGCACTTTTTAGAAGGCACGGCCGCCTGATTGGAGAAAAAGATGACAGCCTGTCCCCCCAATTTTTAGTTATTAAAGAGTTCTATCTTACCGAAAAATTGATATTTGGGCAAAAAATGTGCACTACTTTATATTCTTTTAAACAAAACGTAGTCCCATGCGGTCATACAAAGTCGCACAGAGGAACCCACGTGCCCCCGCCCAGCATTTGCCGAGGGCTGCGGGGCCCCAAAGCCTAGCGCATGCGCAGACCACGACGTAGCGCTGTGACTCCGCCCCCGCAGCCTCACTGAGGTTCGCCAGGTTCCCCACACCCACTCACCTGTGTGTGTGCACACTGGATTCCATAGAGTTTTACTTGCTGTATTTTAAAATATTCTATCTCTATTTGAATCCTCCTTCGTCTCTAATAGTTTCGCTACCTCGGGGAGGTGTTGACTGGGAAACCGCCGGCTCGCGCGAAGTCGGCCGCGAGATTGATGACGTGGTACCCGCCCATCGATTTGTTGTGAAGCTCGAAATTTCTTAATTGAAATGGGGACCAGGGGGGGAAACATAAAAATCCGTCATAAAAGCTAATGGCGTAAATGGATTTCTTGCACCCAAATTATTTAGAGCTGTAATTACATGGGCTGTGGAGCTCCGAGCCCTGGGTCTTGGACGCGGAGTCGCCGAGTGGTGGCCAGTGCCCGGCCCTGCGGCCCTCGCAAGGTCAGGGGCGCGGCAGGGCCTCGGGGGCTCAGAGGGAGCAAGGCCGTCCCGCTCCCAGCCCTTCAGGGACAACACTTTTTCTTTGCAGACGTAAACCTAAATCAGCCACGTGTTTTCTCAGGAGCCACGTTCAGACAGTGATGGTGACAAAGATGGCTTTACGGAGCGCTTCCCGCGCCACCCCCACGCCGGGCTCCTCCCCCTCATCGCCTGAGACTCGATTCAAGCACCGCCTCGTTTCCCGGCCTCTGTTTCGCGTAACCGCCCCAGGGCTCAGGGGAGTCCTTCGTGTGGCCCATGCTGCTGCTTTCTGGGGCGCACCTGGCGGGGACGGCTCATCGCTGCCGCACGCGGATCCGCGGAGGGGGCGTGGCGGAGCTGGAGCATTCACTTCCGCGTTCACTTCCGCGTTCACTTCCGGTTCACTTCCGCGTTCACTTCCGTGACGGTGCGTCATGTCACAGGACGGCGGTGCTAGGTGCTGCTTCGTCTCTCCTGGGCCCTCCCCTGGGTGACATGGGCTTCCTCACAGCGTGGCAGCTGGGTCCCAAGAGGGGGCAGCTTGGGAGAACTGGGCGGAAGCTGCTTCGCACGGCCCAGCCCCTGAGGCCGCCTAGCGCCCCTTCCGCTGTGGTCACCCGGCTGCCCGATTCAAGGCGAGGACCCCAGAGGGCCCAGCTGCCTGCGGGGAGCCTCAGCGTCATCTTGCGAGGCGAGCGTGTGGAGACATCGAGGCCCAGGAGACCCCGTGCACACCTGCCTGACGCCCGCCACACGCCAATGAAACCATCTCCGTGTCCAGCTCCTCCCCCGTCTCGGTCCCGCTCGCTGACCTCGGCCACCGTGTTTCAGGCTTTGCAGGTAATGAGTTCACCTGTGGAGCTCCACTCACCAGCACTGTCGCTGACGGAACAGGTGAACGAATCGTTTTTGACTGGTGAACGAATACTTAATCAAGTGAGGGAAATCTGTCTTATTTTCCTTTTTTTTCTAACCGCCTCGTTTTGAGAACGTCATCCAATGGCTTCGACTGGCAGTGTCCTCGTCTGGGCAACAGCAAAGATGACTCCTAAATCGTCGCCGTCGGCGTCGTGACCTACGGACCAGCAGGTGGGATGGACGATGTGCGGGACGGGTGCGATGGAACTTGGAAGCTGTGACTGGAGACCGCGGGGACATCGTGCCGGGTGACCGTGGGCGAGCCCAGGACGTCCTCACTCGGCTTCGCTGGCGGGTCTCGTGACTTTGATGGTACAATGAGGCCAGTGCTGCCAAAGGCTGAGTGACGCCAACAGGAGCTGAGTCCCCGTGGCGTCTCAGCAGCGCTGACAGAACAGCCCTGTCCGGGGCCCTGCGTGGGTGGCGCTCCCCGGAGGGGACCCCGGGGGTCGGCCCCCAGTGGGCGGCGTCCGGCGCGCCGCGGGCCCTGCGGAAGAGCAGGAGCCGCTTCCTCGGAGGTCGGCGTGTGCTTCCCACCGTCGAGACCGGGTGGCTCGGTGAAGCCCCCATAACCATGCAATTCATTGTAAATAAGTGTTGCCATGGAGACAGGACAATCATAATAGTTTTTAGAGTGTTTGCTCTGTATGAACGTCTCTAAGCACACGCCTTTACCGGTGCGAAGTGGACCCCTAAGCCTTCTAATGAGCGGGGCTTTTAATGTTCTGGTTAACTCTTCATAAGCAAAATCTTGCAGACAGAGTTGGGAAAGAGCGTGAGGTCTTGGGACCGTCCGCGGCAAAGGCGATCCTTGTATGTCGGCCCAGGTCCCGGGCCTCAGGGCCCTGCGATGGCGGCCTTGTTTCCACGGCAACACTGAAGGTTACTGGCCTTTCTCACCCTCGTTCCTGATGCGTGTGCAGTGGCGTTTTCCAGGGGCCACGCCGCCCGCGATGACGGCGTTACGCAGATGGCCGCATTTTGTTGAGTTTTACGTTTTCCTCGGCTTTAATTTCTGACGTGGTGAGTAACGACAGACGTGAGCTCTCTGGGGCTCTCGCTAATTCTCAGAGTGAAAACGGATTCTGACACTATTGGATTCAGCGGACGTGATCTAAGGTGCATCCTCCACCCTTCTTCCCAGATGCGACCCACCCTGCCCCCGGAGGCTCAGCCGCAGACCGGAGGCTCCCGGGCCGGGCGTCAGGGACTGCGTGGAGAGAGAGGTGGAGGAGAGAGAGACAGAGAAGAGAGAAATGAAGACAGAGGCAGCGATGGAGACGAGAGAGATGGGGGTAAAAAGAGAGGCGAGTGGGGCGAGGGGGGCTATCATGGCGTCTGGGCTGGTTGACTCTTCCTGCATAATAAACACCCTAAACCGTGATGGCCTAAGACTGGTTAACCCTCCACGCTGGGCTGGTCCTGGGGCTGGGCTGAGCTGGGAGCTTCTTGTGGTCTCAGCCGGGCTCTCTTCTTCCCTCTGAGGTCCCCTGAGGTCGTCTAGGCAACTCCGTCTCTAGGGCTTGGCTGGTGGCCTTGGTACCTCAGCCTCCTCCACACGTGTAAGGCTCGTTCGTCCGGCAAGGACGGGGCTCCAGGAGAGCAAGCAGAGTCCCCCAAGGCTCCTCCAGGCTTCAGGGCGAGACCCCTGCTGGCCCCGGCCGGCCACAGTCCAGTCTACCCCCACGGGTTGCGGGTAGACCCCACGTCTCCACAGAGGGGCCCGGACGCTGTCATCATGGCAGCGAAGGAGCCATTCCGGCGAACCGTCCACCGCTGGGGCTCACTCCCTGCCACTGTCACACTGGCTCCTCGGGGTCTCAGCCCGTCCTCCTCCCGAGAGCCACACGCCTACGATCCTGGCCACCAACAGCCATTTTCTGTGCAGAGCAATTGTTTTAGGCAACAACATCAGACTTTGTCTTCAGAATGTGAACTCTGTACTTGTCATTTAAGTGGTGTTATTTGTAAGAAGCAGATGTTTGAAATTATAATGCATTTTTCTCGGAATCAAGGACGATTCAGGCTCCGTGGATTGCTCTGGGAGACGTGCATTGTGCTGACAGAATCCGGACGTCCTCTGGGATCGCATACCTGAGTGCTCACCCCAACACCTGACGGGATGCGCCCCAGAGTCGCCCGAGCAGCGAGCCTGACGCACGTCAGTCGTTCCCAAATAGTTTTCCGTCGTGAGCGCGGTAAAGGGGGTCAGGGAGCCATAAAACCTTCAGGGGCGGGACGTTTCTTCTCTCAGTGACAAAGCGGACGCTTAAGGGTAGAGTCCACCTGGCAGGTGGCGTTGGTCCTACACTGGGTGATAGAACCCAAGGTGCCATGCTGGGAAGAGGATGGTTCAGTCGTCATTGTTCTTACGCATTCTTTTTTTGGAGTCACTGTTTGATTTTCAAAATAAATGTCCGTCCTGGTCAAGGCACCCCCGTCGGCTCACGCCAACTCGCTTTTCCAGTTCCAGAAGCATCGGGCGGCTCGGCCGCAGAGCGATGCCACCACGTGCCCCGTTCAGCTCCGGCGAGCACCCGAAGCACCAGCGAGAGCCGCCCGGGCCCCCTGCGGGCGCGTCGTCAGGAGATGGCCCGCAGACACCGGCCGCGAACCCCCTGGCGGCCCTGCTTGAAGGAAACTCTCCAGGTCGAGTGCCCAGCGAAGCGACGGCCTCTCCTCAGCGTCGAGCCCGGGATGCCAGGAGGCTCCCTGGACCCGCGAGCCAGGCTGGGACTGAGACCGGCGGCCGCGTCAAGCTCTCCACGGGTGCCACGTGCTTCTGCATCTTGAGGAAACTGACCATTGGGGTGACCGCTTGTCTGATCCATGGCCGCGGTGAAGTTAGCCCGGCCGCAGCCTGTGTCCACTGCCTGGCTCGTAACAGGGCGACGGAGGGGCCACCTCCCCTTCCCGATGCTGAGCTCACCGTCAGTGACTGCGTCGCGTTGGGACAGCGGCCGGGTGCGGGGGAGGCGACGTGGGCGGGCAGTGAGGCGGACAGGACTCGGGAGGGCCCCGGGGCGAGGCCGTGCTGCGGCCGTGAGGCAGGAGCCGCAGACACCGGCGGAAGACGCGGCCACGAAGCTCTTCTCGCTTTCCTCACAGTTATTATTGATTTTCCCTCCACTCAGCCCGGCGCGGCCCGAGGCCCCTTTAGCAGACAATTCCAACACGTAAACACGCCGCACCGCGGGGCCGGGCGTCAGGGAGAACTGGCGGAGCCCCGGCGAGTCTACAGGGCCGACTCGGCCGTTCCACGATTCCGGCCCTGACAGTGACCCCCGCTGCGGTGCCAGGCGGTGCCAGGCGGTGCTGGCCTTCGGATCCCGTTTGGGGAGGGGAGAGCTTCACGCTTTGACACTGGAGAAGGGTGAAGAGACCCGCCAGCCTCAGCGCAGACCGAGGCGACATCGCGGCTCGCCAGCCGCCTGCGGACCCGTGTCAGACCGGCCGCCCCTTCCCCAGGAAGGTCAACTGGGCCACGTGGCTCGCCTGGCTTTCCGATGCCGTCTGCGCTCAGCCGTCCTGGCGAGCAGGCTGGCACGGGCTTCCGGCACGTCACCCTCTGTTTCCTACATTTTTATTAAACTCATCCTCTTTCCTCATAAAGGCAACCTTGCTCTTTGGAGGAATTTTAAAACTTGGAGCTAAGGGTGAAGGAATTTTCTGAGCAGGGGGGCTGGGGGGGTTCAGTGCCCTGTTCCTCAGCTGGTGACCATGTTTCTGGGGTGCATGTGCTCACCGAGGTCCCCAGGGACACGCATCCTCCGTCCCATCACGCCGAGGGGCCGTCCCTGCAGCCCGCTGTGGGGAGCCTCGCTGAGCGCGCTGGAAGAGGCCACCAGGGCAAAGAGAAGACGTCGAGATATTCACATTTTTTCACGTCTCCTGTGAAATATCCACAGGGTATTTAAAACATGTGTTTTAAAAATGCATCAACCGGGCGTCCAGGTTGCAGGTGTGGGCTCCGAGGTGTGGCACTGTGGGAGAAACGAAACGAAGCCCCACGCCCCTTGGGGTGTGCAGGGGGAAGGGCCCGCCGCCCAGTTCCCAGAGCCCTGAGCGTCTGTCAGCCAGCGCCCGCGGGCAGAGGTGCTGTCTGCAGGTGACCCTCGGCCGGGCGGCCTTGCCGGAAAGTCCAAAGGGAAGGAAGAGCCCTCATACGCCTTAATTTGCCTGGCCGTGTTTGCCACAGTACCCCCAGCCACACCCCATTTTGTTGAGGCGTCCCCTCCCCCAAGCACGCACCCCGCTGAGGGAGCAGGAACCCACTTCTGCGAGTCTAAGGGGACCCCGGGACGCCCTCCGCTTCTGCGAGCCGCCCCTTGGATGCTCGGCGTGTACACAGTGGAGATGGCCGGCCTTGGCTGTGGTCGTTTGAATCGCCTGCGAGCCCTGCACTCTCGCAGATGCAGCTTCGGTGTCATTTACTCATTTGCTGGCCGCCTTCCTGCCGGGCTCGGAGCAGAGCGGAGGAGCAGCGCGGCTCGTCCCTCGGGGCGGAGTTGTCGCTGAATCCTCCGCAGTCTGCGGAAACGACCGCGCCCTGTCAAAACGTGGTGAAAATTAGTATTAAAGGAGCGTTTTACAGTTTAGGGGCGAAGGTGCGAGCCTTCGCGGCGCCCCCTCCACGCGGCTGGCACGGCGGAAGGAGCGCGGCCACGACAGGCCAGCCCGGTTTTCAGTGCAGGCGACGCGGCGGGTGTCGCCGCGGCCTCCATCCGGTGAGCGCCTGGAGCCTCGGTTTCCCCATTGGAGCTGGTGACGGCTGTGGTCACACGGTCATGAGATGAAAATGACACCCTGCCCCCCACCGGCAGCCCGTCGGTGACGGGGACGCGCGGCGTGGGCCTCTCCATTACAGGACACCGAGGTGACGTAAGGACCGAGCGCGGTTTGCATGTGTCACCGCGCTGGGTCCGAATGAGCCGATCGGGAGGAGACAGTTTCGGGGGCAGCTGGGGAGATGGGGATGTGGACGTACTGCTCGGCGATGCTAAGAAAGGGCGTCTGGTTGGTCTGCCTCGTGACGTCCGGTTACATGGCCGTGGCTCATAGCGAAGCGCGTTTTCCTCTGAGAGGTCGTGCTGGCGTTTGACCTGGAGACAGTGATTCACGCTGCCGCTGCCGACGCTAAAAGCACTTGGAGCAAATACAGCTGCATAGCAATAGTTATTAAATCAAGGTGGCGATAGAGGTTTATCACGCTGTTCCCTCTCCCTGAGCGTTTAAAATTTCCACGACGGAAGTTTAAGGATGATACTGTGCGTAAAGGGTCCCTCCCTGGCACCGAGTGGCCCCGGGCGGCCGGCGAGGCCGTGTGTCCCCTCCTGTCGCGGGCGGCCTTGGGCCAGTCTCCAGCCGTCACGGGGCCCTGTGTGTGTTGCGGGCGGCTGCGTCCCGGGACTAGATGGGCGAAGTTGACCCTCTTCTTGGCCCCCAGGACCCAGGGACGAGTGACAGGCCAACGGACACTGCGTGGGCAGCAAGCGAAGGGGCAGGGACGGTGACGGGCTGGGCGCGGGGGCTGGGCCTGGGCGGCGTCAGGAGGGGCTGGCAGGGCAAGGGACCGGAGGGGGCAAGGGACCGGAGGGGGTGGGGGACGCGCAGCCCGCGGGCGGGGGCCGGGGAGGGCGAGCGTGAGCAGAGGCCAGGCCCTCGGGCGGCGGGGTGGCTGGGACCCAGGAGCACGCGGGGGGGGGGAGGGGACGGTCCGCCAGGGGGACAGGAGCCGGGTGGCCCGATGCCGCAGGGCCTCGCGGGTGAGCAGTGCAGGACGCCTCCCGGAGCTCGCACGAGGTGCAGTGCGTGTGTGTGCGTGGGTGTGCGAGTGGGCCTGCGTGTGTGTGTGTGTGTGCGAGTGCAGTGTGCGTGCACACGTGCATGAATGTGCATGCATCTGTGTGTGCACACGTGTGTGCATGTACGTGTGTGTGTGCACATGTGTGCAGGCATCTAGAGTCCCAGGGTTCCTCTATGCTCGTCTTTTCCATGAGCACGCTCTCCGCGTCACTTGGGGCCGAGTGGCTCTGAGCGGTGGGGAGGGGATGCACCCCAAAGGCGTGTGCCGCGCGGCGGGGTCCGAGGCGCTTCCGTATTTGTGGATGTGGTGTGCATGTGTACAAACGTGCAGAGACAATGGTTACAGTTTGGGAACGCTAATTCTACGCCAGGTGGTTGCTTCTTCACGTGGATCTTCTCATTCGACCTCCTAGAAGCACCTCTAAACTGGTCGCCCCATCTCACAAGTGGGGAAACTGAGGTTTAAAGAGGACAAGGAGCCTCTTCACGGCGCTCAGGCAGGACGGGGGTTGGGGGACAGCGTCAGGCCCGGCCGTTCACAGCCGGGTCACCGTGCCTCCCTTTTAGGGCATCAGATCTTCAGGCATTAAAATAGTTACGTTAACTGGACTCAGACTGCACTGAGCTTCCTTTCCGTTCTCGGAGAACTCTAAGGGGCTCCGACACCCCACGCGTGACGGCTCTCGAGTCACCAGGAGACGCCCTCTGTCACTCCCCTGCAGTGAAGGCCCCTCTGTGTCCTGGAGCGACGGGGGGCCACAGGACAGGAGAGCCGCCGGGGACCCAGTGCAGGTGAGAGGTCAGTTCAGTACATCCGGAGTGGAGGTGACAAGTCCACCTCGCATGCCAGTTGGAGAAAGCCACTGTCCTCTGTCAAATTCTCCCCGAGGCGACGGAAGCCACAGCTTACAGAAGGAGGAAGAGAAACAACCCTCGGGATTTTCAGCAGCAGGACCACACTGGGGTGAACGGTGTTGGGGTGCATCCGTCATGTCTCGTTAGGAGGCCCCGTCCCCCAGAGGTGACACAGCCCATGGTGTCAGCCATTAAAAAAAAAGACAAGGAAAAAACAAACCGCCGCACAGCTGCTCGACAGGGACGCGAGACTTCTGAGGGGCTGAGTTTTCTCCGCGTTTCAGGGGTGAACGCCGGCCTCCGGGCACCCCGGATTTTCTGGGTGGAGCAGACGACAGGGAAGAGTTAGAAAAATACCCAAGTTCCTTAGATCTTTTGCTTCTAATGCCATTAAAATGACTATTATTGTGAAAAATTCAAACGCGTAGAAACACAGAGCATCGTGTCACAAACTGCCACACGCAGGTCCCCGAACGATCATTTCCGTGTCCCATAGTCACCGGCCCGTGAGCCCGTTAAGGAGCATGACAGACACTGGGGCATTTTGCCTTCGTGGTCACTCTTTTTTCAACTTAATTAAACTCGCTGGGGTGACACAGGTCTCAGGGGCACGGCTCTGTAATACGCCACGTACTGTGTCGTGTGCTCACCCCACAAAGTCAAGAACACCTCCAAACCCAGGGCGCTTCCTAACACGCGTGTGAGGGCGTTTCAGTTCCACGGCTGGGTGGCCGGGCTTCCCCAGACGTCCGCGTGACTCGCCGGGTGACTGGCAGACGTGCCGCGGGGGACCAGGTTCCGGCCTGAGACTGGGGTGAACGTTTCGCACGCCTCGGCTGGGACGTGCACGAGCCCGAGCACCCAGGGGGGCCCCTCAGGCGTCTCCGCGCTGCAGCGAGTGGGTGGGAGTGAGCGGGCTTGGGCACGGGGAAGCCCGCCGGCCACACGCACACGGCTGGCGGTGGCCTGGCCTGGGGGGCGGCCCTGCTGATCCCCCCTCTCTGCTGTACCTGCCGAGCGCCTCGCTGCAGCGTCCCGGGGGGAGGATGGCAGGGTGGGGCCTGCGTCGCGGCTGCTCCCGGGGGTCGCGGACTTCAGGTTCAAGCTCGTGACGTCCTCAGAGTCAGTTATTGTCACTCACGAAGGGACAGGACTGCGTGAGCCGGGGCCTCTCGGTGGTGTCTGCTTAGTGCTTAACAAATGTCAGGCACAGAACCGTGCTCCCTGGGGGCCTTTGTCATTGACCCCTCCGACGGCCTGCTGAGTCGGCGTAGTGTCACTTCCGATGGCCAGCAGAGGAAACCGACGGTCGGTAAGTTTCAGTAAACCGCTCGGAATGACCCGCTCGGGACAGGGCGGAGACGCGGGACCCACTTGGACCCGTGCCCGTGAGCGTGGGGGTGACTTCTAGCCTAAGACGATGTTTCTCTTCTAAATTGTACATCATGTGCAGGGCATAGCCACCGACTCAAGAGAGGGCGGCATTAGCTTCTGCAGCACGAGGTGAAAGAAATTCAAATCAGATTAGAAAGCATGGTTGCCATGGTAGCGGAAAGTACACTTTCATGCAAAGCAATTTAATAGATGTGAAAATATGTCCCTTCTACCAGGAACGCTGTGTTTTAGAGATAAAACCCTCCAGCAGGCAGCGGGCTAACAGGCAGACCCCCCGCCGGAGGCCTGGCCCTCTCCGCGCCCGTCCCGCCCCCTGCCAGGCCGTGACCTCCCGCTTGTCCATCTGTCTCCCTCACCCAGACCGCCTGCCGTGCGACGGCCGAGGCCGAGGCTGGCTTTGCCGCACCGTCTCGTGTGCATCTCCTTGCAGACGGGAGCACCAGGCAGGCCGCTCGCCGAACAGATGGGCGGAAGAAAAACCGAGTTTGAGCTGAGGACTGTGTTAGCATTGTCTAGAGAGGCAGGATTGGTGGCAGTTCACTCCAGAGAACATTCCAGAAGGCGGCGGCCTCGCCAGGGGGATTCCCACACGCGCTCCTGTCCGGAGCTTCCGCGGCACTCCCGCGTGGGCCCCACGGGCTGGGGGAGCAGCTGCGCGTCTGCCCGGATCCACGCTGGCCCTGGAGCACGGACGGTGGCGGAAGCCATCGATGGCTCCAGGGCGTGGGCGTCCTCGTGGGGGCTGCGGCTCTGCCCTCGTAGGAAGTGTCCAGACCACTGAAGAGCATGTCCTCTGCTCCACTAAGCGGACAGCTGGCAGGTCGTTATGGTGACATCGTTTAACACAGGCCTGTGGGGCGGCCGGGACCGGAGGTGTCTGTGTCCCCTGTGGCTAAAGCAGGACGCAGCCCCTGTCCCCACAAGCTCTATTTTTGGGGAAAATGGCTTATACGGCTAGAATTAGGTCCAGCTGCATGTCTCAGAAAACCAAAGATTAAGGGCTGCTAAGACGGGCAAGGTTTTGCTCGCTCTCATTCAAGGGGCCATCTCGACAAACCCACCAAGGACCAGGTCCCGTAACCTGTCGAGGAGCGGGGCGCACTGCCGGAAGCGGCCCCCCGCGGGGTGCTCCGAGGCCAGCACTGGGCGCGGTCACAGGGCCACGCCACGCCACGCCGCGCTAGTAAGCAAAGCTTCATTGGAACGTGGCCGTGCCAGGCCATTTACGTGGTATCCGAGGCTGCTTTCCTGCGTGTGCAGGGACAGAGTTGTGGAGTTGTGACAGACACCATATGGCCCACGAAGACAAAAATATTTACACTCCGGCTCTTCACAGAACAAGTTTGACAACTCCTGCTCCGCAGGGTGCCGCCCTCGGCCCCTGCCCCGACCTCAGACCTCACACCCTCTGAGCACCGGGGGGCCGTGCGGGCGGATGCGGCGTGTGGGGCCGGGATGTGCGTTCTTCCTGGTGAACACGCTTGACCTGGGGGGAGCTCTTCGCCTGTCACGGTAAATTTCAGCCTGTGCTCTTGGCTCTCGAGATAGTCAAGCACGTGTGTTAAGCCGCGAAGAGGCAGGAGCTTCCAGCTCACGGCCTTCCCGTCGACATCGGTTTAGCTGACTCGGTGGCTCTGGGCTGTGACCGTTATAACGCACAGTCAGATCGGGCGTGGCGAGTCCCGTCGCTTGTTCCCGAGGTGACAGGTTTAGCAGCACCACCAGGCTCCTTTCTGTGGGGGACCTGCCCCCCCACTCAGTGTGGTTTGGGGAGGGGGCCCCCTCATTTCCCAGCCCTGCCCCTTTCCCTGTCTGTGTCCGCAGGTGGTGATTAGTGAGGCTGTGTGTGTAGCTCCTGAAGGAAACGATGGAATCTACCCGCGCACACAACTGAACAAGAAATCAATTTTACGCCCTAACTGTAATACACAGGTCAATGGGAAAGAAAGCGACTTATAACCAGACGCGATTTCGCAGCATGCATGTCCAGGGGGGCTGGGCTGGGGGACCCCGTGCCGGCCAGAGATCGGAGCTACGTGTGTGTGCACCTCACTCTGCATGTCCAGGCACAGCAGCACCTGACGCAGACACCTTGTGGGGCGCCTCAGCTCAGCCCACCAGTGCTGCTGCTCTGCGTGTGTGTGTGTGTGGGGGGGGCGAGTCTCCAAAGTGGAAAACACCCGGCAGCCCCCCGACCCCCAAAACACAGTCTCCCCCAGCGTTTCTGCTCCTGGGACGTTCAGCTGTATTCCAAGCGCTTTGCGTTGCAACCAGCGTTAGGGGAACAGGCCGCCGCCCGCGCCAGCGTCTGGCTGGGCGTTGGGGCCCCGTGGAGGGCGGGATGGGCCGTGGAGGGTGGGCCCACACCCCTGGGTGCCCCGCTCACTCCCCTTGCCAGTTCCATGATGACCCTCCTGTCGTCCCTTGCTGGGGACCACTGCGTGGGCACCTTCCCTAAGTGGGACGTGGGGGCCGAGGCCACTGAGGGGGGAGGTTGTGGGGCGCGGACTGCTGCCGTCCCTCGGTCTCGCCGGCCCGGGAAGCCGGTGGGGGGGGGGGAGGGCTGCCTGAGCCATGGCGGCAGGCGGGACAGAAGGAGCCGAGAGGCCTGAGGGGCGCACACCCCACCTTGCTCGCCTCGGACCCGGTCGTAGCCGACGGTGGCCCCACCCTAGACTGAGGGCCACACGAGCCAAATGTCTCCTTCGGTTTCCATCACTGCGGCCAAATTAATCGCTGTGGGATTTACCAGGAGGCAGAAATGCAAAGAAAATTCTACCAAAATAAATACTATTAGGGTGATTTAGACCTTTGAACAAAAGCTCTAGCACCCCTCAGTGTACAAAGTCCCCCATCTCTCTCTCTCTCACACACACGCGCGCGTGCACACTCACACACACGACTGCCGGGTCACACCGGACACTCCACTCCCGTTTCGTTGGATGATTTGCAGTCTCGCTTTCCTTGAGCCGTGTCTCCAGCCCCGGCGTCGAGTAGTCTTCACACTGATTTTCACAAAACCTTAGCAAATCGATCGAGGGGTCGGGACGGTCCGGGGTCAGTCACTGTTTGCGAAGCCGCGAGGAGTCCCGCTTCCCCGGAATCCACCCTTCGCCGCCCGTCCCTTCGGAGAAGCGTGTCCCCGTTTTGGTGCGGAGAGAGGGGCGGGAGGACAGGAGCCCCGAGGCGGCCGCCTTGCAGCGAGACCATGGTCCCATGTGAGAATGGCTCGAGCCAGGCGACAGGCGCCTGCAGGGGCGGAGGCCGCGGAGTCAGGCGGCCGGGAGGCGGGCCGCGCGCCGGTGCCGCCAGCTCCGTCTGCCCAGCGTTCGCATCTGCGCCTCAGGAAGATGATCCTCAGTTCCCGGTGCCGACTGCACCTCCGCACTGGTGGAAAGCAAACTCATCTTTAAGGAGAATCGGCTTGATCAGCTTAACCCGCTGGCTCGAGGCGTGTGCGGAAGCCACGTCCGTGCATCCTCGGGCGGCGCGGCGGCCAGAGGTCAGGCCGCGCGGTTGCTGGAAGCCACGGGCGGGGACGCCGCGGCTCCTCCTCCCGCCCCGGGAACCAGGGGGACATTACGGGGATTTTCTCCAGGTTTCCTCCGCCGATTTGACCACAGGGCAGAGAGCGGAGCCAGGTCGGCATCTTGTCGCTTCAGCCTTTGCGATGCGGCGCGACTTGCCACACCGCCCGCGAGCGAGCGGAGCTGCGCGCGGGGTCGGCGCAGCGGGGCCGTGGGCGTCCGCGCCGCCCTGGCGTGCGCTGTCCGGAAGCGGGTGCAGAACTGACTTTTCTCTCGAGACTTTTTAACATTTAGAAATCACGACAGCACACCTCCACACACACACACGGCGGCCCGTAACGCACCGGGAATCACGCGGCCTTCGCCGGCGGCGTAGACAGCACCTGGGCATCCGTGCGCTGCGCTCGGCCCGAGAGCGCGGTGGGCATGTTTTCATTCCGCAGCAAACGTCTTCGCCAGAGACGATGTCTCAGTGAAGGACGGTTTTCTCGCTTTTCTGAGGACCAGATTCCAAACGTGGCGCCAGAACCAGACAGGAAAGTTTCGACAAGTTTGGGGAGAGAAACAAAGGAGTAAAACCCACGTTGGCTTTTCCAGAAAAAAATTTAAATGTAAGCATTCGACCTGGTGCTTGGTGACCTTTTCAGTGGAAATTCTGGATATGCCTCTTACGAATCAGTTTAACCCGGCGTTTCTTCCGACGCGTCTGCGCCCGGCTCGTGTCCGGGGCGAGCGTCGCGTGTGCAGGAGGCTTTTCGCCGGGTTCATCACGGGACGATCGTGTCAAGTTCCCACTTCCGCAGCATCGCACGATGGCTAAAAATGCTCGAAGCTCCTGATCATATCTTCAAAATGTCTGTTTTTTTTTTTATAAAACTGAGTCGCCGGGTGCATTTCCGGGATGGGAGAACCTGACATTCTCTTCTCATTACTGGCTTTTAGAAAATGATTGTATCAGTAGAAGCTCTGAGACCAAGAGAGGAAAATGCCTTCTCAGGCCCTAAATTAGGTCCTTTGTCTTAACGAGTCACACAGATCTGCTGACGCCTCACTTTGGGGACGGCTGAGAGCCCCTGAGTGGCAGCGTTAATTGGCTCCGGTCCTTGGGTTGGCAGCGGGTCTGCGGTGACTCTGCCAGGCCTCCTTCCGCCCCTCCCTTCAGCGGGCTCTGCCCAAGCTCCGCGTCTGCACAAAAGTCACCAAGTCACTGCGTCCGCGTGGACCCCCTCCTCCCCGGGTCCTGACGGGGGCGGGGCTGGGGAGTGACCGATTCACGGGGAAGGTGAGAGTCCCGGCCGCTGGACCGGCCTCCTGTCCTGGTCATGCACCGTGTCCCAGTGTGCCCACCCTGTCCCCGCCACGGCTGCGAGCAGCGTGTTGGGCTCGTGCCCGGGCTCTGCAGGCTCCACGTGGCGGACGTGCCCGGCTCTGGTGAGGAGGTGGCCGCCCGGACATGTGAGTGATGTCCGAGGAGGAAAACGTCCTCAGAGACCGCCGGGCCACCTGGCCTGAGACCCGCTGGCGAGGAGACCGGGAGGCCAGCCACCTCCTCGGACCTCGGCATCTGCATTTACAAAACGGGGGGCTGGATCGGGTCCCCGCCGGAGCCCCTCCCCCCACGCTTGGGTCCCTGGGGGACGACGACCTTCACGACCAAACGTGGGAACTCAGAGAGGCTGGAGCAGGCCTGGGCCCCGGCTCCCGCGCCTGCCGGCCCAGGGACGCGCTTCCTGGGTCCCCGTCCTGGGGTCCCCGTCCTGGGGTCCCCGTCCTCTCTGCTCCCCTGAGAGGCGCTGACGGGGGGCGGCGGCTGAGGCAGAGCCGGCGTCTCTTCGGGTTTCCTGTCGCGTCTGCTCTCTCCGGCCGCGCAGCAGCTCACGAGGTCGGGCCGCTCCCCCTCCCTCCCCTTCCTGTTCCGCCCGGGGTGTCACTGGCCGGACGGGCCGGCCTCCCAGGGGAGGGCCATCTGCTTCACTCCGCCCACAGAGTCAAGTCAAGGGCTCATCTCTGCGGAGCCACCCTCACCCTCACGGACACCCCGGGACTTAGCGCGTCGCCCAGTCTCTGGGAGCCCGGTGGACTGGTCAAGGTGACACATGAAATCAGCCTTCGAGCTCGCGGGCAGGAGCCCGGTTGCCTTGTGCCCAGACAGAGAGACACCAGCAGAACACAGCCCCGTAGAGGGCCGTGGGACAGCCAGCGGTGGGCTGTGGGGCCGCCGGCCCGGTCACAGTGTCCACGGGCCCGAGCTCGGAGCGAGGACAGAGGCCGGGGGCGGGGGCGCTGCGGGCAGGGCGGGGTGCCGGGGACGCCAGCCAAGGGCCCGCCTGTCCGGTCGTTTTCCCCTGAGGCGGAGCAAACGCTCGACGGGGGGAGGAGGGAGTGGGGGTTTGCGGGGGTTCACGCGGAGCTCCGCTTCTCCGCCCGCCCTCTCGTCTCCACACGAGCGTACCCCAGAAAGAGTTCACCTCGCAGCGGCTCCCCAAGCCGCAGGGGGCCAGGACCGGCTCCCTTTCCTCGCCGTTCGTAGGCAGAGGCCCGCTCAGGAGCCTCGATTTCTTCCCCAGGAGACGCGGTGGCTTAACAGGTGTGTCCGGGCGCGGGCCCCCTGGGGGCGGGGGGCACGCCCGGTCTCGGAAGGCGACGCCTCCGTCGATGCCCCCGCCTCCCTGAGGCGGCCCCCTGGAGGCCGCGGCTTCCCGCGGGAGCGGGCCCCGTGCGTGCCGCCCTCCTATTCGACTTCGTGAGCGAGTAACCACGCGCTTGTCCCGCAGTGGCATGGGCGGCAGCCGGGCGGGCACCGGGTGCAGCTGGGGGCTGCGTCAGACCCCCGCCCTGCCCAGCGGGGGCCTGTGGCCAGGGGACCCTCTGAATCTGGGGGCTGCAGTTCCCCCTCGACTTACCCCGCGGGGTGACCGTGACGAGCAGGGACCGGGGGACATGCAGTGGTTGGAGGCTGTAAACGAGCCAACAGGAGGCGGGGTTTTGGGCGGAGGTGCCGAGGCCGCAGCCCTTACATGCTGCAGGGGCTTTGTCACTGCGGCCACCCTGCACTCCACGCCCTGGGCCGGGCCGGTGTCCTCACTGTGGACGCGGCAGCGAGGGCAGCCGGGGGCCTCCGGCAGCCGGGGGCAGGGGCCGTGCGGCCGGGGCGGGCCGGGCTCGAGGGAGCGGCTGGCTCTGGGCCGCCTCGGGGTGGGGGCTCGGCCACCTGTCCTTCTCCCTTGCTGGTTCTGTGGCCACCTCAGCCCTCTCGCCGCTCGCCGAGCAGGCGCCTCGTCACCGCCACGGAGTCACCACACGAAGCGCCGCCCACTCCGCGGCCCGCGGGGCCTCCGTCCATCTCTGCAGAAGTCCCCATGGCCAGGGCCTGAAGGGCGCTCGCTGCCGCGGCCTCCCAGCGCCCCGCGCCGCCGGCAGCGAGCAGGAGGCTGCGTCCCACAGGGCCTCTGCCCTGCTGCGTCTGCGGGGCCGCTGCGGGAAGGGGTGGTCCTGCCTTCGAGAGCCACCTCCCTCCCGCGGGGTCCCTGCGGAGGACGTGGCTCATTCCCCTTAAAGCATGTAAATACATCATGGTCTGTGTGGAATGCACTGCCTGGGTCTCCGCAGGGTGACTGCTCAGGTTCGAGGACTTTCTGACAGTTTGAGCACTGGGGGGAGAGAGAGAGAGAGTGAGAGAGAGGGACAGAGACAGAGAGACAGAGAGAGAGAGACCGTGACTGAGGAGCTGGGCTGCGGGCAGCACGAAGCGTCACATTTCTCTTCCTGAAAAGAGACACCGGAGTTGACCGACCCGTCCTTTCGTTTTTATATTAGGGTCTCGAGACCATTCTGATTTCGGTAGCAACCTTCTAGAAAAGACACCATTTTCAGCAAAACACACAAACGCCGAGTTCGCTGGGGTGATATCGGCCACGGCTTTGCGGGCGCAGAGCTATCGTGCGGTGTTTTGTGAGCGAGACACTTTTCATAGCTGTGGGCCAATCCTCTCGGCAGGACCGACCCGGCGGCTCTCGGCAGGGTGCTGAGCTTTGCCTCTACTTCCTGTGGAGCCCCGGGACCAGGACCCACCCCTCAGATCCAGAAGGGGAGGTCCCGGGGGCAGTGGTCAAACCCTGACGGACATCTGCCTGAAATGGCAGGCGTGGAGGTCAAGGCTGGGGGCAGGCAGGTGAGGTGCATCTCAGGACAGCAAGGTCACGTGACAGTCACCAATGTCTGTGCACCTGATAACAGACCAGCAGAAAGGGATGAAGCAAAAACTGGCAGAGCTGATGGGAGAAGCAGACGGTTCTACAGTAATCACCGGAGACGTCCCGGGTCCGCCCTTGATGACCGGCGGGACAGCCCAGCCGCAGGCCAGGGCAGGACACAGAGGGCTCGACACAATAAAGCAACTAAATTTAAGTCTGGCGGATGTGGATTGAATAGGGCCTCCTCAACAAATGGTGCTGGGAAAACTGGGTATTTACATTCAGACGACCCTTACCTAACACCATATGTAAACGTTAGCTCTACATAGATCAGGGACCGGAATGTAAGACCCAGAACTGTAAAACTCTGAGGAGAAAACGCAGGAGAAAAGCTTCGTGCTGCCGGACTTGGCAATGATTTCTTAGATATGACATAAAGGCACAGCTAACAGAAGAAAAAATAGACAAATTGAAGTTCATGAAAATTAAAAAAAAAAAGCAACTATGTATCAAAAGACACTATCAACCAGCTAAAAAGCCAGCTCACAGAATGGGAGAAAATAATTGTAAATCATATACCTGATAGATTAATATCCAGAATATATAGAGAACTTCTGAAAATCAACAACAAACGACCCTATTCAGAAACAGGCAGAGGACTCGAATAGACATTTCTCCAAAGGAGACATAGAAATGGCTAATAAGCATATGAAAAGGTGTTCAACCTCCCAGTCATCCGGGAAATGCAAATCAAAACCACAATGAGATACCACTCACACTCATTAGGATGGCTGCTCTCAAAATAAAATAAAATAAAATAACTAATGTTGGTGAGGATGCGGTGAAATGGGTGGCCTCGTGCTCTGTGGGTAAGAATGTAAAATGGGATGACATCTGTGGAAGACATTATGGTGGTTCCCCCCAAAATACTACCCTTAGAATATACATGTTTAGCTCTAAAGAAGGCAATAATAATGGGACAGAGGAATAAAAACGATATGTTATAGAAAATGTTAAAATGGCAGATGTAAATTCTACCTTATCGGTAGATAGATTAAATTAAAATGGATTTTTAAAAACCTGAATCCAAGTCAAAAGGGTGAGAAGATAAAGTCTGTACTGAATGCGACCCATGCTGTCTGCATCAGGCACTTTAGATTCGAAGACGCAAAAAGACGGAAAGTAAAAGGAGGCGAACACTAAACACGCAAACAGGAACACGAAAGGAGAACCGGGGTGGCCGTGTCCCCTGACGTCAGGCACGACAGCTCCAGGGCGTAAAATCGTGACTAGAGACGAAGGCATATTTTCGAAGGGTCAGTCCGCCAGAGACACGGTGATTACAAACATATTTCTGCTTAGCAACAGAGCCATGGACGATCGAAGCGAGAACTAGACAGTTCCACGGTGGTTGGAGATTTCAAAAGCCCTCTTTCAGTGACGGATGGACCAGGCAGACGGAAGGAAACCGTTTTCAGCACTGTAAGCCAGCGAGACCTCGAATCAACCTGCAGAGCGCTCCGCCCAAAAGAAACGGAACACACGCTCTTCAAGTTCATGTGGAACCTTCTCCGAGACAGACCATGTGGCAGGCCGGAGAGCAATGTTGAGTAAATTCTAAAGGATTAAATCGTTCATTGTAGGCTCGCCGGCCACAGTAAAGTTAACGAAAGTGAATCATGACAAGACACTTGGGAAATTCACAAACGCTTGGAAACGAAAGCATACACTTGTAGGTAACCAATGGGTCAAAGACGAAACGACAAGGAGAATTAGAAAATAGGCTGAAATGAGGGACGACGGAAACACCTCGGGCCAAATGTACAGGACACAGCTGAAGAATTCCTTTCAAGTTTTTAAAAGAGAAAGATCTTCCATCAATAACCTCACCTTCCACCTTAAGAAACCGTAAAAAGCAGAGCGGACTAACCCCGAAGCTGGCAGAAGAAAGGACGTGGCAGAGATGAGAGCGGAAACATTAAACAGAGAGCAGAGAAGCGACAGAGAAAACGAGAAAAGCAAAACCGAAAGATTGCTCTGAACGTCCTTTAGCGAAGGTGCAGCAGCGCGTAATCCAGGTGTGCTGCATGGCGGTGGTGTGGGAGAGGGCGTGTGTGCACAGGGGAGATGCCAGGCGTGCTACCTGCCTCAAGGAAATCCCTACAAAAAGGCGCATGCGAGGGGCTTTTTCTGATTCTTCCCGGGCACGGGTTGAATAAATTACCCCGTGTTTGTGGGGACAAACCACGTGCAGCAAAAGGAATTTTCTCTTGGCAAAAATTCTTCAGAGACTTCAGGATCTTGCATTAAAACACCAGGTGTTTTTCGAGTGGTTTCCACTTGTCACCCTTAATCTCCATATATATGTTTTTACCTGTCCCAGGCTATGGATAGTATCATTATTTAAATAAATGCATGTCTTAAAATTTTGATGACATATTAATGATCACACTCACCGAAGGTGGCCAGTTTGCCATTGTCTTTCATTTTTAATTTTCTCATTCCGATGAGTGAAAAGGGTTTCCTTGCTTTGTTTGAAGTTATATTTCCTTGATTAATTTTGATCGATAGGTTAAATTTATTTCCTGTTTGGTGAAACAAGTGTTTGAGTTCATTGCCCATTTTTCTGTTGGACAAATGTGTTGAGGAGGTTTCTATGCTAAGGATATTTGCTTTTTGTCATGTACGATGCAAAAATGTTGCCGGTTTGTATTAACTTGTATAGTTTTGCGTGTGTCTGAGAGATACAATGTTTTTATTTTGTCAAATCTATCAATAGTTTGTATTTAGGATTTCTATGTCATGCTTAGAAAAATGTTTACTTTCAGCAAAATTACATACTACGGAACTAAATTTTCTGCTTGCACGTGGTTAGTTCTTCCTTATATTTAAGTGTTAATGCATCTGGATTTGTTTGATGTAAAGAATGATATTTTGAGACAATACTTTTTTCTCAAATGCTTGATCAACCCCATCAGTATTACGTGAACCGTCATTAACATGAATGCTAAGCCACACACTAAGCCCTTCCGGGATGCTGGAGCAGGGTCTTGTTCTATAGATTTTAATACCTTTGCCAAAATTTTGGTTTCGTTGTGGTTAAATAACACAGAAAGCAAAGTCTACCATCTTAACCTTTAAAAATTAACGGCGAAGCGGCGCGGACGCGTTCTCACTCGCGCGCGATCCTCGCTGCCTCGCACCCTCGCACCTCCTTCCGCGGCCGGGCCGCGCCGCGGGCCTTGTCCGCCTCTGGCTCCTCCTTGCACTCAGGGGACGGAATTATTCGCTCCTCTGAGGTCTCACAGCACTTCTGACCGAATCGAGGGGAACTCGCCACTAATACCACAGCCAGGGGCATCCTCGTTGCCATCACGACCACCACCGTCACCATCGCCTTTGAGAAGATGAGAGGAACTCGCAAGAGCAAAGGAGACTCGGAAGGGACAAGGACAGGAGTGCGATCTTCTCCTCCAGAGGGTCTTCCTGGCGGAGGCTCATCACCAGCCCCATCTAGGACACCCCGCGGGGACCCACGTGCTCCTGGCTCCCCGTCACCTCATTCCTCTGCTCGTTGCTCGGATTCTAGGCGGAAAGCGCGTGAGTGGCCCAGCGCTGATCTCCCGCTGGACTTGAGGCCAGAGAGGGCGAGAGACCTGGGTATAGACCCCCTCGACCACATCCGGGAGGCCAGCCACAGGGTGTGGGGTGTCGTCACCAACACCGGACAGGCAGCGGAAGAAGCGCCTGGACCATCGTGTGCCTGTGGAGTGGATGCCTGCGTGTCCCGTCCCCAACTGGGCGCAAGGACACCCTGGACTAGCGGTGGAGGGGTCCCCCCGACGCGGCCACCCTGGATGTGTTCCACATACGTGTTTACACTCCCGTCATGAATTTTTGTTAAGTACAATGTCGAATTTAATGTGCACAGATTTTTTTTTTTTTTAGAGGAAAAAATAACGAAGCCTCTGCTCGCCCACCACCAGTATTCACTGAATTGTGTGCACATCTCCCGGCTCCTTTTCTATGCATGAAACTGTATTTTCTCAACCATTTAGCGCAGGTCCTGGGAGTGAGAACCGGGGCGCCCTCTCCTCCACACGCGCCGCTGGGCCGGGTGAGGCCGGGTGAGGCCGGGTGGGAGCCCGGTCGCTCTCGCTTCCCGCGGGGGCATTGCCAGGTGGACGGGGACAGACGCCCCTGTCAGTTTCTGCCCGCACAGTGACAGCCCTCAGAAGACGCAGGTGCTCCTCTTATAAACGAAATCTAACAAGCGTGTGACACCCGGTCTTCCCGTCGCCGGGGGTCACTGGAGCATCTCATTGTGGCAGAGTCTCAGGTAAACCAAATCCTTAGAAAACATTTGGGGTCTCAGTGCTGCCCCTCCCTGCATGGTGACGTTACCGGTGACAGCTGGGGCGACCCAGCATCACCAGGCAGCTCACAGGCTGAGCAGACTGCTGGGGCGCCCTCGTCTGCGCCCCGCGCGGGGTCCCGGCGCCTTGCTGAGTCCGCGGGGAGAAACAGCCCGGGTCTGGGCATCGGGCCCTCAGGCCGCGCCCGCCTCAGAGGGAACTTTCTGGAAACAGCAGCCCCGGGTTGGGTGGGCGGAGGACACCACCTCGCACGTTCTGGGGTGCGGGGGTCTCGGGTCCCGGCAGACGGTGCCGGGTACATGTCACTCAGGTTGGCGCCTATGCTGCAGCCCTGTCCCCAGCACCGCGGGCGACCGGTCAGCGGCCGGAGGACGTGTGCGCAAGTCCCGGTGACCGGGCCGGGCGGGCTCTGGCCCGGATGCCCGTCCTTGACCCGTGGGCGATGAGGAGCAGCGGGGATCGCTGTGGCGAGCGCGCGGCCCGCCGTGCGTTGCTCCGGGCCCCGAGGAGTCACCGTCCACGGCTGGCGACAGTGGGCCGATCCCGCCCTGGGCCGTGGGACCCGCCGCGCTGGACGGTCAGGCCGCGCACTCCCCGCGGGCCCCCCGCGTGCGTGGCCACCACCTGGGGCCTCAGGCCCGCCCTGCTCGCCCCCCTCCCCCGCGTCACCCCCAGCTCCACTCCCCGTCTCCGTCTCTCTGACCCTCAGGTCCTTCTTCTTCGCCCCTCCCTCCTTCTGGAAGGTTCTCCCTTAAGGTCCTCGAAGGGCTTCTCAGCATTCGGATCCCGCTCAGGGGCGGCCCTCTCCCCGCGCTGCCCCTGGGCCCCCCACCCCGCGACCCCGTTGCGTTTGCGCTTCTATTTCCTCAGCGGCCCTTGTCGCCTGAGGTTATTAGCCCTTTGCTCCCCACCGCGGCTTTTCTCCTACACCCGGGCCCCACACCCAGAGGTGGCGTTTCTGCCCGGTCCGTTCACTCTGCGTCTCCTCCGCCTGAGACAGGACCGGGGCGTGAGGGGAAGTCAGGGGCGGTTCGTTCAGTGGACGGACGGACGGACGGACGGATCGCCTGAGCCTGGACGCCGGCGTGGGCGGGACGTGTGGCTGCTCGTGGCGCGGACGGGTGCAGCGGCCAATCCGCTAAGAGAAGCGCGCGATTAGCCTGATACCTGGCGAGAAGTGAGGTGACGAAGAGCGACAGGGCGCGAATGAGACTCGGGGGGCGGAGCGAGCCGGGAGGGGTCAGGAGCGTGGGCCACGGCTGCACCAGCCCCCGGCCCCCGGGCGGAGCGGGCACGGAGCGGGCGCGGCCAGGTGCCGGTGGGGACAGCGGCGGGGTCTGTGTGTAAGCGCACCGTGGGGGAAAGGACACGCAGACGGGGTCCTGAAACGGGGGTGTCGCACGCCACAAGCGGGGTGCCCAGAGAAGGCCGACGGACCGGCGCAGCTGCTCTCCGGAGTTAGATGTTCGGGACAGACACCCCCGGGAAACGACGCCCCGCCCCCGCTCAGGGCGGGCTGGAGCAGAAATGGCCCAGAAGGAGCACGTGCGACTGACAGGTGCCCCTGGACGGGGAGGGCGCCGCGCAGCGCGGCCTGGGAGTCGGTCAGAGCGGGCTCCGCGCGCGGGCCGCCTGGCGCACACCGCGGCTCCTTCGGGGCGCGGCGCTGGGCGGCGGGGGTTGGGGGGGGCAGCCCCGCGGCGTCCGCGCGCGGCCGAGCTGCAGGTGCACCGGCGTAATTGCCTGTCGGAAGCGGGGCCTGGCTGACAGCCATCTTCCTTTGGATGAAAATGCCTCATTACCGGACGCGCAGGGGAAGGCTGCTCCCCTCGCCCCCGCGCTCCGCGCCCCCCTTCCCGCCAAATGACGCAGGTGCGCTTTCGAAGGCCACCTTTGGAAGCACCGGGGCTCGGAGGTGCGTTTCCAGCGTGAAATCTGGCACGGGATCCTCTGCGAGGTGAGCGGAAATGCTGGCACTCTCCGAGCGTCGTGCCGAGGTCGTCGGTGAGCTCGGGATGGGATGGCTGTTCGCTGGGGAGCCGCCCCCCGCCCCCCGCCCCCGGCTTCCTGGTTCGCAGCCGAACTGGGGCGAGGCCGCCTGACGTGCAGACATTATCTCAGAGCGCGTCTCTAGAATGTGGCCGCCTTGGCCAGCGCCCACTCCGGACCCTGCTGTGAGACCACAGGCCTTCCCGCCGTCATCCATCTTTCAGGCCGTTAGGAAAATGGGCGGGGGCGAGGGGGGGCAGCCGGGGAGGGGGGCCGGTCTGGGCTCATGCCCGCGCGCTGGCTCTGCGGGAACCCCCGCCAGCAACTGGCTGCGGGCGCCTCGGCCAAGTCGCCATGAGTTGCTATAAATCAGCGTGTTTGATGGCCTCGTGGTGAGGACAGCTTGCAAAGGAAGAGGCACGTCCGCGGGGCGTCCCGGGGAGGGGACACCTGTGTCTCTGGCCTGCCGTCTCTCTCCGCGTCTCCTCTCCCTCCCCCTGGCTGTGTCTGCCGGGTGAAATGTATTTTTCTCTCCCCTCTCCAAGAAATACATCCGACCGGAAAAGTCCCCGCCCCCTGGGCTGATGGCTGAAAGAGCGTTTTCCCCGCAGAATGACATTCTCCAGCAAGGAAAGGAAACGGAACTCGCAGTGCAAACTTTTCAATCATTTATGATGGAATGGGGAGCAGACATTCACGTTCACATGTTTTAAGATGCAATTTGAAACTCAGTGTTCTGTTTCTTTTCTTTTCTTTTTTTTAAGTGGATTCCATCAGGGCACTCATTCTCACAGCTAAGTTTATTGGAATCAGTTTTTGGTTAACTTTTTACTACGGGAAATTTCAAGTATACAGAAAAGTAGAGCGAGCCGTTTAACGACCCCGTGCCCCGTTCCGGCGCTTCCCGCTTGCATCTGGGTGGCTTTTAAAGGGCGCAAGTTTGGGTCCTCGGTCCGCTTTCTGATATCAGGTCAAATGGCATGGTGACGCGGTCGCGCGGAGACCTCCCTGTGCTCCCCGCATAGGAGCTCGCGCCGCGGCCTGGACCCCAAGCCGCCAGCTGTGATTCCCCCCTTCGTGTCTGAAGCGGAAACCTGAGGGGGAGCGCGCTACCCCGCAGTGGCCCGAGGCACCTTCTGCGAGAACAGGGAGCAGTTTGGAAAGAAAGGAACAGACAGACGGGACCGAACGGGGGTGACAAGGCTTCGGGGGGCAGCAGAGCTACGTGGGAGGTAAACCGAGGAAGCCCAGACACCCCTGATGTGCCTGGAAATAGAGGGGTGCACGCTGAAGACATGGGCGAGCGACAGGGGCGGGGCAGTCCCCCTCGAGGTCCCCTGACCGCCCCGCGGGCTGACAGCTCGGCACTGCTCCCAGCCGCGTCCACGAGAAGGGAAGGCTCTGAGTGGCGCAGGCTGGTGGCTCCCAGTGCTTGCTTTAAGAGGACAAATTATACGACAAGAAGCCTGGAGCATCTTCAAGGTTCCAAACAAGCCACTGATTACATAACTTCGAATCCGTTCACACAATACCGCACATCACTGTTCCACAGTGAACGTAACAGCCTAGCGATTAGGAAATGTGCCCGCGAAATATTGCTCAGATAAAAAGTTACTTGCTGAGAAGCACGAAATCTAATTTTGCGACCCTGTACGTCCCTAGGTACATATTTATTTGGACATAAAAAACGCGACATGTTCACACAGCTGTATGTGTGTTTCAGGGTTTGGGGGGGGGGGTCTATGTACTTTCTTTTTTATAACTCTTGGTATTTTCTCAATAAACGCACAGACATTGCAATAAACACACATTAACTTGATGTACAGAAACAGCACATCTTTTAAACGAAATCTCCAAATGTTAGTAGAAAGAATAGATAGGAGCCGCGAGACACTCAAACGGAGATTCTAACGGGAAAAGGAGCCGCGAACATTCCGGCGTCCTGTTTCCCGCAGGCTGCCCGGCGTGTCCCGTCTCAGATCCCGACGCCGTTTTCCATGAAGCCCTTTTATCGAATGGAAGGATTTTCCTCCCAAGCATGTCAGCTCTGACACACGTATCAAAACCAACCTCTTCCGGTCTTATGTGTGTTTCATTATCTCTGCATCTGCAGCCGATGAATCCGAGAACGACATCCCCCCTTTGCCTGTGGGCTTGGTGGTAACAGAGGCCCGACAAAGTGGAGACGGTGTAGCCTTCTTGGCCCGAATTCCCGTCTCCTGAAGAACGGCTAGAAACTCCTGCCGTGTACAGTGCCGAGCCGGCGCCACCGCAGGTGGCCAGCATTGGCTCCGAGCATCCGTCTCACTTCATGAGAGTCAGCTTAGACTTCAGGGACCTTATTTGGGAAGCAGTCATATGTGTTTTGGGGACAGCCTATGTCTTTCTGAGGCACCAGGAGCAGCAGCTCAAATCACAGGAGAGCGGATTCTGAAGCAAAGGCATCTATTACCCAAATTAAGCCCTTCTGGACCATTTTTAATGGTGATAAATTGGGAACGTTGCTTAATGAGACTGAGATCATAACTCATGGTGGACGGGATGAAGAAGAATTTAATTTAGCTTTATCCTCTTAGAAAATCCCAGAAAAAAAGAAATCGCAAACTGAAAATAGTGGTTTTCCTAGGGAATGAGTTTCAGAGTTGAGCGCGAACGCCCGTAGAACAATAATGTGCGCGCTCCCCCAAAATCGCAGCCATAAATCACGCACAGGCCGAGCGCAGTTTTCTCCAGCGGGTCTAATTAACGGCTGACAAACAAGAACTCGTCCTGGTCGGCACAGAAGCCTGAAGTGTCCCTGGTCGAGGAGGACGGAGCCGGGTTAACCGCCGCGGTCTGCGTGACGCGGAAACCCGCTGTCTGTGCGGCTTAGTTTGCCGTCACTCTGGCTCACGCATAATCCTCACTTAATAGATCGGAGGATTAGGGACACTTAAAGCTGTCTTAAACCCACATGTCTGGTTTTGGAAGATGTGTACGTGGCCCCCATGAAGTGTTTATCAATGAGTTGTGCAGGGACCACCCGCCCAGGAGTCGAATCATAGGAGGACCCCGCATGGTCCTCAGGTGCACTGAAGCGTGGGGCCGCGCCGGAGCCAGCCCCTTCCTGTGCAGCCCGAGGCGTCGGGCGCCTCCCCCAAAGGGGCGAGCGGTATCCAGGCTTCGCGGACCGCGTGGTCTGTCACAGCTACTTAATCTCCCTTCTCTCCCGCTCCCGGTGGCCGCAGGCGTCCACGGGCTTGTCCAGCCTCTGCTCTGCCTTGCCATCGTGGTCCCCTCTGCGTGTCTGTCTCTAAGGACACGCAGGGTTGCAATGAGGGCACAGGATAACGTTCTCCCGAAGTCTTCAGCGTAATTACTCCTTTGCCATGGGAGCCAGTGTGACGAGGCTCCAGGGATTACCATGTGGCCATATCATGGTAGGGGGGCGGGGAGGGACTGTCATTCATAAGGGACAGTGTAAACGGGACAGAGGACGCTGCCAGGTCACTGCTCTGCGCTTGACGAAAGGCGTGAGGGAGCTTAAGGCGCTGCGGCATGTGGCCACGTGGCCTCTGGGTGTCGCCCTGCCCGGGGCCTGCAGAGGGGAGCTGGGGCAGGCTGCAGCCGGTGAGCCCGGAAGTCCCGGGCTCGGAGACCACGTTCGGAGCAAGTCCCCGCAGCAGAACGGGGAGCCCCACCCTGCTTTCCTCTGCCCCGCACCTCGCTCTCTCCACGGGCCCAGTGCACCCAGGATTTGGGTGGGTGAGGATCGCCCAGCTGTCTGCTGGGGGTTCACTTGGAGGACGAGGAAAACGATCGCTCTTTGAAGTCTGGTGGATCTTTGCTCATGGAGGCATGTTCGCCACCTGAGCGCGCGGCCCGAGGCCCGAGGCCCGTCTTCTTAAGCCGGGAGATGTGTTCACGGCTGGCGGCTGGCGCAGCGGTCGCACCGCCTGAGGCCTCCCCGCCTTTGCAGAAGCGAACGGTTCCGCAGAAAGCCGAGCTCGCTTAATTCCAATGGAAAGCTGCCACTCTGGTCCTGCTCGTGACGGCGCCGCCGGTGACCCGCGCGGTGGCGCTGGCGGGCGCGCGGGCTTGGGGGCAGGGGCGCGCGTGCGCACCTGGGCTCCGGCCCTCGCGCTCTGCGACGCGGCCCGCCGCCCGCCTTCCGCTGGTCCCCGACAGAGCGGTGGCAGGGCGGGGGCGCGGCCGGGGAGAGGGGCGGCTCCTGCCGTCGCAGGACGGGCGGGGCACGGCGCCCACGCTCCCCGGACGCCTCGGCCGCTTCGGTTCTGAACGCGCCGAGCTGGCGCCGCCTCGGGGCCGTGCGCTTTGCCTGGTGCCGCATCCCCGCCCCACTTTGCGCATCCGGCTCCTTTCCCTCTTTGGGGTTCCAGCTCAAATACGTCTCGCCGAGGGAGGCCCCGCCCGACCTCTGCGTCGAAAACGCCCTTGCACGTGTCTCGCTGCTTTTCCCGCGTCGCCGGGAGCCGCGCGGCCTCCCGAGCGCCATCAGGGCTGACGCCACCTGGTCGCCTCGTCCGGGGGCGCGGCCGGTTCCCTGGGCTCTCGGCCCCGTGGGGCGTGGCAGTGTGGACGCTGTTTCGTGGGACTCTAAAACACAACCAGTTCTTGCTTGGGCACTGCCCGGTCACGTGGCCCAGGGCAGCGTCCCCGCCCACGCCGACCCGTGTTCACGCCTGCCTCGCGGGGGAGTGTGGCCGGTGTGGCAGGAGCCAGGCGGGGCTCCGTGCCCTTCACCTCTGGAGCCTGAAAGAACTTAGATGATGATAGAGAGATATAGATGATCCGTAGGTGACAGGTAGATAGACGATAGATAGAGACGATAGAGCAAATGAGCCCCTCCTTACTAATTTTTTTTTTTGCCTTTCCGTGATAGAAATGGAGGTGAAATTATACATTAAATCAGCATCACTATTTAATGGCATTTTAATAGGATAAAGATGGCGTACGGCGTAAACTCCTACATTCCACACACGCACAGTGGGCAAATCCCAGACCTGCATCTGGCGTGTCTGCGTCTGTGTATCGACCCTTCTTCCGGGCACACGAAGGGGGAGCGTGCGAGACGTTAACAGCACTTAGTTTTAAGTGTTGCGATTATAGTGCGGTTTTATTTTTTCCCATTTGCTTCACGTTTTCCTACTTTCCCAGAGTTAATATGCAATTACGGGCTTGCTAATGAGAGAATGCACTAATGTGACATTTGGCGGAGCTCGGAATGGCCCGGCGAATGCCCGCTAAGGTGAGAAGCCTGTTGCAACGTCGCGGGTCCGTTCTGACCGCAGCTGCCCTTAAACGGCGCTGACCGGAGCGCGGCGGGGCCAGGGGCTGCGGCCGCCGCTCCGCTCCTCCTCCGCCGAGCTCCTCCGCTCTTGCCCGCCCGCACCTGCAGGCTCGTCTTCCGTCTCCGTTCTTCCGGAATGCGTTTGCTCCCCATGCGTTGCTTAACCCGGAATGTTTCCAGTAGTCCGGAAAACACTTTTTAAGGGGATTCTTTAGCCAGGAAAGTCCCCGTCCCACCTCTCAAACTCGGGGTGATCAGGGGGGTAGAGGAAATTTCGTTGACCTTCGGCAACGCCGGGGGCCGCCTGGAACATCCCCGCGCGGGGCCCTGGCTGGGAGGCCGCTCATGCGTGAGCGTGGCACGCGGTGCCCACGGCGTGCCCACACACGTGCACACAGCACCGAGTTGTCACCTGGAGACGGCCGCAGGTGCCAGGCTTGGTCAGCTCTGGGGCCAGGCAGGTTGGTCCGGCTGCGGCGGGGCGCCTCCCTTCGCCCTGCCCCTCCCCCGGAGCTCCGCCTGCCGCCGTCCTCTTGAGTCATGTGCTCACCCCTTGGACTAGAGCACGACCCCGTCCCCTCCACAGACGTCTCTGGGCGAGGGCGCTGGGACTCCAGGGCTGCAGGGAGCAGACGGCCACTGGCCAGGCCCCCAGGGACCTGCTGCGTGTGATGCATGTCGTGCAGAGGCCTCAGCGGAAGGCCCGGCCCAGATAATGCCCCAGCCTGGGCAGTAGCACAAAAGCCACTGCTGCTGGAGCAGCGGGCTAGAGCCTCCTCCGTCTGCCACCACCCCCCAGCCCTCAGTGACAGGCTGTGTGCAGACTAGCTTCCTCCCAGAGGACCACCCCCCTCCCCCGCCCTGCCCCCTGCACCAGGTGTGTGTGCCGCTGGTGGGAACTTCCCTCGGTCATTTGGAGAAGGACCTCTCAATGTGACCCACTGGTCCATCCCTTCACGTTTTATTGAGACTTTAAAAATCGAACTACCATTGACATATCACGCCGTGCATGTTTAAAGGACACAAAATGTTGATTTGATACATTTATGTGTTGCAACATAATTGCTACGTGGTGTTGGCTGACACCTCTCTCAGGTCACATAATTACTTGTCGTGGTGAGAATAGTTGAGATCACCTGTAATGCGTGGGGACACTGGGCAGCGGGTCCCCAGGACGGTGGCATCTTACTCCCAGTGCGTGCCTCCACCAGCCTCTCCCAGGTCCCCGGTGACCACCTCTCTACTCTGCCTACAAGCTCTGCTCTTACAGACCTATATTGAAGTGACGAAGTGCCTGGCTTATGTCACTTAGCATGCTGCCTCCGAGGTCCATCCATGTTGTCACAAATGACAGAGTTTCCTCCTTTCTCACGGCTGAATAATATTCCATCGTGTGTGTGTGCGCGCGCGCGCGTGCGCATGTGTCTACATTGTCTCCTGTATTCATTCATCTCTTGGTGGACACTTCGGGTGTTTCCTTATCTTGGGTGTTGTGAATAATGTCGTAGCAAACATGGGCGTGAAGATACCGTCTTACTATCACGTTTTCATTCCTTTGGATATATACTCAGACGTGGGATTGCTGGATCGTATTATGTTTTTCTTCCATCTTGTTTTTAATTTCTGAGGAACGTCTGCGCTGTTCTCCGCCGCGCCCGGCTGAGTTCCCCGCCCGCCAGCAGCGCACGAGCGTCTCCGCGTCTGCGCCAACGTTTGTTCCTCATCTTCTCGAGAACAGCCATTCTGACAGGTGTGAGGTGATCTGTCACTGGGGTTGTCATTTGCATTTCGCTGATGATCAGTGACACTGAGCATCTTTTCACATACCTGTTGGCCATTTGTATGTCTTCCTTGGAAAAATATCTATTCGCTCCCTCTGCCGATTTTTAAATTGGCTGGGTTTTTTTTGTTTGTTTGTTTCTGTTTTGCTATTAAGCCGCAGGAATTCCTGAGATAGTTTAGATGCTGATTCCTCATCTGATGTGTGGTTTGCAAACATTGTCTCCTACTCTATAGGCTGCCTTCTCATTCTGGCCGTTTCTTGGCTGTGCAGAAGGCTGTGGTTTGACGCAGTGCCGCTCACCGATTTCCACCTTTGTCGTGCGTGCTTTTGGTGTCATGGCCAAGAATTCTTTGCCAAGATCCACGCCAAAGAGCTTCGTCCTTGCTTCCTTCTCCCAGGAGGTTTCAGGCTGGATTCTTTCTTCTACCACTTGTCAGCTTATGTTCACGTTGTGCAGGAAGGGGGCGGGGCACGGCGCAGCGTTTGCACTGGGCCCTGGAGCTGGACGGCCAGGCCGGATGCCTGCTCCGCGTGCACCAGCCGTGTGGCTTGGCGAGCTCTAGACTCCCTGCACCTCGGCTTCTTCCTCCCTAACGTGGGAATGAAAGTAGGTCCCTGCGAAGGCTGAACGCATCATTACCTTTACAGTGTTTAGAATGGTGCCCAGTACATTGTAAGTGCTTAATAAATGCTAGTTGGCTGCAATCATTACCATCATTATTATCACCGTCACCATCCTCATCACCAATCACCATCGTGCTGACGATGATGCGCATAAGAGTTTGGGCTTTAGACTCTGATGGATTAGGTTTAAATCTCAGGTTCAGTGCATACCAGTTGCGAGATCTTAGGCGAGTCATTTTATCTCTCAAACTCTCCGTGTATCCGTTAAAATAGCGTATAACACCTTCCTGGTGGTGGGTTTTATAATTAAATTAGATAATGGCCTTTATGTGCTGATCATAATCTGGTACATAAGCACTAAAAGAATAATATATATTAAGTAATATGTAATATTATTAATTACTACTATTATAAAATTAATATGTAAATATGCATTGCGCGTGTGTGTGTCTATGATCTACCAGCCTGCCCCGTCAGGCTTGTCATTATAAGCCTCTGTCACTCCTGTTACCACGGAGACGTTGGGAAGGTCCCTGGCCGCGTTCTCCTTTCCCACGGGTCCCCTCGTGCCTGGTTAGCTCCCAGGCAGGGCACGCCCGAGCTGTCTGCTGTCTGCTGGTCCGTGGCCGCCGGCTCTGTGGCTCTTGAGGGGTGGCCTCCAGCAGAGGCCGTGTGCCGGCGCCACCCGCTGGCGGGGGCTGGCGGTGCGGGTGACTGGCGCAGACGCACTGTGGGCAGGAGCGAGCCCTCGGGGCCTCGCTGGCGCTGGCGTTCGCCCCCCTTCCCTGGCACGTGGCACGGGCGCCGCCATTGCACCCTGGGGCATTCACGCCTGCCTCCTCTTTCTTTTCCCCTGAGAATTCTGGGGACATCCATGAAAGCGCAAAGCACCGGCCCGCTTTTGAATGGACGTCCTTTCCTTTCCTTTTGCCGCGTCCTCTGTGCGAGTCGCTGTCCAGTCTGGGGTCCAGTTTCCTGCAGGAAGCGTGGGCACAGGGCGAGCGGGCTGGGCGGTGCCGCGTGCCGGGCGCGGTGCTGGCTGCGCGGTGCGGGCAGCCAGGGCGCAGCCCGTTTCGCCGCGATCGCACGTGGACAGCAGCTGGGGGCCCAGGAGCCAGCGGAGCACGGACTGGGAGGAGCCGGGCCAGGCCTGGCTGGCGGGAGCGGGCGGCACCATGGAAATGCTAAGTGCGGGCTGGCGCGAGACGTGGAGACGCGTCAGTGGGTCCGCATTGCCGGGCCGCAAGCCGCGATGCGTGCGTGCGTGCGTTCATTCATTCGCCGCGAATCTGAGCGCCTGCCGTGTGCAGGAATCCGGCCGGGAGAGATGACACCGTGAGCAGACCTGGGCTTGGGCCAGGGTCTTTCTGAGCTCCCTTGGCTGACCGACCCCATCCTGCAGGTCTTGACGCCGTTTTCCTCCTACGTGATCATGAGCATCGCCTGCGGCAAGGCAAAAACAATCAGATCCCCAGACATCTGCCCCGGAGGCGCCGGCTCCGTGGGAACACAGACCAGAGAATGTCGGCTGTAATGAGCACCCGGGGGGTTTCATCCCTCAGAAGGCTCGCCAGCGTCTTCAGTCGGCAGTGGCAGAGGCTGACATGTTTTTACCTAATGTGAGGCACGGTCTCCGGACGGACAGGGATGGTGGGGATGGGGGGATGGGGGGAGGGAGGGGCATGCAGGGACGCGGGGGCTGCGAGCCAGTCTGCCCTGGAGCTGGGGGTGAAGGGACAGCCCCTCCCGAGTGCAGGGCCGGCCTGGGACAGGGGGAGGAGGGTCATTTCCGACAGGCCGACGAGGAGGTCACAGGTCGAAGCCCTTCGTCCCTTGCAGGATGCAGACCAGGAAGCCGGGCTGCTCCCGGCCTTTCGGTCCGTGTCCTCGCTGAACTGTCTAAAGGGTTTTTAAAATGCGTTTCTGGGATGCGGAGACTCATTTTCGGAGAGAGCGACAAGTGTGCGGGAGATGGAGAGAGAACGCCGCCAGTTTTAGGGAGAGAACTGTGCAGATGAGAAGCCGTCGCGGCCGTTGTCCATAGCCGCTCCCTCTACCCCTCAGCCGGGAAGGCAGGGGTGGGTCTTTCAGCTCCCGCCGGGCCGGCTGGTGTCGCGAAATCCCGACATCTCCCTGGAGACGTCGCAGATGGGGACAGGACGCCACTGCACCCGGCCCCCGGCCCCCCGGCCCCCACGTCGGACTGTTGCGGGTTCAAGCCGGACCAGCTGGAAGCTAATTGCATATCAGAATTCCTATTGCTAAAGCATGATGTTAAATGAATATTTTAATGAAATTATGCAAATGATATTTGTTCGTTGGGATTCATATTGAATCAGCAATATTTTTAGCTGTTTTGTCGTGGGACTTGTCGGGACTGGTGGCGCCGAAGCCGTGGGGGTGATGACTCCGGAGGAGAGAGAGCTCTCTCTCACCACAGCCCTGGAATTAAATAGCTACCTTTCCACAGGGTCCTCGGAGGCCGGGGATATCGACAAACCCCGTTTCAGTGAATTAAATGTGAATTTCCTAACAACGTAAAAGATGGTCTTTGGTTAATGCTTGTGAAACTATAACGATGTGTTCTGATAAAGAAAAAGGACAGTTTTAAAAAGGACCGACGGCCAGAATCCATTTCGTCACCGCTGGCTCCGGTCCACGACAACGTGGGCCATCATTCTCGCTGGGAATGTGAGCGAATATGCGATAAAATACCCCAAACCGCTGTGGGATGGAAGCTATGTCAGTCAGTCGCAGGAAGTGCCGCTGAGACACATTCAAACGACGTTTGGCGAGGTCGGGCGCGAACGTCGCTGCGGGTGCCTGGGGCACAGAGGCCACGTGCAGCATGTCTGTTTCCGAGGCAACCCCTTCTGTCCAGAAGCCACTTGGCCGGTGTTTGTTGAGTGAATAAGCGGCTGCAGGCTTGTGAAGTGTGCAGAGGCGAACTAAGCCCTGCCCTAAGCAGGGTGGAGCCCGGGCCTAGAGTACCGGGGTAAGGGGCGCTGGGGAGCCGTGCTGAGGCCTCGGTCTTAGCCCAGAGCGCCCCGCTTCCGATTTCTGAGCCCAGGACAGTGCAAATCACATCTGTGTGGCTTCGGCCACTGCCTCTGTGGTGATTTGTTACAGCAGCAGTGACAGGAAATGAATACTCGCCCTGAGGGAGAAGGTAGCCGAGAGCAGGGTGCTTCCGCCCAGGGCCTGGGAAGGCGGTACTCAGGTGGCCCAGGAGGGGGCCGAGATGAAGGCCACCTGGAGGCCGTCTGCTGTACATGCCGAGGGCACATTGGTGACAGCCGACAGCCGACACCTGGCCTTGTCAGTCTCCCTGAGACTGAACTGAGCTTGGCAGTCCACGGGCCAGCAGCGGTGGCCCTTCCGAGGGGTGTCTGTAAGCGAAGAGGTCAAGACCGGAATGTCTTGGAGGCTCAGAAGAACAGAGCTGTCGTGACGGAGCGGCCATCTCCGGACCTCTAGCCGCACGGAGCCCTCTGCTCCAGCTGTCACCCCCAAGCTTGCTGGATGAGAGGATGGCCGGCCAGGGGCACGGCCTTATGTCGGTCCTATTTTTCAGAGCAAATAGTGCAGCCCCGGGTTCCACAACGGCAGAGAACATTGTCCCTCAGAGCCGCCCATATAATCTGTAACCCGTGGTCGCTTTGCAGAAATTCAAGGCTGGTAAGATTCACCTTGCATGCTCGTGACTGCGGGTCCCCGCTTGCTTTCTGAGGCACGCTGCGTGCGACCTGGGCCTTGGTGTCCAGTGCATCTGGCTCCAAGCCCCGGGCTCTGACGCTGGCCCAGCTCCTGGCCTCTCTAAGGCCCAGTTTCCGTGTCCGGCCGACGCAGATGGTGGCAGTCCTGGCGTGTGCGGGAGGGACGGGTGAGCACGTGACAAGCCTCCACCCAGAGCTGGAGCCATGGGGAGCCTGGCGCACCTGATGCCCATCCGACTGGCCTTCCAGAAGGTTCTCGCCCACCAGGTGTCCCGTGACTTTCGGACGCTCCTCTTTAGGTGGCCGCCCTCTGGGCAGGATGCTCCTGTCCGCTCACGCTGCCCCGACCAACTCGCCTGTCTGGTAAGGGCCCAGGCGTCTGTCAACGTGGCGGATACGCGGGGTGTTCTGCTGGGAACTCTGGCCGGTTTAGGTCTGGCTGGTGACAAGGGCCAGAGCGGGAAGGCGGAGACTGTGGAGCGGGCGCCCCGGGAACACCGTGAGGGCAGGGGGGCCACCTGGAGGCTGTGCGCGCCTCCCCCGCAGACGCCCCTTCTGTCTCTGGCTCCAGGACCCGCTCCTCCCGAGGAAGTGGGTCTGGGTTCGGCCACGGGAGCCCAGCTGAGCAGGGCGGGAAAGGGGGCGCTCGGCGCTATGGGGATCCTCTGAGCTGCTTTCTCCAGAGGTTTCTACAGAGGGTTCCCCCTCTGGAGGAAATGGGCTCCTGGCCAGGGCTGGAGAGGGCGAGTCAAGGGCCGCAGGTCGCCCACGAGAAATGCGACATGCAGACGGCCTGTGAGGAAGGACGGGGTGTGAAAGACGCGACTCGCTGAGCAGCCGCCCGCCCGGCGCGCTCCCGTCAGCGCCCAGGAGCGGGACCTGCCGGCGGGAGGTGGGGTCGCCCCCGGCAGCCCTCCGAGGCAGCGGGCTCACATCCTCGTTCCCGCACGAGTGAAACGGAAGTCGGTCTGGGGGACGTCGCGCTGTCGTTCGGGGGTCCTCAGCTATGTCCACCTAATTCCAGGAGTTCGAGACATAAATGATTGAGTCCGTGCCCCCGTCCAGCGTGGCCGGGTGTGGGGCTCACGTCGGGGACCGCGGGGGCCACCAGGAGGCAGCCGGTGCGCATGGCCTCGCCCAGGCTCCGTGGGCGCAGCGGGCGGTGGAGGCCCGCGTCCCCCGCCGCCTCCTGGCTTGCAGCGGGGGTCGGAGCAGTTTGTCTCCACTTCTACGGTTATGCGGTGCTGTTTCCACTGCCCGCTCGTCCGGATGACGCTCTAGGGCGTGACCGTCTCCTCTGTTCCAACTCGTGTACCCGCCGCCCGCGTGTGCCAGGCGCCGAGGGCTGCGAGTCAGTGGTTATTGAAAGAACGTCTATTACAAAGCCTTTATCAGCGGAGCTACCTTGTTCCCTGCAAAGGTCTTTGCTGACATTCTCCAGACTCACATTTGTCCATTGTGGGAGGGAGATAGGAAGTGTCACTCTCTTTATGAGGCCATTTAAAGTTTGTTCTTACATTTCATTTCTCTGAAAAAAAGGTGCAATGGTTGCATTTTTTTTTTTTTTACTGTTATGATGTCAGTTTATTTCCCAAGGTAAAGGCCATGAATTATACTCATAATTTTAAAGTTTTCTTCATCCTAATCTCGTCTCTTTAAAAATATTTTTCTGGACATGGTTCCATAGTGGAGCAGTTAGCATGTCTGCTGTACACGCAGAAGGTCCTGGGTTCACGGCCCAGTGAAGCCACAGTCCACGGTCTACGGCCACACCACCCTGAACAAGCCCTATGTCTGAGCTCGGAAGCTCAGCAGGGTCGGGCCTGGTTAGTACTTGGATGTGAGACCACCTAGGACGACCAGGTGCTGTAGGCGTGAATAAAAAAAAACATATATTTTTCTTTCCCCTGGTTATCGATGCAACGTTATTGTAGAAATTAGGACGGAAACACAGGACATTTGAAAAGACAAAAGCAGAGGCCTGGTGCCTAGGCGTGTAGCTCGCTGACAGCCACCCCGACGTTCTGGGGTGTCTCCCGGCGCCTGGCCGTGCTTTTTAAGTGAACATCGCAGGATTCCCCAACATGGTGAAATCTTCTTAATCACATCATTTTTAATGCGAAGCGTAATGCTTCATCATATGTGTATAGCACAGTTTATTTAGTCATCGAGTTTGGGTGCTTTTAAGTTGCTCCCGATTTTTGCTGTTTTGTGGATGTTGACACGATAGTCCGTTGACGAGAGCCGGGGGAGGATCGTGACGCGTTTCCATGGCAGTCGCCTGGTGACAGACCGAGGACGCGTCTTCGCGGAGTCTTTCTTTTCTCCTGAGCCATGGAGTCTGCTCGTCACGCACAAACTAGTCGATATTCACCAATAACGTCCTTAGCAAAGTTTGGTGACCGTGTGGCGACGCGCATGTGCGTCCTCCTTGCCGTGCAGGGAGTGCGGGCGGGTCCAGCCGCCTCCGCCGCCGCTGCCCAGATCGGGGTGCGAGCTGCGACTTGTCCCAGAAGCCGCCCTGGGGGCCCTGCTGGCCGAGGCCACACGCAGCGGCCCCCACGTCCGGCGTCCGTGCTGCCCGCAGGAGCTCGCGCCTCCGGCCAGGCCCCGACGTCCTCCCGCTGCGGCTTTGGCAGGGGAGGCTGGCCGACCCCACTTTGCAGCGTGTGGCCGTCCGAGCAGACCGTGCTGGAAGAGCTCTCCGGGGACGGTCACTCCACGGGGCCCGGTCGGGGTGAGAACGGCGGTGCGGACCTGCGCACGCCACGGCCCTGCCCAGCGGCTGGAGGCCAAGACCAGGTGCCGCGGGCTTCCTCCCGCGCGTTCCCGTCGTGCCTTCGAGGCCACCGGCGGGCTGTGCGCGTTGGACTGGGGCCGCCTCTGGCCCCCTAGTAGCTTAGCCGCCTCCTACGGGCGCCGCCCCACACAGCCGCGCGCCGGGGTCCTGGGGCTCCGCCGGGCGGCGCCGGGGGCGGGGCGCAGCTCGGGGCGCAGCTCAGCCCGCAGGACAGAGGACGTGCGGCACCCGTCACTCAGGCCTCCTGCCCCCCCAACGCGCGGGATGCTGAGGCCCCGGAGCAGCGGCGCCTCCAGCGCTGGCCGTGCAGCCGGGGAGGGGACGCGGCGGCCCAGAGCGACGCGGGATGGGCAGGGCCGACAGAGCGGGGCGAGCTGCGGGTCCTCGAGGCCTCGCCGTGGGTGCGGGGGCGCCGCGGGCCCGCTGCCGCCCCCGTCCGCAGGGTGGACGCCGCCCAGGCCCTTCCGCCTCCCGCAGCTCTGCCGAACCGGGGTCGCTGCGTCTGTCCCCAGATCAGCGTGTGCGACTGCGACCTCGTCGCGGTTACGCAGTTTCCACGTCAAATGTTTGGAAAGCGAGTTGCAGACAAAGAAGCGCCGTCCGGCGGGGCCCGGGACCGCGAGCTGCCCCGGGCGGGGGCCGCGCGGCTCCGGAGCCCCCGACGAGGCTGCGGGGTGAGGACCGGCGGACGCGCGTCCCGCTAGGACGGCGGCTCCAGACCGTGGGATTTTCGTAAGGGTTTTTTACCCGACTTTTCCGACGAACCCGCCTCCGCCGCTGCGCACGGAGCCGAGCGCGGGGCGAGGCCGGGCGGCGCGTCCTTCTCTGAGCCTTGGGGGGTGAGGCGGGGCCGCGCTTAGGGGCCCGTCGCCGGCGCGCGGCAGAGAAAGGGGGCGACGACCCGCTGCTGCCCCCGCCCCCGACCCGACGGGGCCTCCCGGCCGCGGGCCCCGGGGCCCGGCTCCCGCCTCCTCCCCAGCGGCGGGCGCAGCCGGGCCACGTTCTGCTCACGATAAACACGACGAGCCTCACGATCCCGAGAGCCCGACGCCGGCCACGCAGCGAAACCTCGTGGGAGAAGCGGGAAGCGGGCCGAGGGCGACGGGCGGGGGGGGGGGGGGACGCGCGCCCTGAGTTTCCGGAGCGGCGGCTGGAAGTTTCTCCCCCATAAGGCGGGAGCCACCTTTCCCACGGGCAGGTGTCCACCCCGAGCACCCCGAGTGTCCCGCGCCGCGTGTTCGGGGTGCGGGACGGCGAGCGCCTCTGCTCCGTGTCACGGGACCACGCGCGCTGGCACCTGCGCCTCCGCGTCCCCGCGTCGCGAGCCGGGGGACCCGCGAGCTCGCCCTCTCCGCGAGGGGCGGGCCAGTCTTCCTCCCCGTGTTTCCATGGAGCCGAGCTCAGACTTCGGGGCTGGCTTCAGAGGAGAACAGAGAAAGCGTCCGTCCTCGAACCCTGACCTGTCACCCGCCGAGGCGGGGGCTCTGCTCACTCCCGGCCTCCTCTCCAGCCGTTCCCAGCCTTGACCTCACCCGCGAGAACGTGCGTCTCGGTGGCAGCCGCGTGTGCCGATCCGTCAACAGAAAATCACAGCGCGCTCCACAGTTTCATCCTCGAGCTTTACTGGAATTAATTTGAAAAAACAACCACAACATACACCCAATCTCTCCTAACAATATTGCAGAAAACCCAAAGTGTTTCATTTCATGGCTAATTTATTTTGTAATTATAGGTCTGTTGGTAAACAGTACAGTAATATTTTTTTCGTGTTGCTTATTTATGCCATTTATGCTCTAAATGTTTCACTGTGGTGTGATAGCTGTTCGTGGAAGAAGCCTCCTAACCGCATTAATTCAAATGAAATTATCTGCACTTCGCATGTACACACGCAGTTTATGCAGAATCTGAATCTCTAGGAAGGCTTTTTTTTTTTTTAAGAGGAAAGAAACTGCGTATAATCAATTTTCATTTTTAATTAAAAATACAAGTTAAAAAGCAATACTACATCTCCCATTTCCAATTTTTATAAAATTACATTAGTACAAATATTTCCATTGCCGATCTTGGGATTTATGTGCGTACATATTTTTAAAGATAAATCGCTATCAAAAATTTCTAATGGCAGTTTGTTTTTATGTTTTTATAACCATGCTCTCGATTCAGAGATAATCGACCACGGAAAATGCGCACCGGAGGACAAAAGGAAAGTTCCCAGTACATGTTGGCAATTCTTGTCTCCGGGAGTTGAGAGTATAGTGTGTATCTGTGCATGTGTGTGCATACATGTGGGCATGCATGCGTGCTTCTGTGCTTGTGTGCACTGTGAACATGCATGTGAGAACGTTTGCACGTGTGCCCACGTGCATGCATGCATGCACATGCATGTGTGCCCACGTGTAGTGCACGTGCGTCTGTGTGTCCATGCGTGTATACGTGCACACATGTGTGCGCGCACATGCGCGCACATGTGCAGTGCATGTGTGTGTGCATGTGTATGCATGTGCGCACACGTGTGCATGTGTATGTGTGCATGAGTGTATGCATGTGTGCGTGTGTGTACATGTGCGCACACACACACGCTCTCATATCCTGTTTCATTCGGTAGCGATTCCTACGGCTGCCTCGTCGCCCCTGGAAACGATGGTGCCACACTTCCTGGACACGTCGCCTGTAGCTCTGATCCATGCGCATCATGAATGTCCATGTTTCAGAGCTGCAGGGGCCATGGGCACGCTGTCTCGTGATTTGCTTTTTTATGGCTCCTATAATCGTTGTGTTAATGGGTGGAAAATGTTCCCTTATTTCGATGGGTGTGACTGGAAGGCACTCCGTTAATAATTTCAGTGGTTTACAATTCTGACTTTTAAAGACAGTGCTACAGTTAATAGTTTCGTGCAAATATCTTTTTCCTTGTTCTGTTGAATTATTTATTGTGCATAATTGTTGAGGGGCGGAACCTCGCTGCCCAAGGCTCTTGTGATTGGAGTCCAGATTGAAGAACCCCTTTCCCTGCGGAGGGCGCGATCTGCGTCGGCCACGCGGGAGAAACCCACCTCCCTGCAGCCTTCACAGTGCCAGGCACGCCTGCCTTATTGTTATTTTTTAATACGAGCTATTTTTCAACAGTTGGCTTTAAACTCAGGTGTTTAGAGTGAAAATGACGTCAACACAGAGGTTGCTATCGAATGCTTTCGCTGTTCACCCCCGGCTCAGCCTTGTCTGACACGATTTCTGTTTCCTCGCAGCCTGAAGATTCTATCTGCAAATGTCATTTTTTAAATATTCCTAGTTTGAGGGGAGACACTTAACGCTGAGGTGACCGGGAAGGTGTGGGTGCTGCCGTGTCGGGGCGCTGCCCCAGCCGAGGACGCAGTGCTGCGCTGTGGGCCTCGGGCCGGGCAGAGCAGGCCACCCCGGCCCAGGGCTGCGTGAAGAACTGCCTGGGGCCCGGACGCCCGGGGGTGATCAGGGCAGCGAGGGAAACGAATTACGACCGATACAGCCATTGCTCCCAACTCCACCATTTTACGCACACCGTTTATCACGACGAGGTTCTCAAAACTTTTAAAACACATGCGATTAGTGTAAGGTTGAGCTGAACGAAGCTTTTCGATAAGTAGGCGTGTCTGGCACGACGGCGTGGGGGCGCGCGAAGGGGGCAGACGTCCTTGGGGAGGGGCTCTCGCGGGCTCCGACGCCGTCGCCACGGGCAGGCGGGCCCTGCCACGTGCACTTCATCACCCGCCCTCTCTGCTTGTCACAGGCCAGGGCTGGGCGACCATCTACGCGGCGGGCGGGTCTCGCAAGCAGGCGTGAAGGGGGAGGCTGAAACACTCGAGTCGCCGGCCTCGGGATGAGACCCCGGGCCTCTCGCTGGGCTCGGGGCTCTGGGGCTCAGGCCCGTCTGCGTGTGTCCCCAGGTGTGTCTGCTGGTGCAAGGCTGGGGTCTCTCCTCTCCTGCATTTTGTTCCTCCAAAGCTGTTCCCTGCTGTACACATCGGACTGTTTGCCTAGAATATTCCTTTTGAGGCGACCTGGCGCCTCTCCCCAAGACTTGGTCCTTTTGGAATTCGCCATGCTGGGGTCACCCAGCAGGCAGCCCCGTTGGTGCCAGTGTCTACCGTGAGCACGTGGCAGGGTGGCGGCCATCGCGTGGGCAGCGGGGTGGGCACGGTCGCTCCCGCACGTGCTGCCCACATGGGAAGCCCCCGGGTGACCAGCGAGCTGTGAAGTCTGCATCCCCTGTGGAGGAGGAGTTGGGAGCGTTTCTGGGCTGAAGACTTAAAGGTCTCAGCAAGTCGAATGGAAAACCTTTGAAATGGTTTCACACGAGGGCTTCAGAGAGACGCGAACGCCGCGGCTGAAACTGACTTTGGCCGGAGCTGCAGTTCCGGCTGCCCCCACGCGCGCCTTGTTTGTAAATTAGTGTATTTCTCTAAATATCTGCAGGCTCTCCTTGGGTGAGAAAACATCTTTTATTCTTCTCTTTATTATGTACCTGCTAGCGCCTCAATTGATGACCCGTTGTTTCTATGGCTCTTTGGAGAAAAATCATTCGTGGTTGGTTCTGAGTCATTTTCAACATGTATTTGGGCCAACAGAAGAATTTTAGCAGAAGCCTAATGAAGTATTTACGCCATTTAGATTCTTTTCAGAGGATGTTTCGCCAGTGCTGGGCTGGACGGCACTGAAAGTAAAGTGAATATGTCCGTTTCATGGGGTGAAGGCGCCCTGGTGGACAAGACAGCATTGGCAGGGGGCAGGTGCTGCACCCCAAGGAATTCCCAACGCAAGAAGGGGATCGGCCAACACTGGTCAGAGGTACTGGTCCCGGCACCCCTGAAAACGTCATCGGGAGGGTTTGGGGACCTCCAGGAGCTCAGGACGGGGGACGCTGAGTGCTTTAGAGAAGACCCAGCCTCCCCCCTCCCCCCCCCCCCGGGGAGCGAGGGTCATGCTAGGATCTGAAGGGTGGGGCAGGTCCTGAGTCAGGGAGGCCGGGCCGTGCTGGCAGAGGGACCTCACGCCCTCGCGGCTCGCTGGAGGGACGGACGAGGAGGAAGCCATCCGCGGGCCCAGACCGCTGACTGTGCCGGTCCGTGTGCCGTTGCGGGGGGTTACACTCAGGAAGGGGACTCATGGGGCGCTGTCCTTATCAGGCTGACGCGTATCAGAGATGACTCTGGGTGGAGAAGCCAGGAACGGCGGTGGCCGAAGCTCCAGGCGGGGGAGGCCGAGGTGAGCGAGGATGGCGGCCGTGGGGAGCAGACGGGGGTGGGGGGTGCTCAGCAGCGGAACACCCCAGGTCCTCGAAATCAACACGGGGAGTGGGGGGGGGAGCAGGTGCGCGTGGCCAGGGGGGGCTCTTTCCTGTGTTTTCAGGTAAACTATGAAGTCACCGAATTACACGCTGGTGCTGCCCTCCTGAGTGATGCCGGGGGACGCTGACGTAGAAGCCGGTGCTGCGCCGTTGTCTGCAGCGCTGGCGCCCGGGGGTCATCGCAGGCCCGAGTCTTCCAGCCATCCGTGCTTGGGGCACGTCCCCACGCCGACACATGACCTATGCCCTGCGGTGCGCATAGGACCCGCGTGACCGCAGCGTGGCGTGCGCGCGCCCTGCAGTAAGGACCCCGCGTGACCGCAGCGTGGCGTGCGCGCGCCCTGCAGTAAGGACCCCGCGTGACCGCAGCGTGGCGTGCCCGCGCCCTGCGGTGCGTACAGGACCCCGCGTGACCGCAGCGTGGCGTGCGCGTGGCTATCTCCGAGGGTCACGGGGAACGTCGCGGGGTGCGTCCTGCGGAGGGGGCCGGGCAGGCGAGCGGTGGTCATGGCGCCGCGGGTGGGGTTTCAGTCCTATGTGACTCGAGAGTCGAGAGTGCCAGGCAGGGTGTCCGCGTTCCCTGGGGAGGAAAATCGGGGTCCGGCACACCTGCACGCTGAGTTTCGGGGGGCGGCGGCGTCTGCAGTCCGGGAAGGAGCTTGACCCGGTTCGAAGCCAAAGAAAGAGAATCTCCCGGGACAGGAGCTGACCTGGGCTCCACGCAGGGTGCCGCCGCGGCCTGCCCGCCGAGGCCGGCTCCGGTCCGCACATTTTGTTTTAAAGGGAAATGCTAAGAGCAGCCCAGTCTCCATCTATCTCCGGTGTTCAAAACCCGACGTCTGCTAATGAACACTTAGTGCGATTGGTAACCCTTTTACAAAATAGGTTTTTAATCACCGGTAGCCAAAGAATGTCCCTATTATCGATTCTGGGCTCCTTAAAAACAATGAATTCAAGGATACGCCTGTTCCCTGCTAAGCTGTGACAGATGAGCCCGCGGACGGGAGAGGTAAATACAGCCGGGCGCAGGATCCGAGCCTGTGATGCATGGCGCACTGCCCGAGCCAGCCGCGGACACTGAGGCGCAGGGGAAGCGGGGTCCCGGCCCCGCCCCTCCCCCCGCCCCCGCCCCGCCCCGCCAGGGCCGTGAGAAACGACGCGCTTCATCATGCGCTGCTCCCAGGCGTATGAATGGCTCATCTGTCTTATTTTTGCCACTTCAAACGAATTCAGCCTATCAGGGCGAAATGCATTTTTAATGTTTCCCGACTCCTTGCGGGAAAGCAGGAGTAGACGGCGCATCTGCCCCTCGGCGGGCCACACACGCGGGGCCGTGACCTTCCTGGCGGGGAATAGACCAGGGATGCGGTGGACGTGGGATCGGCCTGCGGTGGCCGCTGGGCCGGCGCGAGGATGGTCCCGCTCTGCGGCCTGCCGCGGGAGAGGGGGCCGTGTTCCCGGGGAGACGCACCGTTCCGTGTCCCGCGGGCTCGTGTACCCGGCAGGTGGCAGAGGTCCCCAGTGGGACAGCAGACATGAACGGAGCCGCGATGCGCCAAGAAGCGGTTTCTTAACGCAGCCCTGCAGCGCGCCTGAGTCTGAGGAGGGGCCCGACTCCGCACACGGTCACACGGCCACCGCGCCGCCCCTGCCAGGCGAGGGGGCGGGGACACACGCCTCCGTCGCGGGCCTCGCCCCATCTGCCGTCGGTGTCTTCGCGGGACGGTGGTTGGTCATCCCGGTCAGTTCCTGCAGGAACCGCCGGCCGCGAGAACGGGCTTCGCGGAGAGGATTCCGCCTCCGCAGCCGCGCCGACCCCCGGCCAGCCCGCAGGTCCCCCCGCCCGCGAGGCGCGCGGGGCACAGCCGCAGCCCGTCCCCAGACCCCGCTGCCTCTGCCGCGGAAGCCGGCATCTGCTCCCACGTCCCCTCCCGCGGCCCGGCGTCGCCTGTCACCTCCACACTGACATTGCTCTGATGGAGGGCCTGCCGAGTGAGTTTCGAAGACTCCAGAACCTTGGGCACGGAGCGTGGAAACATAGTTATTTATGAATGTCTGTTTCTTCACCATCAATGGGGGGAAATCCTCAGGAACACGGGTGGCAGTGGAGAAGGGCGGCCACCTTGCCTGGACATTTTCCTACGTCCTCCGAGTGGTGATGTGACCTGAGCGGCCCTGCCGTTTGCCTGTTCCGCGGAGAGAGGTTCACCCCGCTCTGTCTATGGGGAATCAAGCCTTTGCCTCTCCCGCCTCTGTCCGAGCCGTGCCCTTATTTCCACGGCTGATTATAGTTTGTCAATAGAAACAGGCGATTTGGTAGATAAGGCTTCAAATGCTTGCCTATCATGCTCAGAATAAATCTCAGATTATTCACCTTTGCAGCAAATATTTGAAAGGCAGTAATTTTGAAGACTAAGGAGCAGCAAAGTGTTTCCTTAGCATATAAATAAAAGTGTGATAACGCCTGTGTCACCTTAAAAACGGCTTTGGCTGGAACCTTGACCACAGAAGACGCCGGGTGGCCGGGCACCACGAGGCTCGGGCATGCAGAGCGACGCCGTCCCCGTGAGGGCCAGCACACGCGGCCAGCGACGCCGAGAGCGGCGGGGCTCGGCGGGGGCCCAGGGGAGGCGCAGGCCACACCCCGCCAGGCCACGGCCAGCACCCACGTCACCCTGGGCCGTGCACGGGGCTGCGAGACTGGCTGCGTCTCCTCAGACGTCCCGGAGGGGGCGGCGGCCGCTGCGTCCGTTTCTGTGACCCGTGGCTGCTTTAGATGCTCCACGTGAGGAAGTGCGCGGTGTCTGTCTGTCTGCGTGGGGCTCACGTCTCCAGGCGTAACGTCCTCCAGGTCCCTCCGAGCCACGGCCTGCGACAGGCTCCCCTCGTTCAGGCTGCGGGATGTTCCCGTGTGCCAGGCACGTCCTCTGTCTGCTCGTCGGGGCTGCACTGTGTTCTGGCCCCGACTCGGGTGACACTGAGTCGCAGAGGTGGCCTTTGCCCGCACGGCCGGCACGTGGAGGGGATCCCGGCTTCTCGCCAAGTGCACCGCAGGCTGGATGAGGCGTGGCGGGGCCTCTGCCGAGAACCGAAGCCCCTGCTCCCTCACCGGCACTTGGGAGAGCGGCGGGGCCCGCGGCCACTCCCCACCCAGCAGGCCTGTGGGTGACAAGGCTCCCCACCCCTCCCACCCCTGCCTCCACCCTGCGGGGCTGTCGCTTTTGTCATTAAGGCTGGGGACGTCCTTATAGGTTTTCTTTTCTCTCAGGTAAATATCCCAAGATATTTGTGCCGTGGTAATTAACAACCACAGCGCCACTGTCACGTCTCTTTAATTGTCTAATGTCACAGTGACTGTGAGAGCAGAGAGGGAGCGCGGGGACAGGCCCCAGGCCGACCCTGGGACTCAGCGAGGCTCTGCGACCCACGCACGCGACAGCCTGTGCGGGTGACCACGCAGAGGACGGCGCGCCGCGGAGCGCGGGACGCAGAGAAGCGGTGATGGACCCCGCGGCGGACCCCGCGACGGACCCCGCGGCGGACCCCGTGGCGGACCCCCTGGCGGACCCCGTGGCGGACCTCCTGGTGGACCCTGTGGCGGACCCCGTGACGGACCCCCTGGCGGACCCCCTGGTGGACCCCGTGACGGACCCCCTGGTGGACCCCGTGGCGGACCCCGTGGCGGACCCCGTGGCAGACCCCGTGGCGGACCCCGTGGCGGACCCCGCGGCGGACCCCGTCACAGCCGTTTCCTTAGGTCTCTTTTTCTCCCTAGACTTTCTCCCCAGTTCCGACGTCCTTCTGTTCTCTTCCTTGTCCCTTTCCGAACCGGAAGACCGTGACAGCCCCAGGCCCGGCGACTCGGGGAGGCCCGCCCTCATCACAGCCGTTCTGACTTGCTTCCTCCACGTACTAACTTCCTGCGTCATGAATAATCGATCGACCACTGTATCTGCGGCTCAAACTTCCAAATGGTTCAAGCCAGATGCGGCGTTACCGGACAAGGTGAGTTTGCAAACCAAAGGAGTCTGCGGAAACGATCTCCTAACGTTAATAAGCGAGTTCGCCGAAGTTGCGGGATATGCGGTAAACACGCAAAAACGCATTTCACCCCCAGACGTGACACAGACCGCGACACGAGCGATGCGCCCAGGGGCGTCGAGTTACAGCGCAGCGCCATTCGGAGTTGCTGAAAGCGACGGGTGCGAATGTAGCAGTCGCGTGAAAGACACGGGCTGCGACTCCTGAACGCCGAGGGGGTGACGCGGGGGGCTACACGGATGCGGGGGGCGTGCACGCTGCGGGGACGTGACCCCTCCCCGACGGACGTGCCGGTTTCACACGACGCCTATTAAAATCACAGCGAGTTTGGTTGCAGATGCCGACGCGGTTGTTCAGCAGGGCGTGTGGGGGGGTGGAGGAAACTCTGAAAACGGGCAGGGCGGGGGAAGCCGGCCGCAGATCGGGGTGAGGCTGCGTCGCCAACGGAATGGGGGTGCCCCCCCCCCCCCGCGAGGCTGCGCTGCGGCTTCGCGAGGCGGGGCCGGTGCGCGGAGCAGGATGCCGGGGACCCCTCCGTGTTATCTCTTACAATCGCGTGTGACTCTGCACTTTCATCATGATAAAACGTTTAGTTACAAAAAAAATTCACGATGTAATGGGTTTTTACATAGCCGATGGTGAACAGCGTTTCCGAACCCCAACTTCACGTGAACGAAGGGTAAGAAAACCCCAGAAAAAGTCAAGCTTGGCTTCCGCATGCGGCCGGTCCGTATTGGAAGCCTGAGCAGGCGGCTATTCCGGACGTCCAGGAACAGCGAGCCGGAGGCCAGGCGCGCTCACGGGGAGAGGCTTTCGGAGTCGCCGGCCCGGATGCGTTTTACAGCAGTGAGTGCGGCTGAGTCGTCTTGGTCACATCAGCAGAGTCTGATTTCAATACAGTCCTTCTCATCCCCTGGCCCAGAGGGCTCCCAGCTCCCATTTCCTGTGGGAACGGAGGTGCGCCCCCAGACGAAGCCTCTGTGTTCTACCGGCTCAGGCCGGTTGGTGCGCAGGTGTCCGGTGGGGGAGGGTCATTTCCTCTGGTCAGCCATGAGGCTGAAGGACTTACTCCCTGCCCGAGGGCTCGACCTGGCTTCGCTCACTCCACGGGCACGGGCCGTGTGCCCCGGGCTGGCCTCGCGGCACGGTCCGGGGACCGCCGACCTCACCCCATTTCCCAGCCAGCAGCTGCTCTCGTGATCCCACTTTCCCTCTGGGGGCGATTCTGTCCCCGTGGGCACATGGGGCGGTGTCTGCTCACGTTTTTGGTCGTCCTGACTGTAGGGCGGCTGCTGGCATCCGGCGGGTGCAGGGCTGCCGCCCCCCTGCCATGCGCAGGTGGCCTGGCCCCGCCCTCAGCCGCCCCGTGATGAGGAACCGGCGGGAGAATCAGCCGCTGCTGGCGAGAGGCACAGGCGGCACTTCAGGCGGCACAGCGGCCGGTGGCCCGGCAGAGCGCTGACCCGGGTCCGTCTCGCGAGGCTCTGCCCGTGGGGCCCACCGCGTCGGCCGCCCCGGGGGCGTCGGGGCGTCAGAGGCCGGGGCACAGCGCGGCCGCCGTTCACCGTTCTCCGGCCTTTGCCCGGCTTCTGACGTGGCCCTCTGCTGGCCACTGACCCCGCGCCGTGGCCTTCGCGTCTGGCCTCTGCTCCCCGGACACCCCGCGGGACACGCGGCCGCAGTGGCGAGCGGCCCCCCGTGTCCTTCCCCCCGACTCCACTCCGGCAAGCCTTATTGTTTTCCCTCCAAGTTTCAGCGAAAAGATGAGACTGAGAACAAATTTAAAACTCATCTAATCGTAAGAAAACAGAGGTCACCGCCCCCTCCCTGCCGAGCAAACAGCACTTTATTACTTTCGTCTCTGTCTGCTGCGAACCTGAAATTAGCTCAAGGAAGCAGAGGGCGCTGTCCTGGGCCCCCCTCCCTCGCTGGGCAAACAGCAGCCTCCTCAGAGGCGACCTCGGGCCGCGGCGAGGTGCGCCGCCGTTTCAATAAATTCCCACGGCGCTGCCCGAGGAACTGTCGTGGCCGTGATTAATGCGGGAAAGCATGTCATTAGGATTCTAAATTAGGTTTTGCTCAAATTAATCTTTACGTGTGGTTACTGAGGTGCAAGAGTTTCCGAGTTGCTGATTGTAACCCTCCTTCTGCGGAGCTGAGGTGGGGCTGGGGACACAGGGCGCCCTGCCCGAGGGGCGGCGTGTCGCTGAGGAACTGCCCCCGACACCCGTGCGGTCTGCAGTTCGAGATTTCCCTTGAGCGCCCCACCTGAATCCACCTGGTGGGGAAGGCGCAGTGGTCATGAATGTCACGGCGCGTGGTCCGCGGCGCGGTGTGTGGGGGCGGGGGCGGGGCCCCGGCTCGCCCGTGGGCCGCATGTGTGCAGTAGCACAGCGAAGGGCCCCGCTGCACTGCCGGCCACCCCGAGCTGCACGCTGGCCCCGGGCCGGTGCACGCGAGGGGCAGGACCGACCTCCACCGTGGGGGCTTTTGCAACCAAACTCGCATTGCAACCGCCTCCCACGGACGTGTGGCGGAGCTCGAGGTCTGGGCCGAAGCGGGCTGATCGCCTTGCAGAACGACACGGCCACAGTAAACGTTCTCCGGAGGGCTGTAACGCGACCGAGCGTGAGCCTCGGCGTGCGCAGGATGCGATCCCAGACAGCCCGGCGTACAAAGCCAAGAACGACGTGATCGGCAAATGCCCACCCATGGTGAGCGAGATGCCGCAACGATCAGATAGGGACCTCAGAGCGATCGTTAGAACTATGCCCTGTGTCGAGAAGGCGAACACACTTGAAGTGAACGAAATGATAGACTTTCTTGGAAAGGAAGCCGAGTGCGTAAAAAAGAACCGAATGGAAATTTTAGAACTGAAAATTTCATGTCTGCATTTAAATTCACGGGACGAGGCCAATATTAGATACACAAAAAGAGTTATTGGATTTGAAGCTGGACCGAGAGAAGTTATCCGGCCTGAAGAACCCAGAGGAAAAAAGATTTAATAAAAATTAGCAGCATCTACTGAGTGATATCAAAAGGTCTAACGTTTTTTGACAGTGTAAGAAGGAAGGGAGAAAGGGATTGTCACAGAAGTAAAGTTTGAAGAACTAATGGCTACAGACATCTTGCATTTAACAAAAGACGAACATTTATAGATTAAAGACACTCAGCAAACCCCAAAGAGGATAAACTAAAAAAAACCGAGCCGTGCAAAACCTCACAGACACCGCTTCACCACAGCGCTAAAAACCACAGGTAAAGCAGGAAAAATCGAGGAAGTGGGTTGAGGGCTGGGACGTTCCATCAGGGGTCAGGGGGCGGGGGGTGGGGGCGGGTGCACCAGCCCACCGTGCAGAGAGACAGGCTAGACCCCCGGACGGCACGCTGCGCGGCCGGACACACGCCGCTTCCTGGTCCAGGCGAGCAGGTGTCGCCTGTCGGCACCGTGACCAGCACCGCGCGGGGAAAGGGAGTTAAATGCGCACACGTCGTGATGGAAACGTAAAACTGCTTTCGCTCACACGCGCCCTGATGGTCTTTGTGGAATGTGCTTAAAAACGGGCAAAAAAACCCCAAACCTGTGAACTAGTAACAGAGCGCGGCACGTCACAGGCTGAAGATTAAAATACAAAAGTCGAACACAGGTGTAGGACCCGCGCCGATGCAGGAGGGACAGAGCCTCCTGAGAGAACATTCCGGATCCTCAGCGGCCGGAGGAGGCGCGCAGGGAGTCGCCATGGGAACGCCGGCAGCACCGGCCGCAGGAAATACTCGGACGGCTGCTCAGCGCTCTGAAGCGCTTGCCGAACAACGGCGACTGATCCGACCGATCGTCCTGGAGTTCGGCACGAGTTCTTTGCCCGCCCTCCCCCGTGCTGCCCAGCGACGCGGAGCATCTCTTCACGCGCCTGCCGTGCCCGGGAGGCAGAGTCGGGGTTCGGGACCTGGCTCCCAGGGCGTCGGGACGCGTGGGAAAGCCCCCCACCGCCCCAGCCTCAGCGGCCTCTTCACGTGGGCAGCCGCAGCCCGGCCCTGGGGTCGCAGGGCCCCGGGAGAGCCGGCTGGGACACGCAGGGCCGGGGGTGGCGGCGTGCCCCGCGGCCGTCCTCACCGCGGCACGTTCACGCACCTGCTTCCACGGCCATCCCGAGGGTCTGGGAGGCAAGGCCCGTGTGCGCCCGGGGCCTCGCCCGCTGCCCGGCCCGGGGGAGTCGCTCACAGACGCGCTGGGGGTAGCACTGGAATGAATCCCCATGGGAGCGAAGTCGCAGTCTGGGCGGGAGAAGGATTCTGGGTGGAGCCAAGGGGCCACCACGCCTGTCCCTGCGTTTGAACCCACGTTCCACACGGGGGGCAGCTCCAGCCACCCCGGACAGCTGCGGTCCCCTCCCCTCCCCCCAGGCACGCGCCTCCTGGACCGGAACAGCCCCCGACGTGGGACGAAGCCCATCGCCCGCCTCCCTGGGGGCCAGCGATTCCTGCAAACATATGGGGGCTTTCACGACTTCGCTCTCAAAATAATCAGCAGTAGGCTGGTAGTCCAGGGGGACATTAAGAGAGCGAGTTCCTTCAGATTAACAAGCAGATGGGGACCAGAATAAGTGTTTTTCTGTAAGCGTATTTTAAAAGGAAAGAAAGTAGAGAAGGGCTGGCGTGAGCTTCGGCCCTTGTCTCTTGTTCCTCTCACGGGCGGAGGTCACAGTCGCGGGGTTTTCTGTGCGCTACTTTGTATCTTGTAAAACCGCAAAGAGCGCGGCGGGGGGGGGTGCGGGGGGAGCTGGTGAGATACTGCAGGTTTCACCCTGTTCCCCGGAATCAAACACGAAACAGAATTTTCAATGTCAAGGCTGCAGCGGCCGGGCGGGAGGCAGGAGCCGGGAGCGGGCGGGCGCCATCCTCGGCAAGCGCCTTCGTGGCCGGGCGCACGGCCCCCTCCCAGGCACGCCCGGCTGCTCTCCGCGCTCCTGAGGCAGGCACGGGAGGCGGGTCGCGCCCGCCGGCCTTCAAGCGTCTCGAGGTTATCGCTAACAATATAAATATTCCAGCAAGATCGCTCTCGATCCTCCTCTGCCTTTCATCTCGGCTCGCTGCCACGGAAAGCAAACACCCGGCGGCGAGCACCGGGGTTCGTGGAGACGGGCCATTGTCGGGGAGAGAGACTTTCTTACTGATGTTTGATCATGAATAAATGAGGAGTCCCGGGATCACAGAGGAATAAGTCGGGGGCTTGTGCCTGGGAAATCGGAGAGGGTTGGAGCGTGTTATCCGCCCTCTGAGTGTGAGTGTGAGTGTGTGAGTGTGAGTGTGTGTGAGTGTGCACGCGCGCGTGTGCGCACACACTCAGCGGGCAGAGACTGCGTTAGGCAAGGCCTGTCAGGGACCTTCTGTGCCGTGACCTACCGTGGACGAGATACGGACGTTTCAGGGCCCGGACAGTGATAATGACATTCTGATTGATATTTTTAACCGTTAAAGCAGTTAATCTGAGAATGTAATAAAAACCCTGTTTTCATATGAATCAAAGACATATTTTCATTCTAAGTTAAACAGCAACGAGTCTCTTTTGGGGCATATATTAAAAGTTATTCTCTACTCATTTGACAAAAATTCAGGACAATTACCTGCCTTGCTTCCAGCCAAATAGCTACGTAGAGAGAACCAGGGGCAGGATTCAGGGGGCCTCAGCCCACCGTTTCTGTCTTGACCAAGCGGAGGATGTTTTGTCCACGAGGCCGAGAGGGCGGGGACTTCCCGCATTGTCTCGTTCTGGTCTCTGTTTCCATATTGTCCCCCACGCGGTAACAGCTTCGGGAACCAAGGACAATCGTACGCACGGCATGTGTTTAAAATAAATACACAGTTTCTTAAAAAAAAAAAAAAAAAGAAAGCGGCTCCGTGTTTCCGCCGGCTGCGGTGGGTTTCTTTGTTTCCCAGAGTGCTCTTCCTCATCCTCCCTGCTCTCCAGGAAGGACGAGCAGATGAGAGAGAGGGTTCGCATGCACTGGGCCGGAGGGCGCAAGGCGAGGTCCCTGGGTCACCGGGGCCACCACGCTTCTTCCCCACAGACCCTAAGGAAAAATGACGCGAATGAGCCGGACTCTGATTTTGTTAACCACACCCGCGACGCCTCATCGCACGCCCTGGGGTGGGTCCAGATGAGCTCATCTTCCTCTCGTTTGGGCTGTACACAGGCACAGAAGCACGAACCACGCACGCCTCGCCCTCCCGCCGTCTCTGCTGACCCCGCGGGGAGGTGGCAGGGTCACTGGGCGGGACCCAGTCCGGGGCGCGGTGTCGGGGGCCCCAGCACACTCGGCCGGGTGGGGTGGCTCCCCGGGAATGGGGCTGGGCCGCCCGGGCGGACTGGTGCTGAGCGCAGCCAAAACCAGTGATCATTGGCGAGTTCCGGTCAATGTGCTTGACCCTGACCTGGCTGCTTCCCTCCCTCGGTCTCACACTCTGCCCCAGCGAGAAAACTGGACAGGTCCCCAGAGCCAGCGTGTCTCGGCTGTCAGGGCTACACGCGCTGCCCGCGGCGCCTCCCTGCTGGGCGGGCCCCTGAGTCGGTCACGCGGGCTGTGGTCGAGGGGTGCAGGCCCCCACGGTGGGAGGAGAGGAGGCGGGGAAGCCTGGACCTGGGGAGCCGTGGGGAGCAGGACGGGGACCCAGGGATGAGCAGACGCTGCTGCGCTGGGGTCCGGGGACGCCGGGCGGGGCCCGGGCGGGGCGAAACTGGTGGCTGGGACCTGGCACGTCACCACCAGCCCTGGGCCGCCTGCTGATCTCCTCTGAGACAGATGGAGGGGCCGCGGGCTCGGCGTCCACCGGCGGCTGCCACACCGAGCCAGATGGTGGGGTTGTCACTTTGTCTCGTTGTGCTGTGCACGGTCACCTCCTCGTTACGAGCGATAATGATTTCGATGTAGAGTAGATATGTCCACTTTTAAAACAAATGTTATACGTGGTGAAGACGACTTAATCCGACCATAGGGCAAGTGACAGCGGGGGCTGGGCCACCGCGAGCGGGTGCCCGACGTTGCGTTTCGTGTCATTCCTCGTTCCAGATGACGCTGCAGACCAGTGTCTGGCCCCGGCCCACGCGGACGGGGCTGGGAGGTGGCGGTGCCGCCGTCCACCAGGGACACGGGGCCGGGCGGCCAGCCTCCGCCGCCGGCGACGGGGATGCCTGCTTGTCCCGGCCGAGGCCGTGTCTGCTGCCCAGTGGCGGTTCCTCCCCGGCATGGGGACCCCTTAGAAATGCCCGGTTAGTGACACAAACACCAGCGCACCTTCTTCTGAACCGAATGATAAATACCAAACTATCAAACGCGCATTGTGTTCTAAATGCAAACTTTAGGCGCGGCTCCCTTCGGGGTGCAGAGGAGGGAGGGGCAGTGACAGGGAGGAGAGGGGTCGCGGGGGGGGGCAGGGGCAGGGCAGAGAGCGGGGTGGCGAGGCCACGGGCGGGGCGCGGACAGCAGGCGAGGACCGCGGGGCCTTCGCTTCCCGGCTCAGCGCGTTCAGAATGCAGACGACGCGTCCCCGCCGCTCAGCCGTGGGACTGAGGGCCTCGGGTACCAGGACGCGGTCGGCAGCAGAAGCCGACGGCTTTCAAAGCGGCGGTGCTGCTCGCGCCCGGCGAGTCTCCCTCGGGAGAGAACCCCCTGAGCACCTACGGGTGTGCGTGGGGGCGACTCGCACTGCGTTTTACAGCAGAAAGAACGGAAAGCCACCCGGACGTGCGCTAAGCGGCAAACGGTTAAACGTGTCTCCGGTCCACGCCGCGGTCGTTTGAGGTACCGTTTTTTAAAAAGTTACTTTGTGGAATCTGAGAACCTCCCTATTTATTATTTGCTTAGGATTTTTTTTTCAATATTTCGACTTTAAATAGTGCTTAGACCTAATTCTGAGAAAAATAGAGTTGCATGAAATCTGTGGCTTGGTATGCTCCGTATAGAACTTGATGTCAAGCACAAATTAAAATGCATCACGATTGAGATGAAGATACTTTCGTCCAGGTGTCCTGAGGGCCCCCTGGAAATCGCAAGGGGTGGAGTGTCGCGCCTCGGGAAACACGGAGTTGGACACCGTCCAGCGCGTCACCTCGCAATCGCCGACGCGAGGCCACACTTCCGTTTACTGACAGGGACTCATCTGTCCCACAGGTGTTGCTGCGGAAGTGCCACATGCCAGCGATATGCTTAGTCCTGGAAGCAGAGGACGGAGTTCTGGAATGTTCTCGCTGGAATGAAAAATAACAGATTCCAAAACAATCTGTGACTTATTATTGTAAAAACACGTCCTCCAGCTACACAGATGCACATGTGCACGCGCACATGCACACGCACACGCACACATGTGTGTACGCACACAAAGTCCTCTGAGAGCCCCCAGGGTTTAGCCGGGGTCAGAGCCCCAGAGGGTTAGCGGGGTCAGAGCCCCGGGGGGTTAGCGGGGTCAGAGCCCCGGGGTGTTAGCGGGGTCACGCCTGGACGTCAGGTGCAGCTGGCTCACCCACAAACGTCCTACTTCATGGCAAACAGCCGTGCCCGGCGCCGACGGGACGCGGTTTCACTCGCCCTGGAGCAGCTGCTGCGTTTCTTCTCTGAGGGCGCAGGGGACACGGCTCTGCACAGCGGGCATGGCCCTGAGCGCGGGGTGCAGCCCAGACCCCCCGTTTCCCGTGCCTGCATCTCCTTAGCAACACCCGCCAACGGCCACGGCGGGGTCTTCAGAGGCGCACGCAAAGCCCCCCGCGAGGGGGCGCGAGCGCGGGCCGTCCCCACCCCCTTCACCCTCCTCCGTGACTCCCTGACGCCCCCCCGGCTCCGAGCGGCGAGCGGCCCCTTCTCGCGCTCCCGCCTCGTCCCACCGGCGGCTGCCCGGGGCCCGGGTCCCAGTCTCCGTGGGCGCACGCGGGCTCCGTGGCTGGGCCGACTCTCGTCCTTGGCCTCGCGAGCGTCTGTCTTTGAAGTGTGTGTGGGTCCTGCTTCCCTTTCATCTCAGCCGTTCGCGCTCTCGGATATCTTAGATAAATAAATCATGTTCACCTCTTTCTCCGCGCAGAGGGCTCCCCGCCGGGCACGCGCCGCCCCGCGGCCCCGGGGAGCTGCGTGGGGCCCGGGTTTCGTGGGCTGATTGTTAGGGCAGATCACGTTCCCCCCCCCCGCCCCCCCCGCCCCCCAGGAACGGGGACAAGCAGCATCGAACGGGCCGGGACGGCAGTGCCGAGGAAAATGCTGGACTCCAGCCTCGGAGGGGAGAGCGCGCTCGCGAGCCCGCGCCCCGGCCGCGCCTCAGGTCCTTCCTCCCAGCGCCCCGTCCTCCGCTGTCCGTCGGCTGCGGCCCCAGCAGTGCGGAGGGACGCGTGCCCGGGTGGACCCCGCGCCCGCCGGGGTGCGAAGTGGGCTCTTCGCCGGGTGCTAACCCTGCACCGAGTGTCGCCCTCCTGAGGGGGCTCCTCAAACTCCCAGCGCGGTCCCGTCACACCGGGAGCTGCAAACTCACGGCGCATTTTCCGAGTCGCTCGCTGGTCTCTCCTGGGCTCCCAGGCAGTTAATCCACAAGGGACAATTCGCGTGTGCTTCTCCTCAGCCGCGTCCACAGCCCTCTCCAGAGTCCCCCGCGGGCCCAGCCAGCTCCGCCCTCTCCGGAGTCCCCCGCGGGCCCAGCCAGCTGTTCCCAAAGTCCTCAGAGCCATCTCACGCTCGCCGTGGCCAGAGCTGACCCCATCGCCCTCCCGGCACACGCAGCCTGCTCCCTCCAGATTGGCGGGCGCCCCACCCCTGCCTCGCCCGGCCAGGACAGCAGCCCCCGCCGCGGCCACCCCGCGCCTCGCTTGGCCTCAGCGCCTCCCCTGGACGGCAGGTTCGTCTCCTGGGCAGGGGATTCTGACTCTGGGGCGCCGGTGTGCTGCGACCTCACCTCCACGGACGCGTCTCGGTACCGTCCTGCTAACCCTGCCGGTGCGCTGCCGGTGCGGCCTCCGTGTGGACAGAGCCAACGCGCCGACTGTCTTTGTGACTCGCCCGGGCCACCCAGCTCCCGGGTGGGGGTCCGTCTGCCCAGCGTGACTCTGCGCCCCACAACTCAGGGGATGTGGCAGCACCCAGGACGGGGGTCCCTGGGAAGCAAAAGCAGAAATGACGTCGTCTAGCGAGACGTGCGAAAGGAGGAGAGAGCCTGCTCGGAGCGGAGGGGAGCGGGGTGGACCCCGCGGGCCTCGGGGTGGGCGGGGGTCTCAGCGGGGAGCGGGGTGGACCCTGCGGGGCTGGGCGGGGGTCTCAGCGGGGGAAGGACCAGCAGGTCCCCGTCAGGTCAGACGCCCTCTGCAGAGACAGACGCCATGGACACACCTGGGTCCTCCAGGCGGGACAAGGCTGTGCTTTAATCTGGACTTCTTTAATGCGACCCCTAATACAAAGCTTTTAAATTTTTCATGGAGAAAACATAAAAAATTTAAATGAGAACTATTAGGGGCGACCTTCCGATAAACAAGCGCCCGGCCCCGCGTCCCTGGGTAGCTGGCCAGGAGCGGTCTTGGCTCCAATTAGGGCCGAGGCAGCTTCGGGGGGCCTGGGGAGCGGCGGGGTTTGTTTTGAGAGGCAGGTGTCAGGGTGTGTTGGCGGCCTCCGCGCTCACTCTGGGTTGTATCGGCTTGAATTTTTTATGTCGCCCTCATGAAAAATTAAACCAGAACTTTCTCACCCTTTAGCAACGCTCTTCATCATCGGGCCTGACAGAGAGAGTGGGTTCCAGGGAGTCGGGGGGCACCTGTGATGAGCTCGCGACGCGCGGGCTGGGCGGGTGGGGGGACGCGGGGTCCCCATGTGCCCCGGTTCCCTTCCCGCGCTGGCCAAGGACCTGACGGCCGGCCCCAGGGCGGGGACTGGCGGCCGGGACCGGGGCTGTCCAGCGACGGGCGGGGGCCATGAGGGGGCCCCCACCTGTGCGCCCCAGCGTTCTGTGGGTGTCAGAGCAGGGGCCCGAGCTGCCCCACGAGGTACTTCACCTGACGCGCCCCTGTGTCCGCGGGACGATGCCGAGTCGCCGCGGGCTGCGCCCCGTTCCAGCGGCCACGTGCCTGTAAGTGGGCAGCGGCTGGTCACTGTGTAGTAGTTGGGACGGTGGCCCCCGAAAGGAGCCCATGTCCTCACGCCGAGCCTGTGCTCACCCCGGGCTCATGGGAAGGGGCTTTGCGGGCGTGGCTGAGCCCAGGGTTTGAGATGGGGGATCAGCCTGGGTCACCCGCGTGGGCCCGGCGGGGTCAGAGGCAGGTGACCCGGCACTATAGGGGCTTGAGAGACACCGCTGGCTTTGAAACGGGGGGCCGGGGGGCCGTGGTCGGAGCAGAGCCGGCAGCCGCCGGAAGGCGGGGGAAGCAGCGAAGACCGGGATCGCTCCTGGGACCCCCATCCGCCAGCCGGGGGCCCCCAGGGAGACAGAACAATGGGGTGCCGACGCGGACACACAGGCGTGGGTCAGGGGGTTCACTGCAGGACCTGGTCACGTGACTGCGGAGGCTGAGAAGTCCCCAGGTCCGCGGGAGACCCAGGAGGTCCAGTGGTGAAATTCAGCCCGAGTCCAAAGGCCCGAGACTCAGGGGCCGATGGCGCAGGTCCTGGCCTGAGTCCCGGAGCCACGTGTCCAGATGGCCCGGGGCAGGAGGAGGCGGCCGTCCGGCTTACGTCCACATGGGAGTGAACTGGCCTAGTTCCACGCAGGCCCCCGAGGGACCAGAGACGCCCCCGCAGTCGGGGCCCCCTCGACTCGGCCTCCTGGCCGAGCGCTGAGCCATCCCAGAGACGCCCTCACAGACGCGCCCGGCCGCCCGGGACCCTCACCCTACTCAAGTGTACACGACGTTGGCTCAGAGGAGCCGGCCACGCCCCCACCCTCACCCCCGGCTCAGCGAGACCCGGCGCGGACCTCCGACCTCCGCGCTGCCAGAGCGCGACTCGGTGCTGCTCCCAGGCCCCGCGAGCCCCTGCGCCACGGGCCACCTCCCCGGACGCGGGCCGGGACGGCAGCGCTCCAGGGTCACTTCCCACACACGCCTTCGTGGTGAGTCGCCGTCTCCACCCGACCCGTCGCGATTAACCGCGGCTACGGACTAGCACAGCACAGCCGAGCGGGGGCCACGTGCCGGGACGCGCCCGGTGGGGCGGAGGCTCTGAAGAGCTCACGAGAGAGGGCGAGCCCCTCCGCAGGGACCGTCTGCACCCCGAAGAGCATGCCGGCTTCTCCCCGAGGCACCGGGTGTCCTGGGGACGAGGCAGACCCGAGTGCGCTGTGTCGGGCCAGGACATCCGAGCCGGCACCAGACCAGCTCAGCGGGCACAGGGCTCGTTCCCCCGGAGTGACCGCGGACGCGCAGGGCTTTGAGCTGAGCTCACGGCTGCACGTATCACGCAAAGTGTATCATTGTTGCTTTTTTAACGTGGAAGAGAAGAAGCTACAAGTAAGAGAAAACCGGGAATGAAGGAGTCGGTCAGAGTTCACTGCTTCTGCGTCCGGTACCTCGAGATCCGTGAACGTTCGGACGCCAGTCAGAGGAAGCCTCTTCTTCCTCGTCAACAGCTGTTTGGCGGATGAGCTGAGAACCGGGGTGACCTGCCAGGTCACGTCGCCATCCTCGGAGAGCAAACGGCTCTCAGGGTTCTCGCTGCCACAGACGGATCAGAAGGGAACAAACGAGCATTCTGTTTTGAGTTCCTCTCCTTCGTTGCTGGTTTTCTTGACATAATTACTCAAAAAGAATAAAATAACATACGTTTAAATGTGTTTTATGACTCAGAATCTCCACTAATTAGCGCCGAGCTTCCAATCTACTGAGGTTTTATCGCATGAGTACTTTTCCTCGAAGAACTGTATAACTTCGCTGGGACGCGCGTGGTAGTGTGATTCTGGAAGACGCCATGGCAGCCATAGTACACCTGCTGGGCGTGACGCTGGCCTCTGCTTCCCAGACGGACTCAGGAAGGAGGGGGAGGGAAGACGGGACGATGTCGGTCCAGTCCGGGAGCCAGCAGGGCGGGGCACGGCCGGGCACTGTCACCGCATCGGCGCCCGGCCTCTGGGGCAGGCCCTGCAGGGGCCGGTGGCCGAGGGTCTCCTGCCCTCCGCACACGGCACCTGTGGGGAGGGCCGGTCCGTCCAAGCGAGAGCTCGCCCCATGCCGCCCAGCTTGGCCTAGTGCCCGTGTCTCACCTGTGAGGGTGAGGTGCGAATATTTCTGCCTCTCGGGGGCCCCGTGGGGTCGGAGGGGGGACCCCAGGCGAAGCGCTCGCCATGGCTGCCGCAGACTGAACACGCGTCTCCCAGGACCTGTCTGCTGAGATCGAATCTTCCGGAGGTGGGACCTTTGGGGGGGCATGAAGGCGAAGTCCCCAGGAGTGGGACTAGGGCCCTCGCAAGAAGCGGCTCAAGGGGAGGTGGCAGCCTGCACCCCAGGAGGGGGGCCTCAGCAGAACCCGGCCGCACCGGCAGCCTCGCCTCAGACCTCAGCCCCCAGACGGAGGAATGAAGTCCCGCGGGAGCCGCCGGCTCGCGGCACGTTGACGGAGCGGCCCGAGCGGCCCGGGCGCCGGCACGCGGTGACCTGCGTAGCGACGACCGTCCCTGTGACTGTCCGTGGCTGTGGCCGGCGTGGCCACAGAGTCCCTCCCCTCCGCAGGCTCACGGGCCCTCGGGGGCCGTCGGAGCGCGTGGCGGTGACCGGGGCTGACCCTTGGGGCCCGGGGTGCGGCGCGGCCTGCTCCGGGGGCCCCCGCCGTGGTCCGTCCTGCAGCCGTCCGAGGGGCAGTGAGTGCCGTCCTCATTCGCTCCGACCTCGGCGGTCCCGAGAAGGTGGGCACAGGCGCTTGACGGCGGGGCGGGTGACGCGCCCTTCTTGATGCCGTTCCAGCAGAACGGAGACAGGGCCCAGCCTTCCTCCGCAGGGCGCGCTCGGCGCCCGCGAGCTCCCTCCCGCCCGCGGGCCCAGCCCCTGGCGGGAGCGGGTGCACCTGCTCCCGTGCGTGGGCCGCACGAGCGGCGGCGGCTGCGGCCGGCCGACTCGGACGTGCCCGGCTTCGGCTCGGGAAGACAAGCTCCGTGGAGCACCCTCTCTGCGCGCAGAGCACCGGCGCCGGCGGCCATGCATAATGCAAAAGCTACACGTTTTCAATTATTTTTGAGTGTCCTGAACACGCGGATTTTTGTGTGTGGATGTTCTATGTGACCGGGTGGTCATTACGGCCTGCCTTGTGTTGGCATTTCCTTTAGCTCTGTAACTAAGTTAAATCTTCTTGGTAGCAAATGAGACCTCTCGGGAAAAGTACTTAAAGGAAAAAAAAATTTAAAGAGTTTTTCAGCAAAGGAAAAAAAAAAACAGGACGGAAAAGGAAAAAAAAAAGAGAAAGAGGTTTCCTTTTCACCACTGTTTTGAAATGGAAGTCATGGCCGGCATCCCGCTGGGCTGGCCGGGCCGAGAATGTGGGTTTCTGTAAAACGGACTGACATTGTACCTTGCTGGTGCACGCATGTGCGCGCACACACACACACTGCATGTACACGTGTAACTCATACACGCACACTGCATGTACACGTGTAACTCATACACGCACACTGCATGTACACGTGTAACTCATACACGCACACTGCATGTACACGTGTAACTCATACACACACTGCATGTACACACGCAGCTCATACATGCACACACACATGTGTGCTGCATGTGTGTGCAGTGTGCGCGTATGCACACACATTTGCACTGCATGAATGTGCGCAGTGCACGCACATGCGTTCATATGTGTACATGTGTGTGCACGCGCACACACGAACACACACATGCACACCCATGTGTGCATGCGGGGATGCATATGCGTGCATGCCTGTGTGCATGCACATGTGTGTGCACGTGCACACTGCACATGTGTGTGCCTTGCATGCATGTGCGTGCTGTACATCCATGCGTGCGTGTGCATGCATGCGTGTGTGTGCATGTGCGTGCTGTACATCCATGCGTGCATGTGTGTGCATGTGCGTGCTGTACATCCATGCGTGCGTGTGCATGCATGCGTGTGCGTGCCTGTGCGTGCTGTACATCCATGTGTGCGTGTGCATGCATGCGTGTGTGTGCATGTGCGTGCTGTACATCCATGCGTGCGTGTGCATGCATGCGTGTGTGTGCATGTGCGTGCTGTACATCCATGCGTGCGTGTGCGCGCACACGTGTATGCGACTCAGTGGTAAGGAGAGACGGACACACCACGGCCAGTGACCGTACGTGCGTCCCCCGCACCTCTCCGTCCCCGTCCCACGGGTCACACGCGCCGGGCACATCGTCAACGACAGACATTTATAGGTGAGTGCTGGACGCCGGAAGCCCGAGGTCGGGGTGTTGGCAGTTGGCGAGGGCCACGTGCTGGCCTGCAGACGGCTGTGCCTCTCGCCGCGTCCCCACGCCGTGGAGAGGGCTCCGGCCTCCTCTTAAACTCGCTGGGAGACAGAGGCCTCACCGGCTGGGGCACAGCCTGGCCGTGCGGCCTGCCCGGCTTCTGGACCTGGAGTTTAGGGCGGGGACTAAAATAACACCCTCTCCCTGGCTGGTTCTCATTTGTTGCCTTCGGCCTCGAAGGAGCTTTTTCACTTGAGAGCGTGAGCAAACGCATTTGGAAAACGACAGAGTATTTTTCTCCAGAGTAATTCCCTTCCCGTTTTCCTCATTTTCGTGTTTATTAGCATTCTCACTTGCCGACCTCCCGGCTGGCTTTTCCGGCACGCGGGCAGCGTTCCCCCGATCTGGTCTCCTCCTCTCTTCCGCCTCCAGGAACTCGCACTTCTCCACGCCTCTTGTTCTTGCGGCCATTACATTTCGCGGGATGAGATAATAAACGGCCTTGTCACAGGGCAGCACGCGCTTAAACTTCTCTAACTCCACAACCGATACGTGGAAGCGACCTCACCGTAGGACCTGGAGCACTGCAGGGGCGCCCGGCACGGCGGACGCCGGCCCCGTTGGCCGCCTCCCTCGCAGCCTGGCCCGCGCCCGCGGCCCATCGTCAGCCGCGGAGAGCTTCGCGTGTGTCTGCACGGGGCGGGGACAGAGGCGGGCATGCACGCGCGTGGACTTCCCCTTTCCGCACACGACTCGGGATACCGGTACTGTCTCTCCTTGGTCCTTCAGTAAAACCTGGCTGCCACGGACTCGTGGGGCTCACCCCACTGTCATTTCGTCCCTGCCCTGTGGGGACACAGTTCGTTGTTACAACAATGGTGGGGGGTGTACTGGTATTTGGTGGGCTGAGGTCAGAGTTGCCCCTAAACGCCCTGCAGTGCCCCGGACAGCCGCACAGAGAGTGGCCGAGCCCCAGCGCCGGAAGCGCTGGGCTGATGACTGCCTTGGCGACGATGGCCCCGTGGCAGGGGGCTGACTGGCCAGGCTCCCGGGAATCTCCGGGGGGCCTCTCCGTCCCCGGCTTGGTCGTGCTGCGGGGGGCATCCAGGAGCGCCCTGTCTGACACGTCGGGCCGAGTATTCGTTCAGGCCGGGCCCAGCCCCCGGCGACCACAGACCTGCCACGTTGTCATCGGCCCCCATGCGGGGCACCGTCGGTTCCGTGGGACCTCTGCCCCCTGCGTGTTTAACCAGAACATTCCTGGGCTTCTTTCAAGCCTCGCCTCCTCCAAGAACTTGTCCTCTCAAGCCTTCTGAAGACCCCGGCACAGCAGGCCTTTTTCTCTTCCTGCGGGCCCCCCAGGGTGCGACGCCTCCTCCCCCCTCCAGACTGCAGCCCTCCCCCAGGAAAGGGCCCAGGCCAGCCGTCCGTGCCTCGCACCCAGCCCCGAACACGGAGCCGGCCTAGCAGCAGGCACTCAGAAAATGTTTGTTGAATGAATAAACAACTGTCAGCATGTATCTCAACAAATATAATTATTTACATACCTTCACGTCATCTTCTTTAGGCTATGTCTTCATCACGGACACAGGCTGTTATTTATTTTTTTTATCCTGAGTGTTTGGCACAATACTTGACACATAATGGCCTGAATAAAGAAGTGAGTGTTGCTGACTAAAAAAAAAAAAAAAAAAGTAATTTTCTCCTTATGTTTGAAATACATAAAAGCAAGCAGGAAAATTAGATAGGTAGAGTAAAAGAAAGATTGATTAGACATTCTGAAATAGAGAGAAATACATTTTTTTCTCTTGATGGGACATGCCACCGTCTGGTCGTGGGCTATTAACATGCCATTTGTGTACTAGAGGAATGTCACGTTAGCAGAGATTAATCCGTCAGCTCTCCGCGCAGTGACTCACGCTGTCGGCTTTAGGGTGCGGGTGATGTCGCACGGGGCCACGCGGCACTGTAAACAGAGGCGCCCGCGACTCCTCGGACGGCCGAGCGGAGCGACCTGATTATCGATTAGCTGGCCTGCGAATGAATGAGTTATCCGCGTTAATTACGTGTGTGTCTTCGTGAGCGGCCTCGCGGGTTTTCTGTGATGAAGTGAGGGAGGATACAAAGCCTCTCCACCCGGGCGACGCGGCGACTTTCCCGTCCCGCCCCACACCCGCGGGGCCGTGGGGACGTCGGCCTCGATTATCCGTGCGGGATCGTCTCAGCCTCGAGCTCCGCTTCCTCTGCGAGCGGACTCCAAATCTGGCGGGCACGTAAGGTGTCCAGGACGCCTGTGCACGGAGGGCTCTCGAGAGGAGGGCCCTCCGGGGGACCCTGGGCACCTGGCGGGCGGCCCTCCCGCACAGCCCTGAGACGACCCCTCGGGGGCTCCGAAGTCCCTGCGGTGTCTCCGTCTGGCGACAGGGCTGGGTGCACGGTGGGGCCTCGCTCCGCGTTAGCCGAGCGACAAACCGTGTTCCCACCATCGGACGCTGTGGTTGGGGCCAGCCTTAGGGCCGGCCTTTCGGAGCGGATGGCTCTGGGGAGGCTGCGTCCGGGGAGGTGCCCCAGCCATGGGGACGACCCACTTCCAGAGAGCTGCTTCACCCTGAAGCCGAGGCGTGCAGAGGGGACCATGGGGGGGGGCCTAGGCCCCCACGGAACAGCCTCACCAGGTTCCCTTCCCCGCCCCGGGTTTCCTGGCCGCTCCATCCGGCAGCCCAGGCGGGGCCGGGCCCGCGTGAGCTGCAGCGAGAATTGTCTCTGCAGCGGGGACTCTGGGCCCAGCGAACCTGGCAGGGGGCGCAGCCCGGGGGCAGGCATGGCCCAAGCTTCGCCCGCCGCCCGACACGCCTAACGCGCGGTCCCCTCTGTCCCCCACGAGGCTGCTGGGGTGACTGGGACGGGCGCAGGATGCCGAGTGCCTCTGGGGCTCCAGCAAGGCCGCGAGCCTGGCCCCACGTCGGGGGTTCTCGCTAAGTCGACGGGGGCCGGGAAGTGGGAACGGGGTTTTCTCACGGCTCTGCCGGTGCCTCCGACGTGCGGGGAAGGTCGAGAGCCTCTGCCATGGCCTTGCCCAGTGTCCCCGGTGACCCGATCGTGACAGACGACAGCACCATCCTGAATGTCGCCTGCCACGGGCTGAGGAGGCAGAGGGTTCACGGGGAGACTTCCGATCTGGGGCATCTGGGCAGAGAAGTTCCCCCGACGTCGAGACGTGGCAGAGGAACTGTGACAGATGTGCCCTCGAATGTCTCGCCGGTCTCGCCGGCAAGAACGTTAAATCCCTGGGCCCGAAACCAAGAGGGGGAACCGGAAGCGGGCGGCACGGCCCGGCCCTGCGACCTCCGGTGTGCGGGAGGAAGGGTTTCAGCGTCGGGATCTCGGGAGGATCCGAGTTATCGCCCTGTTAGCCGCATGTGAAATTCTGGAGCTCGGAAGGAGGGGAGCGTAACAACCGGGGGCCCGTTAGCGTACGGGCGGCATTTTAAAGGACACGACGCAGAGGCTCCCAGAGTGGCCACAGGACCTGCAGCTCCAGCCTCACTGGGGATTGCTGGAAATGCAGGTCCTCGGGCCCCGCCCCGCCCCGCCCTGCTGAGTCAGAGCCCCCTGGGTGGGGCCCTGAGACCGAGCTTATTTAACAATCCCTCGGGGTGACAGAGGCAGGCGGGGCTCTTGACTCCGCCTGCTCTGGACTCCGCCTGCTCCAGGGGCTGAGCGCCGGGCCGGGCCTGGGCTGCTGAGGCTCAGAGTGCAGGGCGGGGAGGTAGGAGAGAACCAGCCAAGGAGACCAAAAAGGAGAGCGAGCAGGTGACACAGGGAGATGGACGTGACCCCGGATCAGCGCGCCGACCCAGTGGGAGTCCGGACACACGCTCAGAAGCTAACAGAGCTCGACAGCTGCTCCCGAAAGCCAGGCGACAGCATCCGGGGTGAAACCGGACGAGCCGACCGGGAGCGCACGGGGTCCGCCCGGGGGCATCGCAGCTCGGCGGGCGAGGACGGGCTCCCTGATGCGCGGTCCGGAGCCAACTGGCTGGACGTTCGGAAACAGATATATTTAGATCTCCGCATAACACCGTGTACGAAAATATATTCCAGATGGACGGAAGGCCTACGTGCGAAACGCAAACGTCTAAACGAAAATAGGGGCTCACGCCTGCCTCCCTCTCGCTGGGGTAGCAGAGAAATTCTTAGGGAAGAAGGTCGATAAAGACTGACGACGACAAAACCTGAAATATTTGAAAGGCTAAAGCCAATTTTACAAATCGGGAGAATGTGTAACAGGCACGGAGGCAGAGATTGACACTCAGATCATGCAGAATAAGGAAATAATTGTCTTTACAGGGGAAAAAAGGGCCTGGGAAAATATTTTAACAAGAAATCCATGGGGGGGGAAAGCTAAACATCTGATAAACGTGGAACCCAAAGCGCTTGGCCTGGCGAGTCAGCAGAACGGGGCAGCGGCCCGTGACCCCGCCGATCGGGCGGAGAGGGGCCCGGGAGTCGGAGCGGCGCTGCTTCCGGGGGCCCTGGCGACCGCGCGCCCTGAGCTCGGGGCTCGGGATGGCGCCACCCTCTGACCCGTACAGTACCGGAGGTCAAGGGCATAGATCACTCCCACTGAGCCACAGTCGAGGTGTCGGGGTGGGGGGCCCTCTTGAGGCCCCCGGGCTGGGGTGTTCCCAGCCTGGCCCCTTCTGGCGGTGAGGGCTGTGTTCCTTATACCCCCCGGCTCCCTGTCCCCGCCCTCACCCCGCGGCCGGCAGCGGAGTGCCCCCCAGGCCCCGCCCCCCATTGTCACCTCGCCTCCATCTCTCTGGCCTCCGGCTTCGGCTTCTGGTCTCCCGCCTGGACCACCCTCCCCGTCTCAAGTTCAACCACGACTGCAAGGTCCACTTTGCCATGTGAGGAATTCTACGGGTTGGGAAGCAGGCGTCTTAGGGGCGTTTTCCAGCCCACGACGCGCGCGCACTTTGGGGAGCACGCGGCCACTCCCCTGAGTTATAAGTCAGTGTCGGCCTGGAGCCGCTCCCGCAGGGCACGGACACGAACGTTCACGGAGGCGTCCTTGGAAGTGGCAGAAAAAGTGGGTACGCGGGTCGACCTCCAGAGAGGAGTGCGTGGGCGCACGGGCGTGCGCAGAGCAGGACGCGGCTCCTTGGTCAGAACAGGCAAGGGCGACACGTAACGGGCGCCACCCACGTCGCTGGGCGGACACAGCGGCTCGCGGCGGGAAGACGGGGCTGCGCCCGGGGCGGCGGGCGGGGCGGGGAGCAGCAGCGCGGGCGCCAGCCGACGACCCGCGGCCGCAGGACGGCGGGGGCCGCAGGCCGCTGGAACAACGCACGTTTCCCTCTCACGGTTCTGGGGGCCGCGAAGTCCCAGATGAAGGCGCCGGCCGGCCCGGTTCCTGGCGGGTGGCCAGCCGCCTTCTCACTGTGTGCTCGGACGGCTTTCCCTGGGGCGTGTGTGTGTGTGTGTGTGTGTGTGTGCGCGTGTGTGGAGAGACGACAGCCAGCCGGACTGGTCTCTTCGTCCTCTCGCGAGGACACTGACCCCCTCGGGAGGGCTCCGGGCTCACCTCGCCCCGGTCACCGCCACGCGCGGGGTTCCAGCGCGTGAATATCGGGAGGATGCGAACATCCTCCCAAGGAGGACGAGCCGTCTGTCCGCGGCAGCGTTCCGGCAGGTTCCCGTCCGTCTCGGCCCGTTTGGGCTGCCGTCACAGGGGGCCCCGCTGCCCGGGCTGCAGACTGGTACCGGTCCGCGGCCTGTTAGGAACTGGGCCGCACAGCGGGTGAGGGCCGGGCGGGCGAGCGAAGCTCCGTCTGCACCCGCAGCCGCCCCCAGCGCCGGCATCACCGCCTCAGCCCCGCCTCAGACCATCGGGACCGGTCCCTGGTGCCACCAAGGTTGGGGACCACCGTGTTATAATGCAACACCCCAGACCGCGTGACTTATGGACAACGGGACTTTCTCAGTTCTAGAGGCTGGAGGTCCAAGGTCAGGCGGCCGGCATGGCCGGGCAAGGGCCCGCTCTGGGTCACGCATTCTCCCCATGTCCTCACGTGGCGGAGAGCGCCGGGGCTCTCCGCCCGCTTTTATAGGGGTGTAACCCTGCTCACGCGGGCACCCAGGGGCCTACCTACTGAGCATCACTTTTGGGGTCAGGATTTCAGCATTAATGTCGGTGGGGGGGACACAGAGGCCGCAGCGCTATCCGAGGCAGCGCCGAGACCACCGATACGTCCGATGTCACTACGTGTGGCAAGGGACGCACAGAAAGACCCTCCACGACGGACGCTCTGAAGGATGTGTGACCAGAAACATAGTAAAACTGATGTAAAAAATAAGAAAAAGCGAGAGAGAGCAAAACCAGCCCCCTTTCTGCCGGCAGAAGGAACTCGGAGTCTCGCCGGGTGGACCCGAGGCTCGCCCGCCTCCTCACGGCCACCCCCAATGCCCCCCCACCCCTGGGGTGACATATGAGGGTGGAACCGTAACGAGGCAGGCGGCGGCCGCGGGCGCGGGTGGTCAGCACTCACAGCTGCACGCCACAACCCATTTCCCTAATTGCACGGGAAAGCGCCCGCCCCGCGCGCTCGCCCGGCCCTGAGCGCGGCGTGCAGAAGGCCTGTGGGCTTGATGAATTATGCAGCGTTTCCCTCGCCAGGATCTGTGTTCGCTGACCAATTTCCTAAGTGGAAAAAATTATTTTTAGAATTTTGGTGGGAAAAGGAGCTGGCGAAATTGCCCCTCTCTTTGAGGCGGCCTTCTTTATTCGCCTCTCTTTTACCAAGGTGTTGGACATTGATTTAGAGGTGACAAACTGACTTTCACTTGGTGCTTTTTTTTTTTTCCGCTGACCCTGTTCGAAACATGACGACGGTTCCAGCGTGTGAGCCGCAGGCCACTGAAGTGCCAGACACGAAGCCGGGTTGTCAGTCCTCGAGACGGGACGCAGAGGGCAGAGCCTGTCCAGTCGGGGGCCGTGGCCCGTGACCGGCCCCTCCCGGCTGTCCTGCCGGAACGGGGGTCCGCCCGGGACAGCCCTTACCCCACGACACAGCGGGGCTGCTGCGTGGCCTGTCACCGGCCCCCCGTCTACGTTCCTGCCCCCACACAGGTGAGAGGCCGGGCCATGGGACCAGGACGAGCCTGCCGCACCTGACCCCCACGTCGTGGTGAGCGGGGAGGGGGCCCCGTGCGTGCTCGGACCCCTTCGCCAGCCGCCTCTGCTGCTCAGGTGCCCGGGGGCCTCCCGGCTGGACGAGGGGGGCGGCATTTCAACGACGGGATTCCAGGACCCAGGTGCTGAAGCACAGCAGTGACCCCAGAAAGGGCGTGGAGACATTAATGCAGAGACGTCTCCCCAGCCCAGGCCTCAGACGTGTCTCGCTGGCCAGGCCTCGGGCCACCGACCTGGCCGCAGGGAGGAGAGGTGTGCAAGGTCAGGACGCAGCGCGGCCTGCAGCCCTGGGCGGGGGTCTGTGCCTCTCCAGGGACGTGGCCCAGGACTGCAAAGGCGAGGTCCAGCAGGGTCACTTACCCAGGGAGTCTGGGGGGAGGCGGCTGCTGGGGGGGGTCCCACTGGTCCCCAGGGGTTCCGGTGGCCTTTGCAGCAAGGTGAGACCGTGTCTTCCATCGGGACAAGAGGAAGGGCCTGCCCCTTTGCCAGGGAGGAGCTCGGGCCGGGGGTCCCAGGCGGCGAGCGCGGTGGTCGGCGCCCCTCCCCGGCCTGGGGCCTCCCCAGCAGCTGCCGGGCCGGCGGGGTGAGTGCGGCTCGGGGCCCCTCGGCACGGAGGCCTCCCCGAGCCCCGGGACGCTGCTCCGCCACTCTCGGCCATGACGTAAAGCCCTTTTTCGACATAATTCCATTTAGAATATGAAGGTGATTCGTTTGAAGGAAACATTATTAAATAAGTGGCTGAATTTGGGGAAATAATGTGTGGGAGTTATTTTTTCTTGCCTTTGCTTCTGTTTCAAAATACGTGAACAGAAAGAAAACGTGGGGCGGGGGGGGGTCCGGCCTCTTTATCACCGAAACGACTCAGTTGACAGTTCGGCCTCTTCCCTGGCCTGAAGGCTGGAGTGACAGAGGACCCAGGCAGGAGGGCAGGGGCGCTGAACGACGGGCAGGGGTGCGGGGCGCCCGCGGGGGAACGAACGACCCCCTGTGAGAGGAATGAGGGAGCTGTAGAATGAACTAGAATGAACGCAGCTCAGAAACGGACGACGAGCCGGGGAGGAAGGAAGAGGCCCCCAGAGCTACGGGAGGAAAGATCTACAAACACGAGCCGGAGGACAGGGAGGGGCCTTTGGGTGAACAGTGACCCTGGAGGTCCCTGGGGCAGAGGGCGCGGGAGGCGGGGCGCACGCTTTCGAAGGTGCCCTTGAGGCTTCCTCTCCTCGGGTCTGGTGAGGTGCACGGAACCCCGCAGTCATCGCGAGGGAGTGGGGAGCGGCCTGGGACCTGGGGGGGGGAGGGGGCGCAGGACCCCGGGGTGTGACGGTGGCATGTTGGCGGAAGCCTCCTTCTTCCCTTCTGTTACTTATTATTTTAAAAATATTTGTTCCCCCTGCGCCGCGCAGCCATCTGCTCTGCAAATACCCACCAGCCTTGAGAAACCATCCCGCGCCTGGGGCCGGGCGTGCAGAGGAGCCGGCGTGAGGCGCCCCGGGGGCTCTCGGTGCCCCCCAGGGTCCGAGCACAACCGAGCTCGGCGCTCTGCCAACTCCAGCGCAGCGGCCTCAGGCCCGGCTCTCTCCTCTCCGTCCCTGCGGTTTGGGGCAGGCGAAAGGACGTGCTGGAGCTTGCGGACAGACGGCAAGGGTTGCGATGCGGCCGCCCCCGCGCCCGCGCCCGTCCCCCCCACCCACTGTGTCCATGTCCGTGCCCTCCCATCCTCCCACCCCCCCACCCTGCTCCGGCCCCGGGGCTGGTGCAACTTGCACACGGGGCGGCCGGCCGGAGAGAACCGCGTGACCGGGAACTCTAGCCCGTGAATCTTGATCTCTCCTTGCTTTTTAAATAAGCGTGTCGCCAGGAAAATGTGTAATTAAGCATCTCCCGAGGACCGCAGAGTTGCTTTCTTACATCACGAATTCCTCTCTGCAGGTTGCCACGTTCCCTCAGGCGCTGCTCCCCTCGGATCCAGGGCGATGCCCGCCCCTCCGCGGCTGATCGATACACCTTCGAGGGCGATAATTATATGCGTCGCCGAAAAGCACCGTGCAAAGCCAGCAGCTTTTCAATTCCGTAATGTCAAAGTTTTAGAATAAAAAAAAAAAAAGAACTTGTTCTTCTTTCATGTTACAGCGCTGGGTCAGAATTACAGGTTTCAAACCGAATAATGAAAGCAATTTCCCGTGATGAAGGTAAGGAGCAAAACAGCATTTATCGAACACCTCCCATATGCCTCGCATTGTGCTGATACGGAGAAATAAAAAAACCTGACATAATACGGAGGTATCAAATATGTACCGCATTGTCAGATGACTCTGAAAGTCTTTATCCCTTTTATTTGGTAAAGTATGTTTTCTTTAAAAAAAAAAAAAAAAAGAAGATGATTTGCCTACAAAAGGACACTGAAAATCTCTGGCACTGTGTCCCTTTCTCTCCCCGTCTCTCGTCACAACAGGGTCGAACCGGGTTCCGCGTCAGCATATTCCAGCACATTCCACGCCCGACTTTGTCCCGCAGCCGTCGCGGGCTGTCCCGGGCCTGGGCTCTGCTCCACCATCTGGCGAGAGACGCCATCGAAGTCCCCGTCTAAGACGTCGTCTTGTTGGAGCCATTTGCCTGAGACGATATTTAACTCAAATTCTAGTTTTCTTAAAGAATTTATTTCATTTTTTTTAAAGATACCCTTTCTATAATCAATATGATACATAAAGAAAAGAGTAAAAAATTTAAATGTGCATCTTAATGACTGGCCGCAAGGTGAGCAGCCAAGACGCTGCCGTCCTGCCCCCCTGCCCCCCGTCCCCCACCCCCCGCCCCCCACCCCCCGCCCCCTCCTCGCTGCCTTTCTCGCTGATAACTGTTTTTCTGATGCGATGTCAGATGCCTTACAGAATGTCGCACGTTCCTGAATATTTGATTGTCTTCTTGTTTTGATCCTTTAAGCTCAGATTCCCTGTAAACCAACAGTGAGCTGCAAAGTATTGATTAACTAGATTAAATATTTTTCAGCGAGAAAACTCCATGGGTGATGCTGTTCACTCCTTACTGGTTTTCACCGTGAAGCCTAGAAGGCCGTCCCACAAACAGCCGCGACAACTTTTGCCTCCTGGTTAAGCCTGAGACCCCAAGACTTATCCTTGTGAATGCACATTTGTCCTCTGCGAAGAGCAAGGGGTGGCCTTCGGCACCGAGCCAAGCCCTTAGCCCAGCTGGACTCTCCGTCAGGGTGGGTGTCCTGAAGTTTCCCGCCCGGGTGGGCGAGGTCCCTGGGGACCGCGAAGGGTGACTTTCTAATTCCGCCATGCCCCCTCGCACGCCTCCTGTTCCGTTGGCAGAGGGTGAACGGAGCCTCGGGAGGGGGTGGCGAGCCGGCGCCGCCCTTCACCGCCGGGCAGAGGCCCCGCTTCCCCGAGCGGGGCGGAAACGGCCCAACCCGCACCCCGGCCCCGCGGAGCTGCTGCAGGGCGCCCTGTGCGTCCTTCTCCTGAAGGGGTCGGGCGGGGGCGCCTGGCCCTCACCACTCTGTGTTCGGGCCGTGTGCGTTGCCTTTGTTCTGCATTTGAATGACATTCGGGGCTCACGTATGTTATAGTCTATGTTTTACAACCACCAAAAAATAAAAGAAAGAGAGAGGAAGACTCGGGATGCTCCAGTAGCCCCACGGCGATGACGAAACTGCCGTCGACTCTCCGACCCCTTGCTACGCGACTTCGGGCCACACTTGCCTCTAGTGGGAATTAGCGTTTATGGGACGAGGTCTGGGCTCGGCGCCGTTGGCCCTGGGGTGCCGCGGCTCCTGACCGTCACTGCAGAGAGGAGCGTGCGCGTGCGTGCGTGTGCGTGTGCGCGCGTGAGAAATAATGCATTTGTCTTGCTATTTCCTATGTAGCACGACAGTTATTTTCCTGACTTTTAAAATTTCATAGCTACATGTATTTGTATATATTTGCACTAATAATATTAACACGGATACGTATTCATTCTAAAAGGCACACGCTACACGACATCAAAATTCTGATGCCGAAATCACTACTAATAGTAAAACTGCTGAGTGAATTTTGAGATCTGTTTTGTTTTGTTTTGTTTTTCTATCCTCAGAATATAATCACCCAGATTTAGATCAGGTTGCTGTTTTCAGAATTACTCAAAATCATTTTTCTCTGTGCTATTATGTTAGCGCTTTGATATAAAATTAGGTCCATTTGTTTCGGCTTGTTTTCAGCTTGGGGGTCTGATTTTTTCCCCCTTCCGATTTGCTTTTTTGAATATATAAAGCATCGGCAAGCTTCAAGTCTCTCAGAATCCTTGCTTGACATTTTCCCCACCAAAACTCCTTTCTGCTTTCTTAGTTTTGCGGTGTCTAAAATTGACGCGTCTACCAGCTTCTCATTTGGGTATCCGCTGGCTTTTCTTACGAACCCAGGGGAAATTGGAAAACATTTCCCCGCGTGTGAATGAGGAAATGCCACAGGCATGAGATGCTCCCTGGAAAACGAGTTTGGGGAGCTGGAGCCCCCCAGATGCATGCAGATCCGCCCGACGCAGCCGCACGAAGCTGATGACGCTCCATCTGGGAGGAAGGGATGGAGCCCTGTGGCCCGCCCGGTGCCAGACGCGTCCACCTCTGGGGATTAGTTCAGCCTGGCTCTGTGTGACTTAGACGCACCTTGCTCTGAGTGAAGGTCAGAGTCATCGATCCTTCTCGTGACATCCCGGCTGTGACTCATGGGCCTCAAGGCCCAGGAACAGCCAAACGCATGATCCGCGTGCCTCACAGGAAGGGCTCAGCGGCGTGCATAGCCCCAGCAGAAAGAGACGCTCGTTTTTCTTTCTTTTGTGTTTCTTTTTTCCTCGACCGGAGCAGAGACCTTGGAGCCACACCTGGCATGCCCCGGGCTCTTGACGATACTAGGGCATGAAAGAAGGGATGGATTGCTGCCTTCTTGGAAAATTCGAGGCTTTGCATACACTGACTCGGTGAGGACACCCCATACTTTTATTCTGTGACCTTAGTTTTAAAAAATGCATAACTAAAAATATGCAAGTCAGGGGCTTAACAGGAATCTCAGATCTCCCGAACAATTACATGGTGACCATCGAAGCAATCATACTTTAATCTATATTTGCAAAAATACGCATGTAAAACATATATTTATGTATCTGTATAACAAAATCTGAAAAAGAGGAATGCGTGTGGGTGGGGAAACATCCGGACGGCAGCATGATTTGCCGGAGCACTCTCCAGAGGAGATCAGACTCAGGGAGTACTAGCGAGTGTCCACAAACGGCTTGAAACTTACATAAGTTAGGAATCTCTTTGTTAGACAAATTTGAACTGGTTTCTTTACTGTAGAACTCTAAAGTTAATTCGACATTCAATAAGCCCTTGATACACTAATATTAATCGTGGATCTCTGATAAGGGACTGGATATTTCGTGTCCTTTCCAAACGTTTTTATTTTTCTACGTAAATCACTGACAGGGCCGACGTTTCATTTGGTTCATTTTAGGAAACGTCTGTGAAGCAGGGCCCAGAGCTGCTGACGGGGCTTCGGCAGCTAACCTGGCTCAGGTAAGACACGGCGTTCGATGATCAGATCAGGATTTAAAATAAGCATGATTAATATGTTCAGGGCTCTCATGGAAAAAGCAGACACCATGCAAGAATAGATAGGCGCTGTGACCAGAAAGATAGAAACTCCGAGAAAGACTCAAAAGGAAATGACAGAACTCGAAAATACCAACGCAGAAGTAAAGAATGCCTTTGACAGGCTCCCGGGTAGGCCGGGGAGTGCGGGGGAGTCAGTGAGCCTGGAGGGACGTCGGCAGTCAGACTTCCCAAACGGAAACGGAGCGAGAGAAAAACAATAAAAACCGTAGAGACGATAATGAGAACGAAACATCTATGCTTTCTGGGATAATTTCAGAAGGTGTAAAATGTGAATATTTGGAATATCAGAAGGAGAAGGAAAAGAGAACTGATCGGAAGAAATTCTGAAGTAATAATAGTCGAGAAATTTCCGAACTTAATGACTGACATCATCACAGAGATCCAGAAAGCCGAGACGACACCAAACGCGATAATTATGAACAGATCGGCACCTGTGCATAGTTCACTTACACTGCGGAAAACCCGAGGCAAAGAAAAAATCAGAAGGTGCTAGAGAAAAAGGTGGCATTACCTTGAGAAACAGGGACCCGCTCCAGCAGACTCCCCGTCGGAAGCCACAGGAGAGAAAAGGGCGGCGTGAACTACTTGGAGGGTCCCAGAAGACACCGGCCCCCCAGAATTCTGTGGCCAGCAAAATTACCCCCCGACCCAAGGGGAGGTCGAGACCTTCTCAGACACACAAAGCTCTGGGATTTCACTGACAGGCCTTCCGCGCATGGCATGGTGGTGAAGATAATTCTCCATGGGAAAAAAATGACGCAGGCCGAGTCAGGTCTGCAGGCAGAGACGGGCTTCTTCAGCAGAAACAAACAGAAACAAAACGCTTCACCGTTCTTATTCTCAACAGATGTAAGAGATGACTGTGTCAACTGGATGTTAAATTTATTCCTTTTTTTTTTTTACTAAGTATCTTTATTTTATTTTATTTTATCTATTTTTTATTTTTTTACTTTTTAAAATTAAGTTTATTGGGGTACCACTGGTTAATTAAATCTATTCTAGGAACAAAAATATTGGATGATCACAGCAAACGGAAGAATGAAACATGGCGGTGGTTTCCAGACCCCCGTCGCACAGCGTTATTGGAAGGTGGGGTGCAGGTTAAATATGCATATTGCAAACCCTTTAAATATCTGTGAAGATAATTTAGAAAGAAGTAGAACTGGTATTCTAAGATTGAAGATCAAATATAATTATACAGAATTCTCAATTCAACTAAAGAAGAAAGAAAAATGGAGGGGTACTAAAGAAGTCAAAAACAATGGCGACAATAAGACACATACAGATATGACAGATATTAACCTAACTCTAGCAATCATTATAAATGTGAATGGTTCAACTACATTAACTAAAATAAAAAGATTGTTAGAGTGTATTAAAAATAATAAAAAATAAAATTAATAAAAAAACAAGACCCGATTATACACTGTCTATAAGAAACCCACTTTAAATATGAAGATTCATAGAGGCTCGAAGTGAAGAGCCGGAGAAGCATGTGCCGTGCTGACACTGATCAAACACATCAGGAGCAGCGAAATGAATCCCGGCAAAGCAGAGTTGAGGACCAGGAAGATTATTAGGGATAAAGAGAAATATAACAGAATGATAAAGCAATCAATTCTCCGAGAAACATAGCTGAACCTTGAAAACATGCTGCTCAATGAAAGAAGACAGTTCCAAAAATCATACACTGTGTGATCCCATTTATATGAAACGTCCAAAAGAGGCGAATCTGTGGGGACAGGAAGTAGATTAATTGCCCAGGGCTGGAAGATTTCGGGGCGAAAAAGAGTGTGACGGGCGTTAGGGTCAGGGTTTCTTTCCGGGGTAATGAAAACGTCTAATATTGATTTTGGTGATGGCTGCACAATTCTCAATACACAAAAACCATTGCATTGTGCGTTTTAAATGAGTGGATTTTATGGTCTGTGAATTATATCGCAATAAAGCTGTTAAAAATAATAGAGGAAATTGGGCGTGGGGAATGGAACTCTGCACCACCCTCTCGTTTTCCTCTGCAATTCAAAAACCCTCAGAATAATAAGCAGTTCGTTTGGAGGAGCGGGTCCGTGTCCGGCTCTCGCCTTCCGACTGAATGGCAGTGATTGCCGCAAACTGCCTCCTGCGTCCTCCTACATTCTTCCCCTGACAAGCAGCCTCTCCCGCAGCATTAGCGATGCCGCGCTCAGACGGCGGAAATGTCACCGGGTGTCACACCGCGCTGGGTCTCCGAGACGGAGGAGCTGGCCACGGGCGGGCTGCAGCAGCCGGTAGTTAAGTGAATCCATCTCTATTAATTATGCATCTGCACGAGGCTAAGGAGAGCAAACGGCGCCAAGATATATTACTTGAAAAAAGGTTTTATCTGCGCCTCATTTTCCAATGAAGCGTGAGCGGGGACCCGCCCGTCACGCGCTCCTGCTGCCAACGGCCATGCGGCGAGGACAGCAGCACGACGGAACCAGCACATGATTCTAGCGTGTTTAAGCTAAAAAAAAAAAAAAACACCAAAAGTAAGCAATAATGTATACTTTTTCAGCTTGAAAGTTTCATCCAATTGCCCCTCCTAACTGAGCGAGTGATGCGCGAATGTGTCCGGATCAGACGTTCAGATGCTGCGGAGACCGGGCGGGGCCGGGGTGGCTCCCCGCGGTCCCAGCGGGAGCAGAGCGCGGCTGCCACACGCGGTTCCTCGGCAGACGCCACCCGACGGGCCAAGGGGCCGTCCCCGCGCGCAGACTCGCGGGCTGCGGGCCGACTGGAGGGCGTCCGGGAAGGACCTGGCCGCGGGGCGGCCGTGCGGGGGTCCCCGGAAGCTCTGCCGGGCGGGCCGAGCCCTCTGCCCTGCGAGGCCACTGCCACGGCCGGCGCCGCGGCCCCTCCCCTTCTCGCCGCCCGCCCCGGCGCAGTGACCTTGGCGGCCACCCGTTTCTCGTGGCTCAGCCACAAAACAGAAACGGGCTGTGCGGCCCCAAGTGGATTTTGCACCGGCAGAGATTTATGCCGACCCTGGGGTCCCCAGCTCTCCGCGGTGGCACGTGGCCCCCTCGCAGCCCCCCGAGGTGTTTTCCCCGGACCCGCCGTGCGAGGCGCTGCCGCCCAGGACGCCCAGGCCCTCGGAAAGCCCGCCCGCCCGCCGCCCGCGGCCCGCAGGCGCGGTGCACAGGCACAGAGCGGATTTCTCACGCTCGGCCGATGTCCTTGCTGGCGGGATGCGAGGCGTTTTTCTTCCTGGTGACTTGTCTGGCCCTCCACTGTGTCCGTCTCGGAGACTGACCGAGAGGACCGGGCAGAGCTCCCGGGCAGAGAGCGCGGCCAGCGTCCCCGGCCGTGGGGGCTGCGTGATACCACGGTCCCTGGGGCCACGGCCTCCGCGGGCCCCTTCACGGGCTCGGTTACCTCGGCCCCAAAGTCACCCTCAAGCGCCCCCTGCGTTGGCCCGTCCTGGGCTCACGTGGTCCCCTCGTGCTGCTTTGGGTCACGTTCCACGTGGCCTTAGTAAGTCCGCTTGGTAAAGTCCCCCAGCAACTTAGACTGAGGTGTTTCGGGCTTCTCTCCCTGGCTCTCTGTCACCCATGGGAGACAAAGTGGAACGAGACGGGACCGAGTTAGGGCCCCGAGGCTGCCATGGGCGACCACAGCCCTGCGTCTTCAAACAGCAGAAACCGGCCCTCCCGCCGCTCTGGAGGGCGAAAGGCCGCGGCCGAGGCGGCGGCAGGGGCCGGGGCGTCCGTCCTTGCCACGTCCAGCCGCGGGCGGCTCCAGGTGTCCTTGGCTTGTGGCCGTGCCGGTCTCCGTCCCCGTCCTCTCGCCTCTGTGTCCCCGAGGACGTTTGTCGCTGAATTTCGGTCCCGCCCCGAGTCCAGGATGACCTCGCCTGCAGATTCAGCCTTAACTGAATCACGTCTGCAAAGACCCCCTTTCCAAAGGAGGGGACACACACAGGTCCCAGAGGTCGCAAGGCGGAGACACCCGTTGGGGCCGTCACTCAGCCGGCTGCAGGCCCAGGCGCGGACTGACCCCTGGTCGCAGCAAGTCACGGATGCGCACGTCGCTAAGTGCTGCAGAGGAGACTTCGATGAGATTTAATTTTCCTGGAAATGTTTTAATTCCCTTTGATCATTTTCTCAGTTTGCCTTGTATAGTAGTCACGGGATATAATTATAAAAAAATGGAATAAATGTTTTTCTTAAATCCTGCCAAAACACACATATAAATGAATAATGTTGGCCTAAAAGATGCTGGCTTGAAGTGTGTACCAACTCTTCCAAATTACTTTTTATTCTTAGAACCACTTTATAAATCACATCAGACTAATCAGTTTTAATTAAATTAGTTAATTAATTTTGTTTTTTATTTTTATTTTTTTAGACGAGGCAACCCTTGGTTGACCTCCCAGATTGCAAGGACCTTGTCAGCTTACGATCCCTTGCTTTTGACCATAGACTCAGAATCCTAACTGAAACACTGGCAAGCCGAATGCCTGCACGCGTGTGCGTGTGTGCGGGCACACGCATGGGCACACGCATGGGCACACGCACGGGCACACGCACGGTGAAACCGTAAGGGGTGTTTTTCATCTACCGTTCGTTATTTCAATATCATGAAACCTATGACTGTAATTCGATTTACTAACAAATAGTCATATCGATAGATGCACAGAATACGTAATAAAATCCAACACCGGAATATGATTTTAAAAAGACTCTCCTAGCAAATTAGGAATAAAAAGGAACAGTCTTCATGCGATTAAACCCCGGGCAAAAACCAGACTTTGTTTTAAAACGATTACAGTCGACGTGAAGGCACGACGCCTGCTTATTAGTCATTCTGTGAGAATAAAAACACGTGTGGACTCAGCTCAGAGACAGACAAACCGGCCACTGGGACAAAGTGGGGGAGGAAGCCGGGCGCACGGGCCCCCGGGGCGAGGCGGGGCGCCGCCCCCTCGGCGGGGACGAGCGGGCCGGACGCCGCCCTCAGCACGCTCTGCCTTCCACGCCATCCGACAGTAAACCCGGGCCGACTACGAACTGAAATATGAAAAAGTGAAACGTTCCAAACAAAACAAAACAAATCTCTTAAAGCGATTAGACTAGTTTATGATTTCTGAATGGAGACAACTTTCTTAAATTAGACTGAAAAGGTACAAACCGCAGAGGAAACAGAAGATGCGCATTTAATCACATGTAAGCGGGAAGCAGCCGCACGCCGCGCGCTGCGTTAAACCAGCCCCCGGCAGACAGCCGCGGTCTGGGCTGCGCAGCGGCGGCGCACGGGCCGGCAAAGGTGGGCCACCCAGGGGTCCCCTGGAGTCGAGAGGGGGACAGGACTGACGAGCAGGACCCATGACAGCCAGTGTGCGGGACGGGCGTGTGAGCGGCAGGCGAGGGGGCTCGAGCTCGCGGGTCGCCGAGACCGCGAACGAAAACCGCTCGGAAATGGGACTTGCGCGTGGGGCAGGCAGAGCGTTTAGCGGGGCGTCTGTCGTCCGGCAGGAGAGGCCGGCCCGCTGGTGCGCTGCGTTGCTTAAACTCGACTCCGGGCGCGTGGGCACGAGGCCAGAGCTGGCTCCCGACCCTCGACCGCGGGCCACAGCGCCGGCTGGGACGGCCCGACCGTGGGGCGGGCACACTCCAGCGGTCAGGCGCGCGGCGTGAACTGGGGCCGCACCTGCCGGCGCGAACCGGGCTCAGACGCTTAAGGGCGAGCGAGAACGAGAGGGCGCTCCGGGCCGCACGCGCCGCGTGGCGCCTTCGCGCGGCGTCTTGGAGCCGTCTGCCATGCGGCGCCAGGCGGTGCGGCGGACGCTTGTGCTGATGGAAGACAGACCCGAGACCCGCGGGCGGGGCGACACCCTTGACCTCTGGGGAGAGAGCGGTGGACCTGAGTGGGTGGGCATCGGCGCGTGAGCCGGGGCTGGGTGGGGCCCGCGTCCCGCGGCTCAGAGTGCCACGTGCGTGCCCTGGCTGCGGACAGAAAGCTACCGGCCCGAGACGGAGGGACGCTGTGACTGACGGCCGACAGCCATTCTCAGCCCGGCTGTCAGGGAGCTCAGAAAGCAAAGCCCTCCGGGCCTCTGCGCAGGGAGAGATGGGCGGAGCATGCAGCCGCCTCGGAGGAGAGCCGCTGGGGGGGAGGCGGGAGGCGGCCGAGAGCGTTTCTCCCGCCTCCTTGGCCAAGCTCTGGACGGGGCGTTGGGGCCTCAGCAGCCATGCGGTGAAGTCGGTGAAGTCGAAGGGACTCGGGACACGCCCAGCTCCTCAGTGACCCCGGGGCTCAGGACATGCCCAGCTCCTCAGTGACCCTGGGGCTCAGGACACGCCCAGCTCCTCAGTGACCCCTGGACTCAGGACACGCCCAGCTCCTCAGTGACCCCGGGACTCAGGACACGCCCAGCTCCTCAGTGACCCCGGGACTCGGGACACGCCCAGCTCCTCAGTGACCCCGGGCCGCCTCCCTCACGCCCTGCGCAGGAGAATCAGCCTTCCCTCCTGATCGTCTGCACTGGGACGAGCATCTTCATCAGCACACGCTCTTCGGGTAAATGGCAATTAGCCAGCAAGTGACCAGGACGCCCATGGGATCCCGTGAGGGTCCACAGCTGGGGACCTCCGTGAGCAGCGAACGGGCTCTGTGCCAGCTCCACACGCCCCCGGCACAAACGCGGGGGACAACGGACCCGCCCCCCGCCTGGGGCGCGCTTCCAACAGGGGCCTGCGGCAGCCGGCGCGTGAGTCTGCGTCACCAGCACGGTCGTAGCCGCTGGAGGCTTTGGGTCACGCGCGGCAGCCGGAAGAAGAGAGTGTGGACGGGCGTCTCGGGGAACACCCCCAGGGGGCCCCCCACACCCCGTCCCGGTCCGCCGTCCACACCGCCCCGCCCGCCGCCGTCACGGTAGTCACGGGGCGGCCGCGGGGGGCCCGTCGGCACAGGGCCGGGGGGCCGACCGCCGTTACTTAGGGGTAAGACAACTACGAACGCAGCCGCAGCGCCCAGGGCCCCATTCATGCCGACGGGGGGCCGGACGGGGCCCCCATTCAGCGCCCAGGGCCCCATTCACGCCGACGTGATCAGGGCCCCCCCCCCCGAATCCGCTTTCGACGGTGCAGGTTTGCTTCACTTTCACTGCAAAGCACACTCTCTCCTCATCCTTAACCTCGACGTTATTAAAACTGCGCCGGGAATCTATTTTAAACATCTCACGGTGACATTTCAGCGGAGAAATGACCTTCCCGTTTTAAAGGTGCTGCAATCATTTGGCAGGATACGACCATTATTTCCCTCCCCCGGAAAATCAACAGTCTAGAAGACGCTTGCTTGAAACGCTTCATCTGGTTGTCGGTGGCGAGCGGGCCAGCTCCTCCCATCACACGGAGCGAGGGGCGCCTCACTCGCGGCGGCTCCTGCGTCCAGGCCCCCCGCGGGGGCGTCGCTCACCTCGAGCCCGTCTTCTCCAAGGCGAAGCGCAGCCTCCCGCATGGCCCGGGAACGCGGCCGGGAAGCCCAGGCGGCGCCCGCGCCGTGCAAACCCAGCTCGCGTGTTTTCCACTCGCGGATCATAAAGGCAGCGCTCGCTGAGCCCTAGTGCCTGCGCGGGACCCCGGCTCCTGCGCGGCGCCCCCCTTTCTGACAGGCCCGGTGCGAGCGAGGAGGCCGTCGCTGACGGCGACGCTCGTGCCGCGGGCGGCGGTGGAGCCGGGCGCGCGGCCAGGGCCAGGTCTCCGCCGGCCGCTGTGCCCATTCCCTCGCCCCGACGGGAGCCACACGAGGCGCCTTCCTCCCTTCGCAGGTATCATCACTACCACCAGCCCCGCCGTTACTGACCCAATCAGTCGCCTCAGAGGACAGACACCCTTCCCCAGGACGCTTGGAAGAGCGTCGCCTCTCGTCCTAAACAAAGCGTTCGTCAGGAAGCGGGGCGCCCGCCGGGGTTCGCTGTCTTGGAAGAAGGAGGGGGCCGCCGTCGCGGGAGCGGGAGCAGCTGCGTATGCGCCGTGAACACACGTGGCCCTGCGGGAGAGGCAGCCTCCGCCTGCCCCACGCGCCTCGGGTGGACGCTCCGCGGGGCGCGCTGGTGGGGCCTCGCTCTGCGCTCCTCCCCGTGGGGCGCACGGTCCCTCCCCCGTGCTGCACGCCGGCCTTGACCTCTAGCCGCCGAGGCACGTCGGAGTCGCCGGTGTGGACTGGCGCCTTGGCCATGCCGGGCGGCCCGGGGCCGACTCCAGGCTCCGCGTGACGCTCAGCGTCTGCCCCCCGGGATGGAAGGCCGGACGGGGTGACCACGGAGGCTCGAGGAGGCCGGTCACAGACCTTCGCGGCTCACGGTGCTGTCCCCCCGGCCAAGCCACACACACGCGGGGACTTAGGGCACAGGAAGACTCGTGGCCAGGGCGAGGCCCTCAGCGGCCTCGGCCCGAGGGGGCGCCGGAGGCTGCCGCGTGACGCGCTTCGCCGTCCGGCCCCCCGTCCGGCCCCCCGTCCGGCCCCCCGTCCGGCCCCCCGTCCGGCCCCGGTCCTCCCCCGGCTCCCCGCACTGTCCCCCCCCCACGTTCCGCCCCTGGAAACGCGAGCTCCTCCTCTTCCATCTCGTCGCCTCTTTCCAGGGCCCATCGTCCCTCCGTTCGCACGCTCCAGCGGCCCGCGCTCCGAGCCCCGTTCTGCGAGCCGCGCCGCTGAGCGCCCCGAGGCCGCGGGCCGGGTCCGGCGCTGCCGGACTTTCTTCTGTGGACCTGTCTTCTGTCGGGCTCCCGGACGAAGGCGGGTGGAGGCACTGGTCTCTCCTCTCTCCCCTATATTATCGGTGGGGAAAACTGGATCAAGAGAAGGTGGGCGCTCTGTGCGTCATTTCCTACACCTGTGTGTGGACCCACAATTGCCTCAAAATAAAAGTCAAGGGAAAACGCCCTGCCGACTTGTTTTCTAAAACGAAACAGCAAATCTTCCTACCAGACAGCAAGGAGAAGCCGCACTGCGAGACTAAGGGAAACAGCCGGGTCCTCAGGGGACGAGCTTCCACCCAGGTATAAAACTTCCCTGAGGGTCCCTCTGCTTCTCGCTCAGCCCTGGGCCCGGTGACTGGGGAAACCGGTTCCCGTGAGGTGTCAATGCCCGGCCTGAAACCAAGGGTTTCCTCTCCCGGGCACTATTTGCACTTTGTTGTCAAGGTTAAAGTTGCCTGAATGGAGGCCGAAGGGACCAGCAGCAGGTGGGAACACCTGGTGCCCCCCCACGCCTCCCCACAGAGGTGAGGCCCGGCTGCCGCCCGCACGGCCCTTGGCCTGGCAGGTCCTCGGTCTCGGCCACCACTGGAGGTGTGAGCGGGGTGCCCCAGCCCAGGCGCTTGCCGAGACGCAGCCGGGAGTGTCCTCTCGTGCGACCGGCTTTGCTCCGGCATCGTTCTGCTCGAGAACCGGGCTGGGAGCAGAGGCCCCGTGGTCTCGGACGTTTCGAAAGGCCGCCTTCTCCCCAAGTGGCACTCAGCTGCGGGCAGAGAATGTCTCTGATTTCTGGAGGGCCCGTCGGAGGCAATTAGAGCCTGGCAGACCCGTGCGGCACCACAGTGTCTCCCAACGCTCGCCCGCGAGTCGGGAAATGACGATCTGATTTCCCTTCTCCGACTCCGGTCTGTCTGCTTTGAGAGTCCACCAGCGATCTAAACTTTGGGGATGAAAAGAACCAGGTTTTTTTTTTTTTTTCCCTGAACAGGTGATGTTTTCAAAATCAGCACAACACATAATCTTGCCTTTATTTCAACACAGGTACGATCAATAGGCAATTTATGCTGTGTACAGGGACAGGTGCCGGAGACGAGGAGATGACAGAGGGAGGCGGGCCTTCCCCGCGCAGAGCTGATCGTCCGGAGCGCGTGGCAGCAGGGCCACGGGGGCACGCGGCGAGGACGCCACAGGCCGGCGCGACCCGCGGGGCATCGGCACGGCCCCGCCCGCCTCCCGGACGCGCCCCGACCTCCCGGGCGCGCCCCAACCTCCCAACACGGTCAGCGTGGGCACACCCCGCCTCCCGGACACAGTCAGCGCCGCCTCGCCCCCACGGTCAGCGCGGCCGCGCCCCGCCTCCCGGACACGAGCGGGAGCCGGGCAGGGACGTCGCCCCCTCGAAGCACATCCGTCTTGGATCGTGGTCCGGGGCTCGCTCGCCTCCCCTGTGTGTGCGGTTTTGCTCACGTCCCGAGCCCGCTCTCCTCTCGGGAAGTTCCCTTTTCAGTTACTGTCCTATTTTGCGGTTTTAAGTGGCCAGTCGTGGAGTGGCTCCAGCGCGTGGAGTTCTAGCGACTGTCCGCGCTCGGACTCGGGAGGACGACGGGTGTTGCCGTCCCTCTCCTTCCCCCAGCAGCACCCCGCGCAGAGTCTGTAGGCGCTTTCTCCCTTAGGCTTCTTCACCTCCTTTTCCACGCGCGCCCGCCCGTGACGTAGAGCATCGTCGTGTATGTTTTATACGCAACTAAACTAAAGTGCGTCAGGCCGTTTATACCCTTGCTCTTCTCCCATGCCACCTTATAATTTCAGCATTTTCAGATGCATTTGCACTGGGGCATTGTACGTACCCTCAGGCAGGCCTTGGCAGACTCTCTCCCGAGGGGAGAAGGGACAATTTTTTTAGTCTCTCTGGACCGCGAGGCGTGGCGACCCCTCCCATGGGGTATTTTGTTGATACCATAATTTTCATTCAGCGATTTTTGACTGCTCTCACTTTTCTATCTTATCGAAATGCAGCAGTAAGCACTCGTGTGCGCTGGCTCCTCAGACACACGCGAGGACGTTCGGGGTCTGTGTCTGGACCCTGGTCAGGCGCGTCCCCCTCTGCGAGTCGAGAGAGCGGCCCGCGTGCCGAGGACTTGACGCGGGCAGGGCCCGGACGCTGCCGGCCACCCGAGCCCGTGCAGTGGGGGCGGGGAGAGGGAGCCAAGGCTCGTTCGCTTCTTTAATCTGCCGAGATGTCAAAGGTAATTTGTAACCATAGCAATGCGGAGCTCCCGCTGCGGAATCGGCCGGTTGGTTCGTCGTTTGTTCAGTGACAGGTGTGCGGTTTCTTTGCGTCTGGAGGTTCTGAGCCCGCCCTCGCCCCCTCACCCCGGGAGCGTATCCGGGGGTGCGGCCGCTGCTCGTATGTCGCCCAGCAATCTCGTTTTCATATGCTCTGGCTTCTCCGTGCCTGATGGGAGAAACCGGCTAGTAACTACTTGATATTTCTTCCTCAATGACCCTTGGTTCCCTGTGACCGCGTCAGACCCCCTCGGTGTCTCCGGGAACCTGCGGGCTCCGCCCAGGGGTCGGTCAGGACGTGGGTTACCTACGCGGCCCGGGGAGCACCGCGCTTGTTAAACGGGCCGGTTCTTGCGCTCCGTCTCCTGGGCTGTCCGGAGCACCGGCTCCTTGGCTCCTTGCAGGAGGAATCTGGTTGGTGACTAATTCTCCATTTCATCAAGGTGCCTCCCCTTTATTTCGGGATTCGACATGAAGCCGGATTTTAAAGCCGGACAGGGAAGCCGGCCCGAGGAGAGCCCGCACCTGCCGTCCCGGTGGTTTTGGCCTGAGTGATGCCAACACCGTGCAGCCGAAATGTGATCAGCAAAGACCTCCGAACGCCGTGCGAGCATTCCTGGCGGCAGAAAAATGAATCCGTTTTCCGTTTCTGTGAGCCGAGGGCTCATTTAGAAGAAAAATGGAGTGTTTACTCCGAAGCTACATATCATTGGGCAGAGCCTCGCGAACATCTGAATCCGGAACGTGTTCGCGGAGCTGCGCGCTCAGACGCGAGCCCATCGGCACGGCAGGTGTCTGCCGAAGTCTCGTGTTTCCCTTCTCCTTCGAAGTCTGGAATGAAGACACGGTGATTGCGAGGAAGCTCCCAATCTTTCATTAAACAATAGAAAGTGGTGAAAACGGTGAGTGATTATAACTTGTAGTCTGAGCAGAAGCAAGGCTACGGTTCTCAGCTGGGGGCGGTTTTGTGGCCCGCAGGGGACGTGGCGACGTTGGCAGCCGGTTCTGACGGTCCCTGCGGGGCGGAGGGTCCGCCTGGCATCTCAGTGTGCAGACCGGGGGTGCGGCTAGACGAGCGGAGACGCACAGACCACCCCCCACGACGCAGAGGCATCGCCCCGAGTCAGCCAACGGCGAAGGGCGCCACGGGAAGCCTGGACTGAGAAGCTGCCCACCTGACCAGGTTTTGAGAGATGCATGTTCTAGAGAAACCATGTTCTCCCTTCCCCAAGGGGCCGTATGTGCCTTTTCCTTCTTGCGTGTTCTCTAAGGCGGGGTCCCCGGCAACCAGCATGTCTTGAAATCGTGGCGAGAATGACTGACCTGGCATTTGAGAAGCAGCCGTGGGTCTCACGAAGGAGCCTGGATTTGGGGGAGACGGTCTACGCTGCGGCCGGCATGGCTACCTGGCTGCGGAGAGAATCACTTCGTCCCTCGAGTCTCCGATCTGTCATCTGCGGCAGAGTTAGGGACAGCGACCAGGCGGAAACCGCCCCGGAGGGCACGACGGGGTCACGCTGGGCAGGCGCAGGCCGGACGCGGCGCACGCGCTCCAGGACGGCCCTCGGCCGCCAGGCTTCCGGGCGCCCCGCGTCTGGCCGTGGGCGTCTGGGCCCCGCGTCCCCTCCCGGCGCTGCGGCTCTACTGTCATTTGCCACAGTTATTTTTCCCCCAACTCGCCTGTTCCTACGGCCAAGCTCTGATTTCCTTTGTTCCTTTTAGTTTAAAAAAAAAAAAATCACTATATGTTTTTCAAATTGGAGAACAGCGGAATTCGGAGACTCGAAAGTGGGAAGCAGAGGCGAGCTGCTCGGGAAACGGCCCCTCGACCGCAGGCCGACGACGGTCACTTGTGCGACGCGGCCAGGACCTCGGCGGCTGTGCCGCCTGGAGGGAAACACCGAGCGGCGCCGAGTGACGCTGGCGACAGCTCGAGCGCGTGCGGACAGACGGCAGACGCGAGACGCCCCCCCCGACGCGGCGGGCAGCCCGCGCGCGGTTTCCACGTCCCGTGATGTCGCCGTCCCCGGGCATCGGCCCCGGCCGCAGGGCCTCACCTGGGCGCCGCCGACAGGTGGCTCAGGCGCTTCTCCGCCGTGGGGCGTCAGCTGCCCCTCTGGACGTCCAGCCCCCGAACGTCAGCAGCCACGACCGGAGCGTCTCCGAACGCGGCCGCATGCCCCCGGGGGTGGGGCAGCTCGCCCTGGACCGACCGGCTGCCGGCATCGGTGACCACCGGCCGATGAGGCGAGGCGCGTCCCCTCGGAGGGGACGGGGGCGAGTGACCCACGGACCCGGGCGCTGCAGTCCTCAGGGCTGACTCGCCACTGCTCGCGGTGGCCGGCCCGGGTCTCCCTCTGGGACGTGCGGGGTCCATTCCAGCTTCCCCGTCTCTGAGGGCGGAGCGCCCAGCAGGGCGAGCGCTGGCCGGCTCCTCGCGTGTGGGAGTGGGACCGGCACAGACCGTCTGGGGACACGTGTGCCGGCTCGGACGGCGGCGGCACCGAGGATGACGGGGGCGACGGCGGGGGGAGGGCGGGGGGAGGGCGGGGAGGCGGGCGGGCGGCTGGGCCTCCTCTGCAGAGTCTTTGGGCGAATGAGCAGGGCCCAGGCAGAGGCGAGCTGCCGCCGCCTGCGCGAGGCCTGGCCTGCCCGAGGGGCTCTCCTTCCTGATGACACCGTGGTCAGTGCTCGGCAAGCACAGGCTTTGTTGGTGGGAGGCGAGTCTGGTGTGCACGTGGGGCCCCTCGGCGGGAAACGTCACGGGGCTGGATCAGACGGGTGAGGGTTTGCCCTGGAGACGCCCAGACCTGGGGGGTGGGGCTCAGCGGGGACGAAGCAGCCCCGTGCAGGCGGGGGGGGGGGCCCGCCCTACCCAGACACAAAGGGCGGTGAGGCTACGCATGACCCTGGATAAGCCAAAACCCAGATTTTCACGTGAAATGTCTTATCTTAAAAAAAAAATATTACAAATAAATTAAAACCATGGACTGGTCTGGCATTATGCGGGCCAGAAAAATCAGATCCGTGGGCTTCAGTCAGCCCAGGCTGCTGCCCCGGATGCTGGAGGCGGACGGGAGGCAAGCAGATGCGGTGCAGGCGGAGGGCGTCCCCACCTTTCTTCTTCGCTGTCCGCCTGGCGGCGGGGCCGGGGAGACACACTCCTGCGAAGCCTTCGACTGGACGCAGCCGATCCCGCCCAGCTCCCCGCCGCCCCGCACCCCCGCCGGCCGGCAGGAAGCGCCCCAGGTGCCGGCCTCTGCCTCAGCGGCTCGCGGCACGCGGCACGGGAGGGTCTGGCTGCCACCGGGCTGCCGTGACGTGGCCCAGAGGCCTGGGGCACGTCGCGGCTGCCATCGACCCGCACTGCGGGCCGTACGGAGCGCAGAAGCCACCGAGGAGCTCGCGAGGCGCAGACAGGCTCACGGGTCTGGGTGGGGCCCCGGAGTCCCCGCTCCCGAGACCCCTGGGATGCCGGCGGCCTCGGCCCCGGGGCCAGACTCCCACAGTGAGCTCCGCGGCAGAAAACGTTCCTCCGTCTGTAGGAAAACAGGGTCTCGTGTCTCGTGTTTGATCACGCGTTCCTGTCTGTGGATTCGCCACACGCGTCCCGAGGCCTGCGGTGACAAGCCGGCACCACCAATAGAGCAGCCGCACGGCAAACGGCAAATTCACGGGCGTCGTTAGAGGTCGCTCAGTGCCACCGCTGAAGTCTGACCTTCTGACGGTGGAGCGGGAGGCCGGAGTCCCAGCTCGTGGCCAGGAGCGTGCCGCGGGGCTGCCCCGCGCCCGGCCGCGCCCCCGACTTTCCTACGGAGCGCCCGCCGCGCGCCAGATGCGCTCGGTGACTCAGGACGGCCACGGCGTGCCAGCGCGACCTCGGCACGGGTTCGAGGCCAGCGGTGCGGGGAGGGGCGTCCGGAGCCCGGCAGGCCCGTTTCGCTTATTGGTGTGAGTGTGTGTTTTATCCCAACTAAGTATTAACTGGCAACGCTTCCAGGAGTCCCTTAGGTAAAAAGTCATTTTCAGTCTTTTTATTAAAGATTTATTTTGACTGAGTGTGGCACAGAAGGAGAGTCTCAGAGAAGATGCAGAAGTTCATATTTGAAGAGGTTTGTAAAAGCAAGATAAAAATACAGAGTTTCTGTTCCAATTAGAACTAGATGTTAGAATGAATTGGCATCAGGTCACTGTGACCCATAAAACTTGCCTCTTCTCTTCATGTGAAGTCTTTTTTTTTTTGATTGTTGTTTTCACTGAAAAGACTTTTTCTTTTAAAAATCTGAAAAATGCAAAAGAGAAAAGGGCCCGGGGCCTGGCGTGGCCTCCTGCGAGCGGCGCAGCAGCCTTGACGCGGGGCGCGTTCTTCCCTCTGGACGAGAGGCAGTCACTTACGCGGGGCGCGTTTCGGCTTTAACGCGTGTTCCTCGGCTCCGGGAGGCGCTCGCCCGCCTGGCTGCAGGGCAGCGCCACTTCTCCGGGGCGGCCGGGCCCCAGACCGCCGGCCTCGGCGTTGAGAGCCGCCCTGCCAGGCTCGCAGGACGGTGGGGGGCTCATGCGATGGGCTCTCTGGGGAGATCTGGAAGCCTTCCAGGCCTCTCTTGGCGAGGCTGAGGGAGACGCGTCTGGGCGGTGTTTCGTGAGCGCCCCCTCCCTGTGGGGGAGGCTCTGGCTGGGGCGCCGCCCCCTTTCCGTAATAAACTGCAGCTGCTGCTCCTTCTTGCAGGAGGGGAGAGCCTCAGAGCGCCACTGGGGACCGCCCGCCCATGGTGCGTTTCCTGCAGCGAATCCCGGGCCCTCTGAAAACGCCCGCGTTCCCCTGTCCTCCATCACTTCAGTGGTCTTCGCGTTTACCTCTCCTTTACCACTTCAAACGCTCGCCGAGATGAGTCCAAACGTGGCGCATTTTGACTGATTTTCCTGGGAACGCAGTGAAGGCTTGTCACCTGCATCCTCAGATCTTTACGGCGTTTCCAGCAATTTTTCTGTAATTATGACATCGGTGATTAATTCTGTTTTGGGAGTTCTGATATTTGCCTTAGAAAGATCAATAATTCTTCACAATGGTTTTCTTACCTGTAATTATTCGTTTTATAACGTCTTCAGCTTTCCCATCAGCATTGTGCGGGAGCGGCTGACGGCCTCCATTTTTCTCTGCGGCTTTACGACCGTCTCCGCGGGGCCTTGGGACGGGTGCCAAGCGCCACCGTCTTGCCCCCCGCGGGTGGCCCGACAGGAACGGCGAGAGGCCCGGGCATCCGGCTCGGACGACACTTTAAAAAGGTCCTGTCCTCCCAACGCCAGTGAAAACCCGGGTCTAATGTGATCGCAGAGAGATTATTTCCCTTTTGCTAAATAAATACAGTCTACTCATCACGTGACACAAATCACAAATCACATTGCCGCTCTCTAAACATTCATCAGCAGCTCCCTCCATACCAGGCGCTTGGCGCTTCCCTCGTTCTTGGGATGGAGGACGAAACGCACTGTGCCCAGCCTCGCGAGGAGGCCGGAGGAAGACAAGACGCCCGCGTGGGTCACGGAGCGCGCTGGGCGCGCAGCGCTCGCGAAGAATCGCGGCGGGAGGGGCGCCGGGCGGGGCGGGCGTGCACCCCAGGCGTGCGGACGGCCTCGCACGCGCCTCTGCCGCACATTCCGACACCGGCGCGCGGGCCCCGCACCTGCCGTGCGACGAGCTTCGCGCGCGACTCTGCCCTGCGCGCACCGCTGTGCTGGAACTCCCCGGGGCGCCCGCACGGCCAAGTGTCCCCCCCGCGGGCTGCCCCCCCGCCCCGGATCACGGCCGCCTCTGGGGCCGCCTGCTCCAACCTCCACCACGGTAGTACATCGCTTCTGTGGAAATTTGCCTTCGCGTGCTCTACAGCAGGGGTCCCCGACCCCCGGGCTGTGGGCGGTCCCGGCCCCTGGCCTGTTAGGACCCGGGCCGCGCAGCAGGGGGTGAGCGGCGGGTGAGCGAGCGAAGTCTCATCTGCATCCGCAGCCGCCCCCAGCGCCAGCATCACCGCCTCAGCTCGGCCTCAGGTCATCGGGCCTCAGATGCTCACAGGAGCATGGTCCCTGGTGCCCGAAGCTTGGGGACAGCCGCTGTACATAACGCCACGAAGCCAGAACGCTGCGCAGCCAGCGACGGCGAACCTGGCATGCGCGCGGCCTCCCAGAGCAGGCCTGCCCTCCCCGCGGTCTGAGGCCCAGCAGGGGTGCGCTTTTCCCCCAGGCGGATGTGGTCGGAAGCGTAAGGGCCCCTCCCACACGTCCCTACCCTAATCTCGGGACCAGGTCACCCGACACGGCCAAAGGACCTCTCTTGAGCTGGGAGAGCACCCTGGGTCGCCAGACGACGCCCCCTCACGGGCCCCCCGGGAGGTCGGGGCAGGAGAAGTCGGCCGGCAGGGTGGCCACTGGCCGCGGCTGACCTGCAGACTCCGGCGGGGCCCGGAGCGCAGGGACGGCTCCTGGCGAGGCGGTGGCCGGGCCGAGGCCGTGTGTGTCGCACACTCCTCACTCCCGAGCCGGCTCCGCGTTCCCTGCACACGCATCTTCCCACTGGGGCCGCGGCCCGTGCCGGCTCCGTGACCCTTGTTAGGACGAGCGGCGGTTCCGGAGGTCACGTTGGGCGGAGGCTGCGGAGGTGGCGAGCCCACCGCCAGGCCCCTGCCCTCGCCGTGGGTGGCGGAGCCCAGACCCCGACGCACAGCCCTGGCCGCGTGCCTCTGCCCTTCCTCCTCGGGGCAGCCCAGCACCCCACTCGCCCTCCTGTATGAGGAGACGCCCGTCAGAGACAGGGAGTGACGCCCCAGCTGTCCCGGGCATCGGATCTTTGGGCTGGAAGGACAATTTACACCCCAGTAAAGCCAAACACAACCGGAGGGGCTGGACGAGACCCCCAGAACTCACGGTCACGATGACGAGCAGACGAGCGCTAACCACCCGGGGTGTCGCATTTAGCTATAATTCTACGGCCAGTTAGTATCCTGTTTAATTGTACAATTAATGGACGTATAAATTGGATTCATAGTTTGTTTCCACCACTAAATTACTTACTCGAACAGCCTCTCCTTGGAAAAGAAGCAGAGACTGAACGCGGGCGTGAAAACGACTCGCTGGGGCGCATTCCGGGCCCGGACGGTACACGGCCGCCCAGCACGGCGCCTGCCCCCGGGCGCCGGGTCGGACGGACACGCAAGTCTCCTGGCAGAGCTCAGCTCCCCTTGCAGACCCCGCCCGCCCGCTGCCCAGAGCGGACCGCACACGCGGGAGCCAGCGGGCTTGGCGGCGCCTGCGGGAGCCGGAATCCTGGGGGACGACCCCCTCTGCAGGGGGCGAGGCTGCCGGCACAGGGGCAGCAGAGCCGCGTCCCTGCCCGGGCCGTGCGCCGTGCGCCCCTCCCCCTCCCCTTCAGCCCGAGGCCCGGCCGGTCCCTCAGGAGTCGGCTTCTGACCCAGACGCCTTGGCAGCCACCTCAGTGGCCCTCCGGGGAGCGGGGGCGTCTTACTTCACGAAGGGAAGACCTTGCCGCACTCGCCGTGGAGCTGCCGCTGGGGGCCGCCTGGCGGGGTCTGTACCCCCGCTCTGGCTCTGTCCACGCACGAGGCCTCCGGCCAGACGCTCCGTGTGTCTGTGCCTGGCCTCCTCGCCAGGGACGGGGTGGCAGGGCCTCCCCCGGGGGGGGCGCACGTGCTCAGCGGGCCGGCCCCGATGCTGCAATCCCGCCCGGCCCACAGTTCGCCGTCACACCCAGCGACACAGGGGCCCAGGGCGAGCGGGCACTGGGAGCCTGGCTGCGCGCCGGCGGCAGGAAGGGCTCCGGACGTGAGCTCGCCGGAACCGGTCCTGCCGAGACCGGCCTGGCCCCGCCGTGCGAGGGCTCTGGCCGGCTTCACGGACTCGAACGCAGCCCGGATCGCCAGATGCAAACGGAAGCGCAGGCAGCGGACGCTTCTGGAAACGTGTCCGGGCGTCGTCAGTGACCCCCCGATGAAGGGCGACGGGCCACCGAGACGTCACTGGAGGCGGCTGCCGCAGTCAGGGGACGCCAGTGTGAGGCTTCGTCAGGCCCAGGGAACTTTCAAGCCGCCGGGCTCACGCCCAGCGGGCTCTGGGTGGCAGGCTGGTGGCCTGGGGACGCCGTGAGCTGCCCTCCCTCCCACAACCTGCTCGGCGGCACCAAGGATGGAATTTATCTCTGAGGCAATCAATCCCCGAGCCCTTCACGCCGGGGTCCTAAATCCTCGGCAATAATACACCGTGTGTGCAGGCTCGGCCCCTTATTAGCTGTCTCTTAACGACCTTTGGGTCAGGGCTGTTATTGATGCTCGAGTTTAATTCGCATTATAACGGGATAAATCACCTGCCATCCACGACCTGATTTATCGAACTTCATCCGAGCCATTTAATTCAGGCCCTCCCAGCTCCGAAGGCTGAAGCCTACTGAAAAGCCGTCTCTTTATCCTCTCCGACCTAATCTACGTTTCCGCTTTCAGTCCTCCGCCTGCTTTATTGCTGCCCCGGGCACCGAGGCTCAGGGGCGGAAGGCGGGCGGCGAAGATGGACATCCCCGTTGTCCCGCTCGGCGCCCGGGCCTTTCCGGGTCCTCCGCCGTCCCCTCCCCAGCCCTGCGGCTCCGCCTGGCGATGTCACTCACTCCGACCTGACAAACGCTCCCTGAGCCTCTGTGTCTTAAAATACCGAGAGCTTTAAAAGCCACATGGCGGCCGCAGAGAGGAACCGCGCAGGGCCACGTGCCCGTGGGGACGCCTCGCTCGGGCGGGTTGGAACGCCGCCTGGGCGGCTGGCGGGAGGTGCCGTGGTGGGGGCGACCAGCCTGTGGAGCCCCCCTGGGGGGCGGGGGGCGGGGAGGGGCTGCCGGGAGGCACTGAGAGGGTCCCAGACGGACTCCGCCCCGTGCCCTGTCCCGTCGGCCTGGGAGACGAGGAGGCCGGTGGGGACGGTGGCCGTGACGGGTTTCCAGGTGAGGGGCAGCCGAGGTCTTGAAGCGGGAACAGCCCCAGGTCCGACGCCGAGCTCCGGGGCCCTGGCTCCCGACTTCTGTTATTCGCGGTGACCTTACTCGTCTAAGGAGGCCGTCCTCTAGATCTGCAGGAGCCCCGGGGAGGCGGCCTGTGTGGCGGCGGCCGTCCACCCAGCGTCAGCAGGGAGGCTGGGGGCTGAGCGCGCGGACGCTGGCCATCCTGCCCACGCCGTGGCCACGGCGCTGCCCCTGCGACTGGTCACTCGGGGCGAGCTGCATAGTCACTCCGTCTCTAAACCAGGAGGCGCGATCGGGCTGCCGTGAGGACCGCGTTGGTGCAGGAGGCCCACGTGGAGTGACGGCCGGCTCAGCGACTCCTTCCGGTGCCGTATTGGCTTCTTCCCGTCACCTCACGGCCTCGCAGGGACCAGGGCTCAGTCCGGCCCTGCTACGGGGGCGTCTGCAGCTCCCACGTCCCCTTCCCCTGACCGGTGGTGGGGAAGCGTCAGGGCCCCGCGTCCAGCACAGGGCTGGGCGTCACGGTGGACGCCACGCCGTGATTTCAGAAGGGTGGCCTGAGCCGCTGTCACCCACCCTCCACGGGCCAAAGCAAATCCGGGGCACAGCCTGGTGTTAACGGGGCAGGAAGTGCGATCCCACCACAGGGAGGGTGGGAGATAACGGGGAACAGTCCAACACCCCCCACGGCTGGTACGATTACACGCTGTCGTCATTACGCTCATCAGAGGAACCCCCCCCCAAGACAGGAGCCTCGCGGCAAAAGATACGAGAACTCGCTCTTCCTTTTCCTTTAAGGGGGGCCTCCTTTCTCATGGGGTTATTTGCAGGCCTTGGAATTCACATAAAGCAACGCTCCTTTGAGCGTGGCCTTCTCCAGCCACTCGCTAGAGGCCGCACAGCCCTGAAGAACTGATTTCCAGAAGGACACGAGTCCCTGGGGCGAAGGACGGGAAGGGCCGCGCCGCGCGGCGGCTTCCCGGCGGGGCCTGACGGCGCCTGCTGTGGGGGGAAGAGGCTGGATCGCAGTCGGCCGTTCGCTGACCCGACCGCTGCGCTCTCAGACCCGTTTTGTCCACGTTAAAGGCGAGCTGAGCAGAACAGCTCCGGAACGCCGCGGGGTCTCCGATCACCTTTGCACAGAGAGAACGCCGAGGTCAGGAACGCCGACTCCCGGCTGCGCCCCTGACGAGCCGGGACGTCCTCCGCTGGAAAAAGCCGAGATCCGAGCCCGTTGCAGGTCCGTCCTTAAGGGGAACCAGCTTGGGGGGGTGTGGGGAGGGGTCCGTGTTTAAAGTGTGACCGTGGCAGGCCCCAGACCAGCAGCCACCGAGAAGGGGACCCAGGAGAAAGGTCGGAGCGTGAGCACAGGGCGACCGCTCCACGAAGAGCTGGCTCCCCAGCGCGCGGAGTGTGACCGCGGAGGGCGCGCGGTCTTTGTTCATTGACGATGAACATGATAGCCATCGACGCCTTTCGAGTGAGCCGCGAGGAGAGTCCGAAGCACCGATTTTCTCTGAAAGTGCAGTAAAGCGGCAGCCATTGGGTGGTATAATCACATTTCGTGTAGTGTAAGCTCTAGAGGACATTGACATTGATTCCTGGCGGTTATCAATTTGACCTCCACTGAAGAGCCCTGATTTATGGGCGACGCACCGAGGGTCGGGCGAGGACTCCGCACTCTGTCCTACGCGATAATTAATGGTGTCACACTGGGACAGCTGGAGGCCCTGAAGACGGACTCACTCAGACGCGCTTTGCTACCAGAGACCGCGTGCGTGGGCTGGAATTAATATCCACTTTTCATCTAAAAGCTGAGGACAGGCCGTGACCATTAGCAACTTAAACACAGCTGACTGGATACAGATATAGGTACGCGTATGAATATGTATGTAAATAAGGAGCACGTATGCACGCAAATATGTAAATTAAAAGGCACACGCGTGCGCACACATGCGCACACACAGACTCTCAGAAGTTCCTCCTCTCTCTTCCCCGGGCACCGTGGGCCGGGGTCCGTCGCCTCCTCCTCGGTTGGAAGGAGGCGGAGAACTGGGGTGCGCTCAGACATTTACCGCCTTCTCGTCCCCCTGGGCAAGGCTTTGGAGACCCCCAAGGGCCGCGAGACGCGGGGGAGGCACGGCCATCGGACCCGCAACAGCTGAGCGTCTGAGGGCGAGGACGCGCCAGGTCCGTCCGTGTGCTCGGCCAGGCACCGCCGCGGACGAGGATGCATGGTCTGAGCTCCGAATCGTCGCCGCCCTGTGGCGCGGTTCAGGGGAGAACGTGAAGCCCACACAGGGACAGCTGGGTCACGCCTGAGTCCTCCCGGCTTCTCACGCTCTGCGAGACGGGCATGCGCAGACGTGCCCACGAGCCCACGTGAACGAGTGATGCTCACGCGGCCGATAAAGGGCAAGGAAGCCCACGTGGGAGCCAGCGGGTCCTGCTCCGGGCCGCCGCTGGGTGACTGGGCTGGGCTGGCCGCCTTGATTCCGTATTCCCGGCCGCTGGGAAACAATGCTTCTGAATCCACGAATGGACGCCACTCACTACCCGGCCCCGTTGGACGACATTCTCGTTGATGGCGACTTATTCTCGTTTCGCGGCTGAGGCGGGCTCTCTGCGGGCTTCCTGGGCACCGGGGACAGCTGCTCCGGCCCTGCGCTCACCTGGCCACGTCCCCTCCGGTCAGACGCTGGAGGAAGAGGCCACCATGCCACCGGGCCTCGCGCCGGAATCTCAAGCTCCGTGGCCCGGGCGGGTTCCTGCAGCCCCCTTGCCCGGAGGCCAGCGGCCTGGGCGTCGCCCGCGGCGTGGGAAGCCCGTGTGGACCCCCGGCGGGCGCTGTGGTAACGGGATGGGTGCTCAGGTCTCACCCGCTTCCATCCCGGAGGATGCTGGGCACCTCCTCTCTGCGCGGCGGCGGCGTCCGCCCCCCGCCCCCCGCCCCCCCACACCATCCGTCACGCCGACCTCGCGGCCTCTCCCACGGAGAGCGAGGAGAGCGGACGCCCTGCAGCCAGACCCCCGGCCGCCCCGGCGGCGCCGTTCTGAGGGCGGACGCCTCCCCCGTCCCACTCTCCCTGGGTCTGAGGACTGTCGACAGGCGCGCGGGGAGGACACACGGGAAGGGAAGCCGGTCATCGCGGACAGTGAAGACGCTGCTGGCGTAAGCTCAGAGAGGCGGCTTGCGACAGGTGGGGGCGGGGGGCAGGAGCAGGGGGCAGCCCGGGTCTCCCGCCCGAGGGCCGCGGGGCTGAGGCTGGCTCAGGGGCAGCACCACCTGTGGGCCGTGCAGGGTGGGGGGACGCCCCCGTGCCCGCCACCGTCTCGGGGACTTTCGAACCTGAGTCCCGTGAAGGCCCATGGCCCTCACCCCTCACTCCGCCATCTTTACTTCCCCGCCTCCCCGAAACCCCAGAGAATGTGAACTTGACTTTCTTCCCCTCCAGCCCTTAGCTAATTTGTCGGTCGGTCCGCTTTTCACACGTCAAACGTTCAAGGCGTCGGCCTCTGACCGCCGTGGCCCCCACGGCCGACGACACCCACGCTCTGCAGAGGAGGAGGCGGCCAGCCCTCGGTGACGCCGCGGTTCGGTCACCGCCGCGTGCGGGTCCATGCGGCCCCCCACTTCCTGCCGGGAGCCTGCCGGGCGGTCCACGCAGGCCGGGGCACACCTCCACGTTTGCTTCGAGCCCGTTTTTCCCCAGGAATGTGAAGCTCTCGCTCTACGTAGACAGCGAAGAGTAGAATGAAAAGCGCCCCCAGCCTCATCCCTGGCGGGTGACCGTGGACCTTGACGCCGGAATGCGTCATCCCGTAGAAATAGTCCATAGTTTTCCTAAGTAAATTGCCATGTCCATTTTCAGCGTAATACATATTTGTTATGCTGCATTATTCCCAATGATTTATAGACTGTTTCATCATGACGCTGTAGCGTAGTTAACCAGCTTCTTAATAAAGAACATTCATGCCGCTCTCATTTGTTTATGTTATAAATAACAAAGCAGTGAACATCTCTTAACATAAATCTGTGTATGTAAGTTATATTACTATAATTAGTTCTTAGGTTCTAATATTAGAAGGCACATTTCTGGGTCAAAGATATGAGTATTTTTAAAGATTTTAATTTGAATTTCCAAGTGGCTCAGCAGAAATACTGTACCACTTTAAATTTTCATAAGTAATTATTCAGCATACTTCTCCCTATACCAACGGCCTCGAACTTACACCTCACTTTTTAATCTCTGGATAATAATATTTTTAAATGCTATATTAACCTATAATACTTGATATATTTTTACAGAGGTGTTAAAGATTATTTCTGTGTATTTAAGAAAGGAATTTAACATTTCTTTTATGAATTACTAGTAACAGACCGTTGGCCAGCTATAAACTTATTTTTTAATTTACACGATAATCCCTGATACTCAGCAAGGAAAATCCAAACAGTACAAAACACAGAGAGGATCGAGCCGCGTCCTTTCCTCGCCCTCGGCTCTCAACCCTCCCTCGTTCCCAGCAAGTAACCGCTGTTAAAACATCAGCGTGCCTTTAGGGGGCTTTCCAGTGACTGGGCAGCTGGGCTGGGGGGCACACACATGGCAGTAAGCTGTCCCTCACACGTGCGACCCGGTTCACGCCTCGCGAAGGGCGGTTTACGCTGCGCCCCCGCTGCCCCCCGCTGAGCCCCCCGGCCCCCAGCGCCGGGTGCCCGGCCTGCCGTGTGCGGGGCCGGCATGGGGAGCGCGCGCCTGCTGCGTCGGTCTGCGAGGCCCTGAGCGCCTTTCACTGAACGGGCAGGTTCCCCCCCCCCACCCGCCTGTCCTCTCCGCACCCCGCCCCCCGCCCCCCCTCCGCCCCCCGCACCCGCGTGGGGCGGGAGCGGAAACGGCGGCGGAGGCGGCGAGGAGGCGGAGAGTTACTTTTAATGAGAAGAATCGCTCGAGACGAACAGCGGAAGGGGCGGCGGTATGCGCGCCCGCGTGTGCCTTCCTTACACGCTACTCTTTTATTAAGTGCAGGTTAATAGAGAATATCGGAGTAAATAAAAACAGAATGTCACGTATTATAAGGGGAATGTTAGAAACGTGAAGACTACACGTGTGTCTGCTTTCTCCGGTTCCAGTCACTTGGATCGTAAATGGACACACGGTTTGTACGGTGTTGGTTTTGGAGCAGAACGACCCGGTGCCGAGTGCCACGTGGACCTGGGGACAGCCAGCGCTGAGCCCTGCCGTGCAGTGAGGCCAGGACTCGGCAGGAGAGAACACTTGCCCGTCGCTCTCCACGGAGGAGGAGGATCCTGCCCCCAGGGGGCGTCCGGCGACGCCCGGGGACAGTTCTGGCTGTCACGACTGCCACGCGCGGGCTGCCGGCATCTCGTCGATGGCATTCGGGGAGGCCGCGGAGTGTCCCCCACTGCACAGGGCGGCCCCCCGCAAAGGGTCGCCTGACCCAGCGTGTCCGCCGCGGCCATCCGTGGGTCCAGGTGTCAGCGGTCGGCTTAGGCGGCCTGAGGCCGAGCTTCTCCCCTCCCAGGACGCTGTCCGAACGCGGCGCACACTACGCTTCGCCCGGAGTCGGCCGCGCAGGCCGCGCTGTCCGCGCAGCTGCTGGAAACGGCGCCGTTCACGTCTCCCGTCGTCTCTGGAAACGTTGACGAGCGCAGCTCCGACGGTAACGGAACGCGCACGTGAGTTTGGCTCCGCCTGGCTGACATCATCACGATTCTGAGACATGGTCTCAAACCTTCGGTCTGCAAGAAGAGCCGGAAGCTCGCTGCGGAGCGCTTCCTCGCACGGCGGTGTGAGGGACGGTCGCCCGGGCTTCCGTCCCGCGCCCCAGGTCCGGCCGCGGCAGCCAGCGCCAGCGCCACGCGCAGTGGGGGTCACGGTCGCCGATGCGTCCTCGGCGTCAGCCGCAGAGAGACGTGTGTTTTCTTGCCTCGTTCCTTTGCCTCGGGCCGTAATGAATGAACGCTCGACGTCCACACTGAGTAGAGAGACTCGTTTTGTTGCAAAGAAGCATGTCTTCCTAAGGCGCCGGCGAATCCCGCTTCCACGATGACGCGGGCGCTTAAGACGTAATGAAGAACTTTTATTAGATTTGAAAAAACACGTATGCGAACGTCTTGGCGGACGTGGAGGAACCCCGTGAGGGAGCCGAATGAGAAAATCCAAAGCGCCTGTTTCTGCTTTTGTTCATTCGGCAAGTCCGTTTATTAAGCACTTTCTAGACGTGTTTAGGAAACTGCACTTTATGTATTTACAAGGTGGACATTTTTATAACAGTTGCATTTATCACTTTCCGAAGCTGTCACAGTGGATTAGTTACAAATCATTTCTTGCAACAGTCTAGCTCCTTTTAAACACCTTTTGGCTACGGATTTGATTTACAAACGTTCCAGGGCTGGAGCCAGGCCACTGGGCACAGGTGCCTCCCTGGCGGGCTTCGGGGTGGCAGGGGTGGACGACCGAGCAGCCACACTCAGAAATCGACTCCGGTGGCTACGAGGGGTGCCGTGCGGGGAGGACGAATCTTGGTCCGTGAATTCGGGAGGGCAAGGAGGACCAGCCGCTGTGCGTGGTGTTCAGTATCGGCCCCTCTGTGCCCCCTCCCTCCCCCCGCAGGGCACGGGGGTCCCCGTCGGCCTGTCCTCTCCAAAGGACGGAACGGTCCCCCATGCTCACCGCCTGATGCCACTTCTCCGGGACACGACGTCCTCGAGTGCAGACGTGCAGAGTGCACAGATGTCCCTGCTGGAGCTGAATGTCAGGGTCAGATCCTACCTCGGCTGATCACTCCATGCGGTCTGTACAATAGAGATAAAAAGCAGTACTTTTTCTGGAAAACTGTCATCAGGGTTAGATTCGATGTCACGTAGCCTTTGTGCCGCCGTGTTCACAGCTACTGAGAGTCGAGTCCGAGCTGCGGCGGGGGGTGTGGGGCCTGGATCCGAGCTTCGTGGAGCCAGGCAAGCCCCGCCCATCCGCGCCGGGCCCAAGGCCGGCCCCGGGCTGCGCCTCGCCGCTGGGGGCTCCCTCCCCACCCCCCGCCTGCGTCTGGGGGAGCCGCTGCTCTGCCCCGTGCTCCCTGCTGCACCCACGCTCTCCGGGCACCTGGCCCCTGCACACCTGGTCCGGTTGTCTCAGTGTTTATTCTTTCACGAGCGAGGTGAGGCGCTGGCTTCTCGCCTTCAGACCTCTGTGCAGCTCAGGCCTGGTCGCAGCAGGCGCAGCGACCCCAACGCCTGTCCCCAGCTTGGTCTTGTTGTCCCCACGTCCCAGCTGTGCTCTCCACGGGCCAGCCACCCCCAAGCAGGCCCCCGGGGTGGGGGGAGATGACCACCTGCACTCGGCTTCCGCCCGACCCCCGGGGACGGAGAGGAGCCGCCGGGGCTGGCCTTGGCCAGTGAGGGCCTCGTTCCGTGGGCCGTCCCGTGACAGGTGATGAGCAGGGTCGGTGTTCTCGGGGAGGCAGGGTCAGTCCCGCACGTGGCTGTCCGCATGGAAACCTCGCAGAGACCGGCACTGTCCCTGCTTGCGAGGACGATGGCATCACACAGGAGGACGGGGCAGTGGAAACGCGGGGCCCAGCAGCGGGGAGACCCGGCTCTGCGAGTCTCCGTCCCTCACGACAGTCCGAGTGCCCCGGAGTCCGAGCGCCCCGGCCAGTGGACACCTGCCCCCTCCGCCTATCAGGTGTCACTGCCGCTGGTTAGGGTCCGGGGAGCCCAGGCTGGGGGTGGGGCCGGTGGCTTGCCCAGAGCGACCCAGTGAGTGGGTGACCGGCGTGCCAGCCCACGCCACGCGGAGGGTGCAGCGGAGGCTGGGAGACACCCGGCAGCCGGAGTGCTGGTGAGAGCCGCAAACGGCTCGGAGGGGGAGGAGGCGTGGCCGCTGGCATTCTGCAGACCCCGGCGCTCCGGCGGGCTTCGTGCATTTCCGGCCATCGTCAGCGGTGCCGGAGTTCAGAGCCGGCCAGCTGGCTTCTCCAGGGCCCGGAGACTCACGTTTAAATTCTTAAGTCCAAGACACAGTGCGGAGGTGCATGCGGGTCAGGAAGGAGTTTTATTTGGCGGCTGGAGCTGAGGCAGCGATTTTCACTGACGTTGCCGCAGTGAATTTAGATTCTTCTGAGGATTTGGATCGGCCTGAGCGTCAGGATATCTGAGCCTTGCTCTCTGCTCTCGGAACGTCTTTATCTTTCCAGTAACCACTCTGCAGCTTGCTTCTGAGGCGTCAGCCACACGGCCCATGTGAGGTTTCGTCTGCAGCCCAAGAAGCAAGGCGCGGAACCCCAACCTGTGGCCGGCGCCTGGTACTCCAGAAGCGTGTGCGCAGACCCAGGGAGCAGAGGCGGCGGGGCGGGGCCCCGAGTCAGACCGTGGAAGAGATCTCAGCAGGCCCCCCAACTCCCCCGCTGCCCTCCTGATGCGGACTCCGGGCGACGCCTTGTACGGGAGATTGGGGGGCGGGCGGTGAAAACACCACAGCGGCAAAGACGAAAGAAAAAGCTTTATCTAAATTCTCTGCTCATGAGCTGGACTCGAAATGTTGCACGGCACAGGCTGCGCTGGAGCCGAGGAGCCTGAGGCAGTGGGGGCCAGTGGGACGCCCCTGGCCCCCGCCGCCTGCCCCGCCGCCTGCTCCGCCGCCCCCGGCGTCACCCCACGTCTTCCGTCGTGTTGTCAGCCGCGCGGGGGACCAGGCACCGCGTCGCGCTTGTTGAGCAGGAATGAGGAGGCTCTACACCTCCCACGCCGGCGGGGTCAGCGCACGGCTCCCGCGGTTAAACTCGAAGCTGGCGGAACCCCACCGCACGGTGCCAAAACCGCTAATAACGCCACCAGACACGGAGGGTGAGCTGGGTTTAGGGAGACCCAGGACAGCAAACGCCACCGCTACCCTGAACCCAAGAAAGGCGGCCGGGCGCACCCAGCCCTCAGCCGGAAGCCACTCCGAGTCCCCGTGACTCACGGCTCCCGCCACACGACGCCTGACGGCAGCCACAGGGCGGCCTCGGAGCAAGGTCACCCCAGTGATGCTTGAGAGTTGGATCCCCACTTCCTCACACCCAGAGCTGCGCGGCGCAGATAACTTGGTTGGATCCAAGTTCCAATTTGAAAACCAGCATAAAAAGCTCTCCCCAGAATACGTAATGAGACAATGTTTCTTACAGCAGCCTGGGTGCTTAGGATGTTGAATATGGGTTAATCCCGGATAGATTTAAAACACCACCTGTTCACTTCTGTTAAAAAAAAAATATATAGTGTAACTGCGACGTCTGCTCCACGGAGGCACTCGGTCCCCACGTGCTGGGTCTCACCTTCTGAACACGCGGCCGGCTCGGAGGACCCCATCGCTCGGGGAGCCTCAGTGAAGGCGCGTATGTCCGAGGTGCTCGGGCCGCCCAAGGCCTTCCTGCCCGGGAGGCGTCTCAGGCAGAGTCAGCCGGTCCTGCTCGGGAGCGGGCCCCCCTGCGCTCTGCGGGGAGGGGCTGCCCCAGGCCAGTGCACTGGTGCCGCCCAGACCACGGCCAGCGCGTCGAGGGGCTGGGTTTGCGTCTGCCCCTGCTCCACAGTCACCGGCTCCCCGAACGATGCCCCTGGACGTCAGTATCCTGGCTTCCGATGACTCGGGTTGTTAATTTAGCTAACTAGTATTTTTAAATTCGAAGCTCTCAAAGTGCGCGAACTGTCTATGAGAGGGTGGAGTGCCCCACAGTGCTGAAGGACAGATCGCTTCAGGGTGGGGACGACCGTGTCGCTCGGCATCTTTGTGCCCTGCTCTCCTCTGAGCGCGCACCTTCAGACAGCAGGGCGGCGGGCGTAACCACGTGCACGGAGGCGGGGGGTCACGCGAGGCCCCGTACACGCGGGGTGAGCGTGTGAGGCGACGGGGACGCACGGCCTTCGCGGGGAGGCTTAAGCGCCTCTCCCCGCCTCGGGCGGACGGATTCCTGACATGCGTGGACGCCCGACACCTCTCGGCAGCACTCGGGAGGCGCGGTCATCTGTCACCCTGGGAGCCCGCGTCACGGCCGTGTGGCATTTTTCACCAACCCCTGATGATTCGTTCTGATTTCGTAGCAGAGAGAATATTTAGACTCTAAAAGTAATCACGGCTTGGAGATATTTAAGCTGGATTTTGTATTTTGCCGGGGCAAATAAATTTGTGAGAAATATAATTATTTTGACCTGGTTACGCACCACAGTAAATATTAGATTTGAACGAGCTGAAGACAAACTGTCAATTGTCCAAATAAATTTCTGGCGGATGTATTTTTAGAGGTGACCAAGTTCACTGCGCTTACAAGGCTGAGCAATTTCAAAGCCATCTGTGGAGGTCGTGGAGCATTTTAGAAGCCACGCGGGCTCGTTTTCTGATCGGTGATCCAGACGCCGGCAGCCGGCCTCGGGCAGAGCCTCGTCGCGATCCATGCACCAAACGAACTGCCCGTGAGTCACCGATGCCCACGCTGCGTCTCCACCCCGCCCGCCCGGCCGCCAGCGAGCCCCCCCGGGGGGGTGATCCGGCACGTCGTGCCCTGAAGAGAGAACCAGCCGGACACCCAACGTCCCTCGTGCTGGCGGAGTGTGACTTAAGCCCCGAAAGGCTGGGCTCCGTCGCCTCCACCTGAGGACTGCGTGGTCTCTGAGCGACCCCGAGCGACTCGGGGCATCGGGGAGACTTCAGGGTGCGCACTGGGAGCCCCTCCTGCAACCAAACGTCGATCCGTTTCAGATATAACCCGAAGCATATCATGCCGATTAAAAAACAAGGTTTTCCCAGAACGATGCGCACACGACGTAATCGACACGACGTTCCCTGCAGACGACGGGTTTCTGGGGAGATTCGCCAGGTACGGACGGAAGGAACTGGCGCGTCGTTTTGCCCCTGATTTGAGTCAGACGGTAAAAGCCGACGGGCTTTATGAAGCGTTAATGCGAGAGAGCCCCGAGGCCGGGCTCGCGCCAGGGCAGCGCCGTCTGATAAGCGGCGTGAGCTCCCCGCCGCTGGGCGAGCTTCTGAGATGTAATAAGAAAGAGCCGTAAGTACGAGTCTAGAGAATGTTTTCTTACCAAGTGGAAATTAAAATGAGCCTGGCCAGGGAGAGTGTCGCACCACTTTATTTGAATTTGGAAATTAATATGTGCCTGACTTTATCTTTCTTCCCCCCGCCCCCCAGTTAACCACTAGAAGAAAACGAACACATTTGGCAAAGTAAAATGGATACCCAGGTCGTAGCTGGCAGTCACTGCCGGACCTCTGAGCAGCCCCGGGCCGCCTTGCCTGTTCCCGGGGGCCAGCATAGCCCACCTCAACCTCCACCTTCCCTCAGGAGGGCGACTCCTTCCGGGACAAAGGCGGGGGCCGGATCCCCGTCTGACATCGATCTGCCTCCATCACCAAATGGATAACGGGCAGAACCATCTTTTTTTCTTTTTGCTTAATTTGGTGTCTCTGTAAATGCTAAGTGAATATTCTAATGGAAAATGCTCATAATCCTCTTTAATACATCATTTTGAATTAAAAAGTAATGAGCTGCGCTGGTTTTCTTTAGCACATTTCCATACGTCCTGTGTGTTTCGAGCACCTGGATTTTATGCCTCCCACATGACTCGGTTGCACTGGAAGGGTCTCTCTGCAGTTTGATTGTTGAAGTAGAAAGCTGTCTGCAAGCCTGGCTTTCAAGTCAATGTTTTCGTTTGGGAACAGAAGGTGTAAAAGTGAAAATATGTCTCACTCTTTCCTTAAAATGGGACCTAAAAATGTTTTCTAAGAATGCATCATGCAGATTTGCGTGTGATCTCTATCTCGGATTAGCCAGGGAGGCGTGCAGCAAACAAGCAGAAGGACCTCTCAGGAGCCCGCAGCGCGTCCGGGCCTGGCGAGTCCACACTGAGGACGCTCGGTGGTCATCGGGGAAAAGGGTCACGTTGTCAGAGCTTCTTTGCTTGTGTGTCTTGCCCCCAGAGAACTGGACGTGGATCCTAACTGCCGCATCGGAAGCAAAAGCAGCGACCGATTCAGGAAGCGCGGGTCAGTCAAAGTGGGAACGAGTCCACGTGGCACCCCGGGAATTCTGGGCGCTGTGTTTACGCGTCCTACAACGATGCGCGTGCACGAAGCCGGCTTCTCCGCCAGCGGGGTCCCGCGTGCGGGGCACTCGCGAGGCCTGGCCGGGGTCTGACCGCCGTCGCGTCCCCTGCGGAGGGCGCCCCGGCGCCTGGGGCCCGGCCGTCTGCAGGGAGGCAAGGCCGCCGCCCGGGCCCGGAGGCCAGCGTCGTGCACGGCCTTGTGCGGGGGTAGAACTCCCTGCCGCGTGCCGAAGGAGAAACTCCCAGCACGGTTCAGTGGCTCTTTGACCAACATTTCGGGAGGTGCGTGGAACAGGGACCGAGCGAAGCCGAGCGCGGGCCGCTCCCGCACACAGACGGCCGCTCTCGGCCCTGCGTCGGCTCCGTGGGCCAGCCTCCCGGGCACGGCCGGCGGGAGCCGGGGCCTCGGAAGCCACACGGCGGCCGGGAGCCGGGACTTCCCTGCGGACGGACCCCGGCGTGCCGCCATGGCTGAATCCACAATGACCTGCAGTTGGAAGCGGACTCTGGAACCAGTCCGCACCCCCCCCCCCCCGCAGCTACGCGCGGGGCTCTGTGCTGGGCGGGGCGACGCGCCAGTCTGCGGGGGTGGCCCTGACCAGGACCCCAGACTGCGGGCATTCGGCAAGGGCACTCATTTCCTTACAGATCTAGAGGCCGGAAGTCCAAGGTCGGGGGTCGGCAGGACCAGCTGCTTGGCTTGTGGGTGTCCCCCTTCTCCCCTCGTCGCCCCTCTGTGCGTGTGTGAGTCCCCGTGTCCTCTTCCTATACAGACACCGGTTGTAGGGGATCAGGCGCCCTCCCCGCACAACCTCATCTAGCCTTAACCAGCTCCTCAAAAGCCCCGCCTCCAGATACAGCCGTCTGAGGTCCTGCGGCTGGCGCCTCAGCAAGCGAGTCTGTGGGGGACGCGGTCCGGTCCGTGGCAGCTCCGTGTCTGTTGATTCACCATGGAGTCGAAGTGAAAGGAGGTGGGTCACTCGGCCAGTTAATAAATAACCTCCGAGCCCCTGGGGAACCATGAGCTTGAGCAGAAGCGGAGGGGGGGCTGTCCTGAGCCCCTGCCCTGCCCCCGGGCGCTTCCTGGGCAGTGGACTGCAGGCGTCTCATATAAAGGACATTGAAGATGAAATCTGGGATCAGGCCACCTTGAAACAAAGGCTTCGATTTTTACGAAGCATTTCCCCTTGTGCATTTTCTCTCCTGCTCATTTAAAAAAAAAAAAAAAAAAAAAAAAAAGCATTCTTTCTTTTGCGAGACAGCGAGAGAGCGAGGACGAAACGTAAGCCTGGCACGGGCCCGCTGCCTCGGTGTGTGTGAGCCTCACGTGCTGCTGCTTCCGGTCGGGACGGACGGTGGATGTCACGGGCCGTGAACGAGGCCCTGATGGACGAGGGCTGGCCGGCGCTCTTCCGAGCGAATGTCCCTGGGGCGTCCGGCGCCGTGAGGGGTGGTTTCCTGCTGAAGCCCAGTTTTTGTTACTTTCTCTTCCCGGCGAGAAGAAAATGGGAGATGAGTAGAAACGCTGCGAAAACCTCGCTGTGAACAGGTGCGTGGTTCAGGCGGCTGATGCGTCAGTGACAGCTGAAGCATAAAAGCAAACTCTCGCGGATAAATGCGTGCAATTCTAGAGTTAATAATTATGTTGCATAATTTTCTTTGGAAGAAGAGTTTATAATAACGTTTTCTGAAAGTGCCAAGCAAAGTAATTACACACTCGGCAAGCCAGAAAAGCTAAACAATTTGGCGAATGCCTCATTAACCAAGTTCTCAGGTCAATGCAAGGTTTTATTTTATTTAAATCAGGAGATTAATTTTTAAAAATAGGGCTGACTTTCTTGTTTTATGGTTTCATCATTTTTCTTATAATTACGCTTTTACCTGCTAACATGTTTTAAAATGTGATTCTTTCTTAAGAGTCGACACGGTAAACGAGAGGCAGAGACACCTCGTTCGGGCGGACGGGTTCCGGCAGGTGCAGGAAGCCGCCCTGGCAGCCCGGCTCCCGGAGGCTGGAGTCACCATGCCATCCGGGTAGGCCGAACGCCCGCGTCTCAGTCTAACTTTTTTTTTGCGAGCGTCTAGCTAACAGCGAAGAAAAGCATTTTGAGGACCAGGTCATGATGTGGTGAGTTCGTCCGTATGTTGGGAAGTTCCGAGGCCGGGCCTACGTCCAGAGTGACTTTGCGTGGCTGGCAGGGCCCGAGAATGTTGAGTTTAAGGGACTGAGTCCCCGTGCGCGCGACCGGGGCGGACCCCCGCCTTTCACGAGGCTCCCCCTTCTGTCGGTGCGCTCGCTTTTCAGCTCCAACGAAGTGGCCACTCCGGGGACAGGGCCGGAACGAACTGGCCTGGGGACGAATCAGAGGGGTGGGCCTGCCCTTCATTTATAGATTTGCTCGGTTACTCCCCAAGAGAGTTCTCATGCATTTAAAACTATTTTAAAAAAAATTCGATGAAGTTATTTTAAGTGTCTCACAATCCAAAAATAAACTAAAATCATATGTAATACCACCGCTTAAAATATGCGAGATAAGAGATAAAAGTCACGACTGCAGCCGTGTGAGCCTGTTCCCCAAGAGGCAGTGATTCTCCACTTCGATCCGCCTCGCCTTCCAGGTTCCTTCTCGGGCTCCTGCTGTCTGTCTAGTTCAGTCTTCAAAAGGTGCGCAGCTCGCCCGCACCGCTTAACATGATGACGTGGAACATTCTTCATGCATATCCATAAAGATTCTTCTTCTTAATGGACACATAGGATTTTCGTTCTATGGACATTTCATAACTCATTGACATACTCCCTGTAGATGGATGTTTATGACACATCCATTTTATAGGCTTAATACAGTAAAAAAAAAAAAAATCCTTTGTGTAAAGACCTTTGTTTAATATTTAACTGGGACACCAAAAGTAGAATTCCTCGGTCACAAGGCCGTGTGCATGCTGAATTTCGATGTATTTATCCGAATTGCTCTTTGGAACGGCCGAGCCCATCGTCATTCCTCCCAGCAGGACAGGAAGGCGCCGTGCGCCCGCCGCCGTCTGGGGACGCTGTCGCTCTTTTCTTTGGCTATTTTACAGGCAGTAAAGGCGTTCCATCGATGTTTTATTTTGCATTTATTTATTAGTGATGTGCAGAATCTTCTCATGGGTTTATTGAGTTTGGCTCTGTTTCCTGGCCCAAATAAGCGAAATCGATAGATTTTTCCAAGACTGAAATTGCCATCACTAACAGCATTGAGTCTGATGATCCACAATGACGATACTCTCTAAGGGTTGAGGGGCACGTCTGCGTTGGGTCGTGGAATTTTCATCACGATGCTGATTGATCTGCTCGTTCAAGAAGCGTTCGCTCAGCATCCGCTCCGCACCTGGCCGTGCAGTAAACGTGAAGAGATGAGAGGCCCGTGGCTTCAGGGGCGTCGGGGCCACGTCACCTGCATGTTACGCGTGGATGAACTTCGAAGGACAGCTGTGGAGCCAGCGACTCGGCGGTGCTGGCAAGCTGGAAGGTCCGGTCTCGGCGCCAAGGTCAGCACCACACCCTGGGATGGCCACGAGCTGCAGCCTTCGCCTTCCCGCTGCGGAAGCCCCAGCCGGGCCGCAGGGAAAACCGAGCCCACGGGCCACAGGCGGGAGCAGGCGACCCCTTGCTGGAACAAGTTTCGCTATTACCTTGCGATTTATCTCATCAATACCTTATCCATGCCTTGGTTACTGCATGTCCGATATGAATTATAACATCTTCCTATTATGATGGCAGGAAACACCAACAGGTGACCTCTGAAAATCATGTTTGAAAACAGATAAGTGCATTTAAGCATAATTGATTGCACAAGTAATAACGCCCAGAGTGATTACACAGTCTAGTACTTACAGAAGTAATTACACTTCAGAAAATCAAAATTAATTTGTACACTTCTGATGCACTTTTAAGGCTGTTGACATTTTATTGTAGTGCCTCTAATGAAATGAAAATTATTAATAATTGTTCCTACTTGAGTGTGACAAATGTCATTTGGCTGGAAAGGCAGAAGCGCCAGCGAGCACCGCCAAGTCACGGCGCGGGTGGGTGTTACTGTTCAGATGGCATTAGGTATCTGTGCCACCTCGGCCGCCAGCCACTGACAGATAGGCCGTGCGTCCCGAGACGGACGAGTGTGGATGTCCACACGATGCTCTCCCCGCCTCACGGCCGGGCAGTGGGGCTGGCACAGGGCTACACGAAGTGTGCGTGGATAGCGTGTGTGCGACACACCCGCGGCGCGAGGGGGGTCGCCACGCCAGGCGGACGCGGCACCGGAAAGCACCCCTCCCGTGGGCCCCCTCAGGTCAGCGGTGCGCCCAGGGGCTCCTTCACGCGGCGTATGGGGAAACCAGTGTCGCGGTCCTGGGCGCCCAGTGGCACACGGAGACTCATCGGCTTTCATCCTGCACTTATAAAATTTGAAATTAGTCATTTTCCAAGAAAAACATGCCTGGAGTTCGCAGATGGGTTTTTACATAAGCAAATAAAATAAAAGCTAAATGGAGTTAAGCAAGCTGCCTGTTTAGGAGGACACACAGGACAGCCCCGGCCCTCAGACCGACACCCCCTGTTTCTCCATTGTGGTGAAAGGCACACAACATGGAACCGACCACTGGGCATTCGGCACCTTCACGGTGCTGTACGGACACCCCGTCTACCCAGTTCCCGACGCGCTGACCCCCCAACGGAAGCCCCACACCCGCGAACGGCCCCTCCTCCACCCCCCAGCCCCAGGCGACCTCTGGCCGCCTCCCCGGGGTGCCCCAGGGAGCACGGGCCATGTCTCTCCCGCACACCAGGAGGCCGATGGGCTCAGGAGGCGGCCGCGGAATGGACGAGGAACATGCTGGTGTCGCAGAGGCAGCTGGGGCTACCCCGCCCCAGAAAGCGCGGTGCGCGCTCGACCCTCCACACTCGCGTGCAGAGCAGAACCAACAGGTTGCGTGTGCACAGGGGGGGCGGGGGGGCAGGCGGAGCGAGAGACGGGGAGAGAGACGGAGTTTAAGAACCTGGCTCACGCGACGCCAGACGCTTGGTGAGTCTGAGCTGGGCAGGGCGGGCTGGCAGGCGGCACCCTCGGGAGAGAGTGGCATTTCGGGTCCAAAGGCTGTCTGCCGGCGGGACTTCTTTCTGCTCAGGGCAGGCCAGAGTGTTCTAGGCCTTCGACTGATTGAACGCGGCCCACCCACACTGGCGCGTAATCTGCTTTACTCCAAGTCCACCAATTTAAGTCTTCGTCTCCTCGAAAAACGCCCTTATAGAAATATCCAGAATAATGATAGACCAAACGTCATGGCCCATCCACGCTGACACATACAAACCGTCCACCGCACGCTGTTCCTAACGTAACGCGCCCTCACCTCCCGGGGCCAGGGGCGTGACTGAGAGCCCCACCAGCTCCGCTATCCGAAGTCTCGAATCGGAAGTGGCCGTGGGGAGCTGCGCGGCACGCGCCAGCCCACAGAGGTGGACGTTCCAGGGCGCGCGGGACCCTCTGCCGACTCGTCCCAAGAAACTCCCTGGGGAAGACCCGAGGGCTTCCGCGGCCTCTCGTGGCGGCATCCGGGCCGTTCATCGGCGCACCGCTGGCTTCCGAGATCTCCTCGAGAGCAGCGTTCTCATCGGCTCTTTTTCTATTGTTTACTTTCCCAAGCAATTGTCATGGTAACGAGCTAACTGCCTAGAGAGAAACCAATGTGGATCTCGGCGCACGTTAAAATATGTGTGCCGTCTCTCAAAGGAGGCGTTTTCGTGCCCTGTTCAGTGGGGCCATGTTTGCTGGCATGTGTTATGCAACCCTAAAATAACGCAACATTAAACAATTAGGAAAGTCTCGATTTAGGCACAGAAATTAAAATGTCGGCTGCTGCTCCTAGTTAAAAATCAGTCAGGGGTCGCACGACTTTGAAGCTGCAAATGCCACCCTGTGCCTGAGTGGTCGCCAGGGACGGTGGCCCCCGTCTCTCTGGGAAACAGGGAGCCCCGCAGATCTACGGGGGACGAGCCCCGAGTCAGGCAACTGGGGCCCAGAGCAGGAAGCCCAGCGTCGCTGAGGCCGGTCATGAAGCCGATCTGAGCATGTGGGCATGAAGGCAGGACCGGACCGGCCGCTGCTGTGACGGCCGCAGCATGCAGCGCCCCGCCCTGAGGGCCTTGCTCATGGGAGGGTCTGGCCTGAGAGGGCGTCTGCCCTTTGACCTACTAAGTGTAAGTGTCCTGCTGACCACGGCCAGTAGGACAAGTGTCCCGCCGCTGACATGGACCCGTGTGTGTGCGTGTATATCCTCCCATACGCACATAAGCACATGCACACACACACTCACACACACGCACAGTCACACACAGTCACACACACACGCACTCACACGCTCACACAGTCACACACTCACAGTCACACATTCCCACAATCACACACACGCTCATATACACTCACGCTCAGGCAATCACACACACTCACAATCACATACACTCACACAATATCACAATCACACAGGCACACACTCACTGACACTCACGCAATCACACACACAAGACACACACTCACAAACACACACACATTCACACACTCACACACACTCACACACACACGCTCTCACACGCTCTCACATGCTCTCACATGCTCTCACATGCTCTGCCTCACACACACATGCACATGTACATGGTCACACACTCTCACACACAATCACACATATACTCACACACACTCACACGCTCAGTCACGCATACACTCGCACACGCACACTCGCGCGCGCACACTCACACGTACACTCACACTCACACTGAGCGACCCGAAGGCTCGCGTGTCCACCCGGCGGCAGGCACACGGCTCCGCGTGGCTCCTCCTCGGCACCTTCTCTCTGTGACGACACAATCGCGCCCTATGCCTCGGGCCCGGCAGATCCGCGTCTGTTTATTGACGCGTTTTATCATGCAGACCTGACACGAGCTTCGTATTCATCTCTCTCCGAAGGATCAAACGCTTTAATAAACACGGCGGTTCCTTCGGGTCAGGGTGGAAATGCAGCGGTTAGTTCTCGCCCCGAGACGTTGAATCAGACCTCTCGCCCCACTCAGCTGGAGGGTCAGCTCGATACCTCCCGGAGGCCGATCGGGTAGATGATGCCACACTTTCTTAATGGCCAATTAGGGCCCACTTTTCTGAAGCAAATAAATAAGAAAGATTTGGAGTGGAAGTTGGGGGTTTCGATTGTTCGCTAGATCCTTGGGGGGCCATGAACCTTGTACGTGGATCACGGTGGGACCCATCACTGGGGGCCCTGCAACGTGGGGTGGGGCCGGAGACAGCGCAAACCCATCCTTCCCGGGAGGAGGTTCGGGTCACCCACGAGCACCAGGCCACCCAGGGGGCTCATTGAGACGCGTCTCCCCAGGCCGGCCCAGGCAGATTAACCATGGTGTGTCTGCTCCCCCTGGGCCATCGCCGCGGATGTCAGCCTCATTCTAGCTGCTCAGGGGGGTGTGGGGCTTTCTGCCGCCCAGGGAGCCCGAGCCCCCAGCCCCCTGTGGCTCTCAGGGCTCTCGGGCAGCAGGTCCTGGGCCTGTGCCCACAGTCGCTTGGGGGAAGAGGTGGGGTGAAGCTAACCTGCTCCCAGCAGGCACGCACCTCGGAGCGCCTGTCACCCATACTGCTGGGCGCCCCCGGGCCCCCTCTCCACAGGCTCCCACCTCTCCTCACTGCCTGCGCTGGCCCACTGTCGCCCTGAGCCCTCTCTGCTCTCGCGGTGGGCGGCACAGCTCCGTGGGCACGCCCTTCCGCCTCCCGCAGGGCGTGGGGACGTCCACCCCACCGCGGACAGACGCCCCGTGCATGTCCAGGGCAGGAAGACCAGGCTCAGACCCCTGGTCCTGGGAGTCACGCGCCCTCAGTTTACAAATCGCGGTGACGGCCTTTCTGGGTGGGGGGATCTCTGGAGAACGCCGTAAAATGCGCCGAGGGAGAGGACCCAGGAGCGATGGCGGGACGGGCGCGGCGGGCGCATGTGCCCTTTTCAGGGCTCGGAAACGGAACGGGGGCCGGACGCCGGCCCTTCGGGGAGCTCTGCACAGGCCCCGTCTGCCCGCCGCCGGCGAGCCCTGTGGCTCGCTCCCTGTCGGGGGACGGGGGACACGGCAGCGCGCACGCCCGGCGGGGAGGACGCGCGCTCTGCGCCTGCGCCCGGGGCGGCTCGGGGCGGAGCGGTCCCCGCACCGCGGCTCTAATGCTGCGCCCGCGGCGCTCCGCGCGCAGTGCCGTGGCCCGGGGCTGCGGGGGCCGCGACGCCGCTCCGGGGCGCGTCACGCGGAGGACGCGGGCGGGGGCCGGGCGCGCGGCCGCAGGACGCCGTGTGGGCGGGAAGCCCGGGAGACGCAGAGCGCAAGGCCACGAGGCCGCAGCCGTGCTTATAGGGACACACGCCGAGTTCACGGGCAGGCACCCGCAATGCCGGGGTGGGCGCCCGAGGGAGAGGAGGGGAAAGGCAGGCTCCTGGGTGGCGGGGAAAATAACATAAGGAAAGAGACTTCTAGAGATGGATGAAGGGGGGTGCTCAGACCTGAAGGGTCCCATGAACTCAACTCTGCTTTGAAGGAGAAAAACTACAGGAGGAAGGAGGAAGGAGGAAGGGAGGGAGGGGAGGGAAGAAGGAAGACAGGCCGCGTCAGAGGCCTCGGCACCCCGCCCGAGGTGGGGGGCGCCCACCGCTGACCACGCCCCTCGGTGCCCAGGCAGCCCCGGCTGCCCCGACTCCTCCTGCACCGCGTGTGCGCCCGCCCGGGGCTCCCTGCCTCCCCGGCCCCCTTAAGTGAGAAAACATCTCATTTGCGTGGGACCCTGGCTCGCCGATTCTTTCAGAATGAGCGCTCCGCAAACATTTGCCGAGTACAACACAATCAATAAACACTGGAACCTGAATAAACATGTGTGAATTGACTGAAAACCAAAAACAAATTCAACGCAAGACTTAAAAGATACCCCCAAAGTTGATGGTAAACAGAAGGCCAGGGAACAGCCTGCCCACGTGGCCCCACGGGGTGCGGGGGGCTTCGGGGAGGGCCGTCGCCCCGCCTGCTCTGCAGCCCAGCCTACGGGGTCACAGATGGGGCGCTGTCTCCTACCCCAGCGGACTCTGCGTCCTGACCACGTGCCGTGCCTGCCCCTCGCAGATGGGGGGCTCCGCGAGCCTGGGTCAGGGGAGCACAAGTGATCAGTGACTCTGAAATGACACCCCCAGACGTGCCCGGCCCCCTCCACGCCTGCCGTCCGCACAGCTCCGGGGCGAGGACGGCCGATCCCGCTAAGTCCTCTACCAAAGTGACTGAGCAGAGAGGGCCCGGCCCCTGGGAACAGCTGCGGTGATGGCTCTCGCTGTCCCCGATTGTCCCCAGCTGCCTGGGTTTCCTGCCTCCTTTGCTGTTTATCCTTAATTGACATCAGAGGTTCCTAGGGGCCTTGATGTCCCTAACAGGCGATTTTGAAATCAATGGAAGCACTTTGAATTCTAGAGTCACCACACTGAGCACTTAAATGCTTAATACCTATTATTTTATTAACATTCGGCTCCTTTTATTTCTCCCTCATGTTATAGCTGGTGCTTTATGCTGGATTCTTTTGGAAATTGTATGTGACAGGTAGTGTGTGTTACCTGTGGATTTAATTCAGGATAGAGCAAAGTGTGTTCTTCCAAAAAAGAACCACCCAGTAAGGCCTGGAGCGACGTCCATCGCTGGCACTGACCGTGGGCCCCTGGGTCGGGCCTCGCCCGCCTCTCTCCTCTGTGCCCGGAGAGGCCGCCCGCCCCGGCCTCGTGGCCTCTGCAGGCCGTCCTGGGGGGCCCGCAAGAGTCCCTGACTTTAGTCACAAAGCACAGCTCTGGAGGAATCGTCCCCCGTCAGGCCGCCACCTGGGAAGTGACACGGTTGACTTCGAGGGAAGGGAGACTGGTCCTTGGGAAAGTTTGCTGCGTGTGCGACAAGCCGCAGGCCACCCTGAGCCCTACTGCACCAGGAGTGCACCGGGGGCTCGTGGGGGGGTGGACGGCGGGGCCTGACAGCCTCGTGGGGCGAGCCCGGGGTCTCGCGCCCCAACTGCGAGCGGCCCTGCGGACCCAGAGCCTTCGCTCGGCAGGCTTCGTCCATGCGAGCCCGGGGATTCTCCCTGGAGTCCCAGACAGCCAGGGGCGGCACCGGGCGGAGGCGCCGGCTCCGGAAACCGCGCTGCCTCGTCCGTCCGTACGTCCAGGGGCGGTGCTGTCCCCGCGTCCCCTGCGGCCTCGTGTGACAGTCCCAAACGGCTCGGAGCGCTGCTCGCGGCGGGACGCTCTGCCGAGGGGTCACCTTGGGTTTCGCCCTCCGGGTCTCCCGCGCCCTGTCCCAAGATGCCGGTGAGACCTCAGAGCGCTGCGCCCCCGTGCGGGCCCCACGGGCCCTGTGCCCTGAGCCAGAAGCAAAGTCCCCTGCCCCGCCCACCGCGAGAGGCCCAGCGCGGCTTTCCCCGCCCCGCCGCCTTCCAGGGCGGCTCTCCCGAGGGGAAGGCCGAGGGCCGCGGGCCACCTCTCTTTCCGAAGCGGCGCCGACACTGATCTATCACGCCTGGCGCCGGCGGCTTTTGCTGATTCAAGTCTCGCGGCTCACTCATTTATTCCTTCACCAAACACTTCCCGGGCGCCTACCATTAGCCCACCGTGGCTCCGCTCAGGGAAAGGGGGACGTGGGCTGTCCTTGAACCAACAGGGTCATCTTCCGAAACGTCTGCGGCTTGAGCGCTACGTGAAACTTTCCACGGGGCACACACACCTCGTTCCAGACTGTGGATGACTTTGGATTATGCGAAATCGCAAACAGACACGCACACATAAATGGGCTGTTAAAAAAAAAATTTATAAAATATTCAAAGTGAAAATATTTGAATGCTGGGACAATCAGGGACTTTTCCCTACTTATCTTTGCAATATAAACTTTCTTCAATAAAAATGCTTCTCTTTACCATGAAAACAACGAAGCGTTTAGCAATACGACATTGCGCGTGTCGGCCGGGTCTGTAACCGACAGCAGCTCATTTCTCACCCTTAACCATAAGGTGCGACGACGCCAACTACGCCTCTGACGCGCCCATCGCGGCTCTTCCTTCCTGTCTCCCAAACGGCCGCGACGGAAGAGGCGTGAATAAACACTGGATACACGCCGATCTGCTTAGCATGGCCACGGGTCAGTGTGACAGAGTTCTGCAAAACCGAGAAATAAACGCAGCGTCGGAGCAACGCCGCTCGGAAAGAAGGGAAAACGGCCTTCCAGGCACTGCGTGGGCGGCCGCTGCGGGAAACACGAAAATAAGGCAGAACGACTCTTAGAGGAGATAAAACCTCTGGAGAGTCTCTACGGAAAGAAAAGCGCAGAAAAAGGCAGACAGCGAAGGTGCGGGGGGCGCCTCTCGGAGAAGCCCGGAGCGTCCGCCGCAAGGCAGTCGTGAACCACCGACTGATGCGGCGCGCGGCGCGGTCAGGCCGGGCGGACGCCGCCCCCTTGCCCTTGCGGCCCCGTCTGCGTGCTGCTGCCAGCGCCGGGGCTGACCCTGCCGCGTGTGGCGCCCCCATCCCCCGGGGCCCCGCCCGCTCCCTGATCCCTGCGTCCGCGGGGTCACGCGAGCCCAGCCGCAGAGCCCGCGGTCCGTGAGCAGGGTCCGCACCAGCTCCCGCGCCCCGGCGCCTCCACCAGACGGGGGGTCCCCGCTCTGGGAGTTAATCTCAGGTGTCACCGTGCCTGGCCACAGGGCATCCAGACTTAGCTGTGTTTTTGCCTCTCTCCGTGAGGGTGTTTCTGGAGAAGGTTTGCATTTGAGCCAGTGGACTCGGTGAAGGAGACTGTCACCCCCCACCCATGTGGGAGGGTGTCTGTCCCCCGACTGCTGAGGGCCTGAGCAGGACACAGGTGGGGAGAGGACCCCCCCCCCCGGAACCGCTCATCCGGTCATCACCTCACGCACCGTGTGCGCGACCACGCTCACCTCCATCCTCCGGCTTACCCTCCCTCTGGAGAATCCTGACGAACCCTCGCCCTCTCCCCTGGCCACACTCTTCCTGTCCCCGCCCCTCTCCAGAGCGGAAACCACTCTATCCTGTCCTCATGCCTGGCCCCACGATCGTCTTAACTCGTCAGAATAACGTGCTTTTGTTTTATTTAGTTGCTTTTCTGATTATGTTTCAAAACACGCGCCTGCACCGTGGGAAGCGCTGAGGAGAGTAGGAAGCAACGAGATTTAATTCGCTCTAAATGCCGCGAACCAGGAGACGCGCGCTGATACCCAGTCGCTGTTTCGCGACACGGGCCGGATGTGCCCCTCTGGGCGCCGGCGACCCTGCGACACTGACTCGCGTCTCCTGAGGGGCGGGCGGTGCCAGGCACGAGGCGCGTCGTGATCTGTGGGCGCGAGAACGTGCTCGCCGTGATGGCCCCCACCGAACGGGCAGGGGAACCGAGTCCGGAGGGCGACGCGGACGGTCCCGCGCACGGGGCCGGCGCGCGCTGGGCTGGGCCGCGGCACTCACGCTTCAGTGACCTGGCACTGCGCTTCATGCCGTGCGCTTAGGAGTCTTTCCTGTGCTGGTCGCCGAGATAGCACCGGAGCGACTGCAGAAGGTTCGGTCTCGTGGCTCCACGACAGTCCCGTGCAGCTACACTCATGCGATATGTTGGCTATTTCCACCACGCAGTCGCCTTAAATAAAATCGAAATAACGTGTTCACGCGTAAGTCCGGAAGCCCGGCCGGCTGATGCCTTCTCTCCCCCTGAACTTCGTTTCTCCGCCGGCTTGTCCGACAGCTGGAGGGCGAGCTGCGCGTCTCAGAGGCGAAGGGAGAAGATGCGAGTTCCCCGCGACCACGGCCATCGCGCCACGTCGCTCGGAAAACGCAGCCCATGCGATAAAACGAGGGACAATTAACACGGTATAATTGTTAGAAAACAGAAGACCGAGTTCGTCTTCCCGGTGACATCGTCCACCTTGAAAGGCTGGTAAATCGACCGGAAGCATCAGGATAACAAGTGTTCGCTGATGCGTCGCCTCGCAGAAACGACAAAGCAAGGTCGTCGGTTTTACTCTGTCTCAGCTAACAAGCGAGAAACGCGACCGGAAGATCACATTCACAGCAAACACGACAGCGTAACACGTTTGAAACCAACTGAGTGAGGCGTTTCTAGGATCAGTATCACGCTAAATATAAATTCGATTTTAGGCTAAATAATTAAATGAGTGCCGTTGCTGGAGAGGAATTCACAATACTCTCAAGATGCCCGTTCTACCCTGATAATTTATGCATTTAATGAATTATAATAAACAGCAAGAAAGATTTTTTTCTTTTGCAATTAGACGCAGTCTTTTTAAATTCGTGTCAGAGAATGCGTCGATAATAATGGATAAGAAAAGTGTGGAGATTAAAATCTGAGAAAACTTTGTTTGTAAATGATAAAATTAAAGACGGTACGGAAGCTGTGCAGCGAGGCTGCTGAGTCAGCTCAGAGGGGACGCGGGGACCGGGCCGCGCGGGGCCCAGGCTGTCGATCGGCGTTCGGAATATTAACACATGTTCTGGCCTCTCGGCTTATGCGCACGAACGAAGCAAAGCAAAACGACACACATACGCAAAGAAGAGGGGACATCAGCACCTCCCCGGACCGCGGCTCATGTTGAAAACGAAACCGAAGAGAATCCCACATGTCCACGTGTAGCTCACAGTCCCAGGAGACACTGACTATAAAAGCAAGGAGAAGCGATCACGTCCTCAACCTCGGATTTAACTGCAGAAGAAAACAAAACACTTCCTATGTAGAATACGCCGTGAGAGTGGAAGGGATACCATACAATTGGCAAAAATACTGCCGTACGAGACAGAAAACGTCCATCTCTTTATGTGTAAAGTTAACTCACTAATCCTCACAAAAACAGAATAACAAGCCATTCGCTAGAATAAGCAATGACAAAAGAAAAATTAGAAGTAGGTAATACATATAGAGGGCCATGTTCAAACTCATCGATGATCAAAGGAATTTAAGTTTAAACAGCCACGAATAGCGTTTGCGAAAGTGCCACGCTGAAAACATGTACATTTTAAAAAGTTTCCAGAGCTGCTGAAATGCAGCCCGGAGAGTATCTGAAAGTCTGAATTGACAAGATGCTCCTGGAAGATAAGCTGGCAACGGGTCTATCGAAAGTCTTAGGATACTACATATCTTTTAGTCCAGCAATTAAACGCGGGCTTCTTTGCTCGTTGGTTCAGATAAACATTTACTGCACTTGCCCTATGTTAAATTTCTTCCTGGGGTTATTCCGCTTAATGCTCATGCACCCTGCGAAGGACGGCTCGTCACCACAAGGCTGCAAATGTGGGGAGCTGGGGCAGAGGGGGTGAAGAGCTGGCGTCCTCAAACTCAGACCTCGCCGCCGCCAGGCGCGGGACACGGGCCGGGCTCCTCCCTGCTCCTCCCTGCCACGCGCACGGCGGGCACACGGGCTGTCGCCTGGGCTTCGTGTGCAACAGGAAGGAGCGGGGAGAGCGGGAGCGGGCTGGCGAACTCAAATGCATGCAACGCGACAGGCTCGGGTTGCGGAACTTCCGAAACGTGTATTTTCGAGTAAAAAAAATTGCTTTTTAGTCTTCTGAAAAGTTAAAAGAAACAATATATAGTGAAATAAGCACAAATGCCACCAAAATATTGGTCGTGCTGAGCTCCAGCGAGGTGGCAGTACGGGTAGCGTGTGTGTGTGTGGGGGGGGGGGGGTTCAAATTTTCTCAAAGGAGAATGTAGTGCGTGTGAAACTGCACACACATGTGTAAGAATGAGCAGCGGCGGGGCCGGCCCCGGGTTTTGCCCAGCAGACGGGGAGCTGGCCCCGCGGAGCCAGCAGAGCAAAGAGGACCGCCATCCGTCCTCACGGGAAGGGAGAGCAGGCGCGAACCCGAGAGGAGCGGTGGCCAGCGCGTGGCCTCGTCCTGGGAGTGACGGGGGCCGTGGCCCGGGACCACGAGGCTCCCCCGGCGGTGGCCTCGCCCCTGGCTACCGATGCTTCCGGGAGATGCAGATGCGATTCTGCCAAACGCACCAGCATTCGAGGAGTCAGAAACCTGAATTCGTATGTCAGGTTCGTGTGCAGCATTATATTCCCGTGGTTTTTCGAAACGGCTCGCGGCCACACCGAGAGAACCAAACGCTCCTCCAACGGTTCGATGGTGCCGACTCCTCTGAGACGGGATCCGATCAGCACCAGAGGCCACGTCGTGGGGACACACGCTCCTCTCATCCTGCCTCCCCCTCACCGTTTTAACACTAACAGTTCATATAATACAGATAGTCTGCTTCTGATTCTAGCAAGAAAGTCAAGCAAACAATCTTAAAGCTTTTACAAAAAATAAGGAAAAGAAAATATATGAAATAAGCAACAGCGTCACAGTCTTGCCCTCGTTTAAGGATCTTACTTTTCCAAATTTGAAAAATAGGCATTTTTTTAGGGCATCGGCATAAGAATCTAGGAGGAAGTAAGCACAAAAATGTCCCGCCTCACATCGAGTTGGAAACAAACTCGGCGCGCGCATTCGAATGTGGCGTCATTCAGATAACATGGTCCTTCCTGCGCACCGTGGTCTCCATCAAGGGCCGTTCTAAAAACGGTAAAAGCTACTCGCCCATGAAACTCATTATGGAGACATTAAAATAAAGGATTGGAGTGACACGGCACTGCATGTTATGAGGAACTACTCCTCGTCAAAAGTACAAATAGCAGCAGAAAACAAAGCCCGACTCGAATGCAAAGCTGGGCCAGGCACTCGGCACGCACGTGGCCTTGATTTCCCCCGGTCTGTTCATTCCCCGGTGGCGGAAGCAGACGGGCAAATGCACATTTGTTTCCTGCACACTATTCTGTTCCGCAGACACCCATTAATCTGTTTCTGGGGTGACTGCCAGTGTCTGGCGGCCCCGAGACAGGCTCCCGAGACACCCGATCTGCCTGCGCTGCCCTGAGCCGGGGCGAGGGGTGAAAGCCGCGCCTTCCTCCGCGGCGACTGCCGCCGGCGGGGTCCCTCTCCACCGCGCCGCCTGGAACAGAAGCGCAGCCTCCAACTCTGGTCCAACGCATTCTGTTTCACTTCCGCCAGGAGCCAGCATTCCCTGTTCCCCAGACGACCGGCTGCCAGCACCCCGAGCTGGAAACGGAGCTCCCCTGGTGTTCCAGCGGCAATCCGAACGCTCACCTTCCGTCCTCAGGTGACCCTGCCAGTCCCGCCGGGGGAGAGGTGAGATGGGGGGCAGTGAGACGGGGCAGGGGGCAGACAGGGGTACACACGGGAGAGCGCAGGACTGAGCCCCGGGGAGTCCCCCCGGGGGCAACGTCCTCACCCCTGGCACCGCTGACTAGGGCTGAATATTTCTTCACGCTGCGGGCAGCCCTGTGCTCGGCCGGGGGTCCAGCACCCAGCCCCAGCCTCCACCCACGGGATGCTGGTACTGGCCCCCCAAACCCCCACCCAAAGGTGTGACGACAAGAACCCCACACGTCCCCTGCTTTAGTGACTTCCAGGCGGGCCGGAGAAGGGAACGCCGGCGTGGAGACTAAGGACACGCCAGCGAGGCGGGCCGGGCGAGCGAGCGGGGACGGCGGGTGGCTCAGGCCCGGACGGCGCAGGCCCGGAGGAGGACGCAGGTCCGGACGGCGCAGGCCCGGAGGGCGGCTCAGACCCAGACAGCGGCGCAGGCCCGGACGGCGGCTCAGACCCAGACGGCGGCGCGGGCCCGGACGGCGGCGCGGGCCAGAGCACGACGGCGAAGTCTTGCTGGGCTGCTCCGGCTTCTGGACGTGAATAAGAAACAGGCCAAATTAATGCGAAAACTACGTCGTGTTTACGCCAAAGTACAGAGATGCCGGGCCTCCTGCCGTCAGCCCGAGGACCCCTCGGAGGACTCCGGGCGGTGCGGGGCCCGTGGGTGACCCGCTCTGCACTGACGGACGGAATGCAACAGAGCAGAACTGTCCCCACGGGGAAGGGGTGCTCGCACGCCTCCCCCCATCGCGGCTCACGCCTCTGCAGGCGAAGGGACCCAGGAGAAAGCCTTTCCTGATCAAAAAAATCAAATCACAGAGATGCAGGGAGGGAAATGAATATTTTTCAGAAAACACAATGTCACATTCATTCCACTTTCTGCGGCTTATTAAATTCCCTGCTATAGTAATTACAGTCGTGCGTCGTTAGAGACGCACCAACACCGCAGGAGCTTATTACCGTCGGAGAGCATTACGAAAACTACAAAATTCTGCCTACTGGGTCACACAAGCAAAAAAGTAAGTTATTAAAACGCATGTTCAGGAATCTCCTTGGGCCGAGTTCTAAAGCCGAGGAGGAGCCCGGCCCTCTGATGTTTTCCCGGATGAGCCTGACCAGCACATCCTGGCCTCGCCGGCCGGTCATCGCACATCCTCGCCCTCTTCCGGAATGCGGACCGCGTTCCGAGGGTCTGTTTCTTACGATACCTGGAACGTGGAAATGTTCCTTAACCTGGGCCGCGCTGTGTCTCACTAAGGAAGGTGAGTCAACGTCGACGTCAAATTCTCCACTGCCACGAAGCGGCGCTCGGAAGGAACATGCGTTGCGGCCAGAGTCGTCGGGGGCCAGGCCTTGCCTTTGGGACCCGCTGGCCCCACGAGGAAAAGGGGCTGCACCCCGCGGAGCCCTGGGCTTCCGCGACACACAGTGGCCACTTGGAGGGAACCAAAGTACCTTCAAGGGAGTGGCTCGGACAGGTGCTCTCAACCAGGACGGGAGCCAAAATAAAGATGGTTTCGCCCAATAGATGCAGACTTTGGTCCGGCTGATCCGGGGGAGCCCTGAGCCGGGAGCCGAGGCTGCGCTGACCGTTCCCTGAGCCCCTGAGTGACTCACGTGCACGTTTTGGGACCCAGGCAGAATCTCAATGAGGTCCCTGCCCAAGTAAGAGCAAGTCCCCAAAACAGTGGTCCCCAAAACGCTCATGGACATAAACATTCAGATTCCCGGGCACCACCAAAGCCCTCCTGACCAGAAGTGGGAGGGGCGTTAGAGGCTGGGGGAGGGGCGTCGGTTCTCGTTATCGCAGGGACTCGAACATCTAAAACTTCTACTCAAAGCTGACGAGCACATTCCTGGCTAGGAGTGGTTTCGGGTACTTTAATAAAAATTTTTACATTTCTCAGTGCAAACTCAGGCTTTTTAGATAAATTCTCTGAGGGAGAGGGAGCGCATATTTATTTGAAAAAATGTTCATCGCTACATCTGACTTGCAGTGCCGGTCAGAACCGGGCTCCGCGGGGATGGGCAGTTGCTTCCAGAGCAGAAGATAAGTCGGCAGACCCAGCTCCATTTATCCTGCGGATTTCAAGTGCCAGATAAGATGTAGCTGCCCAAACGCGGGGACTTCAGCACCGCAGCTCATCCCTACATCCCGACGGTTTGCAGAAAGCAGATTTCCAGGGACGTCTCCTCACTTTTCTGGGGAACTGTTTTTCTCCCGAGAATTATGTTTTCAAATTAAAAATACTTCCCCTCCCCACCCCCCATGGCTTATTTCTGTATAACTGAAAGAAATGGGAAATTTAGAGATTATCATGCTCTATTAGTTGAACCTTCAAAATTCTGGTTTATTTATTTTGCTGTTGCATTAGCCTTTTAAATATGACGCCATGTCTAATAAAAATGAATTACAAGGTGTTAATACTGTTGATGATTTTTTTAGTAGATGACCAGGCAATTAATCTGCAGTAAAAATTAAGAATTGGAAGCCAGACATAGTAGATAGATGGGTAAGGAAAGGCACAGTTAATTGTAAAATTTTGCCAAAGAAATTCTCAGCCTATCTCCCTAGATATTCTAGAAATATCTAAAAAACATTTCCAGTGAAGTGAGAGTTTACATAATTCATATAAATCATTATGTTTTAGTTTCAGAAAATAGAACACTTTTTCAAAAAGAGTTCATTTTTATTTAGAAATTTTAAAAGCACCTTATTCCTTAGGTAATTTTATTTTAATATTGTAATGTTATCGTGTGTTTTAGAGATAATTTAATCTGTGTATGACCAATTACTTTACACATGTCGGTAAGTTATCTTATTATAAGTGCTGCCTAGTAAACTAGAAATCTATGTATGTCCATGTGTATGTGTGTGTATACACACACATATGTATGCATATATATGTGGGCCTCTATTTATTCAATTTAACTCAAGTTTTAAGGCAAAGATTCATGCTCAGTCAACATATTCATAGAAAGAAATCGAGTTTTGAAAACATCAGCATTCTTCTTGGATTAAAAGTTTTTTTTTTAAAAGACAAATAAAAAAGAAAGATTATAATTGAATCCGAAAGTTACGACTAGAACCTTGTCAACCACCGTTTCCTCAACGGACATCATTACGCTTTGCCATTAGCCGAAACGACACCGCGTTCCCGTATAATCGAGGCAGCGACGTGAGACGGCGCTTCCCCTCCCACTCGCGGCGGACCAGGGGCGAGGCCGAGCCTCTCCTCTGGAGCAGCTGGCGGACACGGGAAGCTAACGCGAGACGGCTCTGATCACACGCTGGACGCCAGAGTGCAGGACAGCGGCCTCGTCAAGGGGGGCGGCAAGGTCCCCCTCGCGAGTGTCCCACGCCGCTGCCTGGGACGGGGCCTGAAACAGAGCCTGGCGCCCCACTGCCTGGGGGAGACTGGTTTCCGAGTTTGCAGACATCCAGGGGATCGCAGTTGGCGAGGCGGAGTTCTGGAAGGTGAGGGAATGAAGCAGGAGAGAGAGAGAAGGGGGGGCAGGGAGCGCGGGCGCACACACCCTTCAGAGGGCCCCTCACGTGAGGACCCGCCCAGGCCGGGGGCAGCGCCCCCAGGCAGCAACAGGAGACACCGGCTTGTGTGTTCAGAAGCTGCAGCTTGAGCGACGGTGGGAATTATTCCTGCTAGACCTCGGGCTGCTCTGGACTCACCCTAGTGGCATCTATGACAAGCCCCAGAACAGGCAAATTCAACCCTACGCCAGAGCGGAGCCCAATGATGTTTAAAGAAATACAAAAACATCCCATCACCAAAAAAAGTAAAATACGTGAAGTCTGGCATTCAATCAGAAATGATCGGGCGTGCGGGAAAAAAAAAAAAAAAGCTGAGAAAAAGGAGGACTCCGCAGAGGCGGCTTCTAAAGGCGGAGCGCGCCGGGGAGGGCCGGCAAGGTCGCCCGGCGCTGTGGCAGCGCGGCTGCTCAGAGGCCTGTGCGGGACGAGGAGAGAAGTGAAGACAAGTTCAAAAAACATTCAGGCTTTTAGATTAAAAAAGCAATTGGGAATGACAGCAGCTCGTGCGACGCCAGAAGGTGAGTGAGCCTGGTGTCCCGGCAGCAGACACCGTCCAGGATGAAGTGTGAAGCGTCAAGAAAGGGTAAACCGTGGACGGAGGAGCCGGCCAGCAGGGCGCACGGGGGCGCGGCCCGAGTCCAGAACGGCCCGCGGGGACGGTGGCCAAAACGCCGCCAGGTTTAGTAACAGCGGCACAGCCACAGATGCCAGGACTCAGCGAGCCCCGCGCAGACGGGTCGCCAGGAGCCACGCCAGGCCGCCCCGCAGGCCGCGGCGAGGCAGGGGGCGGGCGCGGGCGGGGCGGCCCGCGGGAAACGCCGCAGATGCGAGTCGCCGCGAACTCGCCGAGAAGCGGCCCATCCCAGAAATTCCGCGTCGTCAGAAACGTCGCCCACGACCGAAGGCGGAACGAGCCTTTCCGAGCCGGAGCCAAGCGGACGCGATGCGAAGATGCCGGCGCTACGAGGAATGGTGCAGAAACCCTCGCGGAGAAGGGGAGAGCCCAGGGGGAATGCACCCCCCCCGCCCCCCGCCCCCGTGAGAGTGGGAGCGGACGAAGATGCTCTGCATCCGGGCTTAAGCGCCCTCAGAGGGGACCGTTTGACTTAGAAAGAACCACAGCGTAATCCAGCATTTAAAGTACAGGTAAAGGGGAGTGGGCGGGGGTGGGGGTGGGGGTGGGGGGGCGTTGGCATGGAAACCCCTTTAATGCACGCGGTGCGGGCTGAGAGGCTTAAACGTGGACCTCAAGTTCACATACGCATCCCGTGAGCCCTAGAGAAGCCCGTTAGGAAAGTGGTGCCCACGCTAATTGAATTACGACAATAATCAATTAACACGAGGGAGGGAAGGCAGGAAGGAGGAAAATGAGATGGAAAATTGATGGACTTTTTCAACAAACGGTGCTGGGAGAGCTGGACTTGAACCGCGAACGTGACCTCATGCTCCGTGTAAAAATTACCTCCACACAGATTACAGGCTGCAATATGGGAGCTGAAAGTATAAAACTTTTATAGAAATAGAAAACATAGAGGAAAGTCGTACTGAACTTGCCTTCCGCAAAGATTTCTTCAACTGAACACAAGAAAACGCCAATTATAAAAAAGAAAAAAAAGTGATAATTTGGACCTCAACAAAACTTAGAACTTTAGCTCTTCAAAGCCACTGTAAAGAAAATTAAAATGCGAGCCAGTGATCAGAAAAAAATGGGAAAAAAATACGCATATCGAAGAGCTTGGATACAGAATACGTAAAGTGGACTTAAACTTTAATGGACAACTTTTTTTTTTTTTGACGAGCAAAACTCTTCAGCACACAGTTCAGCGCACACACTACGCGGGCGGCGAATGGGCGAAGGGGAACACGCCACTCAGCGCTCACCGGCAAACGCGTTAGAACCACAGGGAGGCGGCGCCTCGCACCCGCCCACAGGCTGACGCGGCTGAGGCCGTGAGCGCTGGCAAGGCCGTGGGGGGCCGGGGCGCCGCACGCCGCTGGGAAGCAGCTGCGCAGCGGCCCGGGACACGTCCGGCCGTTTCTCGTAAACAATCGCGTGTCCCAGCGGTTCCACGCCCAGGTATTTGTCCAAGAGACGTGAAACCGGATATGCACACGAAAGTTTGCAGGCGAATGTCCGTGGAAACTTGTTTTATGATAGCGAAAGGCTGAAAATAGCCTAAAGGCCCATGGACCACTGAATGAACAAACCGGCTCATCCGCACAGCTGAGCGCTAAGAAGAAACCGAACTGCCGAGATCACAGCATCGCGGGGGAGTCCGAACAAACACTCGGTTAAGTGGCAGTCGCCGGGCACAGGAGATCCCACACTGTTTGCCTCTGTTCCTGTGAAAGTCCAGAAATAGGCAGCGCCGCGGTAATAAAAGCAGATCTGCAGCTGCCAGGGCCCCGGGGCGAGGAGGGGCTTCCCGCAAAGGGACAGGGTGACGCTGGGAGGCGACACAACGTTTCATACCTACGTGACGCTCGTGGTTGAAACGCACTTGGTAAAACTCATCAAACTGCAGCGTGACCTTGGCGCCCTTCGCTGCGTGTAAAGAATAACTCCGGAGAGCGGCCCGGAGAAGGAGGAGGCAGTAGGACCGGCGGGGGGGCCGGGGCGGGGGGGGGGGTGGGAAGCGAACGCCACGACGGCCTCGGTTTTAACAGCGGCCGAGCTGCGACGGGGCCGGACGCCGCGCCCGGTCGCCGGCACGTGGGCAGCCGACCGACCCGTGCTCTCTCCGAAAGGAAGAGCAGCCGCAATCGCACCCCTGGCCCCGGCGGTGACGAGTGGCCGAGTCCTCACGGCGCTCCGCCTGCTCGGTCAAGCACCTTGCGGCGGGAGGGGGGCAGAGGGGCGGAAGGGACACACTGAGCACTCGAGGTCGTCAGCATCCGGGCCGGGCGGCCCGTGGCGAGGCTCTGAGGATGCGGATGAGAAGACGACCCAACTCAACGAGTCTGGGGCGGGAAACCAGCTGGCCGCAGACAACCCTCGGTCAGGCTCAGCGTCGTGAGAAAGCGAGCGGCGTCGTGAGGGCCTCGGAGCACGGGCCGCTGCTGCCGAGGCGTGGAGGGTCATCCGAAGCTGACCGGGGGAAAGCTGGCCGGCCCGAAGCCGAGGGAGCAGCTGGAGCAGAGGCCGTGGGACAGGAAAGGCCACGCGAGCCCCGAGAGGCCGGGGCGCCCGGAGCGGGGCACGCGCTGGGGCGGACGGCGGGGCGGGGCTTGAGCCGCGGCCGCCGGCTGAGCCCGCACGCGGCGACCACCGAGCAGCGTCCGAGCGGCATGCAAGCCGGGCCCGAGCCAGAGCCCCCCGCTACACACCAGAGAGAAAACGCGAGGAAAGGAGAAGGGCTCCTCGGCCGCTCCTGGCCAGCGGCGGGGGCTGAGAGCACGAAGTCCCGGCAACCGGCCTGAGTCACACGAACGCGGCCACGCAGCCGGGCGCGCCTGAGCCGGTCGGTGCCTCGAGTCGAATTCCGCACATGGGGACAGCGAAAGGATCTGAGACAGACCCCTAGTGTCGCTCCGGGCCAAGCCCAGCCAGGCCCCCGGAGGTCGGCGGGGACCTGCCGCAGCAACGAGAGCCCGGGGCACACGCCCTCCACGGGCAGGGGGGCGGCGGGGGGCCCAGCGGGCGGACACGCGCCGCCCCGGAGGGCTCATCATTCTGGTCGCGCCACGCGGGGCCTTCCTCCAGCTCCGGAGGCTTCTTTCCAGCCCACTGGCCTCCTCGTGAACTTGTGAGTCCGGAGCAAACGCCGAGACCGTGAGCCCGCCCTGGCGCGCACGTGGGGCCGGCAGACTCGAGGCCGGGCTCACGCGCCTCCCGCTCGGCGCGGAGGGCCGGGGCGGGGCCGCTCCTGGAGGCTCCCCGCGCTGGCGGAGCCGGCCGGCGGGCTGCTCGCCCGTGCGCTAACGGATGCCTTTAACCTCGGTGGCTTAAACCCTTGCCGCACCGCACGCACACACACACGTGTGAGTGCACACAAACACGCACACATGCGCGCGCGCACAAACATGCACACACATGCACACACGCACACACAAACATGCAGTTGCACACACAAACATGCACACACATGTACACGTGCACACACAAACATGCACACACATGCACACACAAACATGCACACATGTACACACACGCACACACAAACATGCAGTCACACACAAACATGCACACACATGTACACGTGCACACACACAAACTCACATCCAAACACACGCACGTGCACACGCGCGTGGAGAGCTTCCCCGTCTGACCCGAGCCAGCGCGAGGAGCCGGCGCCGCGCCCCGTGGCCGGGCCCAGCCGCCAGGTGCATGCGGCTTCGCGTCGAATCCTGCTTCAGAGGAAAGCGGGCGGAGACCGTTATTAACTGAGTCCGCAGCGTATTTGAAATCTCGACGACGGTCGGTCACCTGTCTTTATCCTGCCAGCTTCCGTTAAGCTACTGGGGCTTTTTTGTGTCACTTTGATGTGAGCTGCAAGTGTACTTCCCGTGAACGAAGGCAGACGAAGTGTTCTCACAGACCCGAGAGGCAGGGCTGGAAGCCCGCCAAGCCCCTGCCTCGGGGTCAACCTGCGGTTCCACTTAGACATCAGCCCTTCACGGGCGTAGCCACGGTGGACTCGGCTGGCAAACTGGGCATCCTGTTTGAAGGGCGCGTGGCGACAGCGTTAGATTTCCCGAAGTGCGTGCTATGTGTGGCAGGAACTCCCGGGTTTCTGCTCCGGCTGCAGGGCAGCGGCTTAGAGCAGAGAGACGCGGGATGGAACCCGTGGGGCCCCGTTCAGAAGCTGCCGCGACCAGAATGGCTACAACGAAAAAGACAGAAAATACCAAATAATGGTGACAGTGTGGAGCAAAATTGCGATCTCGTGTACTGCCCGTGGGAGATTAAATGTTGCAAGCCACTTGGAAAATCCCTTGGAAGTGTCCACACTGCCTGAACATGCACGTAATCTATGACAAAACAGTTTGCTTCCTAGGGACGCGCTTAACAGAAAGGCACGTTTCTGTAAACTAAAAATCTGTCAAGAGTTTATAGCAGCATTATTTGCAACAGACAAAATATAGAAGCAACCCAATTATCCATCAAAAGAAGAGTAAAGAACTCTATATTTTAAGGTATTGCAATAGAATGTACAAACCATTGAGATGCACGTAATGACATGGCCGTAGGCCAAAACAGTCCCGCTGCGTGCTTCCGTGACACGAGGTCCCCCAACAAGGGGGTTGGGTGACGGTGACAGGAGACAGGCGTGGAGCGGTGTCCGCGTTGGGGAATCGCCGGGGGCCGGACGCGTCCTGCAGGCCGCGCTGGGCTGACCTGTGGCTGCGGCCTGGCTCCCGCTCCTGCGTGGTGGCCCAGAGCAGATGCTCAGCGGACAGGAGTCAGGTGGACCCACGGATGGGGGAGAGCACCTGACCCGGGGCTCGGTCACCGTCTGTGAAGCGGGGCATTCGGAGGCGCAGGGAGACCCCCAGAAATGCCGCACGGCTCGGCGCCTGCGACACCCACTCTGCTCTCCCAATTTGCTTCTGAAGACGAGAGCTTGATCTACACACGCATATCGAGGCCTCCAGGTTTCATTAGCCACCTTTGAAAATGCGCTATTTCTCTTCCTTCCGCAGATCAATGCACAGTTATTGACGGCCTGCTGTGGCCCCCACACCTTTCGCAGAAGGGGCATCACGGTCAGCTGCCCTCAGAGGGGGAGGGTAAACACGGCCCCAGCGATTCCCCGGCCTGTGTTTGGACGCGGCTTAAGCCACGCGTGAAGCGGGCGTTGGGAGGCTCACGCGTGAAGCCCCGCGCGCATGCTGGGGGCGTGCGCCCTTCCCCACCGCGGGCTCGCTCTGACCTCAGGGGCTGTGGGGAGTTAGAAGCGGGAGGAGAAACCGAGAGCGGAGCGGAGGGAAGCGAGGAGGACCTGAGCCTCGGGAAGCCGTTACTGCCGAACCACGGAGCGCGCTCTGCGCGGTCCCCCGGGTGCAATCGGCGGTTCCTACACGCCCAGCAGCGCGCCTACCGCACGGACGGATGTCCGGCCAGTCAGAGGAAGCCACGGCCTTCTTTTCCACGGGACGCTTTCAACAGACGTTTGTCTGTTTCTGGCAGAGGGGTGGGGGGATCGACCGGAATGCAGGAGAACCCAGCGCCGTGAGCACGCGGTGCCCGTGCCGAGCCCGCCCAGGGACACGCGCCCGACCATCAAGACCGTATCGTTCCGAAGTAAACGGCTCTTTCCCCCCATTTTCAACTTAATAAAGATTTGATAAGTTTCCACAGGCAACCAGCTCACATCTGCATTCTAATTTGAAGTCTTCCCACGGCCTGGCCATCTGACAACCAGAGACGCCAAACAACATGACCCAGGTAGGTTTAGACTTAAGGGACCAGGAAGCCAGTGAGACGGCAGCCCTTTCCCTAAGGAGAGAAGAAGCAGGAGACTAAAGGGGGCTCCTTTGCAAGCAGAACCAATTGGAAGCATTATCTCACATAAAAGAAAGATCTTACTTACACTTAAAAAATGACTGTAGTTCACAGAGGATGCGTCCCACGACCTCAGCCGATGCCCGAGGCATAGAAGGCACCAAACCCTGCGCCGACGATGCATGCAAACACGCACGCGTGCACACGCGGTGCACATGCACACACGCGCGCACACACACAAATGCACACACGCAAACACACATGATGCACGTGCACACACGATGCACACGCATACATGCACCCACATGGACACACATGCACGCACACACACGCACGTGCACACACACAAACGTGCGCATGCACATACAAACGCGCGCGCGCGCACACACACACACACACACCTGTGATGAAGGCTGAAGGGCCTGGCTCTCCGGGGCCAGCGTTGCATACAGTAAGGGTGGCCTGAGCAGAAGCCCAGCCATGCCTCGGCCGTCTGCCTGGGAGCCCAGAGGCCACTAAGTGACGCATGGGAGCCGGACAAACGGATGCCTCACGCCCCGGTGGGGACGGAGCGGGCAGCACCAGGTGTCACCACACTCCTCAGGTGGCCTGCAACTCACAGCCTACGGACCGGCTCTTTTCGGAGTTTTCCATTTAATGTTTTCCGGACCCCGACTGATCACGGGTGACCGAAGGCGCGGGGCGCGAAGGCACAGACACGGGGCCGCTGCCCGCGTTCCGTACGTACTTCAATGTCGTGCCCTGGTTCTGCTGCCTTTGACATTACAGCATCATTTGACTCAACAAAGGAAGAGGAGACGCGGAAAAGGAAAGACAATCTCCGATTTCACGGGCAGGACGTCCGAGGGAGGAGAATGACTCTCCACTTCCAACGGCGAGTCCTGTAGTCACGCGGGTGGGGACACCGCGCACGGCAAGTGGTCAGAAATGAGACGCCGGCGAAAGTCACGGGAAACTCGTTGGCAAAAAATAAAATAAAATAAAATAAAATAAAATAAAATAAAATAAAATAAAATAAAATAAAATAAAATAAAGAAAAACAGCTGCTGGTTCTGAAGCGTGAGTGTAAGAATGATGACTTAGCATTCCGCCGGCCTCCTCGCCCACGATTCAATCCCAAACTTGAATTCTTTACAGGGCAAAACACGCTTTCGGCAACACCAGGCGGACGCGGATGCGTCTGGGACCCGAGCCGCCGGCGTGGAGGCCGGGGCCGAGCCCCGCGGGTGCCCGGGGCTGCGCGGGAGGGAGGGCTCCGAGGGCTGTCCTTCCTCTGCACGGCGGGTCTCTCCCCACGAGGCCCTTGAGAAACGTGGCCGCCTTGTCTTGCTGCTTCCAGAGAGCGAGCGGCCCCTCGGGGTCAGTCACACCTGGACCGATGGGCGTTTCAGTCACTACGCACCTGCTTCCTCTGAGCGAGGAAACCTCAAGTGAGGGTCTGAGCGTCCGCCCGCCCACCCGCCCCTCGGGGATGACGCGGCCGCGGCCTGCGCGGGTAACTGCCGCGGACAGCGGGCGACGTTGCCTCCTTCTCTGTCTCTTTCCCTCCCTCCCTCCCTCCCTTCCTCTTCCTTTCTTACTATCCTTGCCAGAAATGACTGGATAGGGGCCAAACGGCTGAAGCGAAGAGAAACCCTTTAATCCGGCCGGCGACAGCGAGCGGCCGGAGCAAGCGTTCTGCCCAGCGGACGCCGTTCGTACTAGGTGAAGACGGACAGGCCGTCTGTCCCTGTCCATGAAGAAGAGGAAAACCGGCCCAAGGCTGTCCAAAAAGACGGCCTCATTTTTCTACGTAACTGAATTCTTAAGTTCAGAAAAGTTGCCATCGAAGCCAGGAACTGAAGAATTAAAAACAACAGCTATAAAGATGAAGACCGGCGTGGTGAATTCTGACACGCTGCCTGACGAGGTGCGGAAAAATAACACGGCGAAGGGCCCGGGGCCGTCCCGGCCGTGGAAACGGGCCACGGCGTCCGCCGCGCTCGTGGGGTCGGCTGTGCTGGGATGCGGCGCGAGCCGGTGCTGCCGCGGGTGGCCCGGGACACGGCTCGCCCGCCCTCCGGGCTGCAGGGTGCCGCTGTCGCTCACATGACTGCGGATGCCGAAGCAATGGTGATGCCCGCGGCAGCCGAGTGTCAAGGGGAGCCCAGTGCTTTCAATCACATTGTCAAACCCCAGAGAAGCCGATGGATCAAGCATCTTCTCCACAATGCGGCTTAATTACCTGAGCGTGGGCCCCACCGGGGAGGAAGGAAGCGCCCGTTAATCACTGGGCCTGGGGGGGTGGGGCTCGTGAGAGAAAACGAGTCATTACCGAGCTCATTAGAAGCCCCCGGAGAACCCGTTAATCTAAGCGATTCCCAGAAGACTTTGGGGGAGAAAGAAAGAAACCTCTCATCGATACGTTTCAGACAAAGCTGACAGGACCCACTGGAATTTTCCAGAGCTCTGGGGTGAGCTCCTGTATTCAGAGGCTCCGAGACACTGGAAGGAGGCCTCCGGCTGGCGGTCCCTCCCCTCTTCTCCTGGCCCCGTGATGACCAAACAGGAGGCCGGATCGGTCCTCCAGGTAAATGTGGCGACTCAATCAAATGTTTGTGTGCAGCATTTCCGAGCATTAACTATAATTGAACGTCACCTGAGATAGGTTGGAAAATTCATAGTAGGGCCTGTAGGCAGCCAAGAAGGACATATCTAAAAAATCCTGAGTGGTGAGGAAACTCGCATAATATAATGTTAAACGGAAAAGCGGACTTAGACACTGCCCGTCGAGGATGTACGACGACGAGTCTTTACGTCATCACTATCGAACCCGCTAAAAACAAACGGGAAAGAAGAAACGAGAGAACGGGGGGGGGGGGGGAGGGGGGACGTTCATTGTCCGTGGAGCAACGCACGAGCAGGACGCTGAGCTGCTGAACACTGCGGAATCTGGACAGAGCAGGGAGGGGCGGCGGCCAGCAAACCGGCACCTCGAACGAACGATGGACGCGTTTGTGTGACGAACATATCCCAAACGCCGCGTGGATGCACTTTACTAAAAACCTCCCACCTCTCAGTTGACAACCCCTGAACTGTCCCCAACGACACTGGACGGTGCTCAGGGCAGAACAAAATCTGGCTGCTTCGTTCGCTTTAGTGCGTTTAATTTTCTAATTTACTGTTAACAAATGTAAACACGAAGATTTCGCTTAAAAAATGTAGGTCTCTGGCCTGCTTCTCTTGGAGATGTGACGAGGCGCTCCCCCCGGAACCCCGTTCCCACGTGGCAAGGACGGGCCGGGCGTTCCCACTGGCCCTTGGGATGGATGTCGCGCTCAGGTCCCCGCGTGACCCGCTCACGCGTGTGCGTGGCCGCCCAGCTCCTGGAAGCCGTGTTCTGCGTGGTGCTGGTGTGTGACCCTCTTTCCCTCAGCTGGGCGGGGGCGGGTCGATGGCCGAAGCTGAGACGGTCCCTCGAGCGACCTGGCGAGTGGGCCGAGGGCTTCCCAGGGTCAGGCCACCATGGAGTGTGGCTTTGCCTCCAGGCTCAGGGGACAAGCCGTAGTGAGGGAAGGCAGGCTGCTTAGACGGGAAACGGGCAGAGTTCTCGGCGCCCGTGTGGCCCCTGGAGACAGTCCCCAGGGCTCCAGCCACCCCTTCGGTTCCATTTGTGCCTTTGTTCTTATATTAAATTTAAAAAAAGGACACTTTTTTTTTTTGCATTAAAATAGCATGCCTGGAATCATCCCTTTTCTGCAGAAGGTAATTGATCCATTTCTCTCAGAGGCACAAATGCCGGAGAAAGACGCTCAGTCTGGGTGATTATCTTCTAGTGGGTGAGAGTTGGGTCGTGGTTTTTACTATCTTTCTTTGAATTTTTCTGTATGGCTTGAAGTTTATATAAGTTGTACTGTTTTCACCAAAATAGTAAAGCCATTATTCTTAAGTAAACAGGATAATCTAAAACTATCCCCAAACATAAAACATATACGGATAGAAAAACACTAGTTTTCCCAAAATGTTCCTAATGGTTGCCTGTGGGTGAAAGGATTATAGATTGGTTTTGTTTTTATTTTGCATTTTTTGCTGTGTGTTTTCCATACTGCTCGCAATTAGTATGTATTAACTTTACGTTTAAAATAACGAACGGCGTTTCTCAGATAAAGAGAGAAAAAGGGGCGAAGGCCGAGAAGCAGAGCCGCCTCGGTCCGGGCCGCCAGCCGTGCCAGGCGGGGAGCGAGGGGGAGGGTCTCTTCCGTTCTCTTGAATGATCAGGCTGATCCCTAATACTCCCGAGTCTCCCCCGAGCACTCATCTTCCCTTCTAAATGGCCCTGTGAAGATCAATAAATCTGTCCTTTTTACAAAATTATTTCAGCTTTCTTCCCACCTACCCTAATTTTATTTGGAGAGACCAGAAAGCCTCTGGAACCGCCCGCCCTCTTGAAGTTAATGTATTCATTAGTTATAATTGCCTCCGAAATGTCCTCACCAATCTTAGTCTCCTAGTTACTTAATGGCTTTGATTGGATGTAGAACACTTTTATCTGGGTTAATTTACTATTCATAGTACAATGATGGAGTATTCATTTTGCTACCCAGATTACAGCAGTAAATGGAGTTATATATCATCCACGGGAACGCTGCATGGGAGTTTAGTGTTAAAATGCCTTTCAGGATCCTTAAAGTAGAAAACAACATTCCTGCCAAAACTGTCATTTTCAGCATTTCCTGCCCGAATGTGAAGTTGTTCATGGCCTTCCTGTGAACAGGCCCCGGGGCCCTGAAAGCATGCTCTCAGAGCCGGGGCGAGGGGAGAGGGGCCCTCCAGGGAAGCGGAGATGAGCTGCTGGGCCGGAGGAAGCAGAACTCACGGCAAAGCCTGATGCGCCTGAAAACACCCTGCCCTGGACTTTCCCGGAGCCCTTGCTCAGCACCCGGCCTCCTGCCAACCAAGCTGTCTGGATTCTACCCAGCTCCAAATACAGCATCTCGTCCGGGCCTCCCCGACTTCTGATGCGCGGGCCAGGTCTCGGGGCCCCATTATGCCGGCGCCTGAGATGGGTCCTGAGTTAAGACTATCTAAATGTCGCCTCCCACCCAAACCCAAGGCACTTAGCCTTGCAGCTTGTGCCCGGAATCAGACTCCTGCACCTGAAATTCTTTCTAAGAGAGGAGACAGGCTCCTGCCTTTCCCACACAACTGAAATGTGCTTCCTCTAGCCCCGCCCCAGCTCTTAGCTCCTCTGGCTGAGACACCTCCTCTTTCCATCTGCTGAATATGCAAATGTCTGGAGATGGGCCTCTGCTTCCTCCCAGCCCAGAACATGATGTTTCCCGAGGCAGGCTAACTGCCCGAGAGGTTGGAGCTCTGCATGCTCCGGCAGAGGACCCCAGGCAGAGGGCCACGGGGCTGGGCACCCAGAGGGGCCCTGGGGACGCGGCTCCCACCTGCTTCCCAGCACATCCATCGGCTGCTCACTCCTGGGCTCTCCACAAACAGCTGGAGGCCCCGCTGATGCTGAGGGGGAAGCGAATGTAAATGAGAAGGCAGCCAAGAGCCTGCAGGCCAGGAGATAATCCAGCCTCTCCAGCGTCTTCAGTGCGAGGGGAACAAACTCCTCTGCGGAACCAGGTGACAGCGGAATTGCAAATAGCTTTTGTCGCGAAATGCCACGTGCCTTCCCCGCCAGTGCCCGGGAGCCGGGATTCTCTGGGCGTTTACAGAACGAACTAGCGCTGAGGGCTTATAAACACAAAAACGCACCCTGGTGCTGTCACAGGCCCCTCCTCACGAGAAAAAATTGACCAGAAACAAAGCAGACGTCCATTATTGGGGCAAAGTTTGCTAAATTATGGCACATCCACGCGAAGATCAGCATGCAATCATCTTTCAGAACTCTCTCTCGCTAATGGACTTGGCAGGGCTCCTAAACGAATGCACCACTCAGCCCGCCCTTCGGCGACAACGCGGGTGCCGAGAGGGGGAGCGGCACGTGTGCCCCGAGCGCTCACAGACTTGCACGGAGAAACGCAATCGCCACAAATGCGGCCGGGTTTGCCCTGAGGAGGTGGGGGCTCGGGAGATGTTTGCTTTCTTCATTTTGTTTTTATGTGTCGTTCTATTTTTTAAATAATGGACATGAATTATTTATACAATCAGAGGGAGAGAATTTCTGCTCAGTGCTGCGGGTGTGGAGGGGCCTCGGCCTGAGGGACGCAGGCTGTGCGAGCTGGGGAGGGGCGTCTCCCACCAGGAAGCCACCCAGGGTTCCCCACACGCAAGTGACAGAAACGGAGGTCCCTTCCGAGGATGTTCCATCCGGGGACTGCCGAGTGACCGTCTCCCTCCCAGGCCCTGCCCACGCCTTCGGCTTCTGCTCCAAGGATCTGGGGTCTGAGGCCTAACGGCCTGCGCAGACTCAAGGACAGCCGTCACTCTGTAAGCGCCGGCGCCGGGCTCCCGCTGGGGTAGCGATCGCAACGGACAGAAACATCTGTGCGAGCCGAGCGCCGGTGACCAGTACGCTGGGCGCCAGGACTCGGCTGCTGACCGGGGCTGGCCGCCCGAGGCCCTGGCCTGCCACGCAAACAGTGCGCAGGCCTGATCCGCACCCGGGGAGGCTGCACGCGGCTCCCCGAGCCCCTCCCCCGCATCCCCTGGCCTCTCCCCTGCCCCCCCCCACACCCTCCCCATCCTGGCCCCGCAAAATCAGCTGTCATGGGGTGGCCATGAGCCCCTTGTTGATCACAGAGAAACCACTGTGTCAGTCCCGGCCGGTCGAGGGGCCCCCGAATCAGCCTGCCCGCCTTGGGGAGCAATTACTGCTCTGAAGAGGCCTCTCGTGGGATGTTAACGGAGACAAAGGTTCTGCTCTGTGCGTTTTCTAACTGTAATCAAAGGAAAGTAATTACCTCGCAGAGGGAGTCACTATGCCCTGGCTTCAGGCTGACCTTTTGCAGGCGATGAGTACGGATTTCACGGGGCAGTCAACGTGTTAAGCGGCCATCACAGCCAGAGCACCCCAGGGGGGCCGGGTCTGCACCCCGGGATGCGCCCTGGCCGGCTAAGCGCGGTACTGACTCCTCCCCCGCCATCCACACCTGGCGGTGCGGGCAGGAGCAGGAGGCGGAGCCTGTGCGCGGGGCGGAGCCGCGCGGGCTGTTACCGGGCTGGCCGGCCATCACTGCCTCAGCGCTTTGTCCCTTTAGCCCTTGACCAAGACTCTAATGGAGGCCTCGGGGGGTGTCTCCACCCCAGAGTGACCCAGGATCCCGCCTCTGCCCTGTGCTCACTCCAGGAATCTCGGCGGCTTGCAGGACGCTCCCCGTGGAGCCCCACGACCCCCCACAGGACTCCCCTCCCCGGGTGCAGCTCACAGCTCTGCTGTCTCGCTGCCCCCCTCTCGCACCTGGCCCCTGGGCGGCCACCCCTGGGTGACAAGGTGGTGACGATGGCCCGTGTTCACGGAGCTCTTGTCACACGCCGCCTGTTATCACATCCGGGAATGCGGCCACCGCGGGCCCTGCAAACGCCCGCTGGCCACGCAGAGCAGCTGAGGCCTGAGCACGCGGGGCTCAGAGACGGAGCGGCTGGCTCGGAACCCTCACGCGCGGCCTCTGTCACCTCCCTCACGCGCATGCTCAGGACTAAGCGGTCCGCTGCTGGAGGCGGGGATGGCGGGCCTCGGCACCCCCCGAAGTGTCAGAGCCGTCACCCGCGGCCACCAACTGACCCTACATGACAGAGCGAGTCCCTTGTTTCTCATGTGACATTAAACTAGGCCACTGGACACAGCTCACCCGAAGCCACAGGGGGAACCCCCCCACTCTGCAGTCCCCTTCCCTCCCGGCTCCCCCACCCGTAAGACCATGTGCCCAGTGCCTGAACCCCTCCTCTGGCGGGGCAGGTGCCCTTCCCACCTCGGGGTTCCCCCACATGCCTCCTCTGTGCACCAGCCACCCGGCTGTCAGAGCTGGTGCCCGAGGGTTTCTCCTTGCCGTCCGGAAGCCCTGACGGGGTGGGGAAGTGGGGGCTGGCTCCTCGCTTCTCCATTTCCAAGCCCCGCCCCCCCACAGTGTCTGGCGCACTGTCTGACCTTGGTGGGCACCAGTCATCGATTTTAACTTTCTTTTGCAGCATAAACAGCCTGCAGCAAAGCGCTCAGGTCACCAGCGCTCAGCGGGGGATCAGACACACCGCGGACCCCGACGCTCCGCGGCAGCCCAGTGGGGACAGGCTCTTCCCACGGCGGCCGTGCGCTGGCTCCTCAGATGCTCACGCAGATGGGGAGTGCGTCCCATGGGGCGGGGCGCGCGGGCCGGTGTCCGGTCCGGCCCAGCTCTGGCTCGCACGTCCTCCGTGCGTCCCGGGCCGCCCCACGGGTGCACGCGGTCACTGTGCCCCAGGCCCGAAGGCGCCCATGGGGCGGAGCGTGCCCAGGAGCTCCCCGACGCTCGCACCCAGGAAGTGCCGCCCAAACTGGCGAGCCACCGGCCTCTTCCAGGGCGCGTCGTCACGCACGCCGGGCCAGCCGCAGGTGGCACGGGAAGGTGCCAAGTCCCCGCTGCGGAGCGCGGAAGGGGCACTGGCGGTCCTGGCCATCGGTTTTTCATAAACGACACACGTGCGCAGCGACGGGGCGTGTTCGAGGCAGCCGTCGAGTGCTTGGGAAGAACGATGACGATTTATTCTGTTGAATTTCTTCAGAATGAGTTCTGGGACAGATCAAACAAAAAGCTATAAAACAGGGATTGTAGGTAAGGGATGCCTGCTTGTGGCAAGGGAGGCCGGGGGCTGCTCCGCACAGGTCCCAAGGGGCGAGGGCGGGGTCGGGTCGAGGGCTGGGCTGAGCGCGGGTGGCAGGCGGAGGGGCTGCCCGCATCTCCCCGCACAGCGGCAGCTCCGCGCTCTGCGCCTGCTGCAGCGTAAAAGCCTCCGCTCCGCGTGGCGCTGACGAGCGGCCGGTGGCAGTGCGGTGACGCGCCTCCACGGCCACACCCCGCACCCCCAACGTGGACGCCGGCTTCACTCCCGATCCCCCTGGCTCTAAGGAGGGGGCTGTCCTGCGCGCGAAGGCTCCGGTTTCCCAGGGGAGGACAAGCTGGGGATGGCGTCTGGGTCTGGGGGACGGGGGCCAAGGTGGAGGCATGGAGACGCCGCTGGGTGTGCGTGGCCCTCCCCGCCAGGGGAAGGGGGCCCTTAAACGCTGCACAAACCCTGAAGGGACCGGGGGTCCTGGAGCGGGTCAGGGTCGCGGCCAAGCGTCCAGTGGGTCTGGCAGATCTTTGTTCAAATCTTGAGCCCACGATGTTCAAGCCGTGTGACCTCGGATGTCCCTTGACCTCTCTGGGCTCTGCTGCCTTCGCTCGCGACAGGGAGACGATCATGTCGCCGTTGGAGGTTAGAGGGCGAGGGGGGCGCCTCGCTCCGATGGCCGTGCAAACACCCGCCGCACTTCCTAGTCATCGGCCCGGCGCCTCTCGGAGCTCCGGGCGCTTTCTGGGTGCCCCGTGCGCCGCACACCGCAGGGGACGCCCATAAACACAGGTCGCAGTCGCCCATCACACTGACCGAGCCGCAGGGGGCTGCCGACCCAGGTCGCGGGCCGCGTCCAGAGCCGTCGTCGTTTGCGCGGAGAAAGCTGTTATTACCAGGGCTGGCAAAGGTTCACAGCCCTAGTCAAACGTAAATTTTCCCCAAACGTCCATATCCTCTGAATGATGGCACCGCTGATGTTGACTTTTAAAGAAAGCTTCCAAATGGAACGTTCCCAGATTAAAAAATAGCCTCTATCTTTATTCTCATGACGGTTTATCACAGATAAAATCTCCAAGCTACATTTTGGGAAGCAGATTCAATGGCAGGCCACAAAATTTATCTCCCAAGAGAAAGACAATGAAAATACATGTAAAAGTCACCGCCGTCAGCACGGAGGAGGGAGGGGACTCGCACACTGCAGCCTTCGCGGGATGAGGTCCGGCCGGGCGCCCGCGCGCTCCGGCCACTGTGCCTGCGCCAGGCCGGCAGCCGGCTGGACCTGGGGCTGCTCCGCTCGCTTTGCTGCGCGCCCCGGGGGTCCCAGAACGGATGCGGAAACGGGAGGAGGGCGCAGCATCCGGGTCCAGGACGAAACGCCACCCGCGGCTTTGCAGCGGAAGAAAGCAGCCGGCAGCGGGGCCGTCCCGGGGCGCGGGCCGCCCGTGCGCGCCGCCGTCCGTCCTGCTGTGCGCACATCTGTCCGTGCGCGCCGCCCTCCGCGCCGCTGTCTGTCTGCGCGCGGCGCGCGTCTGCTTGCCCCCCATGTGGCCAGCGCAGGCCTCGGAGCCTCCCTGTGGGCGTGTGCGATCACGTCCCCACTCTGCAGACAAGGAAGCCGAGGCGCAGAGAGGTCGAGAACCAGCCTCAGGTCACGCAGCGGGGGGCGGAACCCGAGTTCAGCTACAGCACTGGCCCCGGGGCCAGCGTCCTGGTCACTCCCCTCACACATGCAGCAGGCCTGCCACACGTGTACGACCGTCCCTTCCCTCTCACACGTGCCGGGACTTGCATCTCTAGGACCCACACCTGGCGACGCTCCTCCCCCGTGCATGGTCCCTAACCCGCCCCCGTCACCTTTCCTTTTGCCTAAGACACGGGGGACCACAGACCCTTCTGCAGAGTCTGGTGAGCACAAAGGCGTCTGTCCACCTCCCCAGACGCGCACACGCCCCCCCGTGGGCCTCATTTCCAGGCCACAGACCCCACATCCTCCCGCGAGCCTCCCACCCAGAAGGCACAAGCACCTTGGCCTTGATTTACCTTCTCTGTGCGAATTCACCTTCATGCACCCTGAGACCTGCCGTGGAGAAATTCTACTGATCGTGTTAGATTTGTTTTGCCGTCATCCTGATTCATATTCGAAACTGCGTTAAGTTCTGTGGGAGAACACCCATCGAAAGCTTCTCAAGGGGGAGAACCCGTTATTACAGCCTCAGACCCCACCTCCTTCTTTTTTCTCCCCCACAAGCTCCCTCTACTCAAGAAGGAGCCTTAACTAATTGGATAATTACCATGCCAATGAAGGGGGCTGGAATTCAAGCAGCCAGTCGCAGGCTCCGTCGTGGAGGCATTTCCGGGGACCCAGGCTGCAGGCAGGGCCCCTGCCACCTGCAGACCCGCTGGTCTCGGAGGGACCCGGAGCGGAGTCTGTCCCCTGACCTGCTGCTTGAGTTGCCATCGCAGGGCTCGCCCTACCGGCTGTCACGTCCAAGTCAAACACGTTTGCTCGGAAGCCCAGAGGTGAGCGCCGAGCCCAACCCGGCGCCGGCCAAGGGGAGAGCCGCTGGGGGCCCCTGCGGGCGCAGTGGCGGGGACGCGCACTCTGCTAAGTCGCTGTTGTCGGGAGGACTCCCGTTTGGCTTCTGTTCTGGAGCCAGGTCTCCTCTTTCCCTGTCCCATCTTTCCCGCGTTGTGTGACGGCTGCCTTCCTGCTAAATGCGTAGCGAGAGGCCGCGACTGTGGCCTGAGCCTGGATAAACCGCCAAGGGAGACGGAGCCGATTCGTCTCCCCCGGCGGCAGGGGAGAAGCCGAGAAGCCTCCCCACCTGCTCACGCTCCATTCCCCGGGGCGCGGGGCTGACGGGCTGCACCTCCCCTCATCTCGAATGAGGGACGAACGGCGGCTGAAGCTCAGCTTTTAACCGCTCTAGCTCGAGCCGGCTGAGCTGTGAGCGCGAAGGCGTCTGGACTGGGAGTCCAGGGGAGCACCGAATACCGGTGACTCCGAATCGAGTATCGTCACTTCTCCAGGGAGCCTCGCGAGCCCACCAACCAAATGCCACCAACCAAAGCATCGCGTACTCAAGGGGAAACAGTGTGGCTGAGGGACGGGGGAAGGTCCCCTGTCGCTGAAGAATCCCCCACTCCTGTAGGATTTGTAACAAGACACCCCTGGGCCTCAGATGAATGAGACTCCCAGAAAGAAACCGCATTTAAAAAGGGAGCGTGAGCCACCACAGGTGGCCACGGGCAGCGAAAGCACCTTGAGGTTCGTCCCCAGGCAGGCAAGGCATCATCAAAGACAGCAGGGTGACAGCAGCATCCCTACAGAGCCCTGGAGAGACGACGCCTTTGCAGCCCAGGGCCCCCTCCTGCTCTCCGCGACACGTAAGAACCTGCCCCTGTACCGATCTCTCACCAGGGGAGTAATGAAGAAACGGGACCAAACCTGCGAGTCTGAGTCCTTACACGAAGAGACAGAACGTGACCACCCTCAAGTGAGAACTTAAAATACTCCTTGAGACTACGCCCAACGGGCCGGACTACGATTCCCTCACTTGTTACACAGCAAACGGGGTCCGTGAGGAAGGCTGGGACGGTCGCACACAAAAACTAACAAACAGCCCTTCGCGTGTGGGCGGGGTGCAGGCAGGCCTGGGACCTGGGCCAGGCGGAGGCCGACCCGCCCGGAGGAGGGCTGAGGGTGACGGCGGCTGGCTCAGCAGACGTGGGCCGTGTCCTTGAGAACGCGGAAAGGGCGCGTGGCGATTCAGAGGTGATGTGGGCGCCTCGCCCTGGCCTCTGGCACGTGAGCCTCGCCTTCCCGCTGCTGCGAGGAAGCTGGACCTCCCGGGGTCGCGGCCGTGCGCCCGTCAGGCTGCAGGGAACGTGCAGCACGTGGTGGGGACCAGCCCCACCCTCCACCCCCGCCACCCCGCCACCCCGAAGCTCACGGGCACCGCTGTATCCAGAGACAGAGCCTCTCGGGAGGGGACGAGTCGGTTAAGTGAGAGCACATCGGTGGGGCCCGGTCCTCGCCGGACGAGAAAGACACGGGAGTGGGCGCACAGAGGAAAGCCGCGTGAGGGCGCAGGCAGGCGGCCACCACACGCCAGGAAGGGGGCGTCCCCAGTCCTGAGCCTGACCCCGGCTTCCGGCCTCCCGAACGCCGAGAAGCGGACGTCTGTCACTGAGTCCACGGTGTTCGACACAGTGGCCCGAGCCGACCGAGACGGCGGGCTTGCCCGAAACCCGTCGCCGCCTCCTCCGGGCCTCGGTACTCGTCACCAGCCTGCACGAGCACCCCAGCTCAAGGCGGAGCCCCCGAACGGTGTGTTCGTTCTGAGGCGGAAAAACTCCCCCCGCTGTCCACGGCGGAGAGGCGGGCACCGAGCAGGAGGCTGCGAGCTCCTCATCCGGACTGGAAATGAGCAATCAATATGCTAAGTACATGCAAATGACATGCAAATCAGCTCCTAACCTTTCGGAAGGAGACGCCTGCACCCTTTTCACTGAGAGCACCCTGCTGCGGAGGGACCTCGGGCGGGCCCTTGCTGCACCTGCAGGCTGTGAGCTGGGGAGTTAGGCACGCGAAATCGTTTTTTAAAAAGACTCCGCAGCCACAAACAGAACGTTTCCATCTTTTGTAGCTGAGCAACCAGGGAGCTGTGCACGCGTGCACACATACACACACGCATGCACGTGCACACGCATGCACACACACGCTCCTGTTTTCTATCTAACCTGTTACCGCAAAAACAACGAGCCGCCCAGGGAGGCTCAGGGCGGAGGAAGAGGGCCATTTCAGTTGCGTCTGTGAGGAAGGGCCGCCATCGGCTCCCGTCTGCGGGTTTCAACCACACACGCCGCCTGTTCCGCCGCCCCCCTCGCCGGCCGAGCTGTCCGCGGTTGACGGCAGGGAACGCTCGATTTTCAGCCTGACGACCAGCGCCGAGTGGGAAGAGGAGGAGACGGTGTGGGCTGGGCCCCCGGGGCGAAGGAACCAGAAATCTGGGGGAAAAATGGATCAGGAGAAGCTTCATCTTCTATGGCTTTATACCAAGAGCAATTACGGGGAACAAAAGCAAGCAGCACCCCAGGGCCGAGCAGCAGGTCGAGATTCACAGTCACCACAGCAGATCCCGTCCGGCCAGCGCGGGGTCAGGGCTGCCGCGGGAGGAGTTGCGCTGGACGTGCGGGGGCAAGGGGGCCTTTGTTTTCTCGCCGACTTCACTTGTTTTTGAAGACGGTAATAGGTAACTTTATCTGCAGCACGGGTCTGAGGTCACACAGCCTTGGTTAGGGGCCTGTCGCCTTACTTCAGTGTGACTCGGGGCAGTGACCTGGCCGCTCTGAGCCTCCGTCTCATCTACCGAGGGGCTTGATAACCATACAGCGGTGGCCCCTGGGGGCTGCCTTTAAGACGGACGAGCAGGTCAGGACCCGTTACAGCCACGAGAGCATGCGGCCTGGCGGACAGGGTGCGCCGAGCAGATGTCGGCCTCGTCGCTGAGGCCCTCTGCACGGACTGCCCCGCCCCGTGGTTAGTTTGTGCTCTGAGTCTGCTAAACGGCGTCACTTGGCTGTCGGGCAGCGTTCGGTCTGCTTGGCACTCAGGCTACCGGGGGCCATGTCACTGTGTCCCAGAGCTACGTCCTGCAGGCTCAGCCAAAGGGCTTCTCCAGGACCCTGGCAGGCGGGCCCCCTATGTGCCTAGCTGTCGACGCACCTTGTAGAACATTCCCTCAGCTCTCTGGGCGGGCTTCACGGCCAGACGCTCCGCTTTGTAAATTCTGAGGCTGGTCCAGACAGCCCCCACCTGCTCCGAGGCACCGGGGCTGTGGAAGGCAAACCACGCGATGCTGTGAATGAGAGACTCGCCCTCCACAAGCGCTCTGGACGCAGAGGCGGCCGCTCCTGGCCGCTCCGGCCCGGGCCCATCTGCTACCCCGTGGCAAGGTTCCCGCAATGAGGGCGGACCCGCCAAGTGGAAGCCGGCCGGAGCCCTCTTCCCGCCAGCTCCCGCCACGGCGACCACAATGGAGGAGGCAGGTGAAGCCCTCCTCACATCTAATTACACCTTCGCGTGTGTGGCAGCTCTTCACTTGGCAAACTGGAAGCGGCGGAGCTGGGCTTGATGACCGAGCGGGCGCGCAGGTGCCCGCAGCTGTGCAGCGCCAGCCCGGCTCCAAGCCGCGGCCTGCAGCTCTGCCAGAACACCCCATCTTCTCCTCGCGTACGAGGAGAACCCTGAAATCCTGGGCTTCCATCTCCACAGGAGCCGCCAGCCCTGAGTGTGGGCCAACCCGCTGCCTGGCAGAAGCCACGATGTGGGGCCCTGGACAGCCACAGAGCTTCCTGGCCCAACTGCATTTGCTGTTCTCCATCTGGCCGCCCACTGACAGAGACAGAATAAAGGCGAGCCCCCGAAACGGATCGCCGGGGCGCCCGTGCTCTGTCTCTCTCTCCCGTCCCACCGTGTGCCCATGTGTGCAGCACGTGACTCCCACTCACAACAGGGTTGAACAAGAGCGCGTTTCGGGAGGGTGGGGAGACAAAGGAGACAAGCAGGAGGGGCTCCAGGAGGAACTTCACGAAAATTCGGCCTTCCCTATGGAAGACGCAGAGATAGCTCCCACACGTCCCCAAGGAGGTTTGTGCGCTCCCCAGGCACAGAGCTATGTGGGGCGTGTCCACTGTGAATCGGTCAGTTGCATCTGAGGTAAACGCAAAACGTAGCATCCCGGTCTACACGACAGCATCCTCTGGGCCTCCCTGCGTGCTCGGTCCAACATGGGACATGGACGGGCCAGCCCGTCCTTGCGGAGTCACCTCCGGTCCTCACTGACACTGCCCACGCTACTGCGTTGGGAAGCAAGGCTCTTAAAACAGCAGCAGGAAGTTTCCGCGGGCGATGATACCTCCCCTGGAGGTCAAGGTGTGCCGCTGGAGGAGATCCAAGAGCAAGAGGAATGCTGATTTTGAGCTACAATGACATTTAGTTCTCACGGAATAACCCAGTCACCTTTGTGTCTTAATCACTCAGAGTCGTGTTATAAGATGCTCTTTGCCCACTGTCCATGGTCTGGTACGGAAAGGGACGTGGTGTCCCAGCTGACAGATGCCGGTTTGAACTGTGAGCCCCCGGCTGGCGAAAGAAAGTCTCCCCCTCATCGCGAGAGAGGACGGGCGAAGCCGGGATCGCTGAAGCTCTGGGCCACACACCGCTCTGCAAAGGGCGGGGGTCGTGCTGCTTCTAAGCTCCGGCCCTCGAGGCCGTCCTGGCCAGCGACTCTCTCGTTCCCTGCTGACCTAGGGCACGCTCCCTGGGCCAGACATGCAGAGGAGGCTTTCTCGCGAGGATTATCTGCACTATGGGTTTTGACCTCACGGCACATACTTATCTACTTCTTCCGAAAACGCGTCCTGGAGAACACGAGCCCACCGAGCCGGCGATCATGAAACTGGCTCCTCTCCCCAGCCCACGCTGCACGCGCAGCCGAGATTCAGGAAGGGCGAGATTGTCGGGGGGGGGGGCGCGGTATAAGCATAAGAAAAAAATACAAAGAGATATTAAAATGTTTGAATGCTGGGGCGGGGAGGCCTTGCTAATTAAAACATTAAGTGCAGGAGCGATGAAGGAAGCAAAGACATATTTGATTAGACAAAATTTTTAAGTTTCTGCACACCACGAATACCATTTAACGGCAAATGAAAGAGGAAGACATGTGACGTGCGTAATGGGAGAAGAATTGGTGCCTGAGATATATAAAATTTCCCATAACTCAGTAAGAAAAAATCACTCAGTACAACAGAGAAGCAGGTCACGGAATGGTCCTGCTCAAAACCAATCTACTTCGGACTTAAAACCAAAGCTTAACACTAGCTAACCTAACCAATTAATGTGGCCTCGTTTGCACACTAAGCCAACAGAGGGAGCCGCTGAGAAGTCACCCCCTGAGGGACACGACTCTGTGATGGGTAAGGGTCAGTGGCTCTGCTTGGACAGCCCGGCCCCCGTGAGGGGATGTCCTAGGAAGCCCACGCATGTGCTCCACCAGCTTCTCAGAGTCCAGAATACGCGTTGTGCTTCTTACAGCCCTCGCGGGACGAACATTTTCATTTTCATCCTGCTGTGCGTCATCTGGATGGAAAGACGTCATTAAATGACATCCCGATGTCTCCGATGGACACGGTTCTCGTCCTGTGAGCGGCGGTGCGGGTCAGCCAGCGCGCTGCTGGACCGTGAGCTGTGCACGCCGTGGCCAGCGCTTGACCACGTGCGTCTCTCTCAAGACGGAACTGTCCTCGACAGCGTCGGTGGAACCTGTTTTGTGGTCTGCCACATCCATGTCTCAGGAAAACAAACCCGTCCAGGAGAGCACGTTAGTGCTTTGGCCCTGCTCCCCACCTGGCTGCTTCTCCGCGCCCACGCCGCGCGCCGCCCTCCCCCGCCACGGTCTCTATCTTTTAGGTTCCTGAATGCCGAATCTCACGCCCACATGACACCCAAATCCAGCTGGAAAGTGAAGAATTAACTCTGTTTCCAAAATGCTGAATGGTTTTTCGGTGCCATGTGGTTAAGGCTTGCGGCGACCAAGCTTGGGAAAGAAGCCACGTGTGATGATGTCTCCAGTGTATTCCGGCTCCGAAACGCCGAAACGTCCGAGTCCCTCCAACAACCGAAACCAGCTAAATACATTATGTTTCAGCTGTAAGACGGGACACGGTCCGGCCGTTGCACGGGGTGCGGGGAGCGTGGAATGACAACGGGAAGTGCTCACGGGACGGACAGCATGAGGGCAGACAGGCGCCCGGACGTCCACTTGGCCACCAGTAAACCCACAGTGTGTGCGGCATGATAACGGCCTTTTAAAGATCGAAATGACGACTGCGATTGTGCATGCACACCCATAGCACATGCCGAAAAAGACCGGAAGGATCGGCGGTAAGAAAGTCCCCGTGGCTCCGTTCCAGTAGCAGGACACGGGCGCGTTCCGTTTTTCCCCGAGTGCTTTCCTGTGCCTGAAATCTTCAAGGGTGGATGAACGTTGCCTTTCTAATCAGAAGGAAAAACGGGTATTTAAAATATTGTAAAACAGTCAAGTCGCATAATAAAAACCGATTTCATTGCTAGGAGAAACGGGCAGTTACGGCTAAGCTTTTCATTGCGGTAACATACACAAAGCATAACACTTCTCATTCTAATCATTTTAGGGTGTATGGCATCGCGGCGTTAAACGCCTTCCCACGGTCGTGCGACCGCTGCTACCGCGCAGGGCTGGAGCTGTTTCGTCCCCCCCGCAGGGAGGTCCCACGTGCTTCGGGCATCCGCTCCCCGCCCCCAGAGGGTGTGCACGGCATTGTCACCACGACTTCGATGACCGTCGACGCTGAGCACCTCTGCACGTGCCTGCTGGCCACTTGTATATTTGCTGTGGAGAAGCATTTATTCGCGCTCGTTCCTATTTTTTAATTAGGCTTTAAGTCGTTTTGTTGCTGAGTTGTAAGTGTCCTTCATATATTCTGGATGCTGGACCCTTATCATGCATACGATGCGTGAAGTTTCTCCATTCTTTGGATTGTCTTTTCACTCTGATGCTCTTGGATGCAGAAGACTTTCATCTACCTTATGTTTTTGTTACTTATGCTTTTGACATCACACCTAAGAAGTTATTTCCAAATTCAAGGGTATGAACATTCGCCCACTTCTTTGTACCCGTTTAAGCCTTTAACAATCTCTCTTGGTGAGAGTCAGCCTTCCGACCCACGAACACGCAGCGTCCATTCGCGCGGATCTCACCGCTTTCTGTCAGCCATGTCTGATCTCTAGGTTCAGTTCTCCGAACCGCTCTGAGTTAACCCTGGTGCATGATGTGAGCTGCGGTCAAACTTCATTGTTTGGCACGTGATGTCCAGTTGTCGCGGCACCGTTAGTTGAAAAGACTATTATTCCTCCACTGAGTGGCTTTGGAACTCGCCTGGAAAATCGATTGACCACAGACGTACGCTTCGCCCCGCGCACTCAGTCCTCTTCTATCGCACACACGCCCGTATCAGGCCGGTGCCACACCATTTTGGTTACCGTAACATTACAGTAAGTTCTGAAGTAAGAAAGGGGAAGTCTCAACTTTGTTCTTCCAATTCAAGATAGAGTCGGATATTCTATGTTTCTTGAATTTTCTTGTGAATTGTAGGTTCGGCTTTTCAATTTTCACAAAAGCCATTGAGATTTTGATAGGGATCGAAATGAGTCTACAGAATGCTTTGGGGAACTGTGTCGCCTTAACAATATTAAGTCTTCCGTCCCGTGAACACGGGGCGCCTCTCTCAATCTTTAGGCCTTTAATTTTGTTCAGCAGCGGTTCGTAGATTTCAGTACTGCACCTCCTTGGTCAAAATCATTCCCCTTTTACTCTGTGTGACGCTGTTGTAAATGGAATGGTCTTAATTTCGTTTTTAGACAGTTCGTTGCTAGTCGCAGAAATACCGCTGGTTATATAATCTATAAATACAGTTTTACTTTTTCCTTTATAATTGGGCTATCTTCTCATTTCTTTTTCTTGCCTAATTGCTCTGGCTAGAACAATGCTGGAAAAATGGTGAAAGTAAGTATTCTTGTTTTGTTCTTCATCTCAGGGTGAACTTTCAGCATTTCATCATTAAATATGAGATGATTAGCTGTGAGTTTATCATAAACGCTGCTTATTACGTTGAGGAAGTTCTTTTTCTATCCAGTTTGTTTAGTTTTTCTTATTTTGTTTTTATCTTACTGGGAAAGAGTGCTGGATCTCATCGAATGTTCTCTTTCCCGCATCTCCTGAGATGATCGTGTTTTTTCCCTTCATTCCATTGCCGCGGTGCGTCACGTTGACTGATTTTGGCATGTCGAACCATCCTCGCATTCCTGGAATGAATCCCGTTTGGTCATGGCGCATACTCCTTGTAATACGCTACTGGCTTCACTTTGTTGGTGTTTCGTTGAGGACCTTTGTGTCTTTATTCATAAGACATATTGGTCTGTATTTTTCCTTTCTTTTCATGTCTTTGGCATCAGGATAATGCTGGCCTTGTAGAATAAGCTAGAGCGCATTCCTTTCTCTTCTACTTTTTGAAAGAGTTTGAGAAAGATTGGTGTAATTCTACTTTAAATGTTTGTTAGAATTCACAAGTAGAGCCACGTGGTCCTGGTTTTGTTCTTGTTTTGTTTTTGTAGTTTTTGATGAACGATTCAAACAGTTAAACTTTTAACAGAACTTGTGGATTTGTTTTAGGGTCAATAACTCATCAAGAAAAAAAGGCAAAAAAATACAAATCAATTATAATGTCAAGTGTTGGATGTAAATGAATTAAGTGCAATTTCAACTTTGAGAGGTCACTAGCTATAAGGCGGCCAAAATAATACTCAAACACTACTTCATCCCTCCTCTCATCGTGGAATGTAACATTTATCCCACTGGGTGCCACCTACACTCCGCCGGAATACCCATGCCGCTCACGACCCACCGCGGAGCGATGCGCCCCTGGCCTCTGGGACCCCTCGCCACCCGCGGGGCCGCTTACACGCAGGAGGCACTGCCTCGGTAAACGCCTCCCAGGCTGGCCGCCGACGTCTGTGGCCTGGCTCTGTCGCCGAAGTCGTTCGGTCGCGGTGGTTTTTGGCAGCCCCTCCCATGCAGTTCCTGATTTTAGAAAATTCTTTCTTAACAGTCCAATTCTTGGGCTTACGTTATTTTTAGTTCAAATATAACTATTTTGAAAATATATCTTATACCTGCAGCTGCAATGGGATTTATGGGAAATTCGACTTCAGTACAGACGCCAGACTTCCTGCAAAACAACTATTCCCCGAGACGCAAAACCCACTCCCCAAAGAGGAGACGGGCTTTCCAGCCAAACGAAGGGCAAGGCAAGGCACAACTCCTGGACGGGGAAATCAGCCAGTACGTTCGGAGGCACAGGGATCGAAGACGGCATCTCCCGACGGACTACATCTCGGCTGCGGGGTCACGGCCAAGCCACGGAGACGTTCTCAGACTCTGTTCACTCCTCTGTGACACGAACATGACAATAGGACCTAGCATGCTGGATCGTGGCGAGGACTGAGTGAGAGACACGAGACGGACCTGCTACACCACCGGTGGCATTCAGCGAAGTCACATGGCAAGTGGCGGAGGCGTCAGCAACGGCAGCAACGAGAGCTTCAAATCTCAGCGTTTTTCACACAGCAAATCTTTGCGAAGGTAAACCATTTTCTCTAGCACCTTTGACCAGTGCCCTGCTTCTCTGTCTGTGTACTCATCATTCATTCATTCATTCATTGATTCATTCACTCAGCAACGTCCAGGAAATGCGAACTACGAGGTGCTGTCCCGGCTTCCGATGATGGACCAGAACCAGGGCCACTGACTCCACTGTTCACAGCACAGACCAGTAAACGTATTCTGTTAGCAGCCAGTAGTAAATATTTTAGGATTCGTGAGCCACGAGCCTCTGGCACAAACACTTAACGCTGCCATTGAGCCACGTAACGCAAAGCAGCCACGGGCAGCGCAGACAGGCTCCGTTCCCACCGACCCTTCTACAGACACAGGCAGCCGACGGGGCTTGGCGCGAAGCCCACAGTGTGCGGCCCGGAAGTGCACGGCCTAACGAAGGAGATCGTAAAACAGGTGTAACGAAGTACGGAACGTCTCTGATGGCCTCCGAGAGGGTCGAGGACGGCTTCCCAGGGGAAGCAGCACGCAGTCTGATGTGCAGTGGCTGAACGGGAGACGGCCAGGCGTGGAGGGAGAGAAGCGTGTTCTAGGCAGAGCGCGTGGTGCATGCAAAGCCGGGGCAGAAAGAGGCGTTAGGGGCCCGAGGCAGAGACACAGAGGCGGAGAGGCAGACACAGACAGGAAGCGTGGCGCCCCTGAGCTCGGGGCGAGCGGGAGGGGCGCTGAGAGGGGAGGCAGGAGAGGAGGCCGCAGGGCGGCGGGGGGGCCAGGCCGCGAGGGCGCTGGGCACCGGGCCCCAGGCCGGGGCTCGCCCCGAGGACGGCGGGGAGGCCCGAGGTCGGACATGGGGATGGCGGGAGGAGTTTTCCACTCTGACTGCCACGTGGAAGCTGAACGAGCCGGCGCCAGGCGCGGGGAGGGTGCGGGCCGCACGGCGGCTCGGACGAGGGTGTCGACGGGGGGCTCCAGGCCAGAGACGCTCGCGAGCCAAACGCTGTAACGGACGGAGCGGAACGGGGTGAAGGGAAGGCGGGGCGCAGTGGCTGTCCCCGGAAACTGCCGGTGGTGCGTCTCCGAAGCCTGCGTGTCTTCGGGGTCCTCCGCCCCGGGGCCCTCTCTGACCAGCTCTCCCGGGGGAAATGGGTGCTGACCAGGCCCCTTGCGGCGCGGGCCCCTCGCTGCGGGGAGCACGTCTCTGAGGGCCGCGTGTGCCGTGGGCGGCTCTGCCCACTGCGGCCGCTCCCGGGGCCGGGCGCCTTCCCGTTCGACCCGATAAACACTTGTTTGCAGTCCCCAAAATGAGGAACGTGCTCAAGTGAAAGCTAAAAAGAGATCAATTAAAAGAGGGGCCAACTATTCCAGGAAGCTGACTTCGTTTTCGACAGAAGCGTCCTTTTTGACAGTGAGATAATTGTATGCCACAATCTCTTGGTTGTGCAGGACCAGGAACTAAAAAAAAATCACTGCGTGCTCATTAAGGACAAGAAAATAGATTTGCAAGATTGGCATCTCCTGCTTCAGAAGCATCGTTTCCATGTTCGTTATCAGCCAACGCGACAGTTCGGTCCCCAGGAATATTCAATGGTCACCCTTACCTGATACTTTGAGCTGGACGGTCCCCAAGTACCAGCACCAGGACACGCTCCACCCAGTCACCTGGGAGGACTTACCTTTCTCCACGGCCTCTGAGTCCCGAGGCGGGCTCCCGCTGCGGGTCCTTCAGCTTCCCCGTGGAGCCTGGAGACCTGAGGAAGTGGGTGGAAAAACAGAAAAAGAGAATTTAAGAGTAAATAACCATACTTAGCTTGAAAATAGCCTGGTGTGGAGGGGGCGGGGGGAGCTGACTCATAAACAAACTCTCAGAAAACCAATCTAGACCCAAGTGTACCCATATGAGCAGGAATGAGGGCAGATTCTATCACAGAAAACTGCGTCTTCACCAAATCATCAGAATTTGAGCATTTCCCCAATATATATACGTAGGCCTGTTCTCTTCTTTATCCTACTATTTCCTTAAATTTTCAACGTAATTTAATTTCTAGCTCATGATCGCTCAACTCGTCCCCGCCGGTAGACGGCAAATCACAGCAGAACAGACTGTAGCCGCTGGAATTCCACAGAGATGGGGCTGTGGCGGCATCAAAACCAGGCTAACATTTCGCTCTTTTAATGGGATTTGTGCTGAATTTTGATAGCAAGAGTCAAGTAAGAGATTTTATTTTCATGGAAACCCATTTCTGATGTATGACATTAATACGAGGCTACATAAACGTGACATCACGGGAAAATAAATCAAAATTTGAAGCCTGAAAGGGCAGTCATATTTCTTGAATATTCTGAATGTCAAGTTCTTGATGAGGAAAGGCGGCAGGATGGCAGGGGCCGTGCGCGCCGGGCCCGTCCGCGTGTCTTTGGCGTGTGTTACAAAGTGTAATTTGTTGAATCCTTATGTTTTCTGTCCCACAGTATCCAGTGGCATTTATTATGTTTTCATAAAACACAGCTCATGAAAGCGTCGGAAAGGTCACTGCTTCCCGGTTATGTTTTTTTAAGGAGGATGCGTTAACACGTGCTCCCCAACCAGGCGTGGTCTTAATCGGCGCGCGCCTGCCCCGGGGCCCCGGCAGGCGCCGGTCATCCTCCGGGAGCCCCCTGAAGTTTCGCTGGGGGTGCTGCCCTGAGCACCTGTCATGGGGAGCCTCTGTGCGCCCCTTCGTCTGGTAACGGGAAACAGCAGTGAGGCTCGGGGCGCCCAGGGGCCTCTTCTGAAGACGCTGGCACAAGGCCCTGCCACTGGGGGACACAGAGGTCGCGACGTTACCCCTCAACACCCTTGGTTAAAAACCGAAGAAATCACTTATCATCCTTTAGCTTAAAGTTTTGTGGCTTCGTGATGCTGTTTGACCTGCTCTGAAAAGAAGGAGGACTCTGCTGCTGAGTTTGCGGCGACCGGGAAATGCTGCTATTTATCTTACATTTTGGAATTCTGGCGAGATATTTTTACATGCTGGTCATCTCAATTTTAATTGTTGGTGAGATTTTTTTTCTCGACGTGGAGGATGATGACCATCTGTCCTCTGGTTTCACTGAAAATGGAGCAGGCGAAGGAGGGTGTCGTTGCTCCGGGCTGGCTTTCTTCCCGAAAGGGAAAGTTCTCTGAAGGCTTTCGCCGCCGGCTCGGGAGGCAGCTCCGGCAGGGGCCGTCCTGGTGGAGACAGGGCAGGGGCCTGGCAGGCTCCGGCACCCACCAGGTAGCCCAGCAGTCCCACGCTAAGGGGCTGGTGGGAACGGGAACACCGAGGGAGACCGGGGTGCGGGGAAGTGCGTGGGAGGCGGGTAAGGACAGGATCGGGAAACCAAGGCCAGGGACGAGGGGAGAACCCAGGCCGAGGGCTGGGTCACAGAGAGGACACCAAAGCCTGACCATGAAGAATAGGAGCGGGCGGGAGGCTCGGGCGGGCCAGGCGGAGACCTTCCGAAGACGCACGGCTGGAAATCAGGCGACTCGGGTCCGAAGATGCTGCCGCGCTTTCTGAGAGCTCCGGGCGCCCCGGCCCACGCCCCGAGCGCAGCCGCCCCGGGCTTCTTCAGCTGTTCTCGCGCTTTACGCTCCTGCGTCTGCGCCGTGATGCGTCCACTCCCTCTGCCCGCGTCGCTCCCCGGGAGCGGGCCCGCCCCCGCCTGGTCACTCCTCACCGTCCCCGAGTTCTCCGATGTCCATGTCGCGGCCCTTCTTCAGAGCCTTGTGAGCTCCGGGGGGTCCAGGGGGCTCTCACGAGACCGTCTGCAGCATCCTCGGACCGGAGTCGCCTGACTTCAAATGCCACGTCTTCGCAGGTCTCCACCCGGCTCATCTCGAGGGACTTTCCCGAGGAGCTCAAAGCCGTCGGCATGAAGGCAGAGGCAGCAGAGTCGGGCGGCCCCCGGGAACGGGGCGGGCGTCGGCTTCGAGACGCCTGCGCACCGACACTGCGCACACGTGGGCGCCGCTTGCCGAACTCTCTCAAGCTGGACGGACTCGCTGACCAGCACCCCCAAGCTGCCCCGCGCCACGCGGTCGGCACAAGCGTAGCCACCGGCAATTCAGAAACGGGTCTGAGCCGAAGCTGCCGGCCCTGGACCGGCGGGGACCTCAGCCGAGCACCCGCCCCGGGGCCAGTTCTGGCCTCAAGTGGCGTCCACCCCTCATGACGACGCTTGGGCCCCACGGGCAGCTGTGCCCGGCTGCGCCTCTCAAGCGGGAAGGAGGACTTGTGGGGATTCGGTGTGTTCAGCGGGGTAGAGCCAGGGAGCTGGGGACAAGTGTGTTCTCATAGCTTCAAATCGCTCACGGCGAAGCCTGACGCAGCTGCCCGCGAGCCAGAAACGAGTGGCACTGGCCCTCCGCGCGGGACGCGGGCCCTCTGCGTGTGACGTGGGTCGGCTGCTTCTTGACGAATCAGCCCCTGGTGTCCACATGCAAGAGAGGAGGCGAGTTCCCCCCCACCCCCCTGGGCGCAGTCACAGAAGCGTCCGTAAGAGCTTGTGCTCGAGGCCTTCCAGGAGGAGAAAACAGCGCTGCCTCCCGGGGTCACGGAGCCCGAGGGCCGGCCGCTGTGCCCTGGCGGCCCTCGGCGCGAGGCCAGACGCGAGTCACCGTGCCGCCCGCGGAGGACGGCGCCCTGTTCCCTGCGTCAAGGCGGTGCACGCCGGGCACTCCTGTCCCTCAGGGAACGGACGGGGTCTGCCGTGGACCCTGCAGGCCGCCGTGTGGGTTATCTCAGGGACACGGCGACGCCCGCTGCCCGTGGGCCGGGGCCGCTCCCCAGGGCAGAGTGTGCGCGCCCGCCGCTGGGCTCCTGTCGCTGTGGCCGGGCCTGTGGGGACCGACTGCAAATGCGGACCTGCCCTCGGGGCCCACTGCCCGAGATAGAGGCAACCAAGTCTCGGGGGGCAGAGCGTACTTTAGAGAAGGCCCTCTGAGACCCTTTGCTCATTTGCCTCCCCCGCCTGAGCACCCCGCTTGCTCTGGGGACGCGGAGCACGCCGTGACCCACGTCTTACCAGCGACGCCGCCGAGTCGTCACAGGGCGCAGGTCCCCGTGACAGCCCAGAACCACCGCGAACGAGTCGGGCACGGCGCGTCTTCCCCTTGACCCCGCAGCCTCCCCTGGAGGAAAGCAGCCAGCCCGTCCCCGGCGGGGAAGCTGAGGCTCGGGAGAGCGCGGGCGGTGGCTCTGCAGGACCACCCGGAGGCGTCCGCCCCGGACCCGAGCACGGGACAGCTGTGCTGCTCTCGAGCCGTCGCGAGAGGTACCGAGCAAGACACGCAGGCCCGGCTGCTGCGTGCCTCACGCGCGATCAGGATGCAGAGAGTAATAAAGAGTCCCCCCCCACCCCGCCCCACGTCTGCACAGGTAGAAGGGGGCGCACCTGTGCGCAGGCGCGTGCCTGCGCCGCTCACGCAAACGGACTTCGAAGGACTTGAATCGTATTTTTATCCACCAAGAGAGAGAATTCTTAGGTCTTACTGGGCTGTCGACCTGGCAAGAGGCTTTCAAAAAGATTTCCATCTCACCGGCACAGAGGAGGAATTTACGGTTAGAAGTCGTCTAAAGTAAATCTCCCAGATCCAGAGATCAGCATCGCGGAGACAGCGCCTGACGCTGAGTCGGCCGAGCAGAACGTTACGGCGCCGTGGGCAGGGGTGCCGGAGCCCTCAGCCTGGGACCGTGACTCTTAGAAAAGTGCTCGACTCTTGCCAGACTCTCAGGCATGAACCAAAAATAATTCTTCCACAAATGACTTTACCAGATGCGTAACTCTGACAGACCCTGGAAAACGACGAGGAGGTAAACAGTCCTCGTTTGCAGAGACGGCGAATGCAACGAGCCCCGGCGGGCGCTGCTCACATCGCATTTCAAAGCGTTCCTCCGGCTGACGGAGCCGCAGGCAGAGTGAGCGCATGGGTGCTGCCTCCGCGGCAGAGGGCCAGCCCCGCGGGCCGCCGCGTCCTCAGCGCATGGCGTTTGCAGCCTCGGCGGGCAGAAGTCCCTGGACGCAGGACACACTCCTCCTCGGCACGCTGCAGAGACCTCGGCCCGGCTCCATGTCGCTCACGGCTTTGCACACAGCTGTGGGATGGGAATTTTCTGAAGTCACCAGACAGGAAGAGAGGCAGTGAGTGCCAGGGGAAAAGCAGGCTTTGGCAAGACAGCGTGTCTCTGATGTTCGGACCGCATCGTAACGGGCATCCGTCGGGCTGACCCACGCTCATCCCGGGAGCTGCATGCACACGGTGCGTGGGCTGAATTCGGCTCACAGGAGTTACGCGTGGCCCATGCCAGTGTTTTCAAAACAAGGACATCTGGGACAGATATCTGGATTTCTGGTTCCTCTCTGAACAGCAGAACACATTGCCCCCGGAGCATGGGGCGTGCACCTGCTAGCCTCTCAGAGCCCGTGACTGAGGTCCCCAACACCCGGCCCAGCGTACGAAGTCACCCGCTGTCTGCGTAATAACAGCCCTGACTTAGCAGAGTGAAGTAACGCCAGTCATCTGCTCGCGTTAGGATTTCTCATGGTTGTGCGGGTGGTGGCTGCCCCGTGGGGTTCAGGGGGATACAGTCGCACCGTGGCTGGGTTGGAGCGAAGCTTCCACACTTACATGTCACAATGGCCACTTGTCCTTGACTAGAGCCTTGGCAAAGACATGCTGCTGGAGCAGCTCAGGCTGATGGACGGCTGCTTGGTTCCAGGTGCGAGTGACCTTGGAGAGAGCCCGGAGAGCTGTGTGACCCTCTCTGAACAAGCCTTGACAGTCACTCAGCTACGCTCTATTCATAAGAGGATTTCTGCATCTATTTTGATCAGGGACATTGGCCTATAATTTTCTTTGCTTGTAGTATTTTTATCTGGCTTTGATATCAAGATAATGCTGGTCTCATAAAAGAGAATCTGCAAGTGCTCCCTCCTCTTCCTTTTTTTGGAGAGGTTTTGAAAAAAATCGGCATCGATTCTTTCATTGTTTGGTAGAATTCACCCATGAGGCAGGATGCCATAAAGATGAGAACAATAGTAAATGACATAGACTAAAAGACAACAGGGAAGATCGACAAGAGTCAGAGCTGGAATGTTCGTTTGTTTGTTTTGAAAAGGTAAACAGAATTGACAGCTATAGTTAGGCTAACCAAGAACAAAAGAGAGGGGTCTCAAATAAAATTATAAATGAAGGAGGAGGCATTATAACCGACGGCACCAAAATACCAAGGATTATGAGACTCCTATTTACAAGCACGTAGCAACCAGTTGGGCAGTCAAAAAGAAATGCATGAACGTCTAGAACACACAATCTACGAAGACTGGATCGCGAAGGCACAGGAGATCCGAACAGTTCAGTTTCGACTAAGGAAACTGAATCGGTAATCAAAGCCTTCCCCAAACAGCCACGCCCGGGGCCAGGCGCCGCCCGATCGGGAAGTGCTGCCCGGCTGGTGGGTTTCGCGTGCTCGACCTTCCTACGCACGCGCCGTTCCCGGTACCAGCTCTGTGTCCAGGACCCGTTGTAAGCGAGAAACCATGACGAAGTTAGTGCCGTGAGACAAGCGCCGTGCAGTGAGGTCGTCAACCCAGTTCTGGGGTCTGACCCGGCGCAGCTCCGCGGCTCTGGTTTGGGCTTTCTCGTGCGGCCGGGAGTCATCGCGAAGCCGTCCCACGTCACACCTGTAGCTTGACGCCGGGCCTGGACTGAGGGGCACTCCTCTGGAAGGAAGCTACTTGCTTATCATTTTGCAAAGCAAATAATCATTTCTAATTGTCTTTGGATAATTTCGATTGTCACATATTTACTGGGATGGACTGACTGAATAAGAAAACAAAACTGTATCAGTGGATATGTCTGGATAGGTACTAAACATGTATACTTGGAGATATATGCTAGATCTGGAGTCACCAAAACTAGATCGGACTCCTCGCCCTGTCATTAACGCGGTGTGTAGCCTTAAATGTCACAAGCCAACCCAGGTCGCGTGTGGCGTGCCCATCATTTTGTTATAAAAAACGAGGCTGACAGAGACTGCTAAGGCTCATCGCAACGGTCTCTCTCTAGGACTTTCGGGTACATGTTTTGGGGTAAGACATTGTGGGTCGGTTGTGATAAGCATGCATTTTAACCATTTCAATGCCTGAGGTGCTGAGATAGAGCCGCGAGGAGGAAGGGGGTCCTGTCTACAAGGGCGTGACTGGCAGAAGAATGTATTTATACCAAGGAGTGCATTTGACAAAGAGAAACTCTGTCCATTTTCTTCGACTTCACAATAAGGATTAAAAAATGAAAAGGCGTTCCTGGTTTTCCTGTCCTTCTCTGGACCGGGGCGGAGGAGAGACTCGAGGGGACACGGGAGACTGTGGGCAGGACTTCGGTTAGAGAGCCCCGGACTTAAAATGCTGGGCCCCCCAGCGGGATGTCACCGCTGCTTATGTTACATTCAGTAATGTCAGAGTAATTGAAATCCAAAACCAAACAAGCCAAAGGCCAAATCTTATTCGAAGAGCTCGGAGACTAACATGGTATACTATATACCACTAGGGGATCTTTATTAATATTAAAATGCATTTTTTAGGAAAATAGCTTCAGTGACCTTCATATGTGGTAATATTAGAATTGTCACAGATATAATTTTAACAAAATACTTGCAAATTCCATAAAAATAACTGTCCTATTATGGTTCAAATTATGTACCACACCAAACGCTCGCGAGTTAAGGGTCTAGGGCAATTCGCGGCAGAGCCGCGTAACAGAACGGGGAGCTAATCTAGCAGCAGACACATCGGCCTCCTCCTCATCGCGCACAGAGACACACGCTGCACGTGCTGCTCACACGCGAATCCGTTCCAAGCATGTCATACCGTGCGCCTCGCATCTAACTTTTTAAAAAATTAATCAAGGCATCTAGGTTCCCCCTATTCATAAGAAGCAATTAACCAGGTAGAGCCTCAGTAAATTGAAATATTATGAATATTAGCATTCTTTTTAGTTCTGAAAAACTCTGCAAATGCACTTACTAAAGATGAGATGATGTAAAAACCAGCAACTCTGATGCAAGTTGAAGCTGAGAGGCACAGAGCCCACAGGGCCCCCAGCGCCTGGCCGGGGCGGGGAGGGGAGTCCTCAAAGTGTTCACTCCTTCCTGGTCAGAATCCGCACGTGCGTTTCACCTCTGAGCTTCTCCTCCGTGGGGTAACGGCGCTTCCTCTCACACCGGGGAGCCATGCACGCTGCGTGGGCGGTCTTGACCGGCTCTCAATCAGGGCGCCCCGTTACCCCAACGCAAAGGCTGAGCCCGTGATGTAAGCTTGGCCACCGAGTTCTCCGATCCTCGATGGGACCAAAGGGCGTGGCGACCCGGCCCCTTATCACTGAGCCCAGTAAGAAGCGACTTCTGTTCCGAGCAGGTGGATTCACGGAACTGTCTGCATTTCTACTTTTCTGCAAATCACTGCCTTGGGCGTTAAAAGAGAAAGTCGCGCCTTTATTTTTCAGTCAAGGTGAGCGTGGTGGGGAGAAAAGCACTTTGATCTCAAAGCAACGACACTTGTTCCCGTGCTCGTTGTTGAAACGCGACTGAGGTGCCTCTCCCACTGCCAGCGGGACCGACTGGCCGGCTCACGACGGGTGAGGCGCACTTCCAAAGTTAAAGGTATAGTCAGAAGACAGCGGGGGAGGACCGAAAGGAAGCCCCCTCTGCCCAGGGCCGGGGGCTGGGTCTCCGCACCGGACCGCGGGTTCCGCGAGCATCCGGTCAGCGGGTTACACACCGGTGTGTCCCACGCGCCACGCCCGGTGCCCCGCGTCAGGGCCGGTGGTCGCCGGCGCAGACCTGAGAGTCAGAAGACAGGTTTCGGTGCTCACTCTCCCAGCTCTGAGCAGTGTCTTGTGACAGCGACCTAAGCCCTCTCGCTCTTCATTTGTCATCTGTAAGACAGAAGTCACTTGGCCAGCCTCGCGCGGTTGTTTTGATGTGTAAGAGATGGTGAGACTTAATGAAAAAATCATTGGTGCGGGGAGAGCGCTTCTGACCTAAACAGCTAGGAAACCGGAAAGGCTGACGAAACAGTGGCTTTCAGCCACGAGGCCCGGCACAGCCGCACCGAGGTCCCTGAGCAAAGGGAGATGTGCGGTGTGACCACTGTGGCCACAGCGGTTCGGAGCCTGCAGGGAGCACGTGCCTGAGGGGCGTGCGAGGGGCGGTCGCGGAGCCGGCGGCCCCTCTGCAGCGAGGCGGCGGCTGAGCCGCGGTCCCGGGCTGCACACCACCTGCCGCGTGTGAGGGCGTGAGGCCGGCGGCAGAAGTGCCAGGGGGTGAGAAGGCGAGAACCGGTCCGGAGACACGTGGGACAGGCAGGAAGTGTCCTGGGGACAGGAAGTGTCCTGCTGACGTCAGCCAGAAGAAAGGGCTTCCTGTGGACGGGGCGGGTGCAGGGGGCATCCTCGAGGCTCCTGGCTCAGCAGCGGGGCTCAGTCACCTCCGCAGCACAAGCTGCTAAAAATCCACGCTCGCAAAATTAAAATGAAAGGCAGAAAAGACTCTAATTCACCGCTTGCTTGACTTCATGCCAGAGCAAAACCCAAGCACCCAGTAGTGGAAAATTCTACAAGGTTCAGCATCCAACTAAAAACTGCCAGACAGGCACGAAAGCGTAAGTACATCACCCGAAACAGTAAAAAAAAAATCAACAGGAAGACTCACAAGTGACACGATGACTTTCGCTGACAAAGACCTTGGAAAAACTATTTCGTGTCTTATTAATACGTGAAAGACATGACGTGGAAGATGAGTCTGATGAGGAGAAAAAGGGATCATGAACGGGCCTGAGTGGGGCTGGGGACGAAAAACAGAATACTTGAAAAGAAAGGGGGGTTAAAAGATGATTACGCCCCGCAGAAGAGAAGGTCTGTGAAGTCAAGGCTCAGAGCACGCCCGGACACCGGCCGCCACGGTCCGAAATGCAGCGCGGAGAGGAGAAAGGCTGGAGAAGGAAAGCGGGCTTCGGAGGATCACGGGGTCACTTCGACAGGTCCACTATGCATGACCCTGGAGTCCCAGAATGTGGGAGGATTAGCTTTAAACATTGTAATAAATAGATACAAATTCCCAAGCTTGCAGATGGAAGAAACTAAAAGAATACGAAAGAACGTTCACATCAAAGCACTTCATACCACATCACCCCTGAAAACAAGCGATAAAGAGAAAATTGTCGACGTTATCATCGAAAAGTGACACACTCCATACAAAGGAAAATGAAAACGAATGAAAAACCGAGAGGTAACTTTTCGTCAGAAGCCAGGCAAGCCAGGAGGAGAAACTGGAGGGACATCTTTAGGTACTGGAAGGAAACGCAGCTTAGAATTTTGTTCCCAGCACACATATCTTTTAAAAACTGAGGTGAACGAGAGTTTTACAACAAACAGAAAATCTTCCTTGCCTTGCCTTTTTCCTCCTCCCTGTCCTTCCTTCCTTCCTTCCTTCCTTCCTTCCTTCCTTCCTTCCTTCCTTCCTTCCTTCCCTCCCTCCCTCCCTCCCTCCCTCCCTCCTTCCTTCCTTCCAGCGACTCCTAGTCAGCCCTCAGAGGGCATGTGTCACTTCCTCCAGGAAGCCCTCCCTGATGGACACCGCGAGCCCACAGACAATAGCGGGGGCGTCAGCATTCGGCTCCCTTCTCAGTAGACAACTAGAGAAGTTGCCCCTGGCGGGCAGCCCCGAGGGCGTAGGACTCGGGGAAGGGGCGGGGAGCCCCCAGCAGGTGGACGCAGCCCGACACGGGGCGCAGGGTTCGGCCGGCGAAGCGTGGCCTGGGTCTCAGCCCCGCTGGCCGCGGCCTCGCGCGGAGCCCCCGGTCGGCGCGCGCGTGCGCAGCAGCCCCCGGCCGGGTGGGCGAGCGGGCCTGGCGGCCCCTCTGCGCGCGCTGCGAGCCGGTGCGCGGAGCCCGCCGCCCCCCGCCCCCCAGCTGGCACTGTGGGCGGGCGGCCCCGTGACTAAACCCCGCCTCCCCCGCCGGACCGCCCCTCCCCCCCCCCGCCCAAAACAAAGAGCCACCGCCTCAGAGTACTCAGCGGCCAGACGAGCTCAGTCCTCGAGCTTGCAGAACCTGCACAGCCCCCGCTCGCCGGAGCTGCAGACCGCCGGGCTGCCTCGGGGCGCTGCGACCGGGGCCGTGCCGGGCCCGAGGCCATGCGCCAGCTCCCTGCGAGGCCTGCACCGGTCCCGCCGGCGGCCGTCCCGCCCCCGCTGCCGCTGGGGGGCCGGCCTGGCCTTGCCTAATGAAACGCCGCGCTCTTCCGATCTTATGAAAACGAAGCGAGACGGAAATTCAAACGCGGCGAGGATGCAGACGCGCACGCGCCCTCGGCAGCTTTGTGAAAATACAAACGTGCCCTGCTTTCTTCGCAACGCGACAGGTCTGGGGGACATCTCCAGATTGCCATGTGTATTTTCCTCGTTTCACTGAACTTATTTATGTACAGCGACTCACTTCATTCGATCTGAATTTCGTTACTCAGTCTCCCGTGGACGGACGTGCAGACGGCTGCTACAAACGACGCCACAGTAAACACTACTAAATATTCACGTTCCCGTCCACACGCGAGCATCTCTGCAGCCAGCGGAGCAGAAGCAGCATTTCCCGGTCCGACTGCGCAGACACCTTCGCACTGACAGCGGCAGCCGCCGGGACGCACCAGGACGAAGCCGAGTGTGATGCGCGTGACGACACCATCGCCCGCGTGCACACGACACCTGTTCACGGCCTCGGGCCCGGCACAGCCCCCGATGGAGGACACCCTCTCTCAGCAATGGGGACACGGGCTGCCCCGATGGTCGCTCTGAAAGGCGTCTGGTTGTTAAATGCGCCCCTTCCCCACCCCGACAGCAGACAGGGAGTCCCGAGAGCTGACGCGCCACCCGCGGTCCTGGCCTCGAGCACAGCGGTGGCCTCAGGGGCGGCGCGCCCCGCCCCGAGACAGCTTTGCCGCGGGAGGAAGGATGGCAGAAGGGGCAGAGTGCGCAGAGCTGCGTTCATTGCCGGGACTCGGTTTCCACCTGTCTGCTCACTTATCTGGCCAGAATATGGTTCCCACACCTAAGTGCCCAGGTGCATTTCTAACCAGCCCTGTGATTAGACACCCACGCAGGTGCGCGATGGGTTTAACGTGTGTCCTGCTGAGAAACAGAAAACCCCCTGGGAAGAGCCACGCATCTGACCTGCCTCTGCAGCCTGGGTCCAGCCCCGGGCCTTGCATGTGTCAGCTCCTCAATGTTGTCGAACAGATCTGTGTGCATGAATCCTTTCCATCCTTCCCCGAGTCATCGGAGTGACAGTTATAAATATCTGCGTGTATATAATCACAAGCCACTATATAGCGAATATTTGCAGAAAATGTGGGGTGAGAAACTCACAAATTTAAAATCTGAGTAAATTTAGCTCTAACCCAATGGTCGCGTCATTGATTTTTGCGACTTTTTGTCTCTTCTATTTTAGAAATAACAGTCATCAGCTCCTATAATCAAAAGTCTCCCTGTAAATTTAATGATTCGGGGAGGGTTTTGGTTGTTTTTGAAATAACACCTGCAGAACAATCGTTAGAACCTTAATTAATTCTGCCTGATACATGGAAAAAAATGAAATACATCTTTAAAAAAGCTGCAGGGTTTTAGGGTGAATAATTTGCTGAATATTTGAAGAAGGGATCACACTGCTGAACATGTAACAGTATCAATCTTAGAAGAGGTCGAGTGTGATGCTAGTGCGTATGTGTGAGTGCGCATGTGTGAGTGTGTGAGTGTGAGTGTCTGTGTGTGTTGTGTGTGTAGATGTGCGTATGTGCTTACAGAAAGTAGGTGTGTAAACTACTGACAGAAAAATCAGAAAACTCCCAGTATCTTGAAGAAGACCAGCTTGACGCTGGTCTAGGAACTCACTGGGACAGCTAAAGAAAGATGAGGGAGCCCCGGGCTTATTTTTAGATATAGGGAAGATGGATTTAGTTTGTTCCCCCAGCTTCCTAAGAAAGACCTCAAACTGGGGACCGAAGTTGCAGAGGGCCTCCGCACACAAAGGGAACTAACAGTCTTGAGTGCCTCCCCTCACCCCCGCCATTAAAGTGTGAGGCCAAGAGGCTGCCGAAGAGCTCCCCAGGGAGGGAGAGCCTGGCCTGCCCCAGATGGCCGGGGAGACCCGTCTTCCTCAGTGGGCAGCGCTGGGGACAGCGCAGTCAGTGTGCACACACGCACTCGTGGGGACCTTCTGGGGGGGGGGGCAGGAGCACACCATGCTGTGTGACCCGGCCGGGGACCATGGCACATGAGGAATCCTGTAAGAAAAAGGGGGAAACTCCGTGTGATTTTGTTTAAGACAGTGTTTCCCAAATTTATTTGACCGTAATGTCCCCTTTCCTTTTTATAGGTTCTTATACTATCTTGAGTCACTAGGGCCCCCAACAAAAACTGTGGAGAAATGCTGATCTAGTGCTACGATGAAGAAGAAGAAGGAAGAGGAAGAGAAGAGGCAAATATGTTTGGGGAAGAATGTTGAGTGTTGCCGGGTAGGACCGTCACACTCTTTTACGAAATTTAAATTTTTCTGCATTTCCAGAATCATCTTCTGAAGTAACAGCACATCCAAATGCTGATTTTTCAGACTGCGATGTGGGCGAGAAAGGCAGCGGACTGGACCGCAGAGTCCTGGAAGGAGCAAGGCGAGGTCCAGCCTGGCCGTCCATGACCTCGAGGCCGCACCGGGCTCTCTAACTCGGGGGAAGAGGCTCAGAGGCAGGGCCACCACTGCACAGGTCACCCCGGATCCTGCACTGCCTGGAGGGCCCGCTTCAGCTGAGCCCTGGGGACCGGGCCGACCTCTGTCCGTGGTGCTGAACGCCAGCGCTGACCCCCCCCACCCCCTCACACTCACACACATCACACACACATGCCACATACATCACACACACCACATGTCACACCCACACGCGCGTGCCCCCCCCCACACACACGCACGGAGCCCTTGTTTGGGGCCTGTTCTGGCCACTAAGTTAGTAACACACAGGAAGGACAAGCCTGGCACGGTCACCGCTCAGGGCGCCTGCAGGAGACGTTCTCCCGGATCGTTTCGCAAGGTGCCAGGAATTTCGTCACCGAGGTGCAGGCAGCAGCCTCGCGAGGGCCCGGCTGCCTTCTGACCCGGCTGCCGCTCCGGCCCCCGGGCCTGGGCCGCACAAGGCTGAAGGGAGCGTGGTTCTGACTGTGAGGCTGTGGGGCTGCGTGGAGATTCATCTAAATTAAGCCAAATTCAGTTTCCATCAGAACACCACTTCTTTATCCATTTCACACCATTTAGAAGAGAAGCGTATTTTTTAAATCACCAGATGAAGTCTGCAAGGAACAGAGTAACAGCCGAAGCACACCATCCACTGCAGCCCTGGGAATAACTATCAGAATTTGGCAATACTTGGGCAAAATTACCACCACGGGAGCCTCCGGGCACACGAGAGCCGTCTCGTGTGCAATGTCCTGGACTGCTTCGCACACCTGACTTGGGCAAGGCTGTGACATTCGTCCCCTGACCCTGGAGCACAGACTTCTGCCCCTTTGCTGGGGCGGACTCTCCTGCTCTCTAAACCTGACTCCCCGCATCTCTTCCCCAAGTCAGCATGAAGAGCCAGCTGCTAACTGATTAATCTGAATCAGCTTCCCCTGAAAAGAAAAAAATCGGGCCAGCGCTGCCGCCCCTGGTGCTGGGAACAGCGGCCGCCGCATGCGGCCTGGTGCGCCAGCTCCCCCGCCCCGCGCCTGCGCCCCACGTCAGCCCCCCGCGTGAGCCCCACGCGCCAGCCCCCCACGCCCGCGCCCCACGTCAGGCCCCCGCGTATGGCCCGGTGCGCCAGCCCCGCCCCCCCCCCCCGCTCCTGCGCCCCACGTCGGGCCCCCGCGTGAGCCCCACGTGCCAGACCCCCGCGCCCGCGCCCGACGTCAGCTCCCTGCGTGCGGCCCGGTGCGCCAACCCCGCCCCCCCCGCGCCTGCACCCCACGTCAGGCCCCCGCGTGAGCCCCACGTGCCAGACCCCCGCGCCCGCGCCCGACGTCAGCTCCCCGCGTGCGGCCCGGTACGCCAACCTCCCGCGCCTTCCCCCCCTGCCAGACCCCGCGCCCGCCCCCCGTGTCAATCCCACGTACTGGCCCCGCGCCAGCCCCTGCCTGAAGCTGTTTTCGAGGCTCCGTGAGAACATGACCCCAAAGCGCGGCGAGCTGGGGGACAGCGACGGCCGCCGGCACGAAACGAAACGCGAGGAGATGGAGGGACTTAATCGATCCCGTGAGACCCCAAGCCGGGTCCCCGGAGCCGGCCGTAACCGGTCTTCTCCCGGCAGAGACCGGGCTCTGGGGCTAAAACAAAACGATTCTTTGGGCACGTTTGGAACTTCGGTTCCTTTTTAAGCACATGGCATCAGAGTCCAAAATGCCTCTTAGGAACCTCTCCCTGGTGCAGCTCCGGCATGGCAGAAAGTTCTAGAGTGGGCATGGCGAGGAAGGCCCTGCACCACGCGGGGGCCACAGGGAAGCGTCTCTTCTCAGGCACTGTCTGGGCACAAGTTAATCTACACATTCTGCCCAGAAACGTTCAGGGGAACCATCTTGTGTGGTAAGTTCACAGCTCCGTGCAGCAGGTGACAGACGCTTCCAGACGCTTCCGGCCTGAGTCAGCAGAGGACTCCTCTGGGCGAGCAGATGTCCCGTGCTGAACCACTCCTTTCCATGGAAAAAGACCTAACTCCTTTACTCTGCCTGCGGCCCTGTCCCCACGCACGCACTGTGGCCCTGGCCGGCCACTGGAGAGTACCACGGTGGCCTGGTTAAGCCCACCACAGCCTCTCCACCTGCAGAGCGGATGGCAATGCTTGGGGATGTGACTAGGTGGCGCCCGCCCCGCGTCAGGGGGGCCTGGTGTGGCTCTGTGACAGCAGCCTAGTCTCTAATGTCCCCTGGGAGTGGTCCCTAGATCAGAGGGTGTGTGAATGAGGCACCTTCCCCCTCTCCATGCTCGCTCGCCAGACTCCAGCAAAGAAACGAGTGTCCCCCCCGGGGCCGTGAGAAGTAGATCAGCCTTCTCAAGAGGCTAAAGAGACCGAATGGTCACGAATTCCCGCAGAGGTTCTCCTCTGGTGGGGGCACAGGGAGACGAGATGATCGTAGTGTTTTTTAGAGCTACGCTGTTAGCAGAAATGTTTCTCACATTTTATCTTTTAACTTAAATAGTTATTTCATGGCCATCAAAGGCTTCTGAAGCACTTCTTAGAGATGGATTTTGTCTCAGAACAGAATTTCATGCTTCATTATCCTGCAATGATTGTGACTTTTAAATGATCATTATTCACTTTTTTTTAATGGGGGTCATTGGGGCGAAAGTGACATTGTAAAAACACTGGCTTGTTTCCATCATGGGCAAATTCAGAGTGAATGCTGTCGAAGACACAGTGATCTCAGTTTTGAAGTTGGTAATGAGAGTATTGTTAAACAAGGTAGAAATTAAAAATTCGGAATATATTTTGCATAATTAGTATTTTAAACTTGTGTGCTTTAAGCACCATTTAAAAGAATGATTTGCCATACTGTAATTCCCACTATAAATCTCGCCTGTAACATATACATTAAAGCACTTTCGATTGCTCTGCAATGTGAATTACTAAGTGCTGATGAATAATTTTGAATAATGTGACTGCTTTCACCATTCAGTGGAAAATTAAGACTGTGTATCGCTCTATTTAGAAATGATTGGTTTGCAAGAGTGAAACCAACAGCTGCCTGGCCCCCTGCAAACCGCCGTGCTTCCGCAGCGGGGCGGAGCCTGGGACCCGAGGGGCGTTCACACAAGGCGCTTCCCCTGCGAAGAAATGCTTGGCTCCCAGTTGCCTCGAAGGACAAGATTCTTAGAAACCGCCAAGAAAAACTGGAGACTTTATGCCGTGGAGCGTCAGCGGTGCATGTGGGTATGTGCTGGCCTGGTGGCGGAAACCGCGCAGAAAGAGTCTGCCCTGTGAGGACAGGGCGTGAGCACGAAAGCTCGTGGACACTTGACCCGTGTGCAGGGAAGGGCTCGTCTCTGGTGCCAGAGGAAGCAGTCTCAGAACCGAGGGCTTTCCCAGAAACCGACGCTTTGGGTACTAAACCAGGAGTCTGTGGTCAACGGGGACACCTCGTCACCCTGAATGATGATGACGGCAATGACGATAGTGGTGATGGCGATGGTGATAGCGATGGCAATGATGACAGTGATGGTGATGATAATAATGGTGATGTTGATGATCTTGATGATGGTGGTGATGGTGATGATGGTGATGATGGTGATGGTGATGATGGTGATGATGGTGATGGCGATGATGGTGATGATGGTGATGATGGTGATGATGGTGATGGCAATGATGGCGATGATGGTGATGGTGATGGTGATGATGATGGTGATGGTGATGGTGATGATGATGATGATGGTGATGGTGATGATGGTGATGATGGTGATGGTGATGATGGTGATGGTGATGGTGATGATGGTGGTGATGGTGATGGTGATGGTGATGGTGATGGTGATGATGATGGTGATGATGGTGATGATAATGGTGAGAGTGATGGCCATGATGACAGTGATGACAGTGATGATGGTGATGGTGATGGTGATGGTGATGGTGATGGCGATGATGGTGATGATGTTGATGATGGTGATGGCAATGATGGTGATGGTGATGGTGATGATGGTGATGATGGTGATGGCGATGATGGTGATGGTAATGGTGATGGTGATGGTGATGGTGATGATGGTGATGATAATGGTGGGAGTGATGGCAATGATGACAGTGATGACAGTGATGATGGTGATGGCGATGATGGTGATGATGGTGATGGTGATGGTGATGGTGATGGTGATGGTGATGATGATGGTGATGATGGTGATGGCGATGATGGTGATGGTGATGGTGATGATGATGGTGATGATGGTGATGGTGATGGTGATGATGGTGATGATGGTGATGATGGTGATGGCGATGATGGTGATGGTAATGATGATGGTGATGGTGGTGATGGTGATGACAGTGAGGACAATGATGCTCATGATACTACTGTGCACAATAACAATAACTAACACTTTCGTGGCCCCTGCTGTGGGCCAGCCCCACTCTAGGTATTCACAAACATGACTTCTTCAACCCTCACACGAATCTCATGTGGGAGGTATGATCATCCTCACTTTACCAATGAGTAAACCGAGCTCCAGTCACACAAATACAGGCGCTTCGAAACAAACCCTGACTGTCTGGGTCCCCCGTCCAGGCTCCTTACCACTTCGCTAATGTTTAAACCAGCCGGAACAACTGTTTCTTGGATGTTCAATAGGAATCAGGTCTCGTGCTAGAAACCTGACCCACGTCGGCGTGTTTAACCTTCACGAATTTTGTGCACTTGTGAGCATTTACCTCCCTGTGTTGCAAAGGAGGAAACCGAGGCTTTGAGAGGAGAAATGTCCTGCCCAAGGTCATCAAACTTCTAATTGGCGAGGCCAGGGCTAGAATCCACGTCCGGCTGGCTCGGCCTCCCTGGGGCTCCCCTCACGTCTCCTCGCTGCCACACTGCAGCTCGCCAGAGCACAGCCTGTCACATCTGCACTCTTCGTACTCATGGGAGTCGATGCTGAAGCGCCAAGTCGGGGAAATTTAGCCGTAAGGGACTCAGACCTAACACAGTCCTGCCAACTGCCCGGCCATAATGGCTGAGCACCGTGGGTGACGGAGTGGGAAGCTCCAGGGCCGCAGCCTCAGGCTGCTGTGCAGCCCCCGACTCTGCCCAGCACGCTGCAAACTAGAATCCCACTGCTGCCGAGTGTGCAGAAGGAGAGGCTATTTGCATACCTGAAACAAAACATACCGAAATAGTCTGCTCTGCGCTTAAACGGATTGGCCTTTCTAACGCGTTTGAGGCCCTCTTGCACGTTTCATCACGCTATGTAAAGATTGCCTTTGAAACTCTAATTAAGGACCAGCCGAGAATAAACTGATGCAGGGTCAGGGTTCAAGATGATAGAATGGCTGGAGTTCTGGAGAGTGGATTATGGGACTAATCCCTTAATTCAACAGTTCTCAAACTGTGCTCCACAAACATTGCCCCCTAGGGAAGTCCACGGGGAAGTCTGACCCGGCAGAACTCTTTCCAGGGCCCTCTCTCCATGCCGGCGTGAGCGCTGATGGCAGGCGTGGGGGGCCGGGCTGCTGGACGTTCAGCCCGGATCAAGGTGCTGGCCGCCAGCTGCGCTGAGGCACCGCGCCCCTCACGGTCACACGCGCGCGGCTCAACAGTGCCCGAGTTCACTTCAAAACGTTCTTTAGAAAGCAGTACAAATGATGGATTGCTGAGCACGTTGATTTTCTTGTGTCTCGGAACTCGCCCGCACGTCTTTCTGCCGCTGTTTGTGGCGGGACGGGAAGAGCTCGCAGCGCACTCGGGCTGCATGGCAAGCGGCGGCGCCCGATTGAGATACACATCCGTGCTGCTGTTTCGGTCCTTCACTAAACCAGTGCTTTTCCACAGAACCCTGTTCGCGCGGAAAACGAAGGACTGTCGGATAAATTACGTCATTTTCAGACTTAGTATTTGGAATTAGCACTAGAATTTGAATTAGAATGAGAATTTGGAAAACTTGTATTTTCCACAACGAGTTAGACAGCTTCCCGGTCCCTGACTTTTCTTACGAGATCGGTAGTGAAAGCAATGGATGTGAACTTCTGATACGGTGTGACAGAACATGCCAACATGGAGGAGAGTCGCCCAAGACGCACTAGTGGTAGCTCACACCGCATCCCGTGGATGTTGCTGTGTTGAATACCCCGGGCCGCCCCTGTGAATTCACTGCAGCCGCCCGGAGGACGTCAGAGTAGTTTGGGAATTATAAACACACGGGAGATATGCGCGGCAGTATCGACCGCCTTCACCTAACCACCTTGACGGTGGAGAACACCACACCCCAAAACTGCAGGACGCACACTGTTTTCAAGCGCATGCACTGAGTTCAAGGTAGACCTCACGCAAGGCTGTAGACCAAGTATCAGCTAATTTAAAAGGACCGGGATCACACAGAGCATGTTCTCTGACTATAATGTAATTACATTAAAAATCAGTAACTGTATGACATCAGAAAGTCAATTAATTGGAAATTAACTAACACACTTCTAATTAATCCAGAGGTCAAAGCAAAAAATTAGAAAATATCTCAAACTAAATGGAAACAAAAATACCACCTGTCAGCTAACGTGGCACCGGGGGGAATGTAGTCCAGCGCATTTCTATTAGAAAAGGAAGGTCTCGGATTGATGAGCTAATATTTTGCCTATAGAAACTAGAAAATGAAGAGCTGAGTAAGTAGAAGAATTAAAATAATATGAGAACAATGTAAATCGATGAATTAGAAAGCAAATAAGCAATAGAGAAATTAAGAAATTCAAAAGTTGGCTCTTACTGAAATGATTAGCCAAACTGGCATAGCCCTATCTCGACTTAGCCAAGTAAACAAAGAGAGGCGTGCATTTCTGATATCAGGGATGTAAAAAGTATTATTTCAACCTATTATTCCACAGAGTTTGATTGAAAAATAAAGAAATGCTAGGAGTAACTTTACGTGAGCAGAATCTGAAAACATAGATGAAATGGACAAATTCCTTGAAAAATACAATTTACCAAAACTGAGATAAGATGGAACAGAAACTCTTAATAGACCCTATCTATTAAAGGAACTGAATTTTCTAGCAAAAACATTTCTATAAGAACTTTAGGACCAGATGGTTTCACTGGTGAATTCTATCAAATATTTAAGGAAGAAATAGCACAATCTGTACATTTTCTTTTAGATGATGGAGGAACAGAGAATAATTCCCAAATCATTTCATGAGGACAGCATGACACCGATACCAAAACTTGATAAAGATAAAATAAAAAAACGAAAATTTCAAATCGGTATTCCTTATGGACATAGGCACCACATTCCTTAATAGATATTAGCAAACAGTATAGAAACATCGAAGCGAGGAAATACATCATAACCATGCTGATGTTTTAACACCAAAAATGAACATCGTTTACCCTATTAATGGAATGAAGAAGAAAAAACATGATTATCTCAATAGATGCCGAAGAAAATATCGGTCAAAATCCAACTGGTCATTTATGATTTAAAAAGTTGCAGCAAACTAGGAACAGATGGAAACTTCCTCAAACGAATAAAGAACATCTAAGAAAATCTACAGCCAACATCGCACTTAACAGTCAGGTATTAAATGGTGCCCCGCCTGCGGCTGAGAACAAGGCAGGGGCCGCTCCTTCCCACGTCTTCTCAAAACTGGAGCTGCTAGTCAGGAAGGAAGACGAGGAAGAAAGTGCCCGAAGAAAAGAAGAAGTAAAACTGTCTCGACGTCCGGATCCCGAGTTTCTTTAAGTAGAAAATCCTAAGGAATCTGTGAAAATAAACTATAAGAACTAATAAGACAATTTAGCAAAATTACAAAATGCAAGGTCCATACAAAAAAAAAAATCCATTGTATTTCAAAGTGAACAACTAGAATATTAAATTTATACTATTCCTTTTACAATAAAAATGATTTAGAAATAAATTTAGAAAAGTAAATTTTATTGTAAAATAAACATTATTTATCAAATATAGCTGAAAGAAATTTAAAAAGTCCTAGATAAATGAAAATACATAGCGGGGACGTGGGTTGGAAGACTCGATAATGTTAAGATAGTGGCTCTCTCCAAATTGACCTGTAAATGCAAAATAATCTCAATCATCATCTTACGAGAATTTTTTATAGAAACTGACCACCTTATTTTAAAATGTATGTGGAGATTTGGAGGATTTATGATATCCTCAAAAAATCAAAAGAAAATCAGAGGACCGACCCTCGACTCTAAGACTTACCATAAAGCTCCAAACACCAGAAACCTGTGATACGGGGACAAGAAGTGACACATAGACTGGTGGACGGAGAGCCCAGAACTCCTAAAACACGATGATGAAGCACAATCGACCCGAGCGGAAAGTGGTCACTACGTTTGAAAACTCTGCACAAACGGAGATGCACGAGCGGTCAGGAAGCGCAACGCCTTTTGTGTTAAGAAAAGGCTAATTAAACTCTAGTGGCAAATGGCCAGACACCTTCGGAACGACTAACATTGAGAGGAATCACAACATTCAACGCTGACCACGGCGTGGAAGAACCGGAAGTCCCACACAGGGCCGGCGGGTTTCCGAGGAGGCTCAGCGTAGATCTGAACCGCGACCCAGCAGCTCTGCTCCTGGGTATCGGCCCCCAAAAAGGATGTGCGGAGAGGCCTTCCACAGTGCGCACAGCAGGTTCATTCACAGCGGCCCGAACGAACGAAATGCTCCTGTTGATGCACAGAACGGATAAGCGGTCCCAGGTACACTCACACGATAACTCGTATTCAGTCATTTTGTGGGACAGAACATGGGCTTTGACAGGAAGGAGCCCCAAAATCATTCACCAAGCATCAGAAGCCCACCCAGAACAGCACGGGCTATGACTCCACATATAGAGCTCTAGAACGGGCAAGAACCATCTACGGTGGGAAATACCCAGAAACGGCCTCTCCGGGGTTTGGGCGGGGGGCAGGAATTGGTGGGAGCAGGCAGGAGGGACCCTCCTGGGGGCTGGGACAGTTCTGTGTCTCAGCAGGGGTTCGGGTCGGGTGACTGTGCATAGTTGTCAGAACTCATGGAATAATTAGCCTAAAATCTGCGCATTTAATTTTATGCGAATTTTACCTAAAAAAACTAAATAAATATTGAACTCTAGTTTACAACATACGTGTTGAAGGATTCAGGGGAATGCGCGCTAACGCCTGCAGCTTACTTTGACGCACATAAGAATAACCACGATTTGATGCTGGGAGAGAGGGGGCGAAGAGGTGGATGTGCGGCGAATCTGAAACAGTGGCGACTAACGGGGGGTCCAGGTGGTGTGCACGGACAGTCACTGGGAAGTGGGGCCCGCCTTTCTGTGCGTGTAAACGTTTTTATAATAGAATATTGGCAGGGAAACGACAGTGAGTCGATACCGAGTTTAAGGCGCTCGCGACCTGCCCTGCTCACGGCTCGCTCTGCAGACGGCGACCCCGAGCCCTCCGCCCGCCAGAGGCACTGTGGTCGGGGCCGAGCTCTCTGTGCACAACCGCGTCCGTCCGGCAGGTGGGGTGCAGGGCGGCGCCGGCCATGAGGGCGCGCACTCCCAGTCCTGTCCCCTGGCGCGGGGGCTGATTTCCACCTCCGATTAGCTGCCTGACCCTGGGCAATCGAAGTCCTCTGTGGCACAGCTTCGTCACCTGTAAAATCCACAGGCGGCGCCTTCCTCACGGGGCCGTCATACAGAACACCGCAGACCGGTGCATCGAGTAACCAAGTTCAGCGAGAGAACGGTGTATTTCCATGAACGGCATGGCGCGTCTACCGTTACTCTCCGTAATGCGCACGTCTGCCCCGTTTCCTGTCCAACGCCAGGGCCCACGGTTACTCCCCCAACCCCTGAGCCAGAAGCCCCATTCCCCATGGCAGCCGGCCCCTGCACGCAGCTGTCGCCACGGTCACCAGCCTACCTTCCCCTCCACCGCGCTCCAACCCCGGTGTTTGGGAAGAGGGTCGCCACAGCACCCTGGCTTCTCGACGCCCTGCGGCTCTCTCGCAATGTCCTTGCCTTCCTCCCGACCTCAGCCGCTTGCCCACGGGGTCCCGTCTGAGACCCGTCCCCGCCGGTGAAGCCACACGGCAGCCGCACATTCTCCAGCCGCTCACCACCGTTTAACTTCCCGCTCACGTCGCTGTATAGCCGAACGCCGGCCGGTCCTCAAAGCCGCAGACTGAGAGTGCGAGGACCCGTCCACGCCCCCCGCCCGCCCTCGTGTGTCCCTCGCTCAGCAGTTTCCGCCTTTGTGTCCATGTCACCCGCCTTCTTCTCGCCACAGAATCATCGACACACAGATGAGCCCTAAAAACTTCTCCCTGAGCTCACGTCCCGCTCCGGCAACGACATTTCTCTTCCCCCCTTTAAAGAAAAACATCTCTGAGGCGACGGCGCCCCTTGATGCCGCCTCCCCCCTAAGTCTGGCCACAGCTGGGTGTGGACGCCCTCTGCTCTGCATCGACCATTCTAGCGAGACCGCCAAGCATCTCCGCAGCACCAGACCGTGGTCGAGGCTTCCAAGATGTTACACTCACCTGGACCACCTCCTGCCTGGATAATCACACCTCTCAGGTACTATTTTATGCTCTGCTTACGGCCGTGACTCCTTCCTTCAAGGCTTCTGGCTTCAAATACCTCTGCGTTTTATCTCCGTCCTTGAATTCCACCCTAACTCACATATTGCATACGCCCAGACGCACATGTCCAATAGTGTATTCAGCGGTTCCGTTTTTATTAACGCATCAATTACACAGCGCAGACTGATTTAGCTCCCACCATATGCCAGGTAGTCTTCTGGATGCTAGAGATGTATCAGAGAACGGAACCAAACTCCCCGCTAGTACTCCAGCAGGAGTTTTCATTCTGCTAGGAAAGATATTAACCACAGAAATGACTGGATTATATAACATGTACGAGGGTAATAAGCAGCATTAAAAATTACCATGGATATGGGATAGGGACTTGTGAGAGTGGGTAGGAGGGTGCGACTTTAAATAGAATGGTTAAAGACCTCGGCAAGAAGCTTACAGCTGGGGAAGGCGAGGCAGCCAGCCCACCACTGTCTGGGGGGAGGTGTATGGGCAGCGGCGGGCGTGGCTTGGCCTGCTGGGGGCTGCGGTGCAGGGAGCGGGGGAGCGGGGAGGCGGTCCTGGGGGTCCCGGGGATCCTGGGGGTGGCTGGGATGGACCTGGGAGACGACAGGAAAGACCACGGCTCCGGGGAAGGGCCCTGAGCTGAGCTGAGCTGCGACGCGACCTCGCCTCTGATGAAGAGGCCGCTCTCGCTGCTCTGAAGCGCGCCGCGCGGAGTCGCAGGTGGCGGCAGGTGGCTGAGTCGCGAGGCCGCCGCAGGAACCCAGGCAGCAGATGATGACGGTGGCCCAGGCCCAAGGGACAGCGCTGAGGGTGGGGACAGGACCAGACCGGGCCCGGGCGGAGGCGCTGAAGCACTGGCTGTGGGGAATGGTGGGTGTTTCTGTGTCAAGCGTCCGGGAAGGAAATGCCCGTCGCCGTCCGCTCCGTCTGCTCGGACACGCGCCTCTGCGCGCGCGCGAATCCGGCGCCCGGGGCCGCGCCACTGCGCCTTGGCCCACGCGGCCAGCGGAGGAAGCGAACGGAGTGAGCCAACCGCACCGGTCTGAGCTAAAGCACGCACGTGGCTGTCCCCAAAGGCACGGCACGACGGATGACTCCGTTTGCATGCAGGAAACGCTGGCGATTCCAGAGCCAGGCACACGCGGTGAAGTATAAAAACACACACAAACAGTAAACACAGAACCGGGTGGAAGGGAAGAAGGCGGGGTGCTCACGGCTGCAGAGACGCGGTCTGTCACTCAGACAAGGCGGGGGACCCTCCGCCGCGTGTACCCTTGTGCCCGGGAAATATTTCTTACTCGAATGAGGAAAAGGTGCATTTGGAATAGGGAGCATTCATCTGAATCTGGCTTCGCAAATGCATGTGTATAATGGAGATGGCTTATAAATATCCTGTAAGTATCACATAAATGATACTGTGACAAATGCAAAATGTTTCTACAAGGACACATGAGAAACAAAGTAGCTCAAAACTAAAAATATCACCTCTGGAAACCGGAATAAAGCATAGGGACTGAAGAAGACCCTAATTCACTCTTTTTTATCTCTCCATCTTCTGTATTTGACTCTGTCGGAAACCGTGTGTTGGGTAGTTTACCTTTATAATATTATTAAATAGCGGTCTAAAAAAAGCCGCACACAACAAACAACCTTAGATTCTGCAAAAGTAATCACAGTGAAAGTAAGAGAGTTTGAAATCTGTTGGCAAAAAAAAAAAAAAAAAAAAAGAGTACTGTCACCAGCCCCCCCTCCGCGGACTGCACCCCCCCCCCGGGTTGGGGCGCAGTTCCACGGCGCTGCACCCTCCCGCCCGTCCTCTGTGGGGGGGACCGCCTCCGCCACTTCGTCCCCTGGACACCGTTCCTCAGGGAGTGGGGCCGAGACGGCTGCTCCGCGCCGCGCACGGCTGGCCCCCTTCCAGGCGGGGAGAAGGCCCGTCAAGGCCCCGTTATGCCCCCTGCGCTGGAGGGGACCGTTGAACGGCCGTTTCAGATCCTGAGTGTCATGAATACAAATGGGGAAACAAACTCTCAGTGTCTGCAGGTGCCGGCGTCGGGCGTGGGCAGCGGCGTCGGGCGCGGGCGGCGGCGTCGGGCGTGGGCGGAGGCGTCACGCGCCCGCAGCCGGTGCACGGACCGGCGTTCAGACGGCATCAGACCCGCCCACCGCCAACAGTGTGAAAAACAAACGTGTCGTGTCTCTGACTTTCACGCGGCGCTTGCCCATGCGTCCAGACGGGAGTGGACAGGGACGAGGAGCGGATCGCGGGCAGGGTGGCGGTGGGCAGTCCAGGAAATACCAGTGAATCATTTCCATGTTTCATGTTTTCTACATCTCAAAGATAGCTCGTTCGCTTTTTCAGAGATTCTCAAATAATTAGAAAAACTTCTTACAGCTCTCAGGCCTGTCCAGAAGGGTAAATAATGAGAATACTTTTCGAGGATGCTGATATTAAAAACAATGCTTCATATAATTCTCGCCTGTTCCGAGGAGCTTTATATGGGCCATATGAATTGGCTCACTAAAGTCAATAGCCCCAAAAAGTCGTCGCCTCAAGGTACTTGTGGAAGAACAAAGGTCTCCAAGCCACCGTCACTTGCCAGAAGCCAGTGGCATAGGAGTGCGCGCTCAGGTCGCCAGGCAGTCCACACAGCGTGCCCTGTCTTCACAACTGCCCTGCAAAGCAGACCTCTCAGGCCCTGTTCGCAGATGGCAGAGAGACGCGGGGACCCTAAGCATGTCCCTGTGGTGGCCCAGCCAATACGTGCCCAGCTGGGATCAAGCCCAGGCCGGCCTGTGCCCATCCCAGATGCCCACACTGCCTTCCAAGTCTGGTCTCCAAACATCCTGTTTTTGTTTATGGAACATTCCAGAACTGATGCAGAGTCCTTTGGACCCGTAAGACGAGAAAGCGCCAACCCACAGAGCGACAGATTCCGTAAGGCATGTACAGGCCTAGCTTCATCCTCTTCCGGTAGAATTCTCCCGAACCTCAGCATGCGCCCGGTGAGTGGGGTTAAACAGCCTCGTGCCTCGGCCTGACCCTCGGCTCCCCCCCGCCGTCCCCCCCATTAACAATCAACGGCAGCGCCTCCCATTCTGCTGCTCGAAGCTGCTGCAAGCAGCCCCCACAGGCCCTTCCTGCCCTCGCCCGTCAAGCTGCTCCCCCCCTGGGCCCGCGTGGCCTGTCCTGGTCCCCAAGCCCGTGCTCCTCCTCCCCCCCCATTCTCTCAACAGCACGAGCTCTCAGTCCTTTGTAAAAACATGCCAGGCAATGTCCCCATGAAGACGACGAGTGTCCTGACTACGGGGCGGGGGTCCCGGGTTGCCCGCACTGGCTCTCGGAGCCACAAGCACCCCTAGCATGGAAGAGGGGACAGGGAGGGGACCAGGGAAGGGCTGGCCTCCGTGACTACGGGGCGGGGGTCCCGGGTTGCCTGCACTGGCCCTCGCAGCCACAAGCAGCCCTAGCATGGAAGAGGGGACAGGGAGGGGACCAGGGAAGGGCTGGCCTCCGTCGCTGGCTTTAAAGGTGGAGGGAGGGGATGGGCCAAGGAGCGAGGCCAGGAGCCGGAGAAGGCAGGCAGTGCGGTCTCCCCCCGGGCCTCCGGCTGGCCGACACTGGACTTCCCCCCGGGAGCCCACGTCCGACGTCGACCCCAGACGGGGAGGGCGCACGGTTCTGTGGTTTGAAGCCGCGAGGTGTGAGCTGACTCGTTAGGAGAGCCCTAGGGGACAGCACGGCCCACGGCGCCACTCCTGACGCTCCTGCCACGCCCCCTGCCACCGCGGTCGGGGCCTCGGCCCCTCGCTGCGGCGATGCCCGCGGCCCGGGGCCACCTGACCCACAGCGTGAGTGCCGAGGTGGCCGCACCGCGGAAGCCCCGACGACAGCACCCGGACCCATGTGGTGCCTGGGGGGGTGGCACCGGCTGACCAGCATCGGGGGACAGAGCCTGGACCCCCGCTGAGCTGACGAAAGCACAGCAGGAGAGCGAGACCGAGCCCGAGGCAGCTGACGCTTCCCATTTTACCTCTGAAAATAAGGGACGGCTTCGTCTGAGCTGCGTGAAGCCGGAGCGGGCGACGTGTGGGGCTGTGTCGGCCGCGGGCCCCCTCCGCAGCGGAGCGTTGTCACCGCCACCGTCACGGCCCTCTGTGTGCTCGCGGGCAGCACGCGCCCTCCCGTGAGTCTCCAGTGAAGGATTTATTTAAGATGAAAAAAATGCAGGAAAATACTTTATTCTCATACCTGCTCTGATTCAGCAGGAGACCAACAGGTGCGACGTTCGCGTGAGCGTGTGTGTAAACCGTGCACACTCGACGCATGGGGACCGGTGTGTTCGCACGTGTCTGACACCATCAAGACTAAAATCACAACGAAACCCGCGGAGCTTTTCTTTCTCCTCATCACACACGCACTGGGCCGTGGTCGCTGAACACGCTCAGTGATCTGAGCTATTCGTTAAAGGTAAGAGGACAGAAAAATAGCGTTTCACACGCAGCCGTTCCGACACGTCGTGTTTCAGGATCCTCGCTAAGTCATATTACGGAGTCCGCGTTATTTCACTATGGAGCCGACATGAAAGAAGGAACGCTCCCTGAGGAACATCTCTCGTCGACACTCGGAACCCACTCTGCCGGGTCTGACACCGCGACAGCCCCGGGCTTAACCGACTCCCCGGAACAAGCCATGGCGTGCACATCGCGGGTTCGTGCCTGCTCCGTGAGCCGCTCCCTTTTTCAGATACGCGGCCACGGAGAAATGGCCTCGTAGGAGAGAATCTCATCCGGGTTTGGTATGTAGCAGGAAATCGCGCTGACTGATTTGTGTGCCCGTCCAGAATCGGTCCTGTGACATCCGGGTTTCGCATTCATTAAAAGTCAACCATATGGCTGTTCAGATGATACTTTTTTCCTACATAGAGAGTTATAAAAGCAACGGCATTGTTTACCAGAAGGCGAAGGCCGTCGCTTCGAGGCCAAGAGGGGCACTGCCCTGGGAAGCCGCCCGGCCAGGTGTGAGGGCACATTGGACTTTTTCCAGAATCCGTGTGCACGCGGCTAAACACAGGGACGGGAGGGGCCGGGCAAGCCCCGCTCGTCCTGCATCCTGACACCAGAAAGGCCTGGAACGCGGCCCATTCTAATTAGAAATGCCGAGAGAAAGATCCCAGTGTAAAATCAATACGCCAAACACAAAACCGAGCACATAAATAACGAGCAGAAAAAGTCTCTACATCTTCATACGTTTTCCTTCAGAGCATCAAAAACATAAGATTTTTTCCCCTGATGAAAACACCCAGAATTCCCAAAGCCAACATCTTAAATAAACACATATTAGACCAAAACGTGATCCTAATTTTAATGTCCGCCAATTCTTAAAAAAACATTTCCAACATGGCCGGTGGGTTTCCACGTGGTCTGGACTGTGCCCTCCGCTCCGGAGTCACGTGGAACGGTCCCCGCTCCCTGTGCCGAAGGAGGAGAGCTCGGGGCAGCGAGGGGGCCCCGGGGTCCGCTGTGCTCACAACATCGTGCGGTGAGCGCTGCCGAGTGAATGAGTGAATGAATGAAGGAATGAATGCATGCGCGGTGCGGACGGACCATGCCCGACAGGCTGCCAGCAGCCGGGCGGGATCCTGACCTCGGACTCGCTGCGGGTGAGGACAGCCCGTCCCAAGACGCGCCCCGAGCTCCTCAGACCTCCGACGTGCGCGCTGCGGATGAATGCGGGGAGCGCCCGGCGTGTGCGTGACTCTCGCTGACGCCACGCCCCCCCACCCCCGCCCCCCCCCCACCCCGCGTTTCCAGGTCCCGCGATGCCTGCGTGGGGAGGACCGAGCGCCACACTGCTCACCCCGTGAGCTCGTGACGCCGCGAAGGCTTCTTCCTGCCGAGCTCGGAGCCCGCGGCAGGGGCCGGGCTGCTTTCCACATCGTGATGTTCAGCTTTACCTCCAGGTCTTTCCACGCCTCGTCAAAAGGACATGGGCTTACTTTACTTTGAAAAGAACAGAAACGACGCCTGGGTTCTGGAACTGGAGCTGGGGGCAGCCTTGTCCGCCGCACCTCGCAGTTTCTGCGTCCTCCTCCCACGGTGGCTCGTGATGAACGTCGTCCGTCAGGGGCGGGGCCGGGGCGGCTGGACTGTCTGGGAGACGCCCCGGGAAGCAGGCGCGGCCCCTCCCCCCGCCCCCCCCCCCCCCCGGGCCCGCGCGGCGGGGGGTGCAGGATGCGCGGCGTCCAGCCCCGGCACGGAGCGGAAGCTGCGCCCCGCAGGCCATCGCTGCAGTGCGGACTGTGACCGAGCGTCAGGGGTCTCCAGAGTGACGCCTGCATTTGAACCGGGGAGCACGGCTATCGGCAGAACTCGGCCTCTCGCGGCCGTCGGAGCGAGGTCACAGTTTCCTGCTGACTGGCGGCCGGAAGCCTGCCCTCAGGCCCCCGTCGCGGGAGTTCCCCTGTGCCCCCTGCTGTGACAAAGCCAGCAAGGGACAGAGTCTCCTAGCAAGACAGACGCTGCAGTGTTTAAAGTCTATCACAGAGATGACGGTTCACCACTGTTGCCACGGTCCGTGGTTAAAAGCCCGCTGCCGATCACGTCCACACTCAAGGGGAGGGGATTCCGGGTGCCCGAACTCCAGCGGGGTGCCCGAGAGTCTGCTCGCCACACCTCGCCGCCCCGGTCACCACCACGGGCTTTGAGGAGGAGGGACCAAAGGCCCCGCTGCGTCTCGCAGCGATCGGCTCACCGCCACGCGCGCGGGAGCCCTGGGAACACAGAGCAGAGCAGACGTCGTGACAAGCCAGCGACCTATCCATCCGGGTGTTTTTAGCCAAGGGCAAAGCTATGTATTGACCAAGTGAGAAAGAACAGTCTGGGCCCTCGTCAGGCGCCAGGCCAGTGCCGCCCCGCCGTGTGCTGATCGGCGCAGTCACCAACGGGGACACAGCACAGCGGCAGTGGCCGATTTTTTTCCAAAGGAATTTGGTAAATTCAAAGTCCGGCACAGACTCTGATAACCACTTTATCCACGGTGGATAACTCGGCCGGCTCACTCCCCCGTCGGCTCTGAAAGGCACGCGGCCACCAACACGCGGCGAGATTCCCGCGGAGCAGCGTGCTCCATCCGTCCTCCGGGAGACAGCTGGGTGCTGCTACCTTGAAGCCGTTTTTCAAGGAACAGCCATCGATATTAGAGCTGCCAGGCTGTCCCATTTATAATCAGCTAAAACAGCCTCCCCATGGGGAAAGTGTTCACGTTTCTAGCCTGGGGTTAGACTCCGGCTCTCAGGGTAGGAATCAAACATGTTGTGGCTCCTTCGAGGGTCAGCGGTCCAAACACCCGCTGACGAGAAAAGCCCGCATCCGGACTTGGGAGGTTGCCGATGAGCGGAGGCCCCTGCAGGCCGTGCGTGCTCCCATGGAGCCCACACACCGACACCTGCACCCCGCAGGGAGGGCCCCCGGGGGCTGCGGCAGAGAGAACCACGACCCGGGGCTAGCAGGCCTGAGCTCGGACGCCCACCAACCGCCGCGGGCTCACGTCCACAGGCAGCGGCTTGAAGCCTGCGTGTCCGCACCCCCAACGCGAGCCGGCGGGAGCCGTCGCCAGCATGGTGCAGGGCGGCAGGCGCGCACGGAGGAGCCCGGAGCACCACACACCGGCCCCGGGAGTGTCAGGACGCGGCGGGCGGAGCTCCGTGGCTTTGGCACTGCTTGTTTTTAAAAACATTTTACTGTGGGAAGGAAGTTCCCCACGTAGACAAAAGCAGAGAGAACAGAATAACGAGCCCCCTGCACCCACCCACTGGGACCCGGTTACTAACGCACGCCAATTTAGCTTCAGCTACACCCGCAAACACTCCTCCCTCAGATTATTTCGAAGCACAACTCAAACAGCATTTCATCTATAGATATGTCAAAATGTATCTCAAGGATAGCGGCTCCTTTATATCTGATGATAATGCTACATTGGAGTAAAAAAAAATAATAATTTAACACCATGAGACTTCCAGTCGGTGTTCGCCTCCCAATCATCTCACACATTCTATTTTTTTTCCTACAAATATGGTCCAAACATTGCAATAAATAAATAGATATCTCAAGTGTTTTATTTTCCCACGACGTTCGGGAAGGTCGCATGTCCTGCAGACTCCCCCGAAGCCTGAACCTTGCAGACTGCATCCCCACGGCGCCACGGAACGTGTCTCCCTGCCCCCGAACCTCCTTCCTGTAAACTGGCGATTGAATCTGGAGCCTAGAGTAACAAGGTTTTATTTTTCATCTTTCGCTTGGTGCGCAGAGAAATTGATGATTTTTGATGTACTGTTGTTTTCCTGTTCAGTTTTCTCTTTTAGACTTAGAGCCGGATTTTTCGACCTTTGAAGCGTCGGCCTTCGGGGCCAGGTAATTCTTCGAGGTGGGGCGTCCTGTGCTCAGCAGCAGCCCTCGGCGCTACTCGCCTGATGCCAGCAGCTGCTCCCCCGCCACCAGGTGTGACAACCAAAAACGTCACCAAATGTCTCCTGGTGGAAGAGGAGGCGCTAGAAGATTCTCAGACTTCGTAGGTTGATATTCACAAAATTAAAATTTAGCGGGACTGCGTCAGACACAGCGAAGGGGCTTAGAGTCTTTCCACGCGGGGTGGTCCACCTCCCGCTTCACAGCCGGTTGGTCGGCGATGCGCTTGAACTCCCCCCACTTCCTCTGTGAAACACCCCCAAACGGCAGGGCAGAGTGTGGCTGCTGGGGGAACCGCGAGCTGGTCCCCCAGAGTCGCAGGGCTCTCTACTTAAGAGTTCTCGGCGAGAGGTTTCACGACAAGAGGATGTACTTGTCTATTATTTTATATGGTTTATTATTCTGTACAGTTTCTGTATATTATTTCCTATAGTAATTTGTGTACTTTACCAATGAAAACCGAATGTTTTTCTTAGCTCCCCTTCTGGTCCGGCGGCCACGAATCGAGTGTGGGATGCGCCGCTGCTCGCCAGTGGGAAGGTCACCCTCGGGTGGCACTCGGGGGAGAACGTGGGCCGCCTGGCAATGATCGTAGTGGCTCATCGCCTGCCCGGTCTCTGTCTCCAGCTGCCACCGAGGAGGCTGATGCTCACTGGCAGGGCAGGAGAAGAGGCCCTGGCAGCCCCGCCTGCTGAGCTGGGCACACGCTCCACGGTCCAGACACCTGCGTGACGGTCACACCCCCGACCTTGGGGCTCACTGGCGCTGAGTGTCGGGAACATTCTAATGACCGGCTTCCGGGCTGCACTCCATCCCAGCTGCCCTGTTTCAGGACTGAAAGCGCCAGAGGATGACAAGTCAGAGGACAGGATTTCTTAGAATTAAGTGGCCAGGCCTCGGATTGAGGCCCTTGGATTTGGAGCCAAGTTCTGACTCTGACTCTAGGCAGGTGGCTCCACCTCCCGAGGATCAGTTCACTCGTCACAAGACTGTGTGTGAACAACGCCCCTGGCACATGCACACGCACACACATACCTCAGGTGTTGCCAGCAGTAGTGACTCGAATGGCCCGTGTTTGCACTGAATCCTAGGCAAGTCTGTTTGTTCTAATAAATTCTGCGAGATTCTAAGAGAAAGATGCAGACGCTCTGTCTGCCACAGCCCCACACTGGCCTGCGCGCCCCAGGGCAGGTGAGAAGCAACAGTCTCGAGCGCCAGCCGCCGTCGAACCCGCGGCCTCTGCACGCCATTCGGGCTTCGCAGGGGTTTCAGGAGCCGCGCCCGCTGCCGTCCCCCCTGCCCCTCGCAGGCGAGCTGAGGGCTCCGAGCCCCCGGCAGCCCTCCCTCCGCCTGGCAGCCGGGGTGGGGGGGGGGGGCGCGCGAGCAGGGCCTTCCACGAGACGCGGCACTTGTAAGGGAACACGGATTTGGCTGCAGTGACCCCCCCCACACACACACACACACGCACTCTGAGCTTTTTGCTTTTTGCTTTTAGCGTTTTTACTCCTTTACCTGGAAAAAAAGGACGTCGGCATCTCGCTCGGGAAGCTCACCGATGCCACCCACAAGCACACCACCACCGCCCATCAGGGAGCTGGGAGACGAGGCATGCGCCGGGGTAAAAGTACTTTCCTCCCCAAGGGACAGTGCACTCAGCAGTGAAGTGCCCATTAGCAAACCCTGCCCGGCCGTGAGAGAACAGGCGTCGGACGTGACTGGTGAGGGAGAGCTGGAGCGCTCGGCTGGAACGCAGGATTATTTTATTACGAAAGACACTCGAAGTGAAATTTTGCTGAGAGAAGGACTTAGTCAGGAAGGACGCGCTCTTCCCACTTAGGTTTCTTTATTGCTCTGCCGCTAAACTCACGGCGTTGCCCAAAGTGTCATTATGAACTCTGCGTTTCGGGGGGTCGGGAGTGAGCTCTGAAAACTGACTTCGCGCGGCTGCGGCTTGACAGTCATCCTCTGAATGGATAGCCCGCTTCTCTCATCCTCCCTAGTGGCGACTCAAAAACCAACACTCTTCACATTCCCAGATGTTCGAACGACACAGAAAGCAGACTCTTCCCTCCAGTCCGTCTCTCAAACGCTTCGTCCCCCGGGAGGTGACCGGACTGTCGCGCGGAGGGCCCTCAGCGCGCGCCCCGTGCCCCGGTGTTTAAGGCCCTCTCACGCCAGGCCCTGCGTGCTGTGTGTGTGGGGGGCATGCTCACCCTCGGCGCCTTCTCCCTGGTAGCCGGGGCCCCAGCCGCTCCGGTCCTCCGTGAGGGCCGGGGCTCTGGGCGGCCCCAGGACAATCTCCCTGGCCACCGGAAGTGATGAGGGGGAGGGGCTGCCATGAGGCCCCGGAGGCCAGAGAAGAAACCAAGGGAAGCCGGGCTGGCACCGCGGCCACTGGAAGCTTTGCCTCCGCCTGGTCCCCGGCAAGTTCTAAATCCCATCCTGCCCTGGGCTGCCGCCCTTGGCCTGGCCCAACGGTCTCGGGGGAGAGCCAGGGCCCGGCCCCGCCTGGCTGTTTCATGGGAGACAACTGGCAAGAGGCACGTGGGGCGGTTTCCCCAGGCCGGGGGCGCGGGGTCCACTGGGGCAGCCCGAAGCAGACAAATGACACATGAGTCACGTGCGCAGTGTTAGGACACGTCGCCCCCCTCCTCGGGATCTGCTTGTCGCCCCCTAAATGACCTCTCCCCAGCCTCGCCTGGCTGATTCCTCTCCATCCTCTAGATCAGCTCGAGCCCCTGTTCCCGGCCTCCCCAGGACACCGAGGCCACGTCCGCCAGCGGCCGCCCCCACAGCGCCCCGACTCCCCGTCACAGGCCGAGCGGGGGCACGTGTGGGTTCTCCACCCCGCCCGTCACCACGGACCCCGCGGGAGGCGGGGACCGCTTCTGTCCCCAGGGCTTACTCAGCTCCGCGTTTCCCTGCGAGGGCCCCTCGGCCCCGCGGGAAGCTGCAGACCTGGGCTGTGCCCGGCTGGCCACGCTCAAGGAGGCACTGGACTCACACCACGTGCGTGGAAGGTCGGCCCCCTGGACGGGCCGGGACAGAGAGGAGTGGGGGGCATCGCTGCTGAGGCGCCCTGGCTGGGCAAAGGGTCAAAGGGTCAAAGGGTCCAATGTAAGTGGGGCTGGTAACTTTTTTTTCGCTCTTGGATTATCTGTCTAGTTTACATCTGTCTGTCCGTCTGTCTGTCTGTCTATCATCCACCTGTGCGCACCCAAAGTAAAACCCTTTCACCCTTCAGAAGAAACGACCCGCGGGAACGTGGCCTGCACAAGCACAGAGCTCCGGCCGCGGGCGGAGCGTGGTCCCGGCGGAGCGCGGGGTGGGGCCGGTCTCGTCGCGTCCCGGGTCACACCAGGCGGCACCAAACTAAACGCGCCCTGAGGCAGCTATTCTCACACCTGCACTCCGGGGGCCCGTGCCCGGGGACCGAGGACATGTCGCCGCAGTAAGGGGCGCACTGGCTCCTGCAGCGAAGGGGTCTGGCGCGCACTCTGCCCCAGCCGCTGTTCCCGGCGCTGCAAACCCAGAGGCGACGAGGGCAGACGCTCTCGGTCACGGGCGCGGGGCGGCCGCACCCCGGCAGCGAGTGTCCAGGAGCCTGAGGGGAGCCGTGTGGCCGTGACGCCCCGGCCGGCTGGTCCCCCGCGCTCTGCGGGCGGGCGCCCCGCGGCCCTGATCCCGGGCTGACCCCGGGACACCTGCCATGCCCTCGCCCGTCGGAGGAGAGCAGCAGTGAGCCCCAGCACGGCCCCGCTCACTGCTGTGGCATCGGAGCAGGGGTCCCCGGGCCCCAGGCTGTGGACGGGGACCGGCCTACGGCCCGTTAGGAACCGCCTGTTCGCGTGGCCCGAGCGTGTCTCAGAAACCCGAGCGCGATCGCGTTCCGGATCGCGATGGGAAGGGGGGTGCGGCCTCTGCCTTCGCTCCTGCCGAGACGAGCCCTGCTGAGCGGCGTCACCACCAGGGAGAAGAGCCGGAAAGTGCCCCGCGGCGGAAGCCGGCCTCGCCGGGCACGCATCTCGGTGGTCCATGAGTCTGCCTTCACTCGGCGCCTCCAGATGAATGGCCGATTGCAAAGAAGCCGCAGTACCAAGAGGCTGAGGGACTGGCCCAGGCCACACGCCAGACGCAGCCGAGCTCAGTCTGAGCCGGAGCCTGGCCCGAGTCCCTGCTCTGTGACCACCGCTCTCCCCTCCCCATCTGCCAGGACTTCCTCAAGACAGACGTGAGAATGGCCTGCCATCTGCTCTGGCCCCCCTTCCTCCCCTAAGTCTCAGCTAATTTAGACTAGCCCAGCTCACCAGAAAAATTAGAGCCCTCTGCAAACAGGAGGAACGGTGAGTGTGCTGTGGAATGCGACTCCGTGTCCCCAGGAGGTGACACACACCAGCATCACCGGCCCCCACTGCACTCCTGCTGCGGGGGGCCTAGGGGTGGCTAGGAATCACCTGGTAAGCTTCCCAGGTGGCGCTGCTGGCCTGGGGACCACACCTGAGAACCACCGGCCTCTCTCGTCCACAGCTAAGGATTTAGGGGCTGAGCAAGGAGCCCCAAGGAGTGTGGACACGGCTTATGAAAGAGCCTAAAGATAAGCCCGGACCCCTCGGGACAAGCTGTGAAGGCTGCTAATACCGCCCTCTCAAGGTTTCTCTCGGCCCCGCCCCCCCCCCCCCCCCGTACCGTGGGAACAGGCAGTGTTGACGGGGGAGGAAGCGATGGGCAGGGCCATGGGAATTTAGATAATTTTGGAACTTGTAAAATCTTCGTCAGAGTTTTGCCTTCTGGCTCAGGCCTGGCCCAGGACACTGCTCAGTCCCCAAGGTGTGAGGCGTCACGTGGCTCTAAAAGCAGCCCAGAGGCTTCCGGCCTAATTTACCTGCCCCAGGGCCCTTGGGCCACAGCTGTGGAAGAGGGTGCAGCTCCACAAACACCCCCTCGACCCATGATCTTGAAGTTGCTCCTTGAACTTCACTTCGTGAGGCCCAGAACACGCGTGTCCGGTTGTCCCTTAAGTCCCCACTGGACAACCGAGTCTTCCGCTGACCCTGCGTGGGCGTGCTGAAACCACAGCGACGTGAGGCCCCGAGGGGCCCCGAGGGACCCCGCTTTCTCTCCGCGCCTGTCTGTGTGCAGATGAGAATGTGAATTAGAACAGTTTCCATGAACAGGGTTTTGTTTTCTTACTTTTTAAGAAGAAGGCTCTTGCTCAGACTCGTGTAGCCATAACACGCGGCTCCGTGACGCGGACACACGCAATTAACACTGCGGCCTCCGCCTCCCACGAGGAGAAGCAGGACGGAGGCGGTGGGCTTGGGGACGGCGGGACCTTCTGCTGCGGGAGTTGACGGAAGGAGATGAACGAGCCGCCAACACAGATGGCAGGCTACTTAGGAGGTGATGCCGGACGCAGAGGATTCACAGCCGCCCATCCTTACCGGTCCCTGTGCACCAGAGGGGGGCACCCCGGAAGCACAGACAGGACCCTGAGCGCAGGGGCTTCCGGCAGCCAGGCCTGTTTCCAGTTCAGTGGGGTGCCCTGCGCGGGGGGCTCCCAGCTCTGCCCCATGACGCGCCCACTCGGGACCCGGGCTGACCCGCCACGCAGCTGCGGCCTGGCACCCTGCTGCCCGGGGCTGCAGAGGAAGGAGGGGTCTCAGGGCCGCACGCCGGCAGCCGAGGGTCTGGCCCGAGGTGACACCTGCCCACTCCCCTCACAGCTCAGCGGCCAGAACGGGGTACGACACACGCAAGCGACAGCCAGAAACGGGGAACGATTCCCGGCGGCGATCTGCACGCTCACTCGTAATAATGAAACATAAGTTACATGCGCTCGCGTGTGCTACGTCTGCACACGAGGACCATCACACGGACCCGTCTGTGTATACATGCACGCACACGTACACGCACGTGCACATATGTGAGTGTGCATGTGCGTGTGCACAGCAAGGGCCGTCTCGCAGAGTGTGGCCCTCCGCAGTGTTATGAATGATTAAGGCTAACTCACGACCGCAGCCCATGGACCCCCTGCAGACCCCCGCGGGTCCGAGGCCTGCACTGGAGGGAAGCCCATCCCCCACTACACCCCGCTTCCTCGAGGAGGAGGCGTGTGGGGAGCACCCCATTTCAGGGTCTGGTCGACTCTGCATCCTGGGGCCTCCCTCACTCACTCCACGCACATCGGCAGGGCCTGGCGCCGGTCCAGGGACCTGCGGCCGAGCTGCGGCATGTGGGACCCTGGACGTCCAGCTGGGGAGCCCCACGATGGGTAACCAAACACTGACGCCACGGTTTCCGACGGCGACAAACACTCCGACGAAGGTTAAACAGGTAAAAGCATGACACAAACAGGCGGCGAGGGAGGGCAGTGGTGGCAGGTCCCGCAGGGGGCAGGCGGGGGCCTCTCGGAGGGCCAGAGGCGCCAGTCCCTGCCCCCTCCCCGGAAGGGAGGTCCCTGCCCCCTCCCCGGAAGGGAGGTCTCGGCCCCCTGAGCCGGAGCGGGGCAGTCAGGTCTGGCTGCGGCTGGGCCAGCTGCCGGCACCAGGTCACCGCCCACCTGGGGCGCAGCCGCCTCCCGAGCGTCCTCACACCTGCTCCAGGCTGCATAGGACCCAGCGGCAGGCCGCGAAGGGCGAGGCTCACCTGCTCTCCCCGCCCTGAGGAACGGCTTCCCACACGAGACCGAGGGCCAGGGCTGCACAGAGCTGCTCCCGCCCGAAGAGACGCCTGCAGGTCAAGCGGGCGACGCGGGGCGCCGGGCCCGCTCCCGGCCTCCGCGTGGCTGCACCAGCAGCAGCTGGACGAGGACAGAGGCCGCTCCCGTTTTTAGAAACAGTGAGTTATTGGGCCTCTCCGGCTCTGCCTTCCTGATGTGTGTGCTGCACAGGCATCTCTTGCTGTAATTAAATTCCTAGATTACTGTCAAGCCGATTGTCTCACCCATCCAATCTGCAACAACACTTTTTATTGTCTCTTCTTATTTTTTAATTAAGATAGAAATAGATGTTTTCCACACGGTCTGGGGAGGAGACGGAACAGCCTGCTTCTCACGTCAGTCAACGCCAGTCAGAGGGCTTCTTTGGAACAGGGAGGCGGGAACCCGAAGGCTTCCTCAGCATGCGAGGAGCTGGCCTTCCTGAGTGCACCTGTCATTCTTTCAACAGGTATTCGCTGAGCACCTGTGCTGCAGGGCAAGGCCACTGGGGATTCAGTGGTGGACAAGACAGGACAGGTCGTTGCCTCCGTGTGGTTACATTCTGCTGAGGCCGACATGCACTGAGCAAGCGAGCATAACACAGTAAGCTGACGGCTTGCTTTCACAAAGGAAATCTAGCGGCGTGCCTGAGAGAACGTGACAGGGGACCAGAGCCCTCATCCGGGCGAGTGACCATGGAACACGACATCGAGATGAGCTGAAACCCCAGAACGAGCGCTGGCAGCAGCGGGAGCCACAGATGCAAAGGCTCTGGGGCAGAGGGGACCTTGGCGGGCGTCAGAAGTGGCGGGCGGGGTGGGGAGGGTACAAGGAGATGAGGTTGTGCAGCTGGAAAGGAGTTGAATCTGCAGGTAAAAAGAAGGGACGGGGACGGCTCCCAGGAGCAGACGGAGAGCAACGGGGCTGGGGTCTGCACGCAGCCGCTGCCTTGGCTCTGGCTCAGGGCACACCTGTGCCGTACACCTGCCTTGCACCTTGGCGCTCCCGGCCGAAGATCCTTATAGCCCAAGACGGACATGAGGCAGAGCCCCGAGTCTGCGAGGACACCCACCGGGGACGCAGATGCCCTGCCTGAGGAGCAGCTACCAGAGCCGCCGCCTCGGTGTCCAACTGTGGCCTCGGACCCTGCGTCTCTACGAAACCCTGACGGGAGCCGATTCCCCCAGAAGCGTGGCTGGATTTTCCTCCTGCCAAGAAGGAGGGAGGCTCAGAGTGGTCACTCTTTCGACGTAAAGAAAATAAGGGCATTAGGCGTTCTGCGTACTTCCGATAGGAGGACTTGATTAATCCCGCTACATGTGCACCCCAAAACCTAGGGCGGTGTCCGGCGTGTCGTAAGTGCTCAGTAAACGAAGGGCCAACCTGGGCAGAAGGCCGGACCCCTGCGACCACTGACCCTGTCGCGGCCTCACAGTCCCAAGTCCCCTTCACGCCCGGCCTGCAGGCGGGGCTCGCGCAGCACACGGGTCCACGCAGGCGTGGCGACGGCGCTCTCGGCGCCCGACCGGAACAGAGTCTGATCGCCCTTCCCGTCTCAGCCCCCCGCCCCCCGCCCCTCGGCCCCCCTGCGGCTTCGCGGCCTGCTCTGTCCGTGGCCCGTTACGTTTTCTATCATTTGATCCACTGTCTTCTGATTTGGTAGATAAATTTTCCCCCAACAGGATAATTATGTGGTCTGTATTTTTCATAACCATGGCTTGTTTACAGAGACTTTTTCTTGCAATCAGAAGAGATGTGCAGGAGTCAATCTTAGGGCTTCAACAGAGTGGCCTCGAGAGCCGAACAGGAACTTCCCAGCCCCTGCGCCTCGTGCACTGGGCCCGGGCACGAGAGGCCCCGACTGAAGCAGGGAGGACGGGCTGAGAACAAGCGTGTCGTTAGTCCTGGAGACCCACGACGAGGCCCCGCAGCGTGTGAACACGGGACGCAGGCCGGCGGACGGTAGACGTGACCGTGCACTGTCCTGATTAGTCTCTGGAACCCTCTTCGGGTGTTTCATGCTGTTTTAATCGTAGGGGCTCATTCTAAAGGTCTCGTGTTCTCTCCCCGCCACAGACCTCCACAGGCCATTTCTCTGACGTGCGTCTCTATGGACAATTCCAGCTCTTCCCGATGTATTTCCATTCTTAACGTCTTCAAAGGCCACCATTTCTTCTAATTTTTTTTCATGGCTTATACCCTTTAGCACGCTGGGCTTTTGATGTCAGGTATCAATTTTTAACTTTTAATTTTGTCTCAAGAAAGTAATGGAAAGAGAAATATAAAGGTTAAAATAATACTTTTCAAAAGCATACAGCTGCAAATTTCATGGCTAAAAATGGAAAATTAATAGTCCCTTTTTTCCTTTTAACTCTTAATGTGGTAACCAGTTCCCGACTTGCTCGTCTCACTGAGGCCCTGGTGCAGCAGGACTTCTCTGCGGGACTGCGGGTTCAGCACCATGGACAGAAGTCCCTCTTGGCCCGGCTGAGTGGCCGCTGCCCCGGCTAAGCTGAGCTTAGCGTGGACTCCTGACATTCCTGCTCGTCACCCTTCAGAGAGTCTGACTATCCGTGGGGTTGGCTGGTGCCGTCATGGAGGCGAGAGAGGTGGGCAAGGGAATGTCTCGGGGTGAGTTTTCTGGAGAGACTGCGACAAGGGTCCTCAGACTGGAGGAGGAAGGAGCTGGGAGCAGAGCCTTCCTGCCCTTGTCTGGGAATCACGGCGTCTGCCTGGAGGTGGAGGAAGTCCAGCAGGAATGGGCCCCGGGGCTGGACAGCGCCAGAGGAGGGAGAGAGTGAGGAAAAGTGCGTATGCAAGTGCCGTCGCCGGCGGCACCAGGGCGCCTCAGGACAGACGGACGGAAAGCCCCCCAGCCCGGACACGCGGACACCCCGGCCCTGCGAGTCGGCGAGCATGTGCGCGCCGGAGGGGAAGGGCCAGACGTGGGGCTGGGCGAGGGGACGGGCACACGAGGCCAGGAAAGGGCGCGCTCGGCCCTGCAGAGGGCTGTGGGGGCGGGCGGCTTGGGGCGAGCAGAGTCCCCGGGCCGGGGGGAGCTGGCCTGGCGTCCAGGCCACACCAGGCCCGTGCGGGGCGCCCACGCACGCTGCGGAGGCGCGAGCCGCGGGACCGCAGCGCGGGGCGCGCCGCCAGGGCTTCAGCCACGTCTGTTGGACTCGGGTGATGATAACCGCCGTGGCCAGCAGGACTGACCATGATGTCACGTCGCAACATCTCCGTGAGGTGGGGCTCTGAGGCTGGACAGGTTAAGAAACGCGCCCGAATCACACAGCGAACGAAGCCCGCATGCGGAGCCAAACCCCGCGGCCCGCCCCCGGGTCCCGGCTCCTTCTCCACACGCGTCGCTTGGTGCAGGTCCTGGGCTGGGGCATGCAGATCCGAGATCACGAGCCTCCCGAGTGACTCGTCGACACTGTGTGTCATTGATGCCTCACGGGCAGGCCGGCTGCCATCGGGGGTTCGGTGAGTACGAACAGCGCCCTGATGTGCATCCTCGTCTGCCGGAGCTGACAGTCCCTCCGGAACTGTCCGCGGCGTGTCTGGAGACCACGGGAGATGCTGAGAAAACCAGCAGAAAGCCGTGGGGATGGAGCCTTTGATCTCGGCAGGGCTCAGACCACGGGGCCACGGGGCGCAAGGCCTCAGGTGAACCGGCACCTGCCGGCTTGGTGCAGAACAAGCTGGAAGCCCAGGCCCTGTGCCGTTTCCCGGCGTACACGCCCCCGCTCTGCGCCGTCGGCGTCGGGTCGTGCGGCGGCTCCTCCCCCCTCCGCTGGCCGGAGGGCACATGCCAACGGTCCACTTCCCAGCGTGGCTACTTCTCCCCATGCATCGTAACTTCATGGGGAAAATAGGGGCAGAGGAGGAAAGTGAGGATGGAAACCTGCTCAGGTTGTTCCGTTTTATTTTTAGCAGATTCTTGGCAACTGGGCGTAGAGGAGAGGGCTGGCCCTCTCGGGTCAGAAGGCCTGGGTCTGAGCCGCTCGGCGGTCACTTAGCCCCCAGCTTGACGAGCTTAAGGCTGTCCCCAGTGTCCGGCTTCGCCGCCCGGCACCTGCGCCCCCGGGGCCTGTCACAGCCCCCACGTGGCGACGCGGGCGCACGTGAGCGAGCAGGGCCCCGGGGGTTCCGGAGGACCAGGTACGTGAAGCAACCCCGCGCCCAGGGCTGAGGGAGGGCACACGCCCCGGAGCAGGGGGACCCCCACGCGACCTCCGTGTCCGAGGGCCCTGCCCCCTCGGCGGACCTGGGCGCCTCGGCCTCCGCCTCAGCCTTGGGCCCTGCCGCCCTCTCAGCGACTCGAAGCACAAGGCGGAGGCCTCTTCGGTGCAACGTGCTTCTGAAGGAGCAGCCCAGGGCGCACGCCCTGCCGAAAGCTGACACGCGGTAGCCTCACCGTGCACTCGGCACATCCCGGGGTGGGGGCGGGGGGCGCCTGACGCCCTGCCGCTGGTCAGGCCCGCGGGAAAGCAGGTCCCGAGGGCCCAGGAGGAACCGGGGAGCGCTGTGCAGAGGCGGCGGCTGCCGGCCGCGCCCCCCACGCTGCCCTGCCTCTCGGGTCAGTACTTAACGCCCAGATGGATCTCGGCCAGTTTCCTCGCTGAGAACCAGCAGACGCGGCGAACACTGCTCCGGTGAGGGGGACGATGACGTGATCTGAGCAGAGGCACGCTGGGAAAACAGAAACGGCGTTTTCTCTAAAATCGTCAAATGCTTATAACAATAGCCGGTAACAGAGCAGCGTTATCGTCAGAATGCAAAGGTACCAATTAAATCTCTGTTGGCAAAACGCCCCCCACTGGCCGGGGCCCCGGGGCCTCAGAACAAAGTCTCAAGGCTTTCTCCATCTCCTGCGTCCGCATCAAGGAAACTGCGAACTCGTGGCTGGGGATTTTTCTAAATAAAAAAAAGTGAGACTAGGACCCGGGAGAGAATGACTAGCATGTAGCTTCGGACGTGGGTGGAAGAAGGGAGGATACATTCTGCCGAATCGGCGGAGCTCCCGACCTGTAGGCCCTGAGGTCCGGCTACGACTCTCCATGCAGAGGGGCATTTGAGACATCTTTCTAGAATGTTCCCCCCTGACACACGGCAGGCAACTTTTCCCAGCAGGAAATAGATTTTTGCGATAATGCATTTTGATTTTAATTCACCCTTATGTAAATTGTATACTCCGAGTCGAGACCCCATATTTTTGAACACTTGATGGGTGGGCGTGGAAACGTGCTGCTATTTTAAGGCTCTCGACAATTTCTGAACCACGTTTGCTCTTTTATTTCAGAAAAACAAAGGAAAAGACAACGTTTCGATGAGCCTTTGATTTTGCAGAGGGGACGCCACGGCCCCCTTTGGCGATGGAGAAATTCTGAACCAGCAGAAGGGGACTCGGCGTGACAGCGTGAGGGCATCGCTGCTGCGAACGAAACTCCAGCCTTCTCTCAAGTTCCTTCTGCCCCTCAAGGTTTTCAATGAAGTTTTGACAAATGTTAAAATAGCCTGATTTTAATCCCACTCTGAGAGGGGAGGGTTGGGGATTAATCCACATTTAGGATAAAAGGACACGGGGCGCTTGGCGGCCTTCTGGAAGGTGCTGGCGATCCGCGGTGGGCCTGCTGGGAACAAGGGCGGGAGAGGACCGTGGAGACAATTCTAATCTGCTCCGTTCCCTGTCTTCCTTCTCTTGGAATCAAAACTTCTTGCTCTCGCCTAAACCCCTCTGCAGACCGTGGCAGGGCTTTGGCCGACGATGTGTCATCCCCCAGTGCCAGACGGGCCGGCCGCGGCCGGCTCGAAACTACAAATCACCGTTTGTGTCTCACATACGAACGGGAGACTCGAGCCCTGTGCTTTGTGGGCCGAAAAGCAACGTGGCGGCTTGGTCTGGGAGCCACGGGGTCACGCGTATGTGACGGGGCGGTCGAGCCACTCACAAGCTAAGGACTGACAGCCTTGGCGTGCAGGCCGCCGCTGCAAACCGCCACACGCCGGCAGCCCAGAGCGACAGGCCTATATCGTCCCCCGGGCCGGGGCCCGGAAGTCCAGGTCGCTGTGCCGCAGGCCGGTCCCCTCCGGGGGCTCCGAGCGGCTGTCCTCTCCCGGCCTCCCTCCCAGCTGCTGGTGGCCACCAGCAGTCGTGGGCGCCCCTGGCTCGGAGGGGGCATCACCCCATCTCTGCCCCCATCTTCCCACGACCGCCTCCCTCCCCGTGTCTGTCTCAAACCTCCCTTCGTCTTCCAAGGACACCGTCATGGGACGTGGGGCCAACCTAAGTCCAAGGCGATCCCGACCTGAGCCCCCCTCACGTCCGCAGAGCCCGGTTCTGAGCGGGCTGGCCCTCGCCGGCGGCTCGGGGACAGACTGCCGTGGGAAGCCGGGCCCGCCCGCCGGCAGCCACCGCACAGCCACGTGCTGACCGCGAGCCGGTGCGGGCTCCCTTGTCCTCGGCTGAGGGACGTCTGCTCCGCAGACATGGAGGGACAGCGAGCAGGACAGAGGAGCCAGGAGCCGGGCCGGGGCCGGGTCCTCCCGGGGGAGCCGCGGCAGGAGGTGATGGGAGCGGCGGCGAGCCATTGCCCGGTGCGCGCTGCTGGCGAGCGGTGCGGTCTTTGATTTCGACTCTGATCTGAGTTAATCATTTATTCATGAGCATTTGAAAATTAGACGCAGACTAATTGAAAGCTCATCAGAAGAATGGGTTCCACGCTTCCCGTTAATTACCGGGAGGCCGGGAGGTATTTTTACAGACGTGGTGAGTGGGACAGGTCAGGAAACGGTGAGGCAGGAGCGCGCTTAACCCCTTTGGGTCTGAGGGCCTCGCAGACCTCGCGCCCCTCCTCCAGGGCCCCCTCAGCAGCTGCCCCTTGTCCCTCCTGCCACCTCCCTAGAATCCAGGGGTCGCGGCCAACAAATCTAACCGCGGACACTCAGAATGGACTAGGGCTGTCGCATAAAATATGGGGCACCCGGTTACATTAGTTTCAGAAAAACAACACATTTTTTTTAGTTATAAGTAGATCCTAAATATTGCATGGGCATAATTGTGGTTTCAAATGCGCTGTCTGAAACGCTGAGTTAACTGCACAGCCTGTATTGCTACGAGCTGGGTCTGGAAACCCTACGGTGGAGGTCGGCCAGAAAGAACCAGAACGTTCCTGCTGGGGGCCGGCCGGGCCAGGGTCCTGACGGGCACGGATGGCTTGCCCCAGGGCGAGCTCCCCACCCCGCATGCTCTCCGCCCACCCGGCCCTCCCGCGGCCCCGCCCGCCGCTCCGCCGGCCCCCGCAGGCCCGCACGTCTGTCTCCCGCCCAGGCTCCCCTCCCGCGTGGCCACTTCCCTCCGCGCACTCAGACACGTCAGCGGCAAACCGTAACGTGCGCCCGGCCGCGGCGGGCAGCCGGCTGGACCCTGGCGCGCCCGGCCGCGGTGGGCAGCCGGCTGGACCCTGGCGCGTCCTGACGGCGGCTGGAGGACACTGTCCCGCCGTCCGCGGGGGATGGGACGCAGCCCCACGGACGTTGCCAGGAGACAGAAAAGGCCTAAACCGCAGTGAGCAAACCCACCAGATGCGAAACGCGTCCCCCCGAAATGTAGACGCAACACATTTGGCTTTTATCCTTCGATTTCACATTTAAACGGGGAGAAAGAGTTATTTTCAGGCACGTGGTCCATTTACTGTGAACTCACTCTTAATTCAGCCTATAAAAATGTAAAGGCATGAAACAGTTGACTAATTCCGCTGCTTACACTCGGCGGTAATGCACGCGGACGTATGAGATGAGACCTCACAAGAGACTCGCTTCTCTCTGCTTTCCGTCCCTCGTGCCTTTTGAAAATAGACATAAAGGTCAGTTTCAAAAAAAATAGCTGTAAATATATCACCCAGACTGAATATTACCAAAGATTCCTGTAAGGACTTGTCTTATATTATTCAACATTTTAAGCACAGTTGCTGGGGTTAATTAGATTTCTGACCCTGAAAAATTTTAAGTGCCTCTGATGACTTACTTCCAACTGATAATTTTGTGTTAGAAACAGAAAAAGGATAACAAATAGACAGGGAATAAATACATTCTTCATACTCCTTCTTATGAGTACACAGAATATATTTCTGAAATTTAATTAAATATCAAGATGTCCACAAGATGTATAATAAACTACTCTGCCAGACCTCTAACGTCAAAGAAAAACACATTTTGCTTGAAACACCCCCTTCCTCCCTCCGTAAATCTTTGAAGATTCGGGATTTTTAAAAAACCCGCAGAACCACAAGTACATATTTTATCTTGAAAGTACTTTTTCAAAGACTTGGGAGTAGCATCTTGTTTGCGGTATGACAAAGTGGAAAGTGTTTTAATTTATCGCATAGGGGTTTGTACCATTAGCCGCAGAGATGTGCCAGACCTCGAAATAGCGTAAGAGCTGCGGAGCTGGGGCGTGAAGTGGAGAGGCTCAGTAAAAGAGCTTTTCCACATTCCTCTGAAAGCCATGCTTGGTCCTCAGCAATGTCCAAAACACAGGAAAAGAGGGTGGCACTTTGGGGGTAAAAGTGTAGAAACACCCCTCCCCAAATCATCTGTCAGATGAATGGCTTTATCACCTTGATAACTGACCGCGTCTTAGTGCGAAGCTCCCCACGCGTGGGCCACGTCCCACTGGTGGCAGCCGGAAGACTTAGAGTGTGACCTGAACACAGCATTAAATGTCACTGAACTGTGCAGTGTGGAAGTTGTTGGATTTTCAATCATCTTTTAATCTTTCTCACACGCAGGCAAAGCCTCATTTTGCTGCCAATGTGTCTTCCACACTCCCGGACACTGCGAATGTCCTCCGAAGCAGGCGGCATCAGACCCGGAGCCTGTGCCCGGCCGCGGGACCTGGCTGGAACCCCGCAAGGCTGCGTAGCGGGCCTTCTTCTCCTCACGGCACCTTCCAGCTCGGCCAAGCGCTGTGCGCTGCCCATCGGGCTGCGGTCCAGGGCCAGATGCGGATGACTCGCCCGCCCCCCGTCACTCAGGAAGCGCTGGCCTCAGGGCAGGAGCCGGCGGACTTCCTGCAAAGGGATGAGATGCCCGGAGGAGGTGATGTGGGGTGACAGGGAGGATGTGGAGGCAGAGACGGCAGTGACGTGCTGAGCCACGGAATGCGAGACGTTGCCAGCGACCGCCGGGAGCCGGGAAGAGGCAAGCGGGGATTCTGCCCGAGGCCATCGGAGAGCAGCTGGCCCTGGGCACCCTCATGCGGACACCCGACCTCCGGAGCTGAGGCGACAGAGCTGGCGTCCGCGGCCACCCCGTAGCGGTCACGCGCAGCGCCGGCCCCCGCAGACTCAGCAGTGGGACTCGGGGTGCACAGACAGCTGGAGTCTGAGAATCGACCGGTCACACCGCCGGCGTCTGAGCTCCGACGCGAGCCACAGAAAGCCGAGGTCCTCGGCTGTGCGGCCGCAGGGCCTCTCAGAGGGAAACGCCCCGGGCAGCCGTTAGCCCGGCCGGCCTCGCGTGGGCTTCGAGATCTCAGGTGCGTTCCGAGGGGAATCCAGCGAGTCCTGATCCCCCCAGGACGTCCGGGCCGCCGTGAGCTGCCCCGGCAGGTGCCCATGGCACTGGCGAGGCCATCGACGAGGTGCCAATGGGCCCCACCTGCACCTGAGGGTACTCAGGAATTCCCGCGCCCGGTTCCCCTCCAGAATCCCCTGGATGACAAACCAGCCTTGTGTTTCCGCTGCTGGCCAGAGGCACCCCGAAGACGGGCGCGGCCCCGCGGCCCGGCCGCTGTGGGGGCTGCTGTCTCCCGCCGGCGCTATTCCTCGGGCTCCACTGTGTCTGATGAATTTTCTGCCTTTTTTTAAACAGAGACGGCGCGCTCCCCCTCCCTGGTGGGTGTTGCTTTGTTTGGCAGGCGAGAGGAAGGTTAATTAGCTTCTGTGACCCGAGAGCTCTCGGGGCAGATGTCAGCTGACTCCCTAACTGGCCCTCCAAGCCGGCCTGCTGCGGCCAGAGGGACAGGGCCCGGCGGAAGGGGCGCGAAGCCAGCAGGGCTGTGAACTCCGCCCTGCGCCGTGGGTGCGGGGTGTGCCCGAGGTTTCGAGGTGTCCTCGTGAGCGGTGCAGGCTCTCAACTTACCCCCCACGCGGGCCCCGCCACCGGCATCCGCCAGACGCCAACCGCTGTAGATGTCGGGGCCAGCCTGGGGCACTCGCGGAGGAGGGGACGGGGGGCGACGGGGCCGGGAGCTCGGCGGCGGACGGTCCTTCCCACCGTAGCAAAGCCGCCGCGAGCAGAGGACGCGGTCCCCACGAGCAGCCGTCCGAAGGGACGCCCTGCACCCCCGAGGCGGCGTCACGGTGCGCACGCGCGGGTGCCCACACGCCCGGCTGTGCCGTGGGGCGCGACGAGCGCGTGAGCAGCACACACGCCTGCCCAAGCGCCCCGCGTGCCGCGTGCGGCCGACCGCCGGGCGCGGTCAAGCACCCGCTGCTGCCGCCCACACGAGGAGACACGCGGGGTCACCCTCCAGCTTCTCTGCTGAGACGGTACCACGGAATCTTTGGCACGTGAAGGAGAAAAAAGCGTGTGGCAGAAAAAGGTAGGGAAAAAATGAGCATTACGTCGTCAGGGTGCCAATGACGGTGTTCGATAATCGTACCGATTTGTGCCGCTTTCGAAACGCGTCGGCCTTTCGGAATCCCAGTAAGCCGCTTTCCTCGCTCTCCCGGCGGGTGTGATTTTGCCTTCTTTCTAAAATTCAGGTCAGAGCCCCTCCGAACGGGTCCACGCATGCGCTCGGCCAACGCCAGCGGGCCCCCGACCCCCGAGAGGACACCCCGGGGAGGGCACAGCATGGCTCCGGCTCCGGTCACGCTGCGAAGGGGCCGGGAGGAGGGCCGCCTGAAGTGGGGTGACCTGTTACCGCAGCAGCGGGGAACAAATAGTGGCCCCGTGGCCCAGAACGCCAGGTGGACCGTGACACCTGAACTGCACTTCCGCTGTGTACAACGGCCTCCCCGGCCCGCTCTCCGCTCGGGACCGGCGTCCGCTTCCCCACCCGCAGCCAGCACGGAGTCACCTCGGCTTCGCGACCGTTCAGCCCGTCTGTCCACGAGGGGCCGACGCGTGCCCCTCCCAGCGTTCACGCTTACGGCACGCGGCTCTGCCCTCTCTGAGCACACCTGCAGTGGACTTCATGCACGTTTGTGTAAGTTTTAAAATTCTTACCCGCCTTCTTTACTAGATTTCCGCCCCTTGCAGACAGGCAGGGGCCCCGTCTAGTTTTTCCCAACACAGAATCTGCATCACAGGCATGAAATCGATATTTTTAATGGATAGATGTGTAAACAAGGGAATGCTCTAGAATCATGTTGCCAAGACCCAGACCGCCCAGAGGACAGATGAAACCGCGTGCTGCAGAGCGCTCTTCCTGCAGATGCTCGTGGGGGGCGGGGGCGCACGAGCTGCCTGCGGTCGCCCCGTGGGAGTCGCCACAAGGAAGCCCGGCGTTCAGCGCGTCAGGCCCCGCTGAGCCCCGAGCCTCCCTGCTGGCCTTGGACCAGCACAGCCTCGCGCGCTTCGGGAAAGCCAGTCGAATGCTGTGGCACGTCCCCCATAAACCACCAGGCCGTGTGCTATTCAGACTGAACTTGCTTTGCAAACAGTTTTGATGTGAAAAAGCAGCATCGAAACGCGGGAACCGTGGGCTCCCCGGGCTGCGAGCACACTCGCCGTCATCGCGTTCAGGGAAGGCCCCCCGGTGCCGTGGGCTCCGACGCTCGAGCCAAAGCTGGCGCTCCCCAGCCAGCGTCCTCCTCCACCCGGCCCGTGACCTGTCTCTGCCTCACAGAGGGACAGCTCCGAGAAAAAGCTCTGGAGCCAGGATCCGTCCCTGGGTCCCTACAGCAGATTCCAGGATGCTGACTGAACATCAGGACCACATTACCTGGTCCAGGTGAGCCTGGAGTCACCTGTGTTCTCCAAAGATAGGCCCAAATGAGCTCGGCCGCAACGCCGAAGCCCGGCAGGGATTTATCCCGGACTCAGCATCGGTGTGTCTCCTAACACGCTGGTGACTGATAGAGCCACGGAAACATCCGGAACGAGACATGGCCTGACAGCGTGACTGCAGTGTGCTCCCCCCAGGGACTTCCAAGCTGCTCAGAGACACACACACAGGCCACGACGAGAAACGGCAGGCGAGCCTGAGAAAACAAGCCTGGCCACGAGGCAGCGTGGCCGGACCCGCTCGCGCCCCCGGGTCGGCTCCAAGGCAAGTCTGCTGGGCTGGGCGTGGCTTCCAGGGAGCGTGGAAGGGAGGACTCCCGGTCCCGCTCAGACCGCCCTCGATGGCCGGGAGGTGTTAACTCCCCCCAAAGAAACAGGGGTGCCATTATCCACAGAAGAGAATCGGCGCTGGGAGACTGCGAAACGAGCTGTCTGCCGTCAGATTACGTCAAGCCAATTCTGTCTGCCAAAGGTTTTGTTCGAACACTTGTTTGCAACAGTCCTCGACAGGGTCTCGATACTGGATTATAAAATAATACTGAGGCGACAAGTCCACATCTGTTCCTATTTCTCCCATTTCAAATTTAATTAAAGCTTTCAACAATACAAGGCTCTACTGGGTGTGGGGGGAGGGGTGTTATCTCAGAAGAAATCTAGGCGATTCCATCCAGAATCCGACGGCAGGGGAAGCGTTCCTAGCCAAGACCGGAGCCCGCATGGCGTGAGGAGGGAGAAGACAGCCGCACTCGGCTGCAGAAGAAGTGAGAAAGTCCACGCAGCAAAAGCCTTCACAAACAGGTCAGCAGACAAAGGAACTGCAAAGGCAATCTCCGCAACACAGATGACACGTTAACGGGTTGACAGCTATAACGTATGCAGAAAAGGGGCAAGAAAAATAAACAATCCAGTAGTTTGTACATGAACGAACCAAACTGGATAAATGATTCACAGAAACATATCCTAAAGGCCAGCAAACACATGAGAAAGGTTCTCAAAGTCACGAGTCATCAGGAAATGCAAATTGAAGCTATCACGAGTTATCGCTTTGCGCTCAGCAAACTGGCAGTAACTTAACAGGGCCAGCGCCGATGGCCGGTGGGTGCTGGGGGAGAAGCGAGCTCCGATGGCTGCATGTGGCCGGCGGGCAGGCTGGAGCGCCCGGCGACGGCACGATGACAGCGGCCACCGCTCCGGACGACACACGTGACATGAGAAACACGGCCGGACGCCGGCGCCCCCGCCGACGAGGGATGAGCGTCCCTGAGAAAACCAGCCCCCTCGCCCCTGCTGCCACCTGCTCGGCGCCGCACAAGCGGGTAATTTGGTGGCGCTGGACAGTGCTCAGGGGGTCCCGAGTTGGGGTACCCCGAGAGCCTAGCCAAAGGTGGGCCCCGCAGGCCTTCGGGCGTCCCCCACGGTCCTCAGAGCTGCGCCCGCTTCGCCGCCGAGCCTTTCGGCAGGGTCCGTGCACGAACGACTCCCGGCGGGGCCCCTGCTCCCCCGTGCCAACATCTCTCTCCGGCGGCCACTCTCCGCGCGTTAAAGTGAGGCTCGCACGCACTTCCGACCTTGTCTCTTCTCCTTCCCTTCGGATTTGTCGGAAACAGCGTCAGCGCCCACAGACTAGCTCGGTTCTTCTCTTCGTGCGCCCATCACTCTTAGCGCCTTCACGCCCCGGAGGACCGCGGCCACTGCCCGCCCTCTGCATCCGACGCCCCTTCCCCCATCACCGTCTTCCCTGCCGTCAAAGCATTTGGTCCAAGATGCGGCTTCTTCGTCACATGTCACACCCAGACTCGGTGGGCGCCAGACAGTGTTTGCTGATCGAATGGACGATTAAACAAAGACATCAATACATACGTGAACGGGAATGAATAGAGAATTACCAAAATGAAGCCCTGGCTAGATTTCCTCTGTGTAACATTGAGTAGAAGGGGGATATTTGGGTCTTTTTTTTTTTATTGACATGTTAAAGAAGTATCTTTGCATTTCTGCCCATGATTCCCTAAAAGAGAAGAGCAGAAATGGGGAGAAGTCTGAAGTCAGCTTCACAGAAATCGGCCTCGTCCCTGCTACAAAGCACTGTGGGTTTCACGTTTAATTCTCTGGCACATCCGCTCTCGCTAAAGTTCACATCACAAAAATGTGCTCTCGACGAAGACGGAATAGAAGAGCTCAGTCCCTTTGCCGCCCCGCCGAGTGCAAACGCCTCCTGCTGCAGACGCCGTGAGCCTCACGAGCCAGCCACCGGCCCCAGCCCCTCCTTCGTTCACGGAGGATTTGGCCCAGACTCGCCACACGCCCAGAAGGTGAGACCTCCTGCCCGACCCCACTAGGCAGAACCACACGATGCCAATGCACAGAATTACAATTCATGGAGTGACAGATGGGGTGACAGCTAACAGGGGAAGGCGGCGAGGACGAGGGAGCGGGCGGCCGAGCGGAGGGCAGCGCGGGCGTGATGAGCGCCGCCCGCACCGCCCCAGCCGACCCGCCCAGCGCGTGTGGCCCCGCCAGCCCCGGACCCCTCCCCCGAGGAGGAGGCGGGCAGGACCAGCTCCCTGCCGGGGAGCCTCTGACACCTCGCGCCGGACACCTCGCTTTCACGCGCTTATCTTTTCGACAAAGGAAACGGATCGCGCGCTCGGCCCCCTTGGCGACTGGTGGCTTCCAGCTGAAGCGCGCTCGCCTCTCCCCGCGCTCGTCGTTTCTGCTCTCCGTTAACGCGATGGCGCGAGTTCCCCATCTATGGTACTGACTCTGGTTACAGTAAATTCATTTCAGTGCAAAAATCAACTAAGAACGTTGAAAGGCCTGTTGCTGAGCGGAAGAAGCCGACCCGATTCCCACCACGCGACGCCCTACACAGGGCGAGGCCACGGAGCGGTGACGGGCCGGGGCCGCGCCGTGAGGCGGGAAGGACGGGCGGCGGGGGCGAGGGCGGTCCAGCCGGCACACGGGCGCTGCTGCGGGCCTCGCGGTGATGACGGCTGCGTGGCGTCGCGCTCTGCTCCGGGCCCGCGGGATGTGCACCGCCAGGAGCGAGCCCGGGTGTGGGGCACGGCTCTGGGTGACGGTGCCGCGTGACGCGGGTGCACTGACCACAGCGAAGGCGCCGCCGGGGGGAGGGCAGCGGGGGAGGGGTGCGTGGGGTGGGGCCAGGGAGCACACACAGAGTCTCCCTACCTGCCTCTCGACTCTGGCAGCGGGCCGGGTGGCACTGCACTGCTATCCGTCCCCAGGAGCCTGTCTGGGGGTTGAGAGGCAGCTGTGCGCTGGCCGCAGAGCCAGACGGGGCCTCTTCTCCCTGCGTTACTGCTGGGGAAGGGCCGCGCCCATCACAGCCATCACGGCCGGCCGTCACAGGTCACAGCCGTCACAGCCCTGCGCCTTGCTCAGGACGAGGGGCGTGAGACGGGTCAGGACGTCCCGCCTGTCCTTACCCCGCGCACGGGAAGTCCCTGAGCAGACCCTCCCAGCCTTCCCAGAGATGCCCCCCAGGGGAACACAGGCCAGCTCCTCCAGTTCCACCAGGAGCCAGGGCCTCGCCACACCCTCGTCCCAGGGAAACGGTTCCAACTGTGCGTCTCCCACACCCTTGAGGGTGGAAGCTGAAGACTCTTCTCCCTCCCGCCTCTGCACTTCCCCTGAGCTGGTAGGCGCCTTTGACAAGTGAAGGGATGAAACGAGGTTTAGCAGAGAACGCAGGGAAGGCAGGCGCGGTTTCAACGACGAGAGAGGCAGGGGGAGAGGAGAGATGGACGGACGGCAGAGGCTGGCGAATCGCGCGTTTCTAACGCGCTGGGAAGGACCCCGACCCGCCCGCCCCTGCTTCCTCTGAGCGATGCCTGCAGGATGAGCGTGGAGACGCCCCGGCCAGCCCTGCCCGCCCGCCCGTCCTTCTGCAGAGATGGGGTTTCGCCGGGGCAGGCGTGTGATTACAGCTCCTCAGGCGGAGTCTCTGCTGCTTCTGCAAATGCCTTTATTGAGCAACGTGGCGTTACTTATTTCAACTCCCATTTGTTTCTTGCTGTGGTTTTTATCTGGAACGAAGGCCTGGCTGTTCGCTTTGGTGGGGAACTCGATACAAAGTTCATTACTAAAAGGCAAGAAAATGAGGGAGCTGGCAACTCTGCCCGCCCTTTCTCCCCAAACACACCTCAAGGCAAGTGGAGCCGAGCACAGAGCCCAGGTGACAGCAGCGCGTGTTTCGATCGGGGGCGGGGGCGGGGAGCCGCCCCCTCTGCCAGCTCTGGGGGGACCGTGCAGCGTGCAGCCGGCTGCTGCACCCTCTCGGCGAAGGCGCTGGAACTGTTTTTCCTGGTCTGTTTGTTCCTTCTCCCTTCACACGCGAGGAACTGCCAGGGAAGAGACATCCGGCTGTCAGTTTTCAACATAATTGGGCTCGGTCGCGGGGCGTGCGGCCCTCCCCCCGCTCTGGGAGGCGTGTCTCGAGGCAGCCGCTGTAGGGCGGACGGGCTGGGAGCTGTGCAAACAGATTTCCTTTCCGGGGAGGCAGTGCACTGGGGAGGGGCTTAGTGACAGATACAACACACAGTCGGGACCATCTGGAAGCGCAGGCTGCCAGGGGCTGGCTCCTCCCTCCGCCAGGTGAGGGGGGATGTGACGATGTGGGGGGGGAGTGACAGCTGAAGGGAAGCAAAGGGACGCGGGTCACGACGCAAGTGAGGAGCTGCGGAGCCGAGGCCGCGGAAAGCGGGGCGCGTGGTGCTCACGAGGCGACGTGACCCGGAGGAGCTCGCGGCGGGCTGCAAGGTCGAGCGCGGCGATTCTCAGCCTCGGCCGCCGAGTCAGAGCCGCTGGGGAGCTCTAGCAGGCTGGCACCTCGGTCTCGTCCTTGTGGACCCTGAGCAAAAGTCCTGGGCCACAGCCTGCGTGCGGGCACCTTCCACGCTCCCGAGGTCGGGTAGCCAGGGCTCTCGCATACGAGCGGTGGGACTGAGCGGCTGACCGGGAGAGAAATACGCGCTCTTTGGAGGAGAGACGGTCAAACACCGAGAGCTCGAAGTACTGGACGACCGTCCGAGGAGAGACGGCGGCGCGCACAGCGAGGGGCGAGGGCCGTGGCCGCACGTCCATGCAGACAGCGCGCTGCGGGGCGGGCGTTCTTCTGGAGCTTCCGGGGGGAGGTGGGCGCCACGAGCAGGAGGTGGGGGGGCCCTGCACTGCGTGACGAGGCGTCCATATGTCTTCGGAACGGCGGGAGGCGGAACCACCCCGGCCGCACGCAGGAGATGTCGTTGGCTTCGCCTCGGCCCCCAGTGCGGCCGTGGACGTCACCATTCCCGCGGAGGACGCTTCGCTTTAGCCGTCACCCACGACGCCCAGCGGACTGTGGGAGCAGACCGGGGTGCGGGGCCGGCGGTCTCTGACGGGGCCGGCTGTCCGTCCAGCCAGCGCCGGCTCCCGCGCCACGTCTGGTGCCCAGCCTGCCCTGGCACCACCCCGAGTCCCCAGGCGCCCGGGATTCTCAGCCAACGTCAGGCCATCGTCAGGCTTCTCCCCGCCACTGCCGTCCAGCTCAGACCCACTGAGCGGGGCAGCCCCACCTCTGGCCGGCCCTCAGGTCCTACGTGCCATCTCTCGGAACTGCCAGGTCAAAGCCAGCGCGCTAACGCGCAGTCAAGGGTGAGTGCCGCGGTCTCTGACTGTTTGGCACCAGGCACGGTGCTCCCGTGAGACTCTAGTGCCCGATGGTCTGAGGCGGAGCTGGGGCGGCTGCGGGTGCAGATGGAGCTTCGCTCGCCCGCCCGCCGCTCACCTCCTGCTGTGCGGCCTGAGTCCTCACAGGTCGGGGACGGTACTGGTCCACAGCCTGGGGGTTGGGGACCCCGGGCTCGTGGATTCGTGCTCCCGCAGAGTGTCCTCGCATTGGAAAGGAGTCCCTGGAGCCCGCAGTGTATTAGCCTGGGGGTCACAGCGTGGCTGCACATTGGAGTCCCCTGGGGCGCGTAGAACTCCTCCTCCACTCGACCCCGTACCCCCAGTCACACAGCCCTGGTGCAGGCCCAGGGGTCCCCAGCTGACTCTGAGGTGCGGCCGAGCCGGGCGCTCCGCGTGCGCCCCCCGGCGTGGGGGTCGGCGGCGGCGGGAGAGAAGGAGCCGCGGCTGCCGTCCCTTCGGACCGCGGCGCCCGGCAGCCGCCTGGCACGCGGAGCGCCCTGGGCCGGCGCCGCGTTTGCTGAGTGATCCTCTAATGGCGCCAGGGGTCTGGCAGTGGGGAGAAGCGGACCCGGCTTCGCACCCCTCCCGGTGCCGGACGGGCTCCCGGGCCGGTCCCCAAGCCGCCCCGCCGGGCAACCGGCGTCTGAACCTCCCGCCAGCGGAGCCCCGAACGCCACGGGGCTCGGGGAGGAGGCTCGGCCACCCTGGGGACCCGCTGCTCCGAGGTGAGGCGCAGTCACCCGGAAGAGGGGGCCCCTTCAGACCGCACCCCGTCGTCCGGGCCTGCGCCTCCAAACCAAATTTCCGTGACTCACTAGCGACGTGTTCCTTCACGCGCTCCCATAAATCCCTCACTTCGGTGCCGCGTGCTGCTGCTTCGTTACAGAAGGAGCTGAGACACGTCATGACCCGCGAGCCCCGTTCACCTCTTCAGCCGCGCTGCCTTCTGCGCTGACGGCCGGGCGGGGCGCTCGGTGCGCGTCCTGCAGGACGCGGCATTTTCATTCACAGGGCAGCCGGCAGCCATCCCGGGGGCAGGCCAGCTGGAGGCGCCTCGCCCCCCCCCCCCCCGCGCCTCCTTTCTCAGGCCCAGGAAGCGAGTCTCTGGGTATTCAGAAATACATATTTTTTGAGTTGAGCAAAGGAAAGTTATCCTTTGGCTTATCCTCTCAGGAATAGGGAAATAAATGTGTACACACACGTGCCCACGTGAAAACCCTGACCTTGACTAGACATGCAGATAACGTCTCAGAGGGATAGGTGAGCCCTTCTTCTGGATCCTTCCTTCTCCGTTTCGTAACAACGGCGATGAAAGCCGGAGGCACACTGACGCTGGGACTCGCCGCACCCGCAGCGCGGCCGGGCACCGCCGTTCTTCCCCGTGGCGCGGGCCCCCCTTCTCTTCTGACTCGGTTTCCTGTGCTCTGAGTCCCGCGCCCACCCCGTGCGGCCCCGGCTGGGCCCCGAATGGGCCCCGGCGGAAGGAAGCCACGTCGCGAGTGAGGGCCACGCTGGCTTCGGCTTGTGTCCCCACTGCAGGGACTCGCACGGAGAGCACGCGGCGAGCCAGCCAGAAACCACGGGGCGCGCCACGTGCAGCGTGGGCCATGCCAGGCGCGGCCAGGGCCGGCGCGCACGGCCGCCTCACCAGCCCTCGGCCTCGGTCGTCCTGCGGGCAAACGCGACGCCCGGCCCATCCGGTCTGTGGGCCGAGGGCCTGGGCCTTGGCCTGGTCTGAACCTCCAGAGCCCGCAGGGGCACGCGGTCCTCGGTCACAGCGCCTCATCGGCAGGCGGCCCCCCGCCCAGCTCAGCAGGGACCGGGCGGGGAACGGAGCCCCGCACAGGGGGAGCCGCGGACGGCGGGGCAGCCCTCCGCACCCACGCGGAACCCGCAGAAGCGTGTCCCGCTGTGCGGCTGCCAACCCCTGCGGGCCAGCCCTGGCCCCCGCGACGCCATGTCCGGTCCACTCCAGCTGCTGTGAGAACGCAGGTGACCTGAAGCCACAGTGGCACGGCCTCCGGGCAACATCGTGACGTCCCGTTCGACCCTCCACCGCCGCCCCCCAGAAACCAGGTGGGAGAGAAAACCTTCCCTGCCGTGGGAGGCTCTCCCGACCGTCGGCCACTGTTACACCAACGACAGCCTTCTCCGCGTCTGCGCCCGGGCGGTGTCGTTTAGTGCAAAGTTTAATCACGTGGCCCAATCACACCAGCCAGGACACCCGGCAGCAGCAGGTCTGAGGACAGCTGCGTGCGAGCGACCTGTGGGAGGCACAGGACCCCGGGGCGAGGACGGGCCTCGGAGGCCCCCGGGCGCGCCGTCCCAGGGGTGCTGGGCCGGGCCCGGGAGGTTCCGACCCTGCGGCCACACGGCCGGCTCCTGTGGATGACCAGCTCCCTTGCTTAGGCATGGCCCTGAGGTCACCGCATCGGCAGAGCCACGGCCACCTCTGTGGCCTGTGCCGTAAAAGGGGACAGAGACCGAGCACGTGTCTTGCTCTGAGCCACACGCCACGTGGGCCTCCCGGCCCTGCCTTCTCCACGCTGGACGCAGCGCTTACGAACGGGAGTGTGGGGGACGGCGCGGCTCCCCGCAGACCTGGACGCGCCCGCCTGGCCTTGCCCGGCCCCTGCCCCCGGCCTGCGTGATGGAGCCCACTACAGAACTGACTCCCCGGGCGGGAGCAAGCACAGGGCCCCCGCGGCCCAGCCCAGAGCCCCTGGCTGTGGCCACCATCACGGCACCGAACCTATCCTATCGCCTGTAAGCCCCTCACCGGGCCCAGGACACATGTGACCAACGTCCCCGCGTCCTGAGTTCTGCCCAGCAAGGGTCATTTTACGGGAATCTGCTTTTCAGCCCCAACATAGGAGGTCGGATGGAAGTTCGTTACCTTAGGGTGGCAAAATGATTAAATCTCATCATTTGTATCCTCATTAATTTCTGGTTTTACGCATCGTAATTAGGTAACTAACTACGGCATCCGCACGAGTGTGACAAATAAGCTTAAGAAGGCGGTGGACGCCACGCCCGTGGAAGGCCGGCCCGGGCCCCCATGTGCTCCGCCCCGAGGCACAGCCTTCGAGCCCCCGGTTCTGCCCCGTGAGATGCCGGGCACGGGAGAGGGGGCAGCGGACGGGCTCTCCCCGCAGACCACGTCTCTGCGGCCCCTCTCCCCGGTCCCCACCCTCTATCCGCTGCGCTTCCTGCTTGCGGAAATATCACTTTTTGCATCAACTTTCATGTCACCTTTCCAAGGAGCACTAATTAAAAAGAAGGGCCGGAGCGGCTCTGACATGCGGGCTCCTCGGGCCTCGGGGAACCGGCTGACGGCAGCAGAGCTGCCCCGCTGCACCCAGGGCGTCCCCCTCCCCGGTAAACATCGCTCCTTGTGATGTCAAGCCGCCTCCCAGACTTCCGTCTTGAGAGAACGCAAGTCAAGCTCCCAATGTCACCTCTACTTTTTAACCTGTGCTGGAGGCGGCCCGAGTGTGTCAGAGGCGAGACCCAGCCTTCTGCTCAGAAGCAGGCGGTGGCAGGTTCTCATTTGTCCCCGTCCCGCTCGAGAGAGACACGGGCGACGGCTCCGCTCCAGCGTGAAGGCCGCCCGCGGGCGCCGGCCTGCAGACCGCCGCGGAAGACGGGACGCGTCCGGAAGGCCCCGCCAGCCAGCGGGCCACCGCCGGCACATCCCGCCGTTTCCGCTGGTCCCGTTCAAACCCCCTCCCACCCACAGCGCAGGCCCACCGAGCTCCGGGCCCGCCCTCGTCCTCCCTCTCCTCCGCTTGCTGCCCTGCAGTGGCTTCTTGCTACTCTCAAGACAAAAACCGAGACCTGGGCCGGCCGCGTTGCTCCTTCGGGGCCAAAGGTCCAGCAGAAGTCGCGGGACAAGGCCCAGGCCTGGGCGTTGGGACGGAGACGTGAAAGAGCCCGGCGCCCGCCCACCGCCAAACCGCCGGTCGCCTCTCTTTGCTGCTCGCGTTCTGGACGGGACTCTGCCTTCCACAATCGCTAGACGGAGCTCGGCCAGTGTCTGCGCGGTTCAGGCTCTTCATCTGAAAACGGTCGGAGAGACAGGCGCCGGGCGCGCCTCCTGAGCCCTGGCCTCTCCGCACGCTGTGGGGGCTCCGGGCCGAGTCCCCACCTCGCCACCCCCATTCTTCCCTCTGTGAGAAAACACTACTCTGACCGAAATGCTCACAAACGCGTCTTCATTTCTAGCTTTGACGCAACAGCGTACCTGTTCACGGATGCCTGTCGTTCTAATGCAAACGTCCGAGGTCCCGCGGCCCCCCACGTATTTTTGGTGAATATGCACATTCGCACGGCCGGAAGCCCGGCAACGTTCGCAGTGAGGGACGACGAGTCTGCCGGCTGCAGAGACGCGTCTCTCTGCAAAACCGAGCCTCTGGGTCCTTCAGGACCATAGCGAACGCTCGCTTGGACACCAGATGCAGAACATGCCGTATCGGTCAACTGAAATATTTATCCCACTTCGGAATACAAAAATAATAGGGCATCATGCTTTCCCGGAGGAGTGAACAGGTTCCAATTCTAAATAGCAGCGGCAGCGGCTAACGGCGCATCCTGGGCACCTGGTTGGTGCCAGTCCGTTTGCTTGCGGCCCCTCAGCTCCTTTAGTACTGATGGGGAAACTGAGGTCCAGGGAGGGGCTGCAACCGACTCAGGCAAACTGACCGTTGGCCTGGCCGAACCTGGGCCCCCAGCAGCCCCGTTGGGGCTGGCCTGTAGCCGCCCTCTGCTCCGCCTCCTACACAACCTGGTCGCTTCAGACATGGTCAGCTGCGAATAAGCCGAAACCCCTGAAAGTACAGTCAGTCGTGGGCTTTAGGCCACACGCTCGGCGAGGGTTTCCCCGCTCTGCGTGGCGTGCGGCGTTTAGCTCGGACGAGCGTGTGCCTGGCTGAGGAACCCAGGGCGCTTATGGGTTCGTGGCTCCTTGCGGGGCGTTAGGATGGGAGCAGTTTGCGTCCGCGCTGTCTCTAGGGGGTGGGCAGAGTGGGCCAGACCCCGGGGCCCCTCATCGGACCCTCACAATCAGAGTGAGCGTGCGGCCCAGCGAGTGAGCGTGCGGCCACAGGACGGGCCCTCCTGCTGGAGGGACGAGATGGCCATGCCGGTCGGCTGGCCTCGCCGGGCCCCACCGTGCACCCACAGTGGGAAAGCCCGGGGGGCACCAACTATCACCGGGCACAGTCCTTTCTGCAAAGTGTGCAGTTGGCTGGGGGTGTCGGACACACACACAGGGGCGGGGCGTGGACGGAAGGTGAGGAGGGGGACGAAGAAGTAGACGCCTCCTCACCAGTGACGGCTCAGCACGTGACGAGCCCGCCACGGCGTCTGCGCCTCTGTCTGTCTCGCGCCGACCTTGAAATGGCCCCGTCAGGAAGCCGCCATCCAAGTGCGCCCCTTTCTCAGCTGAGGAAACGGAGGCTTAGAGAAGCTAAGCAACTTGCTCGCGCGAGGTCCCCCCTCAGCTTTCAAGTGGCCAAGCAGGATTCAAACCCGGGCCTGGGGCTCCACGTCCGCCACGGCGGGGCCGCGTGTGCCCCGCAGCGCGTAACCGGCTGCGGAGGGAGCCGCGTGGAGAAACACAGCAGCCGAGCGGCCACGCCACTGCGTCTCGGAGCTCGTCAGGAACATCAAAGGGGGAGGCAGCGCTGACCGCGGCGACGCTGATTCCAAACCCCTTCCCGCCCCCACGGCTGTCCTCCCCCCGCTGCCCTCCGATGCGCTCTCCCTCCCGCTCCATGTCCCACCCTGAGCAGCTCGGTCGCTCCCCCCGGACCCGGCGCTGGTCCCCCTCTTTCGTGCCTCTCCGGCTCGCTTCCGTTTTCCAGGGAGCGAATCACCCCCAAGCCCCACCTCGCTAGGAACTCGGCCTCACCAGCCTCACCAGCCTCGCCGCCGCCTCTCGGCCCCCCACCCGCCGTGCCGACTCCCGCGGCCAGGCTGGGGCCCCGGCGCCCGGGGAGGGGCCTGCCAGGCAGTTCCGCAGACACCTCCCGTGAGGGGACCGAGCAGGGACAGGCGGCGAACGTGGTGGTGGGGCTCGCCCCGCCCGGCCGAGCACAGCCGGGAACGCCGCGAGGGCCGGCGGGGCAGGTGCGGCCCAGCACACTGGCCTGGCCCGGCCGAGGCCGCCCTCCCACGCCCACAAACGTCCTAGCCGAGGCGGCTCGAGTTCACGCGCGCGCGCAGGGCGGGAGCACGGAGGCCAGGATTGTGAGTAAGAAGCGGGCGCAGTAAGCAGCCTGGGTGGGTCGGACGAGGTCCTCACACCGCAGCGGCCGTTTCTGATCTCTGGCCTGGGTCTGAAGAGAAGGTGACGCGACGGGTCCCCTGCGTCGCCGTCAGAGGCGGCCGCCGTCATCGGAAGCGCCTATTTATTCCCCGACATGAAACAGCGCGCTACAATTGGATGGGAAAATGAGTTTCTCTCCATAAATACATAATATAAGCAGTTTCATTCTTTTTTCAAACTGACTTATCTCGGCAAATTGTTTCTCCTTTCATGTTAAAAACCTATAGGCTGATTCTATTTAATTATCACAAGCTGTTATTAGAGTTATCGACAGAATCCACAGTTAGGATTTGGAAGACCTTTTCTGCCCTGCAGGGGGGAGGAACTGGGGGCTACGGCCGTCGCCAGCAGGGCCCCCCGCCCCCCCATGCAGGCGGACGGCGGACTGCGTGCTGTGTGCGGCACACGGGCAGGTCACTGCCTGCCCGTCCCACCGCTGAGAAGTGTGCTGCCCCCGTGGGAATGTCGATTTGCAGGGACGGGGTGCTGCCGCAGGACCCCGGGGGGAGTCCCCTGGGGGACCATGGGAGTGACGGCAGAGAGAGCGCACGGGAGACGGGCGTGAGGGGCGTCGAGGGCCGGCGCCCCCGACTCCGCGGTGCCTGGACTCGCGAGGCGGGGAAGGGCCCGTGGCCCGGACCCAGGACGAGGACAGGCCACCACAGCCCCGCGACAGGGACCCGACCCACTCGCCCTCTCGTTCCCTCTCCCTCCCCCTCGGCCTCTCTGCCGGGGCGCCTCTCACCACTGGAAGGGCCCGTCTGCTCACTCGCATGCATCTGTCCTCTGCCAGGTTCTAAACCCAGAGCTCAGGGGCCCAGCCCGGGACCCGCCCTGCCCCCCCCCATGCGAGCTCCGTGCTCACGGACGCTCAGAATGGAGAGACAAGGGAGTGGGGAGCATGTCCACGCCTCTTCCCCCAAAAGAACGGAACAGACCGCCTCCCTGGACAAAGGGCTCATGTCTACCCCGGAAACCCAGGATTTCTAACCACCCCCCCCCACCCGCCCGCGATCCTGCCCGGGATGCCCTATGCCCGGGGAACTTTGCATTAGGTCAGAAAAGGTGGGGAGGGGTGGTCCCCACCTGTGGCCTGACTGCCCCAGGCAGCGTTCAGCATTTCGGTGGTGGGGCGAGGGGTTCAGCAGGCCTGCGGGTTCGGAGACGGCGAACCTGTGACACTCGGTCTATCTCACTGGGTCCCCAGTTAGACCGAGCAGAGGGTAACCGCAGCTGGCCAGTGAGCGACGCGTCTGGGGACAGTGCTCACACGATGTCCGGCACAGGGCGGGTGCTGCGAACTTTCCCCGATACCCCAATCATCGCGACGCCCTGACAGCGCCTCGGTCTCCCCCTGCCGGGGGCGAGACGCGGCCCTGCTGCTGGCCCTCTCTGCTCCTGCCATGTCACCTCGACTCTGCCGGCCCCCGTGATTCGGAAGCGCGCGCTTCGCTCAGCACAGATGAATTTTCAAGGCATCGACGGCCTTTGTGAGGTGACAGCCAGATGAGTTTTTATTGACTTGTGCCCCTGCTGAGCATAATTGGATGGAAGCAAGAAGCAGAAGTCGCCCGAGGAGCAGGCGGGCAGTGAGGAGGCAGGGCCCGCCGGCGCTCTCAGCGGGAGGGCCAGGCCAGCCCTCAGACCCACGCGCCCCGGTCACGGGCACGGTGCGAGGAAGGTGGCCAGGCGGCAGCAGCTTTGAGGGCGGGACTGAGACACGCTCCGCGACGCGGAGTCCAGAACCCCACAGCTGCGCCCCCCTTGGCGACCGTCACCCGGGCCTCCGGGGCCATCGGAGGGTGGCCAGCTCCCGACCCCTACTTCTGCTAGAGACTTCGTCCTATGGGCTCGTCCCTGGGAACGTCGTCACGGGAGAACATGCGTGTACACGTGAGGCACTGGCGACCCCGTGCTTGTCGTGGGCTGTCCGTGCTGAGTGGCCGCCGGGTTCCTCTGGGTCTCCCGTCCCCAGAGCCCAGCCACCAGGCCCCGCCACAGGGCTCTGTCCCCCCCCCCCCCGCCTCAATGTCTTATTTCCTGCATCAATTTCAAATGCAGGAAAACAGAGCAACAGGATGAGCGTCTCATAATCATCCCCGTGATGCGCAGGCGGTAAGTTCGTCGGTTTGGCTTTCGCATCCTGACCCCGGAGCAGCCACTACCGTGGAATCGGTGGCCGTCCTTCCAGCTCCACACCCTCAACGCCTGGTGTACAAACGGAAATGAGCAAGTACGTGGCTTGCTGTATAAACGACAGGTGCGTTTGCCGCGCACCTCAACGCACGCGCCACGTCAAAGCCCAGACCACACACGCGCCAGGAAACCGGGCGTGGCGCCGTCGCGGCCTTTCTGGATGGGCGTAAATGGTGTCACTCAGTCACCGTGTGGAGCTTGGCTTTTCCCCTCAGGCTTATGCTTCTGAGGCTCGTCCGGGCTGCAGCGCAGGGCAGAGGCGGAGGCCACACTCCAGGTGAGGGCAGCGTCCGGGCTGCCGCGTCAGCCTCTCTCTGTAGAGCTGGTTCCTCACTCCTCACATCCGACCCGGTCCCTCCACGTGAACTTCTGTGTGGCGCTCCATCACCCACGCCCCCTCCTGAGGCCCGACCCTCCCACGCGGACCGCCGCCTGGAAGGCCTCTTCAGGGTCAGCATGATGGCCGCCCCCTCGGGGATGCCCCCCATCCCAGGGCCCATGCTTCTCAAAGTGGGTTCTTCAGTCGACCTCCATCAGAGGCATAGTCAAAGTTCGGATTCCTGATCCCACCTCAGCCCCCTGAAAGAAGGCGACCAAAAATCCTGGTAACCAGTCAACTCCATGGGCCGTTCTGATGCTTGCCAAACTGAGCACGCTCAGGGATCTGCTGACGGAGGCCGGGACTTTGCAGGCGGCCCGGCAGAGCCCAACGCACGGGCGTCCAGTGGTGACCATTCTCCCCACCTCGACTGGTAAGTTCCAATCGCTGATCCTGGCCCCAAGTTTAGAAAACAAAATCGGGAAAACACATGCGCCCAAAGTACGGTGATTCCCTGCGCCTCCACCCGGAGGTTACCCCAAGTGGACTCTGACCCATAATCTCCTGGGGTGAGATGGAAGTCCAGTGACTATTAGTAATACTTAAGTGGCTAATCTGAAAACACTCCCATCCGACGAGGCGACGATTTCGCTCGGGCTGCGCGCGGCACCGCCGGCCGCATCTCGCACGTTCCGGGAGGACCCTTCACCTCCCATCTCGGAGTTTGCAGTGAAGCACTTTTTCGCTCCAAATCCAAGTCATACAATATGAGGACAGGCTTTTCTTTTTGATTTTTCTTGTAGATGTACGTCAGTGACCTCCAGAATAACTGCTTCCTGTGCTGCTTTGCAAAAGTGCTTCTTCAAAGGCTCAGGGACAATAAAGCAAAATGATTGCAAATATGAAGTCCTGCCTGTGGAGTAATTGCCAAGTGCGAGCTAAATTTCTCCTTATTGCTTTAAAGAAAGTCTTCCGTGACAATCTGACACGTGTCCTCTGCGAGCATCCCAAGCGAGACTTCACCGAGGTTCTTTCAGCCCAATGGATCTTCCTGAGTCAGAACTTTGTTATTCGAAATAAAGACAGCCGTGTGAAATGCGAGACGTTTATAATCAAACATGCGACCCTACTTTCTGAGGGACGATGTTCAGGAAAATAGTTCTCCTATTCAGGCTTATGTGATAAATACGACCTCGTAGCTCAAGTCTGGCCATCACGATGCACAGTGGGGAAATGCCACGCAATCTTAGTTTGAATATTTAACTTAGCTCTTGAGGAAAGAAACAAAAGGAAGGTAACGCCATTAAATTGCATGAGGCTGCGGAAAGCCCCAAACGTCAGTTGGCCCCTTCTAACCCCCCAAATACTGTATCAATGCAGCAAGGGAAACACTCTGTTCTTCCCCTTTTGGAATCTCCCCCAGAGAGGTGCCTCCTGCGAGGTCACCGAGGAGAGGGTGAGGAGGCGGAGAGGGACGCGCCACGTGGGCGGGTGTCACGGGGAGCGCGAGCACCCCCTTCCGCCTGTGCCACCTGCGGCCACGTCTGCGACCAGGACCAACATCGCAGCATGAAGACGCCAGCCCTCACAGAGCCCGGCACACCTGCCGTCAGGAAGCGGGCCCCAGAAGGACAATGGCTGAGAACGCCCACGGACAACGGGCAGACCCTTCGCCAGGGCAAGCCAGTGAGGACGCGGGTTCTGGGGCACGCCCACATCGGTCTGGCATTCACAGAAATGCAGCGGGTGCTCCGCTGTCCGGGGACACCCCGCCACCTTCTCCCTTTTTCTCAAAACAGAGGGCACCGCTGGGCTGCAGGTGCCGTCAGGCGAGCAGACACGCGGCCGCGTGGCGTGGCCCCCGCCAGCAGGAGCCCGGTCTCCACTCTCTGCGCTCACTCGGAGTGCTCTGAGCTCGGCTTCATTTTGCCGTCTGCTGGGAGCCCCCTCCTGCTCCCCCGTGCCGGCTCCTGAAACGTCGCCGGGTTGGGAGGGGAGAGGAGAGGCAGCCAGACCGGACCCCGGCATTCTTCTCTGAGCAGCACTGTTTTAACTACTCCGAGTCCTTGCCGGAGCCGTGACAGTTCCGTCCGTTTAACAGAAGCTCCTAGCAGCGGGGATTCGACAGGCCACGTCGGCCAAGGCCACCACTGCAGAGCCCAGAAGACGAAGGGGCTGAGGAAGGCCGGGACGCCCCCCAGCCCAGCGCCCTGCCCACCCGCCCGGCAAGACCTTCCCGCCGAACGAGGACCAGCCACAGAGACGCAGTCAGAAAAAGCCCGCAATGCAGAACCCGCTCCACAGTGTCCCCGGGGCCGTTTCTGAGCTAAGAAGGCGAAGAGTGTTCTAGAAGTATGTGCTTTTAAAAGACCAATGTCCAAAGCACACACATTTAACCAACTGATACTTCTCATTAACAAACAATAAGAGCCAAAATACATGCCAAGCACACGCGCAAGAATGTTCCGTTTCCACACGCTGTCCTTGTCATTTTGTATCACACGATCCAGCTTCCGCTGGCATTCCCCGAGGGCACACCCGGACAGAAGAGAGTGTGGCCGACGGAGGAAAAGGCACCCACATGGACTCCGCGGGTGACACTTTGCTTTTCCGATTCTTGTCCCCACCCCGCAAGCTCCCCGACCAACCCACCGTGGTGGCCTTTATTTGCATTTTAAGAGTTACCAGAATTCCAAACTTGAAATTATAGAGTTTTCCCAGCTGCTTTCTTAAATGCTACATTATAATTTCGAGGAAGCATCACATGTAATTACATTTAACAGACAGAGAATCGATTGAAACACAGCTGGAACAGGAGGCCCAGGACCAATTCCACAAACGTGTTATTGCATAGTAACCCCCAATGAGTTCGTTCTTAAATCTCCTAATTAATTTTTAATTAAAAAGCTCAAAGATGCTTTTACACTTGCTGTCGTAAGTGTCGTAAGAGGCTGCTTCACGCAAGAGGGGAGGACGGAGCGGTGCGGACAGACGCCTCCTGCTGGAGTCCGGGTGAACGAGCCCCGCCGCGGTCCTCGCTTCCAGGCGGGAACGGGCGGAGGCCCCACTAAGGGAGCCGTCGACGGACGCCGTCTGCCCCCTTCAGTGTGGACACACGTGTACGTGGAATGGGATGAGTCTGTCCACGACGAGCCGTCCAAACCTTTAAACAGACCCTCCTCCCACCCTTCCCAGCAGCCAGCTACAAACAGCGTGCGCGTCCCGGGGCAAATTACGTTTAATACTTTCGCAAGTGCAGGAAGCTCCTGCTTCCCGCAATGACGCATCTCGCTCCTTTCGAACGCCACGGCGAGGTTAAATTCGAGCGGCCCCTCCTCACTGCCGCCTGCTCGGAGGGACACCTCCAACCTCTTCGTGCCACTCACTGCCTCTGTGGAGCCGCCCCACCCGGCGAGGGCCGTGCGGCGATGCAGGAGCTGACGCCCGCGTCCCTCACGGATGGAGAATTACCAGGGGCCCCAAAACGGCGAGTGTTTCTTTTCGACGCGATTTCATAGAATCAGGAGGGAAGTCTTTCTGGAAAGACCGCTTGGTTCTCTCTGCCTGCGGCCCGGGCGTGACCCTCGAGGGGTGCCCTTCGCCTGCCGCGCCCCTTGGGGGGCTCCGGGTCGGAAGCCGTGGCGCCCCATTTCTAGCCGTACGTTTCACTGCAAAGGAAAATGTCCACGGCGGCCGCTGTCGCTGCTCTTAACCAGGCGAGATGTACAGAGGGTGCGGGGCACAGCGCCCTGTTCCTCGTCCGTGTTCCTGGCATGAGAGGCGAAGCTTTGAAACGGGAATGCGCGTGTCAGCGATTCTCGAGGCCGCAGCTTCCCGAGGCCCCCACCAGGCAGGCCTGGCGGTCGGGCGAGTTTTCGCCGACATCGGCCTAAACCTGCGATGTCTGGACTCCAAACCCTGCACGCGGCCCCTGCGCCCAGATGACACCTTGGTTCTTGAGGTTTTTTTTAAGTCGGTGCTGCTCCACCTTTCACCCTCCTCCCCCCTCCCCCCTCCCCCCTCCCTCCTCCCTCCTCCCTTCCAGGGCAGAGAGTGGGTTCTGCGTGCCGTTACCAGCTGGCCCTCAGGGACGCTCCCGGATGGGGCTCTGGAAGAAACCAGCGGCTCCCACCGTGGCCATCACTAAATCCGGCGCCCCGGGTTCCGGTGCAGCGACGGTTCCGATGAACTGCCCGTTTTACTCGATCAGAGACCGAAAAATGCCGTGAGAGTCATTCGCGCGTCACCCCCGGACTCCCCACGGGAGAAGATGGCCCGGGTCGGATTAGGACTGTCTAAGCGCTAGCTCTCTCTCTGGGGCGAGGGCTCGCTCATGAAGGGGACCCCACTCTATGTAAATGGATTGTCCCCGAGGATGTGGGGGACAGTGCGAAATTCCGTACTTTTCCGTGGACCTGGATTATCATTCGTTGTATCATGAACACTCATTTTTGGTGCCTATCAACAATGCTGTGGCTCCTAAAATGTGAATGTTTATATCCTCTTCTGCCAAGATTTCGACACGATGTTTCAGTCCATGACCTACAAAAAATAAAGGCTGGACCCGCGACCAGGACCGGCGCCGTGCAGTTTGCACGTGTCAAATCCCGATCCTCACGACAGCCCAGGAGGTGGACAGCAAGCTCCACCCCGACGCCCCATCGACAAATGAGAGACTGAGACAGCGAGGGCCAGTAACACTCACCAGTGCCACGGTCTCGTGTTGAGACCCAACCCCTAAGGCAGTGGAGCCAGGACAGGACCTCTGCGAGGTGGCTAGGTCCCGAGGGCAGAGCCCACGGCATGGGAGTGGGGCCCTTTTAAAGGGGACCCCACAGAGCTCCCTCAGCCTTGCGCCATGCGACAGCACAGCAGGGAGACGTGGTGGGGCGCCCCGCACTCCTCTGCTCCTCGGAGACCCGCCCCCCAGAAGCGCTTAGCTGATCTCCCCCTCTCCCGAAAATGTAAGTCTGCAAAGCACGCACGCCTGCAACCTCCCTCCACACGCTGAGGCCACCCGCGCCACGAGGAGCCAAGCCACGCACCCCACGCCGGGCGCCCCAGAAGGACGGGCACGAAGGCGAAGCCCACCATGGCCAGGTCCCAGGCTGCCACCTGCACCCGCACGGGGGCTTCCGAAGGCGCTCCCCACCGCCGGGGGCTCCTTTCTGAAGGCCCCCAAGGTGACCTAGCGGAGGTGCCCTTGCCCAGCCGGCCTCTGACCTTCCTCCTCCAGCCGTTAAGACCCCAGGGGACCCAGAAGCCGGTCCTTGGGGAGAGGCGCAGGCCCTCCCGCGAGGGTGCCGTGCGGGAGCGGACGCCCTGGCTGGCGAACCAGGGAGGGACGTGTCAGGCTGCTGCCTGCCTTCCGTCCGCTCTGCGGTGCCCCCCAGGAATCTTCATTTCTCTGGAGATAATTGATTTGTGCGCTCTTCGACTGGAAGCAGACCATCTCCATCGGTGGAGGCAGTCAGTCCTCCGTGGGGGAAAAAGAAAATGTTCTCTCGTGGTTTCTGCAGAGCGGTCCCGGAAAGAATGCGACCCAGCCGGGGCGTGAAGCAATGGCAGCCCCGGCTCCGTCTGGACGGCGCCGTCACACAGGAATAATTCATGGCTGGGCGCTGCCAGTCCCAGTTACGTGATGCTCGACTGTCAAGCTCTGTGAAACAAGACTCCGTGTGAGCCCTGGCGCGCCTCACTCAATTTAGTTAGGCTCCCGAAATTCTGAGAGATCACTGATTGTCACTTACTCAACAAGGAGCTCACCCAGCTTAACTCTGTTCCGCTCATCGGAAAGACAGCTCCTGCCTCCAAGACCGATGCTCGCAGGGACTTAAGACACTCTGACCCGAAAACGTTGACTCAAGTTACATCAGGATTTAATCACACACACGAGTATTGAAGTCTCTTTTCCAGAGAGGCAGAGCTTCTCTTTGCCTGCGATCCGTGTACTCTGCACTCGGCATGGCTGAAAAGGAATGAATTACACGAGGAATTGGGAACGGAAGCGCGTTTCCGTCAGCCTCTATTGGAGGCGGGGGAATTGCTGAGTGAGGGGGGAGCCTCTCTCAGAGCCGCCCCGAGCACATTCTCGTTCTGCGCCCATTCTGAGGACGGGGCTCTCCATCCTGCTAAGAGGCTGAGCACAGAGGGCTTGGAAGAGGTGCCTTTTCTCTCTCCCAGACGTCTCGGGAGGCAGTGGCCTGCGTGACGAAGGTGCAGGGCTCTTCTGCCCGTCTGAGCCGGCTGCCGCCGGGCCCTGCACAGAGCCCGGGGTGGCTCGCACCCTTAAACACCCAGCACCTGCTCTGTGCCGGCCACCGTCGCACTTTGTCGGCTGCCAGTTAGTTACAGGAATTCGCGAAGCGTGGGTGAAGAGGAAATAAACTCCTCACACATCCGGAAAGCGTCGTGACCTCGGGCCCCTCGAAGTCTGCGCGCTTTCAGAATGCCCTTGGGTCCGGCCTCCTTCCTGGGAGGGACCCCCGCCGATATAATTCAGGGGGAAGACCAGAACTACCTGGTCAGGTGTGCGATCACAGCCGACTGGTTAGCCCTGGTCGCGTGCCCAGCCCTCAGGCGTGGTGGGGAGACTGATCCAAGTTAAATGAACCCCCCAAAAGAAAGGGGGCCCTGCCAGCAGATAAGGAGGCGGTACTGGGCGGGCTAGAACAGCCACCGCCCGTCCAGTCTGCCTCCCAGGAGCCTGGGAACCACACGGCGTCGCCCGCATCTTCTAGGGGGGAACAACGGCTCAGGGAAGGGAGGCGCCCTCCCCGCGTGGTGGGTCTGGGGCTCGCGCCCAGCCCCGTGGTTCCCCTTCTGCCCCTGCTGATGCCGGCCGCTCACCACACTCAAGGGCAGGGTTCAGAGGGCGGGGGTTCACAGGGCGGGGACAGCACGGCCCATTTACAGTCCCGTGCGGACTCGTGTCCTCCCGAGAAGGCCCCGTCCCCGCCAGCGGAGGGTCTGAGAGTAGCACGTGTGGGCACCAGGGACTGGACAGCTCCCAGGGTTGGGACACCTGGCTGGACCGAAGGTCGGCTAAAGAGCGAAGGAGCGCAGGCCCGGGAGGGCGGCAGGCGGGGCGGGAACGGGGCCCCACCCCGTGGCGGCAGTGAGGGCCCCGGGCTGTGGCCCAGCGCTCACGCGGAGCCCGTGCCCGCCCCGCCCGCCGCCTGTGCGTCTCGCGGTCTCCACACGCCATCCTGTGTGCCGGCCGTTCGCCACCCGCCAGGTGCGGCAGCCAGGTGGCACTGCTCCCGGTGACCGGTGGTCCCGACCCTGCGCCAGTGCTCGGCCCGGGGCCACGTGTGCCCTCCACACGGGCTGAGTCACCCGCCCCGGGCGGCTTTACGGCTACAGACACTTTGGCCTACAGAACGCGGGAAGATGCCACGGGCCTTGACGGTGTCGCCATGGAGACCGAAGGCCGCGCCCGGGCCCCGGCCTGGGCCACGCGGAAGGCCCCTCAGGAAGGCACGCGACGCCCCTGCCTCTCCCCGCTCCCGTCTTCACAGCCACTCCGGCACTGCCCGCACATCCAGTGCGTCGTTACCAAGCACCCACTGCGTGCCGGGGCTGGCGAGGACCTTCGGGTGCACTGCAGAGTGAGGGGACAGGCGCGGGCCTGCTCCCGTGGACGCGCTCACAGGGATCACGGGCGGGGAAGGCCAGCGGCACAGGGAAGGTCTCCATGCAGACGGGGCTGTTCTAGCGGGTTCTGAGCGGCAGATAACACAGGCAGCCTCCCCGGCCTGAGTTCACGTCTCAGCGCGAGACCTCCTGACACACGAAAGTCACCCCGTAAGTCGTCCCCAAATCCTCCTGGCATGCCTTTCCACCAGGCAAGGGGCGCCTGCCTCAGGGACGACCTCGGGAGAGGGACCCTGGAACACAGACACAGGGAAGGGCAGGCCTGGCCCCGATGCCCGGTCAGATTGGAGGGCGCCGGGGAGAAGCGGAGCCCGTCCCGAGGCCTGCGCGGCCTGGGCCGGGGAACAGGGCCGGGCAGCCGGGCAGCCGCAGGCTGCGGGGCCCGAGCGTGGCGACGGGGTCCCGATCTGCCCCAGGACAGGGCTTCCTCGGCGGAAACGTGGGGAGCAGCTGCGAGGCCCGACCGCAGGGGAGCAGCACACCGCGGCGGGCGGCGAGGAACGTGTCTGAGTGGGAGGTCGCGCGCGACGGAGGAGCCGAGAGGGTCAGGGCAGGCCAGCCAGCAGGAGGCCAGCCGCAGCCGGCGTCTGCCTGAGAGACACCCGTGCTCGCGAGGACGCGCGGAGGAAGTGCGCAGGGGAGGAAGTGCCAAGCGCCTACGCTCATCTGTGGCCGCTCGAGGCCGGGGGCGAGCGGGAGCCCCACGATCAGTCTCGCTAGGAGTGGGGCCCAGACGTGGATCGAGCTGCTAGGAGGCCACGGCAGCCCAGGTCGCCTCGTGCCGGCCACCTGGCCACCCGGCGGACCCCCCACGCCGAGGGGCTCTTCTCAGAAGAACCAGCTTGCTTTCCTGCGGGGAGCCCCCAGGGCTCACAGGCAGGGAATGGGCCACCGGACCAGCCCCAAGTTCGGCCAGCACGCGCTTCCCTTAGGGACCGTGGTAGAGTCAGAGCCCCTCGTCCTACGCCTCTCTCCTCGGGCGTGCGCTTTCTGTGCAAAAGCGAGAGAAACTCCTGTCTCCCGGCGGCCTTCCCTGGAGCCCGCGCCCACGCCCCCTGCTGCTCGCCCTCGCGGGCGCTCCGGGGAGTCTCCCCTTCTCCTCGGGACGCGGTGCCATGTGCTCTTTCCAGCCCAGTGCCACAGACACCATTTCCTCCAGCCGTACCCGCTGCGCTCACAGGCCCATGCCTGGACTGGGAACAGCCGCCCCTGCGAACGCTCTCTGCAGAGCATGTGGACGTACTAGCTGAAATGGTCCCGTCTCGAACGGGAAAGTCGAGCTTAAATAGGAGAACGAGGCTGGCAGAACCTCCACGCGATTGGGGTCACCACCGGTTCTTCAGCGGGAGAAGGGCCACGGGGGATCAGAGCTGGGTCCCCATGGCGGGACGGCGCACGTCAGGGAGCGCTAAGGACCACGCGTCGGGGGAAAGCTCTGCTGGCCGAGGCGGAAGACCTGGGCCCCCGGGGCAGTTCTGGAATGCGCGCCCCGTCCGCTGGGCCCGCACCACTAAATCAGGGTGAACGCCGCCCAGTGAATATGTTGCAATCACATCCCTATTATTTTTCTGTATCTCCAATTTATTCCGGGAGCAGGAGAGATATTTAACAATTACTTAGCAGCCTTCTCTACAAAGCGAGAGGATGAATACAGATAGCGCTGGAGAAGATTATTGAGAGCAGAATATTGAATTATCTGCGTGCGGGAGCTGGCACGTGAATAATGTACTCTCCCCACCCTGGCATGGGCCCCTCCCGGGCCTGGGAGGCCGGGCCGCTAGGCCGAGTGTGCGCAGGGGGCTGGGGGACCACACGCTGACATCCTGGCTTTCCCTGTTTTGCAAACAAACGGTGCGGAGAGAGGCGTGGCCCCGCCATGCAGAGGCAGCTGCACGTCAACCTCTGTGCCCGTCCGCGGAGCACATTTAATCTCTGCGTGGCTGTGGACAGTAATCAGTAATGAAGTCATTAAATGCAAGAGGGATGGAGAGGGGACTGTCTGCCAGCCCTCTCCATTAACTCAGGTGCTTCGCCACATCTCTAATTAAGATCGGGAGGCTTGCGTTCCCATCGACGAAGCACTCGGTCCGCGGGACGGGCAGCAGGGGCACCGCAGGGCAGAGGGATGCGGGCAGCGGGGTGATGGCTTGACTGATTCCACAGCGACTTCCAGATCCACGAGGCCCCGGAGGTTAACCAGTGCGGCCCCGAGGAGCCCACTCCTGGCCGTGCGGCCCGGCCTCTCCCGGGCACGGTCATGAGCCCGTGGCTGAGTGATCTGCCCAGGGTCCGAGTGCACCGGTCTGAACCCCTGCACCCCGTGCCCCCTCGGCGCCCCTGAGCCGCAGCATCCAGCATTCCCAGCTGGATTCGCTCCAGGGAACAGGGAATAGACTCGTCGTGTCTATGGAAAAATGGTGGCCAGGTAATTCCCGAGGGGAATTACACTGCTTTATTTTCCACTCATTTTTAATTTGGAGAAAACATTTTGACATTTGCTTATGATCCCACACTTCCCCAGAGGAACCCGGTTGGAATGCAGTAATTTTAGATTCGTAGCTAAGGAACGCAGGTCCGATATGTGAGTGGGGGAAGGGAGAGGACTCGCAGTGTTCTGGCCACTGCGGCTTCAAGAAGTCGTTGCTATTTAAATGACTAAATGACTAAATGACGGGGAGAGAGGAACGCCGGGAGGGGGAGGCAGAGGGGGTACTGGCGTGGGGGAGGAGGTTCCGGGAGGACCCTCTGCCACGTGCAGGAAGGCTCCTCATCCACCAGGGGTCGCCCTCCAAGCCTGGCTAATTTTCCACTCACATGCCCCCGTGTTCTGCCCCCAGGACCAACTAGCAGGTCTACCTGTCCACCTGCAAGAGGTGGACATCTGCCCATGTGAGGGCTTCCCCAAGCATCTGGGTTTGCTCTGCCTCCTTGCTCTGTCAGCGCTCTTCCAAAAGGCCAGCCGCCGTTAAGTCACCCCACAGCCCCCGCGTTCTCACAGATCGTCCTTCTCTGAGTTTTGGTGATGGCCTCGGTGGTGGTCATTCGGGTGCACTGAGTCCCACTCTGCAGAGTGACCATGGGAACTGGAAGCGGTATCTTGCACCTTCGGATAACCCAAGAGAGCCCGACAGCATTCCCATTTGAACTGTAAATTGCAGTTAGGAAAAATGGCTTTAAAAATCTCTATTAAGGCATATTCCTAAATCCTATACAGCTTTAGTCACGTTATTTTCTGGAGGAATCACCATTAGTCATTTTTTCCATGTGCAGTTTTAACATTTATTTCACGAAATATTTGCCACATGTCTGCATCTCAAAAAGCAGTGACTGCTTTTGGGAAAAGGTTGTAAGAAAAAAGGCAACCTTACCAAGTCGCCACGTCTTAGCTTATTGCTTAAAACAGCTCGATGAAGTGTGCGATGGTGATGCATGCTTAGAGCCACGCAGAAGCATTCGGCACGACAGGTGAGCGGCCCAGCGCCCTCCCGCCCGGCCCCGGCCCCTCCCAGGCCCGGGGCAGACTGTGCAGAGCGAAGTTGGAAGAGTTATCCTTTTGCCACAGAAAAGGAGTTGCTTTAATAAGGTATTTTAAAATGTAATAAAGTAACCAAGAAAGCAAGCACTAAAGTGAGAGGAAGGAAACCTTGATGAAATGATCCCAGTGAGCATGTCCATGGCGGGAATTAGCGTAAGACCCACGAAGTCGGCACAGAAGCTCCAGTGCACACGCCACAGAGGCTACTGAACCCGGGCGCCAGGCGACGGCAGATGGGGCACTAAGTAGGGAACCGGATGGGGATCTTGTCACGTGGGCGCGGAAAGGTCAGGACGATAGGAGAGGGAAACACGAAATGACCAAGGAGCGAGTGAAAGGGTGGGCGGGCGGCGCCTGCCGTCCGTGGCTCCTGGGCTTACGCGGAGGCGCCTCCCTTTGGCTTTGCCGCTGACCCTCGAGTAGCAGGGGGTAGAGGCCCGATCCCCCCAGAGTCGATAATCTATGCACAGCTTCCGACTCCCCTGAAACTTAACTGATAGCTTGCTGATAACATAAACGGTCCATTCACACGGTTTGTACATGGCATGTGTTGTATGCTACATTCATACGATGATGTGGACTAGAGAAAAGAAAATGTTAAGAAAATCATAAGGAAGAGAAAACACAGTTGGGGTTTTTACTGAGAATAATCTGCGCACAGTGGAGCCGCGCAGTTCAGCTCCATGCTGTTTGGGGGTCAAGTGTTTCCGGGGTGGCTCTAGGGCGGGGGGCACAAGTGCACCCTGTCTAAGGGCAGGAGCGGGTGCAGCTGAGCGCTGCGTGGGCCCGGCTCGCGAGCACCTTTACTGCTGGAGGCCAGGAGCACGGAGGCCCTGAGGGACCCGGGAAGGTGCGAGCCCGGCGCGGCCCTCATGCCAGTGCGGCCCCGCAGCCCCGCGCCGGCCAGCAGGGGGAGCCCGCAGGCACGCAGGCCGGGGTTCCGACCCCGGCGATGCAGGAGCTGCAGGAGCTGCAATGTCGTACTTAAGTTCTATGACACCCGATTCACACACACGCACACACACACACACACACACACACACTCTCTCATGCACGTGCACACCCACGCATCACTGCAGTGGGGGAGGTCGCAGAGCACCGAGGATTAAATAGGCTGTTCTGTGACAAGTGCCTGGAATATAGTAAACACAACACATCGTAGCCGATATGACTAATGAAGAAAACTGAAGTACGAGATATGAAAATAAGATAAAAGAGACTCTTAAAAGAAAACCCCGAATGTTTTTCTCCCCTCCGCTTACAGGAAGATGAGGGGGGCATGGGCAGAGATTCGGGGGGGGGGGGGCGGGGGGAAGACGCGGATCTCGCGGCGACGTCTTCGCCAGACAGAGCCAGCCCTGAAGCCCTTCCTGCGAGCCCGGTCTGTCTCCTCTAAGGCCTGGCCCCAGCCCGTGTGCAGGAGGCTGGCGCCCAGGCTGACGCCCGACTTCTGTCCTCTGACACGCCCAGCCCTTTATCTCATGCACGGACTTTCTTGGGAACAAGGATTTTTAGCCACAGTAACCAAGAAGTTTTACTTTCCCCTGGGGAGAGTAAAGGGCTTGGGCAGGTCGGCGAGAGCCGGAGTGTCCCATGGAAGCCCGAGTACAAGCCACACTGATGGCCGCGTCCCGACCCCCGCCGCCTGGCGCGCCTGCCGCTCTGCCTCGGCGGCTGCTGGACGCCAGCGTGAGGGCCGTGACCTGTCGGGACCGAGTGTTCCATGTTCACAGACACTGGTTTTTCAGATGAAAATGCTGCCACGCGAGGACGGCGGTAAGTGGCCGGAGCCGAGGGCTTCTCACGCCGAAGCAGGGGAGGAAGGAGAGGACACCGCGGGTCGCCACCGCCACCGTCCCCGCCTGGCAGACCGCAGGACACAGTGAGATGCGGAAACAGACCCCAGGGAGCATGTGCCGCCACGTACTCCAGAGCCCTGCCCAGGATGAGCCCCTCGGTTTTGCAGGAGCCCCCCGCCTGGCTGTCTGCTGACCGTTTCCTTCTGGGCTGGGCGTGTCCCCTGAGGGCAGGGCGCTGCTGCTTTGTGAGCAGCCCCCCGCCCACCCAGGCCACTTTCAAAGCTGCTCACAGATGCCCCTTGACTAGAACAACGGCTCAGAGACGGGACCTGCTGGTCGGAGCGAGTCCAGGCCACCAAGACAGACTGGGCTCTGACTTGACTCTACAGACAGGGGGGCTCCCCGTGGGCACACGCCTCGTGGGCACACCAGGAAGTGGGGCAGTAAGGTGGAGGAGGAGTGAGCCTGCCGGCCAGGAGGGGACCACGAGGCGGCCCCACACAGCACAGCCTTTCCCAACACAGAGGACAGCACGGGCTTCGAGAGTTAAAGGAACGTTAAGGAGGTAAAATCCTCACGAGCAGGGGCCGGCGCCCGCTCCCCCTCCTCCAGGCTCACGCGGGCTCTCTCACTGTCCCCAGAGGGGCAAGCATCTCTGCGGACTGAGAGGCTTCCTGCTGGCGACCGCGGACCACGGCCCGGGGGGCGTTTACAAGTCCCCGGAGTCCCGGTTCCGCGCAACGTTCTGTGTCTGCTCTCGCCTTACGCCAACCCCAACTTCCTGCAGCTCTTGCCACTCGGTACCCCACAGGGACCCCCTCCCCAGGGGCCGCAGGTCCCTACCTCATGCGAGCCCCTCTTCCCGCGGGGCCCCAGCCTCCAGGAGAAGCCCCGCAGTCTCCCCGTTTTTCCATCCCGCCTGATCCGGTCCCAGAGGACAGGGCACCCTGCTTGGGCACGGTTCCGCCTCCTGTCACTTTCCCGAGCTGCGCCACCAGTCCCTGGGGGAAGACTGCACAGGCTGAGGGACCAGGCCCGCGATGGCATCCATGGCCCTTCAGTGTGGGCTTCTCCGCTGCTCCTAACGAGACTCTGCCAAGGACCACGCGGCGGGTCTGACAAAAGGAGCATCCCCAAGTCACCCCAGGAGTTTCTGAACCGCGAAAGAGGGTGTCCCCCTGCGCTTGTCCACCCGCCCCCGCCACGCACCCCGTCATGCACCCCGTCACGCATCCTCTCCCTGCAGGCCCCCACCGGATCGTGCTGGTGGCCCTCGGGGGCCCTTGGACCAATTTTGGAAGCCCCAGAGGGCAACCAGGCCCGGGAGGACACAGCATCCCACGCCTTCCTGGCAGAGATGAGGAAGACCCCTCCCCTGGCCAGTGTCCGAAGCACTTACACTCCACCGGGCAGGGGGCCGCTGGGCCCCTCAGCACCGGCCCCATCAGCCTTTCCCCTTGGCAGCTCCCACCCCACCCAATGCCTGGGGCTGGCTCGCCACAGCTGGCACTCCGCCCTCCCACGCAGGCGTGACCACGGGAGCAGAGGGACCCGCCGGAAGCTGCATGCCTGCGGCTCGCAGGGCCCCCGCTCACAGCTCACGTGCCGAGGCTCCCGTCTCTTCAACACGAAGGTCCCGTCAAGCACCAGAAATGAGGCAGGAGGAAGGAGAGCCCTGGGAGGCCAAGGAGCCCAGAGCCCGTGTGGCGAACGCCATCGGGGCCCCACCCACACCCCGCCGCCAAGCACCCAAGGCTGCTCCCCAGAGAGCGGCTGAAGACACAGTGATGGACACGCCCCGGGACCTCGAAGGACGGGGCTCAGCAGACACACAGTGGCCCCTCCTGCTCGGCGCCCCGTGGTGCAGGGGTCGTCGCCGGCCGCCCCGTGGGGTCTGGCTTGGTGACGCGCCCTATCAGCTCCCGCTCACCGACTGCTGCTTCCTTCCTACTCAACCCTGTCTCAGAAGAGACCCAAACTCAGAGACCCCACGTCCCAAGAAAGGTTCTCCTGGGCCTTCTGTGGCTGTACCTTAAATGGCCTAGGCCTTGGACAGGGATCCCCTGAGCTGAGCCCAGCCTCCCTGTGCAGACCCACGGGCACCAAGCTCACCCCAGCAGACTGACCTTGAGGCTGACCTTGGCCCATTCAGAAGGGAGGGTGAGGTTAAGTCAAACAGAACTTGCCGTCAGGTATGAGATGCCGCCATGCCAGTGAATTCCTCAGAGGCTGCTGAGGAAAGAGAGACAGTCCAGGGGCTGAACAGCGGCTGATGAGGTATCGGCAAAGACACCCCGACCCCGGGCAGGATCAGAGGAGGGGTCTCTAAAACGCTTTTTGTTCCCAGGAGCTCCGGCTTCACGGCTTCCGCTGCGGATGACTTGAAGCTAACGGAGTGATGACGGATATAACCCTTATGAGTTATTAACGACACTGGTAATGGCAAGATAAAAATAATCGTTGAAATACCATGAGGCGCCTTGAACTGCTATTCAATTGCAATAATCATTGTTATTGTAATAGTGAGTTAGAAGATGATTTTATGTTAATAAACCACCGAGGCAAGGCCAATTCCATGACTGTGCACGAGCCTGGCCTGGCTGAGTGATTGGAGGACCAGGCTCATCCTGGCTCTTCAGGGCGGAGGTGGCAGGGTGGGCAGGAGGGGGCAGAAGACAATGGCTATTTTAAAATGTCCCTGTCTAGGATAGCAGCAACGAACGAATGGGCAGAACAGCAAGGAGCTGACGAGTCTGGGACCTCCACATGCTGGACTGGGGACGGCAGCATGGTCAGACCCCAGGGTCCCCTGACGGCTGGGGGCGGGGCGAGTGTGAGCAGTGACCGCAGGTCCCGCCCACAGATCACGGGCATTCCAACGACCCTCTCGCTTCACCCTCCCACAACCCCATCGGTCGGACGGTTACCGCTGCCGGCCCCACGTAACAGGTGCAGGCTCAGAGAGACGGCGGGGAGCAACCATCCCATGGTCAGGCCCCGACAGGCGGGGGAGCTGGGACTTGGACCCCAAGGCTCCCAGCTGCTCCGTCCTTCCAAAAGGACAGGACGAGAATAAACGAGCTGGATGCAGCAGTGCGTGTGTGTGTGTGTGTGTGCGTGTGCGTGCGCGTGTGTGCGTGTGTGTGCGCGTGTGCGTGAGTGTGTGTGCGTGTGTGTGTGCATGCGCGCGCGTAAAAGGGAAAAGCAGCGTGAAGAAACCACACATCCAGCCCCGGGAAATGACGAACATGCACATCTGAGCTCCTACAAGTCTGACCTTTTAGTACAGAAATAATCCCGTGTTAATGTCCTCGGTTCTCAACTTCCTGTGACTTTAGCTGAGGCGTATGGGTCCAATTGCTATTTTAAATGTCACATAATGGATGCGTTTGGAAGTGGAATTTTAAAATTATGTGTTCTTCTTCCCTCCCCCCACCCTTTACATTCCTTTTCCTCCAGGAAAAATAAGGTGTGGCCTCATCCGTCACCTTCTAATGACATTTCAATGTGTTTGGGAGCATTTTCAGCCCTCTACAATTTTATAGAGATGAAAATATAAAAACCCTCAAAAGACCAAAACTGAATCAGCCTGCAACATATATTCGAGCTATATTTCTTTTTGACCTAGTTTATCTGTTTAAAAAAATAACCCAAAAGCTACCCGAGAGCTCTCACTCGCTCTCTCGCTCGCTCTCTCGCTCGCGCTCTCTCTCTCTCTCTCTCATTTCTCTGCGTCTTCCTCCGTAATCTAACAGTCACGGACCGCATGGCACGTGCAGGCACCATGCTAGATGCGGTCCTAACGCTGTAAAGGATGTTCTGAACCAGTTAACAGACGACCCCGTGAGGTGGGTCATGCTGTTCTTCCGATGATAAACACCAGGGACCGAGCCTCCAGGAGGCCGAGTCACTGCGTGGTCCAGGTCGTGAGCCAGAGTGTGCGGCAGCGCCCATCCCTCTTGATGTGAGACAACGTGAGTCTTTTTCTACACGTATCAGCGTCTATCGCTACTGTATCTAATGACCACAAATGTAGAGGCTCAGACAACATCAGTTTCCCATCTCACCATCCTGCAGGGCAGGATGCCCGCACCAGTCTCAGGGGCTAAAATCAAAGTGTGGGTGGTGTGTTTCCTCTCGAGTTCAAGGGAGGACAGTCTTCCTCCATGAGATGGGGAACAAAACATCATCCTGACGGATCCTGACATGATCCTCGAAGGAAGAGATGATCTCTCCCCAACCCCAGTGACCTTATAGAAAGTCTCACAGTCTAAGCATTTGGCCCATTCTGGGTCACTTTCCCACCCCTAAACAAAACACTCTGGCCAGCAGGTGTAAAGTTCTAATCCCATACATCTTGGTCCCTTCTCCCCCATTGTGGTGGATAAGGGGGAGTTAGTCTCATCTCAGACCTAGGGAAATTAGGAATTAGGAATTTCTAGAGGAATTAGGAAGATTACATATGCACGAACAGACTTGGTACATACTGAGTTTTCAGCATATGGATCAATTACCACAACTCTGCCGTTATCATCACTGCCATTCTTACTCTTATTAACGAATGTAACCAGAAACATGTTTGACATTTCAGGAGAGAGAAATGTCTTTTGAGGAGGTTGGAGGAAGTTGTCTTTTTCAAAAAGGTGTGTCAGTACGTAAGAGCTCGTGCTAATCTAAAGGTCTTGCAAAAAATGCAGAGAAGACCATGGATTCTGCAGGACGAGGTCCATGGACTCAGGGGCTTTTCCCAGGGGACAGGGATGTAGTCACACCTACGCCAAAAGACGGTGAGAAGGCCAACAAGATTTTGGCAGTTTTTAAAATCAATAAGTGATAAGTTGATCAAACAACTTGGACAACAGAAGAAGTGCTTCCTCTTCCTCCCTCCTCCTGGGAAGTAGACACACCTGTGAATATCGCGATGTGTGCGTGTGCACGTGTGTTCACACCGATGTTGGGTAGCGTAACGATAAGGCCCTTTTTGTCCCCAGATGTTATCGTTTAAAAGTCTGAGAGTCAGGATACTGTGCTCCGTGGCCTGCCGCTCCTCGTGGACAGTGTTCTGAGAGAAAAAGCATCCGGAACTCATCAGCGTATTTCTAATTGAGACCACTTCCCTAGAAAAATGGCCTGGGGAAATCAGTGTCAAAAATAACATTTTTTTGTATCTTCCTCAAAGGGGGCACATTTCAATCCCAATCTATGGCAAGAAGGTGGGGCAAAAAATTAATTTGTTTGAAACTCATTTCACATTCTAACATATAGTTTCTGAAATATGTTGCACTTTGCGGAAGATGAGCACCCGTCCTGCACGGAGCAGCGTGGGCGTCTTTCCCAGCAAGGCGTGATGCTCCGGGAGCGTCAGGACCAGCAAGGGGCATCATGCTGGGCGCCGGCAGGCGGGGCCTCTCCAGCACGGCTCTTGCCCGCGGAGAGCTCGTCTAATGGCACTGTCTCTTTGAAAAGACTTCCTTACTACTGACAGTCCTGGCCACACCGAGTCGGCTGGGTTCTAAGAAAACTTACTTCATCGTCACAAGCACCACATTTGGCAGGTGTTCTTCCCACCTTCGTTTTACGGATGAGAAAAGAGGGACGGGGAAGTGAACGATGCCGGGTGACTTCTGACCCGCCTCCCTGGTGTCCTTGCCCCCGCGCGGGCACCGGTTTTCAGGAGCTCCCGCGGCTGGCCCAGCGGGTGAGCGAGGAGCACGCGGTCCACTGCGCGCAGGCGTCTGGGCTGCGAAACGATTAAAGCTCCCGACTTCCTGCTGCGGCGCGTGTGCGTTCATTACCGTCCCTCCCCCCGGGAGGACGGCCAGCGCCCACAGCGCTCACGGCCTGGCCTGCCGGGAGCCCAGCCCGGCCTGCTGGCCCGTCCCCAGCCAGGCCCAGCGAGCCCCACCAGACGTCCTGCGCTGTGCTCTCCCTCTGGGCCCGGACATGCGCGATGTGTGGTATCAACACGCAGCTATCGTGGGCGGGGAACAGGGCTTGAACCCAGGCAGTTTGACTCCGAACAACCTCCTACCCCTCCCCCCACCCACCCACCCAACAATGACGCTGCAGGTGCAGCAGCCTCTGCATCTCGAAAGTTCATCAGAACGACCTGTGCGACGTGGTCACGCACAGATGCTCGGCCCCTAAACATAGGTCCGGGGCAGGGAAGGGCGGCCTGTACCTGCATTTCTAACATTCCTGACAAGCTCCCAAGGGTCTGCTGACTTTGAAAGTTGACTCGTCAGGAAACACGTTTATTTTTCTCTGAATAGGGAAGGAAATTACTATGTTTATGTACACATATGTTTTAGTGTTATTCCTCTTTTACAAGCAAAATTAATTTTTCACTCAATAAAAGTTTTGTGCAATTTTTAAACATCAAAGAATGGTGGCTACCATCCTGAAAGGTAAACAGCTCTATGAAAAAGAAGAGGATGTGTTATCACGGTTCTTGGCATTGGCGTTACCTTCCTGGTCACCTCTGTCTACGTCCCCAGCACCTGTCTTCTCCTGGAAGTGGTCTGGAACACCTGCCAGACAACCTGGAGAGGACTGTGTCTCTACGGGAGTTCTGTTTTCACCATTGTTATTCTAATGAGAAATGCTAAGTGGCACCAATAGCGAGCCATGTGAATCATCTGTGAAAAGGACTGGAAAATGTTTTTTTTTTTTTTCCTTAGCATTGTTATTTCAATTTCTAGACATTTCATTGTGATGAGAGAAATCGCAGGCCTGGCTGAGACTTAATCTGGTATTTTGTGGTGCCCGGAGGCACACTTTCCCCGCCTAATCTCTGCTTAAAGTATAAGTAAGAGTGCCTCTATCATTGCCGTGAATGAAAAGCACAAAAGGATTCAGAAAGTAATAACAAAGATAAATAACTTCACGGTAAAATTTCAGCTCCAGTAATTTTCCATTTATATTTCCTCACTGAATCATGTCGTCCCGAGCAGGGCGCTTCCGACGCCCGGGCTGCATCACACAGAGTCAGTCACTCCTCGTCTAACGCTGCCTGGAGAGCCCTGGGTCAGGCCTGGCTGAGTGCCGCGCGCCCGGGAATGGGACTTCCTGTGCGAGTCCCTCGTCTTTCTTGGGCAATCAATCTCAGCCTCTTCCAGGGAACGAACTGTCAGTCACCCCTTTCGGCAGCGGGGGCTTCCGATGCCATTACTTAGGCCGCTTAATGTCGGCAGCAGGGTGCTGAGCGAAGTTTTCCTTGGTGAAACGGTTGGCAGCCAGCAAGTGTGGGCCTCGGTTAGCTAAGCAGTTGCCAAATGCATCAGAGGGACCTCAGGGAACGTTCCGGGGAGAGGAGGGATGAGCAGGGAGGAAGGGAGCGGGCGAGGGCTCCTCAGCGGCAGCGGCAGCGCCATCTCTGTCTCTCCGCCCTTCCCCTCTGCCCCGCACATCCTCACCCCTGTCTCCCCAGTGCGCTCTGCTTCGTGCTCGCGTCTCTCCTCCTCTCCCTCTTCCCTCCCCTTTCCATGCCCCCATCCCTCTCCCGCGCTCCGCTCCCACTCTCAGACCTTCCTCTCCAAGCTGATCTACGCCAGGAGCAGCGCAGGCTCCCCCAGGGCCTGCCCTGGGCCGCTCGCGGAGGTCTGCGGGGCAGGGGGCGGGGGCAGTGAGCATGCACGGGGCGCAGGGTCTCCGGGAGGCTCCTCGAGGGGCTCCCTGGCTGCCATGCGCCGACGTGGTCACCGGGTCTGGCGGTTCTCATCTGTTCACCGCTGCTGCTAAACCCCACAGGATCTCGTCCTGGCTTCGCTCCCCCGCTGGTCGCTCAGCCCCCCCCCCCCCGGACATCCTGTGATGCTCGGCTGGCGAGAACGCCCAGCAGGTGCGCCCTCCCTCCTGAGCCGGGTCTGGGTGGCCCCCCTTCCCTCTCCCCAGGACAGGCCAGGTTTCTTTCTTGCCTGAGCTCAGAGCCTTGTTTTAAAACGTCTTTACCTCTGTAATTATCCACTGACTGGTGTGTTTCTTAGTTAAAATCTGTGCGTGTGTGCGCGCGCGTATGCACACATACACACACACACACACACACACACACGCTGCAATTTGCCCACAAGCTCCCTGGTGGGTCTTGCCCACGCCCTCCTCTTCGTGTCCTGCGCTGGGACGAATAGTGCCCCTCAAAGACCCATGTCTTCCTGGCATGTCAGGTGGGACTTATTTGGATACAGGGCCATTGCAGATGTAATTCGTTAGGTTAAAATGAGGTCACACTGGACAGGGCGGGCCCTTAATCCCAAATGACTGGTGTCCTTACAAGGATAGGAGAGGAAGCCCGAGGCTGCTCCCGGAGAGGACCAAGGACGGCCACGGCTTGCCGACAGGCGCCGGAAGCTGGGAGCGGCAAGGGATGGTCTGTCCAAGGCCTCAGAGGCCCGCGGCCCTGCCGGCACCTTGACTCCAGACTTCTCTTCAGGACTGTGCGACGATAACTAAATACACTGCTGTGAGCGGCTGTGAGCGGCTCCATTTTCGGTGCCTTGCTGGGGCCGGGGCCCTGCGGAGAGCCTGGCCCGTGCTAACGGCCACCTGGGGGGCTGTCTGCTGGTTCGTGTTTCCGTTTCGCCTTTGGTCTGTGGTCCCTAGGACGTGCAGTTCGCAGACCACAGAGTCTTCACGGGGACACCGCAGGAGCGAACCGAGGTGAGCGCTCCGAGGGCAGAGCCTGTGCCGCGAGGTCGTCCCAGGAACGCCAGTGGGGGCGGAGCCAACATGATTGGTGCACATGCGCAGAGGGCCGGGCACCTGCACGGGCCTCGGGGGCTCGGCCTCTCCAGGGACCTCGAGAGACGGTGTTGACGGTGCCCCTCACCTGCACCCACCCACACCGGGGAAGAGCAAGGCCTGAGGATGGGGACAGGACCCCAATCGCATCCACTACCACCCAGAAGAACTAACAGAGAATCGTCACCTTTTATGTTGTCAAACTTGAAAAATAAATAGAATTTTCATCTAATGTCACTTCCTAAAAAGGACATGTTAATGTCAACATTGTTGGAAGTATCATTTTAGAATAAAACACAGTCCTCTATTCTGAGGTTCTACCAAGGTCACTGCCTTCATCCTTATTTTGCTGTTGTTATTAGAATTTGGGGTGAGGGGTTATCAAAGCAAACTTCTCTTCTGGAAAACAATAAAGATGCAAAAATAGCGGAGTTCCTATAGACCCTTCACCCAGTGCCTGCAAAAATGATATCTCACATAATCATAGGGTATTTGTCAAAACTAAGAAACCAACTTTGATAAAATACTATTAGCTACTTTGTCCCAATGTTTTAATAACCACTAAACACGCCAGTCTGTGGACTGGCATCTGAGAACCACTGCTGGGATCTGTCTTGAATAGTATGTGGCGATACAAGTCTCTGTCTGACAACTTTCTGTCTTGAAAAAACATATACGCATGGTATATATTTATGTAAATTGACACAATGTATGTATTTGTTTGCAATGTATATAAATGTGTACACTGTAGACCAAACAGTTGCCGAAGGACATTAATTCGTTTTTAGCTAAATTAACAGCTTTAAGATATAATTTCTACAGCATATAGTTTACCTGTTCAAAATATACAATTCAGTGGTTTTTTACACTTGCAGAGCTGTGAGACCACCATAACCTAATATTAGGACACTGTCACCGCCCCGAAAAGAAGCCTCGTAGCCATCCACAGTCGCCCTGCCCCGCGCCCCTGAGCCCCACAAAACCGCCCACCTGCTCCCTGTTCTGCGCACTCCTATCAACGGATCGCACATCATGCGGCCGTCTGTGACCGCCTTCTCCCACTCAGCGTCCTCCGCTGGGACGCATCCCAGGGACGGCGTCTATCAGCGCTTCGTTTCTCTTCGTGGCCGAGCAGTCCCTGCACGGGCAGACCACGCGTGGCGATCCATGCATCAGTGACAGGCACTCGGGCTGTGTGCTTTGGAGCTGCTCCACAGCATGCTGCTGTGAACATGCTCCGGGACTTGGAGAGGAAGTGGGCCAGCGGGGAAGCACACTCTGCGAGGCACAGTGCAGCACGGCCAGGCCGCGGCCCTCAGAGGCCTCCGGGTTCGCTGGGCGGAAAGGACCCGCCCACCCAGAACGCTGCACTGGAGGGGTGTGTGAGGCCTGCCAGCCGCGAGGCCTGCTGTGTGCCGAGCTCGCTGCATAGGTAATGCCACTCAGTCCCCGCCACAACCCTGCGGCAATGTCCTCACTCCACAGAAAGGGACGCAGAGTGGACCCAGGTCGCACACTGGGAGGAGGTGAAGATAGGGCTTGATGGGAGCCTGTCTGGCCCGAAGCCCACACTCTCAGCTGGGGCCCTCTGCCGAGATCCTGGGCGGGGTCACGGGGCGGGGCCTGTGCACCCAGGGGAGGTGCCTCTCTTGACAACCGCCCTTCATGGGACCACCTGACCAACTGCTCCCTGGCCCCACAACCACCACTCCCTGCGGCCAGAGCACCCCAATATCAGGGGAGGAGTCGCCCGTTACCAAGCCGCCTCTTATAAACTGCCTTCCACGCAGGGTTTTAATTCTCCCCTGAGATAGTCTCCCTGAACCGAATCTCATCAATAAGAGACGAGAAGTAAATTTTACCAGAGGCCTCTCTGAGCGAGCCTCCTCTGCAGCAGCACTGCTGCCGGCCCCCTGAGCCCCCTGCTTGACAGGAAGCGCGCTTCTCGGCAGGGCAAAACCATCCGCACTCCTTCGCCGCGGGGCTGCCGGCCGCCGGCTCGCAAGGAGCCCGAGCGCAGACTTGCATTCACGCACGCGCTGTCATTTTGTTCTTCCTTGGAGAAAAATGCAAATCTCCCTGGCAGATTTAAAATACGCCATTAATTACTGAACATTGTCTTGGTTTGGAAAGAAAACAAGGACACATAATTGGAGACTCCCTTTCTCTCTGAAGCTGTTCCGGGGAGCATGGGAGGGAGTCACTGGAGCGTGACTGGTTGTCACCCTGGAGCGGATGGTGACAGCAGACATGAGCGCCGTGCAGCAGAAAGCTGCAGCCGTGGGAGGCGCAGCCCCTGCAGCGTCGCTGCCATGGCTCAGGGCAGACGCTGGACCGGGCCTGATAACGGTGGGGGGCTTTGCTGCACAGGCTGAAGACCTGCCCGGGGCGTGGAGCCGACCGCGGGGCCCGGGATGGACGCAGCCCGCAGGCGACCCAGGCGGCCCTTCGGCTCTGGCAGAGTGACGCCCAAGCAAGTCTCTGTAAGCAAAGGCCCGCGAGGAGGCCAGGCGCCCTGCTCCAAAGTCTCCGAGAGGCCTGCTTTGCTCTGTCTTCCCTCTGTGGTTTCACTTACTTACACTTGTTCCCAACGTCACCGCCCAACAGACAAGAGGGCTTGCCAGGACCCCCCGACTCTGATCAGAGGCGAGCAGATCAAGAATGCACATCCCCTGCTGGATCGTCTCTGACGACAGGTTCAGGGAGCAGGGGGTGCCACGGCCCGGCCCTGCAGGGAAGGGTGGCTTACGCCAATCACCACATCTCAGGCTTCGGGCTCCCCCTCCACCCGCTCTGTTTTGCATTTTCTTGGGAGTCTGAGCTCTGTGCAGCACGCTGAACAGCCAGGGGCTTAGCGAGACCGCAGCTATGTGCCGAGGGCAGGCGGGAGGACTGGCAGACTCCCTGCCAGCAGTTCTGAGCCATGTCTTAAAGCCGCGCGCGCTCCAAGCAGCTCGGAGAGACTGGAAATGGCTCCCTCTCTGTCAAGACAACAGCCTGCCACATCCTCCACTGTTAGGCTGTCATCCGAGGCCGCGTGACTACCCTTAGGATCGGGGAGCCATGGCCAGGATGCGGAGGGCTGTGAACTGAGGATACAGGACTGGGGGCAGCCACCTCTCTGACATTCCGTCAAGGCCCCTGTGGCCCCATCCCACAGATGCTTGATCTATCTGGGACATCTGGGGGAGCTGTCATTACGGTGACCAACTTATCATTGTTTGTCTAGGGCTTTCTCTATTATAGAACTGAAAGCCCCATATCCCAAGGAATCCCCAAGTCCCAGGCAAACTGGGGCAGTGGGTCACCTTAGCTGACTTCCCCAACCTTCCTGGCCAATTCCCACCATATCGTTATCCGTTCACTTAGCCATCACTGCAGCCTGTGAGGACCTGCTCTGTGCCAGGAACTGTCCTAGGTGCTGAAAACACAGCCGCGAATGAAACAGACTACGCCCAGGCTCACGCAGGAGACGACGCGTGACGAGATCAATCCACTACGAGCGTGCCACGTGGAGATAAGTGCTGGCGACACGAACAAAACTGGCTAAGGGGGGAAGGCATGCTGGGTGGGGGGGGGGTGCTGTGTAAACGGCAAGCGAACGCATCGCCACTGCGCTGGCATCACGCAGTCAAGAGACGAGCCCGGCAGACCTGAGGAAGGACACTCCAAGCAGCGGGCGGGTTCTGATGCACGGCGCGTGCGGAGTCTTTGAGGAACAGCACGGAGGCCGCTGGCCCTGGAGCGCAGAGAGCGTGGGAAGAAGAGAGGGCAGCAAAGTGGCAGCGGCAAAGGGACAGGGGGCAAGCTGTGATGTGGCTGAACTTAATTACATTCTCGCAGTAGCAGGTGCTAAAACATGTTCTAAGAGCTGGCAACTGCCTGTTCTGAAGAAGAGATGCCTTCGTTTAGAAAAATACCTGAAAAAGCCACAGGAGTAGGTGAGATGCTGAAATTAGGAGAAACAGGAACCAAGGAGTGAAAAGGGCTGTGAAGTTGCTCTGCATTGGAAATGAGCAGAAGCGTGGAGGTGAGAGACGGAGACGTGAGGGTGACGGAGCCAGAAAAAGCCTCCGCCTGGAGGGGCGGGCTGTCTGGAGGGCTCTGAAGAACCGGAATGTCTAATATCTGGTTGGCAGTCGGTGGTGACGAGCTATAAAATCTTCCTCTAACTTCCCAAGGGTAGTAAAGTAAAGACGGCTTCAAACTTGCAGACAGCTCATGGAGAGACGGGGTCCCCGTGAGCCTGTGCGGGCCCTGTGGCCACAGAACAGAGGTCAGGTGGCCCGGCCAGTGTCTGGGCCTGGGCCCGGCCTCGGACACCAGTGCTTCTACTTCCTGTCTGCTCCGGCCTCAGTGCAGCACCCAGCCGCCATGCTGGGAGGGAGCCCATGCGGCCCCGCTGAGGGGCCTGTCCGGACGGGACTCAGGGTCTCACGGACCTGCCTCACCTCCCAGCCACCTTCAGCAGTAATTTTCTAACCAGATGAGTGAGAGCCATCTTGGGAGATTTACAAGCGACATAAACAACTATTGATGTTTTAAGTCACCAAGATTTGAGTGGTTTGTACTCAACGACAGAGAGCCAGAAAGCTTGGCTTGCATTCATGGAAGGCAGAGCTGTGCCATGCTGATGGAGGGCACAGACTGATCTATGCGCGGTCACAGGGGCACGAGGATGGCCAGCATGTGCATGGATGCTGCAGGGACTCAAAGTGAGAAGAGGATGGAGACAGGAGTCAAAGGTGACCCCAAAAACTGATGGCCCCCTGGGAACTGGCGGAAATATTAGGGAGGGTATTAGATTTCCTGTCTTTCCTTGAGAAAGTTTATCAAACACTACAGAGGCAGGGCGACCACATCTGACATTTAGGTTTCTACCTCCTGTCGGGCAGAACCCATCACACCAACCTACCCAGGTTGGATGGTCCCTGACCAGGTACTAATCTATCTCTTAGGTGATCCCACCTGTGCAATGTGATAGCCAATGCGGCTCCCAGACAGGGTGATCTGGTAGGGCTCCTTCGGCTAGAACACAGTGGGCATGATGGGCACCATGACCATCCTACTTGGCACAAAAGCACCTGGACGAGGCGTAACGCAAGGAAGAGCCCCTGCCAGAGCTGGAATTGAGCAGGCAGAGCTGAGCAGGGGAGCCAAGGCTTCTGTTTCCACTGTTCAACCAGCGTGGAGCTGAAGATGTACCGAGAAAGACCCTTGCCAACGTTTAAATGACTGTTTTTGTTTATCGTTCTGAGCCTTTTCACATAAACCTTAATTCTCATTTAACCCTCTAATGTACCAATCTGATGTTATAAATGAATTTATAAAAAATGTGTAAACTTTATAAACTTAGGCTCAAGGAAAAAGTTAAGCGGCCAAGGTACATGGCTTGTGGGTGAGACCCAGGACTTGGCCCCGGCGAGCCTGGCTTCCGAGTGCTTCGAAAAGCGCCACGGAGATGCATTCGCTCCTCGTATTTTTTTAAACCAACTTTCAATTGATCCGTGTCTACTTCAGTAATGACTATGTACATTAATTACACAAATTTTGCAACATAAATAAATACGAATGTGCCAGAGTTCACAGGGAAACGTCTGGCTTTAACCAAGGCTCACTTCATTATGTAAGCGGTGACGACGTGGCCGATCTGAGGAAGGTAGAAGGTGAACTCTGTCGACCTCCTGAGACCACAAGTCCCCTCCCCTCTCACTGTTATGCTAGAAATGCTTGGAAGCCAAAAGCGAGCTAACCAAAATCCATGCCAACGCGCCTGAGCCCAAAACCATCGCGGCGTCGGAGGGCGACGCCAGCAGAGATCGGCGCCTGTTCGTTCCTGAGGGCTGCGACGGTGTTCGTTACATGTTTTTATTGAAGAGACTTCTTTCATAGATAACTCAAAACAAATTGTTTGAAAGAAAATGTATTTTGTTATTACTTGGAATAAAAAAGGCAATAATGTTAGAATAAAATGCGGATAAAAAATGAGATCACAGAATAAAAGAGATGAAATTTGGCCATTTAAACAGAGCTGCGCAAAGGTGGGTGATTTGTGAATAGGCTGAATGAGGTGGTTCGACTACTGCTTTTTAATCACCTACTGTGTGTTGGGAATCTTAAGTTCATCTTCCATTTTAACTACGGTTGAAAAGCTATGCAATAATTTATAAGAGAAAATATTCACTTTGAGTGACAGTCCTCATGTATGGCATTACGATGGGAGGAAACCAAAGAGAGTTCACTTCTCCGAGGCTGATGGCCCTTACTTGCCACTTACACTACCCCTAGACAGGAGAGATGCTCACTTTCTGAGCATCCTCTGTGTTTATGGGGGAGGGGCACGTGCCAGGGTTCTGGCCACTGAGGTGTTAACCAAAGTCTTGTGGGCGCTGGGACTCCTGACATGGACCTTCCCTTGTTCTCACTGCCCAGAATGCCGATGTGATGACTGGAGCTGTGCAGCCAGCTGGTCACCATGAGGAAGGAAATGGCAGAGGTTAGCTCTGAGATGGTCGAGTTACCAAACCTATGCTGAGAGCTATCTCGAGACTTCTGGTCATTTAAGAAAAAGAAATCTTTAGTTAATTAAGCCATAGTGAGCATAACTAGTTTCTTTTAGGCCAAATTTTCTTATCTGGTGCATTCCTTGTATTATGTGAAGGGTATACAATAGGTACATATTATTCCCGATATTGATAACTACAGAAATAGAAGTTTAGGTGTTTAAGAATTAAAGGTAATTATTAATGGCTGTAAAATAAATGAGATACACATCTTCAAGATTACTGGGGAAAATGATCAAAGACAATCTAATCCGTATAGCAAAGAACCACAAGGAAGCATAAATACAGAAAACAGGATGACAGAATAAAGGTCAAGCACATGGTATCCATGGTGACTTTCTCATATTAGTGTATATGGGGATCTGACATATCAGATATACCCAAGTATGTCTGCAAAAGACACACCAACAAAGTGACAAAGAAAAGTAAAAGGCAAAAGAAGTAGTTACGAAAGTACTCGTATAATTAGAGTAATGTACTTTATAAGATGTTAAAAAAGAAAATCTTATCGCCTCCTACCCAGATGAAAAAGCATCTGATGAAATTCAACATTCGTTTCTGAAAAAATGTCTTAATAAAAGAAAATCAGAAAGAAATTTGCTGTCATGGTAAAGAATAACTATCTTCATACAATACCACACTGAACAGTAAAATACTTAAAGAATTACATTAATGTCTATAAAAAGGTAAGAATTCCCACCATTTTTGTACTTATCATTGTTCTATCAGAAGTAATTAAACATTCTAAATGATCTGTTAGAAAGAGAGAAAAAAAGGTTATTATTTTCCTACCCCCAAAAAAAGTCTAACTGGAAAACAAAAGAGAATAAGAGAATAATCTGAAAAGCTTTTGAGGCACTAAAGTAAGTTCGTAAGTTACCTGTTAACAAATAAATCTACACAATAACCAGTTAGAAAAATATAATAAAGAGTCGATGTATGATAGCCACAAAAAAACGACATACCTCAGGATAACCTCACCAAGACATGTGCAGGACTTCATGAAAAACATTATAACATTTTACTGAGAAATAGAAAATATGATCAAGAAATGGAAAGATGCATATCATATTCATGAACAAGAAGGAATGATGTCGTAAAAACCGCAAACCTTTTTAAATTAAACCATAAATTTAATGAAATTCCAATTGAAATCCTAACGTGAGGTTTTCCGAAGCTTGACAACATGATTCTGAAGTTTATCAAGAAGAATAAATGTATAAGATCAGTCTAAAAGTTATAAGAAAGAGCAAGAAGCGGGGGAGAGGCGTGTATGGAAGGGGACAGGGGCATGGTTGCGTACGGTGTCAGGAAAGGGGGGAGGAATGGCATAGAAGTGGCCTGTCTCAACAAACACAAACACTAAATGAAACCGGTCTGCTACTACCCAAATCAACCATAAAGATCACAGACTAGAGTCAAAGTTTAGAGACAAACCTCGGTATAGTGTGTGATAAGAAAAGACATTTAAAATCAACAGTACAAAAGTGGGCGATTCACTAGATGTGCCAACTAGCTAAGCGTGTTGGATGAAACGAAGTGGAGTCCTGCTCCACGACTTGCACCGACGTGAATTCCAGATGGATCAATGATCAGAGCGTCAAAAGGAAAGAACTCGGAGAAAACATGTACATTATATGTATATGTAACATTGTTAACACAGAAAGACATCCCCCAAATAAGAAAATAAAAAGCACCCCAATAAAGAGATGGTTGAAAGATATAAATAGGGGAGTCACAAAAGAAAATGCTAATGTTCGGGCTCACCAGAAGTTTGATGAATTCAACAGCAATGCAGCCCTTCCAGCCTAGAAGCTTGGGAAATACGTTGAAAGCCATGATGCTTCGTTGGTGTTCAAGTAAGAGTGAGATAGGAACCGTACGGGGCCAGGGAGCGCCGGTGAGTGGACGCCGCTGTGGAGGGCACCTGATGCTATCAAGCCGGTAGGAAAATAGCCGAAGAACCAGTCTCAGTCGAAGACTGAGAAAGCGAGAATGAGGATGTTTCTTTCTTCCCTTCCTCCCTCGGGCTTCCTCACTGCACACGGGAGTTGAGTTGGCGTACCAGGCACGGGGATGGAAGCATGCGCTTGCTCTCCCCCGACTCCCGTGAGCACGGGCAGCAGGAAGTGACCCCGGCTCACCACGGGGTGGGCAGAGGGCACTCCCCCGGGGCACTGGCTGAAGCCCAGCTCTCTTCCCTTCTGGAATCAGAGCCGCCAGGGCACCCAGGGCAGTAAGTCAGAGCAGAATCAAGTCATAGTGTGGGGACCGAAACCTCGAGTGAGGGGTTCCTCCTCCTCAGAGGCAGCCGTGCCTCCCGCTCACCCTCCAGTTTGAAGACGGAGGCTCCCCCAGCAGGCAGGCCGCATGCATTTGAGCAATCTACTTCATAGCGGCTGCCGGCTGGTCCATTTACCTGCAGCGCAACTCCTAGCAGACACCTTGCACCCTGCCAGTTCCTCCCCGCGGTTCAAGGACTCTGAGATGGGTCTTCAGAGCAGCAAACGGCCCCGGGTGCTGAGTACACTCCCTAACGTAGGCAGTTTGTCCCTTTGTGGTGGAGAGGGGGAAGGATTCGTAGGAGCTGACGTCCTTCAACAAACACATAAAAATAAATAAAAAGCTCTGCCTCATCAGGAATTGAAAAAAAGTAAACGGAAACAATATACCATTTTTTACCCGACATCCTGGCAAAAAGTATTTTTAGAAGTTAATGCTTGTTTGATAATTTCACAAAACTTACCGGATCACTACAAAGCTCCAGGCAGTAGCCCAGACGAAAGGGTATGCAGACCTGAACCAGCCCGACTGGGTCCTGCCCTCAAGGGACTTTTGGTCTGGAGAGGGGCTTCCTGCGCTCTGCGCCATTGACGTTATAAGCCAGGTCGTTTCCGTGGCGGGGGTGGGGGAGGTGTCCCGCGCGCGGCAGCACCCTCGCCTCCAGCCAGCAGACCCTAGAATTACCTTCTCCCAAGCTGGGATAACCAACCACGTCTCCAGATACTACAAAACGTCTCCTAGGGGGCCAGACTCCCCGAGTCGACAACCACTGCTCAGAGTTAGCACAAAACTGGAAAGCTGTGTTTGTGAGCTGTCTGTGGGAGCAGTGTACTAATTGGAGGGTAATGTGGAGATGTCAAATAAAGCCTTAAACTTCTTTAGACACTCTGCTCTGACAATTTCACTCCCACTAGCCCAGGGAAACCGGAAGAGATCTCAGCATCACTTGGCCCTGAATGCAAAAATCAAGCCTTGCTAGACATTCTAACCCAGGTCTACACCACCTAGGAGATAGAGCTCAAGTTTATATATACTTTATTTTTGTTGCAGGAACCCCAAACCAAAATAAACATAACATTTGAATTCAGGCTGGGGAAACTGACACTTTCACAACCAAAGTCACACAGAACTATGACAGTACATAATCATACCAATCAAAGATAAAAATCAAAATCAAAGTTATAAACCACATGCAGAAAAGTTGGATCATAATGAAGAGCCAGAACACACAAGGAGAATTAATATTTCTAAGAACTTGGAAAAATCGAAGAGTCTGAGAGGGATAAAAGAATTAGGATAAGCCATTATAAAAGAACAAAATACTAGAAAGAAAGAGACGGAGGGCTTAATAGAAAGAACCAAACAAAACTACTAGAAATAAAAGTGCAGTCGCTGACATCTAAAACTCAACGGAGGGCTTAAACGAGGATTAGGTGTAATGGGAGAATAAAGCCGAGCGGAACACTGACAGCATAGTAGAGAAATTCAGAAACTGGACATTGTGACAAGAGACTAAGCGATGCAGACGAGGACGAGAAGGCCCAGCGTGTGCTCGGCACGCACGGCCCTGGCACGAGACGGTGATTCAAATAAGTTCTTGGCTGATGAGAAATGAGTAGCAAAGAGTAAGAATCGAGAGACAGTGGTGATCGAAAAGCAGCGACTGTGTGGCGAATGAAAATACTAATTATTAAAATATTCACCGTGATTGCTAATTTAGGGAGGCTAAAAAGGTGAGTAAAATACTCAAAAACAGTAACTCAGAAAGTAGAGCTGGGAATCGAATTGAAAAGACTGAGCATCTTCCTGTTGTTTGGGGCGAGGTGGAAATATTCATTAACTTTGGAGTTTATTAAAGCAAGTGTGCACGCTAAAAATGTAAGGTTAGCCATTTTGAGAATTACAATTAAATGTAAAACGTCCATACCAGTACAGAAAAGTACAGTAAAGGAAATAAAAAAACTTCGACCAGTTATTCAGTCTGCCGTAGAAGACTAAAAGGAAGAGAAAAAATTGTTAAGGAAAAATATAATAGAGAATACGAAATAATATTGTAAATGCATCAGTAATCACAGTAAATGTAAATGGATAAAATATTGCAGTTAAAAGACACAGACCTTGAGATAGGATTTATCTAACTATATACTGCTTTAAAGAGCTCTAATAACATCGATAAAAGATGAAAATGGAAAGGTGCCAGAAATCTGACAAAGACCTAACATGTGACAAAGACCAAATGATCCAAATGGGACAAGGACAAACAAACCGCAGCTGACAACCTCTTCTTGTTGGTAAAGCTACACATGGCTTGGCCTGTAAGAAAGTCCCCAACGTGCTCCAAAGCCTGGCAGTCACCTGGAGAGTCTGGCCCAGGTTGACTTCAGGAAGTGTTTGAAAGGGACAGTCGAGCTGGCTTCACAGCATGGCCCCAGCATCTGCACCGGAAACGCTGGGAAGACTTCCCCCGGCAGCTGGTACAGGTGCACAAAAAGGTCAGGAAACTGAACACCTTCGAAATCAAAACCTTATTAAATAAACAAACAAAAAATGCCGGGAAAATGTTCCATCAGAAGTTGCTGTATGCCTGGGAGAAGAGGTCCTGTGGTCTGAGGATCATGGCCCTTTACAGAACTTGAGAAGTTGTTCCTGTAACCCATGAGGATGAATGAATGCAAAGAATTATCAAAAAATTTAGTGGGGGGGGGGCGGAGTACTGACTTCTCCATTACAAGCAATTAAAATGATGCTAACTCAAATAGACATTACTGTCCTAAAAATAGACTTGGATCAGAATAGCATAAAAACAACTCTCTAGGAAACTGGTAATTAATGCAAACAGCATTAAAAACTAGTGGTTGGAAAGGTGGAGCATTCAGTAACTGATGCTGGGACAATAAGCCAGCCCCATGGAAATAATCTAATTGGGCCCATACTGCATACATAAATGAATTCCAGATGGATTTAAGCCATAAACGCTAAAAGGAAAACGAAAACAATTTAGGACTATAATGACAATCTATCATTTCCTGAGTGAGTGTGGGGTTCCGGGCATTCTTTTAAGGATATCACATGAGTTAATTCCATTAAAGTTGAAAAATGATTAAATGAAGCATATGCTATTATTATCCTCATTCATAAGTAAGAAAGCCTGAGTCCAGAGAGCGTTCTTCCCCGTGACACAAGGTGACTAAGTAGCACAGCTCAGCTTTGCTGACCTCCTGCTCCCAAACCTGGAATTAGCTTCTGGCTGAAATGCAACACTAACAGAGCCTTTGCCTTGAACTCTCGGTTCCCAACATGCCGCTCTGCTCCTGCCCCCCCCACCACCACCACGCTGGCATATGACCTCTAGCCCTTCACTCCTGATACCAGCCAGGGCGCGCCGGGGGGCCGGTCCCCTCTGCCCGGCCCCACTGCGCTGAACCTCCTGTTCTAGCATCATACTCCAAGATCAAGTTTTCAAGTGTCCACCTTTGCCATCTATTACCTTAAACTGAAACCAGATCTGGGACATGGCCCCACCCCAGACATGTGCGCAGAAGCCTGCTCGGCACCTCTCGGCCACAGTCAAGTCTGCAGACACCCAGCTCACTCATCCGCACCCTTTAAAATCTAAAGTCAGATTTTCTTAGGATTTCTATTCAAGACACAGAAAATCAAGCAGCGTGTTTTCATGGTTTGAAAACCACGGCGTTTGCTTTGCTTCTGTGTACATTAAGGCTACAGGAACAACAACCACCCTCTGTTTCGGTAGAATGAGCAACTTACACAAAGAAACACATTAACTTTCAATGCTGCCAGTAAGGCAGAGCTCTGCGCTGATTTGCATACAGCCCTACTGAGGGGCTTCCGAGAGAGGAAAAAATGTGACTGCCCAGTTAGACAGCGGGAAAAACGGCAGCCTGTCTGGCAGCGCGTTCTCTGGCCTGGTTTTATTACTCTTAAATTATTCAGAATCTTGACTGGGATTCATCAAGGTCGCCGCATCCCTGAGCCTTTTGTGCTGAGGGGACCTCATGGGTGCATTTCATTTCTAAAGGGATGCATGAGATAAAAATCCCTGACTGCAAGCATCATCTGCTGAGCCCTCACTGCTCGTCTCCTCTCCCTCGTCCTCAGCTCTGTAAGCCGGGCTCGTCAGAGCTCAGAAGCCCGAACCTGCCACAGGCCCGGTGCTTGTTTCAGGCTGGAGAGGCCCACCCGAGGCACACGCGGTGCGCGGCTGTGCAGTGTGCTGGCCGTCTCTGCCCCGGGTCTGCAGCTGACATCTACATCCCAGCGCCGAGCATGTTCTGAGCCATTCCCAGTCCAGACAACTTGACTGTGTCCAGCTGCCCCCTGCTTCACTCCGTGACGTCTGCCTGGCAGACGGACACTGGTTCATTTCCAGCTTGGATCTGTCACCCAGCACGCTTGAGGAGACACACCCAGAAGCCCATGACTGGGTCCTTAAAGGACGAGGGCGCTCGATTCCTCTCCCTACAAACCGAACCTCCCAGACTCCCGCCGCCACCGGGCACCAGCCCTGGAATGAAGCACGGCATGCACGGAACCGTGGAGGCGAAGTGCCATCCGGAGCCCTGAATTCTGCAGAATCGTCGCACAAGTCTCCATTTGCTCCCTTTGGATCTAGAGAGTTTTTCTGTTTGTTTGATTTGCTTTTTAAAGACGAAGAAAATAGGAAATAAATACTAAGCCGAAACCTAAATTATTTCTTCTCTTCTGAAATACACCGACTGGATGCGCATTTTTGGAAATTCTCAAAGACTTATTTTCAAAGGATAGAATTCTAAAGATTTCAAAAAAGATGGTCAAATATAATCTTTTCTTTTTTCCTTCTGAGGAACAGCGGATCACAAAGTTATCTGAGTCTCACAGCCGGGAAGGTGCGGACACGGCGATCGGGCCTTCCCGGGCAAACACCGAGGACGCTGCCGCCCGCCAGCGCAGAGCCATGTCTTTTTGTTTTGCAATTACCACGCGGCGTGGGCCGGACTGAGGCGAGAGCGAGGCAACAGCGCCACCTGTAGGACAAACTGCTCAGCCGTGTCAGCACGACCTGGGACAGTTGGGGTCCAGAGGCTCCCGTGCCAACACCTCTGAGCACCTTCTGGAAAAGCCGAATGTGGGACTAAGTAAACGGTGACGATGATGTTGGAGGGAGCGTCAGCGAGACCTATCGGCTTTTTAATTGCCCATTCCCTTTGATCTAGCAATTGCTCCCGTTCCAGGGGTTTATCCTGCATCAACATTAGCGCGTGTGCGGAGATAAAAGTCCAAGGGATGATCACTGCGGTATTCAGTTTGTAGTGAAATATAAAAGCAATCTAAACACTTGTTAATTAATAGGGACCGATCAAATAAATGAGGGCCCTCCGTGGCACAGAAGCCCATGCGAACCTCACAAAGAACAAGGAGCTGAAGCCGGAAAGCAGCAGTTTTCCATAGCAAAATGTCCAGTGACAAAAGCAATTTTGCTAACATTATGTAGAACGCAGCAGCCTTTGTGTAAAAATGTATGCGTAAAGTGTAACACTTCAGACTGAGCTGTTACGACACATTCGAAGTATCTAGACGTATATCCCTAACGGTGACTCTCCTGGGAGAAGGGACAGGGAGGGAATGCTGCTTTGCCCTTAGTGCATTTCAATGTCACGTGCATCATGCTGCACACACGTGCTAATTTTGCATTTATTATACGTCGCTTGAGGACATACTCAAATGATCCTCAGAGAACCTCGGGAAGGCAAACTTTCTGAGACCCTACGTATCTGGAGGATGTCTTCATTTTGCTTCAGCCTTGAACGCCATGTTGGTTGACCAGAAGATTCGATGTGCAAATCAGCTTCAGTGCGGGATTCTGTCTTCTTGACTCTGACACTGGCCATGAGATGTCATTGCCGGTCTGAAATCTGAATTCGGCTCCTTACGGAGAAACACCACCTTTCTTCGTGGGCGTTTCTGGGCATTCTGGCCGCTCTCGGTTGCTGACGTCTCGGTGTTTTCCAGGCTGGGTGTCTTTTCTCCCGCTCCCTGTGCGGTGGGTCCCTTCACTGGGACGACTGCGTCTGTTGGCGGCTCGGGGAAACTGCCACCGATTTCCTTATCTCATCTCCTTCTCTGCGCTCCCTCTTCCTTCCCCTTGCAGAATTCCTGAACCGGAGGGCGAACGTGCGCGCCTGTCCTGCGGCCCGGCACCGCCCGCCGAGGGGAGCACCCGCGGGCTTTCGCCGTGCCCGCGCTGCCCGGCAGCCCGCACCGCGCAGCCCACGTCAGGGCCCCGCCACGAAGGGCCTGGCGCTCCGCCTCTCCATCACCCTTTCCTGCCATTGTTCATTCACAGGACTGGCCTGCGCTCTGACCCCATCAGCTTGCTTCCTGTCTGCACATCAAAACTGACTTCCACAGGAATGTGGGCTGCACTTTGCTCTGTGCCCAGAACCCTGCTGGCACACAGGGGGGCTCCACTAGTGAGCAAAGAAAGTTATTTATTATTTGGTGAAATAACAGAAAAGGGAGTCTCTCTCACAACTGTTAAGCAAATTCAATTTCCACGTGATTCATGTGATACAAAAGTATTGCAAAAGCACTCCTCAAAAAGTTTGAAAGAATTAACATGTGATTCTACTCCTAGGCTTATATTAAAAAAAAATCAAATGCAGGAGCTCAAACAGATGCCTGTCCACCAGGGCTCGCGGCTGCCTTATTTACAGCAGCCCAGCGATGGAAACAGCCCACCTGCCCATCGGTAGATGAATAAACGAAATGTGGTGTATACACGCACTGGAATGTTATCAGTCCCCCAAAAGACGGAATTCTGACACGTGCGACAACATGGATGAATCCTGATAACATCGTGCCTAGCAGAATAAGCAAGACGCAAAGAGACAAATGCTATACGATTCCTCTCAGATGAGGCAGCTAGAGTCACCAAATCCACAGAGACGGAAAGTAGAACGGTGCTTGCCAGTGGCTAGGGGACAGCGAGGGGCCTTACTGTGTAATGGACACACAACTTCTGTTTGCTACGATAAAAACTCGGGCTATGGATGGTGGCTATGACGGTGCACTACCGTGAACATACTTAGAGAGATGAATAGAAAGATAGATAGCAGTTATTCTATTTGCCTTGATTTTATGAAATTAAATGACTTTACCCTGTAATTCTTATTAGATGAATCAGCACTAGTAAGAGTCTTTTATCATCCGTTTAACTTAAAATCTTAAAATTCTTGATTTAACATTCTTTATTGATTTTATAAAAATGAGTTCTGCTAATTATGTACATAAGCCAGTGATGCCTCATTTATTATGCATGAGAGAAAAAATACATCAGATGCTGAATTCTTATTTTTCTCAATGTCATTTGTGAATATTACTCAAAGTTTTTACCCATATATTACTTCTGTTCCCTCAAGATAAAAAAGTAAAATCGCTTCTACAAATGTTTGTCAAAATCGGGAGCACTTTAACAAATAGCTCTCTCAACATAGCACCTTCTAACGTGTCATTAAATATTCTCCTTTGAATATAATTTAGACCTTTTCAGCTACATCGGGAAATTCTCTAATATATTTCCATAAATTACAATAAATAATGTCCTTTTAATCTTCTGGGGGGTTTTCAGCTAATGTGTGATGTGAGTAATTCAAGTTCAGCTTTTTAGTCTCATAGGGGGTCCCAGCTCTTCACGCCAGCCATGCTCATTAGGGACAGCAGCCAGGCCCACCAGGGGCATTTCAAAGGACTCCAACCTGTGGGGTGCTGCTCACTGTGGGTGGAAAGGAGATGGGAGACGGAGGCTTGAAAGCCTGGGTGAGTGCTGCTCTGGGCCCGGGGCCTCTCTGCAAGCCCTCCTCAGAGCAACTGCAAAGCGTCTGCATCAACGGGCCCACAATAAACACTTCCTTCCGCTGGGTACCCCAGGGTTTCCCCGCTGACGGCAGAAGCGGCTTTGTAGGTACGAAGACAAACACTGGTTTAATCGCCACCCATTTTAAAAGATCAATTATGGCAAGATTTTCTGACGGCAATGACTCAAAATGTACTTTTAAAACAAAGATAGTTAAATTAAAATGATTCTATTTAAGGAAATAAATAAATCACTGACCTGTGGCATATGACTTGGAAAAACTCCAGAGTGGTCCACAAATGACGGGACTGGGGGCAACGCGAAGCCAGCAGAGCTTCCTTGTTTGCCGTCGGAAGCCGGAGCTCGGAGACGGAAGCCGGAGCTCAGGGACGGAAGCCGGAGCTTGGGGACGGAAGCCGGAGCTCGGGGACGGAAGCGGGCCTCACCGCGCGTCACTCCCCACACCTGCGGGCGGGGTCCGCCTGGGGTCCGGTTTGTGAGGATCACGTGAGATAATCCGGGAGAAAGGCTCAGCACTGTGCTGGCTCGTGGCAAATACTCACTTAATGTCAACCATTAGAAAAGAAACGGGATTGAAACGGAAAGTCTCCCCATCACCCTGATGCAATCATGAGAAAGACACTCAACAAATCCCGACTGAAGGACGTTCTACAAAAGCCCTGACCAGTCCTCTTCAAACTGTCAACAGCATCCGAAACAAGGCAAGCCTGAGAAACTGTCACAGCCCAGGGGAGCCGAGGGAGATACAACGACTAAATGCCATGTGGTGGTGTCCTGGGTGGGATCCTGGAGCAGGAAAAGGACCTTAGGCCCAAACTGGTGAAGTCCAAACAAAGGATGGACTTCAGTTAATAATAACGCACTGTATCAATCAATGCTGATTCGTTAGCTATAAGAAATGCGTCATACTGATGGAGGACATTAATAATAGGGGCAGCTGGCTTTGGGGTAAATGAGAGCTCTCTGTAGCATCTATCTTAGCAGTTTTTCTGTAAATCAAACCTCTTCTGAAATAAAAAGTTTATCAACAAGAATAAGTCTCTCTCCCAAGGACGTGCGGCTGGCATGAAACAAAGCTCTGGTTCGGCCCCACTCGGCCATGACCGGGGAGCTACACTCCGTGCCGGGCACATCTGGCATCATTATCTGAGACAGTAACAGGCCTGGAAGAGGAAAAGCTGGAGGACGTGGCTCTCCCAGCGGGTTTTGGATCTGCACAGTCATCAAGTGGAAGCGTAGTGACGGAGAAGCGACCTATGAAGACAGCAGCCCGCAGGAAAAGGCGGAGTGTGGAAGGCCCCGAGCCCACCTGTGTGCAGCTCACAAGAAACATGCCCTTGGCATGTCTGCGGCAAGTCAGGTCCCCGCGGCAGCCAAGGCCCTGGCTTTGGAGAGGCTCCCGGGCAAGGCAGGCCCGTCGGGATGGCCGCTACCTCCCGGGAATGGCGCCCCGCACAGGTCAGGGCTGCCCACGGCGCTTCCTCCGCGGGCATTCGTGAGGCAAAGGCCGGATCACTCAGGGCTTTTAGCGGCAGGCCACGGCGGACCCTGCGGGAACCTTACCTGATTCTGCCCAGACTCTGCTGCACCTGTCCCTCCGAGGAGTACGAGATCAAAGCATCTGGTTTTAAGCCAGTGAGGTGCATGATGGTCAGCCTCTGTGCCTGTTTCCCGTAGTTCGCCACCGTTTGCCATCAGCTGTCTTCTCAGGGCGGTCCGTCCTTCCTTCAGCGAGTTTAACAATGATGTGGCAAGCACCGACCTCTGGGACAGTCCTCCGGGACAGGCCGTAGGAAGAAGGGTTGGGTCCTGGTCATCCGTCTCTGACTTCTGGACCCCCGTTCATCTTGCATTTCTCAGCCTCATGCAGTGGGCAGACACCTCTGCTCTCTGCCAGGGAAGCAGCCCCCCTCTTCTGGACGTGCTCCCTATTCTGTATTAGGATGCCCCAGTTCCCCATTCGCAAACCAGGCTGCTCGGATGGGGCCGCTCCACACCCATGTTTGGGAACAGGCTCCACGTCCCACGTGCGGTCAGAGTAGTTAATTCAGAGATGGACATACTGCCACGCAGATGAGTAAGGCCGTCCTCTAAGGGTTGGTGGATGGATGTTCTCCTTCGGTGAGGATGCTGGGCTGGCAGGTGGCCCTTGTGCACGCACTTGCAGAGAGCCTGAGCGCCTCTGGTGGCCCCTGTGCACACACTTGCAGAGAGCTCCTCTGGTGGCCCCTGTGCACGCACTTGCAGAGAGCCTGAGCGCAAGGCCTCCGAGATAAAACCAACAACACGCCCAAGGGCCACACAAGCAAGGTGGCCTCTGGACGGGCTGCGCCTGCGGTGAACACATTCCCCTTTCCTTTGCCTCATCCTGATTGAGCTGAATTTTATGTTTCTTGCACCTAAAAAGTCCGGCCATATGTGCTCACTTTGGTGGCAGTGCCGAAATTGTAGCAAGACAGGCGACCACTGCTATGCCACCTCATACCGTCCTGTTTGAAGCCAAATGGGCTCACCAAGCCGCTAGTCTCTCAGGTAACCACGATGCGCTGGCGAAGTATTTCCTTTCCACAGAGTGGGGTGGTCTCAGCGTCTATGGTCTCAGGACAACGGCAACTGAAAAAGGAAAATCCGGTTGGGAAAGTCCCCTGCCACAGGCAGCGGCACCTGCTGCTTCCCCTGGTGGGGGCCCAGCCGGTACCTCGAATGCAGGAAAAGAGCATCTCCAAGAACCACATCCCTTGAAACAAGGTACATGCGGTCCGAAAGCGTGAAAAATCCTGGGTTTCGCAAAGTCGATCAAGAGACCCTAACATACTAACATGCCACTCCATGAGGAGGTAAAATGGGTTATCTTATCTGACCACAGAAAAATTATTTTTTTTTAATAAAATGTTATTATGCATGACTATTTCCCTGCCCCCAGCCCCGAGGACCAATCTGAAAGCTTTTTTTTGTAAGACTTTCTTGAAGCCTTATTAACTCTTACAACTCAGCCCCTCTCCCTACCCCCGAAAACTAGCTGGCATCCCGTGCGTGGGAGGGTAATGCGGCAGACAGGGGCTGTCCCACCTCATTCTCTCTGGGGACTTTGAGAACACCCTTCCTGCAAAATCTGAGCATTTCATCGTGAGCAAAAGCATACTATTTTTGGTGATTTCAAAGCCTTTATAAAAATTAAAAGCAGCTGCTCCCAGTAAAATAGCTGGTCTTCGGTCTTTGGTGGATATAAATATGCACTTACGTCTCCTTAAGTCCTCACATTTCACCTCGGCACAGCAGTGTCACGGGGCAAGTGCCCCCAGCAGCTGCTCCCCACAAACAGCCTTTTCTTAGGATTCAAAGGAATCATCTGGAATCTTCTCATTTGAAGGCCTTCCCTTTTGAAATACCTTTGAACTGTTTCATCTCCTTTTACCTTTCTTTTTGATAAACCTGTATCTTCTTAAACTTTCAGAGACATCCAGTTTTAGGGTAAACTCTTGGGCAATTTTTAAGGTAACGTCTTCACGAGAGGGCTTTTATCTGACACGTCCAATAAAAAGCCATTCATTTTGTATCAACTCTTTCATGGATTTTACTTGGTTTGGAAAAAAAAAAATCATGGCATAGAAATTAAAAGTGATGGGAGGGAAAATAAAAGATTCTAGATTTTCTTCACTTTAAAGACAGTCAAATTTAATATACCCAAAGTTTGGTATAATGTCCTTATTGTTTCAAGACTGTCTCATTTATGGAAAACTGAATTTTTCTAGGGACCACGAGGAGTCGCAGAAAGGAGCGAGAACATTTATTGGAGAAACCGGAGTCAGTGCCGCGGGCTGCCTGTGTCCTGCGGCCGCCACCCTAACCATTTCCGTCTCCTCGTGGGATCTCAGTGGAGGCTGAGGCCCCCGCCCTTGACTCCCTTTCTTTGCTGCAAAACCTGTACGTATCTCGTGGACTCAGACGTGGGCAGGCACGTGGACCTCCCTGCTCTGAGGCTTTAAAGCTGAAGTACAGGACCCTCGCCCCCCATGCCAACCTTTCAGCTACAGGAGCTCAGCTCTGTAGTTTTGTGGTTGAGAACCCAGACCTGAGCCAAACCACCCTGGGTTTGAACCCCAGTTCAGCCACGTGCCAGGAGTGGATGGCATGGGCAAGGCAACCTCCCGGATGTGCCGTGAATTCTCAAACTTGAGTGATCAGACCTCATGAGATTGAAGTGGGGATTGGCACAATATACACAGGTCTCACGGGGAGCCTGGCACCTAGTAAGCGTTCAATAAATGGCAGCAAAATGTCCTGTAATTATCATGGTAATTGCAAAATTTGCCTCCAGACAACCGAGGTCGTCTCTCCATATACATAAGAAGCCAATCACATCCAGAAATGTCACTCGTTTGATTTTGCAGTGAGCAGTGACTCCAACGGAGAACAGAGCTCACAGTCCTTATGACTCCGCCTTATCTCCCTGCACACACACCAGTGCGGGCTGTCGATGCGAGAACCAGCCCGGGGCGCCTGCGACAGAAGCCGGACTTAGGGGTTCTGAGCAGCTAACGTCAACAGACTAAAAAGAAGACGACACACCCTCAGGTGACAGGTTTTGCCACTCTAGGCACGAGTGGCTCCAATGGCCAAGCTCTCTCTATCCCAGAGAGAGGCTCTGAATGAAGCTTTCAGTGTTTGCCACTGGGGACACCTGTGCTTCCCTGAGTGGCCCCAGCTCCCCTCAGATGTGCTCATGGGCTCAGTCAGCCCCGCAGAGCCACCCCTCCTGCCTCGCAGCTGGCCGGCGAGTGGCCTCTCTCTGCAGAATGTGGTGCTGTTCTGTTTCTCAGAGGCCGACTTAGGCTGGTATTTCTAGGTTGTGGGGGATGGGAACGGTGCCTCGATTCAGCCTCCGGAGTCCATTCATACCTGAACACTCGGCACAGCGTAAGCACGCTGGGACATCGCCAAGTCCTAAGGCTGCATGCGTAACTGACTCAGGTTTTAAAACTACACCATGTTTCTGCATAAAGAAATAGTGCCGGCTCCCACCACGGGACGCCCACGATGTGGCGGTCACTGCAGTAAGCAGTTTACACTGGGTGCCTCGCTCAGTCCCGAAGGCAAACCCACGTGGACTCCCGCTCGACCTATTAACGCATACAGACACTGAGATGAGTCCGAGGGAATGACGCGACGCGGCAGCAGGCGCTCTCCAAACAGCGCGTAGTCTATGATTCATCTAGGTAACGTTCTTGAAATGACGAAATTGTGGAGATGGAAAACAGACTGGTGGTTGCCAGGGGTTGGCGGGGCGCAGGCGGCTGTGCGTGCGACGGAGCAGCGGGAGGGTCCTTGGGGTGCAAGCTCTCCATCTTCACGGGTGCAGGCCACACGAACCCGCACGGGATGAGACCGCGGAGGACGAAATGCGCTCACACAGCAGGGCGCGCGAGCGGGGGAGGTGCGCCTGGCGCCGGCTGCCCGGGTCAGCGCCGGCCTCTCTGCCTTGACGCCGCACCCCAGATTTTCAAGACGTTTCCATGGGAGGAAATTTTTTGATTTATACACAGGATATTATTTTGTAGTAGGAAATACAATGCCTAAGATGATCTATTTTATCATCTATTCGAAGTAGAAAGAACTAGTTTGCAGCCAGGCAAGACAAATATTTCCCTGAAAAACTAGATAAAATACACAAATAGAAAAGTTAAATTTTACATAAATATGTTTTTCTTTCAAGATTACAGAGAAGATCAGCAGACAGAGACGGATGGCCCCAGGTCCCGGAGGGCAGGAAAATGCGTTCGGACGAGGCCGGCACCGCACACTGCTTTACAGAGGATGCGGACGCACGGCTGCGAACCCGAGCAGAGAGCTGAGCTGGAAGTGGGGACCACGCTGTGCCCTGGGCTGGGTGGCAGGGCTGGGAGTACAGTGCACGCTGGGGACCGCGGCGCTCGGGACACACCGGTCCAAGACGGTGGACGGAAGGAAGCACAGGGACGCAAGTCCGGCATCCCGCTCAGACCGCCCCCAGATGTTCGCTGGCTGGCGAGTGGGGGGAGAGGCAGCGAAAGGCTGCGGAGACGGGAGAAGACTGTTCTAGATGCCGGGAGAGGGCAGGACCTCCAGCAGCGCTGTGGTTCTGAGAAGATGAAGCTGGAGATCAGAGCTGTGCCCAGGGGGCAAATGGGAGAGAGATGCGGTCCTGAGATAACAAAAGAAATTCCGATTGGCTCACAGCGCTCTCCCCGACCTAACAGCCTGCTACACTCCAAAATAACACGATATCCCTCCTGGAGGAGTATAATACCATGCAGAGACTCTACTCCATCATTCAGACCGAATTTTAAAAATAGCGCACCCACTATGATATATGACACAGAGAAAAAGCAGACAAATGAAACCGATCCACAGGTGATCTACATGTTACGGTCACAACCTGTGGATCTTAAAATACCTGTAATTTATAGGTTCATGAAAATAAGTAACAAAATGGAGACTTTTAGTGGAGAATTGGAATCCATAAAAAGCTTTTCAACTGGACATTCTACAAACTCAAAAATGCGAAAACTGAAATTACATGTTTGGTAGATAAGTCTGACTGCAGATCCAACACAGCAGAAAAGCAAGTAAGTGAACTAGATGATAGAGTGGAAAATACCCAGACTAAAGCGTGCAGGGGAATAAATCAAATAGAAATTATGTACGTGAATGTAAAATTAAGCACATATACAACTAGGGTCCCAAAAAGGATGAGGTAGGCAATGGGGATGAAGCCCAATTTCATGAAGTAATGGCCAAGAATATTCTAAAACTGATAAAAAATGTAAAATCATATATTCAAAAGTTTTATGAACCCTAAGAATGTTAAATTTTTAAAAAAGCCACATGCAGGGACATCTTAATAAAAATATTGAGAATTTTGGACAAAGAGAAAAACTTAAAAGCAACCAGAAAAAAAAATAAAGCACATTTATTTCCTAAAAACGTAACAATAAGACTGACGAGCAGGATAGAAAAAAAGAGAGCCACGCCTGTCTTCTAGGGCTGCCCGGAACACCAGGGCATCGCCTTCGAAGAGTGAACAGTAACGACAGCGGCTGCCTTCCCGACGGAACAGAGGAATCCAGTAGAGAAAGGCATGGCACCTTCGAAGTGGGTAAAGAAACCAATATCCAGCCGAGAATTTTCTGCCCAGTGAAACTATCAGTCGAAAGTGTAGACTAAATAAAGACGTTTCCAAATAAACAAAAATCAACGGACCTAACTAAAATATAACAGAGATTTTTATGGTCATAATAAAAATGACCCCAGAAGCACAGATGTTTTTTTTTTTTAATGCGTAAATATATGGGTCACTCTCAAGAATTATTAGGCGTACAGAATAATAATAATAATAATAATAACAACAACAACAACAACAACAATATATTGTGGTGTTCAAACTACATGTAGAAATAAATATACCAATAACACAAAACATGAGAGAGGTTAAATGGCGTTAAAGAGTTCTATAATAACTGAGTCATCTGAGAAGTGTTAAAAGTGCTGATTATATTAGATACACTGCAGTGACTCAAGGATACATGTCATCATATCTAGTTTAACTAGCACAATAATAGCAGAAGAATGCATAACAAAGTAAAAAGGGGAGAACATACAATGATAAAAATATACTGATTAATAAAAAAGGGAGCAAGAAAAAGGAGAAAATGGAACAAAGGAAGGTAAACTAGGAAGAGAAAACAAATAGTAAAATATAAACAAATAAATCAGTACTTGCATAAAACATAAATAAACTAAATATTCCAGTTAAAAAACAATGTCTGATTGGATTACTTAAAATCTAGGCTGTAAAAAAGACAGACTTTTTATATAAGAAGCAGACAACTTGAACATCAAAGTGTGGGAAAAAGATACATGCACACACGCTACTCAAAAGAACGGCGGTTTACTATACTAAGACCATGCAAAATCCATTTTAAATAGAAAAGCACAACCAGAAATAAAGAGGGCTACCTGTAGTGGTAAAAGAATCTATCAGGAAGATGCGACAATTCACAATTTGCATGCATCTAATTAACATATATTCAAAATATGTATAGCATAATTTGATAGAAATAAAAAAGGAAACAGAAAATCGACAATTACGTTGATAGGTTTTAACATACCTCTCTCAGGAAATAATAGAATGAGCAGACAAAATGCCAAAAAGGATTCAGAAGCTTTTTGCACTGTGATTAACAAACTTGACCTGATTTACATGAACACTGCACCAACAACTGCAGAATTTGCATACTCTTCAAATATATATGAAATATTTTACATATATATGTCAAAATGAAAATGTGTGGCATGCAGCTAAGCCATACTAAGAAGAAACTTCATGGTCTTAAATATACATATAAAAAAGACAAAAGCTGAAGCATCAATTGCCTGATCATCAATCTCGAGGAACTATATTTGAAAAACCAGAACATTCCAGGTGGGAGAGGAATATGAGGCAAAAGCAGCACAAAATCGAATAGGAAACACACGCACCACAGAGGAGGTCAGCACGGCCGAAGGCCAGCATCTTGAGGAGACTGATACAGCTGGTAAATACCTACCAATGGTGACCCAGAAAAAAACGAAGCAAATGACCAGTACCAATAACATAAGAGATGACATCTTCAGAGAGCCTACGGACACTAAAAAAAATTCATCAGAGAATATTATGAATAACTTTGCCTTAAAAGTATGGAAAAGTACGTGAAATAGACAATTTTCCAGAAAGCCACAACTTTCCAGACAAAAATAAAAAATGTAAATATGAGCAGCTCATATCTTTTCAATAACAATTTAGGTACAGAAAGTTTTACTGGCAGAAATGTTCCAGGTGTTGACCTTACACAAGCTCTTCTAGGGAACAGGGAAAGAACACATCCTAACATTTTTGTACGAAGCCAGAATAACTTTAAAACCAAAACCTGACAAGGGCATCGTAAGAAAAGAAAATTCAGGCCAATCCCTCTCATAAACACAAATGCACAGTCCTTATCACAATATTAACAAATCTTTTCAGTGACATGTAAAAAGACTAATAAAAATATTGCATTGTGGTCAAGTTGGATTTACTCTAGAAATGCAAAATTGGTTTAACATTTGAAAAAAAATCATTTTGCCAAAATGCTATGACTTCTGGTACCAACTCTGCTACAAATTCAGGCGTTCCCAAAACAGCCTGAAATTTGATAATTCACTAGAATTACTCACAGAACTCGTGGAAGTGCTGCACTGACAATTACAGTTTCATTACAGCAAAAGGCTACAAATTAGAACCAGTTGAAAAGAGGATGCGCGGAGTCGGGAGGCACCCAAGTGCAAAGCTTCCAGCCATCTTCTCCCTATGGCGCCCTGAACAGCGTTACACCCTTCAAGCTATGATGGGTGAGAACCTCCAGGGCACAGCTAATCCCGGCGCTCACCCGGGCTTCAGGGTCCAGAATCTTAATTGGGGCTTGGTTATACGCTGCCCACTTAAATGAAAAAGAATAAGTGAAGGTGATATAAAAAACCTTTCTTTTCCTTATTTTTAATTAATCTAATGGATACCAGTTTGTTCAAATAATAATAGCAACAATGTATCTGATTATGTGTGCTTATGTACGTGTGATACATAATATATGTATATGTGCTTATATACAAGTGAAATGAATGACAGCAATGATACAAGGAAAGGAAGAGATTAGGATTATTTTGCAATTATAAGGCACTTGCTCTATCAGTGAAGCAATAACATGTTATTTGAAAGTAGACTTGGATTACTTGTGAATGACTACTGCAAACTCTAGGGAAATGCCTAAGAACAGAAAAAAAGGAGTATTATGTTTTAAGAAAGGAGAGAAAATAGAATTACATAAATGCTCAATTAAAACCACAAAAGTCAGAAAAATGGATACAAAAATAGGAACAAAGAACAGGATAACAAATAGAAAACAGTAACAAATATGGCAGATACTAATCCAGCTACATCAACAATCAGTTTGAACACCTGTGGTCTAACTACACGAATTAAAAGAGCTTGTTGGAGTGGAATAAAAAATAAGACCCAAAATTCTGTCATTTCAAGAAACCCACTTTAGTTATAAACAGACTTAGAGATTAAAATTAAAAGTGAATGGAGAAAAATAAATAATGCTAATACTAATCAAAAGAAAGCAGGATTAGCTATATTAATTTCAAGCGTAGCAGATTTCAAAGCAAGAAAAGTTATCAGGGCCAACTTAATGGTGAAATACTGAAAACTTTCTGCTAAGATTAAAAACCAGATGATGGCCATTACTCAAAATCGTACTGAATGTTCATTCTAACCAAGGCAATAAGCGATAAATAAGTAATACATTTATACCTGGAAAGGAAAAAGTAAAGCTATCCTACATGCTACCGATATATAAAAAATCCAAAAGATACACAAACTAATAGAATTATTAAGAGAATTCAGCATCACTGCTATATACATGTCAATATACAAAAGCAATTGCATTTTATATGCCAGTAATGAGTAATATGCTAGAAACTGAAATGGAAAGAATTGATAGTATTTACAGTATCAGTAGAAATATCAAATATCAAGGAACAAATCTTAACAAAACACACACTGAATATCTATAGAGAAAAATACAAAGAAGTATAGAAAATTTTTAAAAGCTTGATAAATAGGAGGATGTATCGTATCCATGGATAATAAGACTTGTTACTGGAAAGATGTCAATTTTCCCAAAGTGATATATAGATTCTATCCAATCTCACCAAAATCCCAGCAGATTTTTTCTTTTCTTTCTTTTTTTTTTTTTGAAATTGACAAGCAGGTTTAAAAATGTATGTGGAGAAACAAAAGCAAAAGAGGAATCATGGCGGGCTTGGAAGTACGCAGAAAGCGGGATCACGGGCCTAAGGAGGGGTTCACCGTGGAGCTAGGACAGCGTGGCAGCCATGCAAGGCAGGCCCAGCCTCCCGCCTCGGTGCCGCTGACACTGGGGACGAGGGCTCCTTGTTTGGGGGCTGGCCTGGGCTACACAGGATGTTTAACAGCATTAAGTAGTACACGTACACACACACACACTCTCTCTCTCTCTCTCTCTCTCTCCCCAAAAATAAACATCTCCAGATATTCAAAATGTCTCTGGAGGGGACAAAATCACCCCCAATTGATAACTACTAGAACAAACACAGTCGATAAAACTGTGTGGAAAATGAGAAACAGACCCCACATATCTGGTTCTTTGGTTTATGACAAAGGCAACGTTGCTTTACACTACAGACAAAAGTCAGTTCCAAACAGTCTGTCGATCTAATTGTGGAAGGTGACAATTAAAATAAGTGTCCAGATGATAATATAATTTTTCAGTCTTGGGCCAAAGATTTCTTAAACAGAACACATAATAGCTGAAACTACAAAAGGGGGACGATGCTATATTGGATTTTACATTCTGAAACGGTAAGAATTTCTGTTCAGCAAATGACACATTACAGAGTAAAAAGACAAATCACAATGTTGGAGACAATACTTCTCATACAAACATCTGACAAGGACCACTGACCAGAATAAAGAACTCATACATTAAGACAAGGCAGACAACCCAATAGAAAAACTGACAAAAGACTTGAGACACTTCTCAAAAGAGAATAACCATGTGGCAATAAACGCCAGAAAAGGGGCTCCGCCTCGTCCGTCATCAGGGGAATACAAATTAAAATCACGACGAGCTACTACTATGATGCTATTAAAATGGCTACAATGGAAGGTCAGACGATGCCTAGGGTCGGTGGGGGTTTAGAACTGAAACACTCACGCGACGCGAGCGGATGTGTGCAGTGGCACGAACGCTCTGGAAAGATGCTTGGCAACGCCAGAATGAGTGGATGCTCTTGGTGAGCCACCCGGACCACTTCTACAGGCCAGGGTACCAATTTCCCAGCATCTGTGACTATTGTCTGCTGAATCCTCGAGCCTGATGAAAGGTTACGAGAGTCCTCAGGGCTCGACTCTCCAGGCCCTCCAGAGCTCCCCGAGGAATCAGGCTGGGGGACTCCAGCAGAAGGTGTCCCCTACTTCCTCCCCTGCCCCTCAGAGTTTCCTCCAGAGAATGAGCTTCCCATAAACCACTTGCGTAGCGATACTCACCTCTGCTTCTGGACAACGTGGCCTAAGACGCTCAACCATTCTGCTCCTAAGCGGAATTCTACTCAACAGACGGGCAAGCACCTGTGTCCCAGGCACACAAACAAGGATGTCCACGGCAGTACTAGTTACAGGAGGAATCCCGGATAGCCCTCTACAGTATAATCGATAAAACACGAGTTCTCCTAGTGGAATATTACACTGCACTGAAAGGGAACACACTACAACTACGCACAACGTGCCTGCCCCGCCCCCCCACACACACACAATGAGGAGTGAGAGAAGTCAGATGGAAAGGAAAGCATGCTGTGTGATTAGGTTTCTATAAAGCTCAACACAAGCAGAATAAACCCTAATGACAGAACTTCTGACAGTGGCTACCTCTGGCGGAGGCAGTAGTGTGAAGGCGGCAGGAGGAGGCTTACGCGATGCTGGCGACATGCTCTTCTTGTCTTAGGTAGGTGAGCGCTCATTAACCCTATAGTATCGATTCTATCTCCTATGTTTGCTATGTTGTAATAAAATTATTTTTTAAAAAAAGAGATCATATTCTTATATAGTCGGTAATAAATTATATGAATGTAGTGCATGCAGCAAGTTTACTGATAATTCCTTATTGGATTTCTTTCTGGTGTTCAGTGATGGCTCAGGTCACTTTCTGCTGAAAGGGCAAATGGTTCTTAAGATTGTTTTCTCCATGTTGGCTACCAGCCAGTCCAGAAGGAACTGTGTCCAGGTTATTCCTAAAACCCCAGACTTGCTCAGCCAGCCAGCCCTGAGGCTTCCCATCTCAGTCATTCATCCGGTAGATAGTCACCAAACACCTGCTCTGGGGATGAAGCTGAGGATAAGACGCACCTGGCCTTCACTCTCGAGGAGCTAACACCCAGGCGAGCATCATATCTAGAACTAGTCTGTCATTCACCTGACAGGCCCGTGGAGCGCAGTGCAGGATGCTGACTCAGAAACACTCGTGAAAGGACGACCCGTTGGATGACAACTTGTAACGGACCAGAAACCGGGAAGACCAGGCCTTCCTGGTTTGGTTTCCCAGAGACGAATGCAGCCCGAGCACAGGGAGCGGCAGCGAGCGGCACAGACGAAGGGCGAGGTTTCACCTGAACCTCCAGGAGTTTCGTGCCCTGAAAGAAGCGTCTGCCATTCCAGCTCCCTCCGCCCTGCCAGGGGCTGCCCCCAAGTCCAGTCTAGTTCAGCTTAAACAAAAAAATATGACGTTTCTCATTGCCCCGCGTTTCCGCATCGCACCCAGTGGCCCTGGTTCTCAGGTCTTCTAGCTAGGGCTGAAATCCAGCGCCTGCTTCTCCAGCCTGCACACGGCAGATGGGGGGACATTTTGGCCTCCATAATCGCATGAGCCAATTCCTGTAGTAAAGCTTAAGTATATACATATCTCCTATTGGTTCTTTTTCTCTGGAGAAACAGAATAGCCCTGTAATAGCCCTGACTAATACACTGGGCTATTAATTAAGAAGCTCTAAATAAATCCTCTGCCCTACTTCCCTTTAGTTGAAAAGTCAAAATGTATATTCATTAAAATTAGGTTCTTAGAGTGTCCCCCGCTGTGTTGCTGTCAAGGGGATTTATCTCTCCTTCCTGATGCTTGAATAAAATCATGGGTTTTGCATATCTCTCTCAAGGAAGACCTTAATGCTCATGCAATTCAAATCGCCATTCCACCGTCTCTAATCTCGGTGACAACTGTCCCCTTTGCGCGTATGTGCACCACTAATCAAAGATTGCAGCACGGGGCTAAAGGATGGGAAGATGAACCTCCAAAGTGGCAGTTTAGGGATTCTCTATAGCAGCAGACTTCAAACCGAATCCAAGAGGATCTCGTTAGCTGAGTATACATTAACCCAATCCCCAGTCACAGAGCATATGAGGAAGAAAGAGTTGTCATAGTATAAAAATATGCACCTCTAAGTGCTATCAGCACATTAGCCCCTTCCAACCATCTCTGCCCACTTACCTCCGGCTCCTGCCCTCACCCATGGCACCAACGTCTCCATCAGCCAGCTCGGAGGCAGATGTGGGCAGCCCCTAAAATGACAAGACAAATTGAATCCAAAGGAAATGTGAAAATCTTGCAAATGATGCAGGATTTTACGAAGTAGATAACTGTGATTTTGGAAAACACAGAATCTCATGTGGAGGCACTCACATGTGAAACTACGGCAGAGCCAAGAACTGAGAAGAAAATTTATGAGAATGATGACAACACAGACGTTTTAAAAGAAAAATTATTTGAATTAAGAAACGTTCTTGGCAGAGTGGTTATAGCAACTTCATTTATAATGGGCAATTAAAACCACCCAAATGTCTGTCAAGAGGAGAATGGGTAAATAAATGGCGGCGCATTCACAGCATGAAAAAGCACGCAGTGTAACTCAGAGCGGCGGCAAGGAGCAGCAGCCTGTATGTGCGCCGCGGGCGTCGAGCGAGAGGCCAGGCACGACAGAGGCCGTGTGGTGGTTCCGCTCGTATGAAGTTCAGGGGTCGGGAAAACTAATCTCTCAGGGAAGTCCTCCTGGAAGGAGGAGCTGTCGACCGAAGGAGCACGGGGGGAGCCTCTGGGATGGTGGAAATGTCCCGCGTCGGGTCTGGGTGGTGGCTACATGGACACGACCAGCCTTAAAAGTTCATGGGGCTGCACGCTAAAGGTATATGCACTTTACGATAAGGTACACTTGAGTCAAAAATTTTAAAAGTATTCTTCCAACTGATGAAGCCCTTCGATGACTGTAAGAACGTCCTCTTCCCAATGGTTCTATGAAAGTACTAAAGCAGACAGATTCGTAGAGACAGAAATAGATGACAGGGGCTGGAGAAAGAGGTACAGGGAGTTACTGCTCAAGGGGAATGGAGTTTTGGTTTTATAAGATGAAAAGTTCTGGAGACGATGGTGACGGGCACACAACAATGTGAATGTACTTGATGCCATTGAACCACCGAAAAATGGGTAAAATGGTAAATTGTGTAATGCATATTTTACCACAATGCAAAATTTTGGAAAAATCAAGACATAACATTCTTTATCTTAAAATAAACTCATAGTTGTGATTATTGCCTAAATATTAAATATAAGATAAACTTATCTTCATAATATTCATTTCATTCTTTTAAGGCAAAGTTGAAATCAAGTTTTGGGTTGTTTTGTTTTAATCACTTAATAAGAAAAATCCAGTACCCATTGTAAGTGAAGATAACAGCCATGAGGCCTTTTGCCAGAAGCCAAGAATCCTAGAATCACAGGGACCTACAGACAGGAGCCAGAATGCGAGGGTTCTGCCAAGGTTTAATTCAAATTTCTTCTTCTTAAAATGTATTTTAACTATTCGCAAAAAGCTCTGTGCCCTACATTTAAAAAATTCAGTGATATTGCATTCCGCTCACATAAACTAATGCAAGCGGGCGCCCCGGACAGCGCACGCGCGCCTCTCCCGGCCGCACTCCGGACAGGAGCGGGCGGCTCTGTGCAGGTGACGCGTCACACAGAGACGGCACAGAGGCTCGCGGCCGCGACAGTAGTAAAATCCACGGAGCGGCAGCTCCGTGCGGCCCCATCCCGAGCCATTGTTTTCATCATCTGATTTAAATCCTCAAAACCGCCTCACGTGGTCGATGGCGTTATCACCCCACCCGAGAGAGGCCGAGGCTGCGGGGAGCGGTGAAGCAGCCGGCCCGGGGCCGCACAGCGGGGACACGTGGAAGGAGGACACGCGTCCGCGGAGCCTGGTCCCCGCCACACGCTGGACCGGCCCGGGCAACCCGCCGCGACGAGGCTGACCGCGGCGCGGGGGCTTCGGCTCGTGCAACTTGGGGGTGCGTCTTGAAAAGAAGTGTGAGCCGTTACGAGCCGTGGCTGGCCGGGATGGCCGCCCGGGTGCAAGGCGCACTGTCGCGCGGGCCCCCGCTGGGGTCCCTGTCTGCTGCCACCGCCTCGACAGTCCCGTAACTTCCGGGCCAGGGCCGGCACTCGACGGCGCACGAAGCCCCACAAATTGCCGGTCACCCCCAGCTGAGAGCGGCCCCTCCCGCCCCCCCTTCGGGCTCCCTGGCGGCTTCTTTGCGGGGCCAGGGGGCCGAGGCGCTGCAAACACTTACGACTCGCACCGCGCACCTGCGGGAATCGGCGCGCCCTTCGCGTTCGGCCGCCGACGCCACGCGCCGCGGCGGACCCGACGCCGAGGCTGGCGGCGGACGCGGCCTCTCCCGCTTCCGGGGGCCGGGGGCGGGGCCTTTCCCGCCGCGTCCACGGCGTCGGCCCTGCTCCGGGGGAGCCCGACTTCCACGTGTGGCGGCCGCCGACAGGCCGCGGCCGCGGGGGCTCGCGGGCTCCCGCCGGCCGGTCCCGTGCTGGGAGCCATTGCCGAGGATTCGTCTTGCGAGAGCGGGGCGCTGGGGAGACCGTCCGCTCCGTGCGATGGCCGAACCCCGTCGAGGCGCCGCCGTGGACTCTCAGTGAGCGCCGCCGCTCGTCAGGCCCCGCCCGCCGGCTGCCGCGGCCTCTCCTCAGCGTCTCGCGGCCTCCAGGTGCGAAGCCGCCCTCCAACTTCCCGCGAGAACTCCCGAGAACTCCCCGGGGGGAGAACCAAGAGGCTCCGCCCAGCCCCCTGGCGGCGCGCGTGGTAGCCAATCAGCTCGGCCCGTTCCTGGACACGTGGTCCAGCGGAGCCCCCTCGGAGTGTTTCCTCACGTGGGCCTGGCCTTGCTTTCCAGGGTGGATGTGCAGCGCTGTTGACGTGATGAACTATAGCCATCTTGCCACCTTGACCAAGGCCAGGTCTGAGGACGGAACCGAAAAGAGCAATAGGCCTTGGGACACGGGGCGTGTTGAACCCTCGAGGTGCATCAGTACTAGGCACGTGGCTGTGTAGGAGTGCCCCCGCCACCAGCGGGTCACCCGGTCCTGCCCCTGGACGGCCCTGTGTCTTCCTCTGATTGACCCCCTCCAAACTGAGAGGTGCTGCAGGGGAATTATCCACTCTTTTGGACTTTGAAGACCAAAAAAAGGTAAAATAGATCATTAATTCATTTCTACGTTTCTACACGCTGAGGTGGTATTTTGGACATATTAGGTTAATAAAATATATTATTAAATTAATTTCATTTCCATGGGGCTACTAGAAAATTTTACATTATGCATATGGTTCCCGTTATGTTCGTTATAAAGCACTGCTAGATAAACAATGAGTACCGTAAATATGTAGGGTGACCATATTATTGGTCCAACCAGGACAGTTGTGGCTGAAAATTTTAACTGGAACAAGAGGCATAAAACAGGACCTACACTTACCATGCTTATAAATCAGTAAATTCGATTATTGAAAATGTAACAGAAATAAAGGATCATTTTGGTCACTTCACCTACTTTTTAAGGGGTCCAGGCCAAGGGAAAGGGGACACCTTTCTGCCTACTGGCCCTGGATAGGTTAGGTATGAGGTCTCAGTGTAGACTTTGCAGAGAGTGCAAATACTTCCAGATCCTGGAGTTCCAGGACAAATCTGTGGAAGAAGCAAGAAATACGGCGTGAAGGGGTGGGTGGGGGCGGCCAAAGGGTATTTTAAGGGCAGTGTTACCTACTATTGCATTAGAAGTTGTTTAATTTTTCACCTTATTCCGATGCAGTCTTTTTAAAATCCTGTTCCCACCACTCTCAACTCTAGTTAAAAAAAAAAAAAGTTTGCTATGTTCACATACGTTATGTGTGAATGTGATCAATTTATAGAACTGGTAAGGAACTTAATTTTTTTCATGTGGATCAACATGGAGCAAAACAGCGCACATTCGAGAGCCACCTCCCAGAATAGAAAGTGCAGGAGGAGGGGCCCTCCCCCTCCACCGTTCCACCCACTGGAGGACAGGAGGGTTTCTTCTTCCCTGAGCATATGAGGGGGGCCGGCCCTGACCTTGCCTACATCTCTTCGGACAAGGAGGTCACAGCCAACATCAGAAATATAATAGCAAATGTGCAATAATAGTGGCAAAATAATACTCTGAGAATTGTTCAGTAATTTCCAACTATAATAGCTCTTCCTTCAGAAATGCTTAAGACTGGTGTCTATTTTGCTCTGGAGAGAGCACTCCTTATTAGAGCAAAGGGAAAAAGGAAAACAATAATACTCAAAGGGAGGCAGAAAATGAAAAGCCGAGAGCTTCCTCCAGCATGGGGAATGCAATTTCTCTCTGCTGGTCCGAGAACAATTAGGCTGTACCGAGTACTCTGTAAATAGCCGCTGTGGACCCACATGTTTTAAACCCCTCATTACAACATCAGTGTGTGCTGCCGAAAATGGCTGATTCTATAGCCAACAATCCCTCCCCGGGGAAGCATCTGGGCCTCGTTGCTGCAGAAAATGCTTTAGAAACAACATTGGGTTTCCTTCTGCATTCCTCAGGCCTTTGCCCAAGATGTGACCCGAGCTGATTCTCACAGAATTCATATAAAAAATGCTTTTACTTAATCCACTCCAAACTTATGCTGCTTTATTCGAAAGCTTTGTCCCTGAGGAGTTAAATATGCCACCTCCCCTCCCATCAGCACGCCTGGTAATCTCCTGTTATGCTGTTTAACACTAACTGGCCATCAGCCTCGGTAACCACATCTAGGGGACCCGTGTCATATTTCAGGCTGCGCTGTGCAGTCCACATGCAGGTTTTCATGTTATCTTCATAATAACACTGTCAGGTAGGTATTTTTTATTATCTTCATTTTACACAGGAGGAATGAAAGCTCAGAGGAGTTAGGTAACTAACGACCTTTCCAAAATGGAAGAGCAACTAGGAAAAAAAGCAGGTCTCCTGGCTCCTAACCGCCTGCGCATAGCCCACACCAGGCCACTTCGCAACATAAGTTCCTTCTGTTAAACACCTGTAAATCCATATGGAATATCCATTTGTTCATTCATTGACTTAACCTTGACTAAGTGCTTCTGGCTGCCAGGGATACAAAGATAAATAAAATCAGGCCCCTTGTTTCAAGAAATTCGCTCTCTGACTGAGAATCATTTTGATATGCAAAGGATCAAACTCTCATTTATTTGTTTTCTGAATTTGAAAAACTTTTTATATTGTATTTATATATAGGTTTTTGTGCTCTGTTTGTGTTCTCTGAGCTGGGAGGCAGAAAGACCTGCAATTTTTTCATTGTTTCATATTCTCTCTGATATTTTGGGTTCGGGGCCCACTTTTCTGAAAAGACTTTCATTTGCATCTGTCACTGAAATATGCAAGTCCCAAACCCATGGGACAGTGGGAACCCTTTGCATGACATCATAGTGTTTCTCTGATTTCTGACTTGATGGGAGTCGGCGTACGTCGGCCAGACATTCCACAGAGGCAGTTCAGGCTAATGTGAGTTTTATTTAGCCTGTACAGTGTTTTATTTTGAATAGAATCAATGTTTTAAAATTAGGAGATTTTATATAAAAATCCAGATTTCTGTTTTCTCTTGACAACAAAAGGCCGGGGCCGAGCAGTGGCCATCCTCTTTAGTAGGGCACGTCCTCTTCCCCGGAGGCCACCGCTCCCTGTCACGCCCCCAGTCGCTGAGACAGTGTGTGCAGGTATCACCGAGCATCTCCCCTACCTTGTTGTTTTCTTGTTGTACGAGAATGTTCTGTATCTGTGTCTTTAATCAAAGACGAAAGGTAAAACTCAAGCTTTATGCTTATCTTTATGTCTAGTCGCCTTGCTCACTTAGTAGGCCTGATCCCTGTAAATACGGCTCTGATCCATGGGGTAGACAAATTATATTCCAAGTCAGACCAAGAGGAGCTTGTACAACTTAAGTCCATCCATGGGGCATTAAAGCATGGGACTGGAAGCCCCATATATCCCATGTGATCAGTTACCTATTGCTGTGTACAAACCCTCCCAAAACAGCTATTTATGTGGCTCTTGAGTTATTGGTCAGTGGTTTGGGTTGGACGTGGCGAGGTCGCTCTTGTCCTGGTCTTACCGGGGCTCATTCGTGCATCTGTGGTCGGCTGCAGGTCGGTGGCCTGACTCACACCTGCATTGAGGCTTTGAAGGTGACTGGCTTGTGTCTTTCATCACCTGGCAGACTGGTCCAGGTTTGTGTGTGGGGGGGGGGCGGGGGGTGTTGTAGGGTTCCTGCGTTAGTCTGCTGAGGTCGCCATAACAGAATACCATAAACGGGGTAGCTTAAAAAACAGAAATTTATTTTTTCAAGGTTCCAAAGGCCAGAAGTCCAAGATCAAAGTGTTGGCAAGGCTGGTTTATAGTAAGCACTCACTTCCTGGCTTGCAGATAGCTGTCTTCTTGCTGTGGCCCTGGCCTTTCCTGTGTGTGCACAGAAAAGGGGCACTCTGGCGTCTCTTCCACCACTTCTAAGGATGCCAGTCCTTGAGGGTCAGGGCCCCGCCCTTATGGCCTCTTCTAACCCAAACGCCCTCCTTAAGACCCTGTCTCCAAACATGGTCACAGTAGGGGTTAGGACTTCAAACACGGATCGTGGGGGGACGTGTTTTATTCCACATCTTGTCCAAGGAACAACCAGAAGATACACGCCTTGTGACATTGTTCTTTTCTCACTGACCGAAACGAGTCCTGTGGCCAGGCTCTGAGCCAGTGTCGGGGGGAACTACCAACGTGCATGGACTCAGGGAGGCCGGACAGATGGGTGGTGACATCAGTGACCCAGCAGCTCTCTTGAATGGCTGTGTACTTTAAACCAATGTGTTTTAAATCGATGCGGTGGTAGTTACTGTGTCTCGCTATCTCACATCTACTTCTGGTCTGCCGATCGTTCTGAGCAGATCATGGATACCCCGTCCTCTTCCAGTGGATGGCTGAGGGGTGGGCATGGACCCAGAGTTGGGCTGAGAAAACGGAAATGTCTGCTGGGGGGTACACAGAGCAAGGTTTCAATGCTCCAAAGAAGACAGGAAGAAGTCCCCCTCCTCCAGGACTGTGTCGTGTCTGGGTGTGATGCCTGAGCAGCTGTAGCCACCTGGGTACTCGAGGATGAAGCCATCACTCAGAAGCAAAGGGAGCACAGAGAATGTCCACGCCCAGATCCCCCTCTGCTTCGCGATTTTTTGTTACGTGGCGCCGTGACTATCCTTGTTTAGATTTGCCTGAGTCGCAGTGTTGTGTCACGTACGGCTTAACGCATCCCGGCCAGATGCTAATTGGACTGGTCACCCCGTGAGGAGCCACGGAGGACGCAGACTTCTCGGGGCGTCTGGGACCCCACTCTCGCACTGGCCTTGGGCAGACTTCTGTCTCATCTTCCTCCTCTGAAAAAGCAGGAAATGCCTGTTGTATAAGCCCCGAGCATGAATTTATGATCAGATGAGATAATGCTTGGGAAAACATTTCAAACTGTATAAATTGTCAAACCAGTGTAAAAAAGAGAGAAAACAGTATCTTTAAGGATGAAAGGATTGACAGCTAATAGCTAGAATTATGTCATATCAACAATCCATCCACTGAGCCAAATCAGTAAGAGGACTTGTCAAATGTGTTTACTGTTAGAGACCAAAATAACCACATCCTATACTGCGGACCTCTGCCTGTGATTAACTTCCCAATTAAATAAAGACAGCCTTGGCATTGCCTGTGAGCCGAGAGCAGTGAGAGGGCGGGGGCAGCGGGCGGAACCTGGTCTGTATCAGGAGGATTTCCCCTGCAAGGAGCCAGCACTCAACTGAACTTAAAAAATAGACTCTGTTGGCTCAACCGGGAAGAGCCCGCAGGAGGGCGTCTGCCTGAAGGTCGCAGAAGAGGGGTGATTCAGGGGCTGCCCCCCTGTGCCCTCTGCCTCCCCTGGCATCCGCCTCACAGTCACAGATGTCCAGCCAGCAGCTGCTGGGTCTTGGAGATTACACTTTGCTGTGGAAAAAGCATGAATTTGTTCAATGCAAGTATTTAAAATACATACCAATTCTTAAAACCCTGATTCAAGATTTCTTCATTTTTTAGTATACTGGAAGCCTCACGACCTGGGTGAGACCCCACAGACTTCCTTGATCACAGAGAGGTCCTGTTTGTGCTGAAACAACCTGCAATTGATTAGTCCAAAAATTGCTTGTCTGAGAACTCCCTTCCTGGGCTGCAGCTCATCTCAGTATTTCAAACACACACTGGAAAATCAGTAGTACTCGAGATGGGCGGAATGCCCCAGGGGTCAGAGCCGTGCCTCCACCTGTACATGCAGAAACCTGTGGGCCTGAGGTGATGGCGGCAGGCACCAAATCTAAGTATCTCCCCCCGAGACGTAAGGGACCGAATAAAAGAAGGGAGGCCTCGTTTACATTGGCTCACCATCCCCCGCAGCGCTGGGAACGCTCATTGGAACATGGCATTTATAAAGAATCTCAAATTGGCCCAGCTCCTTCCGTCCTTTCGGTGACTGATTTCCCTGCACCGGCCACGGATGTGAAGGCAACGGTCATTATTCCCGCGTAAATATTTTTCTGCCGATTTCTGTGTTGAAGGTTGACCGTGAGCTTGGTGTACAGGAGTCAGAGAGCACTAAGTGCTAACAAGCATAAGCCATATCCCCAGGGTTTCGAGCAACCGTAGTCTAGTCCTTCTCAGCTCTCCGCATATGTATTTCTATGCATAAGCCAGCCAGACACAGCGGAGACCGTATTAGCCATGCAGAGACATCAGCCGGCGCGGTCTCTAGTCAAGCAGAAAGAAACAGCAAGCAATTAAAGGCGACCCGATGGTACAGGACATCACACAGAGCAAACTCACCCATTTCAGAGATTCGCGCCTGTACGCCGTAGGAATAAGGGGCTTTGCCGCAGAATCTCAAAACTGGATGTTTCTATGCAGTTTGCTCTGTCAGATCTAGGAATAAAACCTCGTCTATTTAAACACATCAATTTCCTGACTTTTCACCACTTCTGCCCTCCCCCTGATTTTATTTGAATTATTCTGAGCCACCAGGTATAAGCAGGCCACAATCTGTTTGACACCAGGAGCCGTGTATTTGGATTCGCATCCCCAATTATCTCGGTGTTCTGAGACCCAGCTCCAGTGTGGAGTCGGGAGGGTTTTCCCGTCACCATCAAGGGATGCTCTGCACGCCGGCTGGTGTCCCACGACCCAGCTCAATCCTGACACTGCCTACCCTGAGATCAGACTCCACAGACTGCTCCTCCGGCCCCCACCTCGGATGCCTGTCTCGAGTCCAGGACGTTCCCCGTGCTTCTGAATGACCGGCTATGTATTGGAGGCTCCCACGACCCCCTCCTTCGTTCCGTTCACGGAACTCAGAGAGACGAATTACTTACTAGGGCGTCGGTTTATTATAAAAAGATGTAACTCAGGAGCACACATGGGAGAAGTACGCGGGGCCGGGTGTGGGGCAGAGTGAGGAGCTGCCACCCCCTCCTAGTGTGACGCTCTGCCCCCGGTCTCCGCGCGCTCACCAGCCCGGAAGCTCTCCGAACCCCATCCTTGCGTGTTTTGGAGGTTTCTCTCTATAGGCATGATCGATTGATTCATTGGGCTTTGGTGATTGATTCACCTTTTAGTCCCATCTTCCCTCTTGGGAGGTTGTGGGGTGGCACTGAAAATTCCTACCCTCTGGTCACGTGGTTGGTCTTGCTGACCTTAGGTGCTTTCCGAAAGTCACCAACATAACAAAAGACACCTCTATGCCGCCATCACTTAGGCAATCCCAAGGGTTCTAGGAGCTCTGTGGCAGAAAAGAAGACAAAGGCCACGTATGTATGTCTTGTTATAAGTCACACTATTGCAGCAGCGCACGTCCGCATGTTTCCGTGTGTGCGGCTGACGCCAGCAAACCGTGCAGCGAGGTCGGTGCTCCACACACGCACGCTGGTGTTTCACGGACTCAAGCCGCCCCCGCCCCCGTACAGACATCCCATCCCCACACGTCACTCAGATGCCACCTTTCCCGGGTGTGTGGCCAGATGGCTGTGGATGCGTCACGCCCATTGTTTGACCAAGCGGAAAGTCCCGGGACAGCACCGTCCCCGTTCGCCAGTGAGGCTACGTCACCGTGGAAACTCTGACAATGCTAGCACCAGGGGAGATAGCTAGAAGGGATTTACTTTCTCATTCCTAAAATATCAAAGAACAGAAGGATTCTTTTTCATAAGACTTCAAAAAAATATAACGACGTGCCAATAAATGCACCGGCGACAGTGGCCGCCTTTGCATCCTCAGAGGGAGGAGGACCGATCGCGTGTGAAGCACTATCATCCTCCAGCTCCCGGCCGCCCTCCCGTCACCCCAGCACGGCAAAGCGTCCGTCAGCTTTCAGGTCACCTTTCTGCAGCCCTCTGGCCCGGAAGCGACCAGACCAGCCGCCACCGCGGAGTCGTCTATACGCCTAAAATAATTTAAAATTCTACGGCGGGGGTTCCGTGTGGCGTCCACCTGCCAGGTGTCCACTTCCCTCCCACGTGGCAGAGAACCACCGCCATCGTTTACAGGTCGAACCCATCACGTGGCTCCAGAGCTGGTGGTGGGAGCCCAGCTGGCCGGCGGACCGCGTGCCCCTGGCCAGTGATGTGTTTAGGGGTGCAAGCGTGACAAGCAAGGCATACGAGAGACCCCGCTTTTTCCAGTGGGGTCGCTGAACTGGTAAGATGGGACGGACGCTTCCGGGGACTGCGCTCATCACCGGGGGGAAGACCGCAGAGGATGACGCCGACACGGGACAGCAGGGCAGAGACGCCGCGGCGCCCCCCGCCACAGGCCCGCGCAGTGGGCCTCTGGCTTTTCCCTCCAGTGAGACCCTGCACTCCCTTTGAAAAGGAAGCGAACCTAGTTTTCGAGCTGGGTTTTAGATACACATAACTGGAAGACTTTTAAGAAAAACAGTATCTGCAGAGAAGTCCAGAGAAAGGTCTTTTAGGGAAAGTAACTCGCTTACACTTGGTAAACAAGCTATTCGGGTTATAGATGAGATTTGGGGCGTTTCTGTGCAATCCTTTTTAACAAACTCAGTTTTGTCTGGTGTCTTGCAGCTGGTGATGCTGCGGAGGTCTTTATCTGGATCATTCTGAAACCACCATCCTCATTCTGAGATCAGCCTGCTTCCTTCCACGTTACCCGCTCAGGTAGCCGTGGGGACTCGTGTCTGTGGTAGCCAGTCGTCTCCCCAGTTCCTGGTCTCAAGCGTCCTGCGAGTGTTCCCCAGCCACGGCAGGTGACAGTGCCGACAGGGACGTAGTGCAATTAGCGGTTGGCCCGAGAAAGGAGAATATTTTGTTGTCGCCTTTGTATAGTTAATTCAGATACTTACTGTTATTTCCAGCGGCTCTGAGGCTCTTTGCCTACGCTGCTTCTCTATAGCATGAAAGGTGACCGTGGTGTGTTTTTCACGTTCGAAGCGGCCTCGCCATCGTACTGCTATCTAGCTGATATAATATCTAGTTGCTGGCATATCTCGTGTTAGACGTAAGCCACTTTGGATCAACTTTAGTTAATTCAGAATAATCCAGTTATTCTTGAAGGATGAATTTGAACAAGAAAAGAAAAAAGAATCAGTCTAACTTACCTTATATACCCAAGGGAATTACAAAATGAGAAAACAGAATAAATGCAGTTGTGGCAAGAATCAATAAAATAATAGAAGAACATTTCTAGCTATTGACAATACAAAAGTCTTATTTTGACTCTTCAATTAGAGGATACCAAGGACCTGAAAACGTCACAGCACAAAGTGGTCTACAACCAGTAGGCATTTCAGGGAGCTCGTTTTTTCTGGAAATAATTTAGTGTATGTCTCTAAAGGATAAAAATGGTTTTTAAAATGATCACAATAGCATCGTGACACATAACAAATGACAGTAACTTCTTAACATCTACCAAATACCCTGTGTTATTTCCTTTAATTGTTGTATTTTTTTCATGTTTGAAGAGGCCTCGCCATTGTAGTACTATCTAGCTGTTATAATACCTAGTTGCTGGCATATCTTGTGTTAAATAAAATTTCCTTTTTGTTTCAATCGTCTTATTCAAATTAGGATCCCAATAAGGCCACACCTTGCAGTTGGCTAATGTCTCTCTGAAGCCTCTTTATTTGTAGGTCCTCCTCCTTTCTTTTTAACGTCTTTGTAGTTTGTCTGTAATGTCACAGAGCTCCCCATATACTAAATTTTGCTGGTTGTAATCCCTGGGGTACCTTTTAATGGGTTTCGCCATCCCGTCTTCACGTTCATTGTTTTGGCAAGAAAAGTCCACAGCAGTGCGATGTGTTCCCATCGGGAGGCACACAGTGCCTGGCAGGCTCTCCTTTTGAGATGCCAGCAGTCTTCGAGGGTGACTGCGTGGGTCGCTGATTGCACTTGGGGTTGGAAAATGGGACATTCTGATTCTATCATTCTGTCCTCGTCACTGAGCTAGAGCTCTTCAATACCAGGGCGAACCTCGAGCGACCACCTGGTTCCCCTGAGGCGTGGTTGTAAAGTAAAGGCATGAAGAAAGCGTGGCTCTCTGTGTGCTAGTTTTCTGAGTAACGAGCCGGTTCCTTTCCATCCTCCAGAAGAAACCAAATCAGTGTCGTTGATGTGTTGTCATTGGCATTGTTGTTGTTGTTGCGTGTTTTACGCATGCGTTTTAGCGCCACCGACGTGTTTCAATCTGCTGTTGTCGTTATTCCTGCTCGTGCTCCCAGGGAGCCATCTCTGCCCAGGGGAGCCAGTCCCACCAGGTTACCTGGCCTGACCCTCCGGACCGACCTGCAGCCTCTCTTCCTGTTTCTGTTAGGAAAAAAAAGATGCCCCAGGACCCTCTCATACCTTTCCCACCCCAGATCTGGAGTGAGCCGTTTCTCGGAGGAGCTCCGGCGTGTTTCAGGGAGAAGCGCGTGTGAAGCACGCGGCACACGGAGTGGGTGCCGGGGGTCGTTGCTCCCGGATCATCCCCGGGTCCCGGGCCCGATCCGTGGAGGCAGGAAGCGTGTGTGTGAACAGGAAACACACCAGGAGTCTATGCTGACATTTCCAATTCGGATTTGAAGGGTTCGGGGTTTTTATTTAAATTCTTTTATATTTTTCTCTCTCTTGACTATTTTATTTACTGATGTCATTAGCATAACTGGTTGTATTTCCTATAATTTATTTAAGTGGCTTCCAAATAGAAATACCCAAATAATAAATAAGAATATAATTACTGAAAAAAAAATTTATTTAATGTTTTTTGTCCTTAGCATGTATCCTCCTAAGATGTCCAGCCAAATTACAGTCCCTCAGATTAATTCCTCTCTGCTGGGGCTAAGCCAACAAGTCAATGCATAGGTTATTTTGTTTCATTTTTCTTTTGATTTTGAGCAAGGGTCGCATTAAAAGCATACTCTCACCAAATCAGAGAGGATAACTTCTTCAGCATTTTAATGTATGTCAGTCTGCTTCTTGTCATCGTGTGAATGAATGTTAATACGAACACGGAATCACAGTTACACAGGTTTTATATTTGCTTCATTCACTCCAGAGTTTATCACAAACCTCTTCCCATGTCAGTAAAATACTTCTAAATCACTGTTTTAGCACCTTCGCAGTTTCTATCACGTAAGCGAATTGCAGCTCTCAGCTAATCCACCGTTGTTGACCATTTAAGTTGTTTATAATTTTTCACAATTTTAAACAACAATGATGAATATCCCTGGGAGCAGATATGTTCATACCTTCCCAAATTACTGTTTTAGCATAAATTCCCATGAATGTATTTGCTGAGCTGGAAAAAAAATAAAATAAAATAATCACTTTAAGACTTTTGCTTCATGCAGCTAAATCATTCTCCTGATGTATTTGAGAGTTCTCACATCCCTAAATTTTCACCCGCACTAGGCATTCTAACTCATTTTTTTAATCTGTCTAATTTGAAAGGTAGTATAGAATCTGAATGTTGATTACATAGACACTTCTTTAAATAGATGGCTATAGGTACTTATTCACGCTTTCATTCAACAAGCACGTAATCCAGCGTTGCCCATTCGCCACGCCCTGGACACTGTCCAAGACAGGCGCACACCTCCCCGTGAGGAGCCCACGGGGGAGGAAGGACGCTTGAACAGGCGAGCTGGAAGTACGAGGCGTCGTGAGGTGCATAACGGGGGACCACGACAGACGGCTGGGGAGGGGAGCCAGGAAGGGGGTAGAAGTTTACGCTGAGACCAGAAGGATGAGCGAGCTACACGCAGGAGAAAGCGGGCGGTCCAGAGGGAGAGCGCCCCCAGGGCGCAAGCAGCGTGCACCAAGGCCCTGAGGGGCGACTCGCATCTTTCCCTTACGCAAACGCCCCATGCACGAAAGGGGATCCCGACGTCCAGGGACCCGTCTCCTGCTTGACTGTGGTAAGCAGCACCCGGTTTGTGTGAAACGCCGACGCAGTTCTGAAGCGTGGAGGAGGAGGAAGCCAGCCTCCGGCTCCGCGTCTCAGGCGCCCGGCCCGAGCATGTGCTTCGAGTCGGCATCCTTTTTGCCAGCACGAGCACCGGTGCCTCTTCATGATTTACAGCAGCTGTACTTTCTGGGCAGATTAGAAAGAGAAATCTTTATAATTACACGAGCTCGCCGTTATTTAAATATTTACCAACATTAAACACCAAAGGGCTGTGCAAATGATCCAGGGATTCATATTGTTCTAAGCTAATATTCTATGTACAATATTATGCAAATTGCATAAACTTTATTTTGTTGTTGTTGCTGCAAGCGGTGTATCCCAAGGCGCTCATTCACTAAGTTGAAACAGATAAAGTTTTAATAATAAATAGTGATGATGAATAAGTCACAAAGTTTGTGCAATGCTAATGTACTCGCTCACCCTAGGGTAGTTTATTAGATAAACAAGTAACATTTCCTGATTTGCTTTTGCTCAAGTGGCATCGTTTTCCTGGAAATGTTTGCACAATAAATTATTTCAACCCATTAGGTGTTAACGAACAAATCATATTCACTTGCAATCTGTCGTGAATTGCTGAAAATTGAGATTTAAACACTGAAATTATGCATTAATTTTACTTTACGAAAACAAAGCTGGTTAAGAGAAATTAAACTTGGCTGAAAGGAGAGCAAAACAGTATGTCCGGTGCTGAGTATCGTAAGTGGCAGAGGAGGCCGAGGATGGTTTCATTAATGCTCAGAGCAGTTGGGCGTTGCTGACAGCGAGAAAGAGAAAACGCAAAGGACAATGCGGAGCCCCGGGGGACCCAGCAGCAGCCTCCGGGCTGTGCAGCGGGGAGATCGCGCAGGCATGGCTCGGGGCCCCACGCACCCGCCTGGGGTTCCGGAGCAGGCCGACCCGCCTCCTGGCACCTGCGAGGCAGAGCCAACTCCGTGCAGCAGGGTGTCACCTGTCTGTGCTCGTGACAACCTGCTTCCATTTGGTTAGACGATATCTTGGAGAAGAGCCGCTGGAAACTTCATCGCGCCTCAGAGGGCCACGGACGGGCGGAAAAGGCCGAGCGTCTGCCCGGTCCAGGCCCCCACGGCTCTGCGTAGGGCGAGGCAAACGCATCCGGGCCAGAACCGATTTCCAGGATGTATTTTTAAATTTTCTAGGATGAACTTTGTCACAGTGGCTCCTACCCGCAGACGCGTGCACCAGACCGTCGGTGCACACACACGCGCCGCAAGTGGCGAGCAGAGACCCTTGCTGAAGTGCGTAGAACGACGCCCATGTCCGCCTTCGGCAAGAATGCCTAAGGAGCAGGGAGATCTGTGCTTTACACTCTTTATGTATTTGCACTATTCTAAAACTGTCCAAGGGTATGGATTAAGTTTTCCATATAAAATGAGTTAATCGAAGGGAGAGAACTGTGATAAATCCAGAGTCACGTGGGGACTAAGTGGGTCGTGGTCGTTCTTACATTGAATTTTGTTTTCCTTCAGCTGGCTGCTCATTGCAGGGCTGCATCAAAGCGCATCTCATTTGCTTCGCAGCGCAAACGAGTGAGCGACAGCTCACTAGATCGCACGTGTGTCACGATTTCCTCTAATACTCGCGACCAGCGAAGGAAATGGGCTCTCGTGAGCAGCCCGTCTCATGACCCGGGGAAGCGGCGGTCGGAGGGGTCGCGTGCTCTGCCTGGGGCCATGTGGCCGGCGAACGGCGCTCTTCCCGCTGGCATCAGACCGAAGAGGCGAGAAGGGAGACGAAGGCCACGGACATGCGCGTAGCTTCCCCGGGGCCAGCGCAGCAGCCCTGGGAGAAGCTTCGGGCCTGCTGGCCCCTCACGCCCACGCGCAGGTGGGACTGTTGGCGACCTGGGCGCCGGTGCTTCCCGTGGGGCGCGCCTCACGCCAGGGCTGGCAGATGTCATCCGCGAAGAGCCACACTGCAGGTTTTAGGCACCGCGGGCCGTCCCTTCTGAGCCAGACGCTTCCGCCCTGCCCCGTGGGAGCAGGGAGCAGCCACGGGCGGCCTGAAGCGCTGGGCACCGCCGCGCTCCCGCAGGACTTTATTTAGAACATGGAAATCTGAATTTCATGTAATTTTCGCATGTAATGAAATATTTTTTTAATTTTTCAACCATTTAAAAATGCAATAACCATTCTTATTCTTAGCTCATAGGCTTTACAAAAACAGTGAGCCAGATTTGGCCCATTGGTTTAAGCAGATACAAAAAATAGTTTAAGACACAGCCACTGAACAGAAGCTTATCAATTTAGAGCCAAAATTCTTTCAGCTGCAAAATGGGAACCAAACTCAAACAACTAAATCAAAACGGGGAATTCATGAACCTGGAACTGAGAAGTCCGGGGGGGTTGGCGTTCAGACCCAGCTGGCCGGGAGTCTGGATAACGAGGTCCTCGCCCACCTGCCGTCTCCTCCTCCCCCTCCTCCTCGCCCCACCCCCACCCCCGTGATCTCAGCAGCATCCAGTTCCCCAATGTAGGCAAAACTCTGCGTCTTTACCAGCAGGCAGAATCCCATCCCGCTTTTCCTAAACAAGCTGCTCGGACATCACCGCCTCTGTAAAACTTTCTCCCCAGGACAGGAAAGTTCATCTCAGCATCCTCTACTCGACGCTGACCCATCGGCCATCCACTGCTGAGCATCTGGCTCTGTGTCAGATGAGAACGAAAAGGTGCGTGAATGCTGCTGACCCACCGTCAGCAACTTCAGAGTCTCATGAGGAAGACAGCGAAGCAAACCGGATGTGACAAGGGCAGGACAGACGCTCTGCCCAGATTTCGCTCACATCCTTGAAGATCTTGAAGTCCTCTCATATACGTGTCCATCGCCCCCGCGACGGGGGGGGGGGGGGGGGGCAGAAGCGCGGCTGACTCAGCCCGGTATTCCTAGCACCTAGCATTCGTCGACAGATTTCTTCATCCAGATAGTTACTGACATCCTGCAGTGTGCCAGGCTTGATACTCGGTACAGGAGATAGAGCAGGCAAACAGCAAATGCCATCTTTGCTTCCATGAAGTGCACGGTCTAATGGACAGTACCTGCCACCGTGCCTCGGTTTCTTCTGTGAATGAGAATTATTCTGAATTTATCTGGCCTGGAGCCAAACCCTGGCTCTACTATATGCTACTCACTTTGTAAACTGCAGAAGATTGCTTACCTTCTAAGCCTGTAGAGCGGGCATCAGGGCGGTCCCTATCTCATGGGTTTCTGGCGAAGATAAATTAAGACAATGCATATAAATGCTTGGAGATCCTGAGGAAACCATTGGTGTTCAATAAGCATTATTTAATATTAACTGTTCTAACCCAGAGCCTACACTGTAGTAGATGTTCAATAAATGCCCTTTGAATGGATTTAATTTGCCCCTTGGAGCCTCTTAGGAAAAGCCTAATTCTTATAGCCAGCTCTGTTACCCCCAGTCTCCTGTCCCAAGCCTCTGAAATGCACATGACTTGCGTATGGCTTCCAGCTTCCTCCTTAATGTCCATGTGCAGGGAGCTCCCGTTTCCCTTCCCGGTGGCCACTCGGTCCCAGGCACTTTTCTGTGAGCCTCGGCGCAGCGTTTCAGTGGGCTGTACATCGGACCTCACTGTCGACTCGCCGTCGGCCTCAGACCACGCAGGTTGGGAGCAGGGCGACTCCTCACGCAGGCACGTAGATGGTTAAGTAGATGTGGAAACCAACCGGCATCCAGTATTCCCTGACATAAACCGTTCCGTTTTTGGATAACAACCCGCACAGTATCACACAAAGCCCATGGGTCCCATGGCCCTATCACTGCCATTTTCCTGAAGCAACGTAGCCTACCTAAGAATTTCCACTGTAGCTCAAATACTTGATATTGATGAAAACCATTGTTGCAGTTGATAAACTCTTCACCATAATAATACCAACAAAGATAATAGACGTCTACTAGCATAATCATGTAGAAAGACACAAGAGACTGCTGATACCATGTAAATAGTGAGAAGAAGACAGATGTGCCACAGTATCATGATTTTTAAAGCCCCATCAGAGAGATGAGAACAGATGAAACCTAAATGATCTAATGTCTCCAATGGGATGAGCCCTCTCAAAGCCCAGACCTCATTCTATCACAGCTAAGACCGACTGGGCTCCCAATGCTGGCATCCTGCCAAAGGAAGAGGCCCGCTGCCATCTCAGGGATAAATGCCATTTATTCTTCGCCAATATTTTTTTTACATACACTATCTGGAATATAATTTTTAAATGTGAGACAGGAGGAAAAGGTGACCCATTATCAAAATAAACAACAGTCATTACAACAAACCCCTAGATGACCTAATTGAATTAGCATACACGGACTTTAATATAACTGTGACAGATGTGTTAAAAGATCTAGCATAAAATGAACAACATGCATGAACAGATAGGAAATTTTTGCAGAAAACTGAACGCCTTAAATAACAATTAGAAATGCAATAACTAACAACATGAGATATTACTATTTTGTTCAACGGGCTTCATAAGAGGCTGCAGCAGAAGACAGGATCAATGAGTGTGAAGAGAGGACATTATAAACTTTTCAAATTAAAACCCAAAGTGAAAAAAAGGCAGTTTTTTTAAATGGAAGATAATGTCTGAGAACCGTGAATCAATACCAAGATATGTAATATAAGTGTAATTTGAGTTCCAGAAGAACAGGAGATAAGGAATGGTGAAAAAAAGTGTTTGAGATCATAGTTGGAGTTTACTACAGAGGGATGTGATACATCAGCCTACGGTCCAGGAATCTCACATCCAAAGCAGGGTATCAACTAGGAATGTCATAATCAAACTGCTGAAATCAACGGTAGAGAATCTTAAACGTACTCATGGGGGAAAAGACATATCCCGCAGAGCCCTGAAAGCAATGCAGGCTGACATGTCAACAGAAACTGTGGAAGCTCACAGTTCAAAACTAAGAAACAGAAAGACATTTTTGGACAGATGATAACTGAGAGAAGTCTTATCCAGCAGATATGCACTACCAAAAAAATGCTGAAGTGCGTCGTTCAGGATTATGAGAAATGACACTAGAATCGTGATTGTTTGGAGCACAAATGATGAAAGTGTTGAAGGATTTGCAACATACATAGAAGTAAAATATATGACAATAAAAACAAAGCATTACGGGGACTAGATGGAATTATATGGTTATAAGATATATTTACATTTTTGTGTGAAATAGTAACATTATTTGAAGCTGTATGTGATAATTAAAAATGGAAATTATAAGACCTAGAGCAACCAGTAAAATACAAAAGACATAGCCACAAGAAAGAGAGGACAAAAGGAACACTACAAAAACACTCGGTTAACCCAGCTGACAATGGGAAAGGAGAACGACAAGGATCAACCGGGACAAACAGGAAAACTGGCCAAAGGCTGGCTTCAATGCGACTATGTCGACGACTGCATTTAAATACGGAACATTCTGTGTTAAAGACAGACCTTGTCAAATTTCAGGGGGAAAAAATCAAGACCCAACTTGTATGCTGTTTACTAGAAACGTTCATTCTAAATGCAGACATACGGGTTGAAAGTAAATGGGTGGAAAAAGATAAAATCAGGCAAAAAATAATCATAAGAAAATTACATTAATATCAGAAAAAATACTTTAAGACAAGTAATATTACTGGAGAGAAGGTATTTTTAGAATTACTCATGTGTCAACTCATGATTTAACAATCCTAAATGTTATGCAAATAATGAGAGAAAATGTAAGTAAAAATTGGCAGAGAGATGAGAGAAACAGATGAATCCACAGCCTTAGTTTGAGATTTTAACATTTCTCTCACAGTAATTACTAGAACAACTAAAGAATAAATCTATAAGGACATAAAACATTGCTCAGCACCACCAGTCGACATGAGTATTCAAGTACACAAAACACACAGAATATGTTCTCCACCCAAAACAGTTTGAACGAAGCAAACAATGACATCTAGATAAATCTCAAAATGGTTAGAAATTAAGCAAAATCCTGCACCTCCAAATAAGGCATGAGTCAAGAACAAACTACAGGGGAAAACAGAAAGTAGATCAGCGAATAATAAGGAAAACATCAAAATTATATGAATAGAGTACACATCAATGTAACTGAATGAAAGGCCCAGAAATAATATTGCCACATTGATTTTTGAGGAAAGCGCCAAGTCAATCCAACGGAGAATGGAAAGTATTTTTAATAAATAATGCTGAAACAACTGTACAGCCGTTTGAGGAAAAAAAATGAAACGTTGACTCCACCTTGCTCCATACAAAAAAGAAAAAGAAAAATTATATGTGATTCATCAAAATTTTTTTAAAATGTGCCCTTTAAAAGACACCATTAAGGAAATGAATACACAACCACGAAAAGGGAGAAAATGTTCACGATATATTTACCTAGCGAAGGATTTGCATCCCGAACGTTTAAATGACTCCAAAACATCAATAATAATAATAATAAGACAGACACCGCAATTACAACAGTGGGAGAAAGACTTGAACAGCACTTCACGGAAGGGGCCAAATAAATGGCCGATAAGCACATGGAAGGGTGTTTAACGCAGTCATTAGGGAGATTCGGGGTACGGCAAGGCGCCATTGCACATGCACCGGTGTGGCAGGTCAGAGGGACAGCGCCCGGTGTTGTCCGGACATGAGTGGCCGCAACTCTCATGCATTGCCAGTCGGCCTGGGACACAGTACTTTGGACAAGGTTTTGGCAATTTTACGTAAAGTCACGCATACACCTCCTCCAAAACTCAGCAATTCGACCCCTGGGTGTTTAACCAAGCAAAATGGAAATGGTGCCCACAAAAAAAGACCCATATGAGAACAGTCGTAACACAGTCTAAACGTCCATCAACAGGTGACTGGATTAACCAGTCGAGGTATTCATAAAATGAAATGCTACTTAACAATAAGGAGTGAATTATTGCTAATACACGTGGACAGATCACGAAAGTCAGATATGGAAGAGTACGTTCTGCATGATTCCATTTGTATGAGATCTCAGAATAAAGCTACAGCTAAGAAGTCCACAGTGGCAGAAAACAGAAAGCACTGGCCTCTGGAGACCAACTGGACGGAGGACTCGGGCCCTTGGGGCGGGGCACGGGGAGGTGGCCCAAGCGCCTGAGTCTCGTCTGGGGTAGTGATTAGCCGAGTACACACAGCCGACGGAACTCCTCGAGCTAAATGTTTAAGCCCTGTGCATATTGTGGTTTATAAGTGATCGGTAATTTGGGATATCTCTGCTCTGATGCTGAGGATGCCTTTAAGACAGGTGGCGGCATCGGTGGGAGAGGCCGCGGGAGCGGCCGGCGGCTGGGCTTCAACGCCTCCCTCCTCGCGTCCACGCCTGCTCGCCCGCCCGGATGGGCTCGGCCACCTCGCTGGGAGCAGAGGAAGGGGAGCCGGTCCTTGCTGGAAAAGGCCGCCGGCCGGGATGAGGCCCGCCTTCCCCCAGCTCCGCCCTGAGCGCGGCCGGAAGCGCGGCCGTGCCCCGTGCTCACTCCCGTGCGTCACCGTCACCATCACCGTCACCGTCACCGCTGCCGTCTCGGCTCCTCGCTGCGATCCCCGGATGCGCCCACCCCGCAGCCCTCTCGCCGCAGCTTTCTCTGTCCCGTGGCTGCCTCGAATGCGACCCCGCGTCCTCCCCTCTCTGCCCCTCAAACATAACGTATCTCCCATCTCCGTTTCAGAGAGGTCCTGCCTCTGGGGCTTTGCAGACGCAGAGTGGACAATAGCGTGTCTAGGGAATTAGTAACAGGGAGCGGGAGGCATTTACTGGGGGCACTGAGCAGCCAGCAAGGTCCTTAGAGCTCACACCATCTGTAACTTTAGGGCAAATCCTCGATAAATGTTCCTACGGCCCAGTAAATCAAAACTATGGGTTGATTCATACCTAATTTAATTAGCTAAATTGAATTTTACCCCGTGTGTATTTTGTTAGACTGGAGGATAGGATTTCATGCATATTCATTCTGTATAAGAAGTTCTAAGGTTTTCTTTGATCATCTGCTAATTTCGCTGCTGTAACAATTAGCCGTCGCTCAGCCGCCCGGCTTCCAGGCAGAACCTGATACTGATTTTAATGACTAATCTTAAACCCAGGCAAAGTGAGTACCCGCTGAGTCCTGTCCAGCTCCGGTCCACTTGCTGTGGAATCTGCCGCCTGCGGACTGGGACTTTGCTCTCTGAATTAAGCATCACAGATTGTGGAGCATTTAAATATTAGTTTCCTCTTCCCTTCAGTGCTTCACTCGTGACCTTCCGCAATCGTCGGTATTACTCAGTCTCCTCACTGCACTCACTCTGTCATCGTGGTCCCAGCGACCCTCCCCTGTGGTCCACTGGGACGAGCCACACCGCGTCCAATGCGGGTTCCTGAGGATGGTTCAGTCAGGCTGGACGTCTCCAGGGTTCTTGGCTCTGTCTGGTCAAGATGTCGTGGGCGGTTGTGGCTTGCGCCTTCACCTCCCAGGTCCACTGTGTCACCACTGGAAGGGGTGTTTTTAATCTCCCGAGTAATTCAGGTTCCTGTCCGTGCCCGCCGCAGCCAGACGCATTTCACCGCCTTGCTCCGCCCTCCCCAGAGCCAGCCACCTCAGGTGCCGGGCCTGACGAGCCCAGCGCTAATCTGGCTTAAAGGGTTTCTTGCATTTGCCTCGCTTTTTAATTCAAGACAAAGTTGAGATGGCGCCGAGTTGCAGCGTCGCCCCCTCCCGTCTGCAGCGGGGTCTGTGCCTGCCGTTCGCCTCCCCGCTGGCCCCCCACCTTCCGTCGAGGGGCGGCGGTCGTCACCCTCCTTCCCTGAGCAAATGGTGGCTGGAGAAGAGGCAGCGCAGAGGGTGTCCAAAGACTTTCGGTTTTGGAAAACTCGAAGAAGCCTGAAGAAAGAGAAATCAAATTCTCTTCGTTGTTTGAAGCAAAAGGAATTGGGCACGCACATGGCTGATCTCAAAACAAGGGGTTCCGCTGGAAATCCAAGCGCCCCCTAATTCAAGTCAGGAGGCTCACCTCGGTGTCAGTCATCCAGGTCATCGGAACCCCTCCCCCGCCCATCCTGCTCCCCACTTTTCTCCTGCTCGTTGTACTTCGACATGTTTTTCTCTACTTGTCTGTTTCTCATTCGTGGTCTATTATTTATGAAACGGATGCTCAAAGCTCCCGCTTCACACAGAAAACAGAGTGTGAATGACTGTGAATGAATGTTCTCCTCCCAAAATAGAGCCAACTCTCTGCCCACCATTCCACGGGGTTTCGGGAAGGTTCCCCTGTGATCAGGGGAATATCGCCTCACCTTATGCAAATGTAGGAAGCATGAATACTGAAATTATCTGAACTAGATTGGTGTCTTCAAACTGTCTTATGTCAGTGAGAGTCTATCGCTCATCCGTGTTTCCGGCCCTGCTGTCAGGGGCAGAGGAGGGGGCACGGCGGTGAAGGACGTAAGAAGGAGCCGCTCCCCGTCCCTGCCCTCCCGAGCCTGGTCGAGACAGACGGTCAGCAACGTCCTCACGGACTGTGGTGGACGCCGTAAGGGGGCACAAGGCGCTGCACGTGGTCTCAGCCCGCCCGGGCGGCCGTAGCCGAAGTGCAGAGTGGGCGGTGTGGCGTCTCACACGTCGGGCACGCAGCCGCGACGCGCCGTGAAGTCAAGCGTGAGCAGGGCTGACTCATCCCGACTGTCATTGCTTTGTTCCTCTCGAGTAAACAAAACATGCGTGAGCCTTAACGGGCTGATAAGGGCCTTCAGGCGCTGTTTCAACAACTCGCCTGCGGTGTGCAGACGGTAATGAGCTCTGGGGAGACCGCTGCTCACGGCGAAGGCCGGCGACGGGTCCTGGGGCCGGGGCCGGGGCCGGGGCCGGGGCGGGAGGCGAACGTGCTCGGCGCATCCTCCGCGACGCGCTGTGATCTCGGCGTGGGGCGAACACACGCCCCTTTCCAGATGATTGTGTCCACGTGGCTTTTAATGCAGTGTCTCTAGGAAGGTGGAAACTAGTGGCTAGAAATTGGCATTTAAATACGACGAAACGGGCTCATTTGATGACATACGGCGTCTCAAATATGTGACCCGGCGAGTGGTTCCCCCAACTCCCCTTGTCACTGCCCCGCAGAGTGCCAGCCACATGAATCCCATCCTCACTGACGACGCAGCGTTTCCTGGGCAAAAACCACGAGCCTCTAGTTCACTTGGACAATGCTAAACGCTGAGTTTCTCTCAGCACGGAGATTGTCATCTGAAGGCGAGCGACAGCCGCAAGTGGGAACCGGCCCCGCGGTTACAAAGAGGAGGCCTCCCGTTTCGAGTTTTCACACAGGAAGGGCTTAGAGGTCATCACTCAGTTCTCGTGACAAGAAAAAGCTGGGCCGACGGAGATTCAGGGACTTTTCCCGGGCCCGTGGGAGAGCCGCGTTTCCACGGGGTTCGGGACTCGCTCTCCCAGAGCGTGGCGCCGCGGCCCGTGACCATTCCAAGCTGAGGGAGTCCGGGAAAACGGCCGGAGCAGGAAGGCCCCCCGCCCCGCGCTGCCCCCCCGTCCCGCTCCCCAGAACCGGCCACAGGGCCACGGGGCCTCGGTGCGAGGTGCGAGGCCCGCGCCCCGCACCCCCGGGGCGGAGGACGGGGGACGCAGGAGGACCCCGGCCGGCCTTGCTGGTCGCAGCTCACTGCGCGCCCCTCAGCCCCCGACCTGCCGTCTCCCTGCGGCAAAGCGAGCACCGGCCCCGGGGTCTGCCGCTGCCGTGGCGCCTTCAGATCTATGACCCACGGAGCTGATTGAGATGACTCGTGAGCCTCTATTAGCCGCCGGCGGCCGACCCTCCACCACGCGGGGGCAGAGTCAGCCCCGAGCTTCAAGAGGAGGCGGCTTATGAAGCCTAAAGCCGCTAGACGAGCAGGCAGGGTACAGAAGCGGACGTCGGCCACTCGAAAACGTTCCGCCCTTAACTCCGCGTCCTCGGGCCCCCTCGTGAGGCTCCCGCGGGGTGCTGGGCGCCTGCGCCTCTCCGCTGCGGCCCGCCTTCGCCGGTTTAATCTCGGACCCTGGAAGGGCGGAGGAGCCCTTTTCCCCACGTGCACCCGAACTCTGGAGGGCAGACGAGGCCAGGACGCAGCCGGGCCCCGCTCACCAGGAGACTCGGACCGGGGAGCGCGTCGTGGTCATTTTGACAAACGGCTCTAAGCCGAATCCGTACCAGCGAGAGTGGGACGGTTCCGGCTGCGGTCTCAGGGGACCCCGCTCTTCTGTGGGCTTCGTCTCCAGGAACACTCCCCACCCCGGGTTCCCGCGGGGAACGCCCTGGAAAGGGCCCCTCCTGGCTCTGCGGGGGAGGGGACACAGGAAGTCTGTCCCGCGAGGGGGTGGCCGGGGTGGCTTCATGCGGGAGCAGAGGGCAGAGCAGCCGCTTCTGAGCCGTCTCCCAGGAGACACGAGGCTGCCGCCTTCTCCAGGGGGCGCAGCGTCCCACCTGACTCCTGCACAAAGCAACGGAAGTTGACACAGGCCGCCTATTAAACTAGCATGGAAACGCGCGCAGTGAAAATGCTCAGTGCTGGCGGTGATGTGATGAAGTTGGCATTCCGCTGTCTGTCTGGAAGCAGCTGGTAAACCGGCAAATGGGAACAACAAGCTTTTGGGAGAAATCAGTCCACACGCATGAGGAGCTATTAAAAACGTGTGTCGCGTCGGGCCCGCCAGGCGGACGTGTGGCACTCTCGCCTGACGGAAGTCGCTTTGCGTACACGGGAGCGACGTCTCCGGCACGCTGTGCTGCCGAGTGAGTGGACACAGTGGACGTCAGAGGACGTTCGCGTGGACGGATACGAACCCTGCAGTGCTGTGGCCTCCAAGATGATTTTTCTGAAGAAATTCAGCCTCCTGCAGGTAAAATTCTTAGGATACGTTAAGTTAAAATCACGACTCAGAATTTCGCTGAGTATGATTGCAGATAGCTAATAAATAATATTGGGGGGAAAATACTGGAAGGAATTACAACAGAATGGCGGTGTTGTCACTGAGCTGGCAGACCGTGTGTTTCGTTTATTGATTTATTTGCTCTCCCTTCCGGATGCTCCAGTATTTTATTCCATGTCGTATGTTAGAGCAAGGACCGTGGGGGTGGAAGGCTGCCTCCTCCTGGTGGGCGCGGGCACGGACCGGTCCCGGGGCTGCGTGTTCCCAGCAGCGCCCGCCGCTATGGGGTTCGTTCTCCTTCTTCCTTCTCCTCTGCTGGAAACCGGTCTCCAAGGGAACCGAAGTCTCGGGGTGCGCCTGCCGGGCCAGAAGGCTGCAGGGAAACAAAGTAACAGCACAGATTTCCACAGCCGAAGCCCGCCCGCGTACAGAGCCCTGCCCGGCCGCAGCGTCAGCTCGTTCAGTCTTTAAACTAGGGGCGGCCCCGGGAGGCTCCGAATACAAGCAGGGGGTCCACCGTGGCTAGGAAGCAGACCCCCAAAACCAGAAGAGTCTTGAGTGTGGGGCGCACCTGCGAGCAGGGTGCAGGCTAGGTCTGGGATGGGGAGCCGCTCGCGCTGTGGCCCCCCACCTTTCCAGGTGGGCTCTGCGGAGCCTTCGCACCTGGCCCCTGGCAGGGGCACCCCCAAAGTCCCATCTCCGTTTTGAACAGAGCAGCTCTTTTTATTTTATTAGTGGCTTTCGCCGCCTCACATAATTTTGGTTGCAAAAAGCTGAAACATATTAAAAACCTCCACTTAATTTTATAACTAAAAATAATATGATTTCTCACTTTCTTAATAACTATTTTAATATTTATTTTCCATTTATTTTTATAATACTGTAATTAAAAATCATAGCTTTGAGTTGGCTGAAGCAGTTTTTCTGTTAACCATGCTGTATCGTTTAAAATTGCTGTTTCTCACGACGGATTATAAACTCTGAGCACTCGCCGCCCCATGAGCCTCCGGGCTCCGTGATTCCAGGGCTCTGCCTTGGTCCCTGCTGTGCGCAGAATCCCCATCGCGCACACAGTAGGTGCTGAACGAAGTGGACTTTTAAAGGAGCGCGCGCTGCCACTCGGAGTTGGCACACCCGGCTTCCACGCCCAGCATTTTCCTTTCTTCATGAAATTCATGGCACATCGAATCAGAAAACCTAACGCAGGAATCTCGGTGCAGGGGACCTCGTTCCTCGCATTCAGCTCTCGCTTCCCACGCGGCGCAGACTGGAGCCATCCTCCGTGTTCTCCGCTCCGCGTCCGCTGCCTCTGTCCTCCTGGCTCAGGTCGCCGCTGCTGTGTGCGCCGGCAGGGCCTGCACCCCGAGGACGGGCGCCCTGCCCCGCTCAGCACGGTGCTTAGCAGACCCTCATCTCGCCTGTCCCCAGGGCGCGTGGAGGGTTATGTCCACGACCAGCCACTGCTCAGCTGACATCTGGCCTCCCTCCCGCCCAGGCGCCCGCAGACACCTCGGTCGGGTGGCGAGGGCGCTCGTGGACACGGGGGACGGCTGTTTGCTCCCGGACAGGAGGCGAAGCAACGGCGAATCCGGCCCTCGCCTTCAGACGCGCCGCCCACCCGGTGGGCCCCCGGGGCGCCGCACGGGGTCAGGAAGGCACGGCACTCCGACCGGTGATGCCGCGCTGCCTTAATTTGGCATGTATAATTATTTAATATTTAGGACTGCTGTCTAACATTAGCCTCGCATTAGGTAGTGCACGTAACCAATCGGGGCGCGCGTGCCCACGCTGAGGGCCATAATTGCTAGAACAGTGTAGGGCAATCATTGTAATGAGAGCGAAGCTGGTGTCTGGCATGTACGCATGACTCTGTCCCCACGAAGTCCGTTAAGGTGACAGCCGATGGACTGCGAGCTCCTCAAGGATGTGGGCAAGTCGCCCTCACAGACGTGACTCACTGGAGGTGCTCCATCAGCATAGGCTGACAATGGCAAAGGGGTCACCCATTCTGGAAGAGCCCAGGGTCGGAGATGACATTCCATCATTTGCCGTGGTCCCATGGTTCCGCAGTGTCCAACAGGAGGCAGGTGTCTGAGAGGTGTCTGCCCCCGTGAGCACTGCGACTGCCTGCGTCCCAGCTCCCTGTCCGGGCTGACCGCCACGGCCGCTAACGGCCCTGCCCTCGCACGCCAGCCCTCTGGCCACCGGCCTCTGGTGGTGCTGACACAGCTACGCTGCGTCTCTCTGAGTCTCCGTCCTTCGTCTGTGCAGCAGGGCTCTGCTGGCGTGGCCCCTGGAAATCAGACGTGACGTGCCCAACACAGTTCCTGGCCCCCAGAGGGTGGGGCCAGCCCCGCCCCCCGAGTTTCTGACACAGAAGGTCTGAGGTGGGACCCAGAACACGCCACGTCTTCGCGAGCTGCGCAGCCTTTTCTGATCCCGGTGATGCAAGGGCCCGCGCAGGGCCACGAGCCCCGCGGCGGGAGCCGCCCCAGCTGCCTGCATGGCCGGCGCCCGGGCAGTAGCTTTGTGGGGCGGAGTGGCAGCAGGGGGAGGAAGCCGGGAAGGGCGGAGCAGCTTCTAGAAGAGGCATTAGCTTGGGGCAGGGCCCGGAAGGAACTCAGGGGACGCCATCCCCTTTGGGGTCCTGAGAACACAGTTCCTGCTGGATCAACGTGGAGAGGACGCAGGGGAGACCCTTTGTGGCTCACGGGGCCTTCCCTGGAGGCTAGAGCCACAAGGGCCTCGTGACCGAACCGGGACGTCCCCACGTACGAACCCCCCTGGACCCCCGAGGGGAAGGGGCCTCAGGGCTGGGCTGCACTTTAAATAGTCAATGAGATTTCCTCTTGGGCGACGTTCGTGGTCACCCTCCTGCCCTGTCCACCATGTGTTGTAAATATGCTCGAGGAAGCAAAAACTGCAGGTTCCGGAGGCCGCCAGTCAAGTTCAGGTCAAGGCCAAACCACAGGTGAGGTTGGACCCATCACGTGCTTTCTGCAGGCTTCAGGGTCCCACCCGAGTTCAGGAGCCCAGGACTAGGGGAGACGCAGCCAAAGGAGCCCCAGACCCCAGCCGGCCCCCTTCGCCTGCGGGATGTGCTGCTTCATCCGATCCGAAGTGGATGTTGCTGTTTTTATTCACATTTTTCCATACAATAAATTTATTAAAAATGGAAAATGTAAATGACAAATTTAAAATTTCCCATAATGGGATAAGTCAGGAGACTTTATTCTTCTATGTATATATGTAATCCTGGGGGAAAATTACAAATGCCCAAAGGAATAATGAGCTTGGAAGAGCAGAATTAGCTGAAGTGCCCCACCCGCAGGTCCCACAGTTCAGGTCCCGGCCTCTTCCCTTCCAGGCCTGGGCGCTCACGTAATCCCACACAGAGCCTGGGTGTGGCACAAACAAGTGTGGATGCGTATGCCAGACTTGTGTGAAACCCCGCGACAAGAAGCTGCCTCACCTGGAACCGTTCCGTAGGTCTCCAACCGAACCACAGCGCCGTCCGGGGGACCAGCTCCGTCTGCGTGGTCCCAGCGCCCGCCGGCTGGTCTAGCTGACAGCTCTCTGCTCGCTTTGGACCTTTTGCTGGCTTCCATCAGCTCACGATTACAAACGGTGCTTTAGTTAACAACCTTGCACATGCCTCTTCCCTTACTTGTCCAATTATTTTCTTAGGCATAAAAGCCAGATGCTGGACTAAGATTTTTGTTTCCTTGTTTCTAGGTTTTTCTTATGATTTACGTTGTCATGTTACTTCCCAAGAAAACTATATAAATTCATATTCCCACTAGCCGCACTGTTATTTTCACACGAGCTTTCTTTTTCGTTTAAAAAAATGTGCCAGTAAGAAATGCAAACAATAAAACAATGCCTTAAGGTAGTAGGATATAAAACTGTCATACGGTAATCATACAATATGATAAAATGATCATACAGCATTCAATAATTAAGTAATGAATTAAGGTAGCAGGATAAGAAATTATACAACTTCATACATGCATACGAACTCATTGTTTGCCTTTAATATTTTATAAATATTTTTATGTTTTGTCAATATAATTTAATACTTTGTCAATATAATGTTTTGTCAAAATAATTTAAGTTTAAATTATTTTACATTTAAAACTCAGCAAACCAATCAAAGCCAGCAAGGTCAAGTACATCGGCCATCAGCTTGACTCAGGCAGAGCCGGGTGGGCGGGTGTGAGCATGCCACGGTCATCCATCCACCTGTCAGGCAGGTGTCTACGGAAGTACCCATCCTGCCCAAGGTGCCTGTTTTACAGCAAAAGTGAGCCTTGGGGGCCACTCCCAAGGCTTGCTGTCTTACCACCTTTTAAAAAACAGCTTATTATTTTTAAATCATCGTAGATGTACATGTCACCCTAAGAAACAGTGCAGAGACGCGTGTACCCACACCCCTTTCATCCAGTGGTAAATCTCGCGAAACTAGACTGCCATAGCACAACCAGAAAATTGATGCTGCTGCAAGCCACTCATTTAGATTTCACTGGTCTGCTTGTCCTTGTGCGTGCGCGCGCGCGGGCGCGTGCGCAGGTTCGCGTGTCCACCTCCAGGGCCCGGATGGAGGACAGACCCATCCCAAGGACGCCTGGCGTGGCTCCGTCACAGCCCAGCGCCCCTCTCGCCCCCGCCCCAGGGCAGCCGCCAACCTGCGCTCCGTCTCCGTAACCTCCGGCAAGGAGGTTACGTAAACGGGGTCAGACATACGAAAGTCCGCAACCTTTGCGCGTGGGCCGCTTTGGCTCCGCACCCCCTCGAGGCCCACGCGAGGTCGTGTGTGTCCACAGGGGGTGCCCCCTGAGTGCTCCGGGGTGTCGCGTCAAAGGTTTGGTGAACGACGTTTTGCTTGGCCGCGGACCCGCTAACGGACGCTGGTGACTCGGCGGTGCCTCAGCGGCTGCACGTGCGCGTGCGCAGACTTCTGCGCGAACACGGTTTTTATTTCTCTGGGATAAATGCCCAAGAGGGCACTCGCTGGGTTGCACGGCAATTGCAGGCTTCGTTCGGGAGAAAGAAGCCAGGCTGCCTTCCAGGGCGTCGGTGCCGCCCCGCAGTCCGTCCAGGAGCGCGAGCGAGCGGCCGTCCCGCGGCCTCACCGGCATTTGGAGTGATCGCTGTTTGGCTCTAGGTGTGCGGGGATAGTTCCTTGTGGTTTTCATCTACGTTTTCTTTAGGTTCGTGATGCGGAGCCCCTTTTCACGTGCCCGTTTGCCATTGCTACATCCTTCCTGTGAAATACCTCTTCATGGTGTCGGCTTACCTTCTAGTTGGACTGTGTGAGGGCTTTTTTTACTGTTTTGGGAACACTTTGTGTGTCTTAAGTCTTGGTCCTTTATCAGATGCAGAGTTTAAATCTTCGCCCAGCCTGTACCTTGTCCTTGCATCGCGTTCACGCGGGTTTTCACAGAGCGAATGGTTTTTATTTTGATGGGGTCCATTGCATCGTTTTTTCAAATTTTATGGGTCATGCTTTTGGTGTCAAGCGTGAGAACTATTCGCCCAGCCCTAGACGTCAAAGGTTTTACTGTTCTGTTTTGTTTTGTTTTCCTGTAAGTTTATGGTTTCAGTTTTTACGTTAGGTCCGTCATCCATTTCGAGTTAATTTTCGTATTAGGTGTGAGGGATGGGCCCGGGTTTTTCCCCAGCTCCCCCAGCACCATCTGTTGGAAGGCTGTCCTGATGTCACTGAATTGCTTTGGCACCTGTGCCGAACAGCAGCTGGGCGTATGCGAGTGGCCTTGCACCTGTTTCACGGCGAGACCCGCGGTTCGCGTTTCATCAGGACAGGCCAGGACTCCAGAGGGTCTGGTGGGCGCAGCGCTGGGTGCTCGCCTGCCCACCACACTGGCCTCGCCCTCCAGCAGTCCAGCAGAAGCGGCAGAGCCGAAGTGCTCTCGGCGGGCGCCGCGGACAGCTTTCAAAAGTGGCCTCGCCCTGCCTCGCACCCTTGCTGGTGGCCTCCGTGCTGCGTCTGAACACGGTCTGTTGACTTGTGAAGCCAGCAAGCCCAGCCCCACCGGTGCTGGGATTTTTATCCCCCTTTCCATCTTCTCCCGGTGTGTTCGGCCTCCTCCTCCTCCTCCTTTTTGCTGGAGGTGGCACAAAAAAGCAGAAAATATTTAAGCTGCCGCTATGCCGTTCATGTTTTTAATTTGACAAGAAAACTTGTGCAATTGCATGGAACATTTATCTTATTTCTGCAAAATTTTGCTTTCTGCTATGAATAACAAACAGGCGCCGGAGGCGGCAGCACCCCCACTCGCCCTGTCGCAGCGGCAGGGCCCGCCTCCACTCCGAGGCCCCGCGCTGCCTCCCGCCCACGGCCGGCGCCCTTTCTCCACGTGTCCAAGGTCGCCCCGCACCCCGCCTGACCCTCTCCCCCGCACGCTGCAGGCGCCGTTCTGAACCAGCAACCAACAGCCGGCATTGTTCCTGGAACTAGATCCCGGCATCCAGACCAACGGACAGACACACTCAGCGCGCGGGGAGATGGGGCCGCGTGACTCAGGAAACAAGACAGACCCACGTGTGGGCAAATCGGCCATCCCGCACAGTGGAGACGCCGATGGGGACGCGCGCAGGTCTGGCACCGCGCCGGCTCCGCCTGCCACCCCCGCCGCACGTGGCCCGGGTTGACTTTAGTCCCACCCCTCTGCTGGTCTGCAGAACGCCACCGTTTCCCTAGGAGTTCTGCAAACAGCCCTGGACCGTGAGCACCAAAGGCACGGGCCTGGGGGTACCAGCTACCCTCTTGCTGCAGGACGGGCCACGTGGGAACCAAACGCTGTGACAGCCTCCTGTCTCCCCTGGTCGTGGCTCGGTGGGGGCCGGGTTTGGCAGGGACACCTCTGCCTTTCTCCCTGGGTTCCTGCACAGCACGTCAGTTGGTTTCAGGGCCCTGGGCAGTGAAAAGGGGAGCAGCAGGGTCTCCTAAGCCCTCAGTTCAGAGTCGCTTCCTCCCCCTTGCTGGTCAGAACCAGCCGGGAGGCCAGCCCAGAGTCGAGCGGCTGCATACATGGGAAGGGTCTCAGCGTCACGTCGCAGAGCCGCGACTCCACGTGGGAAGAATGTGTGGGGTGCGGTGCCGTCGGGCGCTAAACGGCCCAGGGGGTGAACGACACGGTGCTGCCCACTGGGCCTGGGACAGTCGCTGAGTCGAGCCGGGCGGGGCTCCCTGCAGCTGTGCGTGAGGAGTGCGGCCGGGCTAGGTCAAGGCGAACCCAATCCCAGGCTGCTGCCGGAATGCGAAGAAGCGTGAGGGAGCTCAGAGTCCTGTCTGTGCCCAACAGAAACGCCCGCGGACACCCACCGAAAGGGGGTTCTGAGGATAATCATACATGGGAGTGTAATTCAAAATGGCGCAAATCTGGAAACGTCCAAATGCCCATCAGTGGTAAAATGCACGTGTCGGTCTGGTGTGTGCACACAGTGGAGTACTACGCAGCAGTGAAAAGGAAGCAACTCTGCTGTGAGCAGCAGGGGCAGGTCTCAGACACAGTGCGGAGCAACAGGAGCCACACACGAAGCCGCACTTGTTGTGCGGGTCCCTCTAGAACGTTCAGAAACAAGCAGAACGAATCTGGGGTGTTCCGTGTCAGATGGAAGCGACCTTCGGGGAGGAGGGGTCTGGTGGCCGGGAAGGGGCATCGGGGGACGGCAGTGTCTGTGTCCCGACCTGGGTGTGATCACGCGGGTGTACTCGCTTTGTGCAAACTCATCAAGCTGTACGTTTATGATTTAGTTTTCTGTATGCCTATTACACTTCTGTCAAAAACCAGAGTGAGAGCACGAAGGGATTAAAATCAAGAACAAGGTCCTGACCTGGGCCGGAAGCAGCAGCAATGCGAAGGGGGGCGGGAATGACCTGGGGGGCAAGGCGCCGTGACCTGGCGTCTCTGTGGCTGAAGAGGGGGCGTCAGAGCGAGCACCCGGGCTCCCAGGGGCGGTGCAGGGAGCGGCCAGGCCGGGCACAGCGGCGGGGAAGCCTCAGAGACGCCGCGTCTCTGGGGAGCTGGGGGAAGGCGAGGCGAGGGGAATGAGCCACCCGGGGAGCATGTCGTCATCCCAGTGAGATGTCTAGGTGTGGACATGGCAGCCAGCGGTGAGGCCACTTCAGCCCCTTGTGCAGGCACATACACACGCCGCGCACACTCATGCCCCCTTACGTTCTGTCTCCTGGAATCTGCACCCCCCCCCGCCGCCCCCCGCCGTATCCCAAGAACGCAGGAAGCCGTCAGCGATCTGCTGTCCTTGCTGACGACAGGGACAGACGCCCAGATTCATGCATTCAGTCACTGGGGCTCCACGAAGACGCGCTGGGTGAATGAATGAATCCTCAAAAGATAGAAGCCGAGCACTTACGGGGGAGTAAGGGACCCCCAAACCATCTTAGCCCTCCTCAGGGTTCTGCTTTGGGCTGATGGGAGGTCTTGTATTCCAAAGAGCCGGGTGGAGCCGGTCGTCTGCCAGTCGTGCGTGTGAAACCCCTGCTCCAGCAGGAAGCCCCCGCCCCGGTCGCCGGCTGTCCCAGGAGCAGCCCCCGCGGCCGTGAATCAGCCGTGGGCTCGGAGCCGCTGACAGGAACGCGGGGACTGCTGCAGACAGGTGGCAGGCGGTGGGACTCGGGGTGCTAATTACTTCTCACTGTCACTTAGCAGAACCGCCACAGCTGCTGGGGAGGAAGGGGCCTTTGAGCGTGTGGAGGAGAGGACGGCATCAAACCCAGCAGGCGGGTTCCAGGGAGCGGGCGAAGCAGGGAGCCGCGCAGGCGAGTCCCTTTCATCTGGTTTAGCCGAAAGGGGCTCCCGCAGAGCGCCTGCGAGGGCATCAGCCGGAGTGGGAAGGGGCTGGGATGCAGGGGAGGGGGCTGCCAGTCCGCACACTGGCGAGTTTAGTGCCTTCTGGCCCACGACTCCCGCCCTGCGGCCTCGGCGGCTGGTCCGGGAGAGGTGCGGTCAGCCGGGCCGGGGCCTCGAGGGCAGGCGCCCTTGCTGGCGGGCAGCTGTCGCGCTCTGCGGGGTGGTGTGCAGCACCCACCGCGCCCCCTGCACCCTCGCGCCCCTTCACCTGCTGCACGGGGCCCAGCTCCGTCTCACTCTGTGCGCTTTCATTCCTGCGACTGTACCCTGGCACGGCCTCGAGTTCCCAGAGGCGCCTGCCTGCACCTGCATCTTTAGCTGCGGGGTGCGGGGAGGACTCTGGTCGCACGGGCCGTGCCAGGCTCCTCCCTGTCTGCCGCGCACGCGTTCGCCCTGAACCGCGGGGTCTGCGGGGCCCTCCGCGAGCAGGCCCTCCCGCTCGCAGTTCTACACAGGGGGAAGGTCAAGGTTCTTCCCGAGTCTTTGACAGCTCCCCTCACGTGGTGCGAGCCGTGTATTAGCTTGGAACCAGGGTCACTTTCTTCAGGGCTCTGTGGTCAGTCGTGGTACCTGCCACTTAGTAAGCCTGGGCATGGCCCCTGCCCTGCTCGGACAGAGGCTTAAAATCTGAAGGTAAAAGACGGCAGGTAAACACACGGCCCTGGACACGGCGCCCAGGCAGGCTCAGCCCTGGGCAAAGCTTGGGTCGGTCACGCGCGTGCGTGTGCGTGCGCACGCGTACACACACACACACACACGGGCAAAGCTTGGGTCGGTCACGCGCGTGCGTGTGCGTGCGCACGCGGACACACACACACACAGGAAACTCTCCTCAGAGAACTCACTTAAAAGCCCCGCAGGCTCCCCGCTCCCAGAAACCCTCCTTTCACGGGCCGTTGATGATCAAGCCGGCCTCACAAGACCACTGGAACAAAACGGAAAACAAATGTAACATGAGCGGTGACATTTCCCCAGGAGATGCCTACTTTGAGTGGATTTCCATTTTAATGTCATTTTAAGATCTTTATCGGAACTGGCGGCATGCCGCGCTTACGCGCATGCGCATCCTTTACGGGTTCTTTCAGGGGGAGGCTCCTCCCCGTCCTGCTGCCTGTGGCTTAATTGCCTTTCGATCCTGTCTCATCAGCCGCTGTTCACATCTCCACTCTGCTGTCAAGGAGTGTCGTCTAGAAACTTCCACGCAGGAACACTGCTCGACAGGCCCTTGGACGAGTTGCTCGCTTTGATTCAGTCCCCGTTGCCTCTAAAGGCGTAGAGCTGCTTTACAGTTCACCCCGTGCCCGCCAGAGACGGTGTTTACCTAAAGGCCTCCGCATGCGTTTTGCTGGGATCAAAAGTAATTACTCTGCAAAGTTCATTTCCGCCGTCAGTGTCTTCTTTGCCACTGAATAAATATTTCATAAGCCTGAAACTCAGAGGCTGTTTGTTTCTCTTAGTTTTGCAAGCTTTTTTTTTTTTAATTAGCCAACATGCCTGGATTATTCTTTCTTCTCTAGATTTCTTCATGTCATCATACGGAATAAGATATTTTTGAAAGAAGTCTAAGAATTCTCCGGCAGAATACCAAAGATGTCACTCGTGGGGGCTGACTTGGTGTCGGGCATTCGCACGAGGTCACCCGTGCCCACGACGTATCCGGGGTTCGCTGAGACCCACGCATGCGGGGGGGGGGGGGGGCCTGTGAAAGGCGCCGGGAGCGACTGTTTGCTCATGGTGCTTCCGGGACTCTGGTTCCTAGTTAAGTGGGAAACTTCTGAGATCTAAGACCAAGTTTCGGAGCGCATCGTCAGAAAGACTCCCAACCCCCCTACGCTGCCTGGGGACAGGGATCCTCGCGGTGGGGGTCGGCGCTGTGGCGCGTCCCGCGTCAGGTGCGCGCGCGGGGCCGACAGCAGCGTCTCATCCAGCTGGCAGAAGGTGGCGGACGGCGCCGGGCGGGCAGCGGGGCTGCGAGCGCGGGTCGCCCCAGGCCTGCCGCGGGTGCCAGCATTTCGGCTCCAGCATCTGGATTGCTAGCGGACGTCACCGCTGGCCCTGTGCTCGGGCTCAGGGTGTCCCAGTTGGGGCGCCACGTGTCCCGTAAGGGCGAGCTGGCAACCCAGGCAGAGTGGGTCGGGAAGCCGGAAGAACACAGATGCCGTCGGCGGGCTTCCCGCGGTAACACCCGAGGGGCCTCTCGGCTGGGTTCTGCTCTCGCAGGGGACTGTCCGGTGTCTCGAGCCTGGCTCCCAGCTCTCCTGTCCGCACCGTGCACCGTGCACCGGCCGTTTAACAGGCCGCCACGCCTGTCAGTTGTGCAGGATGAACATGTCCCAGAGGTCAGCGTGCGACCTGGACCGTGCGCTGAAAACGCGGTCACAAGGGCCGACGTCAGGGTCCTGCGCTCACACGATCAGCGAGGGAGGAAGGGCGAGCCGAGCTGCTCCAAGTTTCCGAAGGGAGACCTGACGGTGGCAGTGACGCCCTCAGGGGTGCTCAGAAGCCATGAGCCCTGGTCCCTCCATCTCCCTTCTCTAAACAGTCAGCTGTCCGGCCCAAAATAAAGGGTTTATGTTGCCTTGTCACACGGGTTCTACAGCAATAACATTGGGAGCCTTTTACTAGGACATAAACTGTAAGCTAAAATGTCACCAGGTTTTATTAGACAATCTAAACTTAATTGCAAATAAGTTGATGTACTCGTAAAAGGTGATGGGAGACTGCCATCCGAGCGGGCCCATGGGGACCGGCCCTGCGCACGACGCGGTGGCCGCGTCGGCTTGTCTTCTGCTCCACCAGGCGTGGCTTGCTTCCAGGAGCAGAGCGGGAGGGCGAGGCTGGCAGGGAGGCTTCACAGCTTCATAACAGCATCACGGGCCGCCAGAGGTTAAACGAGGCCGTGCAGACCGTGTTCTGAGGCCATTTTCCCTGGAATAAAATTTCCATAAAGAGCTCTAAGTCTTCTTTATGGGCCGTGAGAATGTCATTGGGAAATTAATGATGGATTTGAATGATAAATCTGCTTTCATAGAGAATGGTTGGTTTTATGAAAATATGCTTTTATGCCTCCATGGCTATAAATGAGAACAGGACAAGGATATAGTCACAGAGGGTCATGATCCCAACCCAGGCCGCTGGTCCCGCAGCCCAATCTCCCCAAATTTATTGGAAATAAAAATGTAGATCAACAAAAACCTCTTTTTTGTGTAAAAGTAGGTGTTTTTTTTTTAAAGATAAAATATGCTTGATAGTGAAGACTACGTGATTTGGGTCAGAATCTTGGATTTTCATCATATGGCTTCAAAAGTACTCATCCTGGCTAACAACTGCAAGGAAGAAATTTTGTGAATATTAAAATGCTCATCGACACACCATACAAAGCCATTTTTCTTAATTATCACTTGTTATCTACTGATGATCATTTTGTCCCAAGTCGCAATTCTCTCCTATTCCCAAATAAACTCATTTCACTGGTAAAATAACTGGCTGTTCTGTGTTTAAGCTCAACAATTCCAGGCTCCCTGGGAGCGTGAGGGGTGCCCATCCGCTGGCAAGGACAGTTTGACCGCTCAGATGAGCCGGGTTCAAAGGCGGGAGCTGATGGGGACCTGGGTGCCTTCGAGGCCACACCTGCAGAGTACACATACCTGCAAAGCGCACACCTGCTGAGTGCACACGCCTTTGCACACGCCTGCTGAGTGCACACGCCTGCTGAGTGCACACGCCGGCAGCCCTCCCAAACCACAGCCCGTCCAGGGGCTGAGTGAGCCAAGCGCTCAGCGCCGTCTGTGAGCAGAGGAGGCACTTTTACCGGCCCCCACGTTGGTCGTCAGTCAGCCGGGCATAGTAAAGCCGGGGCGCATCTGAGGCCCGTGGCTCACGCTCTGCATTTGCAAGAAGGAAAGCTCGAGAAGCACGACCAGGCGAGGTCAAAAGCCGCCAGATTGCTGGGGTCAAGCAGCCCCTGATCCCCAGCCTCCAGGGACGAGCTGCCGCCTGTAACAGGTCTGCTCTCAGGCAGGTGGGGTTTCGTCCTGTGGTTTTCATCAGCATAAATCAGTGGCTTTTTTCAACAGGGCTTATTTACTTAGCAAGCAAAATGGGTTAGATCACTAAATTTTACCATTTGGCACATATGATATTTACGCACTTAATAGCTTCATTAAGGAGGTTTCTGGGAGTGTATTACTGAGTAAGCCCATAGATCACTGGGCAATAAATTTAGAGACCTCTCCTAAGCATTTTTCTAATTGGGCCACGATTCTAATTAAGTGTTTCGGCTAATGATTCCTTATGTTTAATAAAATTTACTGTGTAAAAATAAAGTTATTAAACCCCGATCTATTTGAGTTTTTCCAGTTGCTGGGGCCACCAAGAGCAGCAGGTGCGAAGGGGAGGCGATTTCCATGCGGCGTCTGGGGCTCTAAAAGAGGCGCCGGCCAGGGCGCCTGCGCACGGTCACTGCTGAAGCCATGCGCCTGGCGGTGGGATGTGGTGAGGTCGCCTTGGTGTGGGCCGTGCAACGCAGTCCTCGAAGCAGATGCAACTAAGGCTGTCTGGGGGAATGGCTACAAAAATGCAGGCTGGTGGCACTTGTCCTGGATGCCACAGAACTTGCCTTGGGTGACCTGGCAACGTCTTTTGCCCCTGAAGTGGAGTGATCCACCCCTCCAACCCACACCCACCCTACGAGTCTATGCCCGTTAAACCAGTCTCACACTGCTCTAACTATGAGGACGCCTGGGCCTGTGGGGGCTCTGCCCACTGCTCTCCTCCAGTCCGCAGGCCACCTCAAGTGTTCGTGGCTGATGGCCACAGCCAAGCCCACCACGCCCCTGCCTTCCCTACCCCACGGATTGCCAAAGACAGCAAGGTCAAAGCCTCACCCCAGGGCAGCCCACATACAGTGATGGATTGAAGTGGGGTGCAAACGCCCAGCCCAGAGCGACCCCCATCCTTGGGGCAGCTTCGTCATAGCCCGAGGCCCCCTCTGCCCCACCTCACTGCCTCTGCTCCCCAGATGTGTGGGTCCTGAAACGGCCCCCAGTCAACCATCTCGGAATCCACTCTGTGGAGACCCCCAAACCTCCATACCCTGTGCTCCACGCCAGACAAATACGACAGTCTCAGTGGCATATGCAAGGCTGTTCATGGCAGCATTTTTTGTGAAATAGTAAAAATCACAAATTAACCTAAAGGCTCATGGAGGCTATACAAATGTGGAACCCTTCTACAGCACAAACTCTCTTGCAGCTAAAAAGCATGAGGTGAAACTGCATGTGATCACGTGGAAAACAAGGCTGAGTTTTAAAAAAATGGTCAAAGTAGATATACGTGATGATGTCTTTTATTTCAAAACAAAAAAAAAATTAGATAACTTCTTCGGTCATCTATATGTATCTATAGGTAGGTGGAAGGAACATAGATAACTGAATGCATAGAATGCTCTAGAAGGAGTCAGAAGTGAGACCGGGGCTCCCTGGCTCCCTCTGAGAAGGGGCGGGGGCTGAGAGTGAGTGGCAGGAAGGAGGAGGCGGGCGGGCGGAGAGGACTTGCCCTCGCGGGCGCTGCTGGGGGCTCACGGGAGTCCGTCCGCCAGCCGGCAGCCGAGTGAAGCCTTAGACGCCGCGTTGGCAGGCGGACCACTTAACATAGTTTCCACCGAAATGTATGGCCGGGACCATCTACGAGGGCGCAGAGGGAGAAAGCATGTCAGAAGTACTCGGACGCCCTGTCAGCGTCTGCTCTGCTCCTCAGAGGAAAATAATTGTGTTACTCGTGAATCCGCTGCATGAAGCCGTTATCAGTTTATAAGAATCTTCAAAAAGCGTTGCCCTAAACCGTAGGATTTTCTTATTGGAAATTTCCCGTCACACTGGTGGTTGCTAAGAGCCGAATAAAGCTGGGCTCATCCACTCAATTTTCTCGTTCTTGTAACTGAGGGTTTTTGGGTTTTGTTTTTCCTTTTAATCCACGGCCACTTTTTAACACCAATGCAACTGAGGCCACTTCCGTTTACGAGCAGCGCCGCGCCCGTAGCTGGGACAGGTGAAGGCTAATGTTCCTAGGGCAGCAGACGTCACCGCTGGGGACGGCGCGGCTGGCTCGTGCTCGAAGGCCATCTAGCCCAGCCCCGGCGAAAATTTTACGCATGAGACAAAGGATGAGAGTTGGCAATTGAGAAAACTACTCAGGGAGAAATTCGGTCTGGATCATACTGGTTAACAGAGACCATCGTGGCGGCGACTCGGCTGCGTTTCCCCTTTATCCAGCAGCGGCCCCCATTTCCATCTGCGACTGGCTACGTGATTTACGGGTCCCCGTGCAAAATGTAAGTGTGTTGCCCCTCGTTCAACAATTATTCAGACTTCGCAGATGGCAACAGCAGAGCATGAAACCAAGCGAGCACGGGGCCCTTCTGAGCACGGGGGGCAGGCCCAGGCTACACCCCACAAAGCCTGACCTGACTCCCAGTCTCCTCCACTGGGTGTGAGCAGACGCCACATCCTGCCCTAAGACTAGAACCAGTTCCTGTGTCGCATGGCCCTGGCCACCCTGCTTGGTTCAGAGGTGAGCCTGTGACCCACGTCGGAGCGGGCACTCTGTCAGCACGATTCGCGAGGCTTGCTCCGGCATGCTCTGCCCTCCCGGTGTGGGCCGCGGGCCACGTAGTCCAGGTGCTCTGGCAGCCTTCTTGTGACCATGAGGAGAGGCCGCTGACACTTAGGCGAGCACGCTGTGGGCAGCAGAGCTGAGCCGGGAGCAGACGGTGCCCGGGCAGCCGCGTGGCCAACGCCCCATCACACTGCCCGATACAGTCTCGTGCAAACCATTTCGAGTTGGGTTTTCTGTCGCTTCCAGCCAAAAGCGTCCCCTCCGGTGTACGTTCTCACGGATCGTTCAGAGTACACATTTTCCACAACCTTTCCGTGGATGGCAATTTGGTGATGTCAATTAATATCTAAAATGTTCAGCCGTTCGCCCCATGAGTTCTACTTCTAGGAAGGAATTTATCCTGCAGAAACCCTCACCCAATTATGCAGGGGCATAAATTTTTTAATGTTCTTTGCAGCATGGTTTGTAATAGTGAAAAATCAGAAACAACCAAATTTCCATCAGCACAGGACCGGTTAAATAAACAATGGCCGTTTCATCATTAGAAACAGCAGAGAAAAGCTGGAAAGAAAGCCCTTCCCCGGAAAGGTAGCCACAGCTTCTTGCTAAAAAAGCAAGCTCAACGAGAATGTTTTAGTTTGCTCTCGATTTTGTAAAATAAGTTAACAGTAAGATGCTAGCATATATCTAAAGAACAAAAAGTTGCTCGAAATTCGGGGGAATTAAATGGAGGGGCTTTGACTTTCAGAGAACATATAAAAATGCAAATGCTGCAGAAATCTAATGAGGATGTATTGCTTTCACACAGGGGAAAAAAAAGGCAAAGGCATTTTAAATTCCAAAGTGCATCATTTGTCTTGAGCTCTTCGGCCATTAGTAACTTTGTGACACTGGGATTAAGTAAGCACTTTGGAGACCCGTACCTGCCTCTCCTAACCAGCCGCTTCTCATCCAGGTTCTCCCTGGGCGAGGGCTGGTTCCAGAACGTTCGAGGATGCGTGTGGTGGCCATCCGGGCCCCGGGGATTCCCACTCGCTGCTGCGGCCAGCAGGCCGGGAGAGGCTGACTTCCTGTCTCAGGAGCCACCGGTGAGTTGGGGTACCGCCCTCCTTGCTCGCTTTCACGGGGTCACCATGCCACGTTCTACGCGTGCCTGATCGCTGAGAACTGAATGTCTGTGAGACACGGGGGGAGGGGGGGGCGCCCCTACCGCCCTCGGCTCTCCAGCCCTAGGTTCTCAGTGAAGAGGTGTTTACTGTGCAGCTGGTGTGGTCCAAGGCCCGAGGAATCGGCACGGAACGAGCGGGTCACGGCCTGTCCTCGGGAGCCTGGGGAGGAGAGAGATGCGGGGCGCGTGGCCACATGCGCGAGGCGGATGCAGCTGTCGCGGCCACGGAGGCCTCTGGAAGGTGTGAGGTTTCCGGCGACCCTTGACCCAGCATGAGAGCTGCCAGGGAGGCGCGTGCGGAGGCCCCGAGCAGGAACGGGGGTGGGACTGGAGGAGCCGCAGGGCTCCAGTGGGTCTGAGCATGGGGTAGGAGGTGGAGGGGGAAGAGCTGGGGGGCCGCACAGCAGGTCGGGCCTTACAGACTGCCGGACGCTGCGCATTTCCCGTGAAGAAAATGTAAAGCTGCCAGGTGGATCCGGCCAGGACCCAGCCTGCTGTTTGCACCACCAGGGGCACCTCCGGCTGCAGTGGTGCTGTTGGGTGGCAGGGGGACAGCCCGGTCTGGGGACAGTCCCTACGAGGGGCCTGGCAAAGCCGGCGGGGGCTGGGAGGGGCGCTGTGCAGGCTGGGGGTGTGGGGGGCTGGGAGGGGCGCTGTGCAGGCTGGGGGTGTGGGGGGCTGGGAGGGGCGCTCTGCAGGCTGGGGGTGTGGAGAGCTGGGAGGGGCGCTGTGCAGGCTGGGGGGTGTGGGGGGCTGAGAGGGTGGGGAGTTGGCACTCTGCAGGCGGGGGCTGGCGAAGCGGTCCCTGTGCAGCGTGGGCTGGTGGAACCCGCCCAGTCCGGCAGCGGCCCGGCCGGCCTGTCCCGGCCCCTCCCCCCGCCTCCCCTGCTGTCCTCGAAGCTGTCCAGTCCTTTGCACTGTCCCATTGCTTACTCACGCACTGTCAACTCGGTGCCAGAGGAAGCGGTGGCAAGCCCTTCAGGCCCCCTACACACCCTCCGACACCCCGTTTGAAGCGTGGCGAGACAGGTGCCGAACAACCCCGCCAGCGGGCTCCCCGCCCGCCCCCACGGATGGGGGCGGGGTCAGCTGCAGAGCCCGCCTCCCCCGGGCGGGGCCACAGGGTCGGGCGGGGCCACAGGGTCCGCCGTCGTCCTGGAGGCACCGCGGCTCTCGCGCCTGCGCAGTGTGTGGCCCCGCGCAGGGCCCCGCGCAGCAGCTCAGGCGACCCCCGCGGCACGCGGCGCGCGGCTCCCAGCTCGCTGCCCGGTCAGCCAGCGGTGCGGCCCGCAGCCCCGCGGGGTGCCAGGCGAGAGCGAACTCACCCCGATGGTCGGGCGGAGGCGTGACGAGGGCGTAATGCGGATCCACGTGGCTCACGCACGGGGCTTCCCCAGGCGTGTCTGCGTGTCTACTGCCTGGAGCAGCCGGGGCCGTTGAAAGTGAGCCTCGTCCATCTTTTTAAGAGCTTAAAGTCTATAGAAATGACGTCCTTTAGGGCAAGTAGTGGCTGCATTAGCGGCTTCAGGAGCCACTGCATGCCCTTCCTGTCAGGCCACCTAGACTCTGCGCGTGCACAAGAGGCCGCGGCCATCGCCCTGGCTTTTTTTATTTTATTTTTTTTACATGAGGCAACCCTTGGTGGACCTCACGGATTGCAAGGACCTTGTCAATTTACAATCCCGTATTTTTTTTTATTTTTTACGCCTACAGCACCTGGTCTTCCCAGGTGGTCTCCCATCCAAGTACTAACCAGGCCCGGCCCTGCTGAGCTTCCAAGATCAGCCGGGACCGGGCTTGTTCAGGGTGCCACGGCCGCCGACTCTCCCCACTTTAAAGCGCTGGATGGATGCACGAAGGCCCTGCCTTCGCTTTTAATTCTCACTTTTAAAATCATCTCTTCACAGTGACTGCTCTCCAGGGACTACATCTCTTAACGAGACAGCACAGGCTGCAGTTAGGCCTGAGGGAGCCCGTGGCCACGATGCTCAATTGAACGGGGCGAGTGTTCTTACTGCAGCTGCGCTTTTCCTGGGACGGCCCTGCTTACGAAGGTCTGCAGGGCTTGAGCCGTCTGCCCGACCCTTTTTCGCCCATAGCCCTGTTCTGTTTTGAATTCTCATTTTGTGCGTTAGTGCGTGATTTCACATAACACAAGGTTTTAGGACACTATATGTAACGTTACAGCAGGAACCCCTGCGCCTGAGTTTGGGGGACCCCCAAAGGGATTAGACGGCACCCACATGCGCTGTCCTCGCCTGGCTGCACAGGCCGCGGCTCGATCCGGGCGGCTGTCCTTGTGTCACGCGCTGCCTGCCCCTCCAGCGAGGGGACCCGAGGGCGGGCGCGGAGCGAGGGGGGCTGGGAGGAAGCGCGTGGCCATGGTCCCCACTGCTCTTCTGACAGCTGCGCCAGGAGGAATCCAGACGGGCCGGCGGGAACCGGCGACAAGCGGGGAAGTGACTCCAGGGAGCGGGAGGGCCGCGCCTTCAGACGTCAAACTCTGATCGACATAGCAACAAACCACCATCGCCAAAAAAGCTAGGCAGATCACCCAAAGCGGGTGTTATGTGTGTGCGCGTGTGCGCGTGCGTGCGCGCTGTCACTGGAGTTACCGGGCTGCCCGTGTGAGGGGAGGAGCCGCGCCTCCTTCTGTGCTCCTGAGCACAGCACCCACAAAGCCCTCCGTCAAGGTCTGCTAGCTGCTGTCACTAATGATGTTCTGGAGCCGCCATTACCCTGAACGCAGTGCTGGCCGGGCACTAAGCCGAGCCCTCTGTGCAGCGGGGCCCTTACCTGCCAGGGAGGGAGGGACGGCTCCGACCCGCAGTGCACGGATGAGCGGCTCGTCCGCGGGCTACGGCGGATGGCAGCGCCGGGTCGGGAACGCGGTCGGCCCTGCTCTCCAGCCCCAGCTGTGTTATTTGCAGAACTTCGGGTGTACACACTCGCTCCCACCTTACGAGGTCAAGGTCACGGGTGCGGCATCGCCAACTCAACCCAGGAAGCAAGTCAGGGCCTGAGCTTCCAGCAGGAAAGGCCTGGTCCACAGCACGGAGCATCTCCGCACCCAGGTCTCCACGCCCAGGTCTCTGTCCGGTGCTGGGGCGTGGCCCCCCCACTCCTTCCCCGCCGACTTTCTGTGTGAGGCTTCTGCTCCCCTCCCCCTGCTGTCAGCGCTCAGTGGAAACCACCATAATTCCCAGAGTTTGCTTTCAAAAGAATTAAATTTGGATTTACAAGAAGGTGGGAGAAGCCCTTTGATCTCAACAAGGCACGTGCTGTTTCACTCCATGGTTTATGAAACGGTCCTAGACTAATTATTTCTGACAACTTGCAAATGTTTGTAAACTTCTTCAAGGAGGAAGCGGCACAATTACGCCTTCCTCCGACAAACAGAGAAGGAGGTGTTCCTGGTGCCTCCGGCTGGTGTCTTTTCCCCAGGAGAATTTCCGAAGCCTTGATCTTCTGGGCGCTCCGATTTCCAACGTTCTCTGAGATACAGAATTCATCAAATGGTCCTTCCCGGCGTTTGAGTTCGGTTTCACTAAGCAGGCGAACAGCACGTCTGTGGCCAGAATCGTTCCCTGTGGGTTCCAGCTCTTGTCAAGCGGCCATGATGGCCACGGCCAGGCGCTGGCCGCCTTCCTGGCCCTGACCCCCCGCTCTTATGCGCTTTGTGCCGTTCCAGTGTGTCTCTGCCATTAACGGTGCCACTGGGGATAAACGAGCCCAGCAATAACAAAACCTGGGTTCTTAATCGACTCTGCCATTAAAGAAAATCACCCCCAATCATGGCCGTTTGCAATGCGCATGGGCAATCTGAAATTATGAATTCAGAACCACGCAGCTTTCGAGCAAGGCAAGGTGAGGCTCCGGAGCCCGCGCAGCAGACAGGTAGGCCGGGGCTGTCCCTCTGCGGCCCCACTCACATTTAATACCCTTTTGATTATTTGCCATTGTTAATTCTAGTATCTGCACAGCAGGCAGGTAGAAATATCGCAGAGTCAACCGGCCCTTAATCCTGGCTAATCCCTGGTCAACTGACTAGATCCTTCCTTTATTAAAAGAAAGAAAAAAGAAAAAGGCATTCTGAATCTCTCATTGAAAACAAATCCCCAGCGTGAAGAGAAGGCCCTTCCCCTCCCTGAGGCCAGCGGCCGGCTCCTCGCTCCTACGTCTGGCCAGATAGAAGAGACCGCTCCTTCTGCTTCCCACGGGCTCCACGGGGCCCCCACAAAGCTCTCACCGTTTCCCACATGCATCTGTTTTGTGATTTTTAAGTGAAAACTTCCTTTCGCCCCTTTGACTACACGAAGATATTCTTAATATTCCCCGTTAGGAGCTGGTCTCAAAATTGGTCACAAAAAGCAAAAACTTTGCCACGCTGGTTTCTTTCCAAAAAGGGAACAAAGACAAACTTAGGGTTTTAATTTTTCAGATGTGACCAGAAGGGGACGTGACAGGAATTTGTAACGTCAGCTAATCAGGTTGCTTCCACCTGGACAGGTGCGGCAGGTGTCTGGGTGCAGCGAGTTAGAGGGAAAGAAGCCCCACGGAGTGGCCCCCGAGGGGCCAATTCAAAGGGATCGTACAGGATCCAGGAAAAACGGAATGGCCAGACTGCGGCGGGACAGGCAGGGGACAGGAGTCTCCTGGGATTGGGCCACTCCCGCCTCGGCACCTGGGACCCTTCGCGCCAGGGCCCCACTGCGAGGAGCAGGACACAGCACCCACAGCCCCCCACCCTCGTTAGTCCCGCAGCTGGGAAATTCTGCCACTGCCGGCCAGATGCAGCCACGCTGGGGCGTCCCGGGGAGAGCACGTCACCGGAACTGCCGTCTGCTTGCGCCTTCTCCGTACGTCTGTGATCAGTGCGACACTTTTAGAAAAACATCTGTAACCCCCTTGGGGGGGCAAGCTGGCGACGTCCGTCAAAATTACACACTCATGTTGTTTGACCCAGCGGCGCCTCTCCGCAGGCGCGCGCGTGGATGGGTCCCCGTCAGCACGAGCCGGTCCGGCGGCTCTGTGCCTAGCATGGGCCCGGCAGCACTGCGCCCGTCGGCAGGACAAAGACCGAGGGCCGCACACACCGCCAGGTGTGCTGTGCCAGCCGGGAGCACGCGAGGCACCGGGTCACAGGAGAAGTGAGGCCGAAGCTCTCCATCGTCCCCCTACCGGCTTAGCAAGGCCAAGGTCGTGCGTAGTGGGCGGAGGACGTCTGAGAACGCTCAACCCAGCCATGTGCCCACGCATGCTCTTTGCGGCCCTTCTCGGCACCCGGTTCCACCCGAGCACGCTCAGGACGGTGGCCCGCCCCTCCCCACACGCCCTGCCACCCCTGTGCCGGAGGCCACGGCCACCTGCAGCCTCTCGGCCAGAGCTCAGGGCGGTCCTGCTGTCTGCGGGCGGCAGCCGTGGGCTCTTCCAGCGCCAGGAGCCCCTGGTGACGTTCAAGACCAGGCACATTCGCAAAGGACTTAATTTTAATTTATTTTCACAGCCTCAAATGTGCTCTCTAGGTCTGTGGGGACTTTGATTTGGGAAGGAAAACGAGCAAGATGGATTCTCCCTGGACCTCAAAACCAGTCTGGTGTAATGAGCCTGGGCTTTGGAGGCATGTGTCTGCTCCCCCTTTTCGCCCTGCGTGACCGGGCGGCTGCATGCCCTCCCACACCCCGGCTCCCTCCGCCGTGGAGTGGGGACGGGGCTGGGGGGCGTGTGAGCGGCCCAGGGGAGCCTCCTGCACGAGGCCCGTCAGCAGAGGCCAGCACCCGTGATCCTGCCCTGGGGAGTTGCATTTAGTCAAATCGTGTCTTTCTTGTGTATAACGACAGTCCCTTTATACACGCCCCCATTCCCACAGCCTAACCCCAAGCCTAGGCCAGCGGCCAGCCCCTCTCCCCTCCCCCCTCCCGGCCCTTCCCTCTCTCCGGGCCCCGTTGGGCTGCAGCCGCTCCGAAGTGTCAAGAAGAGTTCTAACATCTCACGTCTGGATGCCGCCTTGCAAGGTCACCCAGTGTCCACCCTTGCCTACAGACAGGACCACTTTTAACCGAACCAGACAACGGGCGCTTTCTCTGCACATTTGCTTAGAGAGGACACTCCTTTCTCTTTTTGCGGTTTAGGAAGAGGCTAATTTTAACACATCAGAAGAGATATTTAAAGGACGGAGCAACGTGCAGTCACACGTGCCCATTGTACCTGTGGGCCGTGTGCAGGTAACTGCATAATGAACGGGCCCCTGTTATAGGAGACCGTCTGGGCTGAGTCTTCACAGATCGGAAGGGTCGGCCTCTCCCGTCTTTGATTTTGTAAATTGGACACTTATATTCTACACATGCAGAAAGGGATCTGAGGCGCGACGGGACAAACGAGTCAAAATGGTCTGTAAACGATCGTCCTAGAGAAAGGTCCGGCTATCACGGCTTCCTAACCAAACGCCCCTCATCGACGTCGGTGAGTCCCCGTCACTGCAGAAGCAGGTCTCAACGTTCACGTCATTTCGATCGTATCATTTGAATACTTTACAAACACAGCGGTAAAGGGGGGACAGTGACGTCGGAGCTGCCAGCCCATACAGCACAGACGAGCACTTGCTGACGATCAACACCAGCTTTTCGGGGAGCCCTTTGACCCCTGAGTGCGGGGCCTCGGGGCTCCCAGAGAGAGATGGACATCGAGGCGAGAACAGAGGATCGAGGGCGGGCGAGCTGTCCTCGCGGTCAGGACAGGCGAGGGTGCCACAGGAGACGCGAGGCCGAGGCCGAGGCGCAGGGTCCTGCCAGCCGGCCCTCCGGTCCCCGCCACACGCGGCCCAGAGCCACACGGCACGCAGGGACGGGCCAGGCGGAGCCGAGCTCTGACGAGACGCTCTCCAGGGCGGGCTGTTCTGTAAACTCTAGTGAAGCCGAATGAATGGGCCTCGGGGAGCGTGGGGAGGCCGGCAGCAGCGGGAGGCACGGTAACGAGGCAGGCAGGGCCGCAGAACTGGCTGGCCTTGTTCCAGACGGCCGGGGAGGGGAGGGCTGGAGCAACCACCTTGAACCATCAAATGTGTTTCCTCCAGGGCCACACGGGTTTGGAACACAGCCTCGGGGCATGGAAATGCTGGAAGAGCAGCCTCACTGATCCGCCCTCTGTCCCCTCCTGGGCCCGGCCTGGCCTGCCCTGCCCGAAGCGGAGGCCAGTGTCCCCACAGAGCCCATGAGCTCATTCCCCTCCGTAAGGGAACCGCACCTGCCTTACTGGCTCCCCAACGCCCAAACCCCTGGCCGTGGAGGACACCCTGCTCCGGGTCCACACACCAGGCCTTTTGGCAGCTTCACTCGGCCTCCGACCCCCAGCCCCGCGCCCGTGGAGGCGGGTGCCCCCAGCTGGAGCAGGCAAACCCGGCCGCAGCGGGACGGGGCGCGCACAGCTGATGGCCTCGTTCCGGCAAGAGGGAGCCCAGGTGACCGCCTCCAGCCCCGAGCGGCATTAACGGGCCGTGCGTGCTGGCCGCGTGCTAAGCGCGGTGAGCCGGCCACCGGAAGCCATGTGTCATGTCCCCGTGCAGACGCGGAAGCGAAGGCCCGGGGAGCTCAGGCACCACCCCGGTGTCGCCGCTGAGCCCCAGCGGGACCGGGCAGGCTGGACGGCAGAGCTGCTGAAGCGTGACCTCTCACAGCGCTCAGAGCTCCTCGGCGTGGGGGGGCTGTGTAGGAGTCTCGGTCACTCATTCGCTCAGCACCCCTCCGACGAGTGCCACCGGGAGGATGCCGGGGAGCGGAGACGCGCCACCGTCCTTGGCTGCGGGCATGAGGCGTGCTCCGTGTGGCCGATGATGGAGGGCGATTCCCACGGTGACTGCCTCCGGGGAGGAAGGAAGGAGGGACCCGTGGGCGGAGCCACCAGGAGGCTCCAGGTAAAGGTGAGCGCCTGGGGGAAGCGAGGGGGGAGGGGGCGGGGGGAGGGGCTATTTCAGCAGCAGCAGCGTCCCCCCGCCCCCCAGGACTTGTCAGCAATGCAGCTTGTGACGCAGAAAACCGGGTCCCCCAGGTGATTCTGGGGCACGCTCAAGCTTCTGATCCCGTTTTGGGAAAAATAAGAACTCGGAAGCCCAGGCAGAGGCTGATGCTGGCGGGTCTGGAAGGCGGGCGAGGGCGGCGGTGACCGTGGCGGGGCCTGCTGGTCGTGGCGCGGCCGTCACCGCCTTCCTCGTGGTGTTAGGGCTCTGAGCGCCGTGTGCTGCCCACGGGTGGGCGGACCCGCCGGCTCTGACCCGGCGGCTCCCACTGACGGGTGTGGAGAGAGAGAGGGACTCAGCCGGGCTCCCGGGAAGACCGGGCCCCTGCCCAGGGCCGCAGGGCCCCGCGGAGGCCCGTCCGCAGGGCCTGGGAACGGGGCCTCGCTCGGAAAGAGGTCTGCTCTTCGCAGATGTAATTCCGGTAAAGACCTTGGGATGAGATCGCCCTGGATTTCCCAGGCAGGCCCCACATCCAATGACGAGCGTCCTTCTAGAGACACAGAGGCAGGGGAGCGGCCGTGTGGGACGGAGGCAGAGACGGCCGCGCGGCAAGGCCCTCCGCAGTCACCGGCAGCCGGGCGAGGCGAGGACGGGCCCTCCGCAGCACCTGCAGGGAGAGCGCAGCCCTGCGGACACCTGGGTATCGATTTCTGGGCCCCAGACTGCGAGACGGAAGAGGGAACAAGCAAGTGCCTGGCGTTTTAAGCCGTGCGGCTAGTAGTGCTTTGTCATGGCGGCCAAGGAGGCTGACACGCACCTGCCCAGAGACCTGAGTGCCATCTCCTCCCCGCCAGCCACCGCCGCCCTGGACCGTGCCTCTGCCGATGCCCTTGTGTCCCCACCGGAAGAGCACGGTCTGGCCCCCTCCCGACGCAAAGCGGCTGCTCTGTAAATGTTTACGTGAACGCACAAGAGAGGGCGACATTGCAAAGACTCGAGCCCGCCCCCCCGCCTGCGAGGGGGTTGCACCCGCCGTGCGTGTGAACGGAGTCGCGGCACAGCCTGGAGCGGCGCCGGCGGGCGCCCGGCGGACTGGAAGGGCGTGTCGTTGCTCCGGGGCTAGGCCGCGGGGCAGCGCGAGGCGCATCCGGACACGGCGTCTCAGCCTCGGTGCCGGTTGCATGGGAAGCAGGTGGGTCTTTGCCGGGGTGCGGGCGTGCGTCTCCGTGCATAGTAGGGTGTTTGGCCACAGCCCAGTCTCTCCCCACTATGTGCCAGTAGCACAACCCTCACCCCGTCCCCCAGATCCCATATGACAACCGGAGATGTCTCCAGACACCGTCAGACATCCCCAGGATACCAAATCACTCCAGGTTGAGAACCACTGACCTAAGGAACTCACAAACGGACAAGTGAACTTGGCCTCCCCGAAATTAGAGAACAAGGACCACCCCCCTCCCCATGCCATAGATGCCGGTGGAAACCCACCAGATACAGTCAGAACCAGTTTCGTGAATAAATGCCAGCAAGACACTCGGAGCAGCCTTCCTGTCCCCCACCCCGCCCCACCCCACTCCGCCCCACTCCGCCCCTGCCCCCCCCACTTCACTGTGCACCCGCCCCAGCCCCACACCCACACCCACCCTCACCCCGCCCCCGCCCCGCGGAAACCGGCTGCTTAGAGGTGCTGAATACCCTTCCCGCTCTCGCTTTCGATAACATGCATGCATCCAAAAAGCACAGAGAGCCTCATTTCCTGTGCCATTTTTACACAAATCGTATCGAAATGTTCTTTTTCACCTTCTTCCCGTTCCGATATTTTGCTTTTGAGAATTTTCCTGGAGAATGCATGCAGGGAGATCTAATTCAGTCAGTTCCACCCGCGATTAGCCCGCGGCATGAGCTACGTCATCCGGCCCCCGCGGAAGAGCGTCGGGCCGTGTCCCGCCTGCTCCGTCACTGCGTCCTGCTGCAGACCTCCCTGCTCGCCCGGAGCTTCCCTAGGGCAGCGGCATCATCAGAGCGGAGCTGGGGGATTACAGGGTGCACACGTCGTCGAGGAAACTAGATCGTAACAGATTCCTTTCCAAAGCAGCTGGAAAACTTCACGCCCCCCGCAGCGGGGTATGGACTGCCGCTTGCCTAGCCTTACTTTCTCAGACCCTCCAGGAACTGACTGCGCCGCAGCATTTAAACAATTCCAATCCGTGAGGAAGACGAAAGTCCCTTGACTGTGTTTATGAAGCCAGCATGACCCGGACGCCAGAGCCTGACATAGGACGCCACAGAAAGGGGAGTTAGAGGCGTAAACATATCGGCAAATAGAAGCCAATAACACCCCGACAATGGCTGACTGGTTCACAGAGTCCGAAAACTCTCAGGCTCAGGAAACTTTTTAAAACACCTTTACCATGTTAATAGGACGAAGGAAAAAGAAGCTTGTGGTCGTTTTTCTTATAAACCATAAAGACATTTCATAAAACGTAGTATCCACTGCTGATACTAGAAAAGGAAATGGTGCATACCTCCTTTAAAGGATTTTTAAAAATACGCATTTCAATCCCGAAATTTTTATGATAATTAATTATAAAAATACTAGAAGCACACAATTAGAGTCGCGAAAAGTTCCGAGTGCCCTGTATCACTGTTCTTGCTTAGCCTTGTTTTGGAGGTGCTCGACTAAGCAATTAGGCAGGAATATAAAAGTCACAACCATCAGAAGAGGTAAAACAATCATGATTTGTAGATTATAAGGTTGTACTCCTGAAAAAAAACAAAGTAATAGAAAAATTATTAAAATAATAAAAATACAGTAGTATGATCAGTTATAATATATAACAATTTATACTCTCATATGTAAATTAAAACAAGTTAGAAAATCATTTGCAATAGAACCGAAGTCCTTAAACACCTAGCCATAAATTTAAAAATCAATGTACAGCCACATGTGAAGCAAAAAATAAGTCACTGATGAAGATCACTAAAGGATTTCAATACATGGAAAGCCATGTCTGTTATTTTATTGGATGAGAAGACTCGTTACCTTAAAGATGCCATTTTTCCTAAATTAGTCTTTAAGTTCAGTATCATCCCAATGTGGGATATATTTTTAACTTAAAAAAAAAAGAATTCAAAAATTTATCTGGAAGAATTATAAAATGTTTTAAGAGATGGTTTGTAAGGTATTTATCTTACAATAGCCAAGAAAATTCTTTTGAAACATAGCCTCGAGGAACCCGTCTTACCAGATATTAAAAACGTATTACGTGGTGACAGGTAAGGAAAGGAGTGTGGTTTGACGAAGGAATCAGAAGGCGGCTCCGAGGAGCCGGAATCGAGATCACAGGACTAGTCCCCGGTGTAGACGTTCCAGCGCGTGCTACGGGAGCCATTTCTAATAAGCGAGAATGTAGAAAAGAAACAGCTGAATACCCGTGTTGGAAAATGTAAAACTGGACCCCAAACTCATTTCTTACCAAAGTGGATTTTTAAAGAGGAAAAGGGTTCAAATTAAAAGGAAAAAAATTAAAAGAAACCAAAAAATACTAATAGAAAATATGGGAGAATATATAATCATAAAGTAGGGTTGGCCATTTTAAACATGAGCATTGAAAACAAAAGACATGTAAATTTAACAACATAAAAACTTACATCTTAATGATTTAAAACACTGTAAACACAAGCAAAAGACAACAATTTCATGATTCTTGCCACAAGAGGCTAATATCTGGCATATACAAAGAGCTCTTATAAGTCAATAAGAAAACAAATCACTCTGTAAATAGAAAAAAGTCAAAGCATTTGAAAGGGCATTTCACAAAAGGAGAAATACGAAAGAAATGGGCACTTTCGAGCCCATTATCAAATAAATAATAATATCACTTCGTGTATCTGATTGGCCAAGAATTACAAAGCAGATGAAAACCCCATCACGGCAAGCATTTAGGAAGTCAGGCATTCTGCAGTCGTGGAAGGATGTGAATAGTACGTTACTTCTAGAAGCAGTTTGCATCATGGTATAGAAATGTAAGATGCAATTTATCCTAAGGAGACTAATTCAGAAGTGAGAAAAATGATGCACGCAACAAACCAACTTCTTCTGTGCTATAGACTGAACATTCATGTCCCCCAAAATTCATATACTGAAACCTGTTCCCCGACTGTGATGGTGTCAGGAGGTGGGGCTTTTGGGCGGTGATTGGGTCACAGGCTGGAGCCCCCATACATTGGATGAGTGCCCTGGTAACAGAGTGCTCCCTGCCCCCTCTGAGCCGGGGCGGTGGGGGGACCCCCACCAGACACCAGAACTGTTAGAACTAAACGTGTGTTTGTCAGCCGCCCAGTGCCTGCCCTACCCGAATAGACTAAGACCCTCAGCACCCCCAGGGGGTGATGACTGGTTAAGAAAAATGGGCCACGTGCCCTGAGTGCTCTGCGGTTGCTAGAAAATGATGGCGAAATACGTTTATTGACGAGAAACGTTATCTTTGGCATTTTGATTGAATGGACAAGGCGAGCGTCGGCATATGACATCGTACGCAGACATCTTCGTATCCGTAGACGACAGAGGGCTTTCGCCCCAGCCCTCCCCAAGGCTAATTCCGTCTCGCCTCGAGGAGGCCTTCGCTGGAAGCAGGCGGCGCGGGGGCCGCGCTGACTCGCGCGGCGGCCGCCGTGAGCGTCCGGCGGGGCCCGCATCTTCGTTTCCTCGTTTGCTGGCCATGTTGCCTTTCCCAGAGGGTGGGCATCGCGGGAGCCTCCAGAGCCCGCAGGCACCCGGCCAGGGCCTCCGCTCGCAGAATACCTGCTGGGTGCTCTTGTGAGGCCAGCGCTCCCCAGGCACGCCCTCGGGGAGGAGGCGAACCTCGGCCCGCGCCAGCACTCCGCGGACAGGTCGGGCTGGGAACCGTGAGGCCGGAGCGCGCGGGACGGGCTCGTTCACTGCGGAACTCATCGGGCCCTTGACTGTGTGGACGCACACTTCCCAACCATGTCTGGCGCGTCCTGTGTCGGGGGACAGTCTGGGGTGCGGCATGTCCCACGGGACACTCTGCAGGGCGTTACATCCGGGGGGAGGCTCGGGGCGGCCCCTGGTATGTCCTCGTGCTCCTCGCGTTGTTCGAAATGTTTGCGGCGGGTGAGCACGTTGTCACAGTGAACGCCTTCTTATTTATCGGATGAAAGAACGAACGTTAAAAATGTATGTATTTGCCGAATCTCAAAGTCAAGTTTGTTTTGCAGCACCACAAGTTCACCTGCAGCAGTTTTGAAAGACGCGAGTCCAGCTCGAGCCCAAGAGAAACACGGGACGCAGCTGAACCCGCGTCCCGGCTCCCTGCCCAGGCGTCTGAGGAAGCCACTCCGCCTCCGCGCCCCTCGGCCCGGCCCATGCGCCGCCTGGCACCGTCACGAGGATCCCGTGTGACCGGCTGCACGAGCCCCGGTAAATGCTGGCCGCCTCCACCTCTGTTCCGTTGGAGAAGCTGGGATAAGTCGAGCATCTAAGCACGTTTCAGTTACACCACCTGTCATCCTTCATACCCTGAGTCCCAGGACCGAGAGCCGCCCTCACCTGCTAAGACGTCTGCACACACCCCTGATAGTCACATTCAGCGCTGGCCCCCCTCCCGGCCGTGTGGTTGTCCCCACAGCCCTCTGCCAGTGGCTAGGGGCTGCCGTGCCCCCTGAGCGCCGGCGAAGGCCCGGCCCGGGGCGAGGGGGCCATGAACGCCCGAAGTCGGCCCCTGTGGCGGGATGTGCTGCTTGTTTACAGAGCAGTTATTGCAGTAATGTCTGGATTCCTTAGACGATACTGCGAAAAGCAAAGATCGTGTGTAGCTGTCTGGTGTTTTTTAAGGGATGTAGTTTTCATTCTGCCCGATTAGGGAGTAATTTGAGGCTTAAACTTGATGCCTTCGCCTGGAGTGGGTCCCATGACTCTCTCAAGACGGGATGAGGAAAGTGGCAGAATTCCCATTGTCTGCCCCAAAGCCTTAGGTTTAATGCAGCAGGCTGTTCTGTGCTGCTGTGGAATAATTTATCGTTCGATCCGGCCTTCTCATCCACACGTTTCCCATGATTCTTGGGAAAGGTGAAATGCAAATAACCAGAAAGTTATCCTGGAGCGTGGTCCTTAACAACCGCTCACAAAACACAGGTGCAGCTGCTGTCGTGGGGGCGGGGGCATTCGCACCTGAGGCCTAAAACCGGAAACGGGGAAGAGCTGAGCCTCCGGAATGGTGCGGACCGCGGGGTCCGGGCTCTCAGCTGGGTTTGGCGGGGTTTGGACCCCATCTCCACCGGGCGGGCTCCATTTCCGTCTGCGGTCCGCGCCTTCCTCCCCCGTGAAGCGGCGGAGGCGACAGCGGGGACCCGGCCGTGCCGTCCGGGAGGTCCCCGGAGTGGCTCCCGGGAGGGCCTTCGCGCCGAGCAGGCCAGAGCGTCCGCGGCCTGGCCCCGTGTTTTTGATGAGTGCGTCGTGCCGCGCTCCCAGCTAGCTGATGGTGAAAGTCTCCGCAAGTGACTGCCTCCCGTGGGACGGGGGCGGGGCAGCCGGCAGCCGTCGGGGTGAAGGCCGAGGGCTAGTCCTTCAGGGGAGGGCTGGTCAGTCAGTTTGCCTTATAATCACTCCCGGCTCTGAAACGCTCGCTCACTGGAAAACCCCGCTGCGCCTCTTCCTGGCTTCGTGCTAGCGGCGAAGCCCGCGGTCTAAGATGCCCACGGCCCTGCCGGTGGCGGGCCTCTCCAGCAGGGCCGGCCCCGCCCCGAGTCGCCTCGCTAGCGTGAACCAGGTGTGCTCCACAGGACCGCCCACGAATGAGAAATACTCCCTTTGCCCAGGAAATCCAAAGAGTCAAGAGGCTTCCTCTCAGAAACCAGGGGCAAAGCCTTTGTTATCCCAGAGGGTCACCTGCCCTGGACTAGTGCCACTCCCCGAAGGACAGCCCTGTGGTTTCCGACACTTTCGTGGATGCCGAAGCTTTCAGCACCCGCGGGAACGGCCCCCAAGCATCTGAGACCCCGCCCCAGGACAAGCTGCCCGAGACAAGGACAATAAAGGGTCCGCGTTTAGTACGGGGCGTCGCTTGCTGTGGAGACAAGGGGGTCCAACTGGGAGACGTGGGGAGCACTCTGGAAGGAGCCCGTAGGCGGTCCGCGTCAGTTTTGGGGAAGCCAGGGTGCCCGGGGCCCTCCTGGTGTCGGGTGGGGCAGGCGGAGCGCAGGGTCGGAGCGGGGGAGGGGCGCTCACGCCAGGGCGTCCAGTCCGGGACGTGTTTCCATAGCAACTGCAGGCCCTCGCCCGCCGCAGGAGACCTGGCCAGGCACTTGGGGTGCGCTCTGCGCCCTGGTTCAGCCCGCCCCACCTGCGGGCCTTTTCAGACCACACGACGTTGCCCAGCGGGCAGCTCGGCTGGCCCGCCCTGGTGCCCTGGCGCCCGGAGACACGCGGAAGGGGACTTCCCCGCGTGACTAATGGCTCCAGATTTAGTTACTCCCCAGTCACCGCCGCCTCGACAATGAATTTCCGGTGACAGGAGCTGGCGGCTGCGGCGGCCTGGGGACGGCCGTGCGTCCGGGCTCGCAGGTGCCTGCTCAGCACTTCCAAGCACCTGCTCAGCGCTTCCCGATTCTGCCGAGAGGCCCATCCCCCCTCCCGTCTTCCAGCCCGGACAGAATCCGGGGCTAAAATAAACCAGGTTGGGTTCGCCCAGGCTTGCGGTTTCCCGGCCGCCTGAGCTTCCCGAGCGGCCCCCAAATACGGTTTCTTTTAGGGAAATGGCCGCAGGTTTTTGAACTGGTTTCCTGTCCCCGAGTGCCGCCTCGCCCGGGGTCTCCCCACGGCAGGGCAGACGCCGCCCAGGGAGGACGCAGCCAAGTGGCCTCTGTTCACCGAGTCCCGCCAGCGCGCAGCCGCTTCGCACGCGAGCGGACTCTGGCCGAAACCCGGAGGGCGGCAGCTGCCGGGGCCGGGGCCGCAGACCCGCGTCCCGGCCACGGTGGACAGGCGGGGCGCGGCGTCGGTCCTGATCACCGCGGAGAGGCCGCGAGAACCGCGGCCGCAGCCAACTCCGGACGGACAGGACAAACCCACCGTGCGCCCAGCCTGAGCGCCGGCCTCGGAAAATCCATCAGATGCGGCTCCAATTAATTCCGGGCCCTGCTCACCCGGCGGCTGGCACCGTGAGGCACGGAGCTCTGCCCTTCACTCGGCAGGGCCTGGGGCGTGACCAACGGCCAGCCGCGGCCTGGCTGCAGAGTGCCCTCCTCCGGCATGGGGCCGCGCCTGACAACCCGTGGGGACCCCAAGAAAGGAGCCCCCTCAACTGCTCATCAGCAGGGTTCGTGAGGCATTTGTCATTTTTCTTGTTAATGACAAAAGGAGGCAGAGTCATCGTGCCAACCCTGTCCTCTCCCTGGTTCTCAGTCTGTTTGACCTTGACCAGTCAGAGATTGACCCCCACCAGGAGTTCACATTAAAGCGCAGGCACCCCTCCTTCTCCACACACCATCCACTCCGGCAGATGCTTTGGAGAGCAGAAGAAACGTTAACACGTTCCCAGGCCGCCCGAACACCCCAGCCAACCTTCTAAATACCCCCGAGCCACCGAAGCACTCACACGTCAACACGCGAGGAATTTGTGCATGACACACGCGTGTGAGATGCCTGCTTTCTAATCAAAGGCGGAGGGGGATGCATACATGAGTGTGTCTACATGTGTGCACGTCTGCATGCATGTGTAGATGTGTTGTGTGTCTGTGTGTATGTGTACATCTGTGTGTGCATGCATGCATGTGTGTAGATATGTTGTGTTTCTGTGTGTGCATGTATGTGTTTATGTGTGTATGTGTACGTCTCTGTGTGTGCATGCATGTGTGTAGATGCATTGCATGTCTGTGTGTATGTGTGTGCATGTGTGTGTCTGTGTTTATGTGTACATCTGTGTGTGCATGCATGTGTGTAGATGTGTTGCGTGTCTGTGCATGTGTATGTGTGCGCGCATACATCTCTGCGTGTCTGCAGCTAAGGGCCACGTGAACAGGACACAGGAGCTCCGTGGCAGTCTCCAGGGCCCACTCAGTTTATACCTGCTGAGGTACCTCCCAGGTCTGCACCCACTCTCCCCGGGGCCTCAGCTCCCACTGTGCAGGCTCCCGTCTCCCCAGAGGCCTTGCCGCTCCCACATCAGGTGACAGCGGAGGGCAGGATGGGCAGTGCCTGAAGGCGAGGCCTGGGAACAGAAGGCCCCTCCCACTTGGCAGCCTTGAGTGAGCCTGCTCTGAGGCCCTGTCACTTTAGCTGTGTTCTCAGATGTCTGTCGGGAATGCGTCTCTGCTTTCAGCGCCCAGGGAGGGAGGTGACAAGCTGCCCAGGAAGCTGGAAGCCTCCTGCTGTGGCTCGGCCAGGCCAGAGGGTCCCGAGAGGGCCCTGGAACCAGCATGGGGCCTCGGGCGGGTGGCAGGGAGAGCCAGGTGTGCAGCTGCCCACAGGGTCAGGACTTCAGCTCAGGACGTTTGCAGCCGCCCTAGGCAACGTGACCCAGCCGAGGTGGGGGGCGTGGGAATGAGGGGTCCCTGATGCTCACAAGCCAAATTCTCAGCAATGGGCACGTGAGCCGTCAGGCGGGACCACGTGCCATTGCGGCGTTTGGCCATCTGGGCGCTTTCTCGGTCCCAACAACGGGAGTCCCAGCCGCTGACCCTGCGCCCAGCGGCCAGACCCCGAGGCCCCCACCCTCGCGTCTTCTGCAGCACCCCCCCTCTGTCCCGCCCCCACCCCCGCCCCCACCGCTCCCTCTGCCTGGATGCCCCGCCCAGCTGCCCCTCGGCCACGCCTCCCGCGCAATCAGGCCCCACCTCCCTGCACCGGTATGCCCCCTAGAGCAGCCCCTCCAGCCCCGGGGGTCACCCTCTCCCCAGCCCCCTCTGGCGTCTTCCCTCCTGCACCCGGCACAACCCCGTCGTTTCGTTCTCTCCCACTGGGGGGTGAGCTCCCCGGCACCCGTGGACCCAGTGTGCGCTGCACCCTGCACCCCGGATCCTGGGGGAGGCCCAGGCGCACAGAACCCCCGGAATGACTGCAAGAGCAGCCACGCCCGCAGGAACCGGGCTTACTGCCAAGAATCCCCTGTTTAATGACAGGGACACGCTGTCACCACTTCCATCCCCGGCCTTGGTGCTCGGGCCGCCAGCGGTCAGCTTGTGGGGACAGGAGGGCCTCGCTGCCCGCGGGGAGCAGGTGGGAGCCCCGGGCCCTCCGTGCCGGCCAAGAACCCCGCCTGGGATGAAGGACGGCCCTCCCAGGGGCCATCCTAAGACAACCACCAGACGCGGGGTTTCAAAGACTTGGCCGCCGCCCTCCGCCGGGGCGCAGGCTCCCGTTCCTGGCTGGCTTCTGCCACCTGCTGGCCACTCGTTAAAATGCATGGGAGAAGAGGGGTTTATTTTCCCGTCTCCCACAGGCTTTGTTTCCTCCTGGGAAGAGCTCATTGCCAGCCTTTTTGGTTGATTTCGGGAGGAGCAGCCTGGCCCACCCGTCCCTTCTGCAGAGCAGAGTCGAGACCCAAGGCGGGCTCCGGAAAGTCACCTGGCCCGGCATCTTATGACGTTTCTGCAGTTTACATATATTAACTCTATTATGAACACTCAATACCAAACCTTCAAGTGAGGCACAGTGATCATTGCTGTTTACAGAGGAAGGCAGTAAGGCACAGAGTGGCCGAGCAAGTTGCCCAAAGACGCACAGCACAGACCGCGGGACCTAAAATCGAACCCAAGCACAACGGCACCAGAGGGCACATTCTACCAACCACCGTGCAAAACAGCCCAGGTGCCGCTCAACCCTGCTTGGGGTGAGTGTGCACCCCCGCTCCCAGGGGCCCCACTGGACCTCTGGGGAGGGAGGGATGGGGCGGCGGAGGAGGGAGGGGAGGCGTCCTGCTTCTCGCCGCGATGGCCGGGCGACATCGAGCTTCCATCCGGAGGTCTCCGGACAGGACAGGATATTTGGAAGGTCGTGGGTTCCTGGGCCAGACAGACCCACAGCACAGCCCAGACGCCTCCAGCACGCGCTCTGGGAACAGGGCGGGGGATGGGGGGGCGTTTGTGATCGCTGAGTCCCTGCTTCTCGCCTCAGCCCCGCAGCGGAAGACAACATGAGGTCAGATACAAAGCTTTTGGCCCCGCGGTGGCTCAGAGCAAGTGCTTAGCAAACGTTGCCTGTCATGATAACTGCATTAAAGGCTCTGAGAAGTCCTGTAAGAAAGAACCCGCTCGGCCCGAGCCCCGCGTTCCTCCAGCCCGGCTGCCTGCAGAGAGCCACCACGGAGCCCAGGAAGGGCCACCGTTCCCAAGAACCCGTCTGCCCTCAGCAGTTCAAAGCGCTTCCCTGGAGGGATGAGAGGCCCAGGCCCCACCCAGAGCAGAATCGGGGCCTCCAGGATCCCAGCTGCTGCTCTGGCCTCCTCTCCGCCCAAAATGTGGTTCTCACAGCAGATAAGCAAATGCATGAGGCACCATTCTTCCGGGCTCCCAGGATGAAGCATTTCACATTTGAATTCTACGGTGCTAATTTGTCAGCTTTACAGACCAGAGGCAATTAAGAGCCCAAGACCGGGAAGCCTGTTTTTAATAATTCCATCATCATTCTCAATTTTCAACACCACCACACATGAAAAACCCATTTCCGGTTTCTTTAGAGGTGCTAAATGGCTTCGCTCCGTGTCCGGAAGGTTTACCAGTGGCTGCAGAGCAGGCTGGGGCTGGCAGGCCCTGGGCGGCGGGAACCGGGCTCGGCCTGACCCTCTGGGGCGATGCTCTTTCTCTGATTGTTTTGTTCCCGGTGCAGGCGACTCGGGGTCACTGAGGACTTCTGGGCACAGTCAGTGCCACCGCCCACCAGGATTTCACAAGGCCCAGGGCATGGCAGCTCAGCCTGGCGGAAACTCTGCAGGAAGTGAACAGGAAGCCAGGCCTTCCTGCTGGGTCAGCACCCCAGAAACCGATGGAGAAACCCTGTGCCCAGCCTCTCTGACGGGGAGCGGAGTCGGGAGGACAGAAGCGAGTCGGCATCGGAGGTGGCGTCTGCAAGGCCGGGCAAGGCCAGGGGTCCCGGGACCCAGAGGCCATGGGGGGGAGTGCTTCCTTTACAGGGCCATGAAGCTCTGGAACCAGAAACCGGAGCCTTTATGAGGAGCCAAAATCTGGGAGAGGAAGAAACAAATGAGATAGGAAACCAAACATTTGAATGAATGAATGAATGAATGAATGAATGAGCCAATAAAAGGACAGGTGAAGGAATGAATAAACACATGAACGAACAAACGAACGAACAAACGAACGAATGAATGAATGAACAATCTGACAAAGAAGGCGCAAAGGGCCTGGGCCCGCAGGGCCCCTGGGCCGACCCCGCTGCCGCCTTCTGGAGCACTTTCCGTCTCGGCCCCCTTTCCGGTCGCTTGCTCGTCCTCGTCCTCGGAGGAGCGGAGCGTGCAGAGAACAGGGCCCGTCTGGGCTGGCGGGTGTGTGTCCACGTCAGGATCATGGCGTTTGCTCACTAAGGAGGACAGCGGAGGGAGGCGGCGCCCCCGCGTGGCAGACCAAACAGAGCGAGGGGAGGGCGGGCGGCTGCGGCCGCCGCTTCTGCTCTGGGCCTTGAGCCACCAGCTTCCCCGCACCCCGCACTCCGTTTCTCTTTCCAGCCCCGTCCTCTGCGCACACACGGCCCGGTCCGGGGTCCTTCGGCGTGGCGGCCAGCTCCCCGACGCAGCGCTGTTGCTGCGCGGATGGGCCGCGTGTCCGTAGCTGACCTTGTGGAGCCCAGGGTTTCATTTAACCCTCAGGACAAGCTGGGGCGTCCTCACCGTCTGCATTGCGCAGATGGGAAGCCGAGACCCAGAAAGGCGACGCGCCTTGCCGAAGGCCGCACAGCCGCCAGCGGCAGAGCCTGCGTTTAACCCCAGAGGCCTAAGTTCGTAGCCTCTGACCTCGGTCACCAGTCCGTCCGTCCTCGGAAGCCCAGGTGCCGACTCTGGAGAGTCCAGCGCGCTTCTGCCGTGTCCAGTCGGCCTGCTCTTCCCGGGCCGTAAGTGCCTTGGGTTTAATCTAGTGGAGCCCGTGGCTGGGGAAGATTCACCGAGATCGTGGCTTCCTCAGACCCTGGGCCAAGGCCGCAGCTGCACAGGGTCGTGCCGGGGCCGCTGGGAGTGGCGGCTCCTGGGGAGGGGGCGAGCTGAGGGGGACGGCAGTGTGCAGGCTGCAGTGGGCCTCGGGCGCCATGGGAGCTGCGCAGGTGTCCGGGGTCAGACCTGGAGCGTCATGGGAGCTGCGCAGGTGTGCCGGGGTCAGACCTGGAAGGGGGCTCCGGGACCGCCCCGGACAGAGGCCCCGTGAGCCTGACGCTCGCCAGTGTTTCTCAGTGTCTCTGCCCCCTCAGGCGGGGGCAGGGCAGCCAGCGGGGGCTGGAGCCGGGTGTCCCTTTGTGCACCTCTCAGGCTCGGCCGCCCCGAGCCTCCGGGAGCTCAGCCGTTATAGTTCAGGGTTCTCTACGCCGGCGCTGGTTCCCACAGAGACCTGTGCTTGTGGGGTTCTGAGCCAGTCCGTTGTGATTCTCTGTATTTGCCTGTTGGGCTCTCTAATTTGGGGGAGGGGGGAGCGTGACTGGCCCTGCGACCTCGCTTCCCTGGGAGATCTAAGAGAGGCTGCCCAGTGATCGTTCAGTGCGGTCAGCTCTCCACCTGTCAGGACAGGGCGGCGCCGTCCGGCTTCCTGCATGCCTGGCCGGCGATCCTTAGCCGGTCATTGTATTCCTTACGGTTTGGCCCCATCGCAGGAAAGGTTGGGAAAGCTTTGCTTTTTAAATGCGTTTAAAGGAAAGAGTGAATCGGTCTTCTTAATGCGGTAATTAAGGGGACCAGCATTACACAAACACGGCCGAGATCCTGACGGCGACATTTGAAGTTCGGAAGGTGGGGAGGCCGGAGACGATGGCTGTAATGAGCGGGGGCCTAGGAAGTGAGCCGTGACCTGTGACCCGGAGCTGTCGTTACGGGCGGTAGTGGCCCCCGTGAGCTGGCCCGTGCTCGCCCGGGGGCCGCCGTGTGCCGACCCACTTCAGCCCCCACTGTTTGGAAGAGAGACAGGCTCCGAGGGCAGCGGAGATAACGACATGGGGGACCCGTGCTCTGTGCCCTGTGATTAATTGCCGCTCCCCACCGAAGCTTCAGAACAACCCCCGCTGAGGGGCGTCATCCCACGCTCCGCCGGGGGCTCCTCCAGCACAGAACGCGCCCCCTGTGCCGCCGCCGGAGGCTCCTCGGGGTTCAGACCGCGGGAAAGCAGTGGGCTGAGTCACCCCGCTGCTCTGAGGAACAATATTTCAACCCTACCAATAGCCGAAAACTCCCACTGGCAGGCGAGGCCGCCCACTGTTCAAGAGACCCCGGGAGACAAACGACATCCTTTGCCCGTGATTGTTCAGTGGAACCCCGGAGCGCCAGCCCCCCAAGATGGGACGGCAGGCTATGTTAATTCTCAGGTGGCGGGTCTCATCCGACTGGCTCACCCCCGGCCAGTTGAGCCCTGCAGCCCACAAGCAGGGGCTGGAGACAGCCATCAAATCACACCTGGACAGGGGCCCGACTCGCCCGCAGCTGGGGGGTCGCCACCCCCGATCCGAACGGTCAGCGCCTCTGCCCCGCGCGCTCCTGAGAGCGCTGCGGCTCTCGAAAGAAGCGTGTCGCTATAATTTTCGAGTGTCCAGGAGTCAGGGTCTCGGTTATACGAGGACATCATTGAAGCGATGAATGGACAGAAATGTAAAGACAAAACTGGGCCCCAGGCTGGGAACCGCGGGAAAGGGGCAGCGTAGGAGGAGGGTGGAGGGAGGGCGCGGGAAGGGGGAGGAAGGGTCGAGGGAGAGAAAGAGGACCATAAAGGCCTAGCCAGGCCCCTTCGGATGGGAGGTGACAAAAACCGGATCAACTGGGTCGACGAGCATCAGAGGGATCGACTCGCGAAGTGGAGAAAGCGAGAGCCGTCTGGGCTCCCAGCGAAGCCGGACGCGTGGGTGTGAACGGCCTGCCGGGGCCCGGCCTCCCTCCGTCTTCTCTCCGCCGGTCTCTGCATCGCCGCCCGGCACCCCTGGGGCCAGGCCAGGCCATCCACGCCACGCCATCGCCCACGGCCCAGGGACCCGGGGAAGGAGACAAACCCAGCACCCTTACCAGCCCTCGCAAAGGACTCTCACTGGCTTGTTCCGGTCACGTGCTCAGCCCTGGGCCAATCCCCGGGCCATGGAACAACGGGACGCTGATCAGCCAGGCTGGGGCCACCAGCTTAACAGTCCCCCCAGAAACATGGGGGGAGGAGGAGGGAGGTTCCCCGAATGAACAATAAGTGTTTTGAAATACTTCTCCACCCTTCGATTTAATCCTTATCATAATCCTTCCAGGTGGGTAGTTTTATCCCCATTTTATTGATGAGAACGGTAAAGGGATATCGAACCTGGCCGCTTCAGCTTTGCAGACATCAGGGACTGGGCTAGGACAGTCATGGATGAACCCATGGAGCCCCCCCACGCGCGCGCGTGCACACACACGCTCCCAGGAATAGCCCGGCTCACGCCCACGCGGGTGGCTGGCCGGCTGTCAGGTGGCATCTGCCATTCACCTTCTCTTTCCGGGGCCTACCCCCGAAGAACTGTGTTCAGGAGCCACTGCTGGGGACCGAGAAGTGTGAGCTACAGTGGGGGGCGTCTCCATCCCAGAGACAGAAAACCGTTCCGCAGTGGGCCAGACTCACACTCACCTTCTCATGCAGAATATTTTGGGGTTTTTTTGCCAAAACGTCCCCCTCCCAGGCAACGCCCTGCACTTTGCCTCTGGTGACAATGTCTTGTTGGAGCAGCCGTTTAGTCGGGTGACAGGCTTCCCTTCCCCAACCCAAGGCAGCCGCGCGCACCATGCGCAGTTTCAAACAAGCCCTTCTCCTGGGCCACCCCCGCCTCCAGGAGCCCGTGAGGTCGGGAGCAGTTCCGATGGCCTCGGGCTGGCCTTTTTCTGGGAGGCTGCCCGAGAAGCTGCTAATCCCCTTGATCTCGGTCACAAATCTGTCATCTGCTAGATGGAACTTCTTGGCCGTTGATCAAAACGAGCTGCATTTGAAAACCACGTCCTCTTGGCGTCTAGTGGGCTGTGGTTTGCTGGGCCTCCCCAGAAACCAGGAGATGAGGTGCTTTGTTTCCTTTCTCTTCTGCCATTCAACCATGACTTTGAAGTGTGTCCCCAGAGGAGAGATAGAACTCAGTTGCGTGTATCATGCTTTTGGCCCAGGGCAGTGCGGCTGGGTGTCTGGGTGAGCTGTTGGTCTTTGCCCTAATTCATGTCAGAGCCTCAAAATTCACCAGATCACCACCTCAGGGAGAGAGAGCTCAAAGACAGTAGTTCTTGGGATTCGACTCGATAAGCTTGGCCCGCCCTGGAGGGGGAGGAGCATGGGTTCACCCACAAAGTCATGGTCCCCTCTCTCCCCACAAAGTCTGCTTCCAGTGGCCACAGACAGTGTGCCTCGGGAACGAAGTCGGGCCTGTGCCCCATCCCAGGCTCGGCCCCGATAAGAACCAGCCGCCTGGAGATTGGCAAGGGGCTTCGTGTCCACTCACCTGTGGCTTCTACACGACTGAAGAAGTGTCTGCCTCATGCCAGGCGCTGTGTGAGTGTGGAGACCACAGAAAGGGACAAGGAGAGTGTGAGACACGGGTCACAGGTCGTGCCCCAGAGGCCCAGCCTGCAGCGGGAGGGGAAGGCAGACAAGCCGGGAGGAGGCGCCCTTCCCCAGGGGGCCTTGTGAGGCGCTCTGGGGTTGGGGAGCATCCTGACCTGGTGCCGGCAGGGAAGAGGGAGAAAGCCAGAAACACCTCAGCGTGGCCGGGTCACTCGGTTCCAGGCAGAGCGTGGGAGAGACAGGCCGCAGGGCAGGCCCGGGAACTGGGCTCCCAGACCCGACGGGCGAAACCCACGCCTCGCACTTGAACTCTCAGGCCAGGGGCGTGAACCGCCCACGTCCGGTTCAGCACCTCGGACGATCGCCCGCCCTTTAGAACCTAAATGAATATTGTCCTTCCGAAGACAGTTTGCAATAAAATAGTCTTCACCGTTATTGAGAGCTTGCCCTGATCCTGCCAAGCCCCGTGCTTAATTTAAAATCCTTCCATCTGGAATTATTAGGTAAGGGCAGTTTATCACAGCGAAGATGGATGGTGTGCGCAGAGCTCGCTGCTGGCGTTCACGAAGACGCGGCATCTCTCTGCCACCCAGCGAAAGTTCTTTAATCATGGGTGATTGAAGATCACCGGCCTTGAATTATTAGCTAATGGCATCTAGCAAAGCAATGATTTATTGCGCAAGTAAACTTCGCAAACAAACGTGGATCCTGAATCACTGGGTGTTTCACCCCGAGCTGAAATGAACATTATTTCGACTATCCATCTTCGCTGTTGAAACGAAACCCAAGCAGAGGCGAACATTCGGCCTTGAGCTTAGACCTCCCTGCGCATTGTTAAGAAGCCGCCCAAGGCACGAGAGAGGCCCGTGGGCTCTGACCCCCCTGTACCCTGTGGGGAGCCTCGGAGCCGCCTGCGGTAGGGGTCCTGTTGGGGAGAAGCACACTGGCAGCAGCCAGGAGCCGGCACCCTTCATCGGGACCCCCCACCGCCGAAACTCGGCAGGGCCGACACCGCCCGCTGCCCCGGGGCGCCCCGGCTGCCACTTTCTCTGTCCGTTCGCTTGACGGCAAATTGCCTTGGTTCCCGGGGGAACGGTGTGCCGCTTTTGTCACGTGCCCTACTGGGGGACACGACCTCCCTTCCTGTCTTCACGGGGGGCCTGGTTCAGCCTCGAATCCTCTGACGCGGCGGTCCCCAACCTTTCTGGCACCAGGGACCGGTGCCCCCAGGAGAATCTAACGCCCGGTCATCGGAGGCGGAGCTGAGGCGGCGATGCTGGTGCCGGGGCAGCTGCGGGCGCAGATGGAGCTTCACTCGCCTCCTGCTGTGCGGCCCGGTTCCTAACAGGCCACAGACCAGTACTGGTCCCCGGCCCTGGGGTTGGGGACCCCTGCTCTGAAGCGCAGGGAGGCAGGAAGGCCGTGGATGTCGTCGGCCGGCTCCCCGGCTCTCGGGGCCCATGGAGGGCGCCACGCCCGCTCCTGCCCTCCTCCCTCTGCCGAGGGCGCTTCCTCCCTCCCGGGCACCGCTCACGCTCACACTCGGCCCCGGCATCGCCGCGCGGGCTGTCCAGACCCCCATACGGGGTCACAACCCGTGACACTTTCCCGCCATCACCCCGACTTAGAAGTCAACGTCTTCTTCAAGCCACAAAGGATCGTGTATTAAACTATCTTTGCCCTAATTCATGTACACGATACACGATAGTTTAACTTCACACAGAAAAAGATATCAAAAAACAAGCGAATGGCTGGGAAAGGTGTTTGTCACACACGTGACGGACAGAGAAAACGTCCTCACATGTAAGGAGCTCTTACGAATACAGGGAAAGGACCGCCGACTCACCAGAGAACCGGACGCGGAGGGGAACGGGCGGTTCCCAGGGAAAGAAATGGCTCAGAAACGCATTTTCCTGCACCCAGCTCCCTTCGTTAATAATGAAAGTCATGGAAATGAACACTATAGTTACACGCCCTTCGAAAAAATGTTTTACTCAGACGGGTAAGGATTTAAAAATTGGTAATAAACACTATTGGTGGGAGTTTGGGGGGACAAGCTGCCAATAGGTTTTAAAATTAAAACTGTGTTTCCGTAGGTGTAGGAACTTCACTTTGAGGATTTTATCTGGATGATACGTTCGTACACATGTGCAAGAAACGTGAGGAATATTCTCAGCAGGGAATTTCATGAGTAGATTATGACATAAACATACAAAGAATGATATGAAACCTCTAAAAACTTAGGTAACTATCCACGTGTTGATAGGCTACGATCGCGGAGGCGGACTGTTAGGTGAACCACTCAAGGTTTGGTGCAGTTTGTACGTTTCTGCTAAAATTAAAAAGTGACGTGCACACCTCTGCAGGGGACACTGCGGACCACGATCGCCTCTGGGCGGGAGGACGAGGGACCGAGGCCCCGGGCGGGCGGATGGGGCACCGAGGCCCCGGGCGGGAGGAGGCCGACTCTGTACAGCTTGCGCGTTGACTGTTCAAGCTCTGATCACGTCCTTATCGCGCCTCCTCGTGGTCACTGGCGCCCCCCGTCCCGAGCCCCCACCGCCGTGGCCAGGGCCCCAACCAGCCTTCCCTCCGACTTGCCACCCCGTCAACATTTACTCCCAGCAACCGTAACTTATAAATAGTTTTGAAAAAAAAAATTTATTTCAGACTAAAATATTAACGATTCTCGTGAAGACAAGGACACTGGCAGCGTTCCCGGCGCCAGTGCCAGGCCGGAGAGGACTGTCGGGGGGCGGTGGGCAGCGGTCTCTGGTTCTCAGATCTCACGGCAGAGGAGTCGCCCGCCTGGCCTTCCCAGAGGCAGGACAGCCAGGCAGGTGTAGCGAGCGTCGGAAAAGCCCATCACTGCCCTGTTGGGGTCACGAAAAGCCAGCCCGTCCCAGAGAACGGAGGGCCTCCGGTCACTCGGAAGGGCCTGACGGGAGGGAAGGAGTGGTCGACCAGTGTTCTCTAGGTGCGTCGTGGCACCTAGCTTGGTCCCATGTTCCGGGCCTGAGACGAGCCCCCCGCCCAGCCCTTCCCGCGGGTGACACCTCGCCCTCTGGTGTCCCTCGGCTGGAACCCTCCGCACCCTGACTGTTCTCAGGGGCCCTGGGAATGGAAGCCTTGGGCCTGTCACCTCTGGGCCACGGGCATCAGAACCCTCAGGAGGGCTTGCTGGGCCCCGCTTGCAGCTCCCCATTCTGCAGATCGGGGGTGGGCCCGAGGATGGGCCCCTAGCAACTTCCCGGCTGATGCCGGTGTGGCCCGACTGTGCTCGCTGCTTCGAGAACCTGCTCTCGCTGGCGAGTCAGGAGCTGCCGATCGGGACCACGGTGCGCCGTGGGGACCACTGGTGACCACAGGTGCAGCTTCCGCTCCAGCCTCAGGACGCTGGCCAGGTCCTGCCCTAAAAATAGCCGAGCCTGGGATCGTGACCCGGCCTTCGAAGCCCGGCCCAGAGCTTGGCGCCATGGGATCGCCCAGTCCGTGAGCAAGGGCTGCCCCCTGCCGGCCCGGGAGATCACCCCACGCAGGTCAGCAGAGTCCCCAGAGCCCGGGGCCAGGTCCCCACTGTCCTGACCAGGTGCGTGAGCATCAGCCGCCCCTGTGCCCCCGAGCGTCAGGGTCCCGGCGGGGGCAGCCACGGCCCTGCCGGCTGCTCTCGGCAGTGGGGTTACCCGCGACGGTGCACAGGGGCGCACTGCACACGGTGCCCGGCACCGACCGGGCGCCCAGGAGGTCGCTGCCGTGAGCGGTAATGTAGAGGCATTTGGTCACGAAGAGACGCGACCCGTGCCCGTGAAGTGCTCGCCGGCAGACCTGCGTGTCTTGAGTCCGGCTGTCCTTGCTCTTGGTCTGGGCACTGATCCGCCCCTCACCTCCGGGCTGGCGAGAAGGAAGATTCTGCCCACAGCTCCCTCCCCCACAGAAGCGATCCGTCTCCCGCTCACACCTGGGATAAAAAGCATGGTGCCGACACGAAGTTCCTTTGAGCTCTGCTCGTGACTCGCGGAGGCGCAAAGCGGGGCTGGCCCGGAGACGGTGGGGGCCACTTCTGAAGACTGTGGGGGCCTCTCGCCGTCATGCCGTTCAGTCGCCAGCCGCCCCAGCACAGACCCGCCGTTCGGACGATGACCTAGGGGACGGCGTCGGCTGCACCGCCCCGAAACCTCCGAAGCAGAGGAGCCGGATTTGGCTTTTCACTTGTGCCCGAGCGTGGAGGCTGCTCTGGCCGGAGCCCAGGTCTGTGAGCACACGGGCTGGCTGACCTTTGCGGCCAGGCGGCCTGCCTGGGGCCACGTGCCGGGTGGCTCTCCCCAGGCCACCTCTGGAAAGCAGTTCCCTGCAGCAAAGTCCTTGGCCCTCAACCAAAGTATTTTTAGCCGCTCTCCATGGTAGCTAGCTCCAAGGCCAAGAGCCGAGATTTCAAGGGCGAGGCTTGAGAATGTTCTTGAACCATGGGATCCTGCTCAGGGCTGGACCAGTCCAGTTTAATGAACCGGAAGCCGAGGGCTCTATTTTAAGGCCTCATTTCATCGGCCAGTGGTGCCATGAAGGGTGATTTCTTCGCTAGGGACACTGGCCAAGTAGGAGGCGTGTTTGGTTGTTCCGGCTGGGGGCGGGGTGCCCCTGGCATGGGGTGCGTGCAGGGCCAGGGGTGCCGCTCAGCGTCCCACAGGGCACAGGAGGGACCCAGCACAGAGAATGGCCCAGGCCAGAACATCACCGTGCCGAGGCGGAGCCACCGTGCTACAGGCCCGCTCCGGAATACTGTTCCGATGGCGAGACGCTCACGGCCTCGGCTTTCAAACCGCGCTCTCTGAGACGGGCAGCAGGACGTGCTGGGAGGCAGCGGGGTGGATCCGGTCTGGGGGGCCGCCTCTGACCAGGGCTGCCGCCGGCCGCTCGCTCTGGGTCACGCCTCTGCCTGCGGGGGCTGAAAACGGGCTGTAGACGATGAGACGGGAGCCGCCCGCCCTTCATCGGAGGGAACCTGGGGGAGACAGAAGCCAGCAGAACGAGCCGGTGGGGCCCGACGCCATGGTTAGCAGGAAGCCTTGCGGAACCCGTAGTGTTCGCAGAGCCCAGAGCCAGGCGCGAGACCGCGAGGGGACTCGTGGCCCGGGAGCGGCCGCTGTGAGCTGTGATCGGGGACCTGGCGGGGAGGCCCGCGGAGTCGCCGCCCCCCGCCCCGCCCCCGCTGTCCCGAAGCTCGCTGTCACCTCAGGGTTTGTCGTCTGTCTCCCCGCCGGTGGCAGAGTTCTACGGATGTCCCCCACATTGCTGAGCCCCGCTTATGCCGACAGGCCCGGTCCGGCCCTGCGCCGTGGTCTGACAACCCACAGACCAAATAATAAGCGTCCGGTTCCCGGTCTGCCTGATGCAACGCAGCTGAGTAACACTCTTAAAACGGCTTGGCCCCCAGAGCCACACAGTGGTCGGACGGGGCACTCGCTGGATTTTCTCCTGAGCATGCTGCTCTGCACAAAACCACCCCAAACCGGTGTTGTTTGGGAGTCTCAGCAGCTGCTTCTCTCGAGCCCGCGAGGCTCGGGTGGGTTGGGCCGTGGCGCGCGGGCGGGGGGTCTGCGTGGGCCCAGCCACGTGCCCTCCGGTCCCCGCTCCCACACCGGCCCGCGCTCGCCCAGACCCGTCTCTCTCCTCCAGGACTTTGCCGAAAGCAGCGAGAAGCCATAATGCATTTCTCCAGTACGATTTTTTCCTGCTTCCATCCTTGTTCAGAATCTGAGCTGTTTTTCAAAACACGGCAGGGGACCCTTGTCATTGAACGCTCCGTCCCTGGGCCAGGGTTGCCGGTCCTCGCACCCGCGGTCCTCGCGCCCGCCACCTCATCCATCAAGCCAGCGCCGCATGGTTCTGTTCTGCTCCTCGAGGCTCGCTTGCCCTGGTCCCGCGTTCTTACATCAGTTCAGATTAGATTCGGCCACAAGTGACAGCAAATCCAGAACAGCAGCGGCTTGAACAAGGCGCACATAATTCTCCCTCGTTTCGAGTCCAGAGAAAGGCAGTCCGGGGATTGTCCAGAGTCACTGCATGTGCCACACACCTACCCGCCCCCCCGCCTCCCTGTTGCCAAACGGCGCATCGGCTCGATGGCGACGCCCGGGCTGGCCGTCCTGTCACCGGGCACCACAGTGTCACCCCGGCTGGCAGAAGAAGAGGGGTGTGAGACGGCCACATCCCCACCCGTCAAGGACGCTTCCTGGAAGTCGCCTCCCATCGGCCGTAAGGTGGTCACGTGGCCACACCTGGCTGCAAGGGAGGAGGGGAGGCATCGCTTGTGTCTGGATGGCCGGGAATCCGGGTCTTTTGTTGAGAAAGGAGAAGTAACAGGTCCCGAGACAGCTCGCAGGCGCCACGGCCTCCAGCTCACGTCGCGTTTCTGCACCGGAATCCCCGTGCTGGGAAGGGTAAAGGCCGTCTTCGCCGTTTACGGGCCGCCCGGGTTCCTCGTGCCCCTCCTTCCTCTCCACGTCAGGCGTGGTTCGCGGCCTCTGACGCACACGTGTCGGAGTCGCGGGCTGGATGCGGTTTGGGGTCTTCGGCCCGCGCATCATCTTCGAGGGGCCTGCTTCGCCTGCTCCGCGGCATGCAAAACGAGGTTCCCCGGTTAGCGTTTCATGGGAAACCGATAACCGCGCGCAGCCTCCGCGGTCAGTAAACCGTGAAAGCAAGCAAAACGGAGGCCTCCGGCGAAACGCTCCGCCAAGCCAACGGGGTCGCTGACGCAAATGGAGACCAACGTCGCCGCAACACGAAGTTCCTTTAACTCACGAGGCTGCGGCCGCCTGGCGGCCGCTCAGGCATTCAGAGGCTCGTGCTCTTAATAAAGTCACGGTTTCCTGAAAACATTTACTATTTCGGTTTCGGCGCCCTTTTCCGTGCCGTAGCCAGACCGGGTTCAGTTCATGAGTAAGTTCCACTGGAGGCTACGTGTTCGCCAGAGCATCCCGGCGCTGGCGTTTCTAACGGAATTCTTCTTCGGCGTGTAGATGGACTTGGGGACGCACTTGTAGGGAGAACCAGCCACACCACGAGGTTCCCTGCAGCTGTCAGTTGGGGAAGGTGATCGCAGGTCATCGAGACAGGCACCCGGAGGGGCAGGCTGCCGGATCTCGCGCCAGGTGCGCGTCACAAACCCGCCAGCAGGAGGCGTCACCCCAAGGACCGTGCCCCTCGGCTCCAAAACACACAGCGACGTCAAAATTAATAAGACCCTAATTAAGTATCTGCGAAACGTAACATTTCGTTCTCCTCGTTAATCAGTTTGGCATTCTTTTTCATCCAGTACTTTTGAAAGCAATTCATTGGAGAAAGTCTCGTAATGCGAGAATTCACAAAAACGCACGGCCACCCAGACTCCACAACTGGCCGGGCAAGAAATGAGCTACCCACAGCCAAAAGCAAACAGACTCGAAGCTTTTCCAAAGCCGAATGGCAAAATATTTGTTTTTAATGCGGGGCATGGATGCATCGATACGTTTGCTACAATGGGGAGTTTCTCATAAGAGCACCTTAAACGAGGAACGGCACTCTATTTTTTCTGTAAAGAGCCAGAAAGGAAGCGTGTTCGGCTTTGTGGGAACATATGGTCTCTGTCATGACTACTCAACTCTGCAGCGGCAGCCCAGAGCCGTCGTAGATGGCGCATAAAAAATACACGAGCATGGCCACGTGCCAATAAAGCTTTATTTACAACAACAGATGGCGGGCCAGACCTGCCACCGTGGCCTGCCTCGGGTCCAGGAATGTCTAAAGACCACCTCCTAATTTCTGCCGACAATTTAGATTCAAAAAAGTATGCTTTTTAAACAATGACTTTTATCCCGAATTACCCAGAAAATGTCCCAGGCTTCTGTCGGAAGCATCCTGGCCTTGGGAGAGCCGTTCCGCACGCGCACGAGTCAGACAGACGGACGTCCCAGGCCTCGGGAGGTGGCGGCGGTCCTTTCCCAGCGGCCCAGAGCACTCGATGATGAGTGAAGTAACTACGGACAAATGCCTGAGGGCTCTTTCCAGTAAATATTTTCTCGGCTTCTTCATAAAGAAAGGAAAGGTTTGAACCCTGAGTCAGCTAAAGTGTCATTTAATATAATACTTCATTGGTTTATCCTCGGGCGCCAGAGGGCACACACAGAAAATTACGCTCATTAATCATATGAAGTTTTTAGAATTTGGCCGTAGACTTTTAGATCTCCAATATATACATCAAAGTGCCCTGAAAGCAGTTAAAATTTTGCTTTGCCAGCCTCTTTCCTATTACTCGGACAAAAAAACTGACTATTTACAGGGCACGTGCCCTGCTATTTAAAATTTTTCAAGATTTTAAAAAGATTGTATACTAGCAGTAAGTGGACAAGTAAGACATTAATTAAAGCTGGTGGTTTTGTTTAAAGGTAAACTCTAATTGGAATTTAGTCATTAAAGGCTACTAAATGCTTTTACTCACATAATACGTGCGGGTTAGATTATGTCTTCAATTTTGAAGGATGGACCAGGCCTTTTGCCTTCCCACACCTCCTGGAGGGTGCTCTTGGAAGTCCGAGCCATCACCCGACCCAGGGGGAACCGGGTTCTGTGAGAACCTGCTGAGCCGTCGCTAGCCGACTGCGGTCCCAGGGAGGGCGGGCGCCCTGACCCGCGCCCGACACCCGACCCCCGCGGGACGCGGGAAGAGGAGCATTTGCGACGCCAGAAACAGAGCAGCGAGCAGGGGTGGGCAGGCCCCAGGCGCACGCGCCTCTGCCGCCCCGACTCCGCCCGGGCTCCGGGAAAGGCCCCTGGCCTCTGAACGGAGGTGACTTGTGGGGGAGGGGCGCTTTCGTGGTGACCGGCGGGGAGTTTCTCGTTGCTTGTGGTCAAGGGACAGCCTCGTAGTCCTACAGGCCGCCGCTGTCTCTGAGGTCGCGGTGACGTCCTCAGGGTCGTGGTGGTTGGGCCGGGCTGTGTGCACCAACTCACCCACCCGTCGCTCAGCAGGTGCTCGCTGTGGGGCTCAGACGTGGGGAGGCTGGATTCGTCTTCTAAGAGCTCCCCGGTTCCCCACGGAGGCGGGAAGCAGCGACATGATCTCGCAGGCCATCTTGATCAGGGGGCGTCCAGGCCCCCGAACAGAACAAGGCAGTGCCCATATGGATGCCAGAGCCCTTCACGGAGACAGGAATGGGGGGGGGCGTGGCCGGGGCTGTCACGCCCGAGCGGCAGGGAAAGCCTGCCAGGTCCCTCTCCTCTCTCTGCATCCGGCCGGCTTTTCCGTCTGGATCCGTAGCCTTAGGAATTCCCGCCCGAGTTCCGGCGCCATCGACTTCGCTGGTGACGCGCGGCCGGCGGGTCCTTGGCCTTGGCTACCGGCAGGCTCGGTCTGGGGCTTCCGAGGCCGCCCCCCCTCCCCCGCGGGAGGGCGACCCTTCTTTTCCGCGGTGCGGACTTGGAGCCCCGCGGTCCCTTAACCCGCAGGCCGCGGCCCCGGGGAGCCTCATGGCCCCCGCAGCCCCCAGGCAGAGGCGGCTCAGCAGCTCGAGGCTCCTGCACCTCATTTATTATTTACGTTGTCTTTGATAATGATCAAGAGACGGTCGTCGGCTCATTTTCCAGTCATTTATAGTTTTTTTTTCTTTCTGCTCCCTCTCCTGGTTAAAAAGAGCCACCATCCATCAAAGGGTAATGAAAAATGCAACAAAAACCATAATCTAATGAAACATTAATGTGACAACCTGCCGCAAAAAAAAAAAAAGAAAAAAAGAAAAATCAAGGGACCCGAAGGAAATATGCATATTAATGATTGTAGCCGCTCGGGGTGCGGCGCGGTCAGCGGCTTGAAAGGGCCGGCAGGCAGGGCTGGGTGGGAAACTCGGCCACGGGCGCCTGGTGTGGCGCGTCCCCCGAGCCTTGCAGCTCACGCTTGGCGGGGACCATCGTGGTCTGGGGGAATCTGTCACGCTGGCAGGCAGGAGCTCGGGCCCCACCGCCGACCCCCTGGCTCAGGCCTGCCTTGGAACCGGATCCCCCCGTTGGCTCCCGGCACTGTGCCAGAGGCGCCGGTCACTCCAGGGTCCCCGGAGCCGGTCAGGCCGCCCAGGCGAGAACGCAGGACCCAGCCCCGCACAGGGCCTGCTCCCCGCTGGGCACAGGCCCGCACGACTGTTCTGATCTGTTCTAGATTCAGGGGGAGAAGAATGGACTCTTCGGGTTGGAGAAAATGTTTTAAACATTTTATCGCATCAGAAGAAAACAGTCGAGGGTTGATGCACATCTGTTTTTTGTCCAAACACGTTAAACGTCGAAGTATTTAAAGTCGTATCGGAAACGATGTTTAACGTCGGTGTGACTTTGGCGGGGGGAGCCGTGACGCAGCTGCCCGCTCGCGGGCGCCCCAGGCACTCTGACCCCGCGCACTCTGACCCCGCGTGTGCGCCGCCGTCACCCAGCCGGGGCTCCCGTCCTGCGGCTGTTCCTTCGGGACATTTACAGCCTCTTCAGGGGCCTCAGGGTCAATCAGAACGTGAAAACGCCCCTTGTCGTCGCCGCCGGAGACGGTGAACTGTGCTCCCCACGCCGCGGGGAACGGCCGGTCACCGTCTGGGACCAGGAGACGCAGCCCGCGCCCCGCGCCGAGGCCTTGGGGAGGGCCCCTGACTTCCACCCTGAGGGAGGCGGCCATCGTCTCCCAGGGAGGGAGACAGGCAGCATGAAGCCGTTGAGCCCGATCGCAAGGGGCGCGAGCCTCTGCCGGGCCCAGCAGCAGGAGCAGTGGCGGCAGCAAGCCCCTCGCCCCCTCTGCGCGGCCGGAGCCCACGGCCCAGTGGCTTAAAGAGTGCTCTTCGGCCGCACGCGATGCCCTGTTTTTCTAAGAATTTTAAAAATAACAGCACGGAGGCTACCGGGCGCTGCCTGGACACCCGAGCTCTTCTCCTAAAATAGAGCTCTCAGGGCTGCTTAGATTAAGGTGATCGTTTTCCCGACACACACGGGTCTTTAAACTAGATCGCTATTTAATACTTTTGGTGACAAGATCACCTCTCCAGATGAGCGCGTCCAAACACCAGGGCTTTTTTTCTCCAGCCTGGCTCTTGAGAGCACAGCCTTTCACCAAGCCGGGGCGGGCGTGGAAACCGGAGCTCGAACATCGCACACAGGGCTTTTCAGCTATTCTGTACTGTTTTAATGAGGCGCTTTCACCGAAAACATTTCGACTTCGGTTTATACAATGTTAAGTAAAATTTAAATGACACCTTTTAAAATTATTTATAGCATTTGTTTATGTGCCAGATTCTGTTTTAGGGGCTGTGAATGAGAAAGATGAAACTCCCTCCCCGCCCCTGGGAACCGATGAGTGTGTGAGTGTGTGTGTACGTGGGTGTGTGAGTGTGTGTGTAAGTGGGTGTGTGAGTGTGTGAGTGTGTGCGAGGGGGTGTGTGTTCCTTGTGGGGTGTGTGGGGGAGGGGGACAGGGAAACACAAACACAGTGGGCATTTTCCTTTAAGAAACATAAGTAAAAAAAAAAAAAAAAAGGAACCAGAGCCCGAGTGTCTTCGATTTTCCCTCTCAGCGGCCCTGCGTGTCTTACGGTGCAGCACGTCCAGACTGATCTGGAGCAGTGAGTCTCCACGCCTCCTCCAAGCCCGGGGGTCTCCTAGCGTTGAAATCCTGCGTGGAACCCCGAGAGGTAAATCAGGCGACTCAGAGGGGCCAGGCCAGAGCCCACCTGCTCATCGTCCCTGTCCCAGAGGCCTGAACGGGGCGGGGAAAAGCTCAGGACCAGACTTCCCACCCGGGGGCCTCACTGCCCCCAAGGGCCACGCGACGATATCTGCAGACGTTCGTGGCCGTCCCAACAGGGGCACCGCTGGCATCCGCCGGGGAGGGGTCAGGGCTGCCGCTCAGCATCCCGCGAGATGCTGGGTGGCCTCCCGCCCCCCACGATAAAGACCTTTCCATCCCGAAGGCCAGCGGCGTGGAAGGCGAGGACGCTGACCGGCGTGAGCGCGGCTTCTCCAGCCGCCCCCGGTCTCGGCGTCCGCGTCGGTGCGACATCGCGAGTCGGGCCCGACGGTCGAGGAGGAAGCGCGTTCAAGGTAGCTCCACCCCTGGTCCAACACACGACGACCACCCAAGATGTCCTTCGGCAGGCGGTGGACAAACCGTGCACCGCGCCTTCCACGACGGGCGGCGCTCGGCGGCGAACAGACCGCAGGAGACGTCGGTGCGCGCGGCCGCGTGGGCGAAGCCGGTCCGGGCGGCGCCGGCCGCGTGGTTCCGGCCGCAGGGCGACCCGGAGGGCGGGAGCGTGGGTGGGGACGGCGAGAAGGACCCGCGGCCGCCAAGGGCTCGGCGGAGGGGGCGGCGTGGGGCTTCGGGGCGGCGGGCCGCTCCGTGCGACGCGACGAGGCGGGTCCCTGTCGTCACACGCACCAGGAGTGACCCCAACACACCGTCCACCACGCCTGGCATCGGCTCGTCGCCGGCGCAGACGGACCGCGCGAACGCAAGACGCTCACGACCGGGGGGGGGGGGGGTGGGGTGGGGGGGGGTGAGGGGCGTCGGGCGCCGCCGTCCGTCCCACTGCGCTTTCCGTGAACCTGAAATGGCTCTGAAGAGTAAAGCCCATTGACGTTTTAAAGTCCCCGCTCGTAAAGCACCGGCTCGTAAAGCGCCGCCGAGAGGCTCCGCGGCTGTCCGGCTCCCAGAGGCAGAGCGGCCGGGCTCGCGCGCAGCCGGGTGCGGACTCGACCACACTGTCGGCCAGTCCGTCCAGCGCCCACGCGCTCGCCTGCGCGGCCACACCGCCCACAGCAGGCGGCCTCCCCCCGCGGCGATCCGGGACCCGGACAGCTCCAGGCGGCCTGTCTCCACCCCTGTCCTCCGCGCCCGCACCTCGCCGTGCACGCCCCCTGGGGCCTCTGTCCCTGCAAACCGGCTGCATCCTGCACGGCGGGCGTCCCGAGATGCTGGCCGGGGCCCCCGAGATGCTGGCCGGGGCCCTGAGGCCACCCCGGCTCCGCGGTCTCCTCTCTTCCTGCAGGACAAGGATGCTGCTGCTGACTGGCTGCCCCGGCGACACTAACATACACTTTTAAATGTTTCTGCGAGCGAATCGGCTTCCTCGCACACCATTGCCGCACAGGCCGCCAGCCTTCCGAGTGCGCCGGCGCCGCGGGGCTCCCCGTCACCCTGGTTCCGGCTCGGCTACTCTGCCAGCTGCGCGCCTCGCCCTTAAAAACGGAGACTGCGCGTTTGTCTTATGTCTGTTATCTCGCACTCCATTTATTATCTTAAATGCTGCGTCTGAGACCTTTGGCTCTGGAACGTGCCCAACAGGCCCACGGGCTCCTCTTTGGCAGGACATTCAGACTGGGGACTCAGCACCGCACTGAGAAAGGAACCGGCGTGAGCCTTTTCTGCCGTGGAAAGGGTTTTAGCTTTGCGTTAAGATTTCTGTCCTGGGGTGAACAAGCCGTAGTGAGCCGACGTGATGGATTGGCACGGGGCCGTTTGACGTTGCACGGGCAAGATCCGTAACCATAGACCCAAACGATCACACGGAAGCAAATGCCGCACACGGCACCGCCTCACTTCCGTGCTGCACGCGGGCAGAGACGGCTGTGTGGCGAGAAAGACCGACAATAAAATTATTTCGAGGGCTATGAAACGGTGGATTTCCTTGAGTGTATTTGCACCCTGCGAATCGAGCATGTTTTTGATATAAGTAGATGAGATTCTCACAGAGAAAAAAGACCTTTTCCCTTTCCAACTCCGTCCTAAATCTTCAGTTCTCAACTGTTCTCACGGCTTCTCGTAGGTTTACGGAATTAACTAGAAGGTGGTCTCCCCCAGCCCTGACCCCCCCCCCACCACCACCTTGCAGACAGAGCTTTTAAGTGTTTCAGCTGGTTCTGGTGACTCCACCACCCTCGAGTAAAGCAATGACACTAGAAATGTCTTTTCTGGCATGACATTAAGTTAACTTAATTTTCGATGGCATCCGGTCTTTACGGACAGCTGGAAACCAATGATGAGGGCCGTGTTCTCACAGCAGATGGCGAAACTCGGAGGCTCGGTTTGTCCCTGCGGCACCGTGCCGGGCCCACCTGTCAGGGCCACCGTCCTCCTCAGCCTGAGTCGCGTCTTCCTCACACAGTTTCTGCTACTGCCGAACGAGGCGCTGCGGACCGGGCGGCTTACCACAGAGGGGATGCTCTTTCACAGTCTGGGGGGCAGGACCGAAAGCAAGAGGTCAGCAGGCTGGCTCCTCCGCGGGGCTCTGAGCGACGGTCAGCCCCAGGCCGCCCTCGCAGGCCGTGGCGGCTCCCAGCAGCCCTCGGCGCCCCTGGGCTAGAGACACATCAGTCCCTGTGCCCGGCTTCACGGTGCCTTTCTCTGTGTCCGAAGTGCCCCCTTGATGAGGACACAGGTCCCTGGATTCGGACTCACCCTGACCCAATATAACACGTCTCAACCTGATCACACCCGCAGAGACCCTGCGTCCATGTAAGGTCACGTGCACAGGCACCAGGGGTGTGGACCGGAACCCACTCAACCCACGGCACCCCAGAGGGCGGAGACTGCACTCTGCTCTGCTCACGCGCTCGCTCAGCCACGACGAGCCCCGTTCTGGACCCCGAGGTCGCGGCGGTGACTAAGATGGGGTCTCATCGCTCTTAGAAGTTGTCCTGGGGGAGTTGGGGTCTGCATACACCCCCGCCCTCCGTGGCTTTCCTCTGTGACTCAAGGAAAGCCGGACCAGCCCATTCGATAAACGTCCCATGGCTCGGTCCCCAAGTGCCATCAGATGCCCTGGTCATGCCGGGGCCCTGGAGGTGGGCAGGAGAGTGCGCAGCACTTCACGTAGACGGAGGAAATCATCACAGAGCCCAAGCCCGTCTCTGAAAGAAGATTATGAAATTAACCTCTGCACTCCGGGCACACTTCTCGCTCGGCACGGTGCACAGCATCGACCTCCCAGAACCTGCCACACGGACGGCTCAAACCATGCTCACAAGACGCTGTTCCTGCTGGAGCTTCACAGCGAATCCCTGCTCAGAATAGATCAGATTTTAGGGGCCATAAAAGATGGTGTTTCCTCTCCATCAACAGGACAGTGAATGTATATTTTTCCGCCCTCACAACCTTCTCTAGAGAGCAAACCGGCCTCTGGGTTTGTCCACACGAGGCCCTCTGACGAAATACACTAGCAACGTGATATCAGGCACATTGTCGAAGAGCTGGAAGGAGAAGTAATGGGAAAAAAAGGGAAGAGCATAAACCACCGTGTGCACAAAACGTCGAGGCGAAGACTCCAGGGCGTTTTTAAAGAACCGACCCCAGCGCTGCTCAGCTGAGGGTTTGTCCTGAGGAAACGGGCGGATGTACAAAGATGCCGGCGCGAGGAACGCAGGGCAAGCCGGCTTCTCACAGCGAAACATCGGAGCCGCGCGAAGGCCCGTCCGCGAGGGAGGAATCGTGAGCCGGGGCCCCGCTCACACACGAGGGGCCTCGGCAGCTTTCAGGGGCCGCGCAGACCACCACGGAGACGGGCGCGGCGGGGAGGGCGGCCTGCAGTCCGCGTGGGCTGCGAGCCCGACCTGCTGGAGCATGCAGAGAAGTACCCGGAAGAACACGTACTGGCCGGCCTGTCGGGCTCGGTCACCCACCCGGGGGCAGCGGGGTGACAGCCATGCGGCTAACGTTTGGAAAGAGCCTGGGGCGAGCCAGCCAGCGTGTGCCTTACCTCCCCCAACCCACTCAGTCTATACAGCAACCCTGAGATGCAGGCACGTCGCTGGCCCCACCGACGGGGAAGCAGAAAGGGTCCCCGACACAGGAAGGGTGGGGCGCGTCTGGAACACGAACCCGCAGGGTCCCCCGGACTCTTGGGCATTTACACTCTGAACTGCTGCATCTTGAAACTCCCTGTAGGTTTTTTTTTTTAATAGTAGGCATACACTATTTTTATAAACATTGCAAAAATATGAATTATTTTAAAATGTTTTTTTCTAGGAATCGTAGAAGGTCAGTGCTGTAGGGGACTTAGTCACTCAACACGCAGCTCAGGGTCCACCAAGGTTAGGAAGGTAACAGAGACCGTGGGGCCCCGTTCCCAGCACCGTCCTCAGAGCTGGAGGTGACGGCGGCCCCGGAGTGCGGGAGACGATGAGCCTGGCGGGGGCCGTGGCATTCCGGGTGACCCGAGCCCCATCCGACTGTCCCCCGTGAGGGCGTAGGCTCCGTGTGCTCAGATCTTCTGATTTTCAAGAAGCCTTCAGGTGTGTAGACTTTCTGATACAGCCTCCTTATGGTCCTTCCATGTTTTAATCATGGTGAAAGACACATAATGACTTCGCGTCCTCGTCATTTTCAAGGACACAGCCGGGCGGCGTCGGGCACACTCACACAGCTTGCGTCGGGCACACTCACACTCCCCAGAGCTGTCTTCGGGCTCTGGGGTTTACAGACTTTCTCGGCCAAAATCCCTTTTAAGCTTAGGCGAGTGTGTCTTTCGTGTTTGGGATGAAAGTAGGAAGGAGGAGAGATGAGGCAGAGACTTCCTGTGGGGGAGGGGAGGGCAGCGTCTGAACCAACTCTGTGTTAGAATTCCGAAAAAAAAAGGACCAGTCGGGATTCTGCAAGGTCAAGTTTAAAACAACACCTGAGACCTGTTCACCCTGATGACCTTGACAGATAACCTCGTATCACAATACCTTGCTGAAAACAGTCAATAGGCCTTTAGCGGATGAAATGAAGGGGCAGTTCCTGTCTTAGTCCGCAGCTCCGCGAGATGCTGCTGAAGACTGTCATTTGAATAGTTCACTGTCTTAGTCCCAATGAACAGCTCATTACCAAAAAGAGTAAGAAATGCGATTTTAAGGTCTTCAGTTATTTTCTGTGCACAGAGAAACAGAATAATAATTACTGAGTTTGTAACTTTGTGCTTGTTTTCAAAGTGGATACTTTTTATTCCACCGTAGTCTACTGAAAACTTTAAGCTGGAGTCACTAATTCAGAGTTTGTAGATCGGGTGAGCTGAACTGTCTGGATGTCTGGGGGGGAGCGGACGTCACGCGAACCCCCCCAGTGCTGCCGCGGTGCCGGGGCGACAGTGTCGAGCGGGAGGTGCGGCGGACTGGGTCCCAGAGATCCGGGGTTCGGGGGAGGCTGGGAACATACGGGTCCCACTTTCACGTTTGCTGTGATATGGTGGAAACTGGCATTTTACGATATTTGCCATCTTTATTTTAAAAAAAACAAAAACAGCCAAACTTTCAACACCCTCAGACATTTAAAAGTAACGGAGCAAGAAGCCAGTGTCCTCCTCAGTGAGGCTGCGAGTCACTCAGCTGGCGACTCTGGGCCCCACCCGCCTCCCGTCTTAGGTGAGTCTGAACTAGAGGACGTCAGGGTTCCCTGTTCTGCTCTAAGGATCTGGGATTCCAGGGATAATAGACCAGTGTCCCTGTGTCCTCAGAAGTGCAGTAATGCCTTGAGGCCACCAGGTGGCAGCGGCCAGCTCAGTGGAAGCTCATGAATGAAGAAATGTGATAAGCTTGTGAGATAAAAGTTACTTGATTACAAGGAAGGCAGGAACTGCAGCTCATTATCTAAACTCAGCCTCCTCCCCTTGGGTGTAAGCGGGCGCCCAAGCGACCGCGATTTCTCGTACAGCCAAGCTGACCTGAAGTGCAGGGCCACGCTGGGAAATGGTTTTATTTTGCTTTAGCCTGGAAATGTAAACTCGAATTTTTCAGTTGTGAGTCAGTACCTGGAGACATAAAATCCCTACAGATAACTAACCCTTTGAAGGACTTAAGAAAGGAGGATGAGCTTGGGGGGAGGTGTCCGCCTGTCCAGGCGCCCTGAGACTTCAGCACCTGGAAGGCCACCGGCTGGGAGGCTCCCGAGGCTATGAACCCAGGCTGAGTCCTCAGGAGAGTGTCATTTGTGCTCTGAGGATGCTCAACTTTCTCTTTTCTTTAGACGCCCTGGGCATCACCTGGCAGTGTGTTCTCACCGGCAGAGCTCAGGACCCTTGCGTAAACTTGGCCATTTATTTCTAACCAAAACCTCCTGACTCTGCTCATTGATGCCTATGGGAAAAAAGTATTTCATTCCAACATTTAGAACATTCACAACAGAGGAAAACCGCAAAGCTTCCTTTTCTCTCTCCTGACTTTATTAAGCCGGACAGCTTGAGAGAGATGGGTTTAGAGGGAAAGCTTGGTGACAGGTAGCGGTGACCCCTCTGATCCTGGTCCAAATACCAAAGTGGGTGAAAGGGCCTCCTGAAGGCACACTGAGCTTCCGACACCTGGAATTTCAAATTAAAGAGTGTGAATGGAAGAGCAGTTCACGGGTAAACACGTCCTCACAAACCCGGACTCCCAGCGTCCACCGTAGCACAGACTCTCAGAGGCCAGAACTGCCCATCGGAGCCACTGGTTCTGGAAGCTAAGGGTGTGGTCCCCGGCCAGACGCCATTCAGCCCTGGAGAGAACACGGTGATGAGGCAGAGATGTTTGTCAGTGGGGAGACCAGGGCGGTCGGAGCGGTCCGTTCGAAGGTGCAGACATGTAAGTGCTGAAAAGCCGGGTTCTCAAATTTTAGCCACCGAGGATCTGGTGAAGAGGCGGACTTCGGTTCTGCAGGGTTGCCAAGCTTTTCCCTTTACCCTCATAGGAGAGAAAAAGTCATTTCCCTTCTACTCGTCTAGGTTCTTGGCTGAGTCCCCCTGAGCCCCTGACCCCCGTAATAAAAGACAGGAACAGGAGAACAAACAGACCTTTAATAAACAGGTGTGCTTCCTGTGTACGTGGGAGAGACCTAGGAAAACTGTGACTTCCCGAAATGGCCCGAGCCACCGCCTCCAACACCATCTCAGCGGAGGACAAGGGGAGATGGTGGGCTGCGGGGCCAGTCGTGGGAGGGGCCCAGAGGGGAGCGGTAAGGGAGGGTGCTCCTCCGCAGATCCGAGTCCACGCCCGGGGCGTCAGAGTCGGGAAGAGTTTCCAGGGACCCGGCACCCCCTCCGGGTGCAGGGACGGGGAGCCCCTCGCAAACGGAAATGCCTCTGGCAAAAGCGTGACTTTCACTCGGTTGTCAGAGCTTCTCCTGTGTTTTGTTTCTTAAAAATAATCAGCCTAGAAGAATCCTCAGGCCGAAGAGGCATATTTGGGAGTGGGCACACTCCGCTCCCCTTCACCTTCCTAGGGTTCTGCTTGGCTGGACCTGAGAACTAGGGTGACGTCAGACGGGTAGACAGATGCAGAGCACGGCGATAGATCAACGACAAGCTCGGCGTGACAGCGGAGCTTTGGCACGGGATGAAGCCCGGACGGAACGGTGGCACTCGCCGGCTCTCGTGAGCAGGGTGAGCGAAGAGGCGACCGTGCAGAGGCCGGAGCAAGGCGAGGACTGTTCCAACAGACGAGATGCGGGGAGAGTCCCCTTGGTCTCCGCGTCTCGGCCCGGATGATGAGAATGGCCCTTTCTTCCTGGTGCGGGGAGGGCGCCTGTCGTATAGATAGGAATTTCATCTGCTTTCAAGGAAAAGAAGAAAGGTAAGAGCGATTTTCCTGGGTTTGCTATGTTTCGAGTGTCTTCAACTCGAAATAGGCGCTGTGCCTGAGTGACGTGTTTGGGGGGCACGTCCCGAACCCCTTCTCCGTCGGCAGGTGTGTGGGGCTTCGGTCGGCTCCCACTTTGCGTGGCACGACGTAGAACTGTGCAAGCTGAATACAGTCTGAAGGTACACACCAGCATTCGTTTCCTGCAAAATACCATTCGAATGAGGACGGTTTTATTCCTGACCGTCCCACATTTTAAAAATGTCGTGTGCCTTTTCCAGTGTGATGACGGTTAATTCCTTAAATAGCACATTGCCGAGGACGGGAATATTCGAATCGTACTCTTCTAAGCAAGGTCTCTGTATTTTTATAAACTAATGATTTGTATTGCTCTGTTGAGCACTGTTCTGTGCGGATGTGGCGTTTTATGACGTCACAGTGATCGAGCTAGGAGGCCATTCAGCTGACCTGGCCCCACTTAGTGGCCGGCACTGACAGCCACCAAGTTGTGGCCAAACAGATGGTTTCCTTGCTTCTGCGTCTCCTCTGGAAAATCCTCACGCTAGCTCCTGTCTAAAGAACGCTCCTAACCACTTTTGGTTAGGTGCTGCCCAATCTGAATCAATTTTTGCTCAAAGAAACTTAAAATGTTTAATATGCTTCTGTCTCACTTTTAACAACGATACGGGGGTGATTGGTGAATGGAAGAGGAGACCGCGAAGGACCTCTCGGCGTTGGACAAACCGTTTAATTCTCCGAAGGTGGAGTGACGCAAAGTAAAGAGCTCGCTTCGTATCTGAAGGCGGCCTCTTTCTCTCCCATTTCTTTTTGATGCCACTGCAAGCTTTGTCCTTCGACTAGACGGTACCTACGGCACAAATTCAGCACTATCTGAAAGAGCTTAGCCACCACCCCCCGAATAATCAAACAGCAACATCCAAAAACAATCTCCCTCTTTCTATACAAACCAATGATTGAATACCTCCAACGCGGTTAATTTTCAGACTACCAGGATATTATTTTTAAAACCCAGTTAAAAACATGACAACAGGCCCAAAATAGAGTCACCTAGGCTAAGCCCCACAACCAAACCAAGACTTACAGTTTCTGCTCCCTGAGAAATGCAGTCTTACACCAGTTAGTCAAGAGTGGCCAGGTCACCTAGCGAGGTCACCTGCCCGATTGGCCCCTGCCCTCCCGCAGGGGAAACTGACCTAGCAGCAATCAACCCGCTTTTTCCAGTGTACGGTCCTTGTCCTGCCCCCATCTGATTGGGATGCCACCTGATTCACAATCACTGAATGAGAGCCAAAAAGCCCTTTAATACATACTCGGTTAAATTTTGTTTAACACTCCCAAAATTTTTCTGCTGTCACTATTTGGTAGGCTCAGAAGAAGGTGCCTCATTGTCAGAAGCAAAGTTAGAAAGAGAAGCAAAGGGTCTTTCAGAACGTTTGAAGGCGTAGCCGCTCACACTGCCACATCCCAGCCGGGTGGCTTCGTGGGAAAAGATGGTACCCACTTCCAGTTCGGGTGAGTTACTTATGTCACGTTTTTAAATTTTATTGAATTTCCATCCTGCTTCCCTAACCACTCAACATCCCAAGGGGGGAATGAAAGAAAGACGGACCCAAGAAACGTACATCCGGCAACGCTTCTCCAGAAATGCTGTCATGAGTGATGCTTCGTCTTAAGGGAGGAGTTGGAACAGGATTTCCTCCTCGGCTGTTCTTTGAAATAACCAGGGAGAAAGAAGACAGACCCTGGGAGAGAACTGCATAAAACGCAAAGCTGAACCACACCAGAAAAACCCAGGCAGTATTTGTCCAGTGTTGAACTGATCTCAAAGAAGGAGAAATCCAGATTCGCAAAGACTCGCATGTATGTGTTTTATTATGTACAAAACCAGCATACACTAATTATTGTAACAGCAAATGAGCATGCCGAATGTTTTCGGGCCATTCTGAACCGTGCTCTGTACACGTACGTGAATAAGTAACGAATACTGCTTCTCTGTTACCTTGAAATACAGTGCTGCAAGAGCTTTATCATTTTGTGTAACGACTCAAGTAAATGAACACAAAGGAAGAGGAAATAGGCCATGTTTACAACAAGTAAGATAGAAAATCTTAGCTTTCTGGAAATTAACAGGGCTAAGGGCCACTACAAACCATCTTCCTTCCAGGCATTGGCTGTCACAAGGCCAAGGAAAGCTTCTCCCCCATCTTTTGGTGGCTCCAGGCCATCGGTCCCACCCCATTCAGGTTAGTTACAAAACTTCGGTCAGTTTAGTCAATGAAAGTTTTGAGAAATAGTCTAAACCTAAACAATTGTAGATAATATTGATGTATTTTCGTAGTTCGTTTTTGTACATTTTTAAACTTTTCCCACCCACCAATTCTAAGTCTGAAGTAGTTTCTTCTAACATTCTCTAAGCTTTTTTTTTTCTTTTTTTTTTTTTACTTTGGGTTGTTCGAATTGGTTTAACTGCAACGTGTATATAAACGGCTCCCCAGAATTGAGAGGCACTTCTTAGAAACACAATGACTCTTGGCACTTGATCGGCAGGACACTCAGTGGCTTAGCCTTGATGAACCGAATGAGTTCGTGACTCAGCCTTGCAATGTCATCTACTGGAAAATGGCAAGATTTGTATCTACGGCATTTAGTGCACTAAGATGTGTTACATACATTATCAGAAGTCATGAAATGGAAATTGTGCTTATCTTCTGCAATGAACCTACGCTATTCGTTAGAAGCTCTGATCCTATCGCAATAATACTGGTTAAAACAAACCATCGACCTGAGGCAAAAAAAGGAAGCAAGTAAAGTCGCTTTTCCAGGCTTTTAAAATCCCAATCATGTGACATTATGACTATCCCTCAAATTAGGCAACCGGCTTCGATTCACAGAGCAAGGAACAAACATTACCCCTGAGGCTTCACTATGTTTCTAACATGCTGTCTCAGACCCACCAGGATGAGATCCATGCCAGCCTTGCTCTGCCGGGCCTCGGGGATGCCCGCACGGCGGCATCGCTGGGGGCGGCAGCGCCTCGGCGTGACCCTTCTGTGTGACTGTCAGGACACACGTGCGTGTAAGGTGCTTACCGAGATCTGTGGCCCTGAACCGTCTAACGAGCTGCATCGAAGCCTGGCAGAGAGAGAATCATGAGTGAGGTGCCAGTCCTGGGTAAAGGAATAACCCACCAGCGCTCACCAGGCGCAGGGCCGGGGCGGGGGACACACGGGGGCGCTCGGGACGCTCAGGAAGGAAAAGTAAGAGTGACACTATGTTTTCAAAACATAATGCAGACACTCAATACAAAAGGTACGGCGTGATTAGCACTGTGGAGGCGGTGCCCAGCAGAGCCACACCTCCGCCCGAAGGAGACGGGGTAAGGCCTCCCTGTGAGAGCATGCGCTCTCCAGTGGGCGAGAGGCGGAGCATGTGAGCGCGAGTCTGTAAAATCTGGAAATACAGTCTCGGAAGAAAGAGACCATCATCAAACACTTTACATGTTGTTTAATATGGTTAAAATCAGATTTTAAAATGGGATCCTAATATTTATAAAACTTTGGCCGTAACTTTAATTAGAAAGGTATCCTTAGGCTGTTAACCCAGCGAGTGCCTTGGATGACCTCGGCTGCTGAGTGAAAAGTCTGCAAGCTATTACACATTTTCAAATGAAAAGTGCCAAGTTTTTCATTTGTCCCAAAATAGAAATGTGTATGTAAAAAAAAAAAAAAAAAGTTTAAAGGGATAAAATTAGCCAGCCGTTAAAACTTACTATATAGCAAGAAGTGGTCAAACGAAGGTTTTGGAGATATTCGGTGACATCCAGAGCAACCTCAGGGCACAAGCACAGGAGGACTTAGGTGTCACTTAAGGGCAGGGGAATGGGAAGCGTTTCTGGAACCAGGAGCCCAGGGGGCAGGGCCGGATGCAGAGGAGACATCCTGCAGAGAACCTGCCTGCTGAGCTGTGTCCTCTCCCCGCTGCCCGGTCAGACGCACATGCCTGCTCTTGCCCACTGAACCATCATTTCGACTCCACACAGCAGGATCCAGGTCCCACACCAGGGACATCGTGACGGGTATACTCGGTGGCTCCCCAGTCTGTGCCTTATAGACCCCTCACCTAGAAACTCTAAAAGGCGCTTTATCACCAGCTCTAAATGTAAGATGCTTTTTAAGAAAACTCATGTCAGAGGAACTGTGTGAAAGTTCTAGATTCTGTGGTCTCTAAAGAGGAAGCAGCTTCTGATAAATGACTTGGCTCAATCGAGTGCCCCTGCCTTGAAGACCAGCACAGGCTTCCCCGAGGGGCGCGCGCCGCAGCCTCCCGGCTGAGCCGTTCACGGCACAGACGCCCAGGGCCCCGACTGCAGCCGACGTTGGGGCTCATCCCGCCGTCTGCAGCAGCGCACACTGTTCTGTCCAGTTGTGAACGGTGAACGTGGGGACAAGCCTGGTCCCCACGGCCCGCGTCGCAGCTTGGGCGACTCCTCCCTGGGCGTTGTCATTTCCTGCCCTTATACGGCAGGGACGTGGTTGTTATCCAAAGGCCTGACCTCTGCTCAAGCCTGTCCATACGGGGAAAGGCTTGCTGTAAGACGCCTTGTTCTGAACACCCGCACGGGGGAGGGGCAGACCGAAGACCCGACCAACTGCTCGGATGGCAGTCGTCACACGGTCCCTTAAAATTCCCGGGGCGGTCACTTTCGAAGGACCTCTGATATCTAGGCATCTGCAGGTCACCGCGATCCGTCATTTCGGATGTCATTTGAATTTACGTGCGCTCTGCTTGCCTCCGTTTGTTCTGAGTTTTTTCTCGCTGGAGAGGGGGGAGTGGCCACAGTTACTCGCATTTCCCTTTTTCTTAAGATTTGCGTGTGCTTGGGTTTTGGGGGCCTTGCGGGAGTCCACGGCGTCCAGAATCATCGCCGAGTGCTTGAGGGCGCGGATGTTCCCGCTGCTCTCGATCTGGGGGCCGGCGTCGGCGTCACTCGGGTCCCCGCGCGGCCGGCCACCCCCGCTGGCGGCTTTCTTTTTCTTATCCTCTGCCCTGGGGTCCAGGGTTTGCTTCTGAGAGCTCAGCACGTGCAGGGGCCCGGGCGGCGTCTGGAAGGCGGGCCCGGGCGCGCGGCCGTCCTCGCGGGGACAGCCTCTCTTCCGAGCAGGGCCCGGCTTGGGTGCGGCGCCCTGGGGGGCCCGGGACGCCGCCCCAGCCACGGGCTGGCCCCTCCCGGGGCTCTTGGCGGCCGCCGCGGGCGCCTTGGCCTTGGCCGCCTTGGCCGCCTTGGCGCGCTCGCCCTGCACGGTGCGCATCTGCAGCCACTCGAGCTGAACCAGCCTGTCCACGAAGCGCCCCAGCGGCCCGCCCGCGCGCGGCACGGCCGCCGGCCGCTGCTCCGCGTGCAGCAGCAGCGCCATGTCGCGCAGGTCCCAGGAGCTGAACGGCGCGGGGAGGAAGTCGGGGTAGGACGCCTCGGGCCGCGCGTGGCCCCGGCCCGGCGGCGCGTCGAAGTGAACCGGGTCGATTTCTTCCGCTCGGAGCCGGAGGTCCGGAGGGCTGAGCGGGGAAGGCGACATGGGGACGCGTTCGGAGTCAGAGAGGTCGCTGGCGCTGTCCTCGTCGGCGTCCTCTTTAATAATCCTCAGGGACTGAAAGGCGAGGAACAGCTCGTTCCCCGAGGCCCCCTGACACGCGGGACCCAGGGGACTCCTCTCGGCCGGTCCTTCCGGGGCCATGCGTCCTTCACGCTCGCCCCCCGCCGCCTGGGGCACACCTGCGGGGCTGCCTGTCGGCTGGGAAGAAACGTGCCGTTCTTGGGGTTTGCTCTGTCTTTTTCCCGAAGAATTCTTCAAACGTTGCGCTTTATTCCAAGACGGACCCGCAATCATGCCGCTGTGAGAAATAAAACTGCGAGTCTTAGTACCAACGACAAAAAACGGGTCCGTTTGCGATTAAACAAAAGGACAAAAACAACCGGGCACGTTTCATCTACTCCTAGGCCTTAGATATCTAAGGCCTCCAAACTCCTCACAGCGCAAGCGGATCTAAGGACAGCTTCCAGAACCATCTTCCGCGCAATGCTCTAAGAAACATTTTGTAATGCATGGATTCTACTTTATATCAAATATCAGCACTTAATAAAAACATCGACTTTTCTTAAAGTGCCTACGCTATCACATTAGGCCTACTGTGTGTACTTTGATAACCGTTAGTTGGGAAAGAAACGGCCAGAGAACCCTCCATCTGCTCTGCTGCCCAGAGCCGTGTTGGACGGCACCGGGGAGTAAAACCTGGTGCTTTCTTTGGGATGCCTGTTTTAAATCAGATGTAAACAAGATGTAAAATGCAAGTTTTATGGAACTTAATCACTAACTCGTGGTGTGAACCAACTAACATCTCAATATGAAAAGGTGTAGTGTGTACAACCTCTGCCTTAAACCAGAAGCTCGTTAAAGTGTGTTCAGATAGGAAACACTCTCAGGACGCTGTGTTCCAAAGGAGAGACCCATACGGGGTCTTATGACAGTGGGAGAGAAGAAACGGTTCATCTCGAGAGTGGCAGGTAACCAGAAATACCAAAAACCATGCGCATCTAGCACCTGATTTATTCTGAGGCAGGATCTCATACCTGAGTTGAAGATATTTTCTTTTTGGTTTATTTGTCAAGGACACAGCATGTTACTAAGATTATAATACTTCTCAGTAATGTAAATCAGATGGGGTAGAAGAAATGGGTGGTAAACACGCTTTTTAGAAACCTCCGAGGTTCATTGGTCCGGAGGTTTCTGCCACACTAAGCAATTACTTGAAAATTTGTTACCTCTTAATTCATAAATATGGAGGATATTAAATCATTGCCAATAGCATAACGTGATCAATAAATATCTAATAAATGAAGAAATGGATGAAGAAATTGTCTTTATTTAGAATGTATAACTTTTGTTCACTTCTAGTGTGCATCCATAGAAATTATTATCAGTATCCTTTTTATATAAAAGGAAACTAATAAAAAGGTGAGTAAGGAGCTGACCCAAAATTATAGATTCTGCTAATAGTGTCAGAATTATGACCTCTGGAACTTTTACCAACTAGAAATGTTTAAAACCACTTGCCCACTCATTTCTGCTAGATAAAAAAAATAGTACGAATTTGTTATTCACAGATATTATATTTTTCCAACCACACAGATTCACTGTGGAAGACTGAGAAAACATAATTTTACAAGACAAAGAAATTATATGAAAACTACCTGCTTTTATGATGAGATTCATTCACCCTATTCCCCTTCTTGAAAAACTCACATGGCTGATCATCATCTATGGTATGATGGACTGTCTAAAAAACAGACATGCAGTAATAAATACCGTGAACACACACGAGAAACAAACTAACGAAACAGCACATGCAACTAAGATTCCCCGTCCAAGTTCACATCACCTTTTCTGTAGTGCTTGAAATATTCTTGCTCAATCTGTCGGGGGATGATGACAGCTGGGGAAGTGGCTTCTTTATTCCTCTTATATTTGGAAAGGACTTCTCACCACCGGAACTAGAAGCAACAGGCCTGTCAGTAAGTATTTTTTTTTTGATTCGCTTTTTAAGTATAGCTGACATACAATATTATATTAGCTTCAGGTGTACGACATAGCGATTGGACTTTCATGAACCTTCCGAAGCGATCACCGTGATAAGTCTAGCAGCCATCTGTCACCTCACACGGTCATTACAGTATTGTTGACCGAATTCCCTATGCTGCACTTTACATCCCTGTGACTAATTTTATAACTGGCAACTTGTACTTCTTAATCTCTTTCACCTCTTTTACCCATTCCCCCACCTCCCTCCCATCTGGCAACCATCGGTTTGTTTTCTGTATCTATGAGTTTGTTTCTAAAAATACGGATTGCTCCGCACATTTGCAGATTTGCCTGTGATTCGTGCCCAGGACCATGCTAATCTTCTCTGTATGGGTCCAATTTCAGTGTATGTGGTGCCAGCACCAGCACTGTCAGTGAGCATTGACTGCTACATCCAGCCGTGGGCTGGTTTCCCCTTGTTTGTTTTTAAATATTCGCATAGTATTAAAATATTGGTAGGATGGGAGATACTGCCTTATGTTTACTTAAAAAAAATTTTTTTGCTTGCTTGTTTTTCATAGTGGATATTAGATGCAAGATACACTAGAATGCACGCTCCAAATGGATTCATATGCCCCTCCCCTCGCAATCTCCTTGGAAACAACACGGTGAAGAAATGTGTGAGGCTAATTAAGGTCAGGTGCTCCATTAGGCAAGCTTTCAATTCTCCTGACTTCGTTAGCACATCAATCCACTCAAAGATTCTCCGGGTATTAACACATATGTCATCTCCTCTCTTTGTGACATTGTGTTGACTCTGCTGCTACGCCCTCTTGCCCTGAGTGGCCCACTGAAAGTGCCAGATTCCAGAGTGAGCGCTTCTTTCTTGGTGATAACCCCTCCCTCTACAAAATGAGAGGGGAGGGATTACGGATTCTTATTTTCTTCCTGAAGCATAGCCGTATTACTTTTCACAGTAAGCATGCATGCCTTTCTGGTCGGTTTACATGTGACGGTAATAAGAATCCCATATGGGCTCTCACAGTTAATGAATCACACCACAATCCGCCGGCTTGACTCATTTTAGATACAGAGAATGTTCTTTACCAAGCCTCTTTCATTCGTTTGTTTTTCTTTCTGCTCTGTCCGTCTGGACAGTAAAAAGGAACCCTCTAGAATGCTTGGCCCCCAACTGCCCCCTAGAAAGTGAAGTTCCCTCTTTTCACTTCATTTCACCGTAGGCTCTGGCATTTCCTGAGCACAGCTACTGAGTGAAATGAGGCAAGCAGCCAGCAGGGCCCTGAGGATGCAGAAAACAAGCGCGCGTTCCCTGATGGTCCAGGCGTGCACCGCGGCAGGGCTGAAAGTCTGAGATTCGAGCTACAAAAATGCTTCCCAAGCGCCAGAGGCGGATTGAGGGCAGCTGCATATGCATAATTCATCACTGGGTATCAACTCGCGTTCCCACATCTCCCTCTCTGGCGTGGCGCCGAGGGACTGACAGATGCAGCACCGCCGCTCCCCAACCCCCGGGAATTGGCTGGCGGTCCCGGGCCGCAAAGCACTGTGGGAAATGTGGACCAGCCGCTTCTCCTCCAGACGCAGCGCAGCTCCCCGGGTCCGGCCGAGGGTCCAAGTTGCAATGCATAGGTCCAGAGAGCCGGCCAACCTAGAGGCTTAAAATGAGCCTGGGGATCAACTGTTGCAAAGGCCAGTTTTTGCCCCCGCCACCTCCCCAGCTGCCCGCCGTAGCCCAGAAATCCAAGGACCGGCAGCATGCATTTTCCCGGTCCTCCATTTGTGCAGACGCAGATCTACGATCGATAGGCGCAGGGGCCTGGCAGACGCAGACAGAAATTGATCAGACCTGGTTCGCGATCGCGGAGGACACGTGACGAGGCCGCCGGCCTTCCTGACCCGCGCCGGGGCTGGGAGGCCGGACTGCGGCGCGCTGCGGCCGGGGCGCGGGAGGGGAGCTCCGGGGCTGCGCTCCGGCCGGCGGGAGCCCTCGCGCGGGCCGCGTCACGAGGGGCGGGGCGGAGGCTCGCCGGGAAGTTGCACCGACAAGTTGCAGCCATGTAAGTAACGCGGCGCCCCGGGGAGGTGGGAGGGGCCGCTCCGCGAACGCAGCCTGCCCCGCAAGAAGCTCCGAGGAAGCAAAAGGAGGCGGCGCCGTGCGTCCCCGGGTGGGCCCGGGAAGCTTGCCCTGGAGGCAGCGCTCATCTCTCGGGAAACCAGCTCTTCTTTCGCTGCAGGAAGCGGAAGACCCGGGTGAGGACTCCAGGGGAGAGGTGACCGACGAGCGGAGGGCGCAGCGGGTCCCCAGGGTTCCCCGCAGGCCGCAGTTGCAGCGGACACCCGGGGCTTCCGATCGCCGCCGGGGACGCCGGGGTAGCAGACGCGGGGTCGCAGGGCTGCCGCTAGGTCCCGCCGTCCCCATCGCCCGACGGCCGGCTGTGCCATGTCCGGCGTCTCGGGCTCCGCGACCCTGCACCCCGCCCCAGGGTCCCGGAAGCCGGCCCCACGGAGCCTCAGTTGCCTCTCGGACCTGGACCGCGGCTCGGCCCCGGAGCCTCGGCCCTACCGGCCCCCCAGGAGCCCGGGCCGCGCGCCGCCGCCGCCGCCCGCGCCGGCAGGCTGCGACCCCCACCTGAGGCCCATCATCCTGCGGCGCGCGCGCTCGCTGCCCAGCTCGCCCGAGCGACGCCAGGAGGCCGCCGGGGCGCCGGGCGCCGCGTGCCGGCCGGGTTGCCGCCGGCAGCACCGCGTGCGCTTCGCCGACGCGCTGGGCCTGGAGCTGGCGCAGGTCAAAGTGTTCAACGCGGGCGACGACCCGTCGGTGCCCCTGCACGTGCTGTCGCGCCTGGCCATCAACTCGGACCTCTGCTGCAGCAGCCCGGACCTGGAATTCACCCTGCAGTGCCTGGTGCCCGACTTCCCGCCGCCCATCCAGGCCGCCGACTTCGGCGAGCGCCTGGGGCGGCAGCTCGTGTGCCTGGAGCGCGTCACCTGCTCCGACCTGGGCGTCAGCGGCACGGTGCGCGTGCGCAACGTGGCCTTCGAGAAGCAGGTGGCTGTGCGCTACACTCTCTCCGAGTGGCGCAGCGCCCACGAGGCAGTGGCGAGGTGGCGGGGACCGGCAGGTTCCGGGGGCTCCGAAGACGTCTTCGCCTTTGGCTTCCCGGTGCCGCCCTTCCTGCTGGCACTCGGCTCCCGCGTGCACTTCGCGCTGCGCTACCGGGTGGCCGGCTCCGAGTACTGGGACAACAACGGCGGCCGCGACTACAGCCTCACGTGCCGCAAGCACGCGCTGCACATGCCCCGCGGAGAGTGCGAGGGGAGCTGGATCCACTTCATCTGAGCCGCAGGCCCAGGGACCTGGCGCCCGTGCACCGAGCCGCGCCCGCCGTCGCTTCCTTGCAGGGCTCTCGCAGCATAGGTAGCTGCTCTTCCCCGCACCGCACCCCCAAACCTAAGTGGTCTGATCTCATGTCCCACGGCAAGGTCCCCTGGCAGAGGCCATCCGGACATATACTTGAATGCGTGTGTCACTTGGTGAAAAAGTAGCCTCAGGTGGCCAGAAGGCTGAGTGTGTCACGTGCTGGGGGAGGGTGCCGGGTGGGTAGACGCACGGAGGGCGGGGCCCTCTGGACCGAGCCCAGGCGGGGTCTTTCGCGGGGAAGACCTGCGTTCTCTTGCTAAGAAAGCGAGTGACTTCTGCATGTGTCTTGATTGGGTCTCTGTAAACATAGGTGTAATTTATTATCATTGTGATGCTGGGATCGTTTACCCTTAGCGAATGCCTTCTCAGGAACATTCTGGATCTAATACGCTAAAAATACAAATTCAGTGTTGTGTATTTGTGCCCACTGTGAACAGGATATACGATGTGACCCCCTGGCGCTCCCTTGAGGCATTCTCGAGGAAAACCTGAGACCACGTCTGCTTGCCAGCCTCTGGGCTTCTCACGGGAAACTATTAATAGGCAAGAAATTTATGCCTCTTCAGTCATCACACAGCCATCCCGGGAGTTCAGGCTGCCCTGGTTAGGCCCTGTGTCTCCTACGTCACAGCTGAGAAAGAGGGACAGCTTTAAGCTTTTAAAACAGCAAAACAGCCCTCTGCAGTTTCTCTTCCCACTTCACACACTTCACTCGGACACGTTTGGTCATTATGTATATCTATCTGCATGTTATCACGACGTTGTTTAGGTTCGAAACTGCCTAAACATTTTAAGAAATCCTGCCTTAAGTTATTTCAATTTTCAGGCAACTCTATAGAATTTCAGGCGACAATGACCTTTTCAATTACCTTTTTGGTCATTGAGATGACTCTGTCTTCTTAAGCATCAGAAAATGCCAGCGTTTTTTTTTTTCAGTCATAGCCAGAGCACTGGAGGAAAAATAATTCACAAATATTTATGCTTTTTAATTGTTCTAAATTGTACTTCTGGACGCCTGGTTTTATTAGTTACCTGCCAGTGACCTGTGCCTTCAGATAGGCTTTCTAACATTGTCTGGCCCTGCTTTTCCGCTGTAGAATGTTAAATGCTTTTCTTTTTATTTACTCTCCACCCAAGAAGTCCAGGCCCTCGTCCCTTGCAGAGTGCCACAATGACTTAAAACTCCCAGTGAGGGGCTGGTGATTTCTTTTGGTGCCCAGTGGTAGTCACTCTGACAGCGGGTGTCAGTGGTGAGGTGTGGAAACCCAGCTGAGGTGGATGAGGCCTCCAGTATGCGAAATTTAATTATGATACAGTTGAAACAAGTTGTGGTTAATTTTGTGACAGCTGTCACCAGTGAATTCACTCTAAATTTTTGAATACTTGTTGACGTGTCAAATCAACACATAAAAGATGAATTTTTGCCTTTTAACTCATTGGTTTTTTCCAATGGCAACTTTTATGTTTCTAAAATTCCAAGAAGAGGGAGGGAGGCTTTCTGATCTAGAGGGAGTACCTTCTAATGACACTGAATTTTGATTTAAAATATTGTGATTAAATTGAACAACTTTTGGTGATTAGCGCTGCATAGGACATTGACATGCCAGGGGGAGAGACGCCTGGTTGCATTTCCTGTTGTTTAACTGTCCAATTAGGTCGGCAAGGCTGTGAGGGCCTTGGCTGCTATGCCCTTGGCCCTGGGCCAGAGTGCAAGACAATTGTCTAGAGTTCTCATATTTAAGGGTCAGAATGGCCAAAGGTGGTGGTGTGTAAAGGTTCTATCATGGAATATAAACCAAATGTTACGTCTTTGATGTTAAGAGAACCTCAACGTGCCTTTTAAGAAATACCAACATTTTTTAAATTTAAAAACTTAAATATACTTGCCTGGTTGATAAAGTTCAGCTTAAGGAGAACTTTCAGACCCTAAAACATGAATATATTGTTTAGATGTTAAAAATCTGTGGATTGTGCAATTGTTGGGTTGTCGCCTCACACATATTTTAATGTCTGTCATTTAAGATGATGTCACCCATCTAAATATTAAAGTATATGTGCACAAGCTGTTAGCTGGAATGTGTTTTTCTTGTGATCTAATAGAAACACGGTTTTAGAAACTTCATGATTGTTTAAATCATTTCACATGTCTTCCAAAAAAGGTCAAATTTAGTGCCTTGCCAAAAAAAAAAAAAATCGTATGCTGATAACTCAGCTTCAGTAGTACGGTTGTCTATGTCTTTGAATAACTGAAATGCAATCTCTTAGCCAGGTCACACATGAAGAAAGCTCTAGAGGAATATAAGGGATGAGCTAGTTATTGTACTCTCACACTGCTTGTTGAGTCCCGTGTGTGTATCTGCCTCCCTTGGATTGTGACCCTCCCCCCAGTACAAAGCCTTGCACACGCAAGAAGGAAACTAACTTTATTGCTAGGTGCTATAGTTGATATCATTTAATTCTGAAAAATTACACTACCTAGTAGATAATATTCCCATTTCCTCTGCTGAAGAGAGAGAAGCTCACAGAGGTCCAAGTAATTCACCTAAAGTCCCACAGATGTTAAACATCAAAGTTGGCATTCAAACCAACACCAGAATCCACGTGTTCTGCCAGGTGATGTTCCCAATAAGTGCTTGTTTAATTGAAAGCCCAATTTTGATGATGCAATTTTCTATAGCACTATAATCTAAAAACCTATTTAAAAACAAACAAGATTAAAGTGATAGGACTTCTTCCTTCTTTATGGTTGTTAACTGTTTACAATGTCCATGTTTTTTGAACACATGAAACAATAAAAAGGGCTCATTTTTCTCTACTAAAATGTGGCAAGAAACCACTACTTTTAATTTTTGGAGTACGTGTCTGCTGTATCCATTTCTGAATTGCTTGTATATTTTACACTGTAGGCATCATTGCTTTTATCATTTAAACTGATACTTTAAATGGAAACATTCTAAAAAGCCTGGAATATATTGTTGACGATTATGCTCAGTACCACACCTGGATGACCTCAGACTAATGGGACCCAGCGGTCTGGGGTTCTAGCTAATGAGGAAACCCAGGCCTGAGACCCACGGGCCGGGACAGCCGAGGGGTGTGGCAGCCAGGCGGGGCGAAGCCACCGAGACGTGACAGTCGGGCGCGGTCGGCAGGGAGGGAGCGTGACGTGGGCGTGTCGTGGCAGGGGGCGGGGCGGTCGGGCTCGGTGGTTGGAGGGGACATGCCCGGGCTTGGCTCTGCTGCCCTCTGCCGGCCCGCGGTGTGGGACTCTGTAAGGGAGGGGGACCCTCGCGTCCTCGCAGGTTCGGCAGGTGCCCCGGTCTCCGCCGTCCTGTCCAGCCCTCTCGGGCGGTTGTGGGGATCCCTGGGGTCTCCTGGGGCCTGCCGTCTCCCTCCGGCCCCTCTGGCTGGCAGGCCGGGGTGCTCGGGCGCGTCCGCACCACGGGAGCGGAGCGGAGAAGGGAGGGGGCGCTGGCGCCTCCGCGCGCGGCGCGTCCGCGGGGTGCGGCTTTCGCGGCGGGGCCGCTGCGGGGTCGGGGACGGGGACGGGGTCGGGGACGGGGACGCTGCAGCCCGCTCCCTCGAGGCCAGAAGCCAAGCCCGGCTCCGGCCCGGAGCGGCTCGCGCGCAGGCAACGGGCGCCGGCAACGGGCGCGAGGGGCGGGGCCTGGCCGGGCGGCGGCGCTGATTGGACGCGGCGCCGACCGCTCGCGGCGCCGATTGGACGGGCCGTTCCCGCCTCCCGTCGGCCGCCTGTAAATAGCGCGGCGCACGCTGAGGCGCGGAGACGCGACGGCGGGCGGCGGCAACGGTCTCGGCCCTCGCGGCTCCGCGCGGCGGGCTCCGACTCGGCGGTGAGCCCCGCGCCTCGGCGGCCTTCCCCGACGGCGGGGCGCGCGGGGGCGCGGGCGGGCTGCGGGCCGGCCGGCCCCGACGGTTGAGGCGCGCCCGCTGTGGAAACGGCCGGCGCGGGGACCCCGGGCGGGCGTCGGGAGGGCCGCGGGGCCTCGGGCCGCCCGCGCCGCGCTCGCCCTGGCCGGCGTCCGGGGCGGGGGCCACGGGGACGCGCGCGGGCCGGGAAGTGCGGGGTTCGGGGCGGCACCCGGGACGCGAGCCCTCCCCAGGACCGTGTCCGGCCTGGCCCGGTTCGCGCGGGTCGGAACGCGGGGCAGCCTGCGCCGCTGCGGCCCGCGCCGTTCCAGGGCGGGGCCCCGCGTTGGGTCGGGGGGACCCGCCCCGGGAGTCGGGGTGGGGGGAGCGCCCCGCAACAGTGCACCTGCCGCAGGTGCGCCTCGGCGCCGCGCGCTCGGGCGGCGGCGGGAGAGCTAAGTGCCCGCACCTGCTGCGGCGCCGCGTCCCGCTCTGTCCTGGGTGTCCGCCGTACCCGGGGGTCTGTGTGCTGGGCTGCGGGGCGGGCGGTGCTGTTGGAAATGTTATTAAAGAACTTCGTTAGCATTTTAGTCACGATGAGCGGAGACAGAGTCCCCCCCCCTTTGGTTGGTCTCTTTCACTTTTGAGAAGGTCGCATGTCTATAAGATGGTAGAGAGGACGTCGCATTGATCTATTGTTGCTTGCATGCGATCAGCATTAGGGAAAAAATAGGTGCCTCCCCTATCCGTCTTGGGGTCTTTTTGTTTGTTTTTTTTTAACTGTAATCTCTTTTCTGCCTGTGAATACAGTCATCTGGTCACTGGGCCTCTATTTTGCCTGTAAGTAGACCAGGGCTCAAAGCCTGCTTGGTTGACCAAAAACAAACAAAAAAAAACCTGTAAAAATTATTCTAGGCTGGTTTCCTGTGTCTTTCTGTTATTCCTTGTTCTGTTACATAGTATTTCACGAAGCTATTCTAAACTTTACTCATAATGGTGGGAAGATAAATGTATCACTTTTGTTTCTTTCTAGAATTAGCCTTCACTTTCAGTTGCTAATCATCGATTTGTTTAATGGGCAGCACTAAATTTTCGGCTCTATTGGATTCAGCCTCGGGAGGGAGGAGCCACTGGATGGTTTCCTTTTAAAAAAATCTGCGTAGATACTGAGTAATTTTCCTTTCCTCGACTGACTTTTTGCACAAAAGTAGACTAGAAATGAATCGGACTTTTTGGCTTTATGTGCCTGTTGGCCATAAGTAATTTTTCTGTTCCATAATTTTTTTCTCAGTACTTCGAAAATTACATTTAAATTCAATTGTTCCAGCCATGAGGGCCTGCCCCAACAGTAGCTGGCCGAAGAAAAAGGTACAAACGGAGGCCCCCACCATATATTTCAAGTATTTAAACTTTTCAATCAAGTTTTCAAATTGTGAAATAAAATGTTCTAGTTTTCAATTTTACCAAAATACCATCATTGCAACAAAATAGAAAAACGTGTAAAGCTAGTTTTATAACTGAGTGTTGGGAAAATATCAAAGATAACTGCATAAACATAATTATTCAAAATATACCAATTTGCGTGTATTTTCATCAAAACACGAAAACAACAAAATATTCTTTAAAACTTTCTGAAATAGTAATTCTTAAAAATAAGGTAAACAAATTATTAATGAATATTAATCTGAAAATTGTTTTAATAAATTATTTTTGAATAGGTAAATCTTAATATTTTTATAAAAATAAACTTAGTCACTATTCTAGTGTTTGCTTGCCATCTAACTGCCATTATAAAAAGTTCACATCATGTTCATGCAGTTATGTCTAGATTTACGTATATACAAATTAAAGAATACTGTGAATTCTTAGAGCTACTAAAGTTTCCTTAGTCACTGTGCAACTGTTGCAAACACTGTCCAGAGCTACAAGTTGGAATAAAAAGAGAAGCAAGACAATGGACATTTGGCTTTATTAAGAAGCAGCTCTTCATTAATCTAGGATCAACTGTAAACTCCATCAGAGGAAGGATTTGATAATTAATGTCTTTTCTCTGACCTGAGCACTTAGGTTGCTCAAATTCTACTTAAACTCTGAAGTAAAATGAAATGCAAGGATCAGCACTGCCTACAACCTTCTCTGCATTGTTTGGGCCTCTCCTCTCCACCCCAGAATCCTTTAAACTTGTTATTAGGGAAGATTTCTAACATACACAAAATAAACAACAGCGTAATTAACCGTAGTCCCCTTTTTTCACAGGCATGGGCGAGGGAGGTGTTTTTTGGGGCCTGAAGAGTGGGAGTTAGCGTGGAGCCGTTTGTGGTTATAGGACTTGCTGGGCCAGTACTGAGTACTGGCTTCTGAGTGAAGAGAGATTCCTGTGTGCTTCGTAAGAGAAATGTGTGTGTGAGTAAGAAGACAATGATGTACAAAAACATGATATCTGTCACTTTTCATGCTTTGTGATTTTTCTGTCTTAAATCTCCACGTAGTGCAAAGACCGAGAACTATCCTATATTTCCTTGTGATAGTTTTTAGACATTTACATTTTACGTTAAGTGGTTAATTCACCTAGAGCTTATTTTTGTGAGTGGCAGGAGATAGAAGACCAATTTTATTTTTCTATATAGTGAATTAATTTCTTCATACAATTTGACAAGTTGTCCTTTCTCCATCTGATTTGCAAAACCACCTTACTCATGTGAACTTCCAGTATATGCTTGGGTGTTAGGATTTGGATTCTGTTTTGTTTTATTGATCCATTTGTCTATTTCCTGTTAATATTGTCTTTTAGTAATTGTGACGTTGTGATATGTTTTAATATAAATAGGATGATTCTTTTTATTTTGGAATAGCATTTTTGCTACCTATGGAATTCTAGTTTTTCAGTTTTTCTTTCAGCACTTTGTAATTTCTTATAGCATCTTTGTCTGGCTTTGGTATTGGGGCAATACTGGTTCTTAAAATGAATTTAGAAATGTTTCTTCTTTTTCTGTTTTTGTGCGTGTGTGTGTGTGTGTGTGTGTGTGTGTGTTTTGTTTTTTGAAGAGTTTGAGAAGGACTGGTGGTCTTTAAATGTTTGGTAGAATTTATCAATGAAGCCATCTAGTCCTGGACTTTTCTTTGTTGAGAGTTTTCTTTATTACTGATTCAATCTCTTTACTAGGAATTGATCTATTCAGATTTTCTGAGTTAGTCTTGATACTTTGGATGTTTCTTATAGCTGCCATTTCTTCCAGGTGATCCAATTTATTGGCCTATAATTGTTCATGTAGTCTCTTCTGGTCCTAGGTATTTCTGTGATGTAAGTTGTAATGTTTCCTCTTTCATTTGTAAATTTATTTCAGTCCTTCCCCTCCCCCCCTTGGTGACTAAATGTTTATTTTTTTGTTTTATCTTCTCAAAAACTCAGCTCTTAGTTTCATGGACCTTTTGTCTTTTTAGTTTGTATGTGATTTATTTCTACTCTGATCTTTGTTATTTCCTTCCTTCTGCTAACATTGGGCTTAGTTCTTTTTCTCATTTTTCTAGTTCCTCGAGGTGTAAAGTCAGGTTGTTTGAGATCTTTTTTCTGAATATATGTAACAGGAATCTCAGATGAAGGAGATCCAGGTTATCGTCTTTCACTAGTTTTGTGACATTCTAGCAGGGCTCTTGATGTTTAAGTAATTTATAAAAAGAGAAAGCGCGAATAAATGATTTTCAGGCTTTTTCTAAAAACTTCTTTGGCCAGATTCAAATGAGTAATTTCTTAAACAGTGAGGAACTCAAAGAAATAGTATGTATTGCCTTTGTTATAAACAGCAATGCTTATTTGAGTGTGTTAAGATTTTTAAACTGTAAATATATAGAACAGATGCTGACAGTATGTGTTTTTGTTTTTTTACAGGTGTCTTGTCTGGTGATTTTAAAATTAAGTCAAAATGCCAATAAGACCAGATCTCCAGGTAAGTAGTCCTAGAACAAAAGCAAGTGTTTTATTTTAGTTCCTAAAATCACTTTGTTTGTTTACAGGTATTAAGTGCTATATTTTTAGGAAAGACAAAGCTTACTTGTTTTCATGAAATGGTTGAGAGTAGAATAAATTAAAATGTTATCCATTTGTTTTTTCCAATAGATTTGTTTTTAATGCCGTATTAAGAATAAAGTATTGTAGATGCTAATTATATATATGTATGTATATATATCTTTTAAAAGAATTGTTCACTGATTCATGTATAACTTCTGGTATTTTATAACAAGGTTTAAGCTCATAAGGTAGTTCCATTTAGGTAAAGAGTAAGTTTTAATACATTTAACTCGTATGCAATTCACCACCAAGTCTGGTGATCAGATTGTAGTATGAAATTTCCTTATTAATGATATTTACATTAAAACCAGGGATGGCAGATTTTATAGTTTACACAGTCACACCCTGCTTAAATGACGGGGGTGCTTTCCGTGAAATGCGCCGTTGGGCAGTTGTGTTGTGTGGACATCACGGTACGCTTACACTAGCCTGGGCGGTGCGGCCTGCTACACACCGATGCTGTGTGGCGTGGCCTGGCGCTCCGAGGCTTGTGTAGCGTGTTCCTGTACTGAGCACTGTGGGCACTTATAGCAGCGGCGTGTATGTATCTAAACATAGGAAAGGTAAGGACAAATATGGTATAAAAGATGAAAATGGTACAGCACTTACTACGAATGGAGCTTGCAGGAATTGTTGCTCTGGGCGAATGACTGAGTGGTGGTGACTGTGAAAGCCTGGGTCACCACTGTACTACTGTCGACTTTGTAAACACCGGACACTTAGGCCACATTGAATTCATAAACCAACACGAGAGTAAATCGAACACAAGAGGAAATGATGCAATTGAGATGCAGTACGCATGAAATAGGAGGCTACCGGCGACCTAAGACAGCCTACTGTCTTACAGCACGTCTGTCTTTTAAGTAGAAAGAGTGCGCTCTAAAATAACAGTAGAAAGTTTAGCAAAGTAAATGCGTGAACCAGTAACAGTCATTTGTTATTATCATTAGCTTCTGTGCCGTACATAATTGTATGTGCTATACCTTCATACGACCTGCAGCAGAGTAGTTTTGTCTACACAAGCTTCGCCACAAACACGTGAGTGCGGTGATAGGTTGCCGTGGCTATGATGTCACGAGGCAATAGGAAGTTTCCAGCTCCATTATAATCCTATGGAGCCACCATCCTATTTGAGGTCTGTCGTCGACCACAACATTGTTATGCAGCATGACCGTAAATGTGTAATATCATAAATATGTGTGTAATGCTTATCATATTGGTCGACATAATTTCTAAATAGTGCTTTTGCCTGTGTGCTTTTTTTTTTTACTATTTAAACCTCATTAAGAAGTTAATGAGAGAGAGAAGGTTTTATCCATGGTATTACATATTACTATAAAGTTTATTTTCTTTCATTAATTTTTTGAGTTCAACATAACAATGACTTTACAATTTAAGATAGGAAGTGGAAAATTAGTAAAGTATATTTTTCCTATGTAGACTCTTATCCAAAAAAGTTAATCTCTGTTACTCCAAATTTAATAGTGAATGTGTTTTTTTAAATGAGTTGATATTGTATAAGCTCTTCTGAGAATTTTGATGTGAAAACAATGATCAAATTGCTAGATTGCATAACGTGACTTAATTTTGACATTGATTCAATATGTGCCATTAACTATGTTTCTCTAGCAGTTGGAAAAATGCATCGATGATGCTTTAAGAAAAAATGATTTCAAACCTTTGAAAACACTTTTACAAATTGACATTTGTGACGATGTGAAGATTAAATGCAGCAAACAGTTCTTGCACAAGTTGGATGACCTTATATGCAGGGTAAATATTCCTGTTGAATGATCGTTAGAATCATCAGTTCGCTATCTCCTTTCCAGGAAGAAGCACTCTATTAGAAGAAATGAATAAAAAGGTTTTGGAAAGCTTGTTTATAATGATATAAATAAATGTTTATTTCACCACTTGCTTACTTTTTTGAAGAGTTCCAAATGACATATTGGCCTATTTTCTAAATAAAATATACAAAAAACTGTGCTTACAGAGTTACCTAAACCTGTTTGGGGTTTAAACAACGATCTATTTTTTAAAAAACCTGTCAGCATATTCTTCATGTTATAAGGACAATGCCTGGTGGTTGCAAAAATAAAAATGATCCAAAACCTTTGACTTGATTTATCATGTGTAAGGCAGTTTTATATGTAAAATTGTGATTATTGGCAGTCTCATCCAGTATCTGAGACTTGCTTTGACTCAAAGATTGAGTAAACAATTCTTGTATCCCTTAGATACTCAGGAGCTTTTTAGAATAGAAGGTAACTGATTCTTTGTATCAGTCTAAAGTTTCTTGGATTTATACAGCTCTGCATTTTCGTACTAAGTTTGTCGTTCAATGGCTCTAGGCAGGTTGCTTTTTTTAAACCACACTTCTGTCTTTTGTCCTTGGAGATTGTGATAATGGCTAACTTCCAGGATTTGTGAGGATTATAAAGCTCCTATTATAAAGCAAAATGCCAGTTTCACACTATTTTGTGTCAATAGATGTTTAAATGCATACTTCTCATTTCAGGAACTTAATACAAAGGATATTCAAACTGTTTCAACCATTTTGATTTCTTTTGGAAGATGTGGCAAAAATATCAGTATATTGGGGCAAGCCGGACTTCAAACTTTAATGAAACAAGGACTGGTCCAAAAGATAAGTATAGAATATGTAACATTCATGTGAGGGAAAGATGATTAAAGGTATGCTTTCCAATAAATGGTTCAAACTGTTGAAAAATAAGTATGGAGACTTTATATAAAACTTAGAGATAAAACAAATATTTTTATAACCTGTGGTATTTGTTGCAAAGATAAAGATCACAAGGAAACTATACACAGGCACCTCAAATCATGCGAATTTAAGGTCACAAGACCCCTAAGACCTTTCCTCGCTTTATTTTCTTTTTAGCTCAAATTAATCACAGTCTAACTTTATTTTTTTAATATTTACTGTACATCTGCCATGCTAGAATGTAGGATATTGATTTTTGTCTCTCTTGTTCACTGCTATCTACCCAGTGCCAAGAACAGAACTTGGGATGTAGTCTATACTCATATCTGAATTAAAAGTGAAATCAAAACTTTTCAAACAGCAACAATGCCCAAATCTAACTGGTGATAATTTATTCTTATCAATTATATGAATGTACCCAAATTAGGAATGTGAAGGAAAAAATTAAGGTCTTCTACCTGGAATTCGGGTTAACTTCAGCCATTCCCACCCAAACAATGGAAAATATAATGAGTTACCAAAACCCCCAAACAACGAAGATTTTAAAAGCATAAGCTTGTTTTGATATGATATTGGTATTTGAGTTCTAATGTTTCTTTATTCCTAGGTTTACTATTTATATAAAGGTATGTACATTCTCAAAGTTGAATTTAAAGTAACTAATATATATTTCTTTTTTTACATGGTTGTCTGGTTTGAAAAATCCAAGGAGATTATTCTGAGTCGAGGAAATTCAAAAGATGAAGGTGTTATAAACATGATAGAAGACTTATTTGATCTTTTGATGGTAAAAAATCACTTTGATGGTATAAAGCATGTGTTTAATTAAAAACAATTTGTGTTCTATATACCCTCTGCCTAAAAGTCACTAATAGATTGGTTTGTGATGCAGTTGGGTTAGTCTATTCAGATGGTATTAAACATTTATCCTGATTAAATAGTTAATACATAAATGTTAAATAATCATGTGGTGAATTTGGATGTAACCTGTTTTAATACTATCTGTAATAGTTTATAAGATAGTTATAAATTAAATATTATTCACTTTCTTTTCAGGTCATATATGACATCAATGATGAAGGTATAATAAAAATTTTATTTCTATGGAACAATTTGCAGTTAGAGTTTTGGTATAATTTTGCAATTCTCATACTATTGCCCTAATATTAGGAATTCATTATCTGATTCTGGGATCAATCAACAAACCTTTTCTGTAAAGGGTCAGATAGTAAATATTTTAGGCTTTGTGGTTCAAGAAAAAACGAGGATATTATGTAGGTATTCATACAACAAGGAAGAAACAAATTTCCACACGTTTTATTGATGCAATTCAAAATATAATAATTGAGTACAATATTTTTGTGATACAGGTAAACTAATAAGGAGAATAGCACTATTTCTTGAAGGGATGACATTTCACTTAAGGTTCAAAGTTAGTTTTTGCTATTGTTGAAACTGATTGCAAATGATCATTTGCTTATGCTTATCTGTAATGAGATTTAATGTATACTGCATTAGAAAATGTCATGCAGATAATGACAAATACTAATATTAATGAGCATGATTTTAATTGAGCATATTCATCACTTGGAAAGCGTTTATAGAATTTAGATTCTTAGTATTTGCATTTTAGAATGGCATTGCATTGCAGATTAACGACTTTCAGTCAAAGAGTAGATGGAAGCTCCTCGGTTGCGTAATTAAATGAATTCGCACATACGGAATTTCCCTCTGCACTTATATCAGTGTGGAAACTTGAAAAAATATATGTCCCCTATAAATTTGCATGGGAATGGATATCACTTTTGGTTTAACTTTTGACAGCCCAGGAAATATAGAAAGCACCTTGGCATTAATTGTGAACCAGATAACCTTAGTTTCATTGAAACGATTTTACTGACGTGTAAGTTCTCATATCCCATGATTTCACATTGTAATTTGGGGTAGAGCCAGAGCTATTTACCGAAATCATTCAATGATATGTGATGATGGCCAAGTTCATGAAAGTGCCTGAAATTCACCTGGACACCACTGGTTCAATTAAACATGATAGATTCAAATATTTGCACAGAGTACCTGCTGGTGAATAATACAGAAATGGTCGGTGGGGTGGATTTGGTTCATAGGCTGTAGTCTGCTAACCCTCGAGCTAATGGAACAAAATTTTCAATAGTACACTGAGAATGAGTTTTGTCTTTTTTCCCTTGTGGCTAGTCGGTGAGCAGTCAGTCCCAGTTTATCTGTGTTGCCTGAGGTTTCTGAGGCTGGTGAATTATTTATAAATAAAGGAATAGTCACTATTTGCTACCTTTAATGCCAGAACATTTTAAAAGATCATTGGCGGTGTCAGGTCTAAATTCCTACATTTTCAGGGGAGAATAGGCCTAAACTACCAGTGATACGGTGATCCAACAGGTTTTTTAAATTACACCTTTTTACCTAATTGATTTTTTTTTCTTTCAATGTAGTCACTTTGGAAGGTTGGATATTTTTGTTGTGGTATCACCATAAAATTATTTTTAAAATTTACATTATAAAATAGCATGTGGAAAATTCCTTTGAATATATTTAATATTGATAAAGACTTGTCTTTTGAGAATAGGATTAACATTTAGAAATAGCTCAAGATATTAAGATCTTCATGTTGTTGAGAGGTGATGACTATTATGATGTTTTTGAGGTATGACTATAATGAGGCCAGTTTTCTCAAAACCTCAAGATGGAAGTTTCTACTTTTATATTCATTTCATCCAAAAAAGTATTGCTGCCTTGTGTGCACAAAAGGAGAAGCTGAATTTGGATCTCTCTGCCAGAAGTAAGATCCGTCCCATCCGTTGAATGTATTTTTTTTCCCCAAAGCCACATAGCTAGTTAGTGGCAGAACCAGCCCTGAATCTCATGCTTCCTGACGCCCAGGCCAGTCAAGTGGGCCTTGTGAACTGAATTGGTACTTTCTTTCCATTAACTCATATAAGTCAAGTCTGTCGTTTAAAAGTATTTAAATTAACACTTATCAATAATTTAATACTTTCAGGTAAAAGGCAAGTAGTGGAAAGTTTCGTCCCTCGAATTTGTGCCCTAATTATTGACTCAAGGGTGAATATTTGTATTCATCAGGAGGTAAAGTCATTTGTTAGCTTTTCTTTTCAAACCTAAAAATGAGAATATGAAGAAAATTTGGTAGCAATTATCAAATTGAATATTTAGGGTTGGCATTAAATGATCATGTAGTATATTTTTGTTGTTAATTCATTGCCTAACATGCATTTACGTTAACCATATGTGTTTATGTAGGCCTATTGCTCATACACAAATATACCATCTAGATCTTAGCAATTCTTAAGTATTTAAATGCTAGAAATAACTCATAATAGTGTATAGATGTCTGTACATGTGTATAACCATAAGAACAAATATTAATGTAACATTTTTTTACTTTCCTAGTTCTTATAATAAAGTGATAACGTGTCATTGCAAAAATAGTAACTGCTTTAAGTATATAGAAATCATGGTATATTCTATTTTTGATATTCTAAGTTTTATGTTTTTGTGTTCACTATTTTATATTTACATTCTTTCCTGTATTCTCCATTCCCTGCATAAAATCTTATAATTAAGAAAAAAAAATAGACTTCTAAGTTTACCTGGAATGTTTTCCTAAATACTTAAATATTTCACTGAATATAAAAATTAATGGATTATCTCTTTTTTTCTTTTCTAGACTATAAAAAAAATGAATGCTATGCTCGACAAAATGCCTCCAGATGCCAGGAAAATACTGTCTAACCAAGAAATGTTAATTCTCATGTAATAATTTGTATTATATTTCTTTAGTAGTTCAAGTCAGGAATTTAAAGGATGTTTATAAGGCAATAAGACAACCATGCATTTCATTAATTGAAATTGATAAACTGTTGTAGGTTTCTAATATATTTTATGGATATACTTTCTGCAACAGTCTATGATACCAGCCAATTATAAATTTTAGTGAAATATTTCCCCCCAAATATATTGACTTTCTGTTTAATTGATACTAGTTTAGTACATAATCTGTTGTTTTGATTCACAGGAGTAATATGGGAGAGAGGATTTTAGATGCCGGAGGTAAGTTTTTCAAAAGGTTTATATTTGGAAATATTTCAAATTTCCTAGAAAATGTTTTTCAGTCAAACTATATTAATGTAGTGAACTATGAGGGAATTATTAACTAATCAAGTAATTATTAATTACTGTAATAAGTAATTAAAAGATAAATATTTGTGGAACTGAAATAATAATTAAGCATTACAGTAGGACTTGTTAAATGTAATTTGTACCTAACAGATTTCTGGATTATAACTTAATTTTTCAATAGGTTTGAATTACTTTTGCTAAGAAATTCCTTAAATGGTATTTTATGAAGTTAGAAAGTTTATTCTTAGGATTGATAGATTTCTTGTTAAACAATGTGTTTAACAATGTGTTAAAACTCAAACTTTCTTTCCTAAGTTTCAAATGAGAAAATTTTGACTTAGTGATTTACATATAGAAGAAACCACTGCTTTAAAGTACTTCAGAATAACTGTAAATCTCATTACACAAAAGGGACACAGAGGTTCTATGATTTTTATAGACCATTGTATGACTTATTTTACAATTCACAGCTCTAATAATGCAATATTTCATAGTCTTTGAATATATAGGAGTGTCTTTTGAAAATATTCTTTAAAAAAAAAAATTCACCCTTCTGTTAGGGAACTTGTTATTTGGGCTCTATGCGTTCCTGTAATGATGAGCTAGTTCTAATTCATGTGAAGAAAATGACAAAAGATGAGTAAATTACCCTAATATTTTCTGTATGTCTCTTGTTCTGATACCTTATAAAATATATTGACTTTTATAAACTCTTAATTTTCATAACGTCAAATAATACAGTAATTTTTTTTTAAAAGATTACGACTTACAAGTAGGTATCGTAGAAGCTTTATGCAGGATGACTACAGAAAAACAAAGACGCGAACTCGCGTGTCATTGGTTTTCCATGGATTTCATTGCTAATGCATTTAAAGGAATTAAAGACTCTGAATTTGAAACAGTAAGTCGTACAAAAATAACAAATTAACAATAGTTTTTAAAAATTACTGCCCATTTTCAAAGTCTTTTTTTATTTATTAGGATTGCAGGATTTTTCTCAACCTTGTAAATGGCATGCTTGGAGACAAGAGAAGGTAAACTTAATGCAGGTTATTTAATCTCAGAAATGGGCGTGGAAGGATAGGTAACATAAATCTTTAACACTTTTGGTAATGGCAGAACAGTATTCACGGCGCTGCGCCTGGTACCTTGTAGGTATGCGGGACACATTGGACGATTGAGTTCATGTTTACTTTACTTAGGGAGTGAAAGAGGACGAGGTCAAGTGCAAGGAGTCATACCTTGGATTCGAATCATAGGTTTCTGTCTCCCTATTTTAACATTGGGCAAGTTATTTAACCGTGCTTGCCTCAGTTTCCTTAGCTGTGAAATAAGAATACTAATACCTACTTCACATATTTGTTATGAAGATTAAATGAGATAATTATATGCTAAGTACTTCTATCTGACCAAGGAAGTAGTCAATGAATTCAGCCATTTTTCTTAGGAGTATTATTCGCTTTTACTCTTCTTTTCCATCTGAGTCCTATGAGAACTCCCATTGTATTAACAGTATGAGCTAAAATGAGGCTCTGCTCATGGTCAAAGCACGGAACATGGGATGGTACCATCATGTCAAAGTGGCAGGTTTAGGATCCTGAGTAAGAGGCTTTCTCTGCAGGAATAAATTTACATTAAGCTTTTACTCTAAAAACTAATAAAGGAGGAGATAGGATTTTGCATAAGTTGTTATGACCACTGCCTGATTTTCTTTTGGCCCTAGACATGCTTTCTGTGGCCAGTGAAGCTTATTCTGTGAAAAATTAATAAATTTTTTGTTTAACTCAAGCTGCTTTTTATTTCAGGGTCTTTACATTTCCTTGTTTATCAGCATTTTTTGATAAATATGAGGTAAGTTTTAGATTTATCATGTTTCAGTTATTTGATGAATTTTGATGCTAAGGGACAAGTGAATTACAGGTTACCAATTGAAAAGAACATTTAAAATGTTCTTGTCATAATTAGATCTCAAATAGAGCTGGTCTTGTATTTTATATCTAAGACATTTTATGACCTGGTGTATTTGTAACTAAGGATAAATGAAATATAAAGGCTTTACTTCAAATTTTCTTTTCCTAATCAAGCCCATTATTGATTTATTATTCATGAATATATACAAATGAATATTTTAACCTTTATTTGCATTTGTAATTTCTTGGAGCGGGCTGATTTCTGCGTATAACACTAAGCAGATTGTTTCTAAATTGATTTAAATGGTGTACTATCTCCTTTCCTCTCACCTTCTAGCTATACTCTTATCAAAAAAAATAAAAGTGCAACCATGAGATTACATGACTGCAATTCTCTGCTGTCACTTTTAAAAGCATAGGATATATTAGTTTAATATGTTTATTTTATTAGCTGCAAATACCATCAGATGAAAAACTGGAGGAATTTTGGATAGACTTTAATCTTGGGAGCCAGACTCTCTCATTCTACATTGCTGGAGATAGCGATGTGAGTCTTATTCCCTCTATACCATTTTATATGTGTGTTATATGTGCACTTAGAATGTCTTAATTCAATTTAAGAATATCTTTTTCTTTGTATATTTATTCTAGCTTTTTTAACATATTTCAGTGTTATCTCAGAAATTTTGATTAGCATGATAACCTATCAAGCCAATTAGAAATGAAAACTGTTTGATGTTTATTGCAAAAAAAATGATGCTAAATTTTAATGCTAGTTTTTTTAAGATAAGCTTTTCAGAAATAAGTTACATGTTAATGTCAAATAAAACTTCATTCACATGAATAAAGTGAATTGAATCTAGAAAAAAAGTGACTCAAATACAAAGGCACTCAGTTAAAAATAACATTAACAGATAATGACAAGTGGTCTTAGTCATATAATCTGTTTGAAAATAGTGAGGAATTGATTCTCAGGTAGGATTCGAAGGTGAATTTTAGTTTTTACCGTCTGTGCTGCGTCCTGCGTTTAAAGCCTCCAGCCAGGTGTTTTGTTTTCTACTGTAGTTCCTGCCTCCATTCAGCCTTGTCTAGTGGACGATTCAGACCAGACACTACGCTTTTTAACCTGAGGAAATTCCGTTTCCAAATTGCTGCCACTTAACCGTCTGGTGCGTGGGGTGCTCCTGGCGCCACCGGTCTATCGCGTTGGCCACAATCTGAGCGGGAGTCGATCTGCACGTCCCAGTGCGGTGTGGCTGCCGGGATTCTAGTGGAGCGTGAGTCTCTTTGGTCTGCCTCTTATGAAGTCCTGCTTTTTGTTCCAGGTAGACTCTAGGCTCTTTATAGATGAACGTTAACCAGACGTCTCTTGGGCTTCCCACACCCCTTTGTTTCTTTGTATTTTAGAGAACCTCTTTAGACTGTTAAGTTCCAAACACTAGCACGGCTTCTCAGGGGCACTGACACTTTTGCATTAGTGTGGTTATTCCTGCGGCGTCTGTAGGAGTATTTTTCAGTGGGTTTTCTTCAGAAGCTGGCCTTCCATTTTGAGAGGAGAGAGTAGACTAGATTGATGTGTAGCTCCTGCCTCCATTCAGCCTGGTCTAGTGGATGATTCAGACCAGAAACTAAGCTGTATAGTATTACGCGTGATAGGGATAGGATAAAATGCATTAAGGCTTTAATGCCTGTTATGTTGCAGACAGTGATCTAGACATGCTGGGAGGTTCTTCTTCCCAAAAACATATTTAGAATCCACTCTCCTCTGGATTTCTACAGCAGCAATGTATTAGCCCTGTACTCTTGCTCTCCTGGAAGCCCTTCTGCATAGAGTGGCTGCTTAAAACCCTTCTTTTGTCTCTTAGCGATGGCCCAGGAGAGTCTTCACGATCTGGCCCCTGGCTCTTTCTCTGACATCTCAGACCGTTCTTCATGCTCACTACGTTCCAGCCACATTGTTGTTTTTTCTGTTCCCCTGATGCAGGTCAGGCCCATTTCTGATCTTTCCACTTGCTGCTGCTTCTGCCTAGAAACCGCCTCCAGATCTTTGTAACTTCGTTCCCTCCCATTGAGATTTTAGCACAAACACCACGTCCCTGCGGAGGAGGTCTTTGATGACTCAAGCTAAAGTAGCCTCCCAGCCGCACGATAACACACTGTCCTGCTTTAGTTCCTTTATAGAAATTAAAGGAATTACTATCGCAAATTATAGTAAAATCATTCTTACTTGTCCTATGTTGTCTGCTCCTCCCCCACAAGGGGAGAGTCATAAAATCAGGGACCTGTCTTTCTCATTTGTAGCTATCCATATTTATTACAAGAATGAATGAATAGACTGTTCAAAGAACTGAAAGGTACATAAATAGTGTGGTTAATGCAAAGAAAATTGGAAAGAAATAAGACAGTGCAGAGCCAAAGGAGGATTATAAGTGGGAGGTAGCATCAGTTCAGTGAGTATTAGGAACTTACTACGTGCCAGATCTATGCTAGGCACTGAGGACCGCATTCATGTAAAAGGTCCTTCTGGCAGGGAGAATGGGTTAAAAAGGGAGGAGACCAGAGGCTGTTTGGAGACTTTTGCAGTAATCCAGGTGAGAACTCATGGCATGGTTGTGGAAAATTACAGCAGGGGTGGATGGGAATGGATGGATCCCAGAAAAATTTGAGGAGGAAGTATAACTGAGTAGACTTGGTGCCGATTTGTTTGTAGTAAAAAGAGGATTAATAAAACTTGGGTAACTGGATGGTTGGGGATGCTGTCACAGAGGGTAAGTTTCGTACGGGAAAGACGATGAGTTCAGCTTTGAGGGTTTTGATTTGGAGATACTTCCGGGATATTCTGCTGGAGATATCTGGTAGGCAGTTGGATATGTATATTGGTCTGAAGTTCAGGTCAGAGCACTGAGCCATAACAGATTTAGAAGCTATCTGTATTAATGATAAATAAAATCATGGGATTTAATGGCTGCATGGATGACAGAACGATAGAAAATAAATTTTAAAGGAAGGCAGCGCCTCCGCATCTGAGGAAGAGTCATTTCGGAGTTAGTCAGTGGTGACATCCTCGAAGGGGCAAGTTTCCCGCAGAGAGGTATGAAGCTGCTCAGCCCGCTGGGGAGACGCGGTGCCAGCCCTTTCCTCCTGCCTGAGCTGCGGAGGTCTGGGCGAGTCCGCGCCTTCCCTGAAGAGGGCCCTGCCGGTCGTGGTGCCGGGAGCGTGCGGGCTGGCTTCAGTTGCAGCAGGGAGCGGAGGGGTGGTGAGGAGACCGAGGGTCTGGGGAGTGTCCGTAGAGTGAATTGTCCTCGAGAACTGGAACCGGCTTCCTCGGGAGACTCCTGGAAGGCGTTAGGGCCCCATCTTTTAGCAACGGTATCCACTGTTTACTATGGCCTTTTCAGTGAACTCCGTATTTATTCAGTTATACAAATTTTCAATTAAAATCCTTGAAGGAGAAAACATTTTAGGTTGTTAACATGCATTCAATGTTTGAATCGAAGGACAATCAATATGTGTGAATTGAGGAATGTGTGTGATTTCACAAAACATTTCAAAGGAAGAAATGACAGAATTTGGTTACATTTTTTTAAAAAATGTCTATTCATGGATAGTCATTCCTTTTTTTGGTCAAGAATGGGAAACCATAAAATTAATACCATTATTTCCTTTTAAAAGCAAACAAATAGATTAAATGTGACATGTAGAATGTATTATGCAGTCAATTGATGGAGCAAGAAATGTATTATATCAGCTGGTTACTCAGTGGTACTTGGTGTTAAATAGCCTTCATTGGTAGTACAACTTAAAGATTCTTTTTAAAGAAGCTTTAAAGCAGGAATCATTTATGGTCAAAATCCGTTTTAAATTTTAAGGATCATCAGTGGGAAGCGGTCACTGTGCCTGAGGAAAAAGTACAAATATACAGCATTGAAGGTATGAATCTCATTTTCCATAATTCTCTTCTTGATTTTTATCTAATGGAATTGAAGTCGCATGCTCGCTGGAAAAACAAAACAGACTAATGAAAGCAAAACCAACATTTCCTATGTTCACATTTATAAATTTGCTAGTTCAATATCAGCAAATTCTCTAACCCTGCACCCCCCCCCGCCCCCCCACCACACACACACAACCTCCCAGCTCCCGCCTGTACTTACTCCTTTGCTGTCTGGACTAAAACCCATGAACAGTCACCTTCTCATTGACAGGTTCAAGCTTTTTGTCCTTCCATCCTGTTGGTACGATTAGATCTAAACATTTAATTTGTCCCCGTGTGTAACCAGCACTGTGTAGCACTGCCGGATGCTCGTGGCTTGGCAGTCTGGAACCTCAACACGTTCAGCTGATTTTGTCCATTTTTTTTGTTAGCTTTATTCTTGTTTTAGTGGTTTATTGGGGCAAGTTTACCTTATATATCTTTAACTTAATAGTGTGTACGTTTAAGTAATAATGCACCCGTTTATGTGTAGTATAATCACCTTGTATAATAACAATATACTTTTATTTTTGTTTTCCTGGCCTTTGTGTCAATTGCTTTACATGGTCAGAAACCTCATAATATGGTGTTATGATTTTTTTGCTTTAGGAAGCTAATTATCTTTGAAAGAGATTTAAAAAGTGGATTAAAAGTGTTTTGTACTTCCCAACACATGTTCTGTTTACAGTGTTCAGTTTCCTTTGTATAGACTCGGGTTTCCATCTGGTTATTTCCTCCGTCTGAGTGACTTCTCTAATATTTCTTGAGTGCAGATGTGCTGGTGATAAGCTCTTTCAGCTTTTATAGACCAAAAATATTTACTTTTATTTCAGAGGTATTTCGATGCAGACGCAGGTCTACATTGCCTCTTTTTCTTTCGGTTTGCTTTTAAAATGTTCCTCTACGTCTCCAGGCTTGTGTCGTTTCTGATGAGAGACCCGCCATCATTCTCATCTTCGTTTCATTTTATTTGAAGTGTTTTTCCCCAGCTGCTTTTAAGATTCTCTCTTCATCACTACTCTTAAACAATCTGACGGTAGTGCTTTGGCGTAATGTTCTTGATGTTGTTTGTTCATAGGATTCATTGAGCATCTTGCTTCTGTGAGCAGGTCCATAGTTTTTTAAAATAAAATTTAAACTTTTCATTAATTTTTCTTCAATTTTCTGCTCCCTTTTTCTGCTTCACTCTGGAGACTCTGATTACACAAATACCAAACTCAAAGGTTCCCAAAGCTCAGTGCTTCTCCGGGCTCTCTGGTTCCACCTTAGACTTTTTCCCCTTCTCTTTTTTCTTTTGAAGAGTTTTATATATCATGCTCGTTAATATTTTCTTCAGTGTCTAATCTGCTTCTCATCCTGTCCTAGTCATGTTTATCTCAGGCATTATATGATTCATCTCTGGAAGTTGGATTTGGATCTTTTTAAAAGATTCTTTTAATTTTAGAGTAGTTTTAGAATACAGAAAATTTGACAAATTAGTATAGAAAGTTTCCTCACCCAGTTTTTCTTTTATGTGTGTGGTGAAGAAAAAAGTGCATGACATAAAACTTACCATCTTAACCATTTTTAAGTGCTAGTTCAGTAGTGTTGAGTATATTCACCTTGTTAAAGAAATCTTCGGAACTTTTTATCTTGTAAAATTGAAACTCTACACCCGTGACACTACTTCCCTGTCACCACCCCTCCGCCAGCCCTAGCAAGCACCATTCTGCTATTTGTGCGAATGTGACTAAGTGGAACCACACAGTGTGCGTCTGGCTGATTTCACTTAGCATAATGTCCTCGCATATTTTTTACATCTTATTTTTGTGGTACATTTGTCACTGCTTTTTAAAACAAAACACCTGCTTGGGTCTTGTGTATTCCTCCAGCGGTCTCATTCTTTTTCCATTCATAGCCAATTTTTAACGAATCGTTTGTACTAGATCTTTCCTCCTGCTATTCACGCCTGACCCTACCACATTCTGTTTTATATCTGACTCCAGTGAAGTTTTCACTGAAATTCCAGTTGTCAAAATAATTCACTATTAATATTAGTATGCACACTTCCTTCCCCCACACTTGACACTGTTAACCACACTTTCAGTTTTGAATCTTTTTTCCTAATTTCTTAACTGAGGTCTACATGTAGATATAAGTGATAAACTATTCCATTTGGATATTTTCACAAATATCTATTATCGAAAACACGTGTCCGCAACTAAACTTGTACCCAATACTACCTCTTTTACGTCCTGTCTTGACAAAGGGCACGATGATCTTCCAGGTCTCCCAGATGCGGACGCCGTTCCTGATCGTTCCCCCTCCTCAGTCATTTTCCAGGGTCTGTCTGTCTCTTGACTTTGTCCTCCCCCCTTCATCCCCCATCACTTCTCACGTCAGTCACTGCCATCACGGCCTACTTATTTGGCACCTTGCCAAATGTAGTTGCATGTTATTGGGCAAAAAGTGATTTTCTTGTTTTAATGGCATCACCTAAAGTTGATTTTTAAGATCTACTTTCTAATACATGACTCATCCTAATTTTATGAGGATGCTTTTATAAAAAATTAAGTTCTTTATGTATGGATTAAAAGTTTGAGGAGCTTTCGGATTGGTGAACAAGAATGCAACTATGTGCCAGGAGGGTGGCACACGCCAGGTCCCAGGGACAGGCGCTCCTGTGCTCAGGACCGTTCCTGACGTTGCTCTGTGTATCTCTTCAGCTGGCCGTTGGTTCGTATCCTTTAACGTCCTTTGTAATAAAGCGGTGGTCCAGTCTGCCTGTGTGGAGCAGGCAGGATCCGAGTTTTATGTGAATGGCACTCATGGAAGATAGAGGGCAGACCCTGGAGATCAGTCAGTATCTCTGCCTGTCAACACATTTTATTTGTGGATTTAATAGAAATGTTTGAAAAGATGCTTATGCATAGAAATGTAGTTGTTTATGGAATTAATTATTTTCTTTGTCTCTTTTAAGAAAGTCGTTTTCTCACATGTTTTTAAGGAATATTTATTAAGAAGCTGTTAGTGTCCAGAATGTATTCAGGGCTTTAGCTTATTATTATATTACTCTGTAACTTATAGGTCAAGAAACAGATTTCTGAAAAATTGACTTAAAGATTTTTGTAAATAAATCAACTTAATTTGTTACATACATAATACCAGAATCAATTTAAATACTGTTATATCTTAATTTTATTTCAATTCATTTTACTATTTTGCATGCTTTTGTTATTTATAGTCTACCTATAGAGTGGTATCATAGAAGTGAATATAAACTAATCAGCGTGATTTCTTTGTGTGCAGTGAGAGAATCAAAGAAACTACTGACAGTAATTATGAAAAATACAGTAAAATTTAGTAAAAGAGAAGGGAAAGAATTGCTTTTGTATTTTGATGCATCATTAGAAATCACTAATGTGACACAAAAAATTTTTGGCACAAATAAATATAGGGTAAGTGTTTAAACTGTTTTTAATATTATTTTCATACTCCAGAAATTTATAGTTACTCGGAGCTAAGTTTCATTGATTTTTTTTTTTTAACTCTTAAAATGTTATATAGATTTTTTAGTTCTTTAAATTTATATTGGGGACTAGCCATTAGCATTGTTAGCCATACCCTCTATCTATTGGAAAGAATCTCAGATAACAAAATAAGCAGTAGTTTATGAAAACATTTTATGAATTCCTGCCAGGTAGGTAAAAAGTGAAATGAGACAAAGCCCTATTTTCAAGACATTAAACATGGTTCATAGGGAAAATGAGGTACAGAAGTCGAGGAGAGAGAGTGCTCGTTAAGACTCACATTCGGAAGAAAGGCTATGGAGATGGCCTTGAAATGGCCTCCGGAGTTGGGTGAGATTTAGATAACATCTTTCCAGGGCTGGAAGACATTGGTAATTGGATAGAGTTGGATGTTGTTTAACTTGGAATCTAAAGTGACAATTCCCTTTATGTTTGGGGGAGATACTCTGTTGACAGGTTTGGATAGTGTGTGTCTTAATCTGTTCATGCTGCTGTAACAAAACTGCAACAGATTAGATGGCTTAAACAACAGACAGTCATAACTCCGTTCTGGAGGCCGGAAGTCCAAGGTCAAGGTACCAGCAGATCTGGTGTCTGGTGTGGGCATGCTTCCTGCTTCACAGTGGCCGTCCTCTCTCTGTGCCCTCACCTGGCGGAAGGGGTGAGGGAGCTCCTGGAGCCTCTTATGAGGACACTAATCCCATTCATGAGGGCTTTACCTTCACGACCTGATCACTTCCCAATGGCCCCACCTCCTAGTCCCATCACCTTGAGATTGTATTTCAACATGAATTTCGGAGGGGACACTGTTAATCTATAGCAGTGCAAAACGTTTGTGACGAAGAGTAGCAGAGAATGTTTGTGAGGAACCCTGACCCAAACGGCAAGCCGAGAAGACTCATGGGCAGTCACTGACATACTCCGAGAGGGCGTTTATGTGTACAAAATGCCGATGAGATCATTTGGCAATTTTGGAAGGAAAGAGGTAGGAAATAATTACATTAAAATGGGATGAACTGGAAGAAAATGATATCACTTTGAATTTTAGGAATTTGCCAGAAAACAGAGCATTTCAGTTGCCAAAACATCTGTGCATGTGCTTTTCGATGCAAGTGGATCACAGGTATGTGTCTGACTTACTCGATTTTAACCCTCGGGCGCAGTTTAACCCAAATAACAGCACAGTAGTAAAGTTCATGTTGAATATCTTAAAAATAAATTGTCTCAACATAGTGCCCTAATAAGAGACATATGACTTTTAAACATGTTGTCAGTTATAATTTATTTTAGTACAGAAGGTAGATAGTTACTAATCAATATCAGTTCAGGTAACTTTAAAATGAGAAGTATATGTCCTTCCGCTAGTGCGAAAGCTTGTCATAGGTCTATTAATATTTGAAAAAGTGGATGCTTTTAGTTGTAAGACTAAAAATTATAGTGGTACGTAGAAGATGAAAGAATTGACCTGTGTAAGTGTCAGATGAGCGGGTGCTTTCTTCAGACATCCACTGTTTTGTAGGAACGTCCTGCGGTTTGTAGTTTTAAATCTTTTCCCACATTCCCCAACAGATTCTAGTGCCAGAAAGTCAAGCCTCACCTCTAGAAGAACCCATTAATTTGAAAGAAAAACCTAACTCTCAAAAGGAATTTGCTAAACCTCCAAAACATATCAAAAACAGTACTCAAGGGAACAGAAAAAGTAGTCAGCTGGAGGTAAATATGTTGTCAAAATTGTTGCTCATAACAAACATAAAATCATTGCTATATATAATCACAGAAAAAAAGCATCTAGAAATTTGTTAATTGCCTCTCAGTAACATTTCAAAGTATTTTCCCTGTCTCTTGCAACTATAAACAAAAGATAGTGTCTTAGCAAATTGTGTTTATGTATAAGAGAGGGTTAGGACAAGGTATACTATACACTTGTAAATTCCAAATTAGTGGTACATAGGAAAGTAATGATCACTTTTTAATATAACCGTTGTTCTAATTATACATTTAGATGTAGAGTACAACTTTATAATGTTTGTATCAATGTGTTTATTCGCATGGGGAAAGAAAGCCAAGTATTAGGTGGTTCTTCTGCCGCCGCCGCTCCTTCCACCGAGTCTCCCCAGGCCACATCCAGTAGAACGTCTCGGCCTTCTTTGTGCCTTGCTGTGACACTTGACATCACTATCAGCCCTCTCTTCTTTGAGGTCCTCCTCCTCTTAGACTCATGTTAGCATTTTAATTCTCTCCTTACTTCTGTTGCTGGGCCAGAAACGCTCTCTCCCCAGCCCCTGGAAGCAGCTCTGCTCTGGGAGCCGGATCCCCCGCCTTCTGGACACGCGTGCGCCTTCTCCCCTTGCGAGCTTCCTTCACATGCATGATTTAAGCTCTTGAAATGCACCAGCCTTCTCTGCAAAGTTCGACAGCTGCTTCTCCATGTCCTCTTCTGATATTTCCTTCTGTCTCTCCAAGCCCTTTTTTAAAGTCTAACCGCAAATTATGTTTTGCCTCACATTTGTATCTGCCTCATACTCCAACAGTGCTGCTGTCGATTGTTCTGCTAACGCTCCATTCCGGCCTCCCCCGCCCCCCGTACCAAGGTGCTAGTGATCGTTTTATCATAATGTCTCTCGCACCCGCCGCTCCTCATTCCCTTTACCAGGACTCACTGCAGCATGCCTGGGTCAACAGAGTCACCCCTTAATGGGTCTTCGACAGCTCGCTTCATCCCGTGAGCTATCCTATGTGGTATCCCACTGGCTTTTCTTCACGTTAGTATTTTTGTAGCACTTTCCCGCTCAGAAAGCTTTGCGATCTGTGTTTATTGCGCTCAGTCTGAATTTCGACTCTGTTCTGAGACTACAATTTTACTCTTTCAGAATACCTTTCGCCTCAGCGAGGCCGGTCACTTGACGGTCGCGCCGCGCCGGTCCTCGCCTCCGCAGCGTCCTGCACGGCGTCTCTTCCTTTCCACCTTCGCTCATCTGAAGTGAACTTACTTTGCTAGTCTTGGTTCATTTTCACTTTCTTCATGGAGCTTTTTCTGATTATTTGAGTTTTTACTAATTTCTCACCTTTAGGCAACTACAGCTTTCACAGGCTTTCCGTATGTTTGGTATGTTTCTTACAACTTTTTCCATTTAGTCTTATGTCCTTCGTTAAATTTAAAAGGTCGTCTTAATATTTGCTTAGATGATTAGATCATGAAAGCTATTTTGTCTGCAATCAGAATCATAATTTGAGTACTTATTAAAAATGCAGATTCTTAGACCCTCCCTCCCCCCCACCTCTACCTACTGAATTATAAACTCTGGGAAAGACCTTAATGGACACCCAAGTTTGGAACCACTGTACCATCGTTAAATAGCCACTGTGTTTCCATCAAGGATTAGCTGTGCAGGTCCCGTTCGCTATCCCACTAGGCGCTGCCTTTTTAAAAGAAGAATCTGCTGGTTCTGGCTTGTTTTCTGTTTAATCGTAGAATTTCCTTTTCTGCTGTCCTCCTCACCTTTCATCCGGGTCTCATATACACATCTACCCAAAACTCCAATGTTTTTCCCCTCTGTCTCAGGGTAGGTAGGTGCCTGTTTAAGGAGGCTCTCCTCCGCCTCTTCACAGTCTGCCCTCACCTGCCCTGTGTGGGACCCTATGGCACTCCTGTCCCCCGTAGCCCCTGCCTCTGCTTCGCTTGCCCTTACAGTTGCTCAAGGATGAAGTTTAAAATGCAAGTCTTTATTGGAGCTACTAGCTTGTGTATCAGTCTCCGATTTCCTGTAGCTACTTTTTACTCCAAAGAGAGTTTCGTCTTCACAGAACATTAATATAACTTTTTAAATGTGAGAAAGTTTCAGATGATGCTCAACATCACGGAAGCGTTCACAAACGAGTTCACGTGAACATGTATCCAGACACCATCTACGTGACGCAGGACAGGACACTGAGCCGCTGGTTAACTAGGCGAACCAGTGGCAGCAAAAAACGTCTCAGCTGGTCTACAGAGGCACTTTGTCTCGCGTGTCTAGATAGTCTATAAACATTCTTCAGAACAGTACTCCTTACCTGTTTCAGCTACCCGTTCAGTGCCAAACATTAGGAGTAAACCCTTGTTTGGTGAAAAGTCAACCTAAAACAAAGAGATTTCTGGATATCATGTCTATAAAATGCCACATATCTTTGTGTGACATCAAGGTAATATGTTATGAATAAAACTGTAGGATACCTAATTTCAAAAGGTAATGTGTGTTTACTGTGGCTGTTTCTCACGGTCGAAGGTAATCACTCCCAGCAAAAGGAAAATGTCTGAAGCATCAATGATCGTTCCTGGCGCAGACAGGTACACCGTGAGAAGTCCAATCCTTCTGACCAACACATGTAAGTTTTATAGTCTCAAAAGATTTCCAAGAAGGGTTCTTATGCTTTAAAGCAGGCATTTTTTAATTCAGAGATATTCTGGGTATAGTTTACCTATAGGATAAGTTGGGGATATAAAAATTGAAAGCCAAGAACCACAGATGTTTCAGAAAGGTTTAATGGGTGTAGACATATAAACATTATTCAAAACAGTAATACCCAGCATTCGTAATGTATTGTAATTTAAGCAGGAGCAGCATAACATGGTGGCTAGAAGAATCAGGCACTTGGGCTTGTTTTCCACTGTCAGGGCTGTGCTTTGTACAGATTATCCTCTAGCTACGTTTAGAACCAGTTTCCCTTCTGTGAAATGGGACTAAAGTGTGTCCATCTCATGAGTTATTTAGAGGATTAAGTAAGAATCATTCCTTCAAATGGCAGGGAGTATTGGGAAACATTTAGACAGCAACCGGCACATACTAAGAGCTAAATAAAAATTAATCATCTGATACTATATCCTAGTTGCTACAAACACAATCTTATTTACTACTTTTGACAATTTAATGACCTCTTCCTAAAATCCAGTTCCCTGCTGGTCAGTTGGCTAATGTCCAACAGGCTCCCCAAATTTAACAGATCCGAAATGAATTCATCTTTCCACCCTCTCCCACCCCACTCTCCTACCAATTTGTTCCCCACTCCTTACCTTGGCAAATGGCATCCATATCCACTTATCCATCTAAACCAGAAGGCTGGGGCCCGTCCTAGAACCTCTCTCTTTTACCTTCCTCATCTAAAAAGTATCTCAATGAAACAATAAGGAATTTTTAAAACCCCACAAATAAACTAGTCTTTTGTCTTCCTTTTTAGTAACACCACGAAGAAGAATTAAATCACCACTGCAAATGATGAGTTCTGCAGAAAAACCTGGGGTTTCTAAAACGTCGGAAAATGAAGTGGATAATGCTGCATCACTTAAACCTAGACCGTCTAAAGGAAGAAATCGAGGAGATGATACAGACAAAGTAACTTTGAAAGCATTTTAAAAATTTTAGCAAGTTATCGTAGAAATACATATTGAGCTAAGTTCTTTTGCAAGCAGTGAGTGTCTCACTTTAAGACATTGCCTTTTTTTTTTAGGTATCATTTATTGTCCTTGAACATAAATAAGGTCATTCTCACATACAACTCATTCTCATCTATGACTGTGCTGACAATAATATTTATATGAATGTTCATTCATCATAACTCTGATTATGCATTTGGTAGGAGAATGGGCTCACAATTATTCTATTATACAAATTAGCATCTCCTATGAGGAAGTTTCTGCTACAGAAACATAAGATACAAGTGGACTCTGTCCTTAAGTATCTCAAAGTCTAGCATAGGAACTGGACAAATGAATAAGTTTGTTGTAATAGTGTAACTGTTCTCAGATGTGCATGTAGGAGGCAGTGGGAAGCTAGCGAAGGGGCTGGTGCCTAAGCCCTGAGCTGGCGGGGAGGTCGAGATCAGGATACGCTCTTTAAAGAGAGGGAGAGTGAGTTGATTTTTGAAGGACCAATAAAGGTTATTCAAACGGACATTGAGGAGAAGGCCATTCACTGCAGGGAGCTGAAGGGATGCGGCGGGGAATGGATAAAGCTGTTTCTGGAGAACTAGGAGGTAATGAGAGATACAGGTAAGTTTGTAGATGAGGAACACCTACCAGCTTTTGTTTTCTCTGAAGTGTGAAGATGGCGCATCTCCCTTGGGGATGTGCTGACACGGGGCTCAGGGACATGTCAAGGTTTGGAAAGCTACCGAGAGGTAACGAGAAGGGCTGATGAGCAGTGCTCGGCCCTGTGGAAGGCCAGTGTAAGTGTAAGACTGAATCTTATCATGGCACTGGTTCAGAAACAGGTGTGATGTTCTTTCAAATAAAGCTTAGTAGCCTTGGTGTCGTAGGAAAGAATAGATGGTGGACTTCAGAATAAACTTAATGGTTATGTGGCAGAGAGATAAAAGGTGCAAGAGTCGCAGAGATTAGAAAAGCAGTCAGACTGACGGCTCCAGTCGTCTAGCTAGGGGTTCTTCATCGGAACGCCGCCGCTCAGTTTTGTGGCACGGTCCCGAGTGTCGTCGGGCAATAAGCATCCTAGGCCTGCTCTTATTGTCAGGAGGACCCATCTGTCATGGTGACGCCCACACCTGCACGCGCTCACACTGCTCCTCTCCCATTGGAGAGGACCCGAGGAAGTCGGGAGAAGTAGCCTGGGGGTGTACTCGTCTGACGGTGGTGTCAGGTTTTTATTTGACCTGGGTGAGTGTCTCTGGCTATGGAAAGGGGGAAGCTTGCTGTAGGTAAGGAGTTATCTGAACAATGGCCAGAACTGTACACCCTCATGGTACGTTTCGTAATTTCCAACTCCTTTACGTAAGTGAAAAGACAGACTAGATGCAGGTTAAGAGATCAACGGCAACAGGAGGCGCGCCACGGGGGCTCTGGAAACTCAGTCACAGAGGAAAACTCAACTGCGCTAGCCGTGGGTGAGGGCGGGGCGCTGGCAGGGTCACCTGCCTGTGTCTGCACCACAAGTGGTTTTCTTGCGTTTTAAGGATAGGTACCATTCTAGACTGGGCATAACCTTTATGAAATGCAGTTAACATTTGAACAACACAACTCTGAACGTCGTGGGTCCATTTATATGGGGATACTTTTTAATAAATACTGTGAATGTATTTTCTCTCATGGTTTTTTTTTTTAACACTTTCTTAAGCTTTATTTTAAGAATATAGTATATGATACATATAACTTTCAGAATTTGTGTTAATCAACTTTTATTGGTAAGGCTCTGGTCAGTAATAGGCTGCTAACAAAGTTTTGCGGGAGTCAAAGGTTATATGCAAATTTTTGAAAGGTGGGAGGGGGTCAGTCCCCCCTAACTCCCAAGTTGTCCTAGGGTCAACTGTAAATAGGAATACTATCCAACTTGTAATAACAAGGCAAATTTATTTTAGGTTTTAATCTTTAATACTCTTAAAAGTTGTTTTCTTATACTGCCTTAATCAAATTTACTTTAGTATGTGTCTGTGTTTACAGTATACCAAAATGGCCAAAGTTGCAGAAAAGACAGAAAATAAGGGCACCGACTTCCCAAACCAAACTTTTAGTAAGTACTTTTTGGTTTCATTTCAGTTGCTCTTTCAAAAAATGTATATACTTCTCTCTATATTTCTCTTCAGTTCCACTGGCTTTCATTGCTTTGAAAAAGAAAGATTTATAATAAGTGTATTCAGCTTTATGCAAGGAATTTAGAGGTTACAAGGAAATATAGTTTCTGTTCTCAAGAAGTTTGGGTTTGAATGGGGGAAGACAAGATCAGTCAATCTCGCCATCTCAGTATGCAAGCCTTGATCAAATTCATACCAAGTCCCAGTTTACCCTGGCAACTGCATGCAAAATGAAAATAACACAATTTTTGTTTTATTTTAGATGAGCTCCAAGATATTCCTGATTTGCAGGCAGTGGGAAAAATTGATAAACCTGCGTAAGTATGGAGAAAAACCCATCAAATCATTTTTAGCGCATATTATTACTTTTAAATGAATGTAACAAATTTAAAGGAAAAGGTTTTTATAGTCTTAGAATGTAGTATCAATTATAGTATGTTTTTTCCATGTCAACCAACATAACTCCTTTCAAATGGACTTAAAACGAATGAGATTTTTTAAATAATAAAGCATGAATGTAAGGAAATTTAACCTAGTTTAAATACACAGCAGAATATGTAAGATGTGAAATATATTTAAGTAGATATCAAAAGAGTAGCAAAAATGGAACTTTTTAATAATCTCTGATCATTTGTATAGTACCTTTTAACTTTCATCATGACTCATGAAAATATTTTTATACTTGCCTGTTAACAAATTGCTATCAATAAACATTGTTTAAAAACTCAAGGTCTTCTGTCAGAGTCTTAGCTAATGTTTTAAAATATGTTAAGCAAATGAATTTGTTTTCCAGGTTGCCCAGCGTCGTAGACAACACCAGTGGAAACAAAATGCAGTCTAAGTGGGCGTGTTGGATGCCTGTCACGAATATCAAGCTGTGTGATAACCAAAGAGCAAGCGCTTCGTCAGGGGACACATCTAATCAAGGTGTCACATATACGGCCGACCTTTCAACAGCACAAGTTTGAGCTGCATGGGTCCGCTTACGCAGATTTTTTTCAACAAGTACTGTAAATGTATTTTCTTATGATTGTCTTCACATCATTTAGCTTCGTCATAGGGATGCAGTATATACCACATATGACATACCAAATATGTGTTAGCTATTTCTGTCATGGGTAAGGCATCCTCTCAGCGGTAGGCTAATAGTTCAATTTCGGGGAGTCAAAAGTTACACATGGATTTCTGACTCTGGGAGGGTTGACACCCCCAACCTCTACGTGGTTCAAAGGTCAACTGTAGTCTTCCATATATAATAGTAGTTCCAGAAAATATCCATTTCTCGAAATGTCTAACAAATATCTTTGGGTTTTACAAATTTGATATATTATCAGTTTATTTAATAAGGTCTCATTTCTCATTTTCCCGCTAGATATTGTTACCAACAAAAAACTTACTAAACAAAAATCATCCTCTTCAATATCTGATGATGATTCTGAAGAAGCAGGAAAGGTGGAATACAAGAAAGAAGTAATGCAGCGTCACAAAACGGGCAGAGCAGAAGTAGCAGTCTGCAAAAGAAACAACCAGCCACCGGATTACCAACACCCGGAGCAGGAAAACATCGACAACACCAAGCAGAGCGACTGGCGCATTGAATCCGAAACCACTTTTAAATCGGTCCTCCTGAATAAGAGAGTGGAAGAGTCTCTGATCTATAGAAAGAAATACATACTGTCAAAAGACGTGACCTCTGCCGTTCGCGATAAAAGCCCTTCTCCTAGAAAAGGTGCCAAGAGCCGTAGAAAATCAGGGAAGAGATTAACGTCTGAACTGAATTCCTCGGATTTGAAACCAAAAAAAATGGTGAGGCGTTAGTGTGTTTTGTTTCGCACACCGTAAAATGCCCACTTGATAGCAGAAGAAAGGGGAAGAAGCTGGGTCGATCGCTGCAGATTTAGCACTTGTAATACTTTGTTCTTTACTTCGTGCTCACTCCAGGGCACGCGCCTCTCGGACCACTTTCCTACCGCTCCCGACGCTGACTCTGCCGCGACCCGGCAGGGCAGGGTGCGCAGGCAGGGCAGGCATGGATGCGCCTCCCCGCCCCTCCCCTCGCCTTGGGCCTCTCCCTCTCTGTCCCTCAGATTCTGTGGAGCATGCGTGTAGAGTCCAGTGCCTCTCGAATGGCGCTTGCCTTTCTTTTTAATAAGTGCTTATTTTCGTGTGCGTTTTCCATTTTTAACTGAGTGTAAAGACTGTTCTGTTCACTCGTTTTCCTGCGTGGCCCGGCACAGCTTTGCACAGTGTAGCATCTAAAGTGTTTCTTCGGGGACGGATGGAAGCGGGCGGAGGACTCCGTCTTCTGTCACTGTTGCCCGTCGCCTCTGGAGCTTCGTTCCCTTAGATCACTCATCCGTAGACCATCTGAGGACAGCGTCAGCTCTTCTGCTCCATGCTTGGAGACCACAGTTTACTTTCTGTAGCAGAATCTCTCTTGGGGGATGGTGGGCGAGGGTGGCGAGTCACATGCAGGTTAAGAAAACTTTTAAATCATAATACATTTCTACCGCCAACGATGCAACTCGCTTTTCGTATTCCTTAGAGCATCCAGGTTACTTAGGCCTTCATTTTCAGTTATCTTCCAGAGTAGTATTAATACCTGGTAGCCTGATTTCTAATTTCTAAATTTCTAAAATGTTCACATTTTGAAGCATCTCAGTGTGCAGATGAAATATTTAAGAGAGAATCTGCAGTTATTGCAAGTAATTAGACATTATTTCACTTGTCTTGACCAGACTCTCAACCTGCAGCTCACTTTCTGTGCCTAATTTGGCTACTTCCTTCTTTCACTAGAGGCTTTTGGGTGGCTTTCCCTTGGTTCTTAGTGTGCTGTCCTTTCCTCTTTCCAGTCTCAGCTGCAGTTTAGTTTCTTTCAGACCCAGCGGAAAGGAAGGCGTTGGTTTTGTTTTCTCTGAATGCTGATCGGTTCTTCAATTTTAACTTTAAATGGTTTTCTTTGGAATTTAGAATCATTCCACAGAATTTCCCCGAGCTAGTCGTGCCTTTTCCCTGGGAGCTCAGGACCTTGGCCATCTCTTCTCAGTTATGCTTTTTGAAAGTCAGCGCCCTGTGTTCAGGTCTTGTCAGTCCCTCGTGGTGCCTTTCCCCTGTCATGCAGGATTTCCTGCCACGCGCGGATCACTCTACTCTAAGGTAACCGGCTGTCTGATCCTGTCTTTCTGTTTGTTGGATAAAGCCAGAGCAACAGGACCTCCCTAGTTCAAGGGTACAGATTTCCTAAGCTGGCTCCGGGTATACCAGAAGCTCTTCAGTCCTGTAGGGGAGGCCCGTGTTTGCTGCATTTTTATCTGGCCAGGCAAACCTTGTCTTCATTATGGTAATCGTAAGATAACTTATTATCTACTACATAGAAAAACCTGTGAACTTAAAAATAGTTAAAATAGTAAATTTTATATTTGTTATATTTTATTATAATTTAAAAAATCCATATGCCTGATCTCCAGAAAAAAGTGAAAATAAAATCAGGAGAATATATCTTTAAGAGTATTACTAGAATTTTCTGTTAACCAAATTATTTAAAATTATGCAGATAATGATTCTTTGTAGTTCTTCCATTTAAAAAAAAATAATACAGTTTCTTACAGAAATTGGAGGTGTACTGGTATACAGGGAGTTCCCGTACACCCATTCACCCCAAGCCGTTTCTCCTCTCATTAATATCTTACACGAACGTGGTACATTTGTCAAAGTGATGAGCCAGCATCACTACATCCTTAACCAAAGTCCATAGCTTACGTTAGAGCTCACTTTGTATTGTTATGTGTCTTTTCACTACAGCAACATGTGCCCACCGCTGGTATCATACATGGAGGCCCACGGGGACTCCAGCGGAACTGTGATCACACGAGAGCAACCAGAAGGGCGGGCAGAGCATGGGGACAGCGGGTGGGCAGGGCCCCTCCTCCGGCCCCACTGCAAGAATCAAAGGCTGGTGGAGGTCAGGGAGGGGGAGGAGGAGGGGGAGAGGCCAGGGGAAGCCCTGGCAGCTTCACCGCCCATTTCATATGCCCTGGTTTTCCACCCCTCCTTCCTTTTCTTCCCTCCAAATTCCTGCGGCCATTAATTTTTTTACTGTCTCCATAGTTTTGCCTTTTCCAGAATGCTATATAATTGGAATCATACAGTATACGACTTCTTTCACTTAGCAATATACATTGAAAGCTCCTCCATGTCTTTTCGTGGGTCGACCTTTCTTTTTAACTGCTGAGTAATGTTCCATTGTGTATATACACCAAGGTTTGTCTATCCATTCACACGTTGGTCATCTCGTTCGCTTCCATGTTTCGACAGTTATGAGCAAAGCAGGTTCTGTGTGGGCAGAAGCTTTCAACTCATTTGAGAAAATAGCAAGGACCACAGTTGCTGGACAACGTAGTAATAGCATGTTCAGTTTGGCAAGAAACCGTCTAGCTTCGCAAAGTGGAAAAAGTCGCTGTCGCATCGTGCACTCCAGCAGCGCTGGGTGAGGGGCCCTCCCCGCTGATCTGCACCCTCGCTGGCGGCAGGTGTTCTCGGGGTCCTGGATCTTAGCCACCGTTACGGGTGCTTAGGTATCTCGTTTTCATTGACAGTTCTCTCGTGACACATAATGAGCATCTTTTCATATTTTTATTTGCCGTCTATATATCTTCTTTGGTGAGTTGTCTATTCAGATCTTTTGCCCACTTTTTAGTTGGGTTCTTTGTTTTCTTATAGTTGAGTTTTAACTGTTCTTTGTATAATTTAGATACAAGTTCTTTATTAGATATGTATTTTACAGTTATTTTTCCCCACACTGTGGTTTTTCATTCTCTAAACAATGTCTTTTGCAGAGCAGAGGCCTGTAGTTTTAATGAAGTCCTTCTTATCAGTTGTTTTCTTTGATGGGCCGTGTTTTCGATGTTGTACCTAAGGCATTGCCAAACCCAAGCTCACCTAGCTTGTTTCTGATCTTAGTGGGAAAACATCTAGTTTCTCTTCATCAAGGATGATGTTTGCTATAATTTCTCTTTGTAGATGGTCATTATCAAGTAGAAGACATTGCCCTCTATTTCTAGTTTTCCGAGAGTTGTCATGAATGGATATTGGATTTTGTCAAATGGTTTCTGTGCATCAATTGATATGATTATATGATTTTTCTTATTTAGCCTATTAATTTGATAGATTACATTAATTTATCTTCAAATGTTGAATCAGCTTTGCTTACCTGGAATAAATTCTACTTGGTTGTGGTACATCATTCTTATACATTATTGGACTTGATTTGCTAATGTTTTGTTGAGGAGTTTTGCATCTGTATTCATGGGAGGTATTGGTCTATAGTTTTCCTTTCTCGTGATGTCTTCGACTTTGTTATTAGGTGCTATTGACTTTACAGAACGAATTTGAAAGTATTGCCTATGCTTCTATCTTATGCTTGATAGAAATCACCACTAAACCAATTTGGGCCTGATGATTTGGAATGTATTAACTATTGATTCAATTTCTTTAATAGACGTAGCCTATTTAGATGATACCTCTGTGAATTTTGGTAGAATTTCAAGGAATTGTTCTATTTACTCTAGGTTATCAAATTTGTGGGCATAGATTGCTCATAATGTTCATTTATCATCCTTTTCATGTCCATGTGATCAGTAGTAATAGCCTCTCTTTCATTTTTGATATTGGTAATTTCTGTCTTTTTCCTTTTTTTCTTAGTAAACCTGGCTAGAGGCTGATCAATTTTATTGATCTTTTCAAGAATCAGCGTTTAGTTTCCTTTAGGATTTTATTTGACTTTTTTGGTTTTGCATGGGTAGAAACTTTAAAAAGTAAATATTAATGGAGCACTCTGAATAGTTTTATATATTAAAAGACTTATCCTGACTTGTTTTAACGCCTAATGAGGTCCACACTTATTAATTAAATAATTTCTGACCCCCTTTATTTCTCTTTGTGATAATATATAGAACCAGATTTTTCTTAAAATTTTTTTCAGCCTTTATTTACCTTTAAATGTTAACCGGTAGAGTTTTTAAGTAACTTATAAATTGTTTCAGAGAGAAAAGTCAAAAGGGAAAGGATTTACCGATGCAGCGGAATCCTTGATAAATCAGATTAATAAGAGATATAAACCAAAGGACAATGTAAAGTCTACAAGAAAAGTAAAGGAATCTGCGATTGACGGGTATGTTCTTAAATTCTAGACTTGAATATTTTTCTGACAGATACAATTAAATTATTTTATACTGTTTAAAGTTTAGTTTTAAACATGTTCAAATAATGTAACTTTCAAGTATAAATGTTAGCTGTTTAAATTACACAGGAAGGGAACCAAATTTGAAATTAGACATCCTACTATTCGACATTCTACTATTTGATTACATTTTATAGAGTCTCAGAAATACCATATTGATACAGCTTACCATTTTAGAAATAAACCTTTAGGATATAGACATTTTAAGATTTTATTTATTGACCCTAGCGATAAGTAAAGTGAAATATATTTAAATATATTGCTCAATGAAATGTGAAATTTAAATGAGCTGAAGCGAGTTGCTTTTATATAGTAAATATGTATTCCTGGTTTCTAGTCTTTCTGAAGGTTATTTCTGATTACAAAATGTCTCTTTAGAGGCTACCAGTTGGTTAATTCACATTTAAGTTAATTCTGGTCTTATCATATGGCATGAAAATTATTCTCAAGACAGAACCATTCATTTTAATTTGCTTGGCACCTCCTGCCGCATGAACGATTCAGCTTAGAATTAAATATTGTTGCTGTTTACTATGTGTGAAGTTGCAAAAATCAGACCAGTGCTGTCACATTTTAGCTATTTATAACATATCAAATGTAGACTTAGTGACCCCAATATGTTTTACCTTACATAAAGTGGTTTTTATGAAACTCATTCCGCTGATATTTGTTTTTTAAATTTTAACAAAACCTTTTTTTATAGTGGTTTTTCAAACAAATCTGATCTACAGCTCAGTAAGGTAGGTTTCATTTATTTAACTACGCCAAACATATATAGTCAAACTATGATATTTTACTGTAAACACTAAAATAGCGGGTGGACGGAATTAGATATCATGTTTTCGGCATACTGACAAGTGGATAAAACAACTGACAAGTATAGTGGCAAGTCCTCAAAGAAGCCCTGAATCTGCTTTTCAAAGAAAATGCTTCTTTTACATATGACTGTGATAGTTTTACCTTTTGGTTCATGGTTCAGCGTATCTTTATCTCCATTTTTTCCCTAGCCAATCTCATCTCTCCTGATAATAAGATCCTTCTTAAGTCCCATTTTTTGTTTTTTTAAAAAAAGAGTACTATTCATCTAGGCTTAACATATCACTTATCTTTATTTATTCCTCACAATTACTTTCTATCTATTTAATTTCAGGTTTTGAGGTTCACCTTCTGTAAATTCCTCTTGACTCTTCTGTCTCCTGCCTATGCCAACTCCTGTTTTTCTAGTTTAATTTCTAAACCCTGGATTATTGCAATAGCCTTAATGTAAGTCTTTCTGCAGCTAGCATTTCTCTGTGTCAATCCATTTATTGCATCCAATACCAGCCGTTTCCTTTCTAAAGCGCACAGCTTCAGTCCCGCCATTCTCTTGTTCAAACCTTTCTTTGATCCCTGTCGTTTATTAAGTGGAGACTTGGTCTGGCTCCCTAGTCAGTCTTGTTTCTTAATATTAGTTTCTTAGGCATGTCTTGTTTAGCTGAAACATCATAACCTGAGATTTCCCGAAGTGTTCATCCTTTTTTTTTTCCATGTTTGGAAAGAACTTCGAACTGACTCAGCAGGCTCTCACCTTTTCCGATGGCCAACACTTTCTTCCTCCCTATAAAACTTACTGCAGAGTCCACCTTCTTTATGAAAACTTTTCTCAGGTGCCCTGACTCAGATCCAGTTGGGCAAGATTTCTGAATCTGCACATTGATTTCTTTGTATTCTTTCAAAATATTTTTTCACTATTCCAGTTTTTTCTCACTTCTGTCTTTGGCTAGAGTATATCTCTTTAGAGCAGCAGGCTCCAAACTTTGTGGCACCAGAGACCAGTGATCCTATGAGAATCTTATGCCTAATGATGTGAGGCGGAGCTGAGGCGGTGATGCTGGCGCCGGGGAGCAGCTGCAAATACAGAGGAAGCTTTGCTCGCTTGCCAGCCTCCCACCTCCTGCTTTAGAAGCATCTTTGTACCCTGAACATCTTTGCTCACTTTTGTATCCTCTTTTTTATATCTTCTGAAATGGCTAGCACAAACTGGTGTGCAAAAGATGAATTGAACAGTTGTCTCTGAACACTGGTAAAAATCATTGGAAAGGATAAGTCAGAAAAGACATCGGGGGAATAATACTGAGGGATAAGTTTTCTGGAGTAATGGAAATAATTCTATAAAAAAGTACTCCAAAGAAATAATAAAATTAAAGATGAATCACAACTAAAAATAGTTTTAATATTTCTAACTTACCGGATTTTAAACTAGACTCTTGGTTATTTCTAATTAGTAATTGTGTAGCGACACTATTCGTGTACTTAATTATAGTTAAATTATTTTAATAAAACATTTATTAAAATTTTATTTAGCAACTCCTTCCTCACCTTTTGATCCAGTCAAATATATTTTGAGCAGCAGGCTATAGGAATCATCTTACACATAGCTTTCTCTAACAGTCCTAGTTGATAACAATTTTGAGTCTTTCAGGTGAGATTTTACATAAACCTTATTAGCCAACGTTTTGTTTTGTTTTAAGAATTTAAAGCAAATGAGTTCTGAAAAAATGCTATTTTTGGTGTGTGTGTGTGTGTGCGCGATTCTAGAATCATTAAAGGTCAGCTTGTAGAATACCCGTGAGAAGGCCACTTACCTGTGTACAATGTTAGTAAATATTAAGGATAGGATCTTATATTTTATATTTGATTTTTAATATTTTCTATTGTTTTTAGTTAATACTTAAGTGTTCAATATTTTTAAAAGCATGGATGTTTAATATTTTTATTCAGCGTACGTTAAGGAAACCTAAATATAAAATTTGTATTAGTGGAAACAACTAGAAAATACAGGAAAATTTAATTGCATGTTATTCGTTTGCCAAAATAGTAATATGTACAAGTTTGAATAGTTTTCTGTAAACTTCTTTTGTATTTAGGAAAAAGTTCAGAAAAAAAGTTATAGACAACTGAAGACCACTTTTGTTAATGTTACTTCTGAATGCCCATTGTAAGTGCTTTTTCATGAATCTTATAATTGTCTTCATATTTGAAGAAAATTGATTGTATAATCGGAGTTAATATTTCTCTTTTTTTTTATAGGAATGATGTCTACAATTTTAATTTGAATGGCGCTGATGAACCTATTATAAAACTTGGGGTAAGCTAGAAATCAGTTATTCTGTATTTAGTTATTTAGTTTTTATTTCGTATTTACCCTGTAGTTAGTAGAGTTTTTTAAATTTCTATCTGCTTCTAGGTATGCTTTAAAGTATTTTAAAATATACTATCTTTTATTACATTTAGTGAGGTAACATTGGTTAACATAAATTTCAGGCGTACAGCTTTGTAATGCATCTTTATTCTCCCTTGTGTGCTCACCGCCCAAAGTCTAGACTCCTTCCATATATTTTTAAATATTTTAAAGTTTATTTGGTACTAAATATACCTAAGTATATTTAGTTTCCTTTCAGATACTTTGGACTGAAGTAAAGAAAAATCACTTTCCTTATTGATGCAACAATTAAAAATTTTTAAAAATTGCTTTAAACATTTTAAACACTTATTTTAGTATATTTTACAGTGCTAGTTTTCTTATGACTACGTGAGGTGGTAGAAATTTGGTTTTGTTTATTTCTTGTTTCTGTTTACCATTATGGCACTAAGAAAAAACATTTCTAATGTTTCTTTACAATATAGATCCAAGAATTTCAAGCTACAGCTAGAGAAGCCTCCGTGGGTAATTCAATAAAACTGTAGGTGTTTTTATTATAATTAGAGGGATCTTTTTCTTAAATATTTCCTCCCAGTTTGAGAGTTTTTAACATATGGGAAGAATGACTAAAAATGCTACTGTCATGATTATTTCCATTATGATTTTACTATTTCAGCCTTCGTAGTTGACTTTTGAACATTGTGGAGGTTAGGGGCGCTGACCACCTGTGGAGTTGAAAATTTGTATATAACTTTTGATTCCCCCAAACTTAATTACCAGTGGCCTACTGTTTACCTGGAAGTCTTACTGATAACAGTTGATTAACATATTTTATATGTCACATATATTATATATACTTAATAACATTTTTTCCCTCTAGCTTACTTTAAGAAAATCATAAGAGAAAATACATTGACAATATTTATCAAAATTAATCCACGTATAGGTGGACCTGTGCAGTTCTAACTCATACTGTTCAAAGGTCAACTGTCCTTCTAAAACCAAAATGCATATTCTGTGCGCTGCTATTATTGGTTGCGCATCTAAGATGATAAAGCCGAAAGGCCTTAGCAGCACTTTCATCTAACCTTGTTATTTCATAATTAACTGAGGTCGGACGATAAGTCATTTGGCCAGAATTACACAGTGAATGAGCACAAGAGTAAAAGGCTGAAAACCTGGGTCTGGCTGTTCAGTCCATGCTGCCACTAAGCCCTTAAGAAAACAAGGACTTAAAATTAATTACAATTAATGCATATTTTTGTTTAAGGGTAGGTTTAAAGACTCAGGATGAACTTGAAACTCCTCTCAAAACAAAAGATAAAAGAGTAAGTTATAATATCCTGATGTGCCTATTAAAACCAGTATTTCTTTTAATAATTTTTTAATGCCAAAGGTTATCACAACTGGAAGACAAAAATGACTGGATCATTTTTCCCCTCAGATTATCCAGGTTCCCGTTATGACTTTTCTTATGGTCTCTGAGCTATTTGTAATCATTCAGTAATAGATGTGACAACTTTAGTCACGTTCTTTGATGGAATTAGGTTATGTCTCTAAGGAAGTAAGCTGTTTTGATTTCACTTTTTAAATGAACAATACTGACAACAAATCTTGATCTCTGATCGGGATTTCCAGGTGACCTTCTTGGATAAGTCCTTAATGCCAGGTAGAGTAGTGTGCTAAAGAAAGAAGAACTTCGTTTTTCTGTTTTTTTCTGGTTTTTGAGGGGTAGGGTTTTTAATTTTTTTTTGGCTTAACTTACCTTGCATAAGTTACATTTCTTCATCTATTACAAGGATTCTTTTTTTAATAGACTGTTACAGATCATAGAAAGAAAAATCTCTTTAGTGATACTGACACAGAATACAGATTTGATGACAGCAAGACCGATATTAGCTGGCTAAGAGAACCAAAATCAAAACCACAGCTACTAGACTACAGCAGAAATAAAACTGCGAAGAAACAGAGACGTGGGAAATCAAGTAAGAAATCACTATGCAGAGAAATGTTGCAAATGATTTTACCATTTTAATTACATAAAATGCTTTGTCGGTTAATAAGTATATTTTTGTATCTAGATAGTAATTTTCATTATATACCCTTAGGAACAGAAAAGAGTAAAAAAGCAAGTACACAAAAACACTATGGTGGTTTGGCTTTTTGCTTTATTTTTGGTAACAGGGTTATATTTCGATTGGTTTCTTAAAACAGGATCTTAGGACACAATATGATTTATCATAATCTTTGGTTCGTGATCTGCTCTCATTTGGCGATTCATGGCTATCATTTAGTTACTAGGCATTTATTGTGAATAAGTACTCATGAGCTCCACACTCAAAACAGAATCAAAGCTTAGACGACATCCCATTCTCTGCCACACCCAACAGATACACTTTTTAGGAATTCATATAGATGAAATAAAAATATATCGAAAACAGTTTTCTTGCAGAAATACTTTTGCCTAAATCTTACGTTTCCCCAGCACATGGTTTCTCTTTAGCGAATCTCTCGAAGTCGTTGGATGTTACTTCGAAGTACGAGTGTCTGGCGAGACGGAGTGGCCCCTTTCATCGCTTAACCTCAATTTCATGTTTACTAAAATGCGAAGATTCTATACATTTAATTTTTAAAAGAAGACCTAATGTAATCCTGAGCTGTTAGATTTATATTTAAGAGAACCAACTTTTATTTCAGGATAAAAATAACTAGTAGTGCCCTGTGGAGTGCGGCCTCGCTGGGGTCAGCACGTAGATCGGACCGCGGGAAGTGCTGGAAGATGCAGCTGCATCTAGTCGTGGCGGCCTTCGAGGCCATGCTTTAGAAGCGAAGTTGAAACGAGATTCACATGCTCTCAGGAGGCTTATAGTCTGCTAGGGAGCTGTACAAATAAAGACATTCATAACTTAAAGTAGAAGATAAGAGATCTCGGGAGGGCACGAGAAGTTAGAACAAACACTATAATCAATAAATACCTTGAAAATTGAACTGAGTGAATTGTTTTGTTTAAATGGCTGAATGACAACAAATCAATATGTCTTAGCCACCTGATTGCCAGGACTGAGAGACCGGCCCTCCAGAGTATCATTGCTTCCTTCGTTTGGATCATCCCACTTCTTAGACCTCAGAGAATATTTAGGAATTTGGATTTGTGCTTGAAAGGCAAAAAAGGGAATAAGGATTAAAGCTACTCTCAGTAATATGGGTAAATCTTAGAAACATAACGAACTATGGGTGAAAATGCAAATCATAGGATATTACATATGACATGATTGTATTTTATAAAGTTTTTTAACATCAAGTGAATGAGAAACAGATTTCAGGACGGTGATTACCTTTCAGCAGGAGACATTAGAGTACATATAAGTAGATTCGACATTATACACAATCTAGTTCTTAATGTGGTGGTAGAGACTCAGTGTTAACTTCATACCTTATGTTACATGTTCTCTTGTATGTTTAAAAATTTTTGTAATATAACATGAGAAGGGGAATTAGTAATCGAGAACATACAAACACTATGCTGTAAAAGTTATGTCAATTTAGCCTCAAGTCGTCTTGAATTTTAAATTATCCGTGACTTTAAAGATACAATTTTAATAATTTTAACTTACATGCAGAAACATTTAAATAAATTTTAATGCCATTTCTTATCTATTTGAAAATTTTAACCTTATTTTCTTGAATTGCAGGACCACCTTTGGAAAGGGGACAACCAAGGTCTAAAATGGTAAAACCAGAGGATTTATGTTCAAACATCCCTTTAAAATTACTTTTCTCCTTGTCATGAAAAAAAAAATTGTCATCTCATAATTTTATCCTTACCAGTTACTCGTTCCTGTAATTGTTCCAGTTTTGCACACTTACTCCTCCCTTCTGCCTTTTAGAATGTGTTAGCCTCTTTTAGGTCCATTTTGTTCTGTGTTGACATATTTTTGATATCTCTTGTCCTCTTTCTCTCTTTGACTGAAGTTAGGTAATATACAGCAGGCCTCTCAGAGCTTTAAAGATAGGGATTAAAAGGTGATAGAAAAGATATTTGGAATGAAAAGATAAAATCTAGTCTTTTTAAAAATATATAACTAGACTCTCATGCTTCTTAATCTCCATCTTCTTTTCTGCCCTGGTCCTCACCTACCTCCCCTCTGGCAGCCAGCAGTTCGTTTTCTGTATCTGAGTTTGTTTGTTTCATTTTGTTTGTTCTTTAGTTTTGTTTTTGAGGTTCCACATATAATCCAAATCACATGGTTTTTGTCTTTCTCTGTCAAACTTATTTCACCTAAGATAATACTCTCTAGGTCCAACCATGTTGTCACAAATGTCAAGAGTGCATTCTTTTTATGGTTAAGTAATATTCCATTATATTTCAGTCTTTTTTTCCTCTCTCTCCAGTCATTTTTAAATATTAGGAATCTTTTTGGTTCTACAATTATTTTATCTAGGTCTTATCACAGTTCACATTTTAGAGCAAATAGCTTGCATTTCTGGTATGACATACTGACTTAATAATATTCAGGAATTTTTCTTCTTCTAAAGACACCCGGTAAAAACACTACCAAAAAAGCAGATGAGACAGTCCCAGACGGGAGGACCAGACTTCCACGAAGAGCGGCAAACACCAAAAAAAATTACAAAGATCTCTCAAATTCGGAATCAGAAAGTGAACAAGAAGTTTCATATTCATTGAAAGAGAAATTGCTAGAAAAGGTAAATAGAAATAATTCAGAGTACTAATTTCTAAAAGCCTCTTAAATACTAAGTATGGAAAATATTTTTGTAAAAATGTCATTTATTTTGCCACTTTTTACAAAGACTTACCCTTCTGCATGAGAAAACATATAATTCTAAAAATTAATCCTTAGGCAATATAATGTTAAAATATGTAATAAGTTGGCAGTAATGTTACAAAACAGATGTTTGATTCTAGTAAAATTATAACTTTAAGATAATATCGTGGAATTAGAGAAGTACTTGATCTTTCCAAAATTATGCTTCAGGAAATACAGACTGCTGGGAAACTGGATCTCTCTCGATTGAAAGCCGAAATAGAGGGTCTGGGGTCTTCCCATGCACTGCTCCATCTCGGTCCGTCCCCAGCTTCTTCCTTCAGTCCTGTAATGTTACGCACACGTCCCTACCCACCCGCACTTGAAAGCTTTTTCAGCAAAGTTAAAAAATACATCGCGTTTATAACGCGCCAGGTGCTCTTCTTGGTGCAGACAGTCCTTGATTTACGGTGGGTTCAACTTAGAATTTTTTTCCTTTATGATGGTGCAAAACCAGTACACATTCAGTAAAAAGTGTACTTCAAATTTCGAGTTTTGATCTCTTCCCAGGTTAGCAGTACGCGATGGGCTGTGCTCGCGATGCAGGCCCGTGGCCACTGCTCCCCATTCTCACGCGGTCACCAGGGCCAGCAGTCAGTACCCTGCAGTGTACCGCGCTGCCGTTTGGTTTGTTTGTTTGTTTGTTTTTGGATATTGAGCTCTAAGCACATTTAAGGCAGTCAGACTGAGCTATGATGTTTGATAGGTTAGATGTAACAAATGCATCTCAGACTTAACAATATTTCAGTTTACAATGTGTTTATCGGGATATAACCCCACTGTAAAGCGAGGAGCATCTATACTTGAAAGATTTAACTTCTTAAAATCTCATAAGTGCTATAGCTGACTGTTACTACCATTGACACCTCATTTTCTAAATGAGAAAATTGAGGCTCAGAGAGATGAAGGAACTTGCCCAAGTCACAGAGCCAGGAAATGGTAAAGCAAAGGTGTCAGCCCTGAAAGTCTGGCCCCAAAAGTCTGGCCCCGAAGGTAGGTCTCCGCCTGTTACTGCTGCTTCGACGCCATCACGCTCCACCTCCCGTTTGGACCCTGCACCTCTTCTGGGAGGATGGCGGGGCCTTCGTCGCTTACGTCCGTGTCCCGCACCCTCCTTGAACCTGCTCTGTGCAGGCAGCCGAGCCTCCCCAGGCCGTCCCCCTCACCGCCCTGACTGTCTCCATTTACTTGGACACTCGAGGCCTCAGGACGCATTCCGAGCTTGTTTCCCCTCTCCCCAGAATGTCCCCAGAGCTGTCACAGAATAACCTGTGCTCCCGGACGGGACCCGTGTCCGCGTCAGCAGTCCTGCACGCACTCGGCACGCCTCCTCATGCCGCCTTCGCAGCCCTGAGCCGTGAAACCCAGGAGGCCTCCGGCCTCCCCGCGCCGAGCAGCATCTCCTTTGAACCCTCGGAGTGTCTCAGTCATGTCTCATGCACGTTTGATGTCCCCCTAGGGATCTGTCACATCTGTTAGTACGTTGGAAAGCCTTCCACTGTTCTGTGGCTCCCGCTATGCTTGTACGTAGTAATGTGACATTTCATAAATATTTCAATGTAATTTAAATTGCTTCACATGCCCAAGCGTGAGTTCCTTGTATTCTGGTGTACTGTGTAAGTTATCAATATGTTTAGGAGGAGAATATCCAACCCAGAAGCAAAACCAGGAAGCTGTCGAGGAAAGAGCCGAACGCCGTCTCCGCCAACCTGCAGAAAGAGGCTGCGTCCAAAGAATGGACCCTCTCGCCCCTCCCGAAAGACACCAGACGAGGTGACAGCCTGGACTTCTCTCCCGTGTCTTTGGCTGGGAGTTCCTCATCCATAGAAGTCATGAGATGTCAGTATCTTTTTCTCTAGTTGAATATTTAATAGTGTCCTATTATAACTAATCATGTGAAAATGTAATTTAAAGACTAAATTTTAGGGGAGCGATTAAGGGTATGGGGAGCCAGAGTTTCTTTTAAACTCGTTGATGCTCTGAACTTAATCTTTGCTGAGCGGACTTGGGAGCAGTGTTACTGTGACGCTAGTTTTTCGTGTTTGCGCGTTTTATGTCTTTCAGTTCTTTTTAAGGCTATTTTAAAGCCTTTCTGAGTGTCTATAATTCAGTTAAAATTCGAGACTTAAATTGGTTAACATATATAGTCTCAAGCAGCTATTTCGTTCTTGTCTAGAGTATTTTCATAATGCTTGGGACCACTGTCATCTCATAACCACGTGCTCAGGAGACAGATGCTCATGCCCTGAATTGATCTAAAAACTCTTAAGAATTCGTTTATACTAAAACTGAGATCAGCCGTGGATGTCCTCAGTTACACGTGAAGAAGGTTCAGGGCGAACGGCTTTCCAGGCCCTTTCCGGCCCTGCCTGCTGGGCAACACGGCGCTGCTGGTCCAAGCCACGACAGGCTGGTCGCTCCCGCGCGGCTCGCACGCTAGGCGGCTCCATTTGAAATTGCTTTGAAAGTTCGCGCGGTTGCGATTGCATTTTAAATTGAGCCGTTAATATTTTTCAGTCTTATAAAATATTGAAAACAATTTGGTCTTGGTTTATCAAAAGTTTATTCTTTTTAAATATAGCTAAGATTTGCAGGTTTGATAAATTATTAGATTCTTAGAATTGAAATTAATCATACCACTGCTAAAGCAGACGTCAGCAATAACACCTGCCGTCTCCTTTTTGTCTCATGAGGCAATATAGGTATAGAGAAAATAACAGAAGGGGATTTTACTCAGGATTATGACTGCGTGACAAAATCTGTATCGCCTTACCCAAACACTTCATCGCCTGAATCCTTGAACAGTGACTATGAAGTCGGAGGTCCACGAGAGTCAACCAAAAACAGCGAGAGAAATTTACTACGTGCAAGAGAAAGTTTCTCGCCAATTCCACAGTCATTCGTTTTGGTAAGCTTACATATTTTTCCTTAATCAGATATAGTCGAAGAGGCTAAATCATTTGCATCAAATCTTAATCAAGTCTACATGGTCTGCTTAGCTTAAGGTTTTGTCTTTGGTCCTGAGGACAAGAGGAACCCGACAGGTAAAAGAGCCCGTGGAGGCGGCCCTGCGCACGTGTCTGCACGTGGACAGGCTTCTTCCTGCGGCTCAGGCACCTTCCGATTTTACCATAACTCAAAGCTTTTAGCTACTAAATCACAAGCTGACAAAGCAAACTGACAAAAATGGAGTTACCAAAAGTATGACGATAGCATTTGCTTTAGAGTTCTGTGAGGAACTCTAAAACCAGTAAATAGTGTATTAACAAGTTTGATATATTTAAAAATTCCTCTTTTATGAATTCTATCTAGTATTAATAAAATATGTAGATACGCTCAAAAATCTTTAAAAAAAGACATTAGAGATAGAACTAGATTATGGAGCAAAGTGAGAGAGATACCTGTAATGTCTACAAGGAGTAGTTTTATATATATTTTTTTAAGCTGTGGATACTTTGGTACCAGTTTAACAACCCCCCCCCCCCGCCCCCGCCGTTTTTTCCAGGTTGGGTTGTACTGATGGAGAATTTCGAAATAGTAATAAAGTTACAGAACAGATTGCCAAGATAACGTAGTTCCCAATAACTAGGTATAGTTCCACGTTCCGAGTCAGGCAGAACTGCATTTAAATCTTGGCCGCACTGTTTGCTATGGAACATTTCACAAGTTAATGACTCTCTGCACCTCAGTTTTCTCATCTGTAAAATGGGGCTGTGAAAAATTAGGCTGATATGTAAAGCATGCTATCTGATACATAGTAAATGCTCAAACATATTATCTCTTGATGTGTGCTACCCCTGCACACAGATGGACTTAATGACGGCGCAGAGCCCCTGTCTCCAGGATCCAGAAACCTCTGGTAAAACCAGCCCTCCAGCCTGCCGCTTCGCACTTGTCGCTTCTGGGCTCTAAGGTCCTTTTATTCTGTTTGACCAGTAGTCTTCACAGACCACATTTTTCAAACAAATTCTTAGGCGAAATCTCCAATGTGCGAAACAGATAAAGTGGAACCAGGCTGTTTAAAGCAGCGAGGCGACCTAAACCGTCGCCTGCCCAGCCTCTCCCCGCGAGTCCCCGAGGCACCTTCGCAGGCCCCTCCGTCTCCGCAGACTGCAGTGTGCAGGGCGGTTTCCCGCTGGACTGTGAGCCCACGGCCCTCCGTCAGAGTTGCTCCCGCACCCTTAGTCCCCTGGACCCTGTCTCTTTGTGGCGTCCTCTTGGCCTTGATTGTCCATATTAGTTTTAGAACTAGTTCGTGCGAGGGAAGAATTATGGTTTCCCAACATCGATACTGAGCTTTCTCATCCACATACTTCGTTTTTCTCTACTTTTTAGTCTTATTTCCAACAAAGTTGTGCCAGATCTTCCACAGAGAAACTTATGTTCATTAGATCAATTCCCAAGTGTTTGATGGATTTCCTTTGTGCTGTGTTGGAAAAAATTTGTTTTCTTGGTTTAATTTTTTGCTTTTAAATAACTTTTTACTTTCTTTGGGTTTCTTTATGTCTTGTTCAGGCATATTCCAATTAAGAATGCTATTATGAATGGAAAAAAATGTAAATTCTGGGGTACTTACACAAACACGAAATTGCAACAGCTTATTCAAATGTATGCAGTTACAGTTCTGAAAAGCAGTTTATGGAAACTGAACCTCAAATATTAATGAAAATCATAACAAAGGGAGTTAGTTATATGATAGTAAAGCCTTCAGACTTTCCTTAAATATGGTCGATAATTGATTACTGGCCTTTAATAATGATTATAATACTTTAATATTTTTCAACTGTTATTACCAGCACATCTGCTGTTTGAAATGTGTGGGATGATTTGATCATAGAAAAAGTTTAAATTTTAAAATCAGAAATATTAACATCTTAAATGATGAGGCTTTAGCTGCTAAACTCCTGACTCGTATGTTTATAACTAGACCTTTCTGGTTTCATGGTTATCTAGGAATTCGGTTGAGCTTTTTACCACTATAAAAGTCCATCCACAAAAATATTTTAATCCTTAAAGTACAGAAAGTCAAGACAAAACTTTACACCTTGGAGCGGGTGGGGATTCGACCTTGACCTAAGTGGGAGGGTGGGCGCGCACAGACTAAGTGGGGAAAGGACAGGGATCTCCGGGAGCTGGAAGTGGACATGCATTTTCATGAAAAGGGAAGAAAGAAACCTGTGTTTCAAAACAGTAAAAAAAAAAAAAAAAAAAGTTGGAAAAAATGTCTTAAAGATATAGCTTGAAAGAAGAGATTAGACTTTTATTTACTACGGTTTTATTTCCCATTTTCTGACTCAAATCAGAATCTTAATAAGGAAGAATTAAAGAGCAGGAGTATTCAAAGTCCAGCTCAAAAGTATCGCTACAATTTAAGATTGATGTTAACCTAAGAATTTAGATTAATGCACAGTAGTGTCAGAGGTGAAAAGGAAGGGATAGAAAAATCTGAAAAAAGCATGGACAGCATTTGCAGTTTACTGGCCTGAGGGTTAGAGAAAGATGATACAGTGAATCTAAGAGTGCTTAGGTGTTCTTTTCCGATTTCTGATGTGCAATTTAGGAAAGTCGTTCAGCATCCCCACTGTCCATGTCCAGTGAAGGAAGAGAGAGAGTGTGGCACGGCGCACCCCGGGACTCCGCTCACATATCAGGTGTGTGGTCAGAACCTTGCTTCAAAACAGAAATTAATTGCTGAAATACTGCTGTTAAATTTCACCTAAAGGCGATTCGGGTATTTTAAGTCATCCCAGTAGTCCATTTGCCTAATGTCCTCACGAAAATATGGAACTAGATAGAATTAATGCATGGTTGCCTAAAACGATGTAAACAGCTGAAACAAGGGCTTTGTTCATAAAAGCAAGGGCATATGAGGTAATTTAAATCCAGACCACAGCCCTGTTTTTCATCTGTCCCTCAGGCCCTACGCTCCATCTGAATCGCAAACGGATGTACATGGACGATGACGTCAGTGATGCCTACGAAGCAGAATTGGAAAAGGAAGCGAAAAAGAGAGCGACCTTGCTCGCCAGAAAGCAGTCTAAAATCGAAGGTGCAAACGACCACACGGACAAAGGTGGGGACATCCTGCGTGTGTCCAAGTGCAGTTATTTTGGAAGGCAGTTTCTTAGGTCTCGAATGACTCCATACTCAAAACAAGCGCCTTTGTAATGACAGCTTTGGTTAAGTGCACAAAGGATGATGCCTCGTTGCAAAGTGCGCCATGTGCATTACCGCGGTGCAGTCTCCTTCACCACAGACGTCCCTCATCCTATTGCTGATGGCCTTGTATGAGTTTTGCAGGAGTATGAGCTTAATACCTGGGTTAATAACGTGGAGGTAGCTAAAACCCAGTAAAAATTAACCCAGAAATGTTTCACTTTAATGTTACTACTACTGCCTTAATACCCAGGCCACAGGGCTTTTCATAAATCAAAATACTTTTAAATTAAAAACGATGAGGTCTGTCTTTGATTCCATAGTCCTTAGATTATACAAAGAATATGAAAATAGGACTTTGTTTTCAGCCTCATGACAAGGCTAAATCTGTAATAATGCATATTTTAACTTTGTCTTCATTTTTTTAGTGTCTGAAAGTACCTCGCCATTATCAACAAATGACGACTTTATTCCTGGAAAGAACCAGGAAACTGGCATTTCGGGTGTAGATGTGTACGAGCAGTTCAATACGGAATTTAAAAGGAAAGTCAATGTGAGTTTTTCTTTAAATTATGACTCATACCTGATAATACGCCACACTTTCTACCAAACTGTCAGCTTCTTTAATCCTTTGGCAACAAAACCCCCGGCCATGTACCTGACTTTCCTCATGTGCCGGTGAAAACCTGGAATGATCACTGGGTGAGGCCTCACTCATGAGCAAGGTTTTCTACTCAACTCTGTGCATTATCTCTATTTTTCTACGGGCTCTTCGTCCTATTTTCCTTATTAATTTTTCTAATTTTTTTTTATGTGTGAACCATTTTCTTTTCATGCCTCTTTTTCCATCTCCTGGAGCCGACTGCTCACGAGGGCCCCAGCGAAGGCCGTTTCCGGACCGGCTCCGCACTGACATGCCCTTCGTCATTGCGGCTCCGACGTGGTTCTGTTCGGGTTCCGTTCGCGAGAGCACTTCCTGAAAGTTTTCTCCACCCGTCCCTCCCCTCGCGTGCCTGGCTTTACACTGGTTCTTTTTGCCCGCCTGTTAAACATTTTTCTGCACCGGTTACCAGCCCTGTCTCTTCCCTGCCTCCTTCTTCTGTTCAGAGGTAATATCTGAGAGTGTTTACGATTCTGCATGTTTTATCCACGGTTGACCTAGGCTAAACAGAGAAGCCCTCATTTGGTTATGCGAATGTATGTTTTGTGAAAAATGATGATAAAGAATTCTGAGTATCACTTAGGCTGTGTTCCCAGAGAGAATTACAATCACTGGCATCTTTAAAAAACACTGCAGCGTGTGGCGTCCTGCCGAAACCAGTTACCGGCTCAGCCCCTCGTCGGGGCCACTGCTCTGACTCTTCACGCTGCACCGAGTCTTAACTCTTTACTTCTCTGTTCTTAGTCATTTGCATTTCATGGAAAAGGCTTTGTTTCTAATATAGTCTTGGGTAGATTATTATTTTGTAAATAATAAATTTTTTTCAGCTCCGCCAAAAATTGATTGAGTATTTTAATAATCACTCCTGGAAGACGGCTCAACACCACCTGAAAGCAATGAACCATAAGATTCACGAATACAGGTGTGTAACAAAAATCTCTTCTGCGCGCTCTGTTCTACATGCTGTATTAAAACAACAGCAACAACTATATTGTTTCTTTAATAGGCTCAAAAAACTCGATAAATTCCACGACAGCATCATAGAGGAGCTGGAGAAATTGGAAAAAGATTCACAGTCTTTAAAAGAATTGGAGAAGGAATTTGCGGTTTGTGTTTTTAAGAATTTAAAAATAATTTTAAAACCTCAAAGATTTTTAGTCAGTGTCATGTAAACAAATTAGACTTACTGATGAATACCTTTGAGAGGTTCTATTTCCAATATTTTTACCTGAAAGAGTATGTGACATCTGGAATATTTTTAGTACATAGCCAAGTTATTTATTTAGAAATAATAAAAATGTAAATTCTGTTGTTTGAATTTTTACAGTATGACTAGTTTTTGTATTTTAAAATTTAGGACTTTTGGGAGAAGCTATTTCAGAAGTTCATTGTTTATCAAAAGAATGAACGGGAAAGGTTAGTATAACATAATAACTAGGATCTATAGATTAAGATGTTAAAATTTTTTCATATATATTTTAGCCATTTAATTTGAATTCCTGATAAACACAAAGGTAACTTAATTTTGTTAGGCTTCGCGTCTTGAAAGCTTCATTGGACAAAAATGTCTTCTTTAACCCTGATCATGAAGAAAGTATTTGTACATCTGAGGTATGAATTTCATATTTTTCAATTGAATTTCTCAACATTGGTTAGTCTAAGCTATCTCTGATAGTGAAGGTCACGGGGGAAATTTTCTTACAGATGTGTTTCATGAAGGAAAAGATGAACATGCTGCAAGCCAGGCTGCTCAAGGAGATGGTGAGTCCGGCACGGGAAACCCCTTCCCAGGGTTTTCTTCTCCTTGGACTGAGAAGGGGCAGTTTTCACCCAGTGACTTTCATTTATTTCAATTGATAGTAAAATAGTGGTTTAAATGAGTCCCTCCTAGAGAAAAAAATCAATTTGCAAATTTAAAAAGGAGCTAGCAGAATGGTCGCCCTGCGCTGCACCTTCTCCAGAAAGGGAGTCAGGGACTTGGAGATCAAGTTGGACTTTCCGGTTGGGGGTGCTTTCCGGTTGGCGGTGGGGCGTGTCCTTGTACCGCTGTGGGCTCAGCGCCCCCGTGTGCTGAAGCAGCGGAGTATGCGGGGTGAGCGGCAGACGAGCACGCGAGGCCGAGCCTTGCTGAGACTCTTCTAGACTGCAGTTCACTTTCTTCCTTTAAATCAAAATTTCATTGATTCCGGGTTTAAAAGACTGAGGGTCTTCTGTCTAGACCACCCCATGGGCTTAGCATGCGTGCCGATACACCATGTCTTTGGGGGAGGGCGGTTTTAAAGTGAATCCCTATTAACTTTTTTCTATTTCATTTGATGCTTTTACAATAATTTAACACTTTTCTTGGCCATAGCAAGAAGAAGAGCTGCTTACCGTGCGCAGAGGGCTGCTGTCACTCTTCATGGCTCACGAAACGAACGTTAGCATGTGACTCGAGTTACCGAGTTTCATCCGACCCCTCTGCAGCTGGGAAAGTCTCTTTGCCCTGGGGACGTGACGCCCAAACACGCTGTCTGCGCCACGCCACTCGTTTTTGAGATTGTTTCGGGATCCAAGTTTTGTAGCGATATTTGCGACAAATATTACTGTGTTAACTATACTTACAAAAGTAGTTTATCAAACTAAACTTTATCATATAAAAAGTTTTAAATGAATATAGTTTAAAGAAGTATTAAAAATTGTGTACTAGTTTAGAATATCTACCAGAAAAGTTTAGCCTCACTTAGAAGTCTGCTTTAAAATGTTTACCTGAGTTATTAATTGGAGAGTATATTTATTCAATTATGGCTCCAGTATCAGAGGGCACATGTGGCCTGAGGTAGTAGGTCTCAACTCGTAGCAGGCGGTTTTGAGTTACTGAGTATTAAGCTCCTATGTGTTGTAATAATTTGCTAGATTAATTGATAAAAATATATTTGTGTTATATTGAAGCTAACATAAATGCTGTCACTTGAATAAATAGAAAATTGTCTACGTCATCTTCCTGTTTTTGAACCTGGGGTTCATCAGCCATCCGAAGTGGACCGGGAGGCAGCTCGCCTGCCCGACGGCGACAGCGCTCTGAGCCCTGCCCGTGGCCTCGTCACTACAAGTTCTGTTTCTCCAGTGACAGCGCTGATCTCAGCTACCTCTCAGAAGTCGCAACTCCGTGTTGCCCTGCGAGACTTCTGGAACGCTCCCCGCTCTCCCAGACCTTCCTCCCACGGCGTCGTCATCCGCTCTGAACCTCCGTCGCCAGCGTTCTGGTCGCCCCGCCCCCCCTGGCCAGCGGGCTTCCTGGCGCGGTCTCGAGCGGCCTCCCCCAGCACGCCGCCCGGCCCCTCTCCAATACTCAGTCCAGAATAAGATCCTCTCTCCAGCTTTACCCCCTAGCTCGGACGCCTCATTCCGCGCCCCGAACGCCACCGGAGAAATGTCGTCAAGCTTGACCTTCCAAACAGCCGCTCGGCCTGGCTCAGCGGCGCCAGTTCCAGAGCCCTGGATGGCGATACCCGTCAGCCGATGGCGTCGCCTCCTCCCTGCCTCGTCTCTTCTCCCTGAAATCCAACACGCCACCCGCATCGATCCCGCATTGTGATTTCTCACGCGTCCCCCTGGCAGGGGCGCCTCTGTCTCAGGACAGTCGGCCTCCGAGTGCCCTGGGCCCTCCTGTGTCTGACCCCTCTGCCCCGGCGCGCTCGGCCCACGCTCCTCCACACTGAACCTCTGCGGCCGCCGCCCGCCCCCCGCAGTCCCGCATCTGTCTCTGCGAGTTCCCCAAGACCGCTTTCGCCAACGTCACCTAAACTCACCTCCCTCTCCTTACGCGGCTTCTCGGCGCCCTCCGACCTCGCCGGGCTGCGTCTCTTTCCTGGCTTCCCTCCCACCTCGATACAGGGCTCGCCCCGAGTCGGTCACCTTCTCCTCGCGTGATTGTTTGGTTTTACAGCATCACCGTCTTTACGTTGGCGACTCCAAACAGCAAAGCTCTGGCCTTGGACGTCACTGTTCCACTGATGGCGCTGATGAGCCGCTCGCCTCCCAGAATGACCTCCATTGCCCTCCCTCAGCATCCTTTCTCATCGCCAAAGAAATACTGAACCTGTCCTTCCTTCTCAGGAAATGCCAATTAACTCACCCAATCTCTCAGGCCAAAACCCGGAAGCAATTCCTAATTTCTCTTTCCTTTGGCCAGGTACTTGATCAACAAGCCCTGCAGATTTTACTACCAAAACACGTCCCACCTGTACCTTTCCATCCCTCCCACCGTCACCGCCGCTGGCAGGGTCAGCAGCATTTCTCATGATGCTGCAGCGGCCTCCAGCATCACACGCGCCTTTCCACAGCTTAGCCAGTCTGTTCTTGCCAGATCACAAATCGTACCGTGCCACGCCCTTACTCAAAACTCTCCAGTGATAACTCCTAAACAACCAATGGGTCAAAGAAGAAACCTCCTCTCTCCGGCTTTACCCACTAGCTCGGAGAGCTGGGAAATGCTAGGGAAACTGGGAAATGCTTCGGGACGAACGGAAACGCGACACACGGAAACCGGCGATCCAGCGAAAGCAGTGCTCAGGGCGAATTCACAGCCGCAGATTTTTTTTAAGTGTTGAAATTCAGAGCAGATCTGATTTAAATTTTTTAAAGCTTATTTATAGGCAAAATTTAGCTGTGAGTTCTGTGTGATTCATTTTTAACATTTTCTATTATACATTTAAACTTAAAAAATTTTAGAGCAGAAGTGGGCAAAGTGGCCATACAGTAAACGCTTAAGGCTTTTGTGTCAAAAGGTATCATGCGAGTACTTGTATAAACATGGCAAATATGGCCATTTAAAAATGCAAGACCATTCCCAGCTTGCAGGCCATTAAAAAAAAGGTGGATCAGATTTGGTCTGAGCTGTAGTTTGCAAGACAACTGAATCCCTCAATTTATCTTACTATTTAACACAAATAGTGATCTAAATCAATTTTGCCTTAGCAGGGGCTAAAGATTATTAATCAACTAATATAGCTAAAAGTTTTTTCTATGTCAAACATATTAAAAATAATGATCCTGTAGCTAACAATTTCTATTTCTTACCTGGATCACAATTTAACACCACGTGGCTGCAGGTTTACCGCATTTCCTCAACCAAATCGAGTTGTAAACTTTTCCAGAAGAACACAAGGACATGGAAGAGAAAAAAGTTTGCATTATTAGTACAGCCAGGCAGTGGAAGAGAAAAAATTTTGCATTATTAGTACAGCCAGGCAGAAACTTCAATACCAGCCTCTCAGGCATTACCGCAGAGACCTACACGCCACCAAGTCCCGGCACCGAGAATGCCCAGGGGCCCTCTGATTGGCTGGAGACTGTGGCTGACAGTCTACGGCGATGAACTCTGCCAACTCTGAGCTCGGGGCCCAGTGGGAAGCTGCACAGCTGCTCGAGGTGTCTCTCGTAGCCACTGTCACCACCACCTCTGAGCAGCTAACTAGTCACAGTAGTTACTGGACATGAATCCGTACTTATTTCTATGTCCCTTAACCTACCAAGTTAAAAGCTGAAGTAAGAATGGAAGGAATCGTAAATGCTACGAATAAACAACTAACGGAGCAAAATAACGTACCGGCGACAAATCTAACTTGAAATGTCGAAGTCGGGGTGAGATGTTCTGTGGGTCCTGACACTGTGCTTTGTGCCACACCGGGGGCCACCACACTGGGTAGAAGGCAGGGAGCGGACTGGGAGGCGTGCGGCAGGCTCGGAGTGTTGTAGTGACATTTTCAGTACATCTACGTCTGAAAAGGGAGAACAATCTAGAAAATGATGCTCAGGTGGCACCGAAGAGCACGTTTTCAACTGCAAAGCTTATTAGCATGTGTGCCATATCCATATTCCTCTACTGTCGCTTGTCAAGAAAATGCGATTTTTAAGAATTTCCCTGTTTACATTAAAGATATTTATAGTTGATGTTAAAGACTTAAAAGTTATTTTTTATTACTCTAAATATAAAATATTCTGTTTCATGAAGCTATGAGACCTTTTCCACTGTCGTTCTAGCAAGACATTGTCTAAATATGAACTGGTGGTATATTCCTAATATCATCATTATCAATAAATTTGCAGTAAAACAACTTATATTTACTGTTTAAAATATTTCCGTAGTTCAGGTTGACGGTGCGGTCAGTTGCTTGAGCACCTCCAGAAGCATCTCGCATGGAAAACTGAAAAAAAAAAAATCCTTAGGAAAGACCTGGGTGAAGGGGGCAGGGGTAGCGAAGCACATGGGGCCGACGAGTTGAGCAGAACGACTGGAATGTTCTCTTTCTGGACTCGAATTTGCTGTTGAAGAACTGTGGCGGCCTAGCTAAAAACTTGTTCACCTCCACATACGATGGAATAAATTTAGACTTGTAATTACTATGTATTTCCACAAGGTGGACCTCTTGATATTAGGGGTTTTTTTAACCCATTTTAATTGTCCAAAAATTGCTCACACGTTTCAAAGTACCTTTAACTTTTTTAAATGTACTTTTTATAAAGTCATATGATCTACTCTTTCCTCTGTCAGATTGGCTTACAACTTAATGAATGCCTCTAGAAAAGACTGGTTTCATAAAATTACCCATTAAGTTTTCTTAAATTTTTAAATTCCTTAAAAACAGGATTTCTTTAATGGCTTAATATTCATCATTCTTTTAATAGTTAACTTTATTTTGTGAAAATAAGAATGAATGAGTTGTCAAGTCAATGCCCAAACACCTCACTAAGGACCACTACTGGCCCTGAAGGATGCTTGTAATTCAGACACTGCGCCGGGTTGTCGCCGGATGCAGCGGCAGGAATTGTTTTTCCTAAGTCTTCAGACTCTTAATGCAAAACTTCTTCTTCAGATTTATACAAGTAAATTTGCATACTATGCATGAATCTCACAGGTACGTGTGACTTATGAATTGTTTGTGAATTTTGTTTCTCCAACTAGGACGAGAGATTGAGATGCCCATTGTGCGCTGGCGTAGCTCAGGGTTGTGTGCTGAGCGCAATCACCTAACGGTTTGAGTTTCTCCCTCAGCCTCGGTGATACTTGATAAGCACACGAAATATGCAAACAATTTAGAGTGATCATTTATGACTGACGAGTGCGGTGGGAGGAGCTGGATCCTACTGCTAAGAACTCGATGACCGTGACAGCAGCCTCTGGTGCTGTGGTATCTCAGATCCCTCGAGTCTGGACCAAGCCAAACCCTCCTTTGGGTCTTTATCCTGGACTTGATCTTAATTTCACTTGTCCATTAATCATGGGACTTCACTGGACAAAAGACCTTAACGCAGACGTTCTGCCGGGTCCCCTCCAAGCACAAGCACGGTTCGGTTCCTGTCGAGGCGGTACCGGTCTTTGCGTTGGGGGCCAGGACGGGGGCCAGCGCAGAGCGCCCTTCTCCTCCTCCTTCGTCAGTACGTGGATCTCTCTCTGCGAGGGAGATGGAAATCTTAGTGTTACATAATGTGGGCTCCGATTAATATTTTAAACCGAGTAACATGAAATAGAGAGCTGCTAACACGTAGCTTAAAATAGAAAAAAAAGTTTTTTAGAGGTTGACCACAAATAATGGGTTATAAATAAAAGAGCCTACACATATAGATACATATTAAATATATACTATATATACGTGCACAGATGTTTATAAAATTAAAAAACTGCCTTCCAGTTAGATAGGGTTTGGACATGTCATTTCACAGATGAAGAAACTGAAGCTCAGAGAAGTCACATGATTCACAGTAGGTTACACAGCGAGAGAGCGAGCTGGGGCTTCCCCCCATCACAGGGATTTCTTATTAAAGCCTCTAATTCCAGCAGCCATGAGGCATCGAAGCCCCTATAAGGCTGAACCGTTGCCGTGGGCACCTGACCCACTGGGGTCTTGAGAAAGGGACACGGGGAAGGCCGGGAGGGCACACGCGGGGGAGGAAGCCGCAGAGGACGCCCAGTTAGTGGCTCCAGGCCCCGCGAGGCCGCGCCCCTCCCAGCGCTGACGTTTACGGGGGACACCCGGGGCGCGGCGCGGCCTCACCTCCTTCGTCCCCTTTAGAAACCGCGGCGGTGTCGACCGACGGGGGCATCTTCCCACGGAGAGAGGAGACACCTCACTGAACAGGCCGGTCTGGGGTCTGAGGCCGCCGCACAGCTCCGGAAGGCCAGCTCTGAGCCGCGGCGTCCCCACCACGCTGTGGGGGTGTGGGGGTGGCGCGGGGTCGCTGTGGGAGGCCGTTATTCAAAGTCCACATAAAAAGACCTTTCGGGGACCAGGTATTTTTATTTCACTTATTTTCCTCCTTTGTGCCAAGGTGACTTTTTAACCTTTGTGCCAAGTAAATTTCCTCTGATCTTCACGCCATCTAAAACCTTTGTCTCTTATAATGGTTGCTAATAATGTTTGTAAATGGGAACCTAAAAATACTTTTAAAGAATGTATAATTTTCACCTTGGTAGAATTTTCAACAAGCTAGTACTTATTTCTGGGTTCATTACTCAATGATACATAAATCTAAATTAACCTGAAAAAGATTGTTTGATTTTTCAAGGCACAAACCATACACACTAACAAAATTTACAAAACACACAAAAAATTTGAATTCTCTCACGTTTGGATTCTGATGCTCAAAAGTAATGAAATTTGACTTGTTTCCTAGAACCCTCTTCTAACAAATCTCTTATCCCATCCCCAAGAAAATATAAAGCCCAGGTTAATTTCCTGCAATAAGTAGTCATTTAATTAAAGAACAAAATTAACAGGAATCAAAATGTTGCAGCTGTATTTTTGTTAGACATTATATAAAAAAAAGGAACGTATAATACAGTAAATCATTTTGTAGAGCATGAACTTAAAGAGTCCTCAAAGTAATCATGATCGGAATAAAAGTGTCTTTTCAACGTAACACTGACTGACACTGCGTCCCACGACCCTCCAGTCGGGGGCCTCGGCGTGGTGAGCGCCTCCGTCACACTGCAGAACCATACAACAAGCGTGAAAGGCAAACGACAGTTTTCTTCCGGTTGAGTTCCTTGGGTCTTAACTGACCCCAACAGTTCACTCCTCAGACACCCAAGAGTGAGGCGTGTCCTCTGGTCTCCCCTCTGACGGCTAAGTGTGGCCAGGGGTCCGCCTGTGTACGTGACCCTCTCCTCACACACACGCAGCGGGGAGTCTCGAGCTGAAAACTTCAGGAAAGTTCCCTGGTGAATGTTCAGTGTTGGTATCAAAAATTAAACGCAAATTCTTCTCAGAAGAAAATCTCTATGGCCTGTGGAATCTAGAAATTATTTTTAAGAGAGATAAATAATTTAAGGTTATACATTTCTAAATTAAAATGACCAAACCTTTTACAAATAAAGCTGTTGCTTCTGAAAGCCTCTCAGAGGTCCGCCACGTAGAACCCACTTAGCTGGAGTGCAGAGCCTCGGGGAGTTCCCAAGGTGCCCGAGAAGGAAGGATAACCCGAATGCCTAAAGACACCGAAAACCTTGTTTGGAAGCCGCTAGCTGAGCCCTTGAAGCACCCAGGAAGGCCGGGGCCTCGCTTAACCAGCAGACGTAATGGACCGATAAAACGAACTGCTGGAAATTACAGCAACGTCACCGTTTCGTTTGTTTTTGTCGAGTTGGTAATGTGTGGTAACATTTAACACACTTAAGACAACCGCACATGACTAAAAATATTGTTCTGACTTGTAAAAATTTGACAGTACGTGCTAAAATGGGGTGGTATAAAAATCGTACAATTGCTTGCCGGTGCCCAAGTTTGGGGCTCGCTCTTAAAATTCTGTCGCCTAAGAGAGCTATCGAGACTTAGAGAAAATTCATAGCTTCAGTGAACATCCCCTGACCGTATAAGGGGACAGCGCGGTAAATATTTTGACCCTGGCACACGCAGACTGCGCAGCGATTCCGCCTTTAGCACAGAGTGAACGTTAAAGACGTCTCTGAACGTTTACCGGACGTGTATTTCCCCAACGTTTTGGAGTGGTCCTGAGCAATCGAACATTAGATGACCCACTCCTTCCCGAAGGGACGCCCGTCGCGGGGCGGGGGTGGGGGGGCGTTGGGCCGGGGGGGGGGGGCGGGTGTTACGCGCGGAGCCCAGCGAGCTGGCGCCACTTCCTCCCGCGCTTCCCGCCGCCTCTTCCCCGCTCACGCTCACGAGTTCGCCCTCGCCCCGCCGTAGGACGGACGTCGCCTCCCTGGTCCCTGGCCCGCAGCTACCTCGAGCTCAGAGTAAATCTTTTAACCAGCAGCGGCTGTGGCCACATCGCGAGGAACGGAAAGGGAGAGGAACCCGACCTTTCGCTCGAAGGCGGGACCTCCTTCCTCTTTGAATTCGGGCTTGAGCGTCTTTAGACAAAGCGGCCGGTACCGTAGGCGTGTGTCGCGCCCAGGCCGTCCCCGCGGGGGAAGGCGCACGGGAACTTCAGATGGGTATTACTGGCCACGGCCACGGGCCGGGGGGGGGGGGGCACGCAGAGAGCCCAGCCCGCCCGGCCACTGTCAGCGTCACTGGGACCCCCATGTGGGCGGAGGGCAGACCCGCCTTGAGGAGGAAAGTCCTGGTTCTAGAAGGACCGGCCGACACACTGCCGCCGGGCCGCACGCCCCGACAGCGGGGCCCGCCTTCGCCTCACTCCGCGGATGCTCCCTCGGCACCGCGGACGGCGCCCGGCACGTAGTAGGTCCTCGGATGTTTGCGGGGGGAACGAACGCTCCTCGAGCGCTCTCACGAGTGTGAAAGGTGTGACTATGAACAAGACAGGAAACGTCGACAGGGCGTGGGGAGCGAGCACCCGGCACGCCCCCCGGGGGGGACCCCGGAGTCCTCCGCCCTGGGGGAGGGGTGAATTGTAGTGGGCGTTCAGTATACAGGCAAACGCCTCGGTTACTTTCATTGCTTTGAGACTAACTTTCTTCAACGTACACTAACTACTTCAAAAAGCTCACAGCCTGTGCGATGCCGTCCGGCACGGCCGCCTGTCACCGAGCCCCCCGAGACGCCGTGGGAGTCAGTCGGGCAGCATTTCCCGCTCACTCGGCTCGGTCCTCCACGGGAACGCTGCGTGTGTTCACCTGGACACGCGCGTCGTCCATACCTCTCTCTCTAACAAACGCCGCGTTACGAGTCCCCTAAACTCCACACGTGCAGAAACCTGACCTTGTCAGATGCTTGCTGGACGCGTGCACCTCCATCTCGTTACTTTTGTACTCGTTCAGTTCTTTGCGAATCGCTGCCTGAAAGGAGAAAGCGCATTGTCTCATGGGGCGTCGGCAGGGGCCTCGGGAGGTCAGTGCCACGGGAAGGCTGGCGCCCGTTCCGGACACCTGCTGCCCTCTGCTACAGTTGCGACGTATTTCCAAAAACAAAAACAAGCAAAAAACAAAAACAATGAAAAAAGGAGAAACGCCTCTTTGTCCGGCATCGAGACCCTCAGGTGGCTTCGCAGCCACCACGCTGTGTGTGGCCAGGTCAGGGACGTGTGCTCAGCGAGGACGAAAACGCCGGACGCCACCTCTGGGACGGGGACCGGCTCAGAGCGGAGGGTTTCGGGAGCTGCGTGGCCTGCTGCCGGAGACACTCGCTCCTCCCCCTTTACGACCGTGGTCCTCGTCACCCCCACCCACGGGCGACCAGGGTCACGCGTCCCCGTCTCTCCGGCCGACGCGATGCCCACGTGCATGCCCGTGGAGCCCCTCAGACCCACGCTCCGCACGGACAGGGCGAGCTAGTCGGCAGCGCCAGCAAACTCACTGGCTGGACGTGTCTGGGCCTCTTCCCGAAGACTACGAGTCCTGAGAATCAGAAGGGGCCGCAGGGCCTGACGGACGGGCTGCAGACACCGGTCCGAGTCCCGCCACACCGTGTCTGACCACGGGCGAGGACGACCCCCTCTGAGGCCTTCCCAGGCATCCGCTGTCCACCGGGGTCAGAACCTCCCCCACAGGGATCACCGCGAGGGTTAAATGGGATAAGGAGCAGGGGGCTGACGGGCGGAGTGGGGCTCGGGGAACCCCAGGGCCCCTGCTCGCCCTTGGCCTCCGGGGCCCGCTGCTCCATGCTCTTGGCCCCGGCCATCCCGTCTGGACCACCTGTGAGGTTCCCGGAGATGCCTCGCGGGGCGGGCATGGGGTCGGCCTGCAGAGCTGCCGTGGGGGCCCTTCCTGTGCTCCCCACACGTCCTCCGCCCCCTGTGCCCGCGGGAGCTCGTTCGGTTTAAACCCGCGTCCCCCGGCCTCTGCCCTGCCTGTGACTCGTCTCCAGGCTGCATGTCGCGACGTCCACGTTCCCGACACGCTGGGCTGGATCGTCCCCTGCGGGGGGCCGCCCCGCGCACTGCGAAGTGTCTGGCGGCCCCCCAGGCCTCCTCCCACCTACACTGGTAGTGCCCCCGACTTGTGACAACCAAAACTGCCCCCAGACACTGCCCACCGTCCCTCGGGGGCAGAACTGTCCCCCAGTTGAAAACGACCCTGACCCTGGATTATTTTTTTGTGGAACCAAGCCCCGGTCGAGGCCTAGGCTCAGACCCAACAGCCGACGGCGCCCAGCGTGACAAACTCGCTGTGGCGACGTGGCCTGCTGTCCGCCTCGCCTGCGGCCCCGGCCCGGCCGTACCTTGTCTGCGGCCGACAGCCGCGTCCAGGGCTTGTCCGCGCGGCGGTCGTAGTCCTGCGCCTTCGCCACTTCCACGTAGTCGCTGAACCGTATCAGAATCTTCCTGTCTCTGAGCTCGTCGACCGTGGGTCTCTGATTCAGCTGAAATACAAGGTCGCCTCGTTAGCTGTCACATGCCGAACCAGCTTCCTTACGGTCCCCTATAAACAGTGCATTTCGAACCGTAAATAGGAAACTCCGAAACTGCGAAATACGACCCCAAGGCAACTGGTCTCTGACGCGAAGGTGCCTGGGTGACATGCTCGGGTCACGGCCCTCGCCCCGGACACGCCGCGCAGGCCCGAGGAAAGTTCCAGAAATTAACTTGGGCTAAAGCCCAGGGCAGCGGCTGCTCCTTCCCCAGCATCACTAGGAAGCTTCTTTGAAGAGTGACCGATGAACGTAAAATGCTGACTACGCACGGAGGCTTATTCAGGGGACGCGCAGCGACCGGGAAACCTGAGCCGGTGCATCCGGTCGGGCGTCAGCAGGCTGGAGCTTCCAGCCGCCCCCCGAGGGGCCACAGCGAACTTTAGCCCCCCACACAAACCCTCAGGCGAGGACGGTTTTCTGCCATCAGGAGCTTCCTACCCAAAAGGAAGGGGACCAGAGAGTCTGGCGGGGACCATAAGACTGGCTTCCAGGTGGCTTTCTCGGATGTCACGTGAAGACCCCCAATTCACAGAGAAAACGCCCTGTCAACACCCGGCCTCCCGGAAATAAAATGCCATCCGCATGCCCCTGCCGCGCCAAGCGGCCCCCGTCGTGGCGAGTGGCCCCGGCTCTTGAGTGTTCGGGGCGTGAACTCGGCGTCGCCCAGGAAGCTGTCGAGAGGGTCACGGAGCGACCCCTGCACGCCCCGACCCCTGCTACACGGCCGGCTTTTCTCTCTGCCGCCTCCGCCCCCTTAGGAGTCAGGAAACGAGGCGCTCGGACCACACAGCACCTTCCTCGTGAGTCTCTGCTTGATTTCTCTCCTCTCCTCCTGCTCGGTCTGGTCGTTCCTTTCTGTGAGGGGAAAAGCAGAGGGAAAAGGAACAGCAGGTGAGCCCCTCCTCGCCCGAGCGGGCAGCGTCCTCGCCGCGTCCATGTTTCCTGGGGCTGACTGTGAAGGATCCAGGCCACCTGGCGGGTGACACCTCCCCCCCCCTTTGCCAGTCGCCGCTCGGGAGAGTGTGGCCGCGGGGTACCCAGAACCCCTGTGTGGGACGCCCGGCCACCATCCCGGCTCCCGGGCCCTGCTGCGGGCCCGAAATGACCCCGCTTCTTGCTGCTGCGCAGTCACTTGCAGGAGAGTCAGGGAGCCGACTCTCCCTGTCGCCAAATACCTCATCTCGCTATGCGCGTGTGATGCGGGACACAGACAAACAAGCAGCCGCGGTAGGATCAGTTACGCGCGCGCACACGCATGTTCCCGGATCTGCGCGTGAACGAGGACTGGGACCGTCCCTGCTCGCTCGCGCTCCCCTGCTTGATGGCCCGCGGACGTCTGACCGACCCACGCATACGATTAAAACACCCTCTTCAGATGGTGGGCGACACACGCTCGCCTGGAACCGAGGATCTCAGGGTGCGCTTCCGGTGCCAGCACCGCCGGGAGCCGGCCGGCTCCCTACGGCAGAAGCAGGACCTCGCGCGACTCGCCTCTCCCCGGAGCCCGAGGCTCTCGCCCGGATGGGCTCTGCCTGCCGAGCTGTGACTACGAGCACTCGGGCTGGGCTCACACCTACACCCGGGAGCTAAAAATAGCACAGAAAGCCGCAATGTGGAGTAAAATCCGTGCCCGGCCCTGGGGTGCGAGATAATGACGTCCTATTTCTGGCTCTCTCTGGTGCTAAATAAAGCCCGAGCTCCTCGGCCTAAACAGACATGCACCCCTGGGAAAGAGCCCCCCCCCCTCCGCCCGCACGCCGGGAAGCGCTGCCAGGCCTCTGGGAGGGGAATCCCGCGGTCTGTGTGTGTAACGTGATCTCACATCATCTGCCTCGATTTAAAACGACTCCAGCATCCGTGCGTTTGGGGCCTGGGCGTACGGGGTGTTTAATACATCCGCCATTGCTCTTTCAGTAATTTTTTCTTTAAAAAAAAAAAACAAAAACAGGCAGATTCAGCTCGCAATTGGATGTCTCAGAAAAGGAAACAAAATCCTATTATGTGTTCTCGGTTTGCAATCCAAGTGATACACTAGAAGAAACCAGTCAGTGGCTCCAATCAGAGAGCTGATCACACAACTAAAAAAAAAAAACGTGAATGTACCCCGTAAGGCCAATGCGAGGGGTGTAAATGACACAAAGCTACCTTCTCGGATTTCTGAGAAACGGGCCAGGGAGCGGGCGCGGCCTCCACGTAAAAACACTGAAAAGCCGACGTTTTTCCAAACGGCAACAGCACCCGCGTCATCGCGAGGTCGCGGGAGCGCAGCAGGTCAGCGGGCCTGACAGCGCGGCCAGGGCCAGGCCCCGGGCGCTCTCCTGGGCACCGAGCCCTTCCTCGGGGCCTCCGCCACGGGCCTGTCCTCGACCTCCACTTAGCCGTGGGTTTGCGGACTTCTTATTCCGGACCCAGGAAACCCTGTGCCGTTTCACGCCCAGGAGCTCTGGCCAGAGCCTGTGGTCCCACGAGTCCTGGAAAGGGTGCCAGGTGCTTGGCCAGTCACACGTGAGTCAGCGGGGACGTGTTACTGCTCCTAACGCACTGGCCAGGACATGCGTGATGGGCCGGGCGACCTGGGCGTGAACTTCGGCCGTTCCCTCGCCAAGATTCACCTCGAAAAGCCTGGGACCTGGCCGAGTCCTGGTTCCTGTCTCTAGAAACAAGGGCAGCAGAGCACAGCTCGTGACTCCACAGGGATGAGGCAAGGGGTCATCAGCGAGCTGAGGACAGTGCCTGGTGCAGAGCCGTCCCATAAAACGGGCCACAGTGTCTCACGCTCGCTCTCATGCCCAAGGCTGCACGGGCCGGGGCCTCAGCCCTGACTGCAGCAAGCCACGAGCTCCCCACGCGAGGTGCGGGGCTCCTCGGGGCTGGTTATGGGCAGGGACGCAGGAGCGTTGGGAGCCGGCGCCAGGGCCTGTGACCCGGCGTCTATTCTGGTCTATGAACGGCCCCCAGCTCTCGCCCCCACTGAAGGAGGCGCGGGCCCACCACGCGCCAGCCCTGAAATTCGCAGGCTCTCCCACTCGGGGCGCCCAGGAGGCTTCCGAGCAGGGAGCACGTCGGCTGCTTCCGTGGTGACGGAGGGGTTGCCACGGCCACGCGGAGGAAGCCCACGTGTCCCTGCTGTGCGCTGAGGCAGTGTGCGGTCACTAGTTACCCCTGCCATCTCGACTCACTAAGCGCGGGTCTATTTTTACGGCTTCCGCGTTTATTTGCAAAGCCCAACACGATCGGAAGCCGTCGCTGGTGGGAGGACCCGCCTGGCACAGTTCCCGGGAGAAAGGCCCCTGCCCGCCGTCGGAGGACAGACCTCTCCGAGGGAGGCACTGTCCGGGTTCTAGAACTTTCCCCATTCAAGCCTTGGACTAGTTTTTTGAGGACACCTGCAACTTCGAATCTTTATACACTAGCGACTCTGCTCTCTAAAATTCTAACACGCGGTGACATAGCCCGGCCTTGTCCATCCGCCCACTCGACGGCGTGGCATCCGCGGAGAGCGTTCCTGTGAGTCCTCAGGCACGCCCGTCGGCACGCCGCGGCGGAATTGTTCTTAAGTTTCAGAAGCACAACGAAGACGTCTCCATCTCAGGGTGAAAAGTTCCCAGCAGCCCATGGAGGCGGGAGCTGAGGACGCCACTGAGGCCATGGGGGGGGGGATCAGGACGGCACCCAGGGACCCAGGGCGAGGGGCCCCGCCTCTGCCCGCTGGCAGGCAGCCAGCTCCGCAGCTTTGTAAAAAGACGTTCACGGGGCAGAAAAAAACAAAGTCAGAGAATGTCGACAGCGCGTTCCTCACGTACAGAGGAAAAGAACCGAGAGCACTTGAAACGCCCAGGCCCTCGGAAGACACGCTTTGCAGAAACTGTTCTGAAAACTGTCGTCCATGGACCAGTTTGCCTGAGACCGGCGGAGAAACGCTCGCCAGAGGGCCGCACCGCCCGCATCCGCGAGGACTTCCTCGGGCGGGACCCTGCTCTCTGCTGCGGAGGCCGCCCCACCGCGGGCACCAGGGTCCAGAGCACACCTAGCCGCACACGCCTCGCAGGACACGGGGCGTGAGGGGGCTGAATCCACGTCTCCCTGTCCCCTTGAGCTCCCGGCCTTACTCCCCCCGGGTGTGACAACGGAGACTCATGATCCTGTGTGGCAGGATTTATGATACTGTCGGAACCCAGACGGCCAGGGACACCTGCTCGGAGCCCTGCGGGGAGAAGCCCATTGACCCCTGGCCCTCGGGGCCACCCGGCTGACTGAAGAGTGGGCACAGGAACACCTCTCACTGCACCAGGAGGGGAGCACCGCCCCCTCCCCCCCCCCCCCCCCCCCGGCCCCCCATATTTTTAGAGAGGACTTTCTGGGAGCAGCAGCTTTCCTCGCGGGCTCGCGTGCGGGGCTGCCCGGCTCACTGGGGCGCGCCCGGCCACAGCCAGGCACACCCCGCACACGTGCGGGGCTCCCCGGGGACGGCTACTCACGTTTCAGGATGTTCCTTCTCTCCAGCTCCTCCACCGCGGGTCTCTGGCTTAGCCGTCTGCGGAAGAACACGAGAATCACATTGTGCACCATGGTGGCCGCCGGGGGCTGCGAGGTCGGGGTGGCGGGAGCACCCTCCGGATTGCTCCCCCCGAAGCGGAGGGGACCTCTGCCGGGCGCCTCTTGCTGGCAGGTCGAGTCAGACCCCCTGCCCGCGCGAGGGGGTCCCTGCTGTCACGGGGCTGCGGGGGCAGCAAGCGTGCCCCGTCTCCACCGGCGGCTCCTCATGGCCAGGTCGGCGCCCAGCAGGAGGGTCCTGGGGGGGTCCTCGGGGCGCGCGCCCCGGCAGCGCGGAGGTCGGCGCTGGACACGCCGCCCGCGGAGGAGGGGCGCCCGGCCTGGGCTCGTGCGCCAGGGGCTGCCGGACCCGCCTCGGTCACGGTCACGGACACCTGCACCTGCCCCGCGCTGCTACTCCTGACACCCAGCCAGCCGCTCGCTGGCGTGACTGGGGCGCCCCGCCTCCTCCGCGAGCCGCAGCCCGGGGGGACCGAGGGGGGAGGGAGGGGGAGAGATGGGGGAGGGGCAGAGAGGGGGGAGGAGGGATGGAGAAGGGGAGGGGCGGAGGGAGGGGAGGGGGAGGAAGGGGTGAGGTGGGCGGAGGGGGGAGGGAGGGAGGGAGTCGGGGGGATGGGGAGGGGGGAGGGACAGAGGAGGGAGGCGGAGCGAGGGGGCGAGGTCGCGGCCCCGAAGCCCCTCCCCGGCCAGCCCAGACCCCGTCCCGTCCCTGCTGCCAGCCCAGACGAATTATTATTTCCTCTCGCAGGCTCCTCGCTGAGGGCGCTGCCGGATGCGGCCCCCCAGACGCGTAAACAAACGGGCTTGTCAGGAGAGCGGCATGATTAGCCGTAATTAGCGCCGGGCCTTCCCCGGGCCGGCCTTTCAGCCACCGCTCTGTAGGGCAGGGTGCGCGGTCCCGGCGGGGTGGGGGCGTGGCGCTTCGCCCCAAAGAGGCGGCCAGAAATGTGTCTCCTATTTATAGCCCGGGTCCCAGCACAAAGTGCAGGGCGTCCCCGGGGCTGGCGCAGGACAGTCTGCTCCCTGGGCCCCCACGGGCTGTTGTCTGTGGCTCCGTGGGTGGCTTCTTCAACATCCTGTCTGGATGGGGCCAGGGATGAGAACCTGCCCCCCAGGGGAACTCCAGGCTGGAACTCAGAGGCTGCCGATCTGTCCCCAGCAAGGCACACAGAACCCAGCTCCGGGCGGGGCTGCTCCGCCTGGCCCAAAGGCCCAAATGCCACTGACTCGCTCACGCGGTAAAGGACCCTGGGCCAGGCACTGAGCCAAGTCCAGGACACAGTAGTGACCAAGAGAAGTTCGGCTCGCCGTGGGAAGCTCATGGTCCGAAGAAGAAGGCGGCCAAGCAGCAGACAAAGGAACAAGACCAATCCCGCCAGCGGTGGAGGGGGTAAACGGGGGTCGGGGATGGCAGGGGCAGGGATGCTCAGGGGCCATGTGGCCCCGCTGGGACCCCGCGGAGGGAGGAGGCGGCAGGAAGAACATGCCTCTCAGACAGTGTCCCAACTGCTCACCTGCTGGGCTTGAGGACATGGGGCGGGGGCGACCAGAGAAGGCTTCATGGAGGCGGTGGCTTTGCCAGAGGTGTAGAGAATCCATAAGCGGCAGAGCCTGCTGTCTAGAGGCCAGCTGAGCAGGTGGGGTGTCCGCAGGGACACCCGAGGAGGGAGGCCTTGTGGTTCCTCAAAGCTGGAGAGCACCCCAAACCTCCACTGACATGGCCCCTAAAGAGGCTTTTTCTTGCTGGAGACTCGTCTTCTCTCCCCAAACGGGGACCAACGATAGCTCTTCCCAGAGGGGTGAGAGCCGCACACACGCACGCACACGCGCGCACACACGCACACACACGCAGTGACACCGTCTGGGGTTCGCTCACTTCTCAGGCTCGAGAAAACCGAGCCTACGAGGTGCCGGCATTCACAGACCAGGAGCCTGGAGGGGCACTGCATCCCGATCAAACACTTCGGAGAAGTGCGGACGTCTGGCCACTGAGACCTAGGCCACTGGCCCGAGGGGGAGGCGGGCCGGGCCCCTCCTGGACATGGCCAGGCTGAGAGCCCAGGGCACCGCTAAATGAGCTAGGAGGGGCAGCCAGGTAGGCCCACGGCAGTGATCAGAGCCAAGGGCAGCCTGCTGGGCGGTCACTAACCTGCCCGATGCCAAGAGGGAGCCTGGAGCCAAGCGAGAGGCCCCAGAGCTCTCCCTGTGTGGCCCCTTCCAGCAGCGAGGACCCTGGGTCCCCGGGGTGGGGGTTGGGGGTCCGCACTAAGCTCCTCTCTCGATACCCCGAGGCCGGAAGCCCACCTGGCCGGGCCCCCACCACGTGATGCCGTGAGCATCTGTCTTGAGTGAGCCTGACCTTCATCAGACATCTAGTGAGCACCGTTGGCATGTCTGGGCCTGGGGACGGGGCGGCAAAATGTCAGAGCCAGCCCTGCTTTTAGTGGGGGACAGACATTCACTCTGCTGTCACACAAACCGCTGCGTCAGGGGGGCGACCGTGCTGGGAGGAAGAACCCAGCCGCACCGCAGCAGCCTGGGCAGGTGGAAGGACCTGGGGGTGACGCTTGAGTCGAGACCTAAAGGGAAAGTGGGGACCATGACCCCAGGATGGGAGGGAGGAGCTCCGTAGACAGTGGGGAGAGCGTGGGCAGAGGAAGCCTGCACGGGCCACCTGGACCGAAAGGAGGAGGGTGCAGAGCAGGGAGCGGGAGGGCTGGGCAGACGGGGCGAGGTGGGCGCGGAGCAGGGCGCGGTCAGCAGCGGACGGGGCTGGGAGTGTGTCAGCATCAGCACTGGGTGAGCGGTTGGGAGGTTCTCAGGACTCCCTGGATTGCTGCCCAGGGAAAGACAGGGCGGACCTGCCCCCAGGAGACTCGGACCTGCCCCAGGGCCAGGACCCCCATCAGAAAGGAAAGAGAGAGGTCAAGGGCCCCCTGAAATATTGAGGGGCGTTACTACTTCTAACCTAAGAATACTGCAAACCCCAAATTAATATGTTAGATTAAATATACATCAAATGCATATTTAATCCATTTGCTGCCTGAAACTCAGCTCAACTCTCCAGGCCTGGGGCTGGGTGGGCAGGGGTGATGGGGGGTGGGGGTGGGGGGTGGGGAGCTCTTCCAAAAGCAAGAGTGACAGCAGCCCTCATATCACGTCCTGCAGACGACGTGGCTGCAGACGAGGCCCCCCAAGCTCAGAGGTGGTGTGACCACTGCCCTCAGACCCCAGAGCCCGGCACGGGCAGGCGCGGGCGGGAAGGCGGCAGCAGATGGGAGCCTGTGGGCTCCACCCCTCTCCCCACTGTGAGGCACGTGGCCGGGAGGGGGTGCCGCCTGGGCGTCCTCGCCGCTGTGGCCCCCACGGCCCCACCCCAGGGCTCCAGGACCTGCAGACACACAGCCCAGTGGCCGGGCTGCGGGAGCTGCGGCCTCCAGCAAGGGGCGCGGGGCCCAGCTCTCCGGGGATTCCGGGCTCCGCCGCCACCCCAACTCCTGAGTCAGAAAACAGCTCAGCCGTGGGTGGCGGGTGGCGGGTGACGTGCAGGTGCCACTGCGCCTGGGGAAGCCGGTCTATCTCCGACCCGCCTCACTGGGGGAGCCTGAGCGGCGGCTCATCACTGCGCCTTGCGGGGTGGGAGTGACGCGGAGAGAAATGCCCGGATGGAGACGCGCCCGCCCGTCTGCGCGTCTGGTCCCCGCCTGTGCACGCAGGAGCGGTGGGGAGGCGGAGGCCGCGGCACCAGCGAAGTGCGCGCAGGCCCTAGGGACCTGGACGGGAGGAAAAGATGCAGCACACCTGGGAGAGGGCCAGGTGGGGGCGTGGCACCTGTGGGCGGGGCTCACCAGGGCCACGGAAACCAGCCACTGACCCCAGGGGGCTTCCGAGTCCCCCTGCTCCGCAGGGTCGCGGTGCCCGGAAACGCCCACTGCTCGCCAGGCGCGCGGGCCCCGCCCCGCCCCTCGCAGCTGGGCAGGGCTGCGCCGCCGCTGGCTCTGACTGATGGCTGGGAGCAGAGATGTCGCTTCTGGGCTGAGCCCGAGGAAAGCAGGTGGGACTCTTATGTGCTCCTGTCCCCTCCGTGGCAACTGGGGTCCTTGTGCAACATGGCAGAGCCTCGAAAGGCGGCAGCCAGGCCCAGCCGAGGCAGGAGGACAGCCACCTGGAGAGCCACCAGACACACGGCGGCCTCTGCCCTGGGAGAAGCCGCTGAGATCTGGGGGCTGTCACTGCGCCCAGCCCGCAGGCTGCACCGCTGGGGCGGGGTAGGGGGGCTGGCCATGACGTCGGCTCTGCCCCCAGGGCCCTGTGCCGGTAGGGGGGCCCGCCCCCCTCTGCCAGGACCACCCCGTGTCTCTCACTGTGTGACTCCAGACAAGCCCCTTGGCCCCTCAGACCCTCACCTTCCTTACCTGCCCAGTAGGGTTTACATAGTGGTGGGGGGGGGGCAGCCCCTCAGGTGTCGGGAGGGCCACGGGCCACTGCCTGTTCCTCTGCCAGGTGACACTGTCCACCTGTGCGAGCATTCCTGCCTCCTTTTGCAGACTCAGGCTCCTGAGGGCTCCAGGCCGACTCCTCCTTGCCTGGAGCAGGGCTTTGGTGCCCAGCGGGTGTCACAGAGGGAGGGAGCCCACGTCTTGTCCCAAATCACGCAAGGCCGTCCTTCCTGGACTTGCCGCCCTGGGGCTCCGTGCCCGGGCCCGCGCTCACTCGCGCTGACCCTTAGTTTTCCCTCCCACAAAAGGGCGATGAGCTCGCCCCCTCTCGGGATTGCTGGGGTCAGTGACCTGACCTAGCAGCCGCAGGGGCCCAGCACACCGCGGGCCTGGCCAGCCGGGGTGTCTGACTCCTGCACACACGGACCCAGCACGGGTCGGGAGAGGGAAACTGGCGAATGTTCATCAATGGCCACTGTTCGCATCCAGTCCCCCGACCCTGGCAATGAGGCGTTGCCACGTCCCAAGGCCACGGCTTTGTTTCTGCCGATTAAAAGCTACTTTTTTTGTAAGTCCAGAAAAGAAAGATTTCTGATTTTCGAGGCTGTCCACTGAACTGAGAGCCTGCTCTGTGCCCTGGCTGTCCTCTAAGCTTCAGCAGAAAGAAGAGGCCAAGGCTCGCGCTTGCGGGTCTGGCCGTCCTGCGATGAAACCGAGCCGAGCTCACGCCCGCCCTGAGATGCCGCAAGCCTCCTCCTCAAAACGCTGCGGATTTCAAGGCCCGTGGAGGGGGAGGGGGGACGGCAGGCGGCACACGACACTTTTTCCCCCAGGGAACGTGTGTTCGTGGGGCCCTGGGGTGCAGCCTGTGCGGGGTGCAGCAGAACAAGATGTACCAGGGGCCGAGCCCGAGGAGCATTTAACGCCCGCTTCGCCATGCTAAGTGCCCACTCCTGAGGGACGCCACTGAGCACCAATCAGCCCCCCGCCCCGCGGCCGGTCCCGGAGCCCATGAGCCCCCTGGGGAGGGGCGACCTGCAGGCTCTGGCCTCGCAGACAGGGCCTGCCCGGCCCCGCCTGCAGGCAAATCACGTGACCCTCGCACCGAGAGCCACCACAGGATGCGACCTCCAGCCTGCCGGCTTCCTGGCACCCCAGGAGCTGTTCGAACACGGCAGAGCTCACGTCAAACTCGCCGAGGCCTCCCGGGGGCCTCCTCCCCCACACAGGCAACGACGGGCCCAGGGGAGTGACCACATGTGACAAACCAGGACGGCGTTCGGAGGTGGAGGTGTCGCCCCAAACCCACATGGCGGCGGCAGGGGCGCGGGACAGACCCCGCCTGTCCGCGGGCCCCGGAGCCCGAGCTCGGCCGTGCCTCTCCCTGGACAGTCCGCCTGCTCCCCACCGTCCCATGTCGGGGGACGTTCCCGTCGCCTCCCGCCACCCCCCGCCCTAACATGATGAAGCACTTTGCGCGCGGAGGCCCAGCGTGTTGGCGGAGGCCGAGCCGGTGGGAGGAAAGGCAACGCTGGGGCTGAGATAAACGCACGGGGCTGGGCCGCGCGGACCCTTCTGGAACGGGACACCTGGGGCCGCGCACGGTGACTGGGGGACCCCCGGCTCGTGCCCTGCCTCCCCCTGCTGTGGGGCGCTGGGCAAGTCCCTCCCCGAGGCCTCGTTTTTCTCATCTGTAGAATGGAGATGGTGTAGCAGGCTCTCGAAAGGATGAGATTCAACACGGGAAAGTGAGCGAGGCTGACCTCACACTCACGGGGTCAGTGGAGGCCAGCTCCCCTCACGGCGGGGGGCTTGTAGCCCCTGGCAGCTGCGCGGGGCACGGCTCCTTAACGCTGCACTTTCCTGACACCTGTGCTCAGGTAAGCTGGGCTCTGGGACAGGAAGGGGGTGGGACTCATCATCAGGGCTGAAGCAGGCCCCGCCTCCGCTCCGCCCCCCGCCCTCCACCAGCACACTGGGTGTGTTATGGGAGGAAGGAAGCGTCAGGGACAGCTCCATCCAGAAAAAACCCCGGGAGTACCTGAAAGACTGAATTTTAAGAGTCTGGAAATCTCACGACAAAAACCCCAACTGCCTTCGGGATAACGCGGCTGGCACGTTGCCATGGCAACCAGAGCCTGACCCATTCAGCACGTGATGGCAGAAGGATCTCCGAGGGGAGGCAAAACGAAGACGAAGGGGTCCCACTCAGGTCCCTGCAGGGGAAACGGGGTGCGCCGGCCAGGAACACGGCTCCGGCCTGCGGGACGCGACCTCCCCGCCGGGGCCCTGCGACTCCTGCCGGGTTCGCCTTTCCGCTTTTCAGCCCAGTGATGAACGTCCAAGGACCTGCTCACCACTCCATTCCCGTCCAGGGGCTAAAATCGGCCACTGAGCCAGCAGGCGGTGGAGGCCTGGGGCGTGGCTCCCTGGCACCCCGCCTTGCCCCGGGGCTGCCATCGAGTTAATAGATAAAGTTTTATTTGTGAATTGGCCGCCTCCCATTCATGTCGCACTGGCTGCGGCTGGGTTTGGGCTACAGCAGAGCCGTGCAGTTGCCCGGGGCGTGGGTGTACGGGCTGACAGCGTTCACGAGCCGGCCCTTTGCAGGGAGCCTGTTGCCTGTGACTGGCTGTGACGACTTACACCACGAAAAACAGCTGCACCTCGAAGAAACGGGGAACCGAATGAAAACACGAGCTCTACGCAGGGAGAAGGGCCCAGCAACCCGCAAAACTGAGAGAAGATCACAAGCCAGGATTTCAACGGAAACGCCTGAAACCGCTGAGGTACAGAGAACTGCACGTGAGGTACGCGGCAAGAATCCTAAACGCCAAAAAACACTGAGAAAAAGTCCCGTCTCCCCAGAAAGAGGAGAAGGCGGCAGGGGAACCTCACGCGGCCGCAGGGCGCCCGAGGGCCGGGTGCCCAGAGCCAGAGCCGGAGCCGGAGCCGTCGGGATGCGCCGGCAGAAACGCAAACCAGGACAGCGCGCGCGGGAAGCGGCCTCCCCCGCCCGCCCCCGCCTGCCCCCGAGGCGCACCCACCATCTTTGTCCCCCCCCTACACCCAGGGACTCTCCATGGGACAATGTCCCAGACGATTCGGGTCGTCGCTGGGGCTGTACCATGTAGAGATTCAGGACGCTCCCAAGTAAGCATCGAACGGAGCGCGGGGCGCCCCCAAACCCTCTGGTCCCCAGTGCGGATAGTGGTGACAGGGGACCCCTGCCGCGGGCGCCCATGGGGGGCCCGGGGTGGCGCAGCCTGGGGGGGGGGCACGCACGACCCCCCGCCCCCCAGCGGCCGCTCACTTGGACAGCTTCATCTCGATCTGCAGCCGGATCTCCTGCCGCTCGGCGTCCGTCCTCCTGGGGAAGATGTTGCGCTCCTCCAGCTCCTGCTTGCTCGGCCGGTTCCTCAGCTTCACCGCCAGCAGCTCCTTCTTGCATTTCCGCGGCAGCGTTCCTGAGAGCGGGGAGGCGACGGGGGTCAGCCGGCTGGCACCGCGAGGCCCCCCACCTGCCGGAGGGAGGAGGGCCGGGGACTCTACGGGAGGGCGCCCTGCGCGGGGTGCCCGCCGGGGGGCGCACTGGGCCGCGCGGGGAGACGCGGACCACGCCGTCTTCCTTCCCTGAACCCCACGCGTGGGCCCCACACACGCACACAGGCCACGGGCAGGGCGGTCATTCCTCCTGGGTCTCCGGGCGCAGTCCTGGGGGACACCTGCTGCCCCAGCGTGATTCGCAAGAGCGCCACGTCTTTTCAAAGGTCCCCACGTTTGGCTCACGACTTAGTTTCTTTATCCACGGCAACCCCCACCCCCGCCACGCGGCCCACGGTCCCCACAGCTCGCTACCCCGGCCACGTGGCCTGCCCTTCAGGCCCTAGAACATCCCGCCTTGGTCTGTGCCCCAGGCTGTCCCCCCCTTACCGGCCAGCTCTGCCTGGACCGGCCGGGCTGGCCCTGAACCATCCCCGCCAAGAGACCCCAAAGGGCCTCCGACCACCATCTCTCCACCCTGTGACCCCCCCTTATCCAGTCTCCTTCTCGTCCATTCTGACTGTCTGCTCTCCAGGGTCCTGACCGAGCAGGTTATCAGCGAATGCCGTGTTGGGGGGGGGAGGGGAGGTGGTAGTGTGGGGGCTGATCAGGGTCCACGAGGCTGAGGACGTGGGGAGCAGAAACGGGGTCTGGCTGCATCCACAGGCAGAGGGTCATGCACTGGGGTGCTAGGAAATGCGGGTGTCCCGGTTAACCGAGCCGCCTCAGCGAGCCGGGCCCCACCTGCCCCTGGCAGATGCTGACGACTGGCAAGCAGCTGCAGGCGGGGTGCGGACTGCGGGTGTGCAGGGTGCGGCCCTGCAGTTTCTCAAGGACATAGATTTAAATCCCGGGGCCCGAACCATCAGTTGTCATAGCCACAGATCAAGAAAAATGGCTCCACAAAACAGAGTGAACCCCCAGGGCAGGAGAAGGAAGTACAAAGCAAGAAATAAGTCTGTCGACATGCTAGCTGACCAGAGTTCAGGATACAGTCGGACACTCAACACTGGCTGAACTGAGGCGTGAACCGCGAATGCCAACTTGTTCCTTGTGGGTTTTATAGAGAAAAGAGAAAAATAATGACCACGAACCATTCAGGCAAGGGCCCGAATTTGTTCTGCCGGCCGGGGAGCGTGGGGTCAAGGTCGAGGGGGGCCCTTGCGGGAAGCGGCCTCTGAGCTGCCCCCATGAGGCGGGCTCCCTGCCCTCAGTCCACCCCGTCACAGCCCAGCCCCGCGGCGCAGAGGGACGGGCGTGAGCCCTCGCCCAGGGCTGCACAGTGACAAGGGGACATGAACTTCTGCCTCTGACCAAGTTGGAGAGACACGGACTGAATTTTCCTTCCCACCCAAAAACAAAAGCAGTCAAAATGGATGAAACAACGGGTCTCGAGGCACTGAAAAGGGCCGTGATCTCTGAGAGATGAGAGTCAAACCACGTGAGCCCCACGGTGGCCCAGCTTACGGCCTCTGAGAAGTTTCTGGGCCGAGGGCCAGGGAGAGACCTGGGACAAGATGAAGCCGAAGCCGAGAGGCCCGGGGGTCGGAGGCGGCCAGCGTCTGAGGCGCAGGGGCTGGAGAGGGGGCGGCTGTGCAGGGGAGCCCTGCGTGCAGGGGCGGGAGGTAGGTCTGCACCTCGAAACGTGGCCACGCGGAGCGTAGCCTGCCTGGGAACCCCGACTAAAGGCAACACTCTCAGAACGAGTGGAAAAGCAAGGCCAGGCTACACGCCGCCTACGGAGCACACACCTCAAAGACACAAACAGCTCAAAAGAGCACAGGGAAGAAGATGTACCATTCACACGGAGGCTGAAGGGGCCCATTGAAATCAGACGTGGTGGACCTCAGGGCAGCCAGCCTCGTCAGGAACAAACAGCATTCCTTCACAGTGACAAGGGGACGGCTTCCTCAGGACAGAACGATCCTCAGTGTTTACGAACCTCCTGACAGGTTCAAATGCATAAAGCCCAAGCTGACGGGGCTGAGAGCCCAAGAGGTACTTCTGGCCACTGCCAGCGATTTCAAAAGCTCCAAGTAACGGATGGAATCAGCAGACGGAAGCGTGTACGGAGGAGACGGAGGTGAGCCCCATTCCGAGGAAATCCGGTTTGATCCCCATTTATGAAAACGCTCCTGGCCCACGACCCCGCGGCACACGCTCCTTCCCAGGCCACGTGCGTCGTCTACCAGGGGACCCCATGTGGCGGCCACCAGTACGTTTATAAGTGCTCGGCTCGCACGGAGCGTGCTCGCTGATCCACGCGGCATGACGCTGGAAGTCAGTCACGAAAAGAGCTTTCCGAAACGACTCGGGCCTTTGGAAACTTCTGAAAACTAAACTGAAAACTTCTGAAAACTCATAGTTCCAAGAAGAAATTGAAAGGGAGAGTAGAAAGCATTTCGAAGTAAATAAAAACATAAGCTATCCGAAGGGCATAGGGGGCGGGGGGCTTACAGCACTAAACGCCTCTATTAGAAAAGAGGTCTCAAAGCGTCGCCCTCAGCTTCTACCTTAAACTGGAAAAAGAGGAGCAAATTAGGACCAAAGAAGTAGAAAAAACAAACATTAGAGCGGAGACCAATAAAATAAAAAATGGAAAAACAATAAAGAAAACAATGGAAACAGAAAGCTGGTTTTTAAGAGCAATAAAGTTGATAAAACTCTAGCCAGACCAATCGGGGGACAGGGCACGAGAGGAAGAGAGTGAATCACCGCGACCGACCGGGAATCAGGGAGGCGCTACGTCCGCCTGATCCTCTACAGACCGCCGGGGCTCGCTCGGGAAGAAACGCACAACCGGCCCAGGCGGCTACCCATCAAGAAAATATAACTCCCAGTTAAAAACCTCCTTCCACACACAGAAAGCCTCTGCAGGCCCAGATGGACGCACTCATGAGTTCTATGGAACACACGGCAAACGCCGCCTCTGTACAAACTATCACCGAAAATGGGCGGAAAGGGAACACCTCGACACTCCTGCCACGAGGCCAGCGCTTCCTGTGCCATCGAAAACCGAAGACATTTAAAGGGAACTCAAGACTCACAGGCCTCATGAAGGCCGATGTGGAATTCTAGCAAATCGAATTTGACAATTAATAAAAGTGACAATATACCGTGACCAACTGGCGTGCAAGGTGGTTCCTCATTCGGAAAAGCAATCAGCGTGATTCACCCAATTAACAAACTTAGAAGGAGAAAAACCGTATGACCGCCTCGATGGCCCACCTTTCCACCTCCGGGGTCCTGGCCCTGACAGAGTGGGAAGGGGCCCGCCAGGCCCCCATCATGGATGAGCGGATGACAGTGACCGTGGAGCTCACGGAGGCACGAGCTGCCCGGTCACAGTGGAGAGCCGGCGGCGAGCTCAGAGGCGGTCTCGGCCAGCGACGAAGACTGCGAACGACTCCAGACTTCAGCCTGATGGCAGAGTTAGGAGGGGACGGCCCCCCTGCCCCCCATCTCCCCTCTGCCACTAACACCCTGCGCACCTGCTCCAGGCCCCAGGGCCGCACAAACGACGCCGCGGCCCCCACTTTGCCACGTCTCACACACACGCGCGGGTGCCCCCGCTCCCCCGCACACAGCACGGTCTCGCTCACGTGGCTGGCTGTGGGTCCAAACCAGGTCGAACCGGCCCAGCTCCGCCCTTCCACACGGTGACCTTTCCCCAGCACGGACCACACACCGCCCCGTCCCGTTGTCCCAGCCCACGCCGAACGGACGTGTGTGCTGCTCGTCTGTGTTCTTTTACCCGAAGCCGCGGAGAACGCCCTCATTCTGTGTTTCTGCGCCCCTGTGCGAGGGCGCCCCCACCTGCTGCAGGCCGATTGCCAGCGGCGACCAGGCTGGCACCGCTGTGTTCACGGCACCTGAGAGGCGCCCGAGAGCCTGGACGCATGACGGGGTCGCGCCCCTGGCTGCAGAGCTAAGAGACCCGGGTTCAAGGCGGCCACGTTCCTTCCCCTCTCTCTGCCTTGGTTTCCTCAGCTGCCTCGTCCTGCTCTCTTGGGCACAGGGTGATAGAATCCACGAGAAGCACCCAGCGAGGTGCCTGGCACGCAATGGTGGCTCAAAAGAGCAGCTCTGTTGTGGCAGATTCCCCGGCCCGCGGGTCCCACCCCGCAGCGCTGATGCTCGGTGCGCGGCGGGAAACACCCAAACTCCCACAGGCTCCACCAGGAACAGCCCGCCAGGTTGTCCCACAGGGGCTGCGCGCCTCGGACCGTCCTGCATCCCAGCGGCTGTCGACAGCGCCACCTAGTGTCCGTCGGGGGAAATGGCTGGGTTTCCAGGTAATTTCAACCCCAGAGCCCCAGCGTCAAGCACAGGCAGCAAGTAGCTGCATCCCATGACCAGGACAGGTAAGAAAGGAATGAGGATTATTTTGTCATTATTAGGTGCTCACACTACCTGTGAAGTGGTACAGCGTTATTTGAAACTGGACTTGGATGTAAACATATAAACTCTACAGCAGGCACTTAAAAAAAGCGTAACAGCTATGCTAAGAAAAGAAAATAGAATCATGTAAAATGCGCAATTAAAACCACGAAGGAAGAAAAAGAGTGGAAGAATAAGAGCTATAAATTTAAAAAAAGCTAGTTAATGTGGTAGCCACCAATCCGACCACGTTAATAGTCACTTCGAATATCAATGGTCTAAATACACTAACTAAAAGGCAGAAATTCTCAGAGTAGATCAGATCTCTCAGTAGATCAAGAAACCTACCTCAAGTATAAAGACACATATAGGTTACTGTGGAGAAAAATACAGCACGTTAACACTAATCAAAAGGAAGCAGGAGCCGCTAAACTAGTTTCAGACGAAGCGGACTTCAAAGCGAGAAAACTTTTCAAGGACAACGAAGGGCATTGCATGACAGTAAAGGGCTCAGTTCTTCAAGAAGACCCGATTCTGGACAAGTGCGCACCGAACAGCAGAGTGTCAAACCGTGTGACAACAATGGCTAGAACTGCAGTGAGGGAGGGAGGAAGCCCCTAGCAGAGGCGGAGGCTCCCATACCCTCCGTCGGAACCGCACGGAGCCGCAGGCAGGGCGGCCGGGACACAGCTGAACTCGGAGCCACCCCCGGTCGTCCGGAGACCGCTGACATTGACGGACGACTTCGTCCACGAGAGCAGAAGGCGCGTTCTCCTCACGCTCTCCTAGGACAGCCCTGAAACCACATTCTGGAGCATCGAACACGTGCTCACACGCCTAAAAGAATAGAAAGCATGTCCTTTGGGTGAAAAGTCCCAGTGCGTACGGAGATTCAGACCCGCGCCTCATATGGGTCAAAGAAGAAATCTCGAGGGAAATTTAAAAGTATTCTGAACTAAATCAAAGTGGAAACACGACTTATCAGAATGTGTGGGGCGCAGCGAAGGGAGGGTTTCAGGGACGTTCACGGCATCGATGCGTTTATCAGAATGGAAGATCTAAAATCGATCGCTTAAGGCGCCAATTCAGAAAACTAGAAGAAGAGCAAATTCACGCCAAAGGAAACAGAAGGAAAAAAAAAAGCAGAAATGCAGCGATATTCGATTCAGGAAACTAACAGAAAAAATGATGAAACCAAAAGCTGGCTCTTTGCAAAGATCAATAAGATAGAGAAGCCGATTCGCCAGGCTAAGAAAAAAGAGGACGCAAACTACTACTAATAGCAAAAATGAAAGAGGGGGCATTCCTATCAGTCCTGCGGACATTAAAAGAATAATAAATACCATAAACAGCTCTCTACCCACGAATTGGATGATTTAGATGAAATTCCGTGAAAGACAATCTTTCAAAGATCACTCAAGAAGAAACAGATGACCTAAACAGAATTATATTTATTTGAAAATTTAATCAATAATTATTAACTTTCCAAACAGAAAGCACCAGGCCGAGAGAAAGTCACTGGTAAATTCTACCAAACTTTTAAGGAAAAAATTATACCAGTTCCCTATAATCTCTCACAGAGGAGAGAATGCGAACTCATTCTCTGAGGCCAACAGGACCCTAATGCCCAAACCAGACAAAGATATTCCAAGAAAACTACAGAAATCTCTCTCTCATGAACATGGATGAGAAAATGCTCAACGAAATATAAGCAACACTTACTTAAACTGTTAAATTTTAACTAAATGTTTGGATTTAAGTTAAGTATTTGGTCGGAATGCGGTTACTGTTAGTGGCGGCTCGGTTCCTCGAGTGAGGTCAACTCTTGCTTTTGCGTCACCAAGTCAAACTCCACGGCCAGCTTAGGACACCCAGTTTCAAGAGTCACGTGACAGGTTTGACCCGGACCCCGGGAGAATCCACAGAGGGCAAGACACACTTAAATCTGCCTGGGGACGGCCGGGCTAAGACAGGACGCCCTGGGCCGGCGCCTCCCGCGGCCTGCAGGCCCCGCGGCCTGGAACACCCCTGTGCCTGACGGCGAAGTCGGGGCGCCGGGGAGTCTCCGGGCTGCGGGGTGGTCAGAGGCACCGGTTACAGGAACGGGGCACAGTCCGGGGCTGGAGGCGCAGAGCTCGCACCTGAAGACCCCTGGTCAGCCACACCCATGAGGCCTCAGGTGCCCAGTCAACGGAGGGACTCCTGGCACTCGGGGGTCGCGGGCGGAGGAGTGGACGGGGCTGCAGCCTGGCAGGCAGCGCCCACAGCCGGCCGGCCAGCGGCTGCTTCCTGAATGAACTTAGAACCCGGCCCAGGTGGCCGAAGGGGACCATGGCGCTGTCCCTGGTGCAGACAACAGCCAAATGCATGAATTAGACAGCTGGACAGCGGATGGGTTAGCGGGGAGGCAGACGATGGTCAGATAATGACAATAATTCGTGGAAATGGCAACCGTGTCTAAGCCACGAGGATGGGTGTGTGTGATCCGATCGGCGAGGGAGGCGGAGAGACACGGGGCCCGCCCACGGCCCCGTCCTACGGCAGGACCCGCTGCAGAGGGCCCCGCGCCCGGCCCCTGGCGGCGACGGTCACATGAGATGCTTCCAGGAAGAAGAACCCCACACTCAGTTAGAGGGGCCCTGCCCGGAAGGCCTCCAGCCTCGTCCGCCGGGGCCCTGCCGAGCGGCCTGTGGGGCCCAGCGAACCCCGTCTGCGTCCCCCGGCCCTGGCCTGCGCCCCACTTCCCCCCTCCAGGGCGTGCCAAGATGCCGTGCCTGGGAACATGCCGTGAGGACCGACAGGGAGCTGGGCCTCCCAGCGTTTGTGGACGCCTGGCCCCACACCGTCCCATGGGACAGCATGCTCCGTCACGCTTCCGCCTCACCACGCGGTCCTGCCACGCTTCCAAACACGGACGGGACCCCCGAGGGCCCCCGCCCTGCTTCTCGCCACGTCACGCTGAGCAGCGGCACCGCCGAGATCCTCGCTGAGCCGCGTGACTTCCAAACGCACGTGAAAACGACAAAACACGCCCGCTCGGTGTCTCCTGCTGCGCGCCCTGCGCCTGCCGCACGACCCCGGCCGGCCAGCCCCGGGTGCAGGCCCCCCGCCCCGCCCGCCCCGGGCCGCGCTCACCGGAGATGACGGAGTCGTTCAGCGCCTCCTCGTCCTGGCACAGGAGCAGGTCGCCGTCCGGGTCGGAGCTCACACGCAGGTTCTCCTTGTTCTCCTCCGACTCCTTCGCCGCGGCCCCGTCGAAGGTCCAGGCCCGCTCCACGCTGGACGTCCTCGACAGGCGGACGTCCCCCCGCTTCCTCGGGGACCCTTTGCTGTCCCTGCCTGGGAAGCTGAGCGGGAAGGTGGCGGGTTACGCCCCGTTCCCGTCTCCTGGACACCCCTGGACACCCGGCAGAGCCGCAGGGGGCGGGTGTGGTGGAGATGCCCCCGGGACGGGACACGGAGGGCGAACTCTGGGACGAGAAGCGCCTAAGGCCCGCGCGGCCTCGAGTCCGAGGCCCGTGGCCGCTGAGACCGCGCCACTGGGAACGGCGGAGACGCGTGTGGCAGGACCGGCCAAACCGCGCTCGGCGCGAGGTGTGAGGACGGGGTCCGGCCCGCGACCTTCCGCCCGCTCCGCCGCCCGCACCCGGCTTCCCCCTCGCTCCACGACGCCCGGGAGGTCAGGGGGCCGGAGCGAGCCGGTGGCCCAGGCCGACGGAAACCCGAGGCCGCCTCTCCCGTGATGTGCCCGCCCTGCACCGGGCCCCTCTGGGGGAGCATGGGGGTCCCATGCCACCCGCCCGACCCCTCGCAGGACGCGGCCACCAAGCTCAGCTGCAGCCCGGCTGCCGAGCCCGACGTGAGATGCACGCTCGCCTGGGCTCCTCGCTCCGCGGTGGTTCGGCGTTCAGGCCGGCGGCTCACGGCGTTGAGCCCGGCCGCTGGCCGCGCCGCGCACCCCCGGGGCCGGCCCGCCGGGGGCTCGGGCACCAGGCCTCCCGCAGGCGCCTCACCTGTCCTGGCGGTGCTTGGTGGCCAGCGCCCTGTGCAGCTCCTCGATGACGCGGCTGGGGGGCAGCGGCCGGTGGACGGTGGTGAGGTGGGGGGACCCCGTGGGCGTGGCCAGCTGTCCTCGCAGGGGCGGGTCTGGGCTCTTCCCGGCTGCGGCCTGGCCTGGGGGGAGGGAGGGACCGCGCCAGCATCAGCCTGCAGGGGCTGCCCGGATGCGGGAGCGGAGGGTGTGGCCTCTGGCCCCCACCGCCCGCCGGCGCCCGCTCGGCCCCCGGGCCTGCCTGCCGCTGTCGGCCGCACGCACAGCGGAGAGCCCACTCCACTGAGCATGCTGCCGACCAGCCCACCACGCATCACCACCCCCTTCTCTGAGATGAGGGGACTGAGGTTCAGAAGCCAACTCCAGGAGGCGACGGGGGCAGGGGCTGCATCCAGGTGCGGAGGGCGGAGGACGCGGGACCCCCACTCAGAAAGCTGTCGCCCCGCTGGGCCGGGCAGGGTGACTCGCACCTCTCCAGGGTCCAGGCGGGCGGAGCGCGGGGAGCCGGGGCGTCTGGGGCCCCTGCCGCGGAGGGGAGGAGGGCGGGGACTATGGCACACGGGGCCACAGCGCCCCATCCCAGCCGACATGGTAACTCGGGGGGCTGCCGGATGCAGAGACTTTTTGAGAAAACCCAGAAATCTGGACTGAAGGGCAATGTTTTCCTGTGTTTTTACATATTTAGTAGCTCCAACTTGAACATACTTTAACGTGTTTGCCATGTTGGCAACCCATTTTGAAAGAATATTAGCCCCATGCAGACCCAGCAAAGCCGGTCTGTGTGTGTGTGTGGGGGGGGGGGCGGCAGGTGGCTCAAAGGCGGGGTGAGGGAGCCCGTGGCTGGGGCCGCACAGCCCCCAGTGGGGACTCGGCGTGTGCGCTAACCCCTTGCGGCCCAGGCGAGCCCAGCGGAAGGGGCTGTATCCGCCTCTGCTGCCACCGGCCTTCACTTTGCGAAGAGGAAAGAGGGTCAGGGAGGAAGCGAATGCCCAGGCGCCGCCTCAGCTGAGCCGAAGCCCAAGGGGCGCCGGCCGCACGCCCGCCCCCCGTGCGCCTGATCCAGGTGAGTGGGTGAGGCGTCTGAGCAGCACTCCGAAGCTCCGCCCCCCGAGGGGCAGGTGGAAATCAGAGGAGCCGATGGGGGGCCCCCAGGGACTCAGGACTGGGGTGTGGGAACCCCGAGGTGAATCTCCAGGCTGGGGCGTGGCCTCCCCGAGCCCTCGGAGGCAGACGCCCCTGGGCCATCGAGCCACCGAGGCCCCGCAACGAGTCACACGCCAGCCCGAACGTGGCACGGCTCGCCGTGCCTGACCACGCGGAGACCCGGCCGTCCCGGGTCTCGGCGGACGGCCAAGGGGGCCACACCAGGACACCCACAAGCTGCCGGACAGTGTCGCTGTGCCTCAAGATGCCTAATCTGTGTCTGAGTCACTCAGACTCGGACTCATTCCCAGAGGTGCAGAGAGGCCGGAGGCCCGCGATCGCGGTCACCCACGCCCGCTGACCGCCCGGCACGGGGCTCTGACGGTGACGCAGAGCGTGGCTGGCTGAGACGGCCCCATGTGCTTGAGGGACCGGAGTGGTCTGCTCCGGATGACCGAGGTCCTCGCTAAGAACAGCCCTACCACCTCCTGGTCCCCTGGGCCTGTCCAGAGCCACAATCGCGGAAGCAAAGGGCGAGGACCAGGCCAGAGCGGAAGCCCAGTCAGACCGGATGACTGGGGGGGAGGGAGGCGGGGGGACGCTCGCAGACCCACCTGTGACATTCTTCGTGGCTTTGGGGACGGCCTTGGGCAGTGGGGTGGGCAGCAGCGGGGGGCTGGGGAGCTGGCCCGCGGCTCTCTCCAGAGTCCCGGGAGGACCGTCCGGGGCATCAGACCCAGCTAAGGCTTGCGGGGACTTGTCCGCGGCGGGCAGAAGGCTGCCGGGGGCGTCTGCGTCTTCACCTCTGGGGGCCGACGGCATCTTGGCTGGTGCAAAGGCAAAACAGAGTGTTCGCAAACCACGGCCCCTGCTTGGGTGCCAGTGGGGGGAGAGGGGGGCTTTGGCTGGGTGGCCCTGGGAGGCGCCACGCAGAACGCAGACGGGTCACTTCACACACAGGCGACTTCCCGCGACTTCAACCAGCAAGGGACGGGCGGATGCCAGGGGTGCCGGGCGGGAGGGAAACGATCAAGAGCCCGAGTGGTTGGTCCTTTCCTCTCTCAGGTGGCACCACAGCGCCCCGGGGCCTGGGGCGGGCGGGCTGTGGGGCTGGGGTGGCGGTCACGATCGCGGGCTTTGGAGTCAGACACCCCGGGCCCCGGACGGCCCCTGCACCTGCTGTGACCTCGGCTAAGAAGCCTCTCTGTCTCCGTGTACCCACCACGCGTGACGGGCTAATAACGTGAGTCCCTCAGGGGACGGGTGTGGGGTCTAGACAGGTGACGCGGAGACCCGCCTCGCAGGCCCTCCAGCCCGGGGCTGGCGACTCCGACGTCCACCTCGCAGGCCCTCCAGCCCGGGGCTGGCGACTCCGACGTCCAGCAGCCCCGCGCCCTGGCGCGCCGGCCGAACGGGGAGGCCGGCTGTGAGGAATCGCGGCCCGCCCCGTGCCCCCGGCCCCTAGGGCGCCCAGGCGCCCCCAGACCGTCCGGCTCCCCGCTGCCCCCCCAGCCGTCGGCCGCTCCTCCCCCACTCCTTCATCCAGCTCGATTCCCGCCCTCTGCCTCACCACCTTTCCAGCTAACCCTCTCCGAAGCCCACCCCTAGGTGAGGCCTCCAGCCACCCGCTCCCGCCTCTGCCGAGGGCTGAAGAAAAAGGGTGTCAGAGAAGCCCCGGGCCCTCTGACTCCAGCCTCTGGGGCCCCCGGCTCCGCCTCCACCTCCGCCCCGCAGTCACGCCCCAAACCTCCCTGGCTCATCATCCGGTTCTCACCTGTCAGTTCTCACCTGTCGGGGAGGCTCTGGCCAGGCGCTCACCTCCGACTTGTGACTCAAACCCAAATCTACTTCCCTGACACGAGGGGCAGCCTCCCCGCCCCCGCTCGGAGCCCCAGTACCCCTGCCCCTCAGTGCGCACCCCGGGGCACCATGCCTGTGAGGCCCCCGTTCACTGGTCTTCCTGACCACTCGAGGAGGAGGACATCCCCAGGGGACTGGACCGGCCTAAGCGGCCGCGTGGGGCTCCTGCATCCTGCAGAAACCGGCCTGGAAGGCCGTGGGCGGGGCGCTGTCCGCGGTGCTGACCGGCCGCGGGTGCCCTTCCTTCCCGGGCTGCGAACACTGCATCCCACCCCGTTATGGGAGCTGAACACCCCTCAGCCAGGAGCTTTCGCCCGTGAAGTTCGTGGACTCGTGCTCTGTCTTGGGAGGGCGGGCTCCCCCAACTCCCGCCCAATGAGACAGCAATCGCCCCTCCCCCACGCGCTGCGGAAGGCAGACTCGGCTCTGCACGGCGGCGTCTGAACGGGGGGCCACCCGCGGGCCCCCCCACGGCGCTGCTCGTCCCGTCCTGCATGGGGGCCCCGTGGCACGGCTGTTCTAAGTCATGATCATTTACCACTTCTTACGAAACCGTCCTCCAGCGCGTCCTTTGTTAACAGTTTCCACGAGGCTCCCGGACTTCGAGACTAGCGTTTCATCCTATCAACTGTAACTTGTAACTTCGAGGAGACTGCGATTCTGATTGTCCTAAGTTTCGTACCGACAACGACATTACAATAAACGTCTTGTGCCTTGCAGGTGGGAACTGGTGTGGTTCCGGGCGAGCACGGAAACGTCCTCCTCCACGCGGGCACTGGCCCCGACTCGGGCTTCCTGTCTCATGGGAACAACGCAGGACGGTGGACACTGGTCTCTGGGACGCCCTGGTCCAGAGCCCAGGCCCTCGGCGGCCACGCCTGCAGCCGGATGCAGCTGGCGCAGGGCTGGCTGGCGTGAGCCCGCGTTCCCCGCCCAGGCTCGGCGTCTGTGCCCTGGGCACCCGGCGTGTCTGCGAGGCCGTGGCCGTGGGAGAGGCGGACGGCACGGGAGCGGCTCGCCTGGCTCCGTCCCATGACCAGCCTCCCCCTTCCCCCGCCGTGCGTGACTCGTTCCAGACCCGGGGCCTCGGTCTCCGCCTGAGCCTCAGCTGCCCCCTCTGTACGAACACCTGGGCGCAGACCCGAGCCAGCTCCCGCGGGTCGGAAGGAAGCGTCCGTTGGGGCACTGCGGGTCCGTCCGACTGCGGACACCTGGGGGCCGCCCCGCCAGAGGCAAGTGTTGTCTCGGAACACGGGGTCCCCTCTCATTCTAGGTCAGGGGCTCTCGACTCGGCACCGCTGACGCTGGGGCCTCAGCTTTCCCTCGCCAGGGGCCACGCTGTGCAGTGTTCGCCAGGGTCCCTGGCCTCTCTCCGCAAGCCGCCAGTCGCCGTTGCCAGCTGCGACAGCCAAAGATGTCTCCAACTCTGCCCGATGTCCCCTAGCGGGCAGCGTGCCCATGGCTGAGAACTGCTGCTTGAGGCACAGACTAGACTTCTGGAGGGACACCCTGATGTCTCCTTGGGGACAAGGCTCAGGGCGAGACCCACGGCTGTGACTCCCCTCTCTGGGCCTCGCCTCCTCCCAGGGACCCCGGGCTCTGGGCGAGGCGGGCGGTGTTCCAGCGGGGTCCCACGGTCCCCAGGGGAGTGTCGCCGAGGGAAGGGCTAGCAGGGACACACCAGCCAGGGCCACAGACCCACCCCGGGGCCGGCCAGGGCACGTGCCCGTAGCTCTGTCCCGCAGTCCTTCGGTCTGTCTCCAGACACATGCTCTCCTGGTTCTGCCCAGGCCCCTCCGGCCACACCTGCAGAGCCTCTCGCGGGCCCCGCCTGGGCCGCCGGGACCCGGGACCTGCTCGCGGTCCTCTCCTCCGCCTCGCTCTCCCTGGGCGGCCCCTGCCAGGCCTCTGGCTTCAGCGTCAATCCCATCTCTGTTGACCCTCGACCTGTCCTCAAAGCTCCGGTGCCACTCACAACCGGCCACATTGCATCCCCACCTGGAGGTCAGGGAGGCAAGGCGTCCCTACCCACCCCTTGCCCTCCCGCGAGCAGCCACGTCTGCTTCCCTCACCCGTCTATCCATCCACGTCGAAAGTGTCCGAGAACAGTCACGGAGCCGGCACCCTCCTAGTCGCCGTGGGCATGGCGCTGACCAGGACAGAGCCCCTCCATCCCCAGGCTTACCGCACGGCCCGCCTGCCGCCGCTGCCCAGCCAGACCGGACCCAACCCTCGGCCCCTCTCGGCCCCTCCGCCTTGCCCTCCGACCCTTAGGTCCAGTTCATGCATGGACGCCATGCACCTGCTTCCTCAGCCTTTCTCAGAAATGTCCACATGTCCTCCCAGCGTCCGCAGCCTTGGCCTCCACCTCCGGACGGCCTCCGGGCTCCACCCCTTACCGCCCGCCCCGCCCTAAATCCATTCTCCAAACCAGAGGTGGGCAGACGCTTCCTGCACAGGGCCTCGGCTCAGCGGGTCACAGGCTCTCTGCAGGCACCGAAATCGCCGCCGGCCAACCCCATGGGCGAAACCTTCCCTCGTGCAAGGCAAAGTGGACGTCAGACGCCTGTGCCCCGTAGTGCTGCCCGGAGGCCTGAGGTAAGAGGATGGAACCCTTCCCTGTCCCTCAGAGTAGCCGCCAGCCAGTGTGACCGGGGAGCCGAACGTGCACCTGACTTTGTTTTAACTCATTTAAATCGCCATGCGGCCCGCGCCTCCTGGGCGGACCAGCCAGCTCTGGATTTCTGGGGCGAGCCAGTGGTCACAGCCTGAGCCCCTCCCCCGGAGCGATCACCGGGCAAGCGTCTGGTGCCCATGGTGATGCCCCCAGACCACCAGCCCGAGCCGGATTGGGGGCGCCCCGCGCAAGGCCCCGGGACTCGACGCACCAGCACGTCACCAAAACCCTCCAAAGTGACTCCGCAAAGCTCGCCTGTGCTCGTCACACCGTGACCCCCTCGAGTCCCCGACCCGCCTGAGGGGTCTGCGGGCTGGGATGCTCGCTGGCTTGCAACATCTCCGTAAGCCTGCATCTCCCTCTGCATCTCACGAGAGGGTGCAGACGTCGGTTTGGGATCTCGTAGAAACCGACGGGTTAACGTCTGTTACAGCCTCAGGAGTTGCCTCAGAGAAGAAAGAGCAGAGGAGACTCGGCTTTGCGAGCTCCAGGCCGTCGGGATCCAGGCCTCGGGGCTGTCCCCTGTCCTCGCCAGCAGAGGTCGCTTCTCACCCACTGACGGCTCCACAGAGGCTCCGGTCAGGCGACCAACCGCAGGGCCTGGTGCGGCGGAGGACAGAAGTTCCCGGGCCGGGCTCCCATCCCTCCGGGGTGGGGGGGGAGGGACAGGACCAGAGTCTCCACTGCGGCCCCCAGACCCGGCAGCACACCCCACCCACAGGACGGCCCTTCCCACAGACCTGTGCTGGCGAATGCAGCCCCGACCGTCTGGATAGAGCCCGCCTGGGTGCTGGCGAGAGCCGGCTGGCTCCGCAGAGCTGAGCAAGCAGAGGGGAGCCACCGAGGAGAAGCGCCCAGTGCCAGCGGGAGGCGGGGCGCCCCCGCCTGGCAGAGCGGCCGGCTCAGCAGCCGAGGGCAGCGCTGGGCCATGAGGACCACATGTGGAAGGCCACGCTTCGCGAGGCCACGAGAATCACGCCCTGACAAGTCCGATGCCTGGGGATGGCGGGCCACGGGCGGGCCCAGGGGCCTCTGCGGGAGGGGACGGGACTGTCCCAGGGGCCACAGCTCCTCAGAGCCCAAACTCCTATTGTGTCCCCAAGTCAGGGGGAAACCGGAGAAGCACAGCCACGCCCCCTCGGCAGGAGCCTCCGGTGGCTGGAGGGCGCGTGGACGGGGCGGCCTGTGAGAAGCACGGGTGGGCCCTGTGTGGCCGGAGGGGCAGCAGAGGACAGACGCACACCCTCCGGCCGTGACGCAGACCGTCCTGCTGGCTACGGTGGCCACAGTGGCCCTGACCTCGCGGCCTGGACTTCCGACCCCCCACGCCGGAGGGGACATGGTTCCCGCCCCGCCGTGCCTGGCCCCCTCACAGCCACAGTGTCGCTAGGGGACAGGCTTTCAGCCCGACGGCGCGGTCCCCCGGGAGGTCTCCCAGAGCGCTGCTGGGAGGTCGGAGCGCGCGGTGGCCCCGCCCAGGCTCCTTGGCGGGATTCACACTTGGCTTCCCCTCCGCCCGCCTTTCCCCTCCACCCCCCCTCGGCCGGCAACGGTCCCGCCCTGTGCAGTTAGGGTAGCGGCCACCGCCAGGGCCCGCCGCCCGACGCCAGCGATCCGTGTGGCAGACGCTGTGCCAAGTCCTCCCGCCCCGCAAACGACCTGACGCGGGCCCCGCTGCCGGTCCCGGTTAACGCAGGGGACGAGTGAGGCTCGGAGCAGCACGCGAAGCACGTAGCCGCTCGTCACACAGGCGCGGGGCCCACCACGCCCGGCGCGTGCGGCCCGGGGGGAGGCCAGGCCGCGGCTGGGGCTCAGGCCCTCAGAGGTCCCTCCGCCTCCACCTGACCCACGGCCTTGGGGCCGCTTAGACGCTCCCTGGGGACACTGGCTCCTTGAGAGAGAGTTTTCTGCTCAGAAGCTCCCAGTGAACAAGCAAAGGAATCAGGGAAGAAGGGATACGAGGCCACCTGTGAGCATCTCTGTGCACCTGCATCCACCAGGCCACCTGTGAACGCCTCTGTGCACCTGCATCCACCAGGCCACCTGTGAGCATCTCTGTGCACCTGCGTTCACCGGGCCACCTGTGAGCGTCTGTCTCTAAGCACCTGCGTTCACCGGCCGTGACAGTCACCGGCTGGGATGGAGGAGGAAAACGCTCCGGCATGTGCTTAGGCCCCACCACGCGGCCAGGGGCGGCACAGCGCATGCCTGGGGTCTGGCCAGGCCTCCGAGGACAGTCTTCTGCTGGAGCTACTGCCCGGGCCCTGGCCGGGGACCCCAGTTGCCCACCAGGCTGATGGCCATCCTGGGAGCAGCTTGACCCCACAGAGTCTCCAGCCAATACCTGCATCGTCCGGATGGGCATCCGAGGACAGTGGCCTCTCCGGGGGATCCTGGTCCGTCCCAGTGGCCAGGGGGCTTCCCGGCCGGGCCTCCTCCAGGGTCAGCGCCTCCTGCTCGGGGGTGGACGGGTCGCTGCGTGTGGCTCGGGGGCCTCCGTCAGGGTTGCAGACTTTGCTTTCAGAATCTGCAAAAGAACCCCAGCTGTCGGCCGAGCCCGTCCCCTCCGACATGCTTTCATCCGCACCAAGCGCTGGGCCGGCCCGGGCGTGGCGCCCTGCACCCCTCCCCCACCCCGGAGTCCCTCTCCGCACATCCTCCCGCAGCAGCACCAGCCCGAGGTGGCCCTGGGCCTCCGCCCGGCCCCCCCACCCCCGCCACGGCCCGCCCATGAGCCTGCACTCCACACCTGCGGACGCCAGACGATGGCCCCGCCCTAACCCTGGACGCCGCCCTGCGGCCGGCTTCGGCCAGCGGGACGTCGGCAGGTTGGATGCAGCAGCGGCAGCTCCGGAAGTGTTCCCACAGCCCCGCCTGTCCCTCCTGGGTACCCTGGGCCGCGCCCCGGAGACACGCCCCGCCACAGGCCTCGGGGACGAGGTGCACGCAGCGGAGCCGAGGTCGACCGGGCCGGGGACAGCAGGGGACCCAGACGGGCTGCGCTGCTGCGCGACATCGCCGTGGCTACAGGTGGCTGCGCCCGCCCCGCGCCCACCCCGCACCCATCTCCTGCGCCCACCCCGCGCCCACCCCGCACCCATCTCCTGCCCCCACCCCGCGCCCGCCCCGCGCCCACCCCACGCCCACCCTGGGTCCCCGTCACGCACAGGTGTCTTGATTACCCACCATGCGCCCGGCACGACACGAGCCTGGGAAGGCTGGGCACAATGACACACCGCCCTTGCCCACAGAGGTCCACAGGGAGGCTCAGGAGCCCAGGACACCCCCGAGGACTGGCATGTAGACAGGCGGCCACCCCGGAAGGGTGGCACCGGGCTCCCAGCAGGGCCGAGAGAATGACCTGCTTTCCCTCTGCAGCTGCCGGAGCCTTTAAGGGTCTGGACCTTGCCTGATGTCACCCCCGGGGTCCCATCTTACTAATGAGGGCCCAGTGCTCGGGAGCTCACGACTGACCCAGGCCACACAGCCACAAGGCGGCGGCGGGTCCGGGCTAGGAGGCTCGGCAGCCGGTAGAAAGGCCCCCTCCTGAGACGCAGGTCACCGGCCCCGGCCCGGCCCCCGAGGCCCCACAGCTGGTCCACGGCTGGTCCCTGGAGGCCGGCACAGCACAGAGAGGGGGCGTGACCTCACACGCTCACAAGGCCAGGGGGCAGCGTGTGAGGACGCCGGCCTGGCTCGGGTTCCAGAGCTACAGTTTGCCAATTGACCCCTGACCCAGGAAAGGACGCAGACGCAAGCCCAGAGGACTCGCCCAGGGGACAAAACTAGATGCCGCCGAGTTCAAGCCGACGGTGTTCCCGGACCCTCTCATAGCTGATTTGCTCGTCCTTGACACGCGGCCGTGACGGTCTCTGCGCCGGCTTGCTAGGCCCGCGGTGGCAGAGAGCGGCGATGGCAGCCGGCGGAGGGCGCGCGTGCGGCACGGGTGGCCCGGCCCGCCCCGGCCGGACTTCGGGGCGTTTGGGGGAGGCTGCTTCTGCCCCCTCTGGGTGCCCTTAGACGGTGCTGGCCGTGGCTGTGACGTCACCGCTGACACCCATGGCCCGCCCATCGTCGTCACAACGAAGACGAGCTGGTGGGAACACTGACCGCGAAGAGGTCTCGGCCCCTAGCGCTGGCCCCAGGCCCCACCCCACCCCGCTTCTGCAGGCCAGCGGCCCCCGCGCCTGGACTTCTCCGGGCTCTGCCCGGCGCACCAGCTCGTAATCTTGTTCAATGAAAAGTTACAGTTCCCAAAATAGCCCCGGTGGCAGGGCCGTTGCTAGGAAACGCGGGTTGGGGCGGGGAGCCGTGGGCGCTGGTCCTGCCCGTTTCCCACCGATGCCCTTCCCCTCAGGCCAGCGGGGCACGCAGCCAAGCCCGCGTCACACGCGGAGCAGCTTCAGCGATGCATGCACACACGCGGCTGTGCACACACGGAAAGAGTGCGTGCACACACGCCGGCAGCGCACACGTGTGCGGATGCACACGCACTAGACACACGGGGATGCACACGCATGTGGACACATACATGCACGCACACATACAGACACATGTACACAGACACACACGTGCAAACACACACATGTGGGCTCATGCAAGCGGATGCATGCACACACAGACATGCACAGACACACATGGATGCGCACATGTGGACACACATGCAGACACATGCATGCACACACATACACATGTACGCAGACACACGGGGATGCACACGCATGTGGACACACATACGCAGACACACGCAGACGCTCGTGGATGCACACGTATGTGCGCTCACACACACAGACATACACAAGCACACACGCACGTGCGCATGCGGCCCCCGGCATTCACGGTGCACGCCCGGGCACGGACGCGGGTGTGCCCCGTGAGTGCACAGGAAGGAGCCCCGCCCAGGGTCTGCCTGGCCAGGGGCCCTCGCCTGCAAGTTCTTGGGGCCACCAAGCACTCGGGCAGCTCCGGGGGCATCTGTGGCCCGAGCCCGTGGGGGCCTCCCGGCCCCTCCCTGTCACCCCCTCAGCCTCCCAGGCACCGGCCCTGTGGAGTCCTGGTGACTGGGCAGCCACGGGCCCAGCGTGGGGGCAGCCGGCCACAGGGGGTGCTCTTGGCTGCAGGGAGCCCCGGGGCGGGAGCAGGTGCCGGCGGCCGAGGAAGCGTCCTTAGCCCACGCCCAGGAAGCCGCAGCTGCCCCTTCGTCCCCTGCCCCCGGGAGGCCTCCCGGGCAGCTGCACCCGCGGAGCGAGCAGGTGTGGCAGTCCCCCGGAGGGAGCCTCCATGCTCGCTCCCGCCCCTCCTGGGCCCCGGGCCATGCTGGGGGGCCCCATCGACCAGGCAGGACCCGTGACCCCAACACGAGGGCAAACCAGGGCACACAGGGCCTGCCCCAGAGCTCCGCTCGCCCCCAGGGAAAGACGTTTTCCGAGCAAGGGCGCCCCGGAGACAGCCGTGCGAGGAAGAGTCCACCCCGGAGCCACCAGCCGCTCTACACGTCCCGTGTCACGGCGTGGTCCTGGCTCGTGGGAGGTGACACAGTGGAGAACTCAACCACGCAGCACGAGCCAACGGTGGGCGCACGGCCTCCCCTCCTGCCCCCAGCCCCGGGCCCCTCCCCCGGGGACCCCAGGACCGCTGCTGACAGGCCCCTCCAGCGTCGCCCTGGGCAGGCTCCTCGCAGGCCACCCGCTTGCCTGCCCTCGGCTGCCCTCGGCTCCCATGGCCCCTGGGGGGTGCCTCTGTCACCTGGCCGCTTCCTGAGGACCCTGCCTTGACTCCATGTTGGAGAGAAGGGTCAGGGGAGACACAGGCACCGTCGGTACCGGGCTCCCCTCCCTCCCCCCTTTCTAACCTCCCTGCTCCCACCCACTTCCTCGGGTTCCTCAGGGGGCACCCCGCTTCCTTTCACCACAGGGCCCTGCCAAGGCGGCTTCTCCAGGCCGAAGACGCCCCCTGCTGCCCGGGGCCTTTTGGCTCCTCAACCTGGGCTGCAGCGAAGCCGGAAGAAGCCAGGAGGTTTACGAAGCCAACCCGCCCAGGCCCCACCCCGAGCGCGTGCGTTAATTGCTGCCCAGGTGACCCCTGCATGTGGCAAACCGAGATCCAGCCTTCAGAGCCTCTGCCAACGTCATGGCCGACCCCCTGACCAGGCCTCAGTGGCTAAAGCAGGCCCTGCCCGCAGCAGGTGGTCAACGAAATGCGCCAATTAAAAAGTGCGCTTTCAACTCGAGGCAAGAGACTGAGTCTCAGGCCCGTCTAGTTCCTGGTCCACGGTCACTCAGCAAGAAAGAGCGTCCTGCAGGGGTCCCCGCCGCCCGCCCTGCCCCGGGCCAGACCCAGCCCACCTCCAGTGGCCTATCCCCCGAGCTACTGGAGTCCTCACCTCTAGATGGTTGAAAAAAATCAACATAACTCACCACCCACGAAAATTTACGCAATCCAAATTTCAATGTACAGATGAAATTTTCCGGAGGCGCGGACCCCCCCACCTGGCCACGCATTGCCGGCTCTGGCCTCTCAATGGCAGGACGGGGCCCCTGAAGCTCAAACGCCTACCCCTGACCCTTTCCGGCAGAGGCTCCCAAGCGCCTGGCTGCTGTGGGACGGCTCCGTCACACGCGTGGAGGCCGGGGCAGCAGGCCCCGCGGCAGCACGGCCCCGAGGTCACCCTGACGGCGCGGCTGCTGCCGCACGGCCGTCCCAGGTCTGAGTCCCTGGGACGAAACCCTCTGACCAAGACCCAGCACCACGGGGCTGCAAACTGCCCTCCCCGCTCACGGGGTCCTCCCCTCGGCTCCGCCCGCCCCCTCCCCCTTATCCCGGACAGGAACGGGATCCACATCTCCACCCTCCGTCCACCGGCAGCCACGTTTTTTATAGAAACGGGACTCAACCCTGGCATTATTTCCCCTTCCCCAAGATCCAAAGCGAGGTCCGTGGGCGACAGAGTCAGAATGCCTGAGTGTGGAACTTTTTGGTCCCATCTGGGTCAAAACAGCCCAGACCGCCGTCTCAGCAACGACGCCCCCTAATCGGGAGCGTTGGCCGAGAGCGGCCGGCGTCGGGCACTGCGGGCCTCAGCACCACGCCTTTCTCTGCCCTGCGGAGTGTGACTGTGAGAACCGGGCCCCCCTCTTCGTGGGTGTCCCCTGAACATGGCGACCTCAGAACACCTCGCGCCCTGAATCCGCGGGACGGCGACGGAGGCCGCCCGGTGCGTTGGCCTGTGAGCGCCCAGACGGCCGTCCCGCATCAGGGCGCTTTCCGGAGCGGGACTCGCCCCGCGTGCCCTCCCAGTCCTGACACGTGGCGGGGGGGGGGGGGGGGTTACAGAGCCGCTGCCCGCGGTTTAAGGCTGGAAGCGGGTGGGGACTCGGAGTTTTCCGCTCTCTCGTCAGGGCCCCCCGAGGCCAGGCTCCTCCCAGCACGAGGGACAGCGTGGTCCAGAGACCCGTCAGCTGCAGTGAGGTTTCCCGAAGCCCCTCACCAAGCCGAGGCGTGTCAGCGAACCGGGAAGCACGGGGGACCCACGTGCTGGCCTCAGGCCTCACGCTGTCCCTGACGGAGGCAGTAACCGGTGTTTCTCAAAGGCGCCGGCAAAGGTGGCCACTCAGATGCCACCGAGAAGACCTCAGGCCAGAGCTGGACAGGGTCTCGGCTTCCCCGCTGTGGCCAGGGCAGCTGCCTGCCGGACCCCACACTCCCTGCCTGCAAACCGGGGGGAAGGCTGCGCCCCGGGCCGAGGATGCAGGGGGGACGGAGGGGCTAAGGCGGGTACCAACCAGCACGGCGCCCAGACTGCCATCGATGGTTAGGGAACGATGGCAGTGAAAATAAAGTGGCCAAATCGAGAATTAAAATGCGAAGAGGGAATTAACTAAAAGCCACCACTTCAGAGCAACCGGGACTAACCACCAGCTCAGCGGGAGGCAATTAGAGACTCCCCAGGGAAGTGAGGCTCAGCTCTGCGCCCCATGGGGCGGGGGTGGCCTTGCGCTCACCGCTGGGCTCTGAGGCCCCGGGGCCCAGCCCATAGGTCAGGACTCGGGGACTTCCCCAGCCGTGGAGGCCCCCCGCGGGCCCGGCCTCCGAGGGATGCCAGCCTCCCGACTTCCATTCCGTCCTGGCGAGGCCCCTGGGTCCACGAGACGCCCGGCTCTGCGTCCCCGGGCCCGGCACCCCGCCCCCCCGGGGCGGCCCTCGCACTCACCCTGCTCCATCATCTCCAGCAGACCCTTCTTGATGAGCTCCTCACGACCCTGCCGGCTGGCCATCTTCTTCTCCAGAGCTGCACACACACAGACAGGGGCGTCAGGCAGGCAGGGGGCCCGCTGGCAGAGGACACAGCGAGGCAGCAGGTGCGGCAGGGCTAGGGGCCCCCGGCCCACGGGGAGGGGGCCCCCGGCTTTCCCACGGAGCCGCCCGCCCCGGGCCGCACACCTGGCGTGGCCGCCGGAAGCTCGCTGAGCTCACTTTTAAAACGACCGTTCCCGTGATTCCTGTGAAAGGCAGCGCCTCGCATGACACCCCCTCTGGGCCGGCTCCCGCCGCCATCTGTACCCCCGCCGTGTGCTCCTGAGTCCCAAGGGCGTTTTCCTGCGGTTCCCGTTACCGTTTGCCGAACATCCTGACCATTCCTTACGTCTGTTCGTAGCCCGGTGGCCACGAGGCTGTCCCATCTACCGGCCCCAGGTTAAGGCTCTCAGAGAAGGCGGACGGGGACACAGGAAGCCGGGCCCCCATCCCCTTCCGCCGACCCCGACATGCCCTTCCAGCCTCCCCACCCCAGAGCAAAACACGCCGCAACCCACCCACGTTCTCCCCGCCTCTCACGCCCCCTCCCCCCTCCTCCCCTGGGGGTGGGGGCGCTTGCTCTGTGACAATCTCCTTGAACCGCCCAGAAAACGCTGTGCCTACAGCGGAGCCCACTTTCCAAATACAAACCTACGTAACCCTCAGACCCTTCCTCTGAGACGTGGACAGAGTGTCGGCTGCTAAGCCTGGCCCACGAGGGCCCATGCGTCACCTGTGGGTGCCTGCACTCTGCCCGTGCGGGCTGTAGTGGGGACAAAGCAGCCGGCCCGCCTGTCGGAGCTTAAAGTCGTGGCAGACGACCAGCAGGCAGTGACAATAAAGTTACTTAATTTGTTCAGAGTTATTTACTGAGCACCTACTATGTGCTAAGTGCTGAGTATGTGCTGGTGGTGGTCGCTGGGGAGCAGAACCAACTCGGCCCCCCTTCGGGGAACGTGGGCTCTAGTGGGGGAGCAGGCTGCGAGAAGCCATTAAAGCGCCTACTGTGTGCGGGCACAGAGGCGCGAGACAGGCGCGGCCCTGCCTGGTGCCGCCCTGCTCCGGCAGGCTGAGGCCCGGAGGCCAGGGGAGGGGCGCGGCCCGGGCGAGGCCGAGTGGCCCCCGAGCGCGTCGCGTGCGGCCGGGGAGCTCGGTGACGGCGACGCAGGGCCCGGCCCGGTGCTCACCGGACGTCGTCTGCTTCAGCTTCTCGTTTTTCTTTTTCCTCCATTTCCAGGGTTTGAAGATCCGGCCCAGGGTGGCCAGCTTGCTGTTCCTCCTCACCGGGGGGGTTCGAGTCCCTGAGACCAGATATTCAGAGCGCGCTGGGGGGGCGGGGTCCATCTCATCTGCAAGACGAAACCGGAGGGCTCCGGTGACTGCCCACCCCACGCGACTCCGGGGACGCGGGGTGACGCCCCGCCCCGGGAGCCGGCAGTGACCCTCCAGTGCCGGGGCTGGGCGGGGCCCTCAGAGCGGGGGCGCCCCTGGGGCCCGTTCCCACCGGTGACGCACGGTGGCTCGTGCCAGCTCCTGAGCATGTGCCCCATTTCTCTTCCCTGGTCCCCCTCTCCCAGCCCGCGGGGAGCCCTAGCTCGACTCTGCCTGCGGCCACGGCGACTTGCAGAACCATCGGCTTCCCGGCGAAGGCCCCCCGCCCCCCGCCCCCTACCCCAGGACCTGTGCTTGCCCCGTGCGGCCTCCGGAGCTGCTCCCCTGGTCAGCGCCGTCTCCACCCCGCACGCGTCAGCTGCTCGGCTAACTCCGGCCCCCTCCCCAGGAAGTCTCTCCCCGCTGCCCCGGGGCCTCTGCTCCTGAAGCCCCTGGCCTGCACGCCGAGGAGCGGCCATGGCCCCTGGCACGGCGTGGGCTCTGCCGTGAACAGCCGCAGGACGACTGAGCCTTGGACGGACAGAGCAAAGCAGCGCCGGGTCCCTTCCCCGTTCGGAGGACGAGGCCATTTCGTGTGGGGCGCAAATATATGAGGTCCGAGGACACGCACGGCCCCGCTGTGTGTCACGCGAGAGACCGGCAGGGCCCGGGCTCGGTCGCCATCTTTCCCCTCGGCGACCGCGTCCCGACAGGCGGGAAGGAGCGCGGCAGGTGGGGTGCAGACGGCCGGCCTGACATCGCGAGGTCAGAACATCCAGCACCCAAAACGCGCAGCGCGGGCCAGCGGCGGGCGAGAGGGGGGACCACGCACCTGCTGGCGAACGCGGAGAAAGCACGTGGGGCCCCCAGGACGGGGGAGCACGGCTGTGGGGGGGCCGGAGGGAGGACGGCATGCACGTCACCCCAGGGTGCACAGGGCGTCTTTGAAAGGGGGGTGGGGGAGAGCTGAGGCCCTGGGCCCCGAGCCCGGAACCCCAGCAGGCTTTTCCCTGCAGCCCCACGAGGCACCCGTCAAGGCGCGATCGATTACAGCCCCCCGTCACGGGAAAACGGCTGCTTTCCCGAGCCCGAGGAATCAGGCCCTCGACAGCTGGCCGCCCCCCCCTTTGCTGGCACCCCGCGCGGCGCCTGGCACTGCAGCGGAGGAGCGAGAGCGAATCCGCGAACGCGTGGAAGACTGAGCCTGGGGGTCCGAACCCCGACGCGGAGTCGGAACGCAGGTCCCCGGCTGCTGGCACGGGCTCGGGGCGGCCTCTGTGCCCCGTGCCGGCGGGGTCACCGCAGTGCCTGAGCGCGCGACCGCCAGGGCTCGCGCCCCCCCGGCTGCCCCCCCGGCAGCCCTCGGCGCAGATGGCACCCCCCTCCCCGCCCCTGCTCATTAGTGAGGTGCTAAGGAACACCGAGAAGGGCGCTCGGGAGCCTGGCGGCGGCGGCGGAAGGAACGGCGGGCCCCGGAGCACTGCGCATCCCACCCCGCCTAGACGCGGGGCCCGTCCCGGCCGCGGCCGCCGGTCCTTCAGCGTGTCCACTGCAGGCACACGGCCCGAGGCGGCAGGGGCCACACCCTCAGGTGCAGGAAGGAGGGGGTGAGGGCGCGGAGCCCGGGTTCAGGGTCACACGGCCAGTAAGCGGCGAGTCTGGCCCTGGCGCCCAGGCTCTCGGATCCACAGCTCACTGTCTGGGCCTGGCGCCGGGGTTTCCCAAAGTGTGTTCCGTGGAACCCTGGCCTTGTGGGTGAAGACAGCCCAGAAAACACCGTCTACGCTAAAGCCCCCTGGGAGCGTCCCCTACGCAGGACCCCAGTAAAGGCTCTGAGAAGTCCTGCCGTGAGCAGTCCTGGCCGGCTGTTCGGCCAGCTGTTCCCAGCCCGATGGACCAGGTGACCCTGTTTACATGTTGGTTTTCCGACCGCAGCAGCGGCGCCAAAGCTGCCCGATGGAGGTGGAAAATAAACCTGAGCTCGGGCCGCGCGAGCGCGCTCCTGCTCAGCACTGTCGGCGGCCACGCATTTTTGGAATATAGAAGTCTCTTCCCCAATATCTGCATTTCGAAGATAACAGGATTCTCTAAGGTCCTCACAGAGGCTGGACCGCAAAACGTCCCAAGTCTCTAAGCCTCTTCCAGCTACACGCAAGGGCGCAGAGGTCGGGACGAGACACACGGGCGTCCTTCCTGCCTCCGGCACCAGCGGAAAATTCGAGGCGTGATTCAAGCAGTTTCCTTCCCCTCGTGTGCAGGGTGGAGAAATCAGCACATCGAACGGGAAGGCCCATCTGCTCAGCATCAGCCCCACGACTCTGCCCACGGCCGCCGGTGGCTGCCAGACACATGGCCAGTTCTCCGAGCGAAAATCAGCTCCGATCTGTACATCGAGTGGGTCTGAAAATGCTGCAGGGAGAGTGAAGCCAGGAGTCACCACACAGACAGGGGTGGGGGAGGCGGGGGGCCGGGGAAGGAGGAAGGTGCGGTCTGGGCACCCGGCCTCGTCTCCGCCGTTGTCCCGTCCTTCCTTGCTCCTGGGCTTAGCAGAACGCTCCGTGTGTGCGCATGGGCGGACTCTCGTGCCGACGCGTTTGCAAGAAGCCCGAAGACGTTGCAAAGACTAAGAGCTGCTTTTAGAGACATTCTCCTAAAGATCCTACTTGACAGAGAGGGTTTAAATGAGTGTTTCAGAGAGGAAAAAACGGGAGAATAACGCATCAGGAGATTGCATCATGGTAGCACAAACTTAGACAAATAATACGGCCCATCTTCTTCGGAGCCCGTTCTGGGCTTTATAAAGCTGAAGTGTAAGGTTTACATAACGTCACTCGAAGATTAAGGACAGACAAATGTTAATTTAAAAACTATGCATACTTGAGCATTTTTTTTCCCCCAGAGAAATTAAACACATTTTAAAAGCGGGAAGATTCTGAGCCACCAGATTTGTATTTTGAAAATGCATCCCACACTCGCTTTGCTTAGGTCAGAAATAGACAAACATTTTCCAGAAAGGGCCAGACAGTAAAGCCTTGGACGTCGTGGGCCCCACAGTCTCCATCGTGACGGCTCTGTCGCTAGAGCATGCAGGTGACTGTGGTGACATGCCACTTGCCGAGCAGGGCTGCATTTCGGCGCGACTTTATTTACAAAAAGTGGTGGCAGGTGGGTTTGGTCCGCGGCCCGCAGTCTGCCACCTCCCACTCTGAGTGCTTCGCTTCGAAAAAGTCTTCAGGGTGCAGGTCCTGGTGGAGGCTCCAAGGGGACAGAGAGGGAGCAGGACCGGCCCCGACCCTGCTCCCTCACCCTGAGCCTCACTTCTACGCAGGGGTCTAGGCCAGCGTCACCCCCTCCCAACTCTGCGCCTCCTCCCTGGTTCCCGGTGGGGTGTGGGAGCGAGCCGTCCCCGGAGGCACCCCGTCCTCACAGCACCCACGGGGGGGGGGGTGGAGGGCATGCTCACGGGGCATCTGCTGTGTACATCAATGTGCGTGTGACAAAGTGTGTCAGTCACAAGTGCGGAAAACGGGAACCGTCCACACACGGCCGCTGGGCGGGTGTGGCCTCACCCGGAGGACCGGATTATTGTAGCACGGGAGCTCTCGCTGGAACGTCTCCATCGAGGTAGTGAGAAGGTGCGTCTCGCCTGCCGCACCGATCGGGGAAGAATCGCAAACCGAGCTGGCCCCAGGGAGGGCCTCTCGAGAGAGCGGTGGCCGCCGGTGTTCACTGCCAGGCTTGGGTGTGCGCGCGAGCCTCTGCCGACCGTTACGACGGGGACGAGTGCCGTGCCCTCTCTGAGCTTCGGGCTCCTGGCGCCTGAGAAATGGGTCGGTCGACTCTCGTACTTACTGCAAACGACTCTCATGAGTATCAAACGCTTCCATGCACTAGGAAGGCTGGGCGTGGCGTCTGGCACACAGCGCCGTGTACTAAGCAAACGGTGGCCACCGTCGTCACCTTCGTCATTGGTTCTTCCCGGCTCCGTGGCTGGCCTTTCAGCCTCTGGCGCACAGTAGGCCACGCAGTATTTGCTGAATGAGCGAAGACACTATAGAGATCCTGGGGAAAACCGTGTGGCTCTCAAGGGAATCACACACACACACACACACACACAGAGCAAACAGCCCCCGCGGGTCTTTGATGTGCAGCAGAGTGGACATTCCCTTTTAGAACCAAACCACCAAAGACAAATGAAGAAAAAAGAATCCAGGTTCCTCCTGCAATCGGCGAGGACCAGGTCGGACGCTTTCGGAACTGCCCACTACGGCCGGAACATTAAGGTATTTGGAAGAAACACGAGAGTTTCCAAAGACCTGGAAAGCAAAACCCAGCGAGACTTGGGGAGGAGCCGGGTCCCCAGGGCACAGCAGCCGCGGGCGCTGTGTGCGGCGGACACTCCTGCCGCGGGGGGCGGGGGCCGAGCCGGGGGAGAACCCGACATGCAGGCAGAGAAGGGGCTCACGCACGGGGCGCGCTCGGCGGGCACCATCAGCTGCGCAGCCTTGGTGGGTCCGGCAAGAGACAGCGCCCCCGGGCCACCCTCGACGGGGGTCCCCCAGCCAGCCAAGGGCACAGGAACTGGGAGACACGAGAGGCCGCAGCCTCCGTCCGTCTCGGTCTCGCGGGAGCCCGCGGCCGCGCGTGGGTGCTTTTAACGTTTGCAGATGCCTGCGTGTGACAACGCCATGGGCCTCCCGGGGCCAGCAGGCCGCTATGAGCGGCGTGGGCCACGCGAGGAAATGGTGACCTTTCAGGCCGCAAGTGTCGGCCTCCTGAGAGAAACGGTGCCGACCTCACACGGCGCCCTCTGTAGGTGACGCGGCAAGACGCCCGCCCCAGCCCTCAGGGCACGCACCTCCAGGACAGCCGAGGGCCGCGGGCACTCCGAGACACGCCGCACGCACGGGGCCCCGCGCCCCGGGGCCTCCAGTCCCACCCACGACTTGGAGGGGCCTGGGGTCCCACACCACGGACCCCACTTCGCACTGGCCCCGTGACCACAGGCAGGTCGCAGGCCTCTCCCGGTCGCTCAGGGGTCCTTCACCGCATGACCTGTGACAACGCTACTGTCACCATCAGCCACTCCCACGACACGGGCCGAGGAACCGGCCACCAAGTCACATGCCCAGAGCCTGCTTACCAGGCCGAGGCTGGCTGGGGGCCACGCGCTGGCCTCGACCTCTCCCCAGGGCGCGGCAGGCTGAGGACACGTATATCTGCATGCGTCAGGCCAAGTGCACGGAGTCCCGCCGAAACCCCACGGAATCTGGCAAACAAGAAGCCACCGCAGGAAGACAACCCGGAGGCAGCAAATTCCCTTCGAGAATAAGCTACAAATAAGAAGGAACAGCATTTCGCCCCGGCAGGCCACCTGTCAGCCAGACAGCCCCTGGGACAGGCCCGTTATTAATTTATTCACCTGGCATTACCGAGGGCTAAAAACCGATTTATCTAAAATAAAACACCCTGCGCACGTCGACGCATTAAACTTTCATGAGCTCCGATGGGTTCCTGCGCAAATGGTGGACGGGCTCGCTATGAGGTCCCTGCCTTGGAGGGGACAAGGATTTCCGGTGACGACAGGCCACACGTGGGCCAGCCACACTGACTTAACCTCGGACAGCCGCTCACAACACATGACGGAACACGGCTGACACACGTCGACGGCCTTTCTGCAAACACAGAGCCGCGCAGAGCGTCACCTCACGCGGTCCTGAAGGGTTCACTCGGCGCGTAGTATTAGCTCGAACGGTTCGAAGCTGCCAATGCTCAGCTGTGGCCGACGTACAGAAACGGCAGCTGCATGCGACCGACCCGGTGCGAGTTAGAAAACCGCGATCTTCTTCGGGCGCAGAATAGAGACAGGCAGGGGTGTGGTCAGGGTCCGGGGGCGCGATCTCCCCGCGCCCTCACGTCTGAGCGGCACACCCCGTCCATTGCTCTCCACGGGACTCACGCGCGCGGGGAGGGGCCGGCACACGGCCGGGCAGGCGGGGCCGGCCGGAGCTCAGCCGGACACATCCCTCCTCCCCGACGGGACCGGGCGACGTGCCGGGCGGCGGGCAGCGGGCAGCATCTTGATCCCGGGGCCCGGATGACGGCAGCACACGGGTCTCCTTGCCCCGTCCTGGCCAGCGCTCGCGGGAGACCCCCCGCGGCGGCCCCGTCCCGCAGCAATGGATGGGACTCCGGAAACTCAAGGCTCTCACGGGCTGTCATGTCTCTGAACCACGAGAGCCCCGTCCGAGCCCGATGTGGAGATGCATCGTGGCCACACAGAGGTCCTGGACGCGGTGCTCGGGGACGGACCGCCTGGCTCTGGCCTCGTCTCCCTTAGGGAGGGGCAGGATCTGAGTATCGGGGGGCCCGACTGTCGCCGACTGTCGTTCGCGGGTGTTCAGGGCCTCTCCCGGGGCGGAGGCGCACACCCGCCCCTCGCTGCACTCAGGCCCGCCCGTGCGACTTGCTTCGACCAAATGAATGAGTCACAGGGACACGTGCCTCTCTGCGCGGACACCTCACGAGCCACGGCACAGCTCTCCACGTCCATCACCTGCCTCTGTGGCCACAGAGCCGCACACTGAGGTGGAGCTTCGGTCAAGCTGGACACCCGGGGACTATAAGCAGAGTCCCTCTGCTGTCCCGTGACCGACTCGTGGACTCAGAGAAGGACGAACGTCGGGGTGGCGAGCCCCTCAAATGTTCGGGTTGTCACGGCAGCGTGAGTCTGGCTGATCCCGACCAGTGTCCCCCCCACCGCCTCAGCCAACTCTCCTGCCCACCCACAGCTCGCGACCTCACTCCCTGTGCAGACACAGGACCCAGGCCGCACAGAGCCAGAGTCGCCGCTCACCAGACACAGTGCCTGGCTCAGGGGTGGACGGGCGACTGGGCTGGGCCGCGATAGTCTCTTCCAGGACTTGTTAGGAACGGCTGGGATTAGCATTTCTCTCATGTAAGGATTGTTAAACTTGGAGAAAACGAACCTGCGGCTCTAAATAGCCATTTGCTACCTCATGGGAGAGTCAGCCGGGAGCCGGAGCCACACCAGATGGACGTGGGACGGACCCACGGGGCGGCCCCTGCCGAGCCGGACGGCCTGCAGCCCCGGACGCAGCTGCCCGAGCGGCACCCTGGATGCTTCGGTTCTGCGAGCCCGTCGACGCCCTTTTCACTGACGCCACTCCGAGTCACACTCTCCTTCCCCTGCACCTGTCACTAAACGCGCACCGACTCCGCGGTCTTCGGGGACGGCACGGCGCTTCGAGAGAAGCAGCGAGGGAAAGGCCCACAACGACCAGGAGCGGCCGAGGGGCTCGCAAGCCCAGGCCCGGCGCCTCCCGGGCTGACTCTGGCAGGGCCAGGCGCCTGGGCCCCGGGGAGCTGGGCTGGGGACGGGGCAGTGGGACGGGCCTGGCCATCGGGAGGCTGGGTTCCAGCCCCGCGTGGCTACTTGCTAAGCAACTGCTCACCACAGGTGAGCTGTGTACCTTCGTTTACCTATTCTGGGCTTACTGCCTAGAGAAAGTTTAGAGCTGGTCAGCGGGTCCTTCTCCACAGATGACAGCACCCAGGAGGCGGCGGGAGCCCTGGAGCGGGACCCTCCGAAACGAGGGCCACCTTGGCTGGGTTGGGCACTACGCGGACATTCGATGGAGCTGTCACTCTGACAGGAGGGGCTGGTCGGCCAAACCACACTCAACGAACTCAAGACAACCAACCGGGAAAACGCTTTGAAGGCTAGGAGAGTTTCTAAGGTAACTCGCCACGAGACGAGAGAACCCAAAACGGCATTTTCCCCCCCTAATACGTTAGCAACCATAACGCAGACAATTTCAATAACAAATGCAAAGCATCAAGCACACGGAAGTAGAATTCATACGTTTCCTCCCTGGGAGGAAATGCTGAAATTTAAACTGAGAATTACACCGATTTTTTAAAAAAATCTCAAATCATGAAGCAATGTACCAGGTTCCTGGATGGACGGACGCACTTTGGTAAAGACATTGATTCTTCTAAATGGTTTTCTTACCCTCATGCCGTTCTAACCATGTATTATCGCCTAACGTGGTATAAATCATAATATTCTCCTCGTAGAATCCTTTCGATAGAATGGCCAAAAAAATCTGAAAAAAATATAATGAGGTAGGCTTTATCATAAAATGTACGCTGAATGTATTTTTCATTAATATAGAATTATAATTAATACATAAATGTGTAATGAGAAGGCTGGATGTTAAAATATATAATAGAACTGCAGTTATTAAAAGAATAGATCAAGGTAAATAAAAGAAAGTTGAAAGTCCAGAAGGAAAACTTAACACAAAGAAGAAAAGTGGGTATGTTACGAAGCATGCATTTCACATTAGCGTCAAAACGCACCATCCGAGGAATGCAACCGAGTCTCTGACACAACTCGGAAGGTCAGGACACCTCGGCTCACAGTCGAATGCATCTCCCGTGAGCCGAGGGACAAACGCGAAGAAAGGGAACCGGGAAAAGCAGCAGCAGGAGATAATGAGCAGCTATTTATCTGACTCGGTGACGGGGACAACCTTCTAAGAATACGCGCAATTAACAAAGCCTCGGAGAAGACGATTTTTAAAACATCTGAACACGAAGACACGCCATTTAAAGGAACACGAAACGGAATGCTGCTCCGTAGAGGGAACATGTTTACACACACGACCGGCGGGCACCAGCGCAGCCTCCCCGCTGCTGCCCTTTGGGGGACATGGGCACACGGGCCACTTCATTCTTTCCCGACGAGAGTGCAGCGTGGCACCTTCTCTCTGGGAAATGTTTAGCAAAAATGTGTGAAACCTTAAACACATTCAGGCGTCTACTCACGGATCCCACTTCGAGAGACCGATGAGGAGGAAACGGAGGGAGACGGCCTCGCGGGTCCCGGGGCGCGGGGCTCCCGGGGCGGCTCCGCGGGTGACGAAACGGCATTCTGCTGTTAAAATGATGTTTTCGAAGAAACGCTTTAGTGGAAAAAGCAGGAATTTAAATGAAGAAAAAAAAGCCGGATGCAAAACTCAATACAGAGAACGATCTACATTTCGTTCTGAACGATGTGACACGTAGGGACACAACTTTCATCCGTGCGGTGAAGCGGCTCTGGGCGCCTTCCCCGGGGAAAACGCTCTAGGGACCGGACGGGAGAGACGAGGGGGCGGCCCGCTCGGAGCCTGCGGGCCCATGGGGTCCCCACACACTCACAAGCACTCACACACACATGCGCACACTCACGCAACGCACTCACGCACACACCTTCACATTCACTCACACTCACACACACACTCACACGCACGCACACACACGCACTCACACACAGTTATGCACTCACACACATGCACTAACACACATTCACTCACACACACGTGCACACTCATGCACATGCACTCACACACTCACACGCACGCACTAACACACACTCACACACACACTCATGCGCACCCACGCACATTCACACACGCTCTCACACATGCACTCATGCACTTATGCACACACACACGCAGTTATGCACTTGCACACTCATATCCACTCACACTCACATGCACACTCGCAAACATTCATGTACTTACACACACTCACACACGCACACTCACACACACTTATGCACACTCACTCACTTATGCCCATTCACCTTACACACTCATGCACACTCACACTCACTCACCACACTCATACGCACTCACACACCCACACACTCTCATACTCACCTATTCATGCACACTCACGCACACTCACACTCACACCCTCTCACACACTCATGAACACTCACACACACACGCGTGCGCACACACACACACAAAGGAAATACACCGAAAAGCTAACGAAATTTAAGGCGCTGTGGGTGCGGGGTCGCCTCCTTCTTACACTTGTCTGACAATGTCCCCATCGTACACATGTCCTGATTTCATAACTGGAGGTGTGACTGGGGCGACATCTCTCACCGCTTCCTACCTGGGGCACGGCCCCTCCCCGTGGAAAGCGGCACCTGGCGGGGTGTGTGTGTGTGTGTGTGTGTGTGTGTGAGACTCTACATCCTCCCTAGCTAGTGTACAGCATCTAAACCCTCTTTCCCTGAATTTTTTTTTTTTTTTTTTTTTTTTTGGCTAAAAGCAAGAGCAAGCGAGAAGAAAGACTATGAGACAATGATCCACCTACTATATTTGAAAAATCTAAATGACCTTTCCAAAGATTTGGACTTAAAATAAACGCATGACTCAGAAACGAGTGATCCCCAATGACTAAACATCATCATAAAAATACCTCCGAACGAACCAGCTCCGACTGCAGAAGATAACTCGCCACAGAAGAAAGAAAGAAACAAAACGGGGCCCTTGTAAGTGCTGACAAGAAAACGGTGGCCATGTCAGCAGATTGCAAGACCTGTTCGGAGCGCGCGTGTTCACGGTGCTCGCCTGCACCCCGGGGACACAGCCGGCGGGAGCGACGCTGGCGCCTGTCGGAGCCTGAACCTCACGGGGAGGGCGGGGGGCGGGGACGTCCACGGAGGGTCCGTCTGAAGCTGATCCTGCGCTACGTCTGTTTGGCACACGCTGCGCGGAGGGCTCAGCCCCCTCTGGGCCGAGGGAGGCGGACGGGGACCGACCGCTAGCAGAGGGGACCGGTCGTGGCCCCTCCGGGCTGCCCGAGACACGGCTCGCGTCTCCCTCCTACGGGCCGGAGGTGACCGGAGCAGAGGCGAGGCACGCCAGAGTGCTCGGCGTGACTGCCACGTCATCCGTCCCTTCCTCCCACGGGAGTCCTGCCAGGCTCGGCGCCGTGCGCCGGGCGCTGCTGTAGGGCTGCAGGATGTGGCCGGGGTGAGCCAGCTGCGGCCTGTCCCTCTGTGGGGAGACGGACAGCGAGCAGACGGGACGATTTCGCGAAGTGAAAAACGCAGTCGAGGAAGTCGAAACAGGAGTTCACAGAGGAAGATTATGGGGCGGCGCGGATCCTGTCGGCAAGGGGTCAGGGGGGGCTTCTCGGAGGAGGTGTCATCTGAGCGGAGACCCGGGCAGTGGGACGACTCGGGCTAGCGCTCTCTGGACGGAGGGGATGACCGCGAAGGTGCTGAATGGGGGACCCGGAGCGGCCCCGAGGGGGAGGCAGGGGACGTGGAGCTGAAGCCGCACAGGGGCGTGAGGGCAGCAGAGGCCAGGCCGTTCGGGCCTCGGGCCAGGGGCGCAGCTGGGCGATGTTCTGAGTGCAGCAATATTTACATGGAAGACCTAACCACGGGGACACTGCTTTCCGTATGATCTGTCTGTAAACCAAAAACCGCTCTAAAATAAAACGGATTTCACCTTTAGGAGCCTTTTGTGTCTGTCCTGGTCTTTCTCATGCCACTGGATCCCGTGTACCACCTAGACCCTCCGGGCGGCCAGAGCCTGGCAGACAGGTGGCATTCGGTGCGCGGCCGCCAGACGAAGGGTTGGCCAGCCCTGCTCAGCAGGACACCAGGGGCCCCTGGCCCACTACCTACTCAACCTTTCGGAACCTCTGTTTTTTCCATCTGTAAAACAGAAATAAAATCATCACCCCTCAACCTCATAGGGCATCTTCAAGGAGTGAGGTGGTCACGCTCAGCCCCTGCCTGCCCGCCGCACGGAGCGCTTCGACTACATGCGGGCGGAGAAATGAAAACAGGTTGTAATCTATCGTCCCGATTCCTACCGCCCGTGCCAGGTGGTGAAACCGTTTCACGTCTGACCTGGAAATGTCTGTTCTAAAAAGGGTGGAGAAATGCAACACTTGAAAAAGACCAGAGCATGAAAACCTGAAGGGCTGTGGGCCCGTCGCTCAGCCTCTGTGACCCCGGAGCACGGCCGAGGCCTTTTCGCACGCACTGAGCTTCCCCGCACCCCGCTGCAGCCGTCTGAGGCGAATGCGGGGCATCGCACCGCTCTGGTTTCAAGCGCGGCTTAAGACAGAAACGACTCCTGTTTTTTCAGCGCTGCTCTTGTTCCCACATCTTTGAGACTTCCCAATGACCCGGACTGGTGAGGAGTCAAGAAACGGTGTCCGCACGAATTTCTGTGTGATAATAAACTGACACAACATATTTCCACGTCGATTTTTCGCATCTATTCGAACTTAAAATGCACTCGTTATTTGACGAAGCGTTTAGAATCATGTGTTTCAAATACACCTGAACTTGAGAATAACGACGGCCACACCAGGAAGAGCTTGTCCGTGGTAGAGGCGATTCCCTCCACACGTTTGCAGACCTGTCTCCACCGAGAGGTCTCTGCAGAGCGACATTCCGAGGAAGGCTGACAGGTTCTGCCCTGGAATGGGATCTTGGCAAGACAGAAAAGGTGCCAGCAACATGCCTGACGCGCCATCGTCAGTGTGAAAAAGCAACGACCTACAGACGCGCCTCCCCAGACGGACGACGGAGGGACTGAACCTCTCCGCGAAGAGCCCCAGAGAAGCAGCTCGCGACGAAGTCGCCCGGGGGGCAGAGACGTGGGCGGCCGGAGGACAAGAATGGGGGGGCTCTTTTCTCCGACTCATCAAGGCGCCGATGACAGCAACAGCAGCAATGGGCACTCTTCCACGCCGCTTAGCTTTGTGTGCCACACACACGTTTTATCTGTTAAAATATATGTTTAAGTGCGTGTGAGGAGGAAAGGGGCGGGAAAAAGAGAGACTTTAACAGCCGGCGCCACGGGGCTATGAAAGGAGCCGCAGGGCAGGACACCGGAGCCAGCAGAACCGGGCGCCTTTCTTTAAGTCCCACGAGAACGGACGCCAGGTGTTTATAGGTCGCCAAGGGCGACTGAGGGACCGGCGTGATTCTTGAGAATCAGTGACTTCTGGATTTGAAGTTGCTGGTCCGGGCCGTGTTTCCTGCAGAGAATCTACAGGACGCCGCACTGGCCCTGGCCCGAGACTTGAAAGGCTACGGAAGCTCTGCTCCTCCCTGCCAAGCCCACCCCGAACCCCAGGGCGGGGAAGCAGGCAGCCGCGGCAGCCGGTGGGCCGGGCTCGGCTGCTCTGCCTCACCTGGTCTGAGAGGCTCCTCTGCTCGTATCGACCTCTGGGCCCACAAAAAATAAGAAGGGGCGTCACTCTGTGGTCAACACTCCAGTCATTCGATGACGTTTCTGTAGCTCAGAAGAGACGGTTTGAATTATTTTGGCCTCAGGAATGCGGGAGAAGCAGAAACCGCAGTGTGCGGGCAGAGTGGGGTTTCTGAAGCCCCCCACCCCACTCCCCAGGCACTGCAGACCTGCTCTCAACATCCCGGGGGTCTGATGGGCCAGAGTGTGACAATGTGACTTCTAAATGGAGAAGGGGGGAAAATCACCCAAGACGAACTAGCTTGATTAGAGGATTTAGTCGTGTGCCTAGGGGTTAAGGAACCAGCACCAGAGACAGCTCCGTGGACCCTGCACGAGCCGGGTAATTACTAGCACGTTCTCTAGGAGGCGAGGTGGATCGCACCTCGCACTGACAGTCCGAATCTCCAGCTAGCCAACCCTTCCCCTCGCCTCTCTGCTTCTCCTCCAACAATGCCCTCCCTCTTAGAAGCGTTCCTCTAATGTCTCTGAACACCTTTTTAAATTGAAAGCACAGGGAATAACACACTAAGCACACGGAAGCGGCAGCTGTTAAGCCGTGGCTTGGCGTGCACCTGTGTATCCGACGACGTATAAGACACACGCGGCGAAGCGTTGCCGATCCCGGCGGAATCCTGCCGCTCCGCCCGGCTCGCCCGGGAGGCGCAGGGCGCGTGGGTTGGTGCGCGGCCTCTTCAGTCCGATGCGCAAAGCGCTCGCGCCCTGTCCCTCGTGAGCGTGCGCACACACACTCTCCCTCACGCCGCACTTACTCGAGCCGCAGGATGGTAACTTACAGGGGGTTTAGGTTTACGAACGTGACATCGCACTGGACATGTCGTCTTGCGATTTGCCTTTCCGTCTTAGGAATTCAGTGCATCGCTTCGGACCGCCGCCTGGGGCCGCCGGGGAAGGACGCACGGCCGTCGCGCGCTCGGGCCCCTTGCGGTGGCCGTCCACTGCACGCACCACTGGGCCATTCCGTAACTCGCGGCCGGTGGCTGTGGTCTGAGCGCCTCAGGGCTCCGTGATCCTCCCTGCTTCGACCGCCCTTTAATTGTGTTTTGTGCTGGCATCGAAGCGTCGGAAGCATCTCTCTCTACATACGACCTTGCAGATAACCTCGCGCGCTGCACCCTCTTCCCAGATAGGCTCACTCAGAGAGTTCAGGGGTGCTGGCTGCAGGGCGGGGCTCGGCCCATTAGCTCATTTAACCCTCCTCAAAGCAAAGCAAAGCACACACCCTCTGGGAGGCGGGTGTGGGTATCACTCCCATTTTCTAGGTTAAAAAAAAAAAAGAGTTCAAAATGCCAGACCAAAAATGCACAGTCAGTAAGATTTTCATAAAAGAGCATCAGGTTAAAAACACAGGATGTGGCGTAAACGGCCCGGCCCCGACTCTGCCCACAGAATCAACATTCACGCACACGCACGGGAGAAAAGACCGCGCCGGGTTTGACCAGGCGGCCGGCGGCGCTGTCTCCAGACGCCGGGCTCACGCCCCTGCATCCGGGAGGGGAGCCATGGGCAACCGGGGGCTCCACCATCCCCTCCCTGGAGCTCAGTTTCCTCATCTGCAAAATGGAGAGGAAAATAGCGCCTACTGGAAAGGGTCGTTGGGAGACCGAGGGGTTAATCCACAGAGCGCGCGGAGAATGGCATCGGGCTCGTTTTCCAAAAACGTGAGCTGCCAACATCAGCAGCACCCATCGTGACGCGCCTTCCTCCTCCTGGAGGTCACGGAGGCCCAGGACAGACGGGCGAGCCACCGGGGCCAGGCCTCCGGCAAGGCGCGGCCAGGATCATCACTGGGCAGCCGGCCAGATGCCATGAGCAGCCGATGCGAACTCAGAGCGAGCGCGAGCAGGACGCCTCTGGAGCCGAACCACGTGTGACCTGCTGGATCCTCACCCGGGTCTGTTTATCACAATTCCAGTCCCGTGGCCCCGCAGCGGAAACGCTAGTGAGGCCTCTGTTCCCCTGGCTGCAGTTCGCAGTGCTGGCTTCCTTGCCGAGCACCGTGCCCTGGGTACTTGTGAGATTTTGCCCGCGGATTCAATGGAGCCAGCCCTTCTGATAGAACTTTCTTCCAACATCGAAACAAAGAAGCAGTGTTGGCGACGTCGTGGCTGTACTCAGAGAGCCAACAGCGAAATGCAAATCCAGGTTGAATTCCTCTGCTCCGTCCTTTCCTCTAAAGTCAGCACTGCGGAAGAAGGTGTTTTGACTCAAAAGATTGAAGTTAAATCATAGGGCATGCCCGAGGTCATGTGTTGACTTGATTAAGTGCCTCGGTGGCAGGGTGAAGACCAGCTTCAGAGAGTAGGGATTCGGCGGGAGAAGCAGGAATGTGGGGAGTTCCCGGTTTACCGGCACCGGGAACTCACAGGGTAGCTGATAAAATCTCTACGCTCACTAGAAAATGAGAGAGTTGGACAGGAGGCTCGCCACATGCCCTTCCAGATGTAAATCCACTCATTTAAATGATGATAATAATTAATAATAATAATAATAATAATAATAAAGAACCAGAAAAACAATGGAAGAGGAATAAGAGATGAGGGGAACCGACCTCTTTGCCATTAAAACACAGAGAACAGTGATCAGTCTTTAAACACGTGGGCTCCTTGCAAGAAGAGACAGATTTCAATAGGACACAGTGAAAAATCCAAACATAGACCTCAAATCATGCGAAAGTGAATGTTTTTATAAGGAAGGCAATGGGAATCAGAGGAAAGCAGGATCGCTCCGTAAATGGAGTTAGGACAATCGGTGGCAAAGGGGACGAAAGCAGATCGTGTCTGTCCCTTGCAGCTTCCAACAAAATAAAGTCCAGATTATCAGAGCTTTGGATCTAGAAGAGATGAAGCCATAAAAAAAAAAAAGTAAGAAAAGACATTTAAAAAATAATCTTGGAGCGGCGAAGTTCCTCCTAGCCACGATATGAAACCCAGAAGCCGTAAAAAGAAAACTCTTGATAAATTCACCTACATTTAAATGAAAACTTCTGTGTGATAAACATCACTATGTAAGCAAAGCTGAAAAGACCAGCATGAAACCCAGAAAAATCATTCGCAACTCCCGTCTCGGGGAAGGAGCTGGAACCCCTCAGACGTGAGTGTGCAGGAGTAGAAGAGAAAAAAAAACGACAGAAAAGTGAGCGAAGTGACGATCAGCCCTGGAGACGCGCGGAGGCGGGTTCCGGCGGGACACACACGTGGCCACGTGAAGCTACGCATGACCGTGCATGGGAGCGAACCCGCTGCTTACCGGTGACATCCTGACCCCTCCCGAACAGCCCGCGGAGCCGCCTCGGAGGGGGAGGTCCCCTTCCTGACCCTATCCAACGCATCCCTGGCCCTCGCTTCTTTAGTTCCTTCTAGAATCATCCATTTCGTGCCCTGAACCCGTAAGGAGCCCCTCCCGGCCATCCTTGTGGGGCCGCTGCCCAGGCCCCGGGTCCTCTGCCCTCCTGGGCGGCATCTCGCTCGCTCAGCTGGATTCTATCTGGCTGCGGGAGTGTCGCTGGTGGCCTTTGATGGCTGGACTTTGCCTGTACGGCGGGTAGCAAATACCTAGTTAAATACCGATTTAAAGCATTTAGGAGAGATCCCTTTTAGGATACAAAAGGCAAGAGACCCTGGGGATGGTGAGCTATAGTTGGTTCTCTTTCTCGGGGACCCCAAATCTGAAGCCACCTCCACAGTGTGACGCTTCAGTGACCAACGAGGAAAAAGGGTTTCCCAGCGGGACAGTGAGGGGGAAAAGCCATTTCCTGCCTTGACCTCAAAACACGAGGCCAGCGCTGTGTGCGGCACACGGTCTTCCCACAGCACCTACGGCCCCATGCGCCCACCCGGACGACACAGGGGCACAGGACGGGCAAGCCTGGCTTTCACGGAGCAGACGGCGCCCTGGGCGCGAGACAGACGGAACCCCAAGGAGGAGAGAGTCAGCTCTGGAGGGCCCAAGGGACCAGGCCGACCTGCCGGGGCCTGGCGAGGATGTGGTACCGGGCTAGGATGGGAGGGCGGGCGGAGCCGGCGGGCGGGCACCTGCGTTCACACGGTGCAGGCGGCGGGTGGTGGGAGGGGCCGAGTTCACATAGTAGAGCCGAGCGATGGTTACAGGACGTGACAAGGTCCTGAGGCTGGGGAGACGGCTGTGCGGCCACGAGGCCAGCGGGCCGGGGCGGGGCCAGGGCAGGCAGACCCGACGTGGGGCTGGGCCATTTTTAATCTCACGAGTCATGGGCAGCCCCTTCGGAATTTTAAGCAAGATGGGAACATGGGAGGCACTGGACAGAGGGTCCTGCCGTAACGAGATTTGAGGTTTAAAAAGATCAGTCCCATTATCCAACAGAAACCCAGTTAGATGCTCCTGGCAGAGGAAGCCGGGGTGGGGCAGGATGTGGCCGCGTCCTCCCCGAGGGACCGGAGCAGGAGGCCTGGGCCCCAGCGGAGGCGGCGCAGGTGGCGAGAGGCGCCGGATGGGGAGGCCCTGAGGGCGCGGGCTGCAGGACGAGGGGGACATGGCTGCGGGCTGACTCCCGGCTCCTGGCTCCGGCACCCAGGTGCGAAGTGGGGCCATCACCCGGGAACCCGCAAGAGGCCGAGGGAGCGCGCTCAATGCCCTTCTCAGCCTCAGTGTCCCCTGCGGTCGACTGGGGGTGGGGGGTGGGGACGGACTGCTGCCTCGTCTTCCACCTTGTCTGCCACGTCTGGACTCCAAACCGAGCCGCACAGCGTCCTGGTGCCCAGACGGACCAGACGGGAGGGCGTGGGGGACGGGACAGGCGGCCCGGAGAGCCTGGCAGGGCCCTGGACGCCGGGCGGGCCTCTGGGGCCCCCCACGAAACCCTGAAAGATCCCCAGACAAGTGTGGGGACAAAAACAGCAGACTCCGCAGTTCCGCCGACCTCTGCGGTCCCCGTCTTGCTCCCGGCCGAACCACCCTCCCCGCCTGGCCTCGCGCCTGCCCCCCAGGCCATCTGGCCTCCTCGCCAGCCCAGCAAGGCGACAGCCACGGGGCCCGGGTCCTGGGGGACTGGCCCGCGGCACCGCTGCCACGGCTGCCATGAGAGCAGGGCCCGTGGGGTGCCGACACCTTCACCCTCAGCCTCCTCAACCCGCATGGCGACGCTCCCGGCTGCAGCCTGCAAAAAAAAAAAAAAGCTGGCTCTTCAGACGTGCGTTTAAAAATACCCCCGGGATGGTGTGGGTGTATACAGAGAGGATGAAGCCAGGCACCTCAGCCCACACGGAATGCAAATCTCTGCCTTGTTGTACCTTAAATAAAGGCCTGTGATACGAACGCCACCAAATAACAGAAATTAGCGCTCAGAACGGCCGTGACATCACCCAGCCCGAGGCTCCGAGAACAAAGGCCCGCGTCCCACAGGGCGCTCTGCTTGTCTCCTGGTCCCCGACCACAAAGATCCCGGAAACGAAGCTGCCCCCGATCTCGCAGTGTGAGGACGATGACTTACGCGCCATTATTTATTTATTTATTCGGCATTTGTTCACGACCCCCGCCATGTTCCCAAAAGGGTACGGTAAGGTAGCGTACAAAAATAAAGGCCTGCGACACTTAGAAAAATAAAAGGCTAAAACCAAGGGACGGCCAGAGAGAAAATAAGCGAAGGAAAGAAACACGCAATTCCACAGCTTAAACGTGCCCGACGCGCCCTACGGGGTCTGTGCAGACTGGAAGTATGAACGGAAGCTGGGTACTGGGCTTCCTAGCAGCCCCGGCGAAAAGGGAAACACAATCAGTCATGACACTCTCAGAATCCAAAGGAGAGCGCGAACCAGGCTTCTCCGGGACGAAGAAGAGCATCTTCCTGCGGCTTCTCACGAAGCAGAGGTTTGGGGTGGAGAGAAGCACGTCCTTAAAGCTGGCCCACCCGGGAGCAGAGGGAGGCGCTCACACGGCCCCGAAGGACCCCACGCCTCCATGGCACCCACCCCCACACCTCCCTCACCCTCCCTCACGCCAGAGTCCCGCGCACGTCTGTCACGAATCTCTGTACCACTGTCATGACTTTGGTCCCATATGCACGGTCAGCTGCACGATAACTCACATTTTAAGTTAACTGACGTTTTGCACCTGAGTAAATTCATCTATTAAAAATGCTTATGGCCCCGCTTTACGTCCCCAGCGATGCCGAAGTGGCCACGAAGCCGACGCGGTGGGGACGGGCCAGGGTCACTTTCCTCCGGGAGACGTAGTGTCTCGGACGGCGCCCGCCGGAGGCTGTTCTCCGCTCGCCAGCCCAGGCAGGTCGGCCAGCGTCTGGGGTCAAAGACACACCAGCCACAAACTAAAACTTCGTCCTTGACGCACGCGGCCAGACGACACGCGGGGCATTCTCGGGGGACGGACATCTGTGAGCGCGATGGCCCAGGGCGGCCCGCTCCGAACACACGGAGCCTCGGCGTCCCCACCGCTGGCCCCGGCCCGGTCCCTGCGTGCGGCACGCGGGCGTCACCTCTGAGCCGGCAGAACAGGGTGACGCGTCGTGCGGCGGGCGCCCCGCTGGGCGACCGGCGCCTTCTGCTGTCCGCGCTTCAGGCGTTCGCACCCGCGGACCCCTCGAGGCACCGCGGCCGCCCCGGGCCGTCTCCAAGCACGTCGTCCAGACGCTTCCCCTCTAAACGCGCCTCAGCCTCCGGCCCCCCAAAACAGCCCGAGCGCAGCCGACACCACCAAGAACAGCTCCCTCGACACCCGACGCCCAGGCCCCGTTATTAGAGTTTGTGTTTAAACTTCCTTTTCTAATCAAGGTCATCACCAGCCACGTGGACGAGCCACGCGACCCCCAGAAAACCGCCCGCTCGTCTTCCGTCCCCCGACGTCCCCCCCTCCGCCGCGCGCTGTCAGTGATTCTGAAAGTGGTGGGGACCAGCCCCTGGGGGGGCGCATGGGGGTGCACGTTCTCACGCCCACCCGGGGCTGCAGGGCAGGCACTCGGGGTGCGGCCCGCGAGCTCGGGTGTCAGGAGGCCCCGAGGCGGCTCTCACCCTGAGAAGCGCAGCTGCCCGCCCTCCGGGCCCACGGCCGGGGGACTGTCCCTCCCTTCCAGGTGCAGTCGGCCGGGGAAACCCGCGTGGAAACGAACGTGGAAATGAAAGAAAGGGGGAGGTTTCGCCCCGCACGCGCCCTCCGGAGTGAGCTGGGAACGTCCTGGCTTCCGCCTGCGCGGGGACCTGACGTGCCCCGCAAGGGCTGCTTCTGCCCTGCGAGGGACACTGCAAAACGCCGCGGCCTCTGCGAGTAGACGGGACGCAGCCGCGACGTGTCACGTTATGTCGGGATGCGACCGACGCAGACGGACGGGGAGCTAAGAACGGCCGCGCACAGCTGAGCGCCCAGGGCTGGGACCCGCCAGCTCCAGGACGAGAGGGAAACTGCCCGTGGCCGCACCCCGCTCCCCGGAGGCCCGGGCGGGAGGCTCTGGCCCGTCCGGATGTCGCGAGCCCTCACAGCCACAGCCTCACGCGTGTACGGCATGGCGCTCCGGGGAAGGCGGGAGCAAGGTCGCTCCTGACAATGACATTTTATAGGTTAAAAATAGAATGTTCCGAGCACGCATGATATGAACAGTCACCCCACGGGCTAAGCTATTGCATTACGTAACGATGGTGGCATTAAAAGTCCCCCAAGTCACAGGCTGCGGGTTGATGAGATTGACTCAGGGCTCAGCTGGCTGGCAACCGAGGAGTTAACAACAACGATTTTTTACAATACAGCCAGAAGGATCTCCATCTCGTCCCCGCAGACGGGGCACCGGCGCTGCCCGCTCGCGGCGGGTGCGGCTGGCGGAGCAGCAGCGTTCGCGGGGCAGAGACGGCGCGTTTCCACGCGAGCCTCTCACTTCCGCTTGCCCGGCAAAAGCTGTGAAGTTCGGCAGCGGTGCATTTGCAGACTGTCTTCCTGGGACTGTTTGTTTCTGCTGGAGTCACGGCTTCCGGACAACGCTCTGTGCGTCTCTCCCTAAGGAAACGCTGTGCCCTTGATGGTTTCCGAATGGACGTCGAGCTTGGTGGGTTTTTTTTTTTTAATGATTTGTTATGCATAGATGTTGCGAGCGGTTATCATCATGGTGTGCGTGCATCATGCCGTCATTCGACCTGGCAAATCAGCATGCCAGGGACACGCCGCAGGAGGACTGCGAAGTCACCATCTTTCTCCCCCCACTAAGAAGCAAGCAAGCATTCCGGGGGAAGGGGTCTGGCATCGCGACAACTGCCCCCTCCCCAATTCCCCACGATCCAGAATCGCCATTCACTTCTGGGCCCAAAAACTTGCAGCTCGGAAACGCGGCCGGGCACTGTCCTTCTCAAAGCCAGTCTCCCTTTCGAGGAGCTCAAAGGACCTTGTACTAACGCGAGGAAGTAGCTTCCCCGTCTCCCTCCCCAGCTCCGACCCCAGACACCCGACCTCACCTGCCAACCACTTCTCGGAACCAAAATCCACAAAGGAGCCTGAATGCGGAAAGTCACAGAAAGGCGGGACGCAGGCTCCTCCCCACCCCCACCCCCCAAGCCGAGAGTCCCTGGTGGAGATTCCCAGGGGATCAGGGCTCCTGCCGGAAACAGCCCTTCCAGACGCTCAGCAGAGCTTCAGGCCGTCGGAAACCTCTCCGCTTCGAATTTTTATAGAGCCGGGCTGTAGGACAGGACCCCGTGCAGTGAAAATGCACCACGACGACAATCTATTATTTCCTGGAAATTATCTTACAAGCTGCGGATGAAAAGGCATCCAGGTGGAATTTTTATTTTTAGCCCAGAAGCAATAGGTTAAAATAACATTCATGTGGAAACCAAAGACTTTCTGGGCCCCCGGCTGCGGTGCAGGGCAGCTGTGACATCAGGGCCCGAGTCCCCGATGCAGAAAAATGACCCCTCGGTGGGGAGAGGGCCCCTGGCCCTCACCCCGGACTCCAGCACGTGGCCACACGATTTGGGGGAGGCAGGAAGCCATTCCCCTACTGCTGGCCCGACTACTTCTAACATTTGCAAAGCCTTTGCCTTTAAGACGCTCCCCAAAAAGATGCCCACCACCCCCTGCCTCCTGGAGGTGTCTGGGGGACCCCGCTTACCTCGTGGTCAAGCAAGGGCTCTGCACGAAGGTGCTCATCCTCCCAGGAGAGTGTGTCCTGGGGCTCCCGGCCGCGGTCACCCCACAGCGCCCTGCCAGACGCCTGGCAGAGAGCCCCAGCGCCCGGGACTCGCCGAGCTCCCGGAAAGCCTCCAACCCAACACAGCACTGCAATTGTCAGGAAGCTCCTGTCTGCCTTTCGGGGCTAAACACCGTTATTATCTGTAAACATTTTTAAATATAGACGTTGCAGGCGAGCGGAGTGGAGGTGGGGGCCGGGGCGAGGAGAGCCGCCCAGGGGACCCAGCCGCACACTCTGCTCGGTGCCCGGGGCTCGTCGGGCCGTTAGGACACTGGCCAGGCCCGCGGCTGGCCGGGGCCTGGCCGAAATCGCCAGGATCAAAGCCCCAAAGCCCACATACAACAGCCGCTGGGCCAGCAGCCTCTCGGGGCCTTAGGCGAGGTCCGTCAACTATGGGGTGCTCTCCCTGCTCGACCGCTGGCCGCCTCTGACCTTGGGGACAGGGCACCTTGGCTGTACACAGTCGGGAGGCGGCGGCTGCAGGCGTAGACGCGGGAGGTGGCCTGCGGCAAGCCCCAGGGGCCACAGCCGCAGAACGGGCTTCTGGCCCCACGTTGGGACAAAGGACGCTGAGGTCCCCTCGCTGCCTCGTTTATCCCAGGCCCGGGCCCGGCAGAGACGGACCCGGGGTCAGGCCCACGGGCTCACCTGGAGCCCCACCGTCTATCCAAGACACACCAACGGCAGGTGCCTCTGCTGCTGGCTGCAGGGCGGGAGGACGCGGTCACCTGGTGACCGCTCGCGGAGGGGGCGCCAGGGCAGGGTTCTCGGCCTCCGCGCCATGACGTCCCGGCCGCGTCCTTCTCCGTCACGGGCCTGTCCTGCGCACTGCCACACGGCGGGCGGCATCCCTCGCCTCTCCCCACGAGGGCCAGAGGCCCCCCCACAGCCGGGACAGCCGGTGTCTCCAGACTGCGCAGCTGTCCCCTGGGGGCAGAACGGCCCCGGGCTGAGACGCTCCGCTCTGGAGAAAGGCCACCTGGGTCTGAGCTACGCCCCCGCCACGTCCTGACCATGCAAACCCGGGCAGGGGGCTCGGCCTGTCTGAGGCTCAGTGTCCTCGTCTGCAAAGGGGGGACATGGCCGCAAAGAGCTCAGCCCAGGGCCGGGGACTGGTGCACGAAGCTCTCGCTACGACGAGTCCGTCTCGCTGTGCACCCAGCGGCGCCCGACCCTTCTGCCACGGTGAGGAACTCGGGGGTGTGGCCGCCCTGCGCTCCGTCCACCAGGCTGCATGACAGGGCACCCTCTCCCGGCCCATGTGAACTGAGCCAAGATGAGTGTGCAAAGTGCTCGCCCCACAGCGAATGCTCAGTAACCAGGAGGGCGGGGAGGAGGGGGAGATGAGGAGGGGGTGGCAAGGGCGGGGCAGGGGATCCCAAGGACGGGCCTCGGAGGAGGGCGGGCCAGCTCAGGACAATCCTGGGGTAAGCGCGCCATTCTGCACATTTGGGGGGACTCATTCCACACTCGTGGTCTCTCTGGAAACCTCGAGTTCCAGCAGGCACTGACGGGTTGCTTCTGCCTTTTAGAAAAGCGGCCTCGCACCCTGAGGACACCCCTGTGCTCTGGCCCGGGCGAGGGGTGGGGACAGCCCTCCCCAGGGGCCACCCGTGCTGATGGCCGATTTCTGCCCCTTTCGGGGTAAGGAGAGGAAGGACCGGGACCTCCGCAGGGGGCAGAGGATGGCGATCCGCAGCTCACCTTCCCTCCCCGCCCCGATGCGGCGGTGCCGCGAGGCTGCCAGCTGGAGCCACGCAGAGGCCGGGGGCTTCGCCTGCCTCGTCCCCACTCAGTGCTGTCACTTCTACACTCGCTCTGTCCGGTGCAGAGACAGCCACAGAGAGCCGCCCGAGGCCCCGCGGCCGATGCCAGGTGGGGGCGGGCCGGCCACCGCCCGCGTCTGACCCCACGGGGCCAGAGGCACAAACATCGGGGAGCCTTGAGTCTCTGCCCCAGCTCGGAGACCTGGACCCAGGTCCACGGTGCTCCTGCCAGGCCGACACGCAGCTCGCGAGACGAGGACAGGTGAGTCAGGTCCGCCCCGGAGAGACACTGAGGGCTCCGTGTTCATCTACACCCACGAACGGGACCGATCTGGTGCCTCCGCCACAGACGAGACACGGCGCGCTCCCCAGGGCCTCCCGGAGCAGGTGGGGGGGGCAGGCTGGGAGGAGGGGCGCACAGGTGTGGGGAGCAGAGCCGGGCCCCCAGGGAGGGCGGGCAGGGTGGCGCGGCTCCCGGGACCTGCCCCCACGCGCCTCCACGTGCCACGTGCCGGGTCTGGCCAACGTCCCGGCTGCTCCTCACATCCCGGAAGGACACGCTGTCCTCCTCCCCGACGTCCAGGCGAGGACACTGAGGCTCGGCGAGGGCCAGCGACGTGGCAGAGCGTGGCCGTGCAGAGCCGACGTCCTGGCCCACAGCCAGCGGGCCCGAGAGCGAGCACCGCGCTCCCCACGGCTGAGCACGGCTCCGTGCGCGGCCACGCCTGCGAGAGGCGGCCGCGATCATCATCCCGTGTGAGACGGGAAACTGAGGCTCAGACGGGTGAGCGGCCAGCGGCGCCCGATCGAAAACCAGAGGCCTCAGTCTCATGTCCGCCACGCGCCCGTCCCCGCGGGCTCTCGGCTCCCCCCAGCTGTCGTGTTCCAGCTCGGCCTGGGTCCCCACGTCCGCGTGCCCATCCGGCGCCGGACTGAGTCGCGCCCCGGACGCCCACCCGCCTCCACCTCCTTGCCCCGGCCACTCGGCCGCTTCCCGCCCCCACGCGGGCGGCTCTCACGTGGCCGGAGCAGCGCCGTGCTCCGTGGGGGACCCATGTCACCTGACCGCAGCGGGGGCGAGCTCGCCCCGGGCCCCTCCCCACCCCCGACTGAATCTCGGCCCTATTTTCTAGTCCTCGTGGGGGGGAGGGGGGTGTGGCCGGGAGCACCGTCAATCAGCGCGACCCTTCGGAACGGCCATTCTGCACCGTTTTTCAAGAGGCGGGGGACACGACACTTCCTGTATTCCTGCCTCAGGCTCCGCGGTGAAGAAAGAATCCTGAACGCAGGGAACGCCACACACGCCATGCGGCTTCATCAGTCATTGCACCGAAAACTCCGGGGCCTTGAAGATATCCGACAGACGGGGGGCCGGCGAGGCGAATTCTGCTGAAGCGGGTGTTCTGCTCACGCCTGCGATTTTGGAAACAGAGCTTCAATTTATGCTACTTGAAGTAAATCATTTTATCTGATTATGACATAAGGCCAAGCGAGCCAGGTGCAGAGTGAGTGTGCTACCCTCTCGGGGTAGGCGGCGAGAGCGAGCCGGGCCGAGGGCGCGGGGGCGGCCGGGACACCGCGCTGGCTGCAGCAGCCGCGGGACGCTCGACGAGGGCGGGCGGGCGGGGGCCTCCGGGGGAGGGCGCCCTCGGGAGCTGGCCAGGGGGAGATGGCGGCGGCCGGCTGCTTGGCGGGTGAGTGCGGCCTCCGGCGAGTGACGGAGGTGACCCTCGGACCAAGGCCTTGACGGGCTCTCAGCTCCTCCTCCTACAGGATGACGGACGGACGGGTGAGCCCGGCTGGGGAAAGGGGCGGGGCGGCGGGGCCGGCGGGGGCTGGGACCGGGGCTGCAGGGCGAGGCCACGCGGCGACCTGGGACCCGGGCCAGGTCGGGGAGGACGCTGTGCCAGGCAAGGCCACCAGACGGGGGGAGGGCCAGGGCCAGGGCGCGCGGGAGCTGCTGCCGCGTTTCCTCGTGGAGGCCGCGCATCTCGGTGACGCGAGGGCGCGGGGCACGGCCGTGCGGGGCCGCCGCGGGGCCGCCGGGCTTCCGGTCCCTCCACTCGAAGCGAACGACCCAAACCGAACGGACAAAAACAGACGCGATGTGCTTCTTTCCAGGCCCCGCGCCTAACCGTTTACACCACCACGGCACGAAGGAGGCCCCCTCAACTCCGAGACGCTCCGAGGCCACCTAGGGCCACACGGCGGGCAGCCGGGAGAGCAGGCCAGCGCTCGGAGCCCGGCCCGCCAGGCCCCCCCGGCCACCTGCCGCCGCCGAGCCGGCCGAGTCTCCCGAGGCGCTTCTCGCCCACTGTCTGCCTCTCACTCCGCGCTGCAGGTCTCCGCAGGAGGGACTGTCGCCTGTTACCCCCGAAACCCCAGCGCGTGCCCGACACCTGGCACACAGTAGGTGCACGACAGAACAGGTGAGAGAATGAATGAATGAGTGTCCTGTGGACAGACCCAGAGAGCCCCTGAGGCGCAAGGTCGATGCCTCTGAATGGCGTCCTTGTGGCCCTGAGCACAATACACGGCCACGGCTCCCCTTGGCGGGGGTCAAGGGAAACCGATTTGACTCAGAGCGGTCCAGCCAGGGGACGACAGGCCCCAAGCGAGCAGGACCGTGGCCGGTGGTCATTTAGTGGGCGTGGGGAGCCAGGGCAGACTGGGTTCTGGGCACCGTCTAAGTGCCAAAGCCGGCCGTGCACACACGTTAGGTTTCCATCTGATTAGACATCCCGAAAACCCCCAGTGAGAGGCAGGTCTGCCACTCCACGGTCAGCCCGAAGCCAGAGGGAGCCGAGGCCACGAGTGTGTAGGAAACAGCACGTAGTGGCTTCTCTGGCCACGGTGAGAGCGCCCCATGGAAGGCCAAGCTGGACAGGTTTCCAACGTGGCTAAGAAGATCTGGACAGACACATTTGCTGACCGCTTTGCAGCCACGGGGGCCAAAGAACGAAGCCCTAAAATAGGAAACCTGGGACCTGCCCAGGGAGGATTCTGACAGAAATGACCACTTGGCCTGGTCCTGACACAGGGAATAACTTTGGAGCCGCACACCTAGCCACACCGATGGAAGAAAAGTCCAGCTGGAAATGACCGCGTTCTCTGGCTCGCACTTCCTTAGCTCGGAGCAAAGCCGCGGCACCTTCTGCCGCCGACACTCTCAGCTGAGTCCAGGGTCCCCTGCGCCGTCAGGGGAATGAGAGCCACGGCGTAAAAAGACCCGTTCAGACAGACACTCAAGCCACTCAAAACTGTCCGTCGAACTTCTGGAAAAGGAAAAGGCATAAGAAAAGGCAAACGGGACGCGTTTCCGGGGGCGAGGCAGCGATCTGAGGACCCCCCTTCTCTGCACCTTTCATAGGCGAACGCGACTGCTGTTGTAGAGCTTCCCTGCTTTTTTTTTTTTTTAAATTGACTTAATTATAGATGTTTCATAAAACAACTCACTTTCTGGCTCTCCAAGAGAACGATGTCCTCACCGGGGATAGGCAGTGTTTACCCATGACTAACGGTTGCACGAATCCAGCGTGTGGAAATGGAGCGATAGAAAATGTTATTTAAGGAGTTTGCCAGCTGACTGCTCTCGCCCCTGACAGAGCGGGGAGAGGACAGGCATGGAAAAGACGCTGGAGTTTTCACTAATTTCTGATGGCCGGGTGACAGACAAGAATGAGCAGCAGCCCCAGCCACAGAGAGAGTCGTCTGCCACCCACTGGCTCCTCTTTCCCACAGGCCAAGTGACAAAACTAAAAGGCCCCTTGAGACACACAGTGCCCGAGTGGGAGGAGCAGCCCTCTGAAAGCGGGGGGCCGAGGGGGAAACGCGAGACGAATCCATCCTGGAGACTCCAGGGTTTCAGCTACGGAAGTCTGGGGGGCTCAGGGGAGAGCTGGATGAAGCCCCCCTGAGCCCGCAAGCCTCGCCCCTCACCGGGCAGGAGAAAGCTGCCCTCCAAAGCCTGGGAGCGGAGCAGCAGGGTGGAGGGGGGGCCCTCCGGCGGGACTGTCTGTGCCCCCTACATCGGTGAGCTGGGCTAGAGCACGGAGGAGGAGCTCTCGAGGTTCGGAAAGCGGGCACCTACCACGCAGACATGAGGGGGCCCCTTGGTGCTCAGAGCCCCAGCCACGCGGAGGGAGGATCCTGCCCCTCCCTTCGAAGCACTTGGAGTCGATAGTGAACGGAATCAAAGCAAACCTGTAAAACTGTGAGAGCAAAAAAAAAAAAAAAAAAAAAGCCTAGACTCAGCTCAATGACAGACGAGATCGACTCAGTGCTCCAACTCCGATAACCTGAAAGAAGAGGAAATACTGTTATTTGATGCAAAATTCTGATATGTAGTAAAAAAAAACAGATGTGCGAAAAGGCAAGAAAATTTGATCTATGATCAAGAGAGGATGAGAAAACCCCGAAATAGCCTCACTACTAAAGTGAGCGGGTAGGGACTTTCAAGTAACTATAATAAAAATTCTGAAGAATCGTGCGTGAAAGGTGGACAACGTGTCCGAAGCGACGGGGACCGAAACACACAGACAACACGACAACGCTCCAAGCGGACACACTGCAGGGAAGAGCGCCACCTCAGAGACGGGGGCTGCGTCGGGCGGGCTTCACGGCAGAGTGGGCAGGGCATGGGAACGACCGGTGACCTTGCAGGGACGTGCCGCAGGCCGGTAGGCCCGTGACAGCAACGAGCCGGACAGCGGGTTTGCTGCTTTATCGGAGGAGGCGGCAGCTAAGGATACTCCTCTTGGTCAAAGATGGGCCTCGAAAAATGACTCCGCAAAGGAGCCCAAATTTAATTGAATTAGGCTGTACAGGAATCTAAGCCTCTGGGCATTGCTGAGAGCCCAGTGGCACCTAACAGCGTGGCGTGATACCAAGGGAGGGAAACAGATTAACAGAGAAATTAGGAAGAGAGACTGTCAAGGAGAGATCAGCTAACACCACAGCCGTCCCAGAGTGACTGCGAGGACTCCCGAGGCTACATCTCCTAAAGTGACGTCGACCCGGACACAAATGTTGAGGGACAAGGACAGGGAGAAAATCTTGAACCTAGTGAGAGGATGTGACAGCCACATGCGAGGGAGACCCAAGAAGTCTGACAGCTGGCTTCGCCTGAGGGACAATCGAGGCGAGAAGGGAGGAAGGTGACACATTCGAACTGATGAGAGAAAAGGCCGTCAACCGAGAATCTCACACCCAGCAGAAGGATCTCCCAAAGCGAAGCTGAACTAAAGACATTCCCAGATAAATTAAAGACACGTCCAGAGAATTCACTGCTAGCAGACCTGCCGTCTAAGAAACGCTAGGGAAGTTTTTCAGGCTGAAAGCAAGTAACAGCAGGCGGTAATTCAAATCTACACAAAGAACGCTCGCTCGAGTGATTACAATGACAGATGCGAAGCCAACCATTTCGATAACGTCCATCGTGAACGTATCATCCAATCTAACAGAAGGCAGAGGTTGTCGGACCGAGTAAGAACTCCGGCCCAACTATACACTGTCTGTCAGAGACGCGCTCTAGATTCGAAGGCACAAACAGGTCGAACGTAAAAGGATGGAAAAGCGTATGTTACGCAAACAGCAACCACGACAAAGCTAGTACCACTGATGAATATAGTTTGTGATTTCCCTGTATTTAAGCCATGCACTACTGTATTTACGTATTTAATTGTCCATCCCACAATAAAAGTACTGAGATTTAGTCACTTGGAGGAATTACTTTCTCTGAGGTTATACCAACTTGTTTATAGTTAGGTTCAATTGTTATATGTTTCCATTTTTTTCCTTTTTTAATTCAACTTTTTAAATATGTAAAATATATACACATTTCAAAACTCAAAACCATATACCAAAGTGTCCTCGTAGAGCTCTAATATGTCTGTCCTCCACCCCGTGGGTTCCCTCCCCTGCACACACCCGTTTTTCTTAGTTTTGTTTTATGCTTCCAGCATTTCTTCTGGACAATCTAAGTATCTCACTCACACACACACACACACACACACACACACACACACACAAAAACACACCTCTCCTCCCTCCTTCTTACACAAAAAGGTAGTGTACTATAAACACTGTGCAAAGTCTTGACCTCACTCAGTGACACGTTCTGGGGGGTCACTCCCCAGCACTACAGGGAGCACCCCATTTCTCTCTATACTCCTTTGTGTGCGTATACCATCATTTATCCAACTGGTCTACTATCCGTGAATGTATGGGTTGTCTCCCACCTAATGACAAAATGAATAGCCTCGCATATGTGCTATTTTAGATTTTGCCAAGACATTTTGGGGTAATTTCCTGGAAGTGGGATTACTGGTTCAAAGGGTAACTGCATATGTAATTTTACTAAATAAAACCAAATTTCCTTCCGTAAGGGTTATATGGCTAGTCTGTGATGACAATATAACAAAGTGTTTTAATTTTTTAAATTCCTATTTTTATGTGTTTTATTAATACATACTGTCAGCATATTTCAGCAACCAACCCTTGAGGCGATAATTTATAATTTACTACATACTTCAGCGGCCTGATTTATTCCAGTTTATGATGTTAAGAAAATCCACTACTTTTTTAAAAAATGCAACCTGAATAAGCCATTATCTTTCGAAAAATACATTTGCACAAAAATAAACACGCATGTGTCCAGTAGCAGACACTGACATCTAGACATCGTAGCTTAAGAGGGCCGCTCTTTTTATTAGAAGACACGAATGTCACAGGTGGAGTTTATGCCCCTCCGGTAATGCCAGGAGCCCCGCCGCCCCACAGTGACGGAAGTGTGGAAACCCTGCCTGCAATTTCCCATCTTGGTATGGCCCTTCCCATCTTTTTTTGTGTGTGCGTGCGTGCGTGCGTGCGTGTGTGGGTGGGCACCCACGTGCTATCAAAGTACTGCTGTGATAAACATCCCCGGATTTCTCTCCTGCTAATGACTCCTGAATGTAATTTTCTCCAGGGCAACGTTCTGGACAGGCCTTGCTGGGTGTTTTGAACTCAAGTTGCTATGCCACAGGCTCTCCGAAGTGGTCACATCCATATGCGCTAACATCAGCAGTGCATGAAAGTTGTTTGTCCAATTTTCGCCAGCCCTAGCCACTGTTATGTTTTTACTTTTACCACTCCGATAGGGGGAAATTGCATCTAGTTTTAATTTGCATGGAATGAGATACCATTTTAAAACAGTATCTTTCTTTAATGGGAAAATTTGCTTTCAATTGGCTTTTTAAAAATTAATTTGTACCCCAAGGGAACAATCGACATAATGCAAAAAACAGAGAACAGCTTTATATATTTATTCTCAGCCCTAAGAATTTAGCATCTTTATTTCTGCAACCCTTAATGTAAATCTTAGACACGCGCTAATACATAAGACAAACACCTTATTAATTTTAGAAAAGAATGCAAGCACAATGCAGATCCGTTTGCAATTCCCCCTGGTTTGTTTGTGAATTAATGGTTCTCTTGTTGGTTAAGTGTTTCTTTGTTTCCTGTGTTTCACGGCAGACAGATTTTAAGAACACTATCTTAGAAAATATGACCCCAAAAATCTCCCTACGATTTGTATTATAAATATTATTCTGTACTCAGAGCCTAGTATGTCATTCTTTATAGTCTGATTTTTGTATGCTCATTTGCCAAACAGAAATGCTTCCTGGGTCCCTTTTTATCTATTTCTATACCCATAAAAATAAAATATGTGCACATCTACAAATTATTCATCTATATTTTGACAGATATGCCAAATTTCCCTTTTGACCTTCAGGGAAAAAACAGTATACAAGAAAATACCACTTGACTTTCAACACTGGAAATGTTGGAAACCTACCAGTTAGCAAGCATGCAATAAAAAAAAAGCCTCTCAAATAACTCAAGTAAATCAAATAAAAGCTAATTTTTAGAAGCACAGTCTCGCTGCAAACAAAGATAGTTTAGAAAACCACATCACGAGGTTTTTGTTTCTGATTTTTAACACGTGAAGGTAAACACTGATGAGGTGCTCGTGGGACGGTTTGCGTCTCACACAAAGGCGCGGTAACTGCTCTGCCGTGCGCCCTGCAGGGAACACCACGCCGCTGCATGTTCCCGAGTCGTGAACTGGTAAAAAGCCTTCGGACTAATCGGCGCGCACTGCCTCTGCGCTCTTGACAGGAACAGGCATGTCTAAGGGTGATTCTAACAGGACCGTGCTTTTTAACGGGTTGAGGTGCAGGAAAGTTCTTTAAACCCAAATAGAAAGAAACAGAAACTCAACAAACCCCCGACTGTCCGTTATATTACCACAAACTCCATCATGCATATTTTAGCCCCTAATTTACAACATGGAGTATAAAAAGCAAGTTCCCACTTAACATCCTCGATAGGTTCTTGGAAACCGCATCTTTAAGCTAAACGACGTGAACAAAACCGATTTTGCCGGAGGCTAATTGATAGGGGCGAGAGGAGTCGAGTTCCTACGCAAATTTATGCGCACAAAAACATCTCCGAACTTCTAAATAAAGACCCCAGACACTCCTAATAGTAAACACTGACGTTGACGTGAGCTATGCATCCGCTTAAGAAAGATTCATAAAGACAAGTCAGACCCTTATTCTCCAGCCCTCTGAATCCCGGTGAGGGTCGCCAGTGGCCGGAGCCCGTCACATCAGCTCGGGGCGCAAGGTGGGACCCACCCTGCCAGGACACCCTCCCATATCAGGGCACGCGCCCACACTCGCTCAGACCGGGACACTCGGACACGCCCAGCCGCCTCGCATGCACGTCCCAGACACGGGGAGAAACGCACACTCCCGGCCGGCCATTGCCTTTTTCTTTCCTCATCAACCAAATGACGTTAAACAAAATGACGTCATCCGAGGACCTGCTGCACTGTAGTTAGAGAAAGAAGGCATGTGACGACTGCACGTGGCCAACCCGTGGTTGAATTTACTTCATGAATTCATGTGACCCTGCATGGTAGGGAACACGTTAAAACACGCGCCCCGAAAAAACCTTTTGAGAAAAACGCATTTCTATATCTTGGCTGGAATCTCTATAACCACCAAGCATTAAATAGAGTTGTTTTGTTCTCACCATTACCATAATAACTTTTCTTTTAACAATTTCATAGATGGGTTATTTGCTATTTGCTTCTCGACGCGCTTACCATAAAAAAATCCCAGTCTCATTAGCCTTTTTAAAAATGAGAGGACAAGTCATAGAAATAAAACTCAGAAATTAACTCGACTAAGTAAACAATTACCCAGCAGATCAACTCGAGGGAAAACAAATCGTTTGATGCTCTATCATGCTCGTAAGTCGACGATGTCGAGCTGGGAAACTGAAGTTTCAACGTCCCCACTTCGGGTGGCGTGGCTTCCACACAGGTGCTTCCGGAGGAAGATGGGGTCTCCCTGCCGTCGGCGAGTGTCCGGGCAGAGGTGGGGACCGCGTCGCCCCGAGCCCCTGCGCGGGGAGGCAGGCGTCTGCCGCTTCTCCGAGAGCGAGCCTCCCTCTCTCTCCACCCGCACGTTGAGTCACTGTGCTCATCCAAAGGTGTCCTGTTTAATCAGTGTCTGGAGGACGTGGCTTAGTCCCAGTGACGGGCGCTGCTGAGCCGAGGAAGGACGGACCCCGCGTCCAGCACCGAGGTTAACGTAAGCCTGTTACCGAGGGCGAGAACGAATGGTGTCGTCTGCCCCAGGAGGTCAAGTCTCCCAGCTCCCCGCCCCCCGCCCCGTCCAGGAGGAGTGGGCCCAAGGCGTCCTCCTGCTGGGTGAGGAGTCCCGAGGAAATGCTGACGACCGTCCTGAAGACCCGAGATGGGCTTCCCCCCGACTCGGCAGCCATTCGATCTTCTCCGTTTGCAGCTCCCGGGCTTCCTCGGCGCGTGGTCCAGGCGTGGCCCGCTCAGTCCTAGAGCTTTGTTTGGTTTTGTTTTGTTTTGTTTTTGAACTACTAGGAAAAGCCGTTCTGGCCTCTTAGGAGGCTCAGCAGGTCCAGCCTACGAGGCCCCGGGAGAAGGAAGCGCTGGCCTAAGACGACCGGGCCGAGGCGGAGGGGAGCGAATGCAGGTGGCGGAACAGGGTCCTCCGGGCGCCACGCGCCTGGAGTCGCATGCGACTCGACGCATCTTGCCTGATGCGACGGAGAAGCTCCTGAAGGCAGGGCCCCCAGGCCACACAACCCAGAAACTAGCCAGAAGGGCGCGTCACCTGCCAAAGGTCTACGCGATCCCGAATCACAGCACGTGTCAAAGCCGGAAGGACCCGGAGAAAGGAAAGGATCGAAACCCCAGATTCCGCAGACGAGGAAACGGAGCCGAGACAGGCCACCGAGGGTCACGCGCGCAACAGCGGTGGCCCCGGGGCCTGGACTCGGGTCCCTGAACCTTATTCCCACGCGCCGGGAACGTGGAGCTCGGCTGCCACGGGACACGGGGAGCCGGTGGGGCGGGAAGGAAGGAACGAAAAGACGAAGGCGCCGACCGGGGCCCGACGCCGGCTCAGGGCGTCCGCTGGGGCCACGCCCAGGGGCGGTCTCGGGAAATCAGGGGTGCCGGGACCCCGGAATCGCCTGCAGGAGTCTGAAGAGCCTTCCACCCTCGCCAGCCCTCGCTCCAGACCGTGGGTCCTGCTGGGTGGCCCCGAGCGTTACTGGTGGTTGCCAGTGGGCTGGGGTCCTACGCCCCACGGCCTCATGGGAAAGACAGGAAAGTGGGGGGGGGGGAGAAACTCACTCGTTAACTCGAGAAATAGTTAAGCCTTCGCTGTGTGCCAGGCCCGGGGCTGGGTGCTCAGGGGGGCTCTGCGTTTGAAGTGTGTTCTGGTGGTGCAGACGGGCACACACGTGCATATGCACACACACATGCGCACACACGCATGTGCACACACGCATGCATATCATTATACAGATATTTGTTTTCCATATATAATTAACATAAGCAGTTTCCAATTGTGCATGAAGGGCGTGGTTCTGGGCGGCGCTAAGTGTGCTGGGACGGGCATAAGGCGGGGTCTGGAAAGGCAGGGGAGGCGTGGCAGGGGACAGATGGTGCCCGGGGAGGGCCCTGGAGGCGAGCCGTGAGTGCCGAGGGGTCTGAGGGAAGGAGCTGCGGAGGTCTCCCCGCCCCCCTCCTCCTCCCCCTCCTCCCCCCTCCCCCCTCCCCCCGAGTCTACGACAGGGCTGACGTTGGATCTGAGAACGCTGAGCACCTGTTACCTGTTACCTGGCATGCAGACGGTAGCTCGGCCCTGGGAAGGAGACCGACCGGCGACGAGCGGCAGGGGGGGGGCAGGGCGTGCGTGATGGGAGGTGCAGGCGGGAGGCAGGGCGGGGGACGGCCCGGCTGGGAGAGCACAGAGAGTCCCCCGGAGCCATGGGGCGGTGGCCTGGCCTGCGATCGGCTCCGGGGACCCTGGGACAACCTCACCTCTGCCCTACGGCCGCAGCCCCAGATGCTGGGGCCACGCTGGAGCCCGGGTCAAGCTGAGCCAGGCGCCCGCCCACCCAGCGCACCCGGCAGCCCCCGAGCGCCAGCCTGGGCGGGACACTGGGGACCCGGCTGGGGACAGAGAGGATGAAGCCCCCGTTTCGGGTTTCTAGTTTAACGTGTGCGAGGTGGGGTGCGGCAGAGACCGAGAGACGAGAAGACGGCGTGGGAACTGGACGGCGAGGTCACAGTCATCATTCTGCGTTAACCGTTCCGTTTTCTGTCACACGGACGGGAGTGAACTTGAAGCTGTTTTCACCTCCAAACGCAACGCGAGCCACTTCTCCAGGCACGCAGGCCGCCTGGCTCCCTTCCTGCCCGCAGACTCGGGGTGGGGGACCGGTCAGCGCCGCCTTCCCCGTCGATGGCCCGCTCCGTGAGGCGGGCATCGGGCCCCCCTGCCCCATACACTCCCTGCACCGGGAGACGCCCCCTGAGCTCCGACTCCCTCGAGCAGCCTCCGCACCCCCGGACTGCGTGTCCGCACCGCGTCCGTGACCTTCGGCACGGTGCATGCCACCTGCGGGGCGGCCGGGCGGGCGGAGGTGGCCGCTCCCGGCGGCCCACACAGCCGAGTGCGTGCAGGACGGCCGCTCGGGCCCGGAACCGTCCGGTCGGCCTCCCCCTTCCGCCCGGCTCCCAGACCGGGATCACGTCGGGGCGGGGTCCTCCTGAGGGCCGCCCTCCCCCACCCGCAGACTGTGACCCCCCAAGACAGAACCAGGTGCTTCCCGCCCTCCGCCACCCCACTCAGAGCCGAGAACTCTTGGACCCGGGGAAGAGGCGGTGTTGGCGGCATCTGCTCCGAGCGCCCAGCCCCATCGCCCCCCGGCTTCGCGCTGCTCCCCGAGCCTGCGCCCAAGTTCAAGTCCGCCTGCACCACCAGGAAAGACAGTCCCCGCCGGGGCTGTATTTAGATGCATCGTAACACGCACTACTGCCTTCTAATTTTAGAGTCTAATTACCCCGCGAAGAGCGAGGCAAACGCCTGCTCTCCTCCCGGAGCGAGGACGCAGTTTCGTGCAGAACGAGTCCAAACACGGACAAAACTTAGCAAAATGGGGGATCACATTAAAAAGTCAAGAGGCTTAAAATAACAAGAAGAACGGATCGCTCTGTGTGTACAGGTTACTTTTCCCGCAAGGCTTTGCGGTTGAAGCCAATTTAAAGAAACGAAAAAATCAGGTGCAAACTCAGTTCTCGCAGATGAGAAAAATGGCCACAAATGAAGAAAAGAAATACACTAAGTTTCGGGGTGCTGTGCTAGATACTCTCTGGCCGCACTCAGACCCCCAGCTTTCAGAGGTAGAAGTAAGTGGCTTGAGGCTACTTGGTTCACCAGAGAGCTCTCTCCCCATGGCCACGCCCCCCCGCCCCTCGGCAGGAGGACAGGCGGCTCGGCACACTGGAACGCATCCAGTAGTCATTCCCTTGGACTCGGGGCTCCCGCCTCCAGGGGCTCAGCCTACGGACATAATCAGAGATGCACCCCGAACGGTGTATAGCCCAAGTCCGCCACAAATGTTTTATGACAGCAAAAAAACAAAACAAAAACAAAAACAAACAAACAAAAGCCTGGAGCCAGACTAAGTTTCCGATGAAACGGCATTCACATTCCAGGACGTTATCAAAGCATCACACACCACGGTTTCACGCGGCCCGAGAGACGGAAGAAATGCACAGGACGGTGCACTAAACGGAGGACGGACGGGATGATTCCGAGACGGTGAAACAATTTACACCGCGAAACGGCCGGCGGGAAACAGGAAAGGGCCTCAGGCGCCATCTCCGGGTGAGGGTGGGGAGCTGGTGCACGATTTTCCTTTCTTTCCCAGTATTTCTGTGTTTTCTGAATTTTCAATAATGAATATTCATTTTCTTTCTACTCAGAAAAAGTCAAGAATGGAAAGGAGACAAGCAAATAATTATCAAGATAACTGGAAGCCCCCAAATCCAGGAAGCCCGAGGGAGGAGGACGCGGGGTGGCCGGCCTGCCCGAGGCTGAGCCCTACCGCCTCTATTCTGACTTCTTTCCAGAGTCTAATCTGCTGAGCGCAGCCTTGCTAGGTCCAGCCGCCGGCAGGCCCACACCCACTGCCAGCAAAACTGCCCAGCGACCCAGCGACTCTGTCACAAGGGCCACTGTCTACAGTCTCCCCGACAAGCGCAATAGCCATCGGTCACCTGCTCAGATGTCCTGAGTGACAGCGGCCTGACTTTCTTGAGAGAAACTGGGGCTCCGTGACGTTTAATTGACTTTAAACGGACTCATCGAGGAGTAATTAGGAAACAGGACTAGGGCCGCATCATTTATTTGCACATGAAGAGAAACTGCAAACCGCCCGGCCAGGGACTCGCTCCCTGGAGGCCAGGCCGTGAGCCCTCGTGACACAGTAATCACGTATTTTACACATACGTACACACGTATCTGTAGACACTACATACGCACCTAGGCACGCACGCCTGTCCGTCCATCTATCTACCGCTTAATCCACAGGCGCGTCTGGGAGCCTTCGGCAACGGCAGGTGTGCGTGACGGCTCTCACCCTGCGGTGTGTCGCACTGCGGCCTCCCCCGGCCAAACACACACGGCACCTCTGCGAGACGCACGGTAAGTCTGCCGCTCCCGCGCGTCCCCGACGACCTCGCCTCCCCGCGCTGGACGCTCTCGCGGCTGCGGCCACTCACGCCCCCCCCCCACCGCCCCCGCCCCCTCCGCCGCCTGACTTGCCATCTCTGCCCACCTCCCCCTCCTACACCACTAGGTCAAGAAATGCGCCCTGTGGCGTGCGTCACGTGTTTTAGAAACACAAGTCCGAAGCGAACGTTTCTACAGAGTCAAGAAATTTTACGTGAAAATCTAGACTTTCGCGTTCTTGTAAAAACCGAAGAGCTGGCAGCCAGGAGCCCACGTTCCCCCATGGTCACAACCGGGAGGCGCCATGGCGGCGTCCCGTGGGGCAGGGCAGGGCCCCAGCGTACGCCCCGAAGCCGGGCTGGCGGCTGTGCCTCTCCGCAGCCGGCCGCTGCCTGCCTGGCCCCGGGGCGTCTCCTCTGCGCGTCCACCCCAGGCTCTCCGGGGCAGGCCTGTGCTGAGTCCTTATGAGGCGCCGAGCCTGTCCCGCACTTACTGCACACACTCCTGCCCGCTCTCCATGGCTGGCCGCCCACCGAGGCTAACGCCTCTCCCGCCTGGCGAGTGGCTGACCTGCTCCGCCATCCTGTCCTCTGTGCCCCCCCCCCCCGCTGCAGACCCCACAGGCTCGAGCCCACCGGTGCAGGATCACGGATGCCCCCACCCCCACAGGGCTCCCTCCCACGGAGCCAGAGCTGGAGCCCAAGAAGCCTCCGGCAGCCCGGCAGGCCTCGCGGCTGGCCTGTGCCTTGCCAAGGCGGTTTTTTTCTCTTTTGCGTGCTCGGGGAGACTGTGGAAGAGGAAGGAGACATGGAACCCCAGCGCAGCGCACCTCCATCAGGAGTCTTAGCGCCCGAGACACGAGAGACAGAGGGAGGGCGGCGGAAGGTGAGACGGGACCTCGGGGCGCGGGGCGCTCCGCGCTGGCTTCTCTCCGCGCGCACGGCACGCCCCTTCCCTTGACAGAGCCGTGGGGAGCGAGGTGCAGAGAAGTAAAGCGCCTGCCCCGAGCCCCACGCCGAGGGAGTGCTGGAGCCGGGCTCGAACCCGAGTCTAACGCCGATACTTCGTGGCTACCTCCAAAGACCTTTCGAAGCCGGCGTTCACGTCCTCGCTGCCATCGACTGTCCCGAGAGAGGCCCAGGACAGGAGGGGGGCTGGGGTAAGGGGACGGGCCTCGCGCTGAGACGGTCGAGTCGGACGGAGGCCCGAGCTGTGCCGCTCCCGTCTGGACTTCCGCACGTCTGGGAGAAGCTTCCCTGTGACTGGTACCCAGCTTTGAGGGCGCCCTGGCCGACCTCCCACCCGCCAACACACTCGTCCATCCATCCATCCATCACCCATCCGCCCACCCGCGAGGCCAGGCCGTGGATCTATAATCCACGTGGATCTACAATGCACAGCACACACACACACAACTGGTGACATTGCTCCTGCTGCCAGCTCAGCTGCGGGGCGGCCAGGTCCCTCGTGGGCGTCCACGTACCAGCTGGGGTCAGGGACTCTCACTGAGGGGAGCTGGGGGAGCTCTCAGAACAATTTTGTTTTTTGCAACCTCCACGTGAGTTTAAAATTATTTAACAATATTTAATAATTTTAAATAATTTAAGATTATTTAAAAATAAAAAGTTTAGAAAATGTGCAAACGCGTGAAAACCGAGGCCTCGCGTCCTCTGCTCACCTGCCGGTGGCTCCGTCTGGTTAACTCGCCCTCCTGTCTCCTGCACGGCCAGCCTCCCCGTGGCCGCATGCGCTCCGTGCTGGGGAACCTTCCAGAACACACGCTCACCACAGGCAGGTGCGGAGGCCCGGGAGGAGCCGGGGGACAGGGAACCACCCCTCTGGCCACTTCGGTTCTGTGGTTTCGTTCCCGGCGGAGAGACCAGGGCTCGCCGCTGCCCCCCGCGGCGAGAGCGCCTCGCCGGACACTGGCCGGGGCACCTCTGCTGCTCACGCGCACACGGGGCCCGCGCGCCCGGCTGGCTCTCCGGGATGCCGCCCTTCCGTTTCCAGCCGCCGTTCGCTCGCCCGGTGTCCCGGGCCTGCCTCAATGGCCGGCCTTGTCCTTGGGGAGCACAAAGCTGCCTTTGCCGGAGGGAGGCTGCAGCTGGGAGGGGCGTCTCCCGCCGTGACTGGCCCCATTCTTCCCCTGCACGCGGCCGGGTGGCCCTGCCAGGGAACACAGCCCCCCGAGCTCCCAAGTGCGTCTCCCCTGGCAAGTGGGGAGCGTAAACAGATGCTGGGGGAGGAAACGAGAGAGAGGCACAGTTCCCAGACAACGGCGGCCAGAGTGGTCACGTGAACTGAAAACTTCCAAGCAGAATCCTTAAGAGGAAGGGACTTCCCTGTCACGGGAGGCATTTGAACAGGGGCGAGACTCACTGGGAGGAATGCTGAGAAGGCGAGAAGGAAGCACGTGGCGGATGGATAGATGCGGCATGACAGACAGACAGATGGACGATAGGCAGGTTGGTAGGTAGGTAGATGAAAGAAAAAATAGAAAGGACAGAAAGAATGGACGATAGAATGGTAGAGACAGACAGGATTGATAGACAGTAGATAGATGACAGATTTTTTCTTTTTTTTTTAGAATCTAGTCTATTTTATGCTATGGCGGGCACACTTGAATTTCAAAATTTTAAAACATAAAAAGTGGTTAGGGGACTGACGTGTGTATCGACAGTCGATACGTGTCTAAGATTGTTTACGGTACTGCAGGGTACAACGGCACGTGCCAATGCCAATACGACACCATGGAAGTTACGCCAGGTAGATGTAAATAAATGACAGATTAGATAAATAAAACATGGAGAGGAAGGAAAGAGGCAGGCAGGGAGGGAGGGAGGAACGGAGGGAGGAAACGGCGCTTCCCGAACAGGAGGTGCAGCTGCACTGCAGACGCCAGGCGGAGCCCGTGACTGGCCACGCTGCTCACCCCAGATACCAACATACACCTGCCCCTAACCCCACACACCGTCTCCTCTCGGTATGGGATGGGCCTCCAGATCAGAACCTGTCACAACTGAAGGGACCGTCATGCGCCCTCACACACACGCGCGCACGCGCACACACACACACACACACACACCCCCGATCCTTCGGCAAACCCCCGCCTTCACGATACACAGACGGTGGCCGCTTCTCACCTCTCCTGGCCCCTCCCCGGTCTTAGATTTCTCCTACCAGCTCAGGCAGATTATTTGGCAGGAGAGAGGCAGGAACAACGGCTCGGGCACCCTCTCAAGGTCACCGCTGCAGGCAGTGGGGGCAGGGCGGGTGTACGGGAGCTCTAAGAGTCGCCGGGAGGCTGGGATGTCCACCCCACCCCACTGCCAGGAACAAATGGAAAAACCTTACTTCAAAGCCAGTACCTGCCCAGCAGCCCCGAGCAAAGGACCGCAGTGTCACTCGGGATGGGAAACAGCCCCAGGCTGCTCAAAGGGACTGGTGAGAGAATGCATCGGTTCCCGACCGCTGCGTGACAAGCAGCCCCGTCATGTAACAGCCACGTCTCCGGTCGCTTGCCGTGGCCAGAACCTGGGGCAAGGCTCATCCGCTCCACGCGGCGAGGGCTGGGCTCACCCCCGCAGCCGCGCTCAGCTGGACGCCCGGCCAGGGATGGCTGCGGTTGTGTGGGCAACCCCCTTCCTCACGGGACCAGCGCCCGGCGCAGCTCACGAGACATGCCTGACCCCTGCTCGTCCTGGAGCCGGAGAGGCGGGAAACACGCCGGGCCTTTCTGTGTGCGACCTTTGGGGTTGCCCTCCAAGTTGGGGTGCCTCCGCGCCCGGTGCCAAGCGGGAGAAGGGCGCTGTCCCAGGGGCCATGATTTCTGCTCCGCATGCCGACATGCACGGGCCCTGCACCCGGAGGCTGGTCCCGGCCGGCGTGCATCGAGCCGTAGGCGCTGGGCCAAGGCCACGGCCTCGCCCGACTGTGACAACCACCCCAGGCTTCGGACCCATCACTGCCCCCACTCTACGGAGAAGGCCCAAGGCCCCATCTGACAAAGGGGCTCGGGAGTCAGCCAGGCGCACGAGGCAGCGCCAGCCCCCGGGGACCCCCCGTGTGCGGGACGGATGTGGCTCTTATAAAAGGCGGGAGTTACAGCAGGGCACATGCACGTGCACGCACACGCATGCATGCGCGCGTGTGCTCGATGAGGACTTGTGACAAAAATAAGCACAGAGAGCTGCGATGAAGGTCACCGCCCGAGAGACAGACGGCGAAGCTGACCTCACGAGAGCTGCCGGCGAGTCCTGGAGGCTGTGCCTGCCCCATGAGCCGCCGCCTCTGCGGGGGAAGGAGGGGGGGAGGAGCACTGAGGAGGAGGGGGAAAGAGGGGGCGCCGGAGGTGAACCCACGTCTGGGAAGGGGACCCCGGCACGGCCCCTCCTGACACCGGCCTCTGCCCGGCCCGGCCCCCCTGCCCGGCCCGCCGTTCCCTTCCCTCTCAGGCTGGTTCACCCCAGCCACCTTTCAGCTCTCCACTCAGGTGATACTGCCACTGGACACCTTCCCTGAGCCCCGCCACGACCCCTTCGCGGCCGGCAGGAAGCCCTCGCCTGGTGCGACCGGGCATCGCCTGCAGGATAAAATGACCCGAGCCCGTCCCCAGACTGCTCCGTGGGGACGGGGCCGTTCCTCTGCTCTCCGTGCTGTGCCCCTGCCTGGCTTCGCTCGGGGCCCAGCAGAGGACACTCGGTTTGCTAGGTGGAGGGGGCGGGGAGGGGGGAGGAGGAACCGCACTTGCAACGAGCGACATGCATGTCACCCCTGGTGTGACTCCTTTGCTCCTCCCCACTCTGCATCCCCTCCCCCACTAGCACTGGCTCCTGGAACGTCGCCGCCCGCACCCCCGGGCGCTAACGGGAGAAACGGCCTCACGGCCTCCTGGCCGGAGCCAGAGGCGAGCGTCGGCTCCATCCTGGGTCACAAACAGGAAACAGAAAGATACAAGGCGGCGGGACGGAGCTTGTCCCGTGAGAGGACAGCGGCCCACGCTGACGTCCTCCCGGAACGAGCCGTTCTCAGCTCACTTAAGAGCCGCTCAGGGGCCGACTGCGAACAAATCTGTCCGCTCATCTGCGGGGTTGCTGGTACGCCGTGCTCGGAGCTCCGGCCCTTCTCACGGCCGTTCAGGAGGGTCCAGCGAGTGTCCAGCAGGGGACGGCCCGTCCGCCTGAAGCCACCGCCCGAAGTCACCACCCGACGTCACCACCCGACGTCACCGTGCTTTGCTGCCGTTGTCCGGGGGAACTTTTCGCTCAGTTTCACTTTTCCGTATGAGCGGGTGGGACTAGGAACGAGAAGGGGCTGCTGGGCGTTACCGCCGGGTGCTCGAGAGAAAAGTGTCGCCCACCGAGCACCTCCCACGGCCCAGGCCCCGTCCCGAGCCGAGGACGGCAGGCGACGCAGACCCTTACACACAAAGGCACACACCCGTCCCCCAGAGGGTGGGGAAGAGTCGGAGACACATCGAGGAGAAGCGATCGCCCCGAAACGTCGGCGGCATTTGCAGCACCGGCCCTAAGGCAGGGACGGACGTCATTCGGGTCCGGGGAGGCGAGCGGGGCGTCCCCAGCCCCACTCGGGGGCCACCCAGGCCTGCGGGAGCTCGGGGCGACGTGCCTCGCTGCCAAACGTCCCCTGTCACCCGCCCTTCCAACACACGAAATAATACAGTGTCCCTAAGTCTTCAGGCATTTTGCATTAAAGCAGAACCAGCTACTTGCAAGGGCCAGTGGCCGGGGGGCGGGGCGGGGGGGCGCAGAGAAAGAACACGGCAGGACAGGAGGCCGTCGGCCACCCGCACACGCACCCCCGGGTCCCGAGCTGCCCTCAAGGGGCCCCGGGACCTGTGCGGGCAGCTCGACACAGCCTCAGCCTGTGTCCCAGCTGGGGCCGACTCGGCCTTCAGCCTTGACCTTTGACCTGTGCCTGTTACGCAGCCCCGCATTCTGGTCCCCTAGCCAAGCTTCCCAACGAGGAAGACGGGCAGAGAGGCTGGAGAGGAGACCCCGCGGCACAGCAGTGACCCCGTGAACCAGCTCCGGGCCGGGCTGCAGGAGGGGTGGGAAGGCCCTATTCCGCCCAGCGGTGGTGACCTCTGGCCAGCATCGTGAGGGCAGGAGACGTGGGCATCGGGCAGCCTCGGAGCTGCTTCCAGGGGCCTCCGCCGGCCTCGGGTGCCGGCTTCTCCGTAATGGTGGGAGGCCCTGACTCCAGCTGGAGGTTCCTGGGCTCGCTCTGCATTCCAGGCGCCGTGCTCAAGGCTTTACGAGAATCGGCCCATCTCATCCGATCCTCACCAACGCCCTAGGCAGGCACTGCTGCGAGTACCCCTCATCTTGCAGGTGGGGCGCCCGAGGCTCCGAGACGCCCGGTGGGTCAGCGCGGGTCACACGGTCTGACGTCGGAGCGTCCCCTCCAGACCTTGCCTGCTGGCCTCCGACGTCTCACGAGGCCCCGGCACGCCAGAGCCTGACCGAGCCCCGTCCCTGGGGACTTCCGGTCTGCCAGGGGCAATGCGCCTGCTTTGGCCCGCACCACGGCCCCGGCTCTCCACCCCTCCGCTACCTGCGGGTGACCGGCCTTCCTCCCACCAAGGGGAGGCGTGTATTTCTCGCCTTGACCTTGAACCGGCCCACGTGCACGTTAATGGAATTCGGCAGAAGTGAAGGCCCTGGGCCCTCAGAGGCTCCGTGCGTGTCCAGCACTGGCCCCAGGAGGATGAGGTGCACGTGGGGACAAGCCCGGCTCCGCCCGCATCACCGACCGCGCCAGCCTGCAGCCACCGAGGCGCGGGCGCTCGCTGCTGCTGCAGACCTGAGGTCCGGAGGTCGCCTCTGCAGCCGCCTGAGACACCTGGGAGGGAACGAACTGGATACCACAGAGACGGGGACAAGCCTGAGGGCACGGGCGACGTGCTGCATGTGGCCCCCGTCGTTTCACGGCCCTCGCCAGACCGTGAGCTTCGGGGCGGGCAGCGATCCTACATCGGCCCACACCGCGCTGCCTGCACCGGGTGCCGGCAGAAACGGATCGTCGCCGCAGGCTCGCGAGGCCAGTGCGACCGAAGGCGGCGGCGCGCCCCCCCGCCCCCCGACACCCCGGCCACCTCGGTGCTCCGCGCGCTGCCGCCGGCACGGCGTGAATGTTTTAAGGCCGCCTTCTTCTGTATGTAAATCGTCCCCACACGGCCACGCTCTGTGCGGGACCTGCGTCCCTGCCGCACGCGAGGATGACGGGACGATGAAGAAGGCGCCGGGCGGACCCCCGCAGGGCAGCACCCACGTGCCAGACGGTCCGTCCCGGGGCTGGCGCGCGCTCCAGAGCTTTGCACAGAGGCCCCGGCTGACGGATGTGCCAAGGTCAGCAACGACTTGACTCATGTGACTGCAGAAATGACAGTCAGCCCAGAAAGGACGCTGCCTGAGACAGGGCTTTCCTGCCAAAGGAGAGTGGGAAGACAATTTCTGGCACGTCTTCCCAACTTTATTTAAATCCCCCGAGCTAATGACTAAGACAAGGCAAAAAGTGTGCCCGCACGTGGGTCCAAACTTGCAAGAAGCAGGAACCCAAAGCTAAAGTAATAACAACGCAGCAGCAGCCGCAGTGAGGCCCCGAGCCCAGCTGCGACTTTGTTGCACTGGCGACAGCTGCGTAACAATGTGTGCTAAATGTATCTTTACATCGCAGCCACGGCTCCCACCCTCTGCTCCTTTCTTGGCAGATGCTTCTCGCGGCATCTGCCGACGAATCTACGGCCCGTCCACATTTGTTGCTGGGCTCATTCGGTAAGGGGCGCTGCCAAGCTACCCATCCAAGGGACTCGCTTTAGCAAACAGGGACAGCGGCCCCAGACTGCTAAAGGCGGGACCTTGAAGGACTCCGCTGATGGCTGAGTCTCTGCCGTCACCTTGCCTGGCTCTCAGTAAATAAATCTTGTTCTAGTGGCCATTCTAGTTAAATGAACTGGGGAATGGCCGTGTGCATCTGTGTCTGTGCGTTTATGGGACCACAGACAAGTGTGTGTCTAGGGGATGGGTTGCTTGACCCAGGAATGGGGTGAAAGGCACGAACCTGCTCCATCCGAAGACCAGGCGGCCTTCCTGTAAGATGCCTGAGACCGCAGGTGGGTGGGTGGGACGGAGAGCCACGGGGAGACAGGGTGCATGCTGGGAGAGTGAGTGGGGCGGGCAGGGCCGGCGGGGCGTCAAACTCCCCTAGACTCGAATTGCTCTTCAAGCCACCTCTTCGTACATGCGGGGAGTAACCCGCGGCCGGGTTACCCAGACGCCCTGGCCCCCCGACACTCCGACGCCGCCTCAAGGGCTTAGAGGAAGATCGGATGGAAAGAAGCATCACGGCCCCAGCACCGACACGCACATTTCCACCAGGCCGCCGGCTCCGTGTGGACCGGTGCCCTCGTCGGGGTCCTATTTCCCTGACACACATTATTACATAAAACTGAGAGAGACGCCGCGTTTGGGCCTGGACCACATGTCTTAGTCCGACCTTCAATTTCTTCGTGACAAATTTTGTGAAACAAAAAGTGCTTTCGCCTCCCCGAGATTCTCGATTCCGACCAGCGGCCTGCAGGCCACACGCGGCCCGGGTGTGTTGGCTGGGGTCCCGTGCTCAGCTTGTTTGTGAAGAGACGGAGGCTGCAGCTGACTACCCAGCAGTCACTCTCTCTCTCCCCCCTTCTTTTGTGCCTGCCCTTGTTAGGGGCCAGCACGCAGGCATCTGAACCCCAAAACAAACAAACAGAACCCTCTATTTCCTAGCCCCCTACAGCTGGGAGTGGCCACTTGTCACCCTCTGGCCAAAGGTGCATGTCGCTGGGTGGGCTCCCAGGAAAGCGTGGTCCTGACTGGGTGGGAGGACACCCCCCGACCTGTCGGCACCCCCTCTTCCTGCCCAGAAAGCGCGCTTGCCTCCAAAGGTGCAGCCGCCATCTCCTAACCAGGAGCGAGGAGGAAGCTCGGAGCCTGACCCCGCGGCCCGGACGCCGGTGTGCCGTCTGCGCTTCCGGGGAGAGGAAGACGTCTGTCGCGCTCTCGCCACTGTCATTGAGGCTTTCCGTCACCGGAAGCCAAACCGATCCCTGACTGACAAACTGGCCAACATTTAAAAATACCATTTCACATAAAAATTCCCAGCATCTCTCTGAAAATAGGATCCTCTGGCCACCTGGGCCCACAGTCCCGATGCAAGCAGGGACGTTCCCTGGCCCACCCGCTGCGAGCGCGCGGGCCCCGTGGACACGGGGCGGGGACCCCGTGTCTGGTGCACGCAGTCGATCCGGCTCTCAGACTCCGGGCCGCGAGCCCCGGGCCCTGCTGCACGGCAGTTCTGTCTGCGCTCTTCCTTGGCCTGTTTCTATGACCTTGTGCCTCGGCCCCCCACGCCGGGCCGGGGCCGCTGGCGCTGCCCCCCTCAGGCCGGCGCCGCAGCAGCCCGCCTGCGCCCTTCGCGACGGCGCCCGTCCCCAAAAGAGCGCCCCAAGCCAGCTCGAGCCAGTTCGAACCCTATTGAGTTTGGAGAAGGTGGGGTGCCCCGGGGGACTGCAGCCTGGAGAGGGGGCCGGGGAGGGTGCCGGGGAGCAGCCTCCGAGGCAGGGGATGGAGCAGCCCTAGGAAGATGGCGGTTCTGAAGTCGGGCGCCAGAGGCTGCTGTACCTGGCGGCCGGAATCCGAGCCGGGCCGGAAGCCTCCTCCCTGTCCCTCTCATCGCCGTTCCCGGGGGTGCAGACCCTGAGGCTGGCGGCCTTTGAGATGCTGAGCAGCGGGGTCCCCCAATACCTGCCCTGAGGAAATGACACGCAGAGGGGCCCCGGCTCAGCCCTGACGCACGGGCGTCGGGGGCAGGGGTGGGACCGTCCCTCTGCGGCCACCCACCCTGTCCATCACAGCGTCCGCTGCCTCCCGACGTAGTTAACGGAAGATGGACGCATCTCAAGGTGATGACAAGGTGTCTGAGGAGACGCCTGCCTCCTCCGAGCTGCCGACCAACAACCGCGTCCCAGATTTACTCCGTTACAGACAAAAACTCCATAGTCCTCATCTGTGGGTTTTAGGGACAGCGACTTACCGCCATGTTACACACGGAAACGGAGGTGACCTGCCCGTCGTCACGCAGCGCGCGGCAGAGCGAGGCCTGCGACCCGCCCGCCCAGCCCCGGGCACGGGGTCTCTTTGGGTGTCCCTGTGTCTTAAGCAGGGGGACCCGCCCGCCGGGCCAGGAAGGGCGTGAGTCAGGATCCCTGGGGCAGCTCCCGGAATTGAAACGAATTAATCCTGTGTGGACGAGCGGTGGTCTCTGTCCCCGCGTCCCCCGCAAGCGCATGGGGCGGTCAGCCCGGGGGCGGCCGAGGGTCTCCCCAGCCTGGGCCCGCGCTCGGCGCCCACCCATCGCACCCGGCTCACCCGCCCGCGCCACACCACTCGGCGGGGAACGGCCAAGCGCAGCGCCGCCCAGGATGGCACGAGGCCCTGCCCGGGGCTCCCGGCCGGAGCAGGGCTGCCGGGCAGCCGCCTGCCGGGACGGAACGTCCTCGTGCCGACCCGTCCAATATGGCAGCCGCCTGCCCCACGTGGCTCCTGAGCCTTCGAAACGTGGCCCGTGCGACCGAGGAGAGGACGTTTTAGTTTATTTAACGTGGATTTAAACTGCCACAGGCAGCTAATGGCGACTGGACTGGACAGTGCCTCCGGCAGAGAGATACTAAGCTAGTCAGTCAAATAACGGGTGAAGTCGCTTCAGAGTGACGAGCGAGGAGAGGAAACTGGCCGACATGGCCGAGAGGGCCGTGGGGAGGCGGCGGCCCTGGGGCTCCGCGCTGGCCGCCCGCCTCCTGCTAGAGAGCCACGCCTGGCACTTGAGAGGGTCCCAGGGACAAAGCCGACCCTCGACAACGCCGCCTGTGTCCTGTCAGGATGGGAACGGAAATCCCCAAAGCACCTAATCACTTTCTATAATGCATGCGCGGTGCTTCCGTCTTCAGAACGAGCTCTAGGTTTCTTGGCTCCATGTTGTTTCAAAGCAACCAGCTTTTATTTTTAATAACCCCGAAGAAGCTGACAAGGTCATTGCTGCATAGTCCTATTGCTAATTTAGCCGTGCACGGGGCCAGCGGAGACCCCCAGCACACAGGACTGCAAAAGGCGCGAGGCCTCCGCCTCACCCACCGGGCAGGGGCACCAGCCGCGGGCGGAGGCCAAGGAGGGGCTGGCCAGGATTAACACTTCGGGAAACTTCCTGGGCTGCGGGGGGAGGGGCAGGAGGAAGAAAAGTCCCCTGTGACTGGGGCCGAGACCGTCCGGAGGGAGGGAGGGGTGGGTGGACCCCCTCGGCCAGGGGACGCGGCCAGGGCGGCGTGAAGACCTCGTGCTGGCTGGACCAACATGCCCACCTGCGGTTTGGGGTGTGGCGTGTCCGTGTGCCCACCTGCGGGTCAGTGGGGAGTGGACACTGCGAAAGGCGCCTCCCTCTCAGGCAGCAAGGCCGAGGTGGGTCGTGTGACAGCGGCTTGTCCACGCTCGCCACCCAGCCACCCTCTCTGGCTGTAACGGAGATGCTTGTCCACAGAGGCCCCGACCCGCGGGCAGGAGGACCCAGCTGCCTGGCCAGCCCCCACCTCGTCAGCTGGACATGGTGTCTGGGGCTCGCACCCACTGGCTCCCCAAAGGCCCACCGAAGCCTCCTGCACGTGGTCTGTGCCAGGGTCCAGGGCCAGAGGGGACAGTGCAAGGGACCCAACCCCAGGCAGAGCTGAGCACCGAGAGCCAGTCAGGACGGGGGTGGGGGTACTGGGGCTGGCTGGGGCGGGGCGGCCACGTTAACTGAATAGAGAGGACGAAAGGGAGCACCTTCTGAGGCGACACTGGCCTTCTGGAAACCTGAGGGAAAGGGCCAGCAGGACACAGAGGCCTGGAGCTCAGAGACCAGGTGGGTCACCGCAGAGCCCACATGGACACAGAGACACAGGGACCAGGACCATGGCCAAGGGCTGGGCACAGTGGTTCCCCAGGTGTGGTCACCTGGCCAGCGCCATCAGCATCGCCTGGTAGCTGCTGGAAACACACCTTATCGGGGCCCCCCACGGATATGCTGAGTCGGCGACCCTGGGGGTGGGGATAACAAGCGGGCAGGGGATACCCACGCACACCCGGGTTTGGGGCTGGACAACCTAGATGAGCAGCACTCCAGGGGGATGTGCCCTCGGGGGGGCACTTGGCAAAGCCTGATGACATTTTTGGTTGTCACCACTAGGGGCTGGGGTGCAACCGTCATCTCGTGGACAGATGCCAAGGATGCTGCTCAGGACGGCCCCACGGCAGGGAAGGACGCGGCCCGCGCTGGATCAAGGTCCCACGCCTGCTTGGGCATCGCACTCTCCTGAGCAGAATCTTTACAAAGGCAAACCACAAGGCCACAGAGGAACTTTTTTAAAAGACATCTCAGGGGACCCTGGGCCCAGCCTCTGCTCCTGGCCTCTGGGAACCAGGGAGACGCCCCGGAGAGCGAGCCGGCAGCGAAGACAGCACTGCGGGAACCCCGGGGTGTGGACGGGGGAGCGGGGAGAAGCACGGCCGCAGAGCAGGGCACCGGAGCCGGGGGCCGGGCCAGGGAGGGGACAAGCCTGAGGAGGCCGAGGCGCTGGCGCGGGGCTGGCAGGAGGAGGTCACAGAGCGCCCTCTCCATGGGGGATCAAGGCCAGGGCAGGCCCCGGGGGCCTGGAGGGACAGACGCCCTCCCGCAGCCCGGGAACAAACAGGGTCCGGGACACAAAACTCCCGGTGAGTTTGACTTCTTCGAAAAGAGGCAAGGCCAGCGGGGTGCCGCCTTACCGTTCAAAACGTTAATGTGGAGAGAAGACCTGAACTGGGGGTCTCCTGCCTGTGGGAACAGAGTGAGGACTTACAGGGAAAAACCTTGTCCGAACGCAGACGGAATCGTCAGTGCGGCCGTGATGCACGGATGGGCGGGCCCCGGGGGAAAACCCTTCATCCCCGCCACACGGCCCACGGTCACCGCCGTGGCCACTGAGAGGTTCAATGCACTGATGAGGCCACGAGAAGACGCTCCTGCTCGCCAGCCACCAAGGAGCCACCAATTAACACAACGAGACACCATCTGTCACACCCCACGCCACAGAAAACCTGACCGACGAGCTCAGGTGCCGGCAAGGCTTCGAGAAAGGGCACTCTCGGAAGGAGCGTCAGCTGGTACATTTTTCCAGGAGGGTATCGTGGGAATGAAAAATGTGCTCCCTGGGACCCAGACAGCCTGCGCGCCGGGCCACGCCCTGGAGGACCTTCGCAGGTGAGCCCGAGGAGGCTCCGCCCGAGCAATCGCCACCGTGGCTAGCACTGGAAACATCACAAGCATCTGACAGCTAAACGGTGAAAATGTATCCCTCGCACGGCTGCATCCAGCGAGGGGGGGGGGGGCAGTGGCGGGCCCTGTGGCGGGCCCTCCGACACCGATCCCCGACGCTTCCGCGAGGCGCACTGGCTCGCGTGTCTTCCCAAACGCCTTTTCTCGAGAACGTGTCAGTATAAACAGGCGGGCAAAGGGGCAGAGGAGGCAGAGACGACCGCTGGAGAGCAGGAGACAGGGGCGTCGCCGAGGACCCTCCGAACACGCTCTCAGCTTTTACCGAGACAATATGGACGCGTTAAAAACGGACTGAGGGGTCAAGGGTCAATGCCGCCTTGGGCTGTTTTATAAGAGTAGAGACCCTGAGAGGAAGCGGGCCGCCCTTCCCCTGGACTCCGTGCCGAGTCACTTGACGGCTGATGCACGGGCTTCGGTTTTCAGCAGCAGGTGGACAGGTAAAGACATCTCAAAGGGACAGCCAGAGGGGACTGGGACTTTTCAGCCGAGTGAAAAATGACTCAGGTTGGTGGGCTAAGTGACCTGGCACGCCAGCCTCTCTGAGAGTGCCCGAGACGATGCCGTCAGGACTGTCGGGGAGCAGTCGTATAAGCCATTCGAAAGCAAATGTCCAATAGTTCCACGCAAAGAGAAGCATCAGAGGAAGTGAGTCCCCCGTCAGAAAAGGTATGCAAGAACGGGCCAAGCCAACCGGGAATAGCAGCTGTGGAAATGCTCCCCCGCCGCCCCCTGTCCACTCCTTCCTGCTTCAAGCTCCCAGGTCACTGCCAACCTGGAGATTCTGACACTCTTTCTGCCAGAATGTGTCCACTCGACACCGCCCACAAACGCTCCGGCACCCAAGGCTCTTCACTAAGTAAGGCTCCACCACGCACAGACCCGTACACACTAGACTTTCCACCTCCACCATCTGCTCGCTGGGCCCCACTTCGACCCCTCGAACCAGAGACTAACTCCGGTGCTTGTCCTCCCTGGCATCACTTAATCCCGGGCATCCGAGCCCCCCCGCCCCCCTCCCTGCTGCACCGGCATTGGCCACCTGCTGAGCCCGCTGCTCCCACCCACAAAGCCATCAACTCGCAGACAGCCAAAAAGCTAAATTCTCCATCATTTCCGTTTCAAGTTTGCTTCCTTTTACTGCCAGGGAGACAAAAGGAGCTGGGAAGGATTCTCTCGTGACGAGGCACTCAACTTCCATAATTGGAACATCATGGAAGTACGTCTCGAGCACAGGGAAAACCGCTCCAACATGGAGCGCCGAGGGCGTAATCCCCGATTCCTAATAGAAAGATGAATGAAAGCCTTAGGGGTCTGCTCAGGGAAGCCTCTGCTCAAAACTCCAGAAAACGAACTCGCCCTCCCCGACAGCGAAAAAGCCAGGATTCCTTGGACTGGTACCTTAGTTTGACTGAATGATACAGTGTCAACAGCCCTAACAAAGAAAGCTCGCGAGCCTTGCATGGGTTTATTGTTTAAAATTTCAAATAGGGCCCCGGTGCCCACAGAGCTGCCTTTAACGGGTCTTTCTTTGCAGCTAAGGCAGGAAAGACCCACTGTGCCAGCGAGTGGAGAAATCGCCTCTCACAAAGCCACGTTCGCCCGGGACCATCTGGACTTTGATGCCCACCACGTATTGTGGCCGGGTCCCCATTTGGGGTCCGTGCCATGCATTTAGAGAGAAGGCGTCTTCAAAGGAAGGTGACGGCGACTATTGTCCAAACAGAACCGGTGAAGGGCCGGTGCCTCCCTAAGACCGGGCACCGAGTCCCGTGGCTTGATACCAAAACACCAGCTTTGATTCGTTTTTTGATCCCTGCATTTCAGAAGCTCAGACTTCTCCCTGTGAAGTGAAAATTGCCTTCTGGTGGAGAGAGGTTTTAATGATCACTTTGCTTCCTGCGTCTCCATGGCGACAGGGCGCGCACAGCCCACCCCCCTCCTGCTTTATTAGGCCTTTCTTCCTCTCTGGAAAGTAATCAATCAAGACACATAGCCGCCTTTGTGACCGGATTTATCACCTAAGCGATCGAGGCTGCCCTGAGGTGGGGGAGTGGAGGACACCGGGCTGGGTCCTGGTGCTCTCCCTCCGCCTCCCTGCTGGCGGCTGGGCTGCGAACACACCTCACCTGTCCCGGCAGGTGGGCGGCGCGCCCAGGTGCGTCGGGCTGCGCCTGAGGTGGGCGCCCAGAGAAAGCCACTCCGGGCGGTGGCCCCAGGGGCGCTGCCCCGCCAGGGCGGGGACACCGGGCCACCTGAGCTGGGGGCCCAGGGGAGGGAGGCAGAGCTCCAGGCCACCGCAGGTCTGACACTCTTCCCCGGGCTGGTCAGCACCCAAGGAAGGGCGGTCCCTCGGAGGGGACAGCGCTGCCCACCAGCCCGGCTGATGCCCAGCGCCTGGCTCTACCCGGGGAAACCGGTTCCTCTCCGGACAAAGGGCTCCACGGCGCCGCGGCCGCGTTTCTGGGGACGTGAACGGCGGAGCCCGAGCGCCCGGCCCGGAAGGGGCTCCCCAAACGCAGGCGGGGGCGCGGAGCAGCGCCTGGGAGTGTGCCCCGCGCCGCCTGCCCCCGCCCGGCCGCCCCCGCCCGGCCTCGTTACCTGGGTTCTCCCTGGCTTCCGCGGAGGCGGCGGCGGAGGACTCGGTGAGGACGCTGGGGTCACTCTGCGAGCGGCCCCGCGACACAAGGCAGCCGCTCCGGTCCTCGGACGCGGCCATGGGCCCAGCCGGCGCGGGGCGAGCCGAGGGAGCCGCGCGGACTCACAGCATCCGAGACGGCCAAGGTCACTGGCGAGGGGGCTGGAGGGGGCGTCTTTTTAAAAAGGAAAATCAAAAAGGCCAAGGAAATGCGCGGAGCCGGAGGACGACGCCGGGGCCGCTTCGGGGCGGGGAGACAATAGCCCGGCGGCGGCGAGGCGCATCCCGGCGCGCGCGGCCTCGCGCTGCTATTTACTCGTATCTATTCCCATTCTTCAGTCTATATTCCAGGGGAAAAAAAAAAAAAAAGTTGAACTAGGAAATAAAAACTTTTTCTTGTCAGTGTTTATTGCGTGCTTGGGGCAGGGGTGATGTCCAGGAATTTCTAGGGGCGCTCCCTCCCCCCACCCCACCCCCCACCCCCCCGGGGAAAAAAAAGGAAAAAAGAAGAATTTCAGCCCTTGCAATTGCTTTAATCTGAAAGCTGTTCCTGGAGCATCTGTTGGAAAACATTAGGATTCTCCCATCATGCCGCGCGCGAGGAGCATGACGTCACGGGAGGGGAGTGAGAATGAGCGCGGGGATGGGGAGGGGTCTCAAATACCTGGACTACACGCCGCAGCCCTGGAGGCGGGGGCTGCGTCCTGGGTTACGAACCGCCCGCCCCCGCCCCCACCCCAGTAGCGTCTAGAACCCGGAATGCTTCCGCGTCCCTCTCCCTCCCCCTCCCCATTGGGAAGGGAGACGACTCTAAGGGCGCCTCCCTTGTGGGCAGGACCAATCCCTGGGCGGCTCAGGCAGCTGGATTCCTGCAAGGTCCTCTCCTGGGAACGTGGAGGCCAGTGGGTCCGCCTCCCCAGGCTCCAGCATGCCAGAGCACTCCCAGGCTTTATCCCCGCCCACCTCGACCCCTCCCCACTGCCCGAGCCTCCTCCCTCCAGACCCTCAGCCCCAGGCCTGGAGGGGAGAGGCACAGGGGCACCTGGTGTCTTCCCTGGAGGCTTCCCCAGCGCCCTTGAAGAAGCTGATGGCGCCAGGCACGAGAGGTGTCCTCGAAGGTGCTGATGAGCCCTTCTCACACTTCTAGATCGCGTGGGAAGGTGCGGGCGAAGCCCACACCTCCAGCTCCGGGTTGGGGAGGGGGGAGGAGGAGGGCGGGGCGCAGGCTACAGCTGGGTGCAGAGGTGCTGGAGCTCGGATGGGCTGGACCCTGTTTCAATCCCTTAAACACCCTGGGGGACGGACGCCCCTCTGAGTCCCCGGGCAGATGACAAAACTGAGGCTCAGAGGGGCCTGCTAGGGTTCCCCAATGGTGACCACGGAGCAGGGCTTGGGAGCTCCCTGGGGTGGTAGGTAAGGCAGGGCTGGGGTGCAGCAGGGGGCACCCTGGCAATGTGGAATGAAGCCCCAGTGAAGGGCCAAGCGCAGGACCAGAAAGTGGGGAAACCCCGGGGGCCAGTCCTCGCAGGAGCTCTGGGCTCCCTGCTGCAGCCGCCCCCAAACAAAGCATTCATTCATGCACTAAAGACGTGTGCAGAGCCGAGTGGGTGCAGGGCCCTGTCTGATGCAAGTACTTCCATCTTCGCCTTGGAGGGGAGGGCAACCCAGTGAGGTGAGCGCACTTGCCCAGGGCACAAGCCAGGACATGGGGGGGCTGGGATGTGGCTGAGGGTCGGGGCCCTCGGTGGCTCCGAGGGGGTCCTGGGGCAGGTTTCGGAATACACCCCCCGACCACGCGGCCAGCCCCTCCCGCATCTAGGGGAGAGCACCTCTGGCTGACCCAGCAGCGGCAGGTCCAGAGATGAACCAGAGGCTGGGGTGTGGGGGGGGGCACCGTGGACGGGGAGGGGGGGAATGGTAGCTCAGGGGCATCTGCAGGAGGAGAGGAAAGAAAGGTCACACCAGTGGCTCCCAGCTGTCTGCCCCTCGGCCTCCACCCTCAGCCTGGCCGCTGCTACGGAATGGAGATTTTCCTCTAAGTCAACTCTTTGCCCTTAAAAACATTTTGAAGGAAACCTCCACGACGAGGACAGAAATGCGGCCTTCCTGTCACCGAAGGGAAGGAGCAGGAGCTGACCGGGTCCCAGCCGCTGGGCCCACTGTGGGCTCCTGCTTTGGGAAGAGCAAGGGTCAGCGAGGAGCTCAGGCACGCAGGCGCTGAAGAGATGCCCGCTGATGGGGGGACGAAGACACGGGGGCTTTTCTGCGGGCCCCTGTCCCTACCTGGTTGTCCCTGCACCACCGAAAATAACTGCTGGCCGCTTCCGATGTGTACCGGGCAGTCCCCACTCCCCGAAATGTGCAGGCAAGGGCATGAGGTAGCATTGGCTGCTGGAGCCCACGGGGACAGAGGAGGCTGGAGCCGGAGCGGCCACCAAGCTGACTTCTTAAAACGTGTAATTTAGCAAAGTGCCGTGATTGGTTAGCTCTGAGCGCACAGGGGCTGCTCATGATCTTCTCTAGCTTTGAAGCGTTCTGTAATAGAAAGCCTTAACTTTTAAAAGAAAATAGTGACTCCGGAGAAAATCAAGTCTCCTGGTAAATTGGACCTTGCAAGTTTTCACCCCCAGAGTGGGACCGTCGTAGGCCTGGGGAGACCTGGCCCACAGCACGTGCTGACCGCAGCCATCTGCAGAAAGGTCCCCGCCTCGCGGACTCTCAAGGAGTGACGTCACCAGCTGTCGCTCCTGAACAAGGGCATGGCAAAGGTGGGATCGGCCTGGAAGCCCTACAGGAGCCTACATGGCTTCGCAGGGCCCCCCCAAACAGAAACAGCCGAAACGCCCATCCCCCAATAAATAGAGGAATAACCCGCCCAGGGCGACACCGGTCAGCCATAAAAGGAACAAAATCGCGGTGACTGTGACACGGATGGGCCTCAAACCATCGCATCGGGAGAAAGGAGCCTGTCGCGAAGACCACACGGCGCAGGACACCCCTTACACGAACCTCCGTGGAGACGAGGGCGGATCTGGGGTTGCTTGGGGCTGGGGGGGGGAGCGGCTGGGGAATAAGGGAGGGGTCGGGGAGTGGCTGCTGATGAGTACCGGGTTTGTTTTGGGGAGTGACAGAAATGTAAACTGTTCTAAAATTAGATCATAGTGGTGGCTTCTCAGCTGCATGACTACACTAAACACACCTGGACTTCACACTGTCAGCAGGGGAGCTGTAGGGCCGGTCATTGCAGTGAAGTGGTTTCTCAACAACAAGGCGCACAGAGGCTCCATGTGCGGGGTGGCCCCCTCTCGCCTCTGCTGAGAAGGATGATGCTTAAACCCTCTGTGCCCTGTCCTTGCGGGGGGCTCCCTGGGGTCACCCTTCTGGTCCCCAACCAAAAGCCCCAAGCCGTCCCCTGACTGTAGGCATTGCTGGAAACCCCGACGCGGTTGCCTCAAAGCAGGCAGAGAGACAGACGAGGTCCCCCTCACCCGCCTCCGGCCCACCCCCGCCCCGGCCCACAGTCCCTGTTTTTTCTCCTCATCCAACAACAGGAACAGAATTAAACCAGCGAACACAGTCACTTCAAAAGAACTGCTCAGGCCCCCGTCTCTGCCCGAGCTCTTAGGGAAGCAGCTGAGAGGGGCAGGAGGGCAAAACCCCAGGCTGGGAAGCAGGTCTGACCGGAGGACGGAGCAGAGCCACACCCCACAGGGCCCATGGAGGTGCGGCGGGGAACCCTGCCCTCTGCTGGTCACAGGAGAAACTGCGCCCTGTGCAGTCCCCGCCTGGGCGCTCCCCGGATGTCCCGTGGGGTCTGGAGCTGCAGCAGCCACCCCATGACCTTGCGGTGACACTCACAAGGACGGAATGCCAACAACTGAGGGTGGTGACGTTGGACCTGCCTCCCTCCAGATCTCCTGCAAAGGGAGCCAACAGCCCGTGGCGGAAGCCCCTGGCGGGGTGTGCTCCGCCGTGACACATGGCTCCACAATAACCGACGCAGCCCATGCTAAACAGAACCAACGAGGCGGGCCATGTCCCCGCCTGCCGAGGACATGTGAGGCACTCCCGTCCCCGCCCCGGGGGGGCGCAGGCAGGGCCGGAGCCCCGCCCTCCGCCCCAGAGCCCGGGCTGTGACCGCAGCACATGCGCCCCACGTGGCATGCCAGGGGCCTCACGTCTCCTGGGTCCCCTCACAGTCGCCGGCTTGATGGTTACGATGGGGGAGGTGGCAGTGGTAACGACGGCAGCCGTGCGGCTTAGCGGGGACCTTGCGTTGAACAACGGTCCTGCGAAGTGGGGATAATTGTCTTCTCTTCGCGAAGAATGAAGCCGAGCCTCTGAGAAGGCACGTGGCTCGCGGAGGCTTCCGCATGGAACAAGTGACCGCAACGGGACAGGAGAGGACGTCTACGCGCTTTCTCCCGTGGCTGCCGGCCCCTGCGTGAGGCCTCCCTGGCCAGCCGGAGTCTCTACCCGCAACTCCAGCTTACGGGGAAGCGTGAATAAATGCCTCCTGAGCCCCGGCTGCCCCCTGGGCCTGTCCTGTGTGCTGCGGGGGCCAGCAAATGCAGGGCTGGGACAGCTGGCTGCCTCCGCTGGGACAGGGAAGGCCTCGCTCGGGGACCCAGCACAGGCGTCCGTCGGCCTCAGGTCTGCAGAAGCCCAGGGCATGGGGAGGTGCGGATAAAGGGGAACCCCCCGCGTCCCACACACGGGAGCGTCACACGTGGCCGTTTCCGTGACTCCGCGTTCGAACGTCGCTGGGATCCCAGCGCTTCCTGGCGAGCGTAACTCAGCGAGTCCCACGTCCCTCGTGCAGACACACCCGCGGGCCGGACCGCGCACCTGCCAGGCTGCGGAGCGGACAGGTGGCCTCCAGGCAGCTCTGTCCTCGGCTGACGGGGTGGTGGCCTCCAGGAGAAGGGCTGGAGGTGGGCGACAAGGGCCCCCCAAGCTCCCACCAGCAACGCCGCCCTTTTTGCCAGGAGGAGGAGGCCATGAAACACTTAACGTGATTCGAACACTAAAACTAAATAAAAGGGCGAACCCTTAATCCTCTCCTGTAATTATGCTTGTGGCCCAAAGTGCCAAGCCATTTTCCTCTCTTACTTTTAAAGGATGATAATTCATGTTTGAATACGGTCTTTGTCACCCAAACACTTTCTCCAACCCGACGCGTACGTTTTAATATGTTTATTAGATTTATATTCTAGAGAAGCGTTTCTTTTCCCTTGGGAGACCACGGAGCTGGGCTTATTGACTGAGCGGAGCCTGGATTTATGTCGCCGAGCCCGCTGCAGGAACGGCAGACTCCGTGCTTTACAGTGTAACCGTTCAAACACAGCACCGCGCCTGGCCTATAAATTACAGAAAATCTATAACGCTCGGTTTAGAGGTAGTGCTTTAAAAATACATCATAAGCCCCAGAGCCAGAGCAATAATTCCAAGAGTCCACTTATACAAACCCATAAGTAACGGCGTAGATTCACGGAGGCTGTGATCTCTTTCGGGGTCCAGCATTCATTAAAACCGCTGTGCATGTGACACCGGGCCGTGCACCGGGGTCTCATGTTTGCGGGGCAGCGATGATTCAGGCAACTGATTCTGGTGCCTTCTCCAGGCTCCGTTCTGTACATCGTAATGGAGCCAGGGGTTTCTGTTGCCTACAGGGTGGGGGGCAGGGGGAGCAGCCTTCACATCTGTGTTTAGCAGAGGCCGCTTCAGTCCAGCAACTTGGGGTGCAGCAGGGATCGCTCCTGGCCCGTCATGCTGCTGTCTGGGACCTCCCTTCCTCCTGGCTGTCTTCATGGGCTGCTTGGGGACCCACGTGTCCACCACGCTGTGAGGTAGGAGGCCCCGCGGGGGCTGTCGGCAGGGCGAGGAGGCGCAGAATCTGGAGTGGGGTTGCTTCCGGCTCCACAGGGACCCCGACACGCAGGATGGAAAAGCCACAGGCCCCAAGGCCACGCCAACCCCGCGGGCTTGACCCACGGGAAACGTCCCAGAGAGCAGAAGGCCCCGTCTGGGGTCCGATTGCCGGGTTCGCTCACTCACGGATTCGTGCGCCCGGTCACTCGCCGAGCGTTTGCTGGGTGCAGCATGTGCGCCGGGTGCTGTGCGGCAGGGGAGGGCGCCCCGGCCGCAGCGCCGCAGGGGCGGGGCGGTATTTGCGAGGGCGGGGGGCAGGCCCCAGAGCCCAAAGGGCCTCCTGAGCTGGGGGGATGAGCACAGGCTTTATCCTGTGAGGAAGGGAAGACCCCAGAGGGGCTCCAGCCCGGGGGGGTGGGGAGAGCAGATTCACATTCTCCCTTGGAAGGTTCTGGGAGCAGACTGGCTGGAGACATGGAGCGCCCTGGCCCGGGGTGGGTGGTGCGGACACAGGGCAGCGGGCGGAACCCAGACACACTGTCACCGCCCTCGGCACGTCCTTCCTCTCAGGGGCCCGGCAGCCGGACTGTCCCAAGGGGAGCCCCCGGCGCTCGGTCACGGTTAAAATTCAGACAGTCGCCGACGGGTTACGCGCTCCGCAAGTTAGAGGCAGGTTTCTGTTTTAACATCAGGATTCCCGGATGCGGGACACAGATGTCACTCACATTCACACGCGCGCGTGCACACCCTACCCCCCACATTCACACGTGCATACATTCACACACACGCACACACCCTGCCCCCCACACATGCACGCGTGTGCACATACACACACACGCACGCACACACAGCTTTTCGCAAACACACGCGGCTGCTGCCAGGGGCTCAGCAGAGTGGCATCACCCGCGGGTACCGAGACGCTGCTCTCCCAGGGCTCTGGCAAGGAGGGCGGACCTGCAGGCACCTCGCTCTGGCCTGGGGGACCCGCTGAGCCCACCGGGCCTCTGGGCTCAGAGGTGTGTGGGAGTCGACGGTACCGCTCTCGGTGGCCACGTCTGTGGCCGTCCGTTTCGGGGCCATCAGAAATGGGTGCACATGACCGCCCCTTGATTCTCAACGTGGCCGAGGACGTGGGTCTGGTGCACCCTCCACCAGCTCGGCGCCCCAGGGAGGGGGCCAGGACTCGGCCATCGGCCCGACTCCGAGGGTTCGCCTGCCTCTGCACGGCCCCCCACTGCCCCCACCCCACGCCCTGCACAGAGGACACGCGGGAGAGGGTTATGCTCATGACCAGGGCCAGCCCAAGACTCAAATGAGCGGAACCAACCACGGAGGAGGAGGACAGGTGGGGAGGACGGCCACGGCGTGCCACCCGCGGGGTGCACGGCGTCCACCTCCCTGTTCCCCAAGCAGGCACCTCCAAGTGTCCCCGAGTTAAAGGCATTCATTAGGGTCCCCGAATCAGGCACAAAGAACCAGCGCTTCCTCCCAGAACTAAAGGTAGAGAATGCGATTACGGTTTACGACAGGCAGGCGAGCCGGACGGCTGAGATTGCAGAGTCCACCAGAGCAGACGGCTCAGGTTCAAACCCGGCCCCCGAGGCTGGGTGGCCTTGGGCAAGTCCCTCCCACCCGCCAAGCCTGGGCTCTCCTGATGCGCCCGCTGGGCATGCACCAAGCATGCCGTGTGCAGGGCACAAGCAGGCCCCGGGACAGGGCTCCCCCGTGTCCAGCACTGGCTGGCGTGACTGCCAGTCCTCGCGGAGGAACCTCAGGCGGTCCTTCTCCGGTCCCACACTGTGAGGACAATTGTTTCACCTGCGACTTAAGTCTCCAAATTGGCAACCACTCTAATCTATAAACAAGAGGATTACCTTCTCTTATTTTTTTATTATCCTGATGTTTTACCAAGAGGTAAAAAAAGAAAAACACACACACACAACAAAGTTAATTTATCACGAATTTTCGCGGATTACGGGAAAAAGCAGAGACGGCAAAGCCGTGCAAACAAAGATCGCAGTTGGAATGCGCAGCGAGCTTCGCGGGTGCGGGCGGCCTTGCCCGAGCGCACGTGGGTGGCGGTGCTGACGAGCGCTGGGCATGGACGGACAACGCTCGGCCCGTACAGGGCGCGGTCCCTGCGTGTTGGGAACCTCGCCCAGTGCAGTCTCTTCACTTCCTCCCCGGGCAGCCTACCGCCCACACTGTAACACCCATTACCACGGCAGCAGGGCACCTGCCGCCTCCTGGGAGGCCCCGACGGTGGAGGACGAGACCAAGGATGGGGGAGAAGGTGAGATGCTTTAAGATGACGGTGACTGCCCAGGGCGCCTACCGGGGACGAAGCGCACGGGGTCGTATGGGGGCCGGGTGGGCTCCCCCCACCCCCGCCATACACACCCACTTCAAGGTGCACTTGCAGAAACGGTGTGCAAGTAACTCAAGACAGTCCAGAAGTGGGATGTGCTTTCAGGATAACGTGGACGCTTTCTGCGAGACCCAGAGAAGAGGCCACAAGTCCTCCCCTGCGGCTCGCGAGAGGACGTGCTGCCGGATTTGGGGGGCCTTCCGGTGAAAGGCTCTCCTTTGGGGAGAAGCCAGAGGCCCCATGTTAGAAGACACAGCCCAAGGAAGAGACGCCTACGAGCCTCGGGGGTCCCCCCCAGGGGGAGGGGCACGCCCCCCACCACCCTCTTGCTCATGCTCTCAGTAAGGCCGCAGGATTTACAAAGCACCTACTATGTGCCAGGCACTGGGCGACATGCTGTGCACACAAAAACTGAGCCAGTCGCCACGGCCCTGGGGATCTGGTGGGGAGGGCAGATCACGGGCGGGAGTAAACAAAGGACTATAGTGCAGTGGCCCCGAGGCCGCCCCGGGGTTTGGGGACTCACTGGGAGGACTCCGAGGACTTGGACACAGTCGCACTCACAGCTATGACTTAGGACAGTGATGGACACAGAGCATCACTGGCATTCAACGAAGGTGCACGGGGCAGAGTCTGGAATAAGCCAGGCCTGAGCTTCCGGAATCCTCTCCCGGGGGAGGCGCGCAGGACCCACTTGACCCCTCCAGCAGCCAGTCGTGACGACACGTGAAACGTCACCTCCCGGGCAAGCTTGCTCGAGACGCGGCGCCCAGGGTCTGCACGGGGAGCTGCTCCCTTGGGCACCCTCCGCCCGGCGCGCGCCCCGATACCAGACCCCAGGAGGAGAGGTGTCAGCGTACCTCACGGGCCAGGACCCCATTAAAACCCTACTCGGTGTCCGCGAGGGTAAGCTGCAGCGGATCAGAGCGGACGTGGGAAGAGCTGCGCGCGCACTGAGGGGGGACACCAGGGAGGCTCGGCGCCAGCCGCCTGCCCCGCGGGGACACAGGGGTCCCCGGGAAAGGCGCCCAGGGCTAAAGCCGGACCATCTCAGGGCACTGGGGCAAGGTGTTCACTCTGAACTCGAGGTCGGAAAAGGTTTCTTTAAAAAGACACTAAAAACAAATATGTAAAGAGAAAGTTTGATAAGTTTTACCCCATCAAAACTAAAAACTTAGGGATGTAACAAACAGCATGGCGACCGGACCGTCCTGTATATCTGAGAGTTGCTGAGAGAGTTCTCATCACACGAGAAACAACCCGTAACAATCTGAGGTGAGGGATGCTCGCCACTCACTGTGGTGACCTTCTGCGACATATACAGACATCATCAGGCCATCACGCTGCACCCCTGAAACCCACATAACGCTCCACATCAGTTCTACGGGAAAGAAACGACTTCCACTCAACCGAAGATCCTATACACCAAGCTAGAAGACGAGCCGCAGAGAGCGAAAACAGAGAGTGAGACCAGAGCCCACAAACAGCTCTTAGGGCCCGATCGGAGAAAGACTAACCACGGGACGCAAAGGTGGCGGAAACGAGAGTGTGAAATCCACCCGGCCAGGCAGCTAGGGAAAACCCTCCCTCCGAGCCGTCGAGGGCAGGCAAATGAGTCCACGCGAGTTCCACCCTCCCTCTGCAGGACCCGCAAAATGCAAGAACATGGACATGCCCAGGCAGCTGGAGACACGGACACCTCGGACGCGGCTGTCGGGCGTGGCAGACGACTCGGCAACAGCGGGTAAAACCGTCAAGGTGGTCGCCAGCTCGCGGGCCCGGGAAGCCCACCTCTCAGACCGTGCTCACTGAGCGCCGCATGCCCACGACCCCCGAGAGGCGCACACAGCTGCCGGCTCCTCGCCGCCCTCGGGAGGCAGGTCTGAGAATGACCTGCTCGGCCACCAGCCACTGAGAGGCTGAAACGACGGTGGCATGTCCTATAGCGATGAGAAAGAATCTATTAACCCGGATAAATCTCCAAGACGCGCTGCTGAATGAAAACAAGTTTCAGAACAAGACGTGCCGTTTCTTTACAATCCTTCCAGGAGTCGGCCCCACGCACACTTCCCGCCGAGAGCCACGCGCACGGGCGTCCGGGCGGATGGTCTGGAGGACGGAGCAGTACCCGGTCATCCCGGGGGAGGAAGAAGGGAGCGGGGTTCCGAGAAGGCTTTAGCCTCGTCGGTCACGTTTTCGCCTCTCACTCGGAGAAGGGATGGAGGGAACAGCGCAGTTCCGCCCCCCACAGCCCCAAAGACACCTGTTGCCTGAGCGGCAGACACATCACGCTCTCGCCCGACCAGCGTGTACACAGAGCCGACTGCCGGTCAGTCCTGGTCCGAGCCGGCGGAACACTCACCTCCCTTAAAACAGAGATGGCCCTGTCAACTTAGCCATCAGCCAAGCTCAGCAGCAGACGGCCGTCCTTAAGGTCATGGGGCGGCAGAGACACGTGGGTGAGGGACAGGTGGGGGGAGAAATGCCCCGGCATCTGGACAGGTGGAGGAGGGGGACGAGGTCTTTCGAATGCCCCTCGGGGACCTTCTACTGCCGCCTGGATGTCCCCCGCCGCGCCCTCTGCCTCCGAGCACATACCCGTCAGGGGACGAGACTGAGGCCAAGATGACCCCAAACCCACAGGCGAGCACGATCGTGGGTCCCCGCAGTGCGGGGACGCAGCAGGCAGGGCTGGTGTCCGCATCCACGCTTTGCTCAGCTGGCACCCCACCCCGGTTTTCTTCTGGGGGCCTCAGGCCTGGCTGCTGCGGGACACGGGCTCCAGCCCTGGCCTGGGAGGCCTGTGACGTGGCCCATAACCTGGGCCTTGGGTGTCCAGCTCTCCCCATTCCGAGGCCATGGTCATGGGTTCAAGGGCCCAGCCAAGCCTGGGACAGACAGGGGACACTGGCTGGAGCTACCCAGCCCACCCGGCTTTGGACGTCCAGTTCTCTGGGCTGACGAATGCTCCGTCTGCTTCTGAAGGTCCAGTCACTTGCTACTGGAAAAGCCTGCCAAGTCCAGCGGGCGGTCATTGCGATTCTGGAAGAACCGGGCAGCCGAGACCCAATGTTCGTCTTCAGAACCACTGCCCTCAGGAGCCCAGCCTGGTCCCGAGCTGACCCGGAGACACACACGTCACCCCCCGACTGCCGCCCGCAGCCCCGAAAGCCTCAATTCTTAACGAGCACCCGCTGTCACGATGTCATCGATCACGCCTCTCCCTCCGAAAAATTTCTGTGTGAAGAAGAACTCATCTGGAGCAGAAATATGCTCGTACGAGTCAGCGCTTCCGAATTGGACGTGGAAGAGTCTGGAAGAACGGCCGGCTCATTTGTTTCTAAATTAAAGCGGCTCTGGCCGCAGAGACGCGACGCGCCCTGCACAGGCCGGAGACCGGGACCTGCCCAGTCGCGCTCCAGGAAGTGGCCTCAATCAAGGCAGCTGAGCCTCAGGTGGGAGCTGGACAAACCCTCCCGGGCACAGACGGAGAGGTCGGGGAGGCTCCCCAAGGGCCAGTGGCTGGACGTCCAGAGCGGCGGGCACACAGCCCACGCCGCCCTGGCTGGGTACCTGGACCCTTGCCCCAAACCGAAATCTGAAATTTGCTGTCTGACGCCACATTGAAACACGGCTCACCCGGACACTCAGCCCCATCCTGACGAAGCCCAGACCGGGGGCTCGAGGCTGACCACTGTCCCGAGCCCCAGACTCCGCTGTGCGACGGCCACCCACAGGACGTCGGGAGGGCTCCCCAGATGGGCACGGACGCCCCCTCCACGCCCTCCGCAATGGCACCGCCGGGTACGGGGACACAGACCTCTGCAGACCCCAGCTTCCGGCCCCCAAGGTGCTGTCAGCTCGGCCGCCTCCACGTCCCCGCGCTGCCCACTGTCCCGTCTCTGCCCTCCGGGCAGCAGGTGTCTCCCCTGCCCCCTTAGAACCTGCTGCCATGGGACAGCCACCAGGGGCCCGCATCTTCCCTTGCTCACCCGTCTCCGGCCTCACGACCCTCGTCTGCTCCCCAGTTCCCACCTAGGGGCCGCCGCCCTGCTCTTCCTCGTGCCGGGAACCCTCTCCCCCCATCCTCACACAGCGCCCCGCTTCTCCCCACCCAGGTCTGCAGCCAAAGGTCCCTCTTCGCAGGGCCCGCCCGCCACCCCGGCTCGGTCCCTGCCCCTCCGTCCTGACCTTCCCAGCACGCCTCTGCAGTGATCTTGCTGTTCCGCCTGATGATTGCCTTCTGCATCTGCGGCCCTCTCCTCTCACTAGAATAAAAGCCCCCTGAGGGCCAACAGCTGCGCCCGTTTCCCAGCAGCACCCGGCATCGAGGTCCACGCCCGCACCACTTCCAGTGAATGGCGAACACCTGCTGACCCAGAGCCCACGCGGTCGGCTTTCCCCCGGGCAAAGGTAGATTAGCCGCAGCTGAGCCCTCCACCCTTCATGGCCGAGACAGAAGCCACAGAACTATTTTTAAAACGCCCAACAATGAAATGAGAGCATTGAGTATGGTGTCCACGGGCAGATCACACCTGAGGCGGCTCTGAACGCACTGCCCAGCTGCCCAAGGTCAGCGTGTGACACGCCCTCTCTCAAAATCCAGCCCAGTACACCTGGCTGTCGACGTGGTACCCACGTGTGGCTGAGAGCAGGAAGCCACCCTCCTGCACACCCACTGGGGGCGGGCCCGGGGGACGGTGCAGCTCCCTCTGGGTCACCACTGTACCCCGGAGCTCAGCACAAGGTCTCACGCATTTTGGGGGCAACGAAGGGCCGCCCGTCCTCTGTGCCGGGGCCTCGGGTGCCCCCATGTCCACTGATAAGTGCCCCAAAGCTTCACCACCAGATTCCGCCCTCTGGGAGCCGCCCAGGGCCTGGCACCTGCGGGTCCCCAGACACCCAGCGTCCTTCCCCACTCTGCCCCGCGGCCCCCGCGTCTCAGCCTCCCAGGCCCTGCGCCTCACTCCCAGATACCGCCATCCTTTCTTTTTCTTTTTCGGGGGGCGGTGGGCTGTCCTGGGATATGGCCTCTCTGAGCCCCAGTGTTCAGGGGGAAGCAGTATCCCTGGCTCCCCCCACGGGATGCCAGTCATAAATGGGGTGTGGTAACAACCAAAAATGGGGAGCAGAATCACCCCAGTTGAGAGCCACAGGTTAGAACCACCATCTCGACCAGGTTCCAGCCTGACCCCAGAATTACCTGGGGCACTGGTTAAAACGCAGATGCAGGAGATTGAGGAGGGGTCCGGTTGGCTCCCCCCCAAAGCTGATAGAGTAAGTGCCCCCTAGAGATTCTGCCTAACTCCCGCACCGCCCCACCAGGGGTCAGCCTGCTGGTCACCAACGGTACCAACGCTGCTGCTCAAGGCCGACGCTCTGGCTTCCTCACCAGACCTAAGACCCCTCCCCTCGCAGGTCCCCCTCCCAGGGCCAGGTACGGTCCTCACCGCTTTCCAGTTTCCTCCGCCCTCTCCCGAGATCCTGCCCCTTTAACTGCAGCTGGACCAGCTCCAGGGCCAGGTGTCTGCCTGCAGGGGCCCTGGCCGCTCCTGCCTTGCACAGGTGGAGACCCGTTCGACGCTCGACGGGACACACGTGGCACTGTCGCCGGGTGGCGAGCGCGGCTGACGTGACCCCAACTGCTGCCCCACGACCCAAGGAGGATACCGCCCCCACTTACAGACGCGGAAACCCAGGCTCGGCGAGGCCAAGCGCCCTGCGCGCGTCACTGCGGACCACTGCGCGCGCTGCCCCGGCCGGGGGGCCAGAGTCGCCCGCCTGGCTTCGGGGCCAGCCCCCCCAGGGGACCTCGGTGCTGGGGGCCCGGCGCGCGTCCGGCCGCGCTCGACGCGGCCAAGGGCAGGACGCGGCTCCCGGCGGGCCCGCCCCCAGCCCCGCGCCGCGTCCCTGCGGCGCCGCTTACCTTGAGCAGCGCCCCGATCGGCGGCCGCGGCGCCCCGGGCCCCGAAGGCGCGCAGCAGCGCGGGCCAGAGGGCGCGCCCCCCGCCGCGGCCGCGCATGGCGCCGCAGGGCCGCTGGGGGCCGCGTCCGGCCGCCGCCTGCGCCGCGCAGAGCCGGGGGCCGCGGGAGGCGCGGCCGGGGGCGGGGCCGGCGGGGGCCGGGGGCGGGGCCCCGCGCGAGGCCCGCCCCTGCGCCGCGCGGGGGCGCCGGGGGGCGCCGCCGTGACCTTGGTCTCCCCGGGCCCGGGCCCGCGCGCCGCGACCGCGAACGCGGGACCTCAGTGCCAAGGACGCCCTGAAATGTTAAAGGGACAGCGGGGCGGGAGGGGACGCGCCGCCTAGTCACGTTGTACAGAGGCTGCCGAGTTGGAGCCGCTGCGGGACCCTCGGCGAGCCGCTTGACCTCTGCGAGCCCGCGTGTCCCCGGGTGTGAAATGGGCGGGGGGGGGGGCGGGAACGGGATGACGGAGCCCGGGACCGCGCGGGGACCCGCCGTCCGCGCGCGCTGCCTCCCCGTGCCCGTCGGCCGGCGGCGACGCTCCTACCTTCTTTAAAAGGAAACAAAACGGAAACGTTCAGCTGACGAGCACCGTGCGTGGGAGCCCTGCGGCCACCGACCGGCTCCAGAACTAGGTCTGTGTGCCCGCGCCCCGAGTCCGGGGGGCGCTCCCCCCAATCCACCCACGAGCGCCTGCGGGGACAACCGGGAGGGTGTCTTCCGTTCGCAGAGGGCTCCGCGGCCTCTGGTGACTTCGAGGCAGGGTCTCCGGCCTGCACCAGGGTCGCCTGGAGAGAGAGAGGTCCAGGCAACCGTCAGCCCGACCGGCTCCGTGTAACGGACCCTGGCCCCCAGCGCCCCCGGGGGCGGCGCCCTCCCGCCAGCCTCATGCTCTTTCCAGGGGCAGCTCTGCTCCAGCGCGTGGTCCTCCCGTTCAGGCCCCAGCAACTCATCTGTCATTGCCCGTTGACAGCTGAAGAAGCAGAGGTGGCAAAGAGGAAGGCGTTGTCCCCCGCCACGTGGCAGCTGAGTGCAGAGCTGGCCCTTGGATGTGGCCGGGCCCCCTACCGCCTACATCCTCCCTGGGGTGCACCGCGCCCGCGACCGGCGCCTCGCAGACCTCTAGCTCCCCATCTCCAGAACTTTGTACCAACAGTAGCGACAGTTGCCAACAGCCACCGGAGGTGGCGCTGTGCTGAGCAGGCAGTCACTCGACCCTTCTGGCGCGAGGGGGGCGCCCTCACCCACTTCGCAGATGAGGAACACGCCCCGCGGGAGAGCGGGGACTGTCACGCGCACCGCGTCATCTCAGCTTCATCCTATTTCCTCATCTGTCACTGTCGTGGGGGGGTCATTACGACCATCCCCCACTTTATAGAGGAGGAAACTGATGAGGTCACCTGCTGGAGGAAGTTAGGGAGGGAAGGGCAGGATTCAAACCCCAGTCACTGTGAGGTCTCCGATCGGCCCATGGGCCATATCTTGGGGGACCCCACGACCCCGCTCAAGGTCACCTCCGTCCTGAAGCCTTTCCTTCCGCCTCCCTGCTTCTCCTGCCCATGTTGCTTCTCCCTGTCCAAGCCCCCAGCACTGCACACACCTCCTGCCCTGCGAGCACCACGTCCCAGCGCGGTCCTGTGCCCGCCTGCCCCTGCCGCACAGGGCCAGGATGCAGGGGACAGGCCTCGGCCCTGGTCACTGCCTTCCCAGGCCACTCGCGATCACCGGACATCTGTTTGCAGCCTCTGTGCCTACTTGCTGGCAACCAAAGTTCCACTTCCTGTCTGCTGCCCCCAATGCTGGAGGAGCCAAGCCCTCGCCCCGGCGGGGGGAGGGGGGGCTCAGTCTGATGGGTCAGCACTGTCCACACCAACGTCCTCGTGACTGGTTTGGGAAGGCCGGTCCATGGAGGCTGTTAAATATCTTCAGTACTGTACAGATTTGGGCTCCTTGTAGGCAGTCAATAAATAATCGATAAACAGAGCTTAACAAGTTACCACACGGATAAGGAGTTTAACTTTGGAGCAGTGACCATGTTTTGAAACTAGGTAGAAATGCTACTGAATTGTTCACTTTAAAAATGTCTCATTTTATATGATGTAAATTTCACCTCGAGGAACTTTTTCAAAAAACGAAAAGCAATCTCTCTCTTTTAAAAAAGTTCCTCAGATGGGCTGGGATGATTAACAAAATGAAATCTGAAGAAGTCACACTGAACAATTGTGTGTGACTGTGTCTGTGTGAGTGAGTGTGTGAGTAGGTGTGAGTGTGTGTGTCTGTGTGTATATCTGTGAGTATGTGAATGTGCGTCAGTGTGAGTGTGTGAGTGTATCTGTTGAGTGTGTGTGTGTTGTATGAATATGTGTGTGAATGTGTATGTGTGTCTGTGTATGTCTTCGTGTGAGTGTGTGCAAGTGTGTGTGAGTGTATCTGTGCGAGTGTGTCTGAATGTGTGTGATTGTGTCTGTGTGTGTCTGAGTGCGTGTCTATGCGTGTGTCTGTGTGTATGTCTCTGTATGTGTGTCTGAATGTGTGTCTGAATGTGTGTCTGAGTGTGTCTGAGTGTGAGTGTGTGAGTGTGTCTGGGTGTGAGTGTGTGAATAGAAATCGCGCAGGAAACCCTTTTTCCCTCTAGGGAGTTAGGACCGGCCTCCAGTGCCCACGCCCAGGTCAGGAGAAGGCGGAAGGAGCCCGCAGCGCCCGGGGCCGAAGCGATGCGTCTTTTTTTTGTTTATGAAGAATCCCGGAGACTTCTGCACTCTGCGCACACATAACTTCCCCTTCCGAGTCTGCCGGTGAAGCCGGTGCCCGAGGGCTGGCACTCAGCCCCCCGCAGTCCCTGGGCTGCACCCACCTGGAGGCGACTCCCCCGAGAGCACCCTGAGCCTCCCGCCCTCCCGCCCGTCGCGGGCGCCCACACTCTCGTGTTCCTGCTCTTTGCGCCGGCCTCGGCTCGCCAGTCGACTCGAGCGCGCGCCCGGACTCGCGCCTGCTGCTGCCGGGTTCTGTGAACCACTCCGCATGGCCCCAAACCCTCTCTGAGTCAAACCGCAAACACAGACAGTGATGGCGGCCGTTTCCGGGGCGCCTACTGTGTGCTGGCCCTATGCCCTCCCTCGTGTACCCCTCATGCCCCCACTTCTCGGCATCTTATAGAGGCAAACGCAGATTCAAGGTCACCAAGGGCTCTGGGGTGAGCTTTGCCTCCAGATGACGGATTCTCCACTGCTCTCTCTCTCACCCATGTGCTGATTTGGGAGAAGAGTCTGTGCCTGCCGTGGTCCCCTTGGGGCGTTTTGGGGTGAGCACTGCGGATCAGCTCTGCTGGAATCATTCTGAAAAACTCAGAAACCGCATCTCCGGGATCTGAGACCAGCGAGTGGCCCGCGCGCCCTCTGTTGGCCACTAGGAGGAAGAGGGCAGCCGGGGTGTGCCGGGTTCCCCAGTTCCTGAAGGCGCCCCTCGACGCGCACCTCAGGTTGACCGCGGGGCTGGCAGGCAGGCGCCGGATCCCTCAAGGTCCTCTAAGAGTCGCCCCGCTGGCAGGTCCGAATTTCTGTGCGTCCGCAGCCAGCGCCCCACTTCCCTCCGTCCTCCGCCGTGGGCGTGAGCCCGGGCCTTCTGCAACCTCAGGGGGCCTCAGGCGCACGCGCAGGAGCGGGGTCTGCATCCCCAGAGAGGCGAGCGGTGGCCGCTTACGGCAGCGCCAGCCACCTAGCCAAAAAGTGGAAACAGCGCAGACGCATCCCCGGACGAGCGGACGAGCGAAACGCAGCCCGGCCGAGCGGCGGGCACTGACCGCAAGGGGAACGCGGCCCAGGCGGAGGCCGCGGCCACCGAGAGCCACGCGGGGCGCGGGGCCGTCCCCACAGCGGGAAGGGCGGTCTCCGACGCTCTCCTCTGGTCTCCCCAGCTTTCTCCAGCCCCCCAGCCGCACCCCTCTTCCCTGCGGCCCACGCGGTCAGGGGCCCCTCTCCAGGCCACGTGCCCCAGGTGGAAGGCGTCTCCCTGGCCTCCGGGCGTCCCCGCCCCCGGCTTACCTGGGCCGCCTCCTCTCAGAGTTGCTTCTCCACCAACAGGGGGACACCCCAGCCTGGCGTTCGGGTGAGCAGCAGGAATGGGGAGCAGCCTTTGCAGGCTTTCTCTTAAACTCGGAATTCAGCGATGTCCCCCATACTCCCCGCTGCCCGGAGTGCCCCCAAAAACACCCACGACTCGTTCCTCCTCGTCCCCTAGACGTCCCCTCCCGAGACAGCCCCAGCAGCCGGGCCTCTGTGCTACTGCGCTGTGGGTGTCCAGGGCTCAGACGTGGGGGGTGCTCCCCTCCCTGGCTCCCCCGAGGGCTCCAGCTGTCCCCCCCACCCCCGGAAGCAGAGCGGAGGGAAGGGGAGAAGGAGGAGGGAGGCACGGCTGTGACCGTCACACCCCTACAGGCCAAGGACAGCGAGCAGATCGTTTCTCCCACAGACTGGACACCTGCGAGAGCCTCAGGGTCGCCGCCTAAGGACACCGAGGTGACGGGGGAGCCTGGGGCCCGCCGGGGCACACTGGGCCGCGGGGCCTCGCTGCATCCACGGCGCCCTCCGAGGGCCCTCTGGGGGAGGAGAGGGAAAGGGCTTAGCGCCCCTGCCTCCCGGCGCTCAGGTTCGCCCGGCGGCCTTGACTCCCCGTGGTCTGCAGGGCGGCCTGGGCAGCGGGTGAGAAGCGGGGGGCTTGAACCCCTGGAGACGCTGGAGGAGGCGAGACCCAATAACATTCCTAGAAACCGGAGAAACAACAGAAAACAACAGCATCTGTCACCCGTGCTTTGCCCCAGAGGGTCTTCTTATGGTGGAGAAGCTGAGAACCGTGTCAGGTTGCCCTCTGGTGGCCATGGGCGGCATTGCAGCAGAGTGGCAATTTTTTTTATTTTTTTTTTCCAAAGAGGAAATTTTGTGACCTGCAGATCCTGGGACATAAAACTCAGGGGTGCAATAAGTGTGTTTCTAAAAACTTGCTTTATCACATAAGTGTTAATTCCACATATTAATCCAGCATAGAACCATGCTTGCTCCTATATAGAACACTGTGGGGTTTTGTTGTTTCGTTTGGATGAGACGGTCCTTGTGACCCATGTGGCACCAGGGTCTTTCGGGGGCACACTCTTGGCGCTGACTCACGCCCCTTCTCCAGCGAGCGGAGAGGTCTTCATCGTGCAGGGTCGCTCAGTGCGCTCAGAGAAACGTGAAACAAGTAATTTTTCAGGGTGAGACTGTCCCAAGTGTCGCATGGGATGAGCGTGGAGATTAAGCATCTCGGATCCCGTGACCGTCATCTGCCCCGGCCTGGGGCGAAGCTGGTCCGGGGCGCCCTGCGCCCCTCAGGGGCAGCTTGCTCACAGAGCCTGGGTCTCAGGGGACAGAGCTCCAGAGGGGCCTCGACCGTGGCCCGGGAGACCCGGGTCGGACTCGCAGGCTGCGGGACCGGATGAGGACAGGCGTGTGTCGTCGGAAGCCACCAACGTCGCGGTGACTTTCAGCAGCGATTGGAGATGACGACATGCAGCGACCGAGACCGGATGGAAAGGCCCGGACTTCTCCGCGGCGTTACCGAGCCCGTCGTGGTCTCGCGCGTGACCTTCCTGCAGCCCGGCAGACTGGCGCGCCCATCTGTTTTTAAAGTCTCTGAGAACGGATCTCTTTCCTGGGGCCTCCTCTCTCTTCCTGGCCCTGGAGCGTGACCACGGAGGGGCAGAGACTCCCCAGGGGGACTCAGGAGCCGGCAGCACTGCGGTCTGGGACGAGGTCGTAATGTTTTTGTTTTGTTTCCAACATCGACTCCGTCTCGCTCCCGTGGAGGTCGTGGGCTGTGGCAGCGGCAGACAAGGCGGGGACTGGGGGAAGGGCAGGCAACGGACGGACGGACGGACACACCGCCTCCGTCACTGACGTCTCGCTGCCGTCACTGCGCACATAGCACTGGGGCTGCACGTCCCCTAAACACGAAAACAGAGCTGAGCCTCCTCTGCCAACTTCGCATGGGCTCTCAGAGCACAGGGGACCTCGCCCGGGGAAGAGCTCGGGGGTCGTCTGTGAAGGTGGCCAGGGGGCAGCAGGCCGCCTGTTGAGCCGCGCCGCACTGTGGTTTTAGCAGACACCGGCCGGTCCCCTTAGCACGTAATTCTTGTTCGTCGAGAGAAAATCGGTCATGTCTGCTGCGCTGCCTGACGCTGATCCAGCTCAGAATAAACAGCGACGTTCGTCCTGCTGGCCCCTCCTGCTGGGGATCCGAGGCCGCGGGAAAGACTGCAGCGGGTTTCTGGGACCCCGAGTCAGAACCTCGCAGAAGGAAGGCGCCCGGCAGCGGGCGTGTGGGGGCCCGTCGGTCCCGTTCCGTTTCCTGCCGGCCTCACGTGCACTCAGGACCCTGCGGGCTGTGCACCACACCCACCTCCGATTGTCACCAATGTCACCGCCGCCCCCAATGGGGCCTCGCTCCCCACTTCTGAGAGGGCACAGGTGCACGGGGAGGTCACCTGGCCACACAGCTTGCGGTCTGCCCCGGGGCCCACCCACCTGGGGGTGAGGGGACCAGCAGACCTTCAGGTTACCTGGGATCGTCCTTGCGTGTCTGCTTGGGGCTTGCGGGGGCGCGGCCTGCGGCTCGGTGACCCGCTTCCGAGTCCCCGGGGGAGGAGAGGTATGATCCGCCATTGTTGCAAGGAGCCTCGAAGGTAGAGGGAAGGGGGACACCTTCGTCCTCACGGCCTGGTCGCTTGGGCTGCCTGTCCCATGGTTGTGAACGACAGAGTTCCGTCTTCCTCAAATTCACATGTGCAGACCCGGTGGAGATAGGGGGCCGAGGGCGCAGGGAACTTCTCAAGAAAGTCACAGATTGCAGGGTATCTTTTGCGACAAAAAACATAAGACAACGACAGTAAGAACAAAGGCGTTTTTATCAGCCTCACGACGCGACCCGCCGCCGCAGTTCTAGTGCGCCGTGGAAAGAGGTTTTCGGGGTGCTGGTTCTGTGTTCTCAGAGCGATGCTTTTCAACCTCCTGTTCTCAGGCACGGTCTCGGGGACTTGGAGAGTTTGTCTCTTTTAACCTCAACGTGGCTCAAGGTGGAGAAACACGGACGTTAGAGATGAGGGCGCCCCCTGGGGGCCGCTGGAAAACACACATGGCCTTCGCTCGATTTTCCCCTACGGCACAGCTCTCAAACGTGTTGGCCGCGGGAGCCCTGTGTATTCTTAAAAAGTACCGAGGGCCCCAAAGAGCTTTGGCTCCAACAGAGTAGACTGAGAGAGAGGGATGTACGGTATTTAACATACAAATTTATGGTTTAAAAATATTTGAGCATTAATTTTTAAAGGAAAGCTAATAGACCAACAGACGACTAGGGAGAATGGAAATGGTGTGGCCACTTGGGAAAACGGGGTCAGCACCTCATGGGGTTAGAAGCACATTGGTCACAGACTCGGCTATTCCGCTCCTAGGTTTATCCAAGAAAAGCGAAAACATCCGTACACACCAAAAAGAGCAGGCGTATCGCTCACGTTCGGGATGATTCACAATAGCCCCGAATGGACAGACACCCGAATCTCTAGCAGCTGGGGAATGGATGCACAAATCGTGGCACATCCAGGCGAACTCGGCCATAAAAATGAACAAAATACCAGTTCGTGCACGAACGCGAACGAACCTCGAAAAGCTCCTGTCTCTAATGCATAGAGCAGTCCTAAAATCTAAGAGAATTCAAGCAAAACCTGAAGTTTAAGAAACCACGTAAAGATGTACACAGAAAATTCGCAGGGAGAAAATGCCAGCAGTCCGTACTCATACGAAAAGATACTCAGCCTCGTTTATGAGAAATACGAACAGAAATTGCACTGAGATGTCGTCCCTCGGCAAAGCGGAAGAGGTTTGGGCACGGCCCGTTGCTACCGCTGTGAGGAAACAGACACTCCCACGCGGCCGATGGCCACGTGAGGCCCCAGGAATGGGGAGGTGGCAGAGGTAGCAGGGATCCAAGTGCGTTTACCCTCGGACCTATAGCTCACACTTCTAGAACCTTCTGCCAAGAAACACAGATGTCAAAAGAGGCATGCAAAAGGGACATGTAACTACGTCCGCGTGTGCAGTCACAGCCTCGAAACAAAATAATGGGGACACGGCCGCGGGAAAGCGCGGCTCAGGCCACCAGGGGGTGCAGCCGCCGGCTGGCAGAGTGGCGCTGTCCCCGACAGGGCCTGGCAGCGGCCACGGAGGCCAGAAAGGGCGCTGAGCAGACAGAAAGCGCACGCCCACGCGTTTGCGCCGTGACTTCTGGTCGGGCCAGACGAGGCGCGAGTGCAGACAGGGGCCCCCGCAAGTCTGAAAGGTGACTGGGTGGCTTAGAGCGACGCTCGGAGGCGGGGAGCCAGCCCGCGGGGCGGGGGACCCCTCCTTAGCGACCGCTGACAAGGGCAAGGCCGGAAGTTTCTCAAAACATATTTTTCCTCCACTGCAGCGAAAATCCACAAATCGAAGACTACTTTATAGTGTAAATATTTAAGGTTCAAAGTTAGAATTACTTCGAGCCTCTCAGACACGTCCCCTGAGGTTTTACTACAGGTTAGGAGACTGCAGAGCCCCCCGAGGGAAGTGGGGGACCCTCCAGGGCTTAGCTTTCCTGGGTTTCTTGCTTTCTCTCAAGGGGGCATTCACAATTTTTCATAAAAATGCCTTAACATTCACGGCCCATCAAACGATAAACTGCATTTACTTTAACGTTGAAAGTATGTTTTCCGTGTGCTTCAGTAAACGGGCGGGACGCGCAGCCCTGCCCGGTTAACCCCTCTGCATCTGGGGTGCTCGGGGCCCCTCCTTACCCGCACCTGTAAAACCCCGCACACAGGCTTGTCCTGAAGGCGGGCTGGGGGAAGGCAGCAGAGGGCACAGCGTGAGACCTGGGGCCGCGTGCGGCCGCGGTAAACACGTCCCGGTGTTATGTCCTGTCACCCCGTGACTTCGCGCGGTCCCCCGGGGTGCCCTGGGCGGGGCCGGGCTCTGGGCCACAGCGTGGGAGCCGAGAGAGCAGTGGCCAGGCGGGCAGAGCACACGCCGGCCAGAGCCAGGGCCCCTCCCCCGCCACGCAGACCGGTTCCCGTCCACTCGCCTTTCCCGCCCCAGGTCCCGGATGCTGCTCGACACAGGCCCCCATGGCTCAGGTGTAGAGGAGGCGCAGCGAAAAGAGACTAGTGTCTGACTATGCCGAGGTGTCCACGACTGGGGGGGCTTCCTGGGTGTGAATAGGGGTCCCCAAGAGGTCTGCACCCTCATCTCCAGAACCTGTGAATCCGTCACCTTTGCAGATACGATCGAGGTGACGATCTTGAGAGGCGGGGACTACCCTGGGTTACTCAGGAAGGCCCAGGGGGATCGCAACAGCTCCCTAAGCGGGGGGCAGGGGGTCTGAACTGGGGGGGAAAGGCCACAAGACGGAGCTCTGGAACCAACACTCTGATTCTCGCCCAGGGAGAATCCCGACCCCGAAACGGCAGGGGCCCCGCGTGTGTTGTGTTAAGTCACGAAGCTCGTCACTGTGACGGCGGCGGCGGGGTACTGTCTCACGGGCCGTGGCACGTTCAGCTAACACCGGGAAAGCCCGGGCACGCCGGGAGAAGCCGGTCGCCCTCGGCCCAGCGACCTTCGGCTCCTCGCACCTGCGTCGGAAGCAGCCGCCGTCCTCCCCGGGGCTCGTGGGCGCCACAGGCAGGTGCAGAAACAGCGGCAGAGACGACCAGGCTGAGGGCGGTGCCACCTGCCGCGGGGACCGCGGGGCTCCTGCTTCGGGGCCCATCCCGGCACCTGGGGGGCAGGTGGGTGTTCTGGCGGGAACAGTGAGCCCCAAGGAATGGAACGGCGGGTCTTCCTAAGAGCGTCACAAACCTCTGGCTCCGGAAACACGCTGCGGCCCAAGCTTCCGACTCGGGAGTCGCTCTGCGGCCCCCAGACGGCTCGGGCCGCCCTTGGGAACTGCCCTCCTCGGGGTGCCAGGTGCTCAGGATCGGGAGGCACGGGGGGAGGGGGCGGCCGGGCGTCTCAGGCCGTGCTGTGCCCTGTTTTCTCCCGCGTGTCTCTGAGCCACCGGAGGCGGACGCCGCCCACGAGCTGGGGACGGGCAGCGGCAGGAAGGTGCTGGCCAGGGCCCAACCCTGTGCCCGCGCGCACCGGCGACGCGGCGTGTGCGGTAAGCTCCACCGGCACAGGGCGGGCGGCACGCAGCCCACGCGTAACCAGCGGCCGCGCTCTGCAAATTCTCTGCGGCGGGAACTCCGGAGTAACCCGTATTTCTTGCAACATCCGTTGTCAGCCTCTAAAACCCTGCCACCGACCAGAGTCTCCTTAGCGGGCTGCGAATGAGCGCGAGGCCGAGGTCCGGTTCGGCAGTTGGCTCCAGCGCTGACGAACGATCACAGTTTCGACCCAGACTCTGCTCGATGTTTTCACTGATGTTAACCAGCCGCACGACAGTGCGGGAACCAAGACTCGTGTCCGAGTTTCCGTCGGGGTTGGCCACGCGGGGACCCTCCCTGCCGGAGCAGACGGCAGCCTTCAGATGCTGAGGGCCGACTTCCCCAAAGCGTCCGTGCTGTTCACAACGGGACAGCAGCTAACGCGACGCGTGTCTGAGGCTAATCTGCCCTGTTAACATTTCCCCCTCGTTTTCGAGACGGTCAACAAAACCGCGGAACGAGCCACCGCGGTTATCCCGAGCTGTTGCATGCCATATTCACTGTAGAAACTAACAAGGGGGCTTATCATATTTGCTAACTTTTAAAGTCTGTTAAAATTTGGACCGAGATTGCTCTGCATCAATACACAAAACCAATCGTATTTCTACACACCAGCGAACGATGAGAAAAACACATTTTAAAAAAGCATAAAATAACAGGATATACTGAGTGATGAATTTAATGCTATGGATTCAAGATCTACATGCTGAAAACTACAAGCCTTGCGAAGAGAAGCTTAAAAGAACCTCAGTAAATACACGCAACATGGTTATAGATTCGAAGACTTGGTGTGTATTTATTTATAGATTCAAAGCAACCTCGATCATAATCTCATCAGGCTTTTTTTTTTTTTTTTTTTGGTAAATGTAACAAGCTGATTCTAATATTTATATGGAAAAGCAAAGACTTAGAATAGCCCTAATGACTTTGAAACAGAAAAACAAAGTTGGCGAACTTATACTGCCTGACTGTGACTTTTTATGAGCAATGATCGAGACAGCGAGCCCTGCATTAAGACAGAATAGAAGAGCCAGGTTAGGAACGGGCCCGCGTGGACGTTCACGCGATTTTCCATAGGTGCGAAGGGAATTCCACAGGGATAGTCTTTTCAAAACTTGGAGCTGGATAAACCAAATATCCATAGGGCTGAGGACCAGGGCAAACCCTCGACCCTTACGGCACGATCCCCACAAAAGGTAACTCCAACCTGATCCCAGTCTCAGTATAAAAACCAGCATCACCAAGCGCCCGAAAGAAACAAAGGACACAATCTTTGCCACTTAGCAGAGATCTTTGATCTGATAGGAAAAACATGGCTCTGATAGGTCCATACCAAGAATTAAAAAACAATCCTTTTTAGCACTGATGAGGTCTAATTTAAGGGTTCGCCTAAGAAAAACGAAAGCGTAAGTCAACAAGAAGACGCGGCAACTTTCTCCATCACGGCCCCGCCGGAAACTGCCCACTGTCCTCCACAGGTGGACGCGCGGTCCTGATCGCAACAGGAAGAACCCTGCTCCGCGACGGCAGAGCCAACAGCAGATGTGCTGAAAACGAGAACGGATCCCCAAAAAATAGTTCTGCAGGGTGGAAGAAGGCAGACACATGAGGCTGTCCTCACCGCCTCGCACCCCCAAGCCCCATGGGCATGGGACAGGGCCCAGGGGTGACGCGGCCTGCCTGAGATCGCAGGGCCGGATTCGAATGGAGACCACGTGACCCCACCCTGCTGCCCCCTTTGGTGACCATCCAGGACACTGACCACTGTCCTCGGGCTCCGGGGGTGGTGGGGGCCTGGGGGGGCTCCAACGGGGAGAACTCAGCCTTCGGTTTCTTTAGCCACTGCCCAGCGAGTCCTTGACAAGTGAACAGACACTCGGGAGAACGCGGCTCACGGGATGTTCCAGACCAAGCAGCACACGGATGCCCACGGCCGGGGACTGTGCTGGGGAGGCTCCCGTGCCCCGGGGTGCAGTCAGCCCCTGGACACAGCAGATCGAGGCAGCCGAGCGCTGGCCCCAGGGGACGGGGCTGGGGCTGAGGGGGGGCCTGTGGGGCGGAAGGTGGGCGCCTCCAGGTGGGGGAACACTTCCGTCCCCGGGGTCCCCAACACCAGACGTTCAGAAGGAATGCGCGGTGCCCGAGCTGGAAGACCCCACAAACAGGAGGGGGACACCGAGGCCGCCTTGATTCCCCTGGGCGAATCCTGCCCTCTTACCCTGGGTCCAGACCTCTGAAACCCCAGAACAAGCCCTAGCGGAAATACTGTTTTCCGACACAAGAGGGTGCTGTTGCCTCACAAATGAGCTGCTGACAAAAAAAAAAAATTCAAAAACTTTTGCAGGGCTGAGACCTGGAGCAGTTCCCAGGTGCAGACAGCTCAGGAGCGGGGTCCTCCCGTGTCCCTGGCCTTTCTCCGGCTGGTGCCCACTCTCCCCGGGAGGCCCCTGGGGCAGGGGAGGGGGATGCTGGGAGGGGGGCGCCACGGGGCCCCGGAGCGGCCCAGTGTCCCTGAGCGCCATGACGTGTCAGGCTCCGCCTGTGCTGAACGCCTCACAAGCGTCCCCCGAACCCGCACGGCCGCCCCAGCGGGGTGCAGCTGCTCGTCCCCGCGCTGCTCGCAGTGACCGGCGTGGCCTGTCACTTGCCAAGGGCCACGGGCATCTGGTGGGCGACGGGGCCGGGATCGGGCCCTGGGTGTGCATGGCTCCGGCACCGATGCTCTGAGCCGGCCGCTGTGCCCGCCGGGGCCGGTGGCGGTCCCCACCACCCGCACGGGTCCAACTGCGGGGGCGGCACGGGCCGGCTCGGGGAGCCGGGTCCAGGCGAGCCCCGCCGCCCCCGCCCGGCCGCTGGGCCCCATCCTCCCGGGGCCGCATGGAGAAATTTCCATCCCACAGTCAGCTCCGGCCCCGGCCAGATGTTCTGTTTCTCAGCCACGTTTTTTTATGACCTACGAGGGACCCTTTCCCCATTTTGGGGGAAAGGAAGGACGTGAGTGAGAAAATCTTGCTCAGGCCACCTGGTTCCCATTGCAAAGCTCAAAAGCCAGCCAAGGCCCGGGCCCCCGGCGTCCGGTGTCCGCTGGGCCAGCGAGCAGCAGGGTCCAAGCCCACAAGTCAGGCCAGGGAAGGTAAAGAAATGCGTATTGTCTTTTCACATCTGTGCATTTAGAGAGAGAGAGAGAGAGATGGAAGCCGGCCCCGCCCACGCCCAGGTGTGGAGAAGCAGGAGCAGGCTCGGCGCCCACGGAAACCGACCTAGTCTACTGCTCGGGGCCACGCTGGGTTTCTGCAAATAAAACCGATGGAGACCATTTGCAAAGCTGGACGTGGGATGGGTGGGTGGGTGGACGGATGGATGGGTGGGTGGATGATGGATGGGTGGGTGGGCGGATGAAGGAGGGGCTGGGGACAGGCAGGTCTTTGCCCCCACCACTCCCACAGGGTCCTGACACCCCATGCAAGCACTGTTCACCCACGTTACAAGTGGGGAAACCGAGGCCCCCTGAACAATAACGCCAGCAGATGTGCAGCCCTTCCCCCCGAGGCTTCTGGCTCCACATCCAGCCGCCTCTGGAAAGTTCTCTGACAGCCAGAGGCTGAGTCTCCACACCCACTTGAGGCGTCCAGCGCTAACTGCCTGTGTGCAAACGTATCGCATCTCGTGTGAGGTAAAGTCATAAACCCATCCCATGCCTCGCCAGCTGGCTGTTCGTGCTAACTCCGTGCGAGCAGAGCTCTGTCCTCGGGAGAGAAAGCGGATCCAAGTGTCTCCCCGCCAGGAGCGATCATCATTTCTCATGGACGCTGAACAACGCTCCACGTCTACATATCAGTCCCTCCTCTGGCCCTGGGGACCACTGCGCAGCCAAGCGCCCTCCTCGGGGCCCCCGGCCGTGATGGAATGTGTCAGCATCCCACGCAGGCAGGCCGGAGGGGCGCGCTGAGCTGGGCGGCCGCGGCGGGGTGGGTCCCTCGGATGCCGCGGGCTTTGCTGTACTCCAGCCATTGTGGACACGTTGCTTCTTAGCTGTTTCCGGGGACAAATGACAACCACGTGTTTAAACTTCGCTTGTTCAGCAAGAAGAAGAGAGAGAAGGAGAAGGAGGGAGAGAGGGAGAGAGACAGAGAGAGAGAGACAGAGAGAGAGAGACAGAGAGACAGACAAAGACAGAGAGAGAGAGACAGAGAGAGAGACAGAGAGAGAGAGAGACAGAAAGAGAGAAAGAGAGACAGACAGAGAGAGAGACGGAGAGACAGAGAGACAGAGAGAGAGAGAGACAGAGACAGAGAGACAGAGAGAGAGACAGAGAGAGAGAGACAGAAAGAGAGAAAGAGAGACAGACAGAGAGAGAGACAGAGAGTCAGAGAGAGGAGAACAAAATCGGAGCTTGAGCCGAGCAGGCCTGAGGCAGCCGTGAGGGCCGTGAGTGCATCGCAGACCCAGCGAAGAGGCCCCCGGAGCACTGGCGGAAGAAACGCTTGCCTGGTGCTGGGTTGTAAGAATGTCGATAGCCAAACTCGTGTGCCCGGCCACCGCGTTGCCAACAGCCAGCTTCTTAACCTCCCTCTGCCGGTGACCCACTCTGGAAACGTGTGTTCTCTACACCCAGGGCAATGTTTTCCTCTTTTCCGAACTTGGAGAAAGCCGTTTGAACAGAAACACGGGTCTTCGAGCCGGCTTTCAGCAGGTTTGCGCATTAAAGCAGAAAAAGGAGGAGGAGGAGGAGGCGGCGGCACTCGCTGAGGCTACCTGCGGGCGGTCTGCGGCTGGCGACCAGCCCGGGGGCGCCACGGTCCTCCCCCTCATCGGCCCCTGATTCTCAGTGGCATGTCGGGACGGGGACTTTGCACGCGCCTCCGCGTGCTCGGCTGCCGACTCACGTATTCCGCATGGACCGAGCAGCACGTTCGTTCCGGGCAGACACACTTTCTAGGGGATGGAGACGGTTTTCCTAGGACCATCAAGGCCAGTCCCGCAAGAGGTGAAAATCCCGGGGGAGTCACCCCAAGGCTGCTCCACCCGCTCCTCACGTCCAGAAAGTCGAGCCCCGAGGCGGGGAGGGAGGCGCTCCAGACCCTCGGGGTTGTGCGTGCCTCCCACCCAAATAAGCCTGGTCCTGCACACCTCCACCTCCGGCCTTGGCTGTGGGCTGCCCAGCACACGGTCCGGGAGCGCTGACCCGGGGGAGACCCCCCTCCCGATGCCCCCAGCATTCTCCCACGCGAGGACGGGGATGCGGGAGTTGCATCTGGGTCAAGGGCAGCCGCCCCAGTGTTCTCCTGCCAAAGCCCCTCACGCCCGCTCAGTCTCTCCCCATCCTGGTCCAAACTTCACACCACCCAAGGGAGCACGCGACAGTGGAGATGAGCCGGCCGCCTGCTCAGTTCTGAGCCTCCGCCGACTGTCCCCTGCCTCGGGGGGACCCCCAGCGTCCTTGGCCTGGTCACCCAGGCTCTCGTGAGTTTGCCTGGACCCGCCGGTCTCTCTGCTCACAGGAGCCAGTCACTCACCCCCAGTGCTCTGCTCAGAACACACTGACCCCACCATGTCAAGACACCCCTCCAGCTCGGAGCCTCTCCGTCCCCCGCTCCCCTGCGCCCAGGAAGCCCGTCGCCCGCTCCTCTGGGCTCCCGGCCCTTCCCGCCCCTCTCCTGACACATGCAGCACCCCCCTCCGCCGCCACTCCCCCTCCCCGATAAGGCGCGAGCTCTGAGCTCTCACAGGCGTCCCCGCCCGGCGTTTAGCGAGGAGCCCAGCACGCGCTGACGTCCAGGCGAACGAACGAGCGTTTTCTGCTTGTGTCTTCACCGTGAGAACCTGCGCAGACAGACCCGTGCAAGGGCCATCGTTCATCGGAGAGTAAAATCTCGTTTGTTTCTATTTTCACGGGGATTCCAGGTTGTTCTGGAAATTACACCTTGGGCCCAGTTTTCAACGGCCTCATTGCCCATCAGGACCTATTTCAGGGGTGCCCCGGAAGTGCTGCAAATGTCCTACGACGTTAAAGACGTAAGTCCCTCTCGGGAAGGACAGGGCGAGCTGTTTTCCACCTTCCTTTTCAACAAAGCACTAACGGCAGTAATGAGAAGCGTTTTATATCATGCACTTAACACTCGCAGTCCTACGAGGCCGGCATTACTGTGATCTGCATCTGATGAACGAGGCGCCGGAGGCTCAGAGAGGTCCAGCCACTCGCTGCCGGTCACCCGGCGGCCCGGGGAGGGCGGGAGTTTTCCCCTGCAACCCTTCTCGCCTCGCCCTTGGCACCCTTCAAATTCCTCCGCCCCCCAGAAGGCGGGCAGAGCAGCGAGGGCCACCGCGCCTGACAGCCGAAGACCGGAGGCCGGCGTCAGGCTGCTGGCGAGCGGCAGAGCTGGACTCAGCCCGCGGCCGTCGGCCCCTTCGCCGCAGTCCCGCCGCAGGATGCGGTGCGTTCGCGGGTGCGAGCGGCTCTGACGTGACCGCCTTCTGCACGCGCGGAGCTTCGGCCACGTCGGCTGGAAAACGGTGCTGGTCCCGGACGATTCGAAGCCATCTGGAAAGCCTCCGGTACGCGACTCAACACGCATTGGACTCCCGATTCGGTAAAACCTTGTCGCCCAACTGGCTGGAAATGATTAAAGGCAAAAGCACAGCGAATCGCAAACACGACATCCTCAAAGTTAATGAAAATGCCTGATTTGGGGACGCAGCATTTCGCCATGCGGGGACACTGCCCTGAGTTTCTATTTCCGACCCCCCTTTCTTCTGAGGCGGACTCTCAACGGGACTTTTAAAACGCGATGCTTATCTGCGGTCCGACGCCTGCTCACATCGCCAGGGCAGACTCGAGCCGGGCCTGTGGCTGTTATTCTAAGTGCCACCGGGCCCGCTGCTCCGTGCTCTGCGCTGTGACCTGTGCGTTCTCGGCGACGTCATCGCCCTCAGCGTCTGAGCTCAGGGTTCAGGCAACGGGTCCCAGCAGAGGTGGAACGACGTCTTTATGAGGAGCAGGCAAACCGGGTGATCACAACTGGGGGTTTTCCGAGCCCATGTTAGTAGCGCACATTCTCGAGTCTACAGTGTCTTTAATTAAAGGGACCCGGGAGGAGGTGCCGACGACCAAACAGGGCATTTTTTTGAATTTGTCCCCGTTTGACTCGTTTTCTCCATACGTCCAGACCTTGATGGTCTTTCAGGCAGGAAGTCAGCGGGCGATGGGGTGACCCAGGGCCGGCGTCTTCCGCAGCTGCCGGAGGCCGTTGCTCCGCTGTCGCGGGCCCATGATAACGGGCCCCCGTTTTCCCAGGATCAAGACCAGAACCCGGCCCTCTGCCTCACGCCGACGCCTGGTGGGTGCGTCCGCAGCCACACGGTCCATTTCCCATCTCGTCCTTCTTAGAAGTTAAGACGGGGCTTAGGCTACTGCTCGCCGTTATCCTTGTCGGTGGCACTCGCTTTCCGTGACTCGGAATTCTGTCGTCCCCGACGTTTGGCAGAGACACGAAAACGCAAATAAATCAATATCGCCATGGAGACTATCGCTTCTGGGCCAGACTTAATTATGAATTATCAAGAATCGGAGGAGCGGGGAGAGGCCCGCCGTTCGGCGCGGGCTCCGGCGACGCGGGCGCCGTGGCGACTACGTCCATCGCCAAGACTCGACCTCATTAGGTTACATGATTTGCAAGTTTCTATTCTTGATTTCTCCGAGCCGATTCCAATTATTTTCTCGAAATAGCATAATTAGTGGTGGGGGGCAGGGGGTGGGAAACACATTAACACGACGTGAAAATAACACACTTTCCTTCCCGTTGGGCTACAGAGACCTTCCGAAGGTGTTTTCGGCCCGTGCGCGATGGCATGCCACGGCCGCAGGCTAGTGCCAAGCACGTCTCTCCGCATTCGCGTGCAAGGCCCGCGCGCTCACCCGGGCGCGCTTTCTTAGCGGCGGGTGTTCTGGGTGAGCAACTCCATCCTGGCTTTCGGAAAACCTGAGAGGTGCATTTGCCTTTTGGTGCCTAACTAAAATGTCCACAGAAAAATCTCGGGGCCTTTCTCCACCCTCTTCCCTTTGGAGGAGGAAAGTACTCGAGCCGTAGGGACCTGACCTTGCGAACACCCACATTTCGCACGTCGTGCTAGAAATTTCAGGAGGTGGGCGGCGGCCGGGTGCGTGGAGGACGCAGAACTTCCCGGAAGCGGTTTGGGATGTGAGTCGGACAGGCGGTTTCGTGACCTGTGGGCCTTCCCAGTGCTCCTGTGGCTCTCTGTCTTCCTTGTTATCTGCGTGAGTAAGCATTTCGCTCACGGGAGACACTGGGCATGACAAAGCCGACGGGGAGAACTGGTAATTAGCCCGCCGGGTTCAGCTATGGAAACAACCGAGCTGGAATGTTCCAGCCAAGGATGAAGGAAAGAGAGAAAAAGTGAAGGAAGTAAGGAGGGAGGGGGAAGGAGGAGGAGAAACCCATCCCGCGGACCTAGCCACAGTTTGTCTGGTGTCAAAGGGACAAAAGGACTCTTATCTCGGTCAGGCCGGCTCTTCTTCTGATTCAGATACGTTCAAAACGGCGCCCTGGTCCCTACGGCTTTGCCCTTTCCGAACGCTACGGGAGCTTGTCGGACAAGGGCCAGCTTGATACCTGGGTCGCACCTTGCTGTCTGGGAACTCTTTCATGCTGGAAGCATCGCGCCTCTAAACAGCTTTCACTCTGAGTCCCAGAATGGCTTCGCCATGAGCCGTCCCCCCTGGGAGGGCGGTGCCCCAGTAGACACACCCCAGAATCCCAAGGCCAGACGCGACCACGGCCTCACTCAGATGCACAGGGCCATCTACTCACAGGAGGGGTGTGAAACCTGTTAGGTCCGCTCCGGAGAAGGGCATGAGAACAAACAAGCTCCAAGGTGACCTTCCCCCCACGCTCCAAGAGGGCCCCTTTCCCGTAAACCGTATTACTCTAACATTACGCCTTGATTAACTTCAGAGTCCCCTAAAAACTTTCTAACTCCAAGAGGAGAGAAAGATCTGGTTGGGAAAATGGTGATTTAAACAAGCCTGTCTTCCCAGTGTTATCTTCCTATATTTAGAAACGCTAATGGCACCTCCTCTCCGTCAGACCAGACTCTGGGTCAGCTCTCCATGGCGCTGTGGCCTGCCGACCTCTGCTTAGTCACACCAGCATCCCACGCCTGGCTAAGTCGAAAAGCTGGTCATCAATTGCGTTCTCCAAATTAGAGCAGCCTTGAAATATTTCACTCACGCTAGGAGACGAATGCTCATTATGCCGCATTTCGGCAAGACGGCCGAGCCGAGGACGCGCGTGGCTGAAGGCAGTCGCTTGGGCCATCAGACAGGTGTCTGGACGCGCTCTCAATGGCCTGTTCCTTCTCGCAAGAGAATTACACGGCCTGGCGGGACGGAAGCGCGGGCCGTGCCTCCCGGAGTGGGGGCGGAAGCTCTTATCTCTCCCCCCCGCTCTGCTGAGAGGCCGTCCGCAGGCGAGTGCGGGGGCCCTGGGGGGCGCGGCGACCTGCCCTGCCCACCGCCTGGCCCATTTCCTTTTCTGTTTTACGTGTTTCGTGTTTCGTGGTGCAAACCCTTCGGATCCACTCTCTTGGCACGTCCCAGGTGTGCAGTAAACTGTGATTGACCAGAGTCGCCATGCCGACGCTCTTGTAAGAGGGGCCCCCCTCTTCCCGCTGGCCCCCTACCCCGTCCACTGTGCTCTTTTAAGGCCAGCCCCCACGGGCCTCGGCGCCCCGGGACACGGCGAGCTGGGAGCCCCGGGCGCCGGGGCGGACGTGGCTCCTTCTGCCTTCGTTTGCCAAGAACGCAGCGAGTCACGGGCTTCGCAGGCTGATTAAACCCAGACGGACATGTGTGCGCGGAGAAGCGCGGTAGAAACCGGTCCAACGATGGAAGACGCTCAACTAGGGGAAGGGAAGAGTCAAGGCTGTCGCGCCTTCCAAGTCCTGCATCTGGGGGAGAGCGCTCGGCGTGGGAACCCTCTCCAACTCTCATTTCCAGGAACATGTTTTTCCTTTTTCTTTTCTTTCTTTCTTTCTTTTTTTTTAAACGACCGTTTACATCTTATCAGCAGGAGGATCAGAGTCCAAGAATTCTGAGGTCCGGGGTCACCGACTGACCTGCGCCTATGTGCTTAGCCTCCCGGCCTTCCGGAAAAGGCCACGCCAGCCCTCCGGGTGTCCATGTTGCCCTCGGCTGCCCAGCTCCGGGGCGTGGGCTGCGTTTCCATGAAGAAAGCTGGGTCGGCCCCCAAGTCACCCCAAAACTTTCCCAAGGTAGGGGATGCAACAAGCCCAGTTCCCAAGTGGGGTCTTCCCACCTACGGCTTTGCAGAGGGCTCTGCCCCCAGGGTAAGGCCAGAAGCCGAAGGAGCAACGCCCCTGTGACGAGAAGGTTCCGGAAGATACATGTGAAAGACACGGCCCCCGGGACGAAGCGCCCTCACTTCAGGACTTCCAGCACTGTCACCGCCATCGGCGGCGCTGTCCGGGCTCTGTCACAGGCCACGCAGCACTGTCCTCAGGTGGGGCCGTCACGGCCACGTCATCGTGGAGGCTTGGAGGCCAGGTTACCAGCAGCCCCCTCTGACCAAGTTTTAGTGGGGGCTTCGGGACCTGCCGCCCTGGTGGCCCCCACTCGAAGCCTTGATCTGGCTCGCTCCTCGCTGCTCGGGAGAAGGCACCTCCCACCCTGGGGACGGTCCCTAAGCCCCAGTCCTCCCCACAGGGCCTCACCTGTCAGGGCCTTAACGATGGGTGAACAGGCACCTCAGTCCCCCCGTTAACGGGATCATTTGGGGAGCCCACAGTTGTTTTTTTCACGTGCGAATAAACATCGCCAAGTTACGCTGTGTTTTACAAGCCGTCGGCCCCTGAGTCGAGACAGAGATGGGAGGACTCGTCGGTGCCTTCCGGTGGAATTCTCTGCGTGGGCCGCCGATGTGGTGCCCACGTGTGGCTGTCGAGGGCTTGAGATGTGGCAGGTCTGACCGAGTTTTAGTTAATTTGTGTTTGAGTGGTCACCCCGGCTGGTGGCCACCACAGGGGCAGAACAGGGGTCAACAACAGGGCAGGGTCGTCCCAGGGACTCGGGGGCCAGACCGCGTGGGCGCGAATCTCCTCCCAGAGACGTGGCCTTCAAACTGCTGTGTGGCTTGGCTCTTCCATCCGCGACTTCAAGGTGACAGGGGCCCTGCCTTGTGACAGTTCGAGCAGCTTCTGGAGCATGATGGCGACAGACTGTTGGAACCCTCGGTCATGGCTGAGGAAACCCGTTTCCTAACATACGTCGCGGGGCTTCTCTGCTGAGAGGCCGGCATCGCCTCCGGCCGTCGGCAAAAGCAGGTCGAAGCCAGGAGACAATGCAGCTGCAGCGAGCAGAGGGCGAGCGAGGCCCCCCAAAACCACAGCGAGCAGAGGAGCGAGCAAGGCCCCCCCAAATCACAGCGAGCAGAGGAGCGAGCGAGGCCCCCCCAGCCAGACCGCCGACCGCTGGCCACGGCTCCCCCGGGCCCGGCCAAGCTCCGAAAGACCCCCCTCCCGCTTCCTGTGGCCGCAAGCTTTCCTCAGGACAGAGCTCTGCCTGGCGGCGAAGCCCGGGGCAGAGGCCGCGCCCTCCCGTGTGGGTTTATCAAGGTCAGAGAGAAAAGGGAACCACAAGCAGCCTTGCAGCCCCGCAGATGACAGCCAAAACCCCGCAGATGACAGCCCGAGTCCGGCCGCTCCCCTGGGCAGCGCGCGCCCCTCGCCCGCACCCCCCACACCCGCCCCAACGCCCCCGCCTCGGATCGCCTCCCAGGTCCCCTCCCAGAACTGGCCCCAGCCCGAAGCCGCCCCAGGCCTCCTGGGTTCGGCTTCTTCCAAATTTCGTCTGATTGCCCTCATCGTATATTTGACTCCACTTCAGAAGTTCTGAAGAAAACACGTTTCTGCATATGCTCTTCGGGAGGACATTTTTGTGGTTTGCGAAATCTGGATTCAATATGTGAGATAAGTTGTGGCTCCAGGAATTCTCTGTCGTGGTCGTCACGGCTCAGCTCGAACTTTCCCGGCAAAGGGGCGAAGCCCGCAGCGCTGCCCTGACCTCGCCGCGGGCCCCAGCGTCCTTCTCTGGCATTCGTTCGCCTGGAAAAACACGGTTTAACGTGGGAACGCCTGAGGACCAATTTTCCTCTGTGTGTGTCTTGGAAATGTTTTTTTTATATATATATTTTTTAACTTTTTCCTATCACGTACCTTTCAAGTCAGATGCTGGAAAAGTGAGAGTTGAGGGGTCTCTTCCTTTTTTCTCTTTTTCCTCCCCGAAATCAAGGCACCCTAAGCCGGGTCAGTTCACAGGGAGACTGACCGTGAAAAGCAGGTTGTTGTCAAATTCTTGTTTTGTTTTGTTTTTAAATTTCCCTGAGTAGTTTCCAGGGACGGTTCTGATGGCACTTGTGAAGTTACTGCCAAGCCAAACGGAGGGACCTTGGAGACAAAACGCATAGCCGCCTTCACAAGGCGCAGATGTATTTACCTTCTCAGATGCTGGAGCTAACAGCAAAGTCGTCCCGCCTGCATCAGGGAGGCAGTGGCGAGGCCCCACAGAGGGGGTCCCCCGCGGATGGGCCCTTGCCGACGGTGAAGTGGGCTTGTGTCGCAGGGGTACACGTGTGTGTGTGGGCGAGGAGAGGCCGGCGGAGGGGGTGCTCTCAGGAAACACGGGGCCGAGGGGCGCCCGCGCCTTGCAAGGCCTCGGAGCGAGACGGAAGGGCGTGTGACTCGGGGCGCCTTTCCGTGACCTTTGCTCCCGTCCCGGTCACGGCTCCTGCGCCGGCTTGCATTTCGTGAGGCGGCTAATTCATTCCTAACTCTCGTTGGCCTGTAAATCTGGCTGGAAGGTTAAGGAAGGGTCCCCCGGCTTCCACAGCACGGTCCTTCCAGTGGGAGGAAAGATGGATGGATGGCCACGTGCGCGTCCCGAAAGCAGCAGAAAATCACTCCTTACCCTGTGATGTACGGGGGTCCCCGGGACTGGAAAGTGTCACCACACACAGGCTCACACACACTCACACACATGCACACGCATGCAGACACACCTGGACATCGGCGTTTTCCAGGTGTAAGACAAAAAAACAGTGTTCGGTGATGCTTTGTTTAAAATAAAATGTGCATTTTAGACGTTGGCGGGAAGCCGCACTCTGTCAGCTCCACGACCCTCACCCCACCTCCCGGCGCTTCGCCCCAAACTGAGCTGCGTGTGAAGCCACGACGCTCAGGGGGCTGCGGGGGACCCGGGCCACGGCGGGGCGAACGGGCGGGGGACCGAGGGGCGCGGTGGCCCTTCGAAGCCGCCCTGTTGACCGTCGAGGGCGAGCGGCGCAGGAGGACACCTCTGTGCGGGCCCTGTGGGCCGCCCTGCACACCGACGGGGTCAGGCGCCCGCACGCAGGCCGGAGCGACCGCCGCTCCCGCCACACGGAGGCCGCCGCCCCGGGCCAGGCGCCGCCGGCGCCGGCAGAGCCTCCGCGGGCGGGTGCCCCGGCTGGCGCCTTCCCTCTCGGGGCTGAGGCCCGGGCGGGTGCTCCACGCCGTCTCCCGGTCGCTCGGGGGCAGACGCCAGGTGCGCCCGGCAGGACCCGGCCCGCCAGCCCGCGGCTCCTGGGGTCGCCTCCCCCGTGGACTCCTTGCACCCAGTTCCTCGAGGCACGGCCAGCTTCCGGCGGGGACGACAGGGTCCGGGGGGCACCCGGATGAGGCCGCGTGAGGTTTGTCGCCCTGGGGTGGAAGCGGGAACGCACCCCCCGCCCGTGCTCTGCCCTCCGCCCCACGGGGCTGGGAGGGAACGGCCCGGGCTGGCCTGGGGACCCACGCCCACTTCTGGGGTGCGTCTCCCCCTCACTCCACTGAGGGGGCTCTCGCCACACTGAAGAAGGGCCTGACGTGGGGATGCGTTCGGCTGGGACCCCGCTGGTGACCAGGGCGCACCCCGCCACGACGACGCGCGTGTGGTTTGCGGGCATCTCCGCGAACGTTCGCGAGACGGGACCCCCCGTGTTTTCCACCGCGCCCAGGACCATTGCCACGTGCAGGGGACACTGACCAAGCAAGTGGCCTGTCGCGAAGCGGGCGCCTCGGCCGGGGGAGAGTGCGCACACCCCGTTCTCGGCGGCCGGGCCGGGCCAGGAGGCCCCCGCCGCAGCCCCTCTCCGATAGCCGCCTCCTGGCTCTGGGCAGCACACACACTGGTGGCTGGAAACCTCGCCAGCGAGTTTGGAGCAAAGTGATTGATTACTGTGCTCGGGGCTTGGAAAACTGGAGACAGAGACACTTTCCAGGCCTGGACGCGAAAAGGACCCGGCTGGCCAGCTAGGATCAGGACCGAGGCATCGGGCGGGGCCACCGGGGACTGGAGGCGGGGGTGGAAACCGGGGTGGGGGTGTCGCTGAGAACGGGGTCACTGGGGCGTCGCGGGAGAGACGGTGTCAGTGGGTACAGACTTCTCCTCTCTCGGAGGCAAGACACCGTGAGAGCCCCACGCCGGCCCGTTCAGACGCTTCTCTCCCAGCGTGACGGGCGCAGGAGGCCGACCTCGGAAGGGGACCGGAACAGGGGAGGAAGGCTGGGCCCTGCGTCAGCTCGGGGCCCCGGTGGCGGAGGCCTGAGACGCCGGTCGCCTTCCCGTCCCGGGCCCCCCAGCTCCAGGCTGGCTGCTGGGGTGCACCCGACAGTCACCGTCGCTGGAAAACCTGCCCGCAGAGGGACAGCTCGGCCCCTCCGCGTGCACTTGACAAGGCCCACTGTTCAGATGAACCTCCAGTCCTCAGTGTGGTCCTGGCTCTTAAACCAAGGCCTCCACCGCCGGGAGCGAAGTCCCCGGGACAGGCCGCGGCGGCGGCGACCGGGTGTGTTCCGGTCCCTCTCCCTGCGGAACCCCATCTTCCTCCTCCGTCTGGCGCCAAGCTCGCACGACGAACTCCGCGAGAGCCACCCTACGCCGTCCTCCTCGGGGGCTGGGGCCAGTGAGGCGGGTCTCGGGGCCCACCGCTGATTCCACTGCTGCCGCATCTGCCGACGGCCCGCTGGCGTGGGCGCGTCTACGCAGGAGGCGGGAGGCGGCGCGGCTGCTGCTGGTTCTCCGATTCGGAAGCTGGAAACCCGAGCTCTAGGGCGCGCGGGCACCTAGCGTTTAGTTTTCGTTTTGGGGCCAGCGTTCCTGGCAGCCGGTGGGAGGAGGAAGGGGTCGCGGGAGGGGAACCAAACACACACGTGTCTGAGTTCCGCTGCTGTGCGGAACCCACGGGCCCGCGGAGAACTCTCTGGGGCATCGGGCCAACCACACACCGCGGAGAAGCCCGGCGTCCGCGGGGTTTCTGGCTCCATGGAGAATTTCCCGAGCCAGGCTCGCCCTGCTTCCTCCCTCCTGGCCCTGACCCTTGAGCCCCGCCCACTCCGACTCCCTGTCTCCTCCTGACCCCCACGTCGCACTTTGCCTGAGCCTCTGCCCCGACAGTCCCCGGGCCACCGGTGGCCCCGCGGCAGCTCACGGTGCCTTCGCTCGGTAAGAACCGTCGACGGGAACGGAACTATCTGCGCGGGGAAGGCCGGCGCCCCTTGCCCGGCGGCCAGCGGAGTCCAGAGAGGGACGGGCTGGGGCCTGCTCACCCCCGATCCGTGTTTCAATACCGATTGCCCAAGGTTAGGGTTTAAACTTCCAGTAAAAAAAATAAATTGGTTGTTTGGTAGCCCCAAAGCTGAGCTGGAAGCCACGAACCAATGAACCCCAGCAGGAGTCCCCACCCTCTGGCGAAGGGGGGCTGCGGCGGCCTCGACGCGGCTTCGGGACCAGCAAGTCCACACCCAGCCTGGGGTGCTGGGCCTCCCTCCGCCGCTGTTCCTAGCCCATTACTCCATTTGTTATGACTTACGAGGTACGGCCGGGTGGAAAATCGAGGCCGGCTTAAAGCCACAGGGCAACACTTTGTGGAGGGGCCGGCCCCGGCCGCCACTCAGCAGGACCTCCGGCCCCAGCCCACCGGACCGGCGGCACCCCTCCCCCTGGCGGTGACAACCAAGAGCATCTCCAGACGTCGCCAAGGTCCCGGGGCTGAGCGCGAGGGCAAAATTGCCCCAGTGGAGAAGCCCTGCACTAAAGACGGCTGAAACGCCAAGGAAATAAACCTCCCATTCCGTTCGGGTAGTCCCTTGGAGCTGACAGAGGCCGCACACAGCAAAGCTCGTCTGTTGTGCCTCTGTTTACATTGCTGCTCTCAGGACCAATTATCTGTTTAATGAAGACCTTCTGGCTCCATGAGACTCATTGGCAACACCAAGGTAGCAACGAAACACTGACAGCCTGGGGTAGACAGGAGCCTTGGGGCACCCAGCCAGGCCGGGGGCCAGGGGTCCGGGGGGTCGGGGGTCCGGGGGACCAGGGGGGCCAGGGGTCGGGGGGCCGGGCCCCCCCTTCGCTCACCAGCGGCTGTTCGACGACCATAGGAAGGAGAAGACGGCTCACGGAAATTTCTCGTACCTGAGCAAATCCGTCCAAGTTCTGGTTTGGGGGGAGAAGGGTACTGGGTGCGGAGAGGGGGGACCCCGCTCGGCAGACGGCACATACCCGGGCAAATCCCTCCACCACCCCACGTGGAGGCCGCACTCCTATCCGCTCTCTCCGGCCCGGTATGACTCCCTGTTGAACACTCGTCCACGTGAGAGCTTGAGCCACGGAACAGTTCGAGCCAGTGAAAGGCTTTTCATTCTCCTTCGTCTGGGCTCCGTTCTCGGCCCGTGGACGGCTACCGGACTCGGCGGCTGGCATTTCCTGTTTAATCGGCGAGGACTCTGTTCCGGACAGCTCAATGGCCTGTCGGCGAGGAAGGTGTGGCATCGCAGAAGACAGTTTATCATCTGCCGCTACTGGCATCTGACAGAGGCGTGACCCACGAAACAGATCACCGCCCGGCTCGGAAGCGGTGTTTACGCACGGGTCTCACAGGTGCCGGGAGAGAAAGGGGACAGAGCAGAGCGTGCGCCTTGCATTTATGCGAACAGCGCAGTTCTTAGGAAAACGGGTTCACGCCGAGTTTTCAGACAGAAAGGAACCATACCCAGGTGCGTCTGGACTGGTCGTGTGCGTGAGCAAGGATATTCCTCTCTAACGGTTTGTCGGCTTAATCGCTCAAAACGCACATGGCGGAGGTTCTCGCGTTCATCATAAACCCCCCTGGAAGGCTCGTCGCAACCCGCGGGCCGGGCGGTGGGCGGGGGCGCTCCGGATTCGGCCCGGTCGCGGCCACCGCGGGACATGCCCGCACAGCCCGGGGCGGCGCACGCCTGCCGTTCTCCCGCGGGCCCGTGCGGCGGCGGGGCCCGCCTGGGCTCCGTTCGCGCCTCTTCCTTGTTCTTCACGCTTTTATTTCTCATGAAGACGCAGTTTTAAGACAAAACAAGAGGCGGAGCCCTTCCCTCAGCAGCCCACAAACCTGACACCACAGTTTCCTTTTTCTTCCCTTTTGCCAACTAGAGCGGCGCTTACAATTTCAGGGTCGTGGGTTTTCCACGCGTGGCCTCCTAGATGCTTCTGTACGCTCAGACAAGTATGTGTGGCGCCCACGCGGGGCGGCCCGGCCACGGAAGCTCTTACCGACCCGGTCAGAGGCATTCCGGATGCCTCCGATTCGCTCGCTTATTCACTCAGCTATGACTCTCAGTGAGCTCAAACTTCACACACGCAGACTTTTTTCCTGCTTAGGTATTCTTTCCTTTGGATAAATCACCAGGAGAAGGAGGGCTCGGACACACACACGCACACACACGACAAAGTCAGCCTCGGAACTTTGGGGTCTTATGCCAATGTCCAGAATTTTATCTCAGAGCACCATCAGCCTAGCTTATTACTAAGTTGTCTTAGCTCTATTGACTTGTTTCAAAAAATTCAGCTCTCCCACACAAAAAATAAACAAACAAAAAACCAAAATAAATAAAAAAACGTAAATACGACACTACGAAGAAGATTTTAACAACTGTTCTCAACAGGAAAGATGGCGTCGGGAGAAGGCGGCTCCGGCCCCCTGCGACCTCTTTCGCTTTGCTGTCCCGACCCCGGGAAACCGCCCGTCACGCCTAAGTCAACATTAGAACAACCGAAGGCTCCAGAAACCCAACTCTCCCTGCGGCAAAAGCCTGGAAATTGCATTTTACACAATTAAGAAGATCGCATTTTAAATATATTCCCATCAATTCAGCTAAATGCTCTCCGGCGATAGGATCTGTTCCCTGAAACAAAAGGAATATGTCTTTCTAATCAATATAATTACATTTTTAAATGACAATTTCAGAGTGCCCTTTTCGCGGGGCACGTCACTTGTTTCCAATGCTTGATTAGGTCATGAATCTCTTACCTTCCGTCTGCGCTTCGAGAGGCTACTTTATATCAAGTTCACACTAATGAAACAATTAAGATAATGTAAGATAATATGTCATTTCAAAAATACATGATCCTGGATCCCTAAAATCATCTTGCAAAAGACCCAAGGATCCCTTTGCAGAAATGAACCGTCTGGCCAGAATCAGGTGTTCCATTATTCGAAGGGCTGATATTCTTTCAATTTGGGGTGTTTTTACCATAGCCACAGTTCTTTAAAATAGTTCTCTCTGTTATTTCTTCTTTTAACATTTTCTAGATTCTCAAAGACCTGAATAATGTCCAAGAAAAGTTGGGAAAGTAAATAACATTTTTCTGAGATAAAATACTGCTAGAAACATGCCCGTAGTGCCAAGAATCGGGGGGTGGACGCCTGGGTGGTGACTGACGAGGCAGCTGCACCCGAGAATGTTCTAGGCGGTTGGAAATGTTGACTACCTCACAAAGATTCATCCATACATTAAAAAAGAGAAATCATGGCTTAAGGTTTCTGAGCTTTGCTGTTCAAATATTATACCTTAATTTAAAAAGCCAGATAAATAAGAATTAAGAGAAAAAGAGGAAATTCAGCCACAAAATCACCTAGCTGCCTGAGAAACAGGAGTGGGATATATTGTGTCTGAGGGAGAGAAGATTATTTAAAAGGAGACGTGGAGGGACGGGCCAGGAATGGCACCCCGATTCTGTAATCGGGTCCGGCAGCACCATTCGTGAGGCCCAGTGCAATGAAAACCTCCTTGTGCACAGGTGTCAGGAATTTCAAGATGGCGACAGCCCAGCATTGAAGCAAGCGTGGGCTCCCCTGAGTGCCGACCCTGCCGCGACCCGCCCTCACGGCCGACGAGGGGCTGCTGGCTTCCTCAGGTGCTCCTCCTTCCCTTCCATTTTTAATTTCACCCTAATATAATTACTTGTTGCCATGGTTAGTCATTGATGCAATTTGTGCCCCTATTAAATGTAAATTAACCTACTTACCGAGCCGTTCCTGGCTTGCGAGGACCTGCGGGTTCCTGTCCCTGCTGAGGCGGGGGCGGGCAGGCCGCGGGGAGTCGCCTCCTGCCCCGGACCCGGGCCTGGCTTCCGGCGCGTCGGCCGCGGCCCGCAGGTGCTTCTGGCTCTGAGAAACGGGGACCCAGCTTCCAGCTGTCCCCTAAGTGTCTCCAGAATCTTCCTGGGAGCGACTGTGGACCTTCTTCTTGGCCTTTGCAGAGGGGCAGGTCTGCGGGGCCCCTCGCCTCGGGAACCGCCTCCTTCTGCGGGGAGACGTCCTCCCGCCATGCCCGGAGCGGCCGGTCCTGCCAGCACTCCTGCGGGGGCCTCGCCTCCGTGACGACCCCCGCCAGGCAGCCGGGTCCACGTCCAGCCAGCTCCCGCCACTGTAAAGGACATGGGTCGTTGCTCCGTCAATACCTGAGCGCGCGAAGGGAGGCGCGGGCCGGCCGGCGCCCGGGCTCAGGCGTTTCCACTCTGACCGGGAGGGGCCCTCCCCACCGTGGCCTGGGCCAGGGTCCCCGCGGAGGGAGGACGGGGGCTGGAGGACCCCGCCGGGAGGGGCTTGCCAGAGGGGTAGAACAGAGGTGGCCAACGATGTTAAGTTTCTTCGGCATTTCGTCACGGCTCACGCTTTCGCCATTCAAAGGATTCCTGAGAAATGGACCCGGGGTCACCTTGTAATTACAAAAAACGGGGGGCCGGGTGGCAGTGTCCCTTGGCACCACGCGGGGGGCCTCCCCTGCTCCTTTCCGGAACGGACCCCGCCACAGCTAGTGGGCTCCGCGGCGGCCTTCATCAGTGCTAAGGGGGCCGCCACCGAGCGACGGTCCCTCTGTCTGAGCCGACGACATGCTGGGTCTGAGGAAACACTCAGACTCTGCCAGGGTCCATCTGGCGAAGGGTCCCAGAGCGACGGTTGTGAGCCCAGGGCTCCGGGCCGGCTGCAGGGGGCTCCCCCACCCCCCCACCCCCCGCCACCCAGAAAAAGCCACTGCCTCCCACGAGGCTTCTACAACACGCATTTTCAGAAAACTTCTGATAATCTGGCTTTTCCAATTATTTGGAGTCTTACTCACAGAAACGTCACAAATAACCTTCATTCGCCCTTCCTGTTTCCGGAGACGTTTTATTCTGCATTTTAAAGCCTCAGTGTTGCCCGTTTTATTCTGATGACTCAAACTTCCTTACAAGGAAAGTGCCTTAGGCTGCCCCATTCAAGCGGTTTGGCCTTCGGGTACCTGAGCGAGCAGGTGGCGCCCACTTCCGGGCTGTTTTTGCCGTCTGGGGACTTTGGGGAAGGCAGGCGGGCCTGCGGGGAAGGTCCAAGGGGTCTCAGAGGTGGATCGGATCCTGAGACCCGGAAGCAGAAAGGACCAGTTAGACGAGGTGCCCAGACCCTGGTCACCTGCGTTTCTGGGGACCCAGCCTGTCTATGTCCTCCAGGACCCCAGCAGCCCGCGAAGGCCCCCAGGTCTCCAGTCAAACCAGCTCGGTCCCCGCTCTTCCCGTCCCCAGACTGGAGCAAACCGTATGGATGGAAAACTAAAATATCAAAGCCAAACAGAGCTTCCGCCATTTTTTTTTTACGCGACCCTTTAGCCGAAGCAGCTAATAGGAATTATAAAACAGTATGATGATTTGATAATTAGACCCAGAACACAGGCGGTCTTCATTACTGCGATGATTGCTTTTCAGTAATACGAGGGAAAATATGAATCTTCAAGTAACTCTCAATAATCGAATTAAGGTCAACCTCCCATCAAGAGCTGTGGCTTTGCTTGGGGACGAATTCATGAGAAACCCCGATAATGCGGATCGGGTCTTGAGAACGGCCCCGGGAGAAGGCGCGCTCTGCCATGGGCACCGGGGTGGTACGCCCCATTTCTTCGGCGGGTGTTTTGCGAAAGAGAAGGACAACGGAGTTCCCACATGTGTTGATTTTATTAAAACCCAGCTGTGGCCGAGCGGGTCGGAAGCCCCCGGCCTTTTCCGTTCTCCCCTCTACGCAGAGGGCCGTGACTCCCTCCCATGTCAGCCGCGCTGGGCTCATCGGGCCGTCCATTAATTCTTAGGTTCCGTGAAGCTAAATTAGTTTCATTCAGCTGGAGCTTAAATTAGCAAGTTCTCCCCAGCAAGGGGCAGCAGAGGTGGAAGAAGGACTCATGGCGTCTCCCGCGGCCCCCACGGTCCGCGCGCCGCCCGCCGGCGGCCGAGCTTGCCCGAAGGGAGCGCGGCGTGCGTGGGTTTGACCCCGGCCGCCTCCCGGCTCCTGAGCCTCCTTTCTCCGCTTCCGACCAGCGGCCGCTCAGGCCGGCTCAGGTGGCCACGCTGCCTCCGGCCCCGGGGCCTTCGCACCGGCTGTTCCCGCCCCAATCGCGGCTCCTGCTCTCCCGGCTGCTCACCGCGCTCTGGTCAGCCAGGTCTCCGTGGCAAAGCCACCTCCTCCCGGCAGACAGCACCCCCTCACAGTGTCCTGCGCGGGTCGGTGGAGGCCCTGGTCACTGCTCTTGCTTTCTTTTAAGTTCTCCCATCGTCTCCCCCTTCTCCCCATCCCCCTCCACCCCCACCCCAGCCCCCCGACACATCACTCCATGAAGTTCTTATCTCCTTGGTCAAGGCCATGTCCGCAGGGTGAGGATGGTGCCTGGTGTGGAGAGGGCCCTCCCCGTGCTGGTGGGGAGAGTCTGTGCAGGGCATGGGGACCCACTGTGAGGACATGTCTGAGCAGGTTCCCAGCCCAGGACCCTGCGGTGAGCTGACGCCACCCTGCAGGACAGGGCCTCGCCGCGGCAGGGGCCCTTGGGGAAACGGGGACTGCAGCCCGGAGGGTGGGGCGGCAGGGCGATCACCCCCGTTTTCCACACGAGGAGCCCAGGCCTCACAGAGGTTGAGTCCCTTTCGAGGTTGCTGAGCCAGCAAGTGTGGGAAGCGGGGTTCTGGGAGCCCGCAGACAGGTTGGAGCTGGGCATGGACACGCTGGGCTGTGAGGAGAGTGGGTCCGACAGCACCCCCTTTGCAGCCAGGCCAGATGGCCATGAGACCCTGGCTCTGTGCGCTGCGGTCTTGGCAGAGGCTGTCCTGGAGGCCCACGGACTGGAGGCCACGCTCCCCTGAGGGAGGGCCCCTTCCCGCCCCGCCTCGAGCCCCTTGCTCTCCGTCCAGGCTCGGCCGCGGCTGGCAGCCCACCCGGCCCACCTGCCACATCTGCAGCAATCAGCGTCACACACCACGGCCAAGGTCATCTGACTTTCGGGAAATCTAAGGACAAAGCCTGGGCCCCACCGGCCCTCCGCCAGCCCCTGGCCCCATGGCCCAGCAGGCGGGGGCCCCGGAGGCGCCTGATATCCTCAGGGTCACCGAGTTCACTCTGCACAGCCCAGCCAAGAGTTGAGGTCCCCCCGGCCAGGCACGCCCTGCCAAGTCACAAAGACTTGACTGTACATATTCCAGACGGAGGAGGAAGAAATTCAGGTTTTTCCACCCTGACAAAGTGCTGCGGATTATTTGCAAGGAGTCTGGGAAATTCCAGCAGTCTATTTTCAAAAGACGCCCACTTGGCTGCCCATCATTTGTGAATAATCCCTCATTCAGGTACGGGAGAGGGCGGATTCTGCCGAGATTCCCAGACCCCGTGCTCCACGACTTGAGTGGGAAAGAGCTAGAAACGGAGCACCCCAGTCCCGCTGCCCATGCCTTGCCCCTCGACTTGCCCACGGGCTCCCCAGGAGCCGGACCCACGCCGCGCCTCCCCCCACACCTGCCCAGAGCCAGCACTCTGCGCTCAGCCTCCACCAGAGCCCCGCATCTGTTTTCCATGACTTTAATTCCAGTTCTTCTCAACGCCACCAGCCCCCCTCCCTCTCCCCCCTATAATGTGCCTTGGCCCCGACATGTAAACCCTGAGATCAAATCGAAATTCCAACTCACAGACGTAAATCGTCCGTGTGATTTGAGTAAGTGGGACGAGGCCCCGGCCTGGCGACTCCCCCCGGATTCCTCCTCGGGTTATTTACATGTTGGAAGGGGCTGACTGCATAATTGGGCAGTTACTCTTGGATGCGTCTATACATCGCTCCTGTGTTGAGGGAAAATGAGACAGGACCCCGAGGGGAAAATTGGTGCCTGAACTGAGTGGATTTTGGGCCTAGAAATGGTTTCTAGAGACAAAGAAAGGAACTCGTAAAATACACAAGTTTAAGAAAACCCAAAACCGAAATCCTTTCTTCCCAAATAATTTAGCCTGAAGCTGAGGCTAATACATTGATTATTTAAGAAGAGAGCCATGATAGATTGATTGTTTTAAACATATAATTATAATGTCACTCTTAAGAGTTTTAGAATGTAGGTGTAATTATTCCATTTTTAAAACTATTTTGTTCTTTTATGAGATAATTTTTAATTAAAGCACTTTAAATACAGATAAACTCAAAGACTGATAAGACGAACACCTGTGGGCTCTCAACTGACACTCGACAGCTGTTGATATTTTTTCATATTGCTCCAAATATATATATATTTTTTTAACTAAAGAAATGGAATTTGGGGATCGGGAAAATTTTAGGCTGCCCATTCCTTATCTTTGGACTTATACTCAGAAAAACCCTGCCATGGACTTGCTAAGTACCAACCAAGTATCTATACATGAACTAGCTGAGATATGTATTTATATTTCTCTCTCTCCCCAAATAATGGAGAGCCGGGGAGAGCAAACTCTCCCTGTTAACGGCCTGCTGCTACACACACCCGGCTGGAGGGGCCACCCGGCCTCCTTCGCAGCTCCCCAGCCTGGCCATTTCGGTGCAGAAGGGGGTACAGGCACCATGCCAACAAATGGGTGTAGGTGTGTGCCAATAAAACTTTATTTACAAAAACAGGTGGTGGGTGGTTCTTTGCCAAGTCCTGTTATATAGTATTATGGTGTGCGTGTGTTTAAATATATCTCAACTGAGCTGTAGTGCATTCATTTTAACTACTGATTAGAATCCCATCATATGCACTATCTTTGATGTAGCCGGTCTTCTAGTGATAGGCGCTTAGATTTCCATTAATGTTTTGTTTTGTTTTTTTAAAGACCCTCCACATAATCAAACAGGTTAGCCGGCTCTGACACCTGGCGTGCCATGGAACGGATATGGCCCCAGTTTCTAATCTCCAGAGAATAGGGACAAGGAATTGCTGCATGAAAGGCACAGGACGGCCTGGCTGTCGGGAACTCAGACGCCCCTGGCTCTGCCCTCGACCCACCTCTGGCCCCCAGGGCCAGTGCCTCAGCCTCGGGGAGTTTCCCGTCCAGGAAGTGGGGGCTGAGGATCCACGTGGTGCTGACCTATTTACAAAGACGGGGCGCATTGGGAAAAGCGGAAGGGAAGATGTTGTTATCATTACCCTACAAAACCTCTGAAACGTAAGGTAAGAAGCAGCTCTTTCCCCCTCAGAGCCCCATCCGCTCTGCTTTCGGGTGTGGGCTTGCTGGCTCCTGCCAGGCCATATGCTGAGAGGATCCGGATTCCTCCGCTGATTCCGTGGGTGGGGTCCTGGGAACGCATGAGGCTCTGCGATGGGTCCAAGACACGTCGTTAGCTTTCCAGCAAGAAGTTATTAGAGCGAGTTCTGCCCTTTCCCCAGCCGCCAGTAAATGCCTTTTTCTCCCTATCCCCCCTCCTCAATTTGGAGAAAATATTTTTGTAATAATTTCCCATCGTTTCTCCTCCGTTTTGGATTCCTTAGGGGCCCGGCCAGCTGTGCGGCCCGGGCTCTGCCGAGCACCATTTCACATGCTTTCCGTTACATTCAAAGAAAGCAAAGCAAAAAACATCTTCTTTAGAAACCCAGGGCTAGGGCAGACAGAGGGGCTGTTTTCCCGTGGACTTCCTGGCTGCTCGTGGGGCGAAGGGGAGGGCTCGGGCACAGACCTCAGAGCCGAGAACACTCCGGTGGGGGGCGAGGGGGTGCCGGTCTGCGGGGCAACTGGGTTTGGCTCCTCCCTGTGACGCTGGCTGGCTGTGGGCAAGTTACTCGCTGCAGCTCTGTAAACAGGAATGCCAACAGCATCCACCTCGTGCGGTGGCTGCGGCAGCCACTGGCCCAATGAGGGACAGTAAATGAGACTGGACATTGCTGCTGGGTGACACGTAAGAGCTGCTGCCGTGCAGGGACAGCGAGACGGGGGGCTCTACCCCACGAAGACCGCACCACACACATAAGTGCTGGGCGGGCGGAGGGAGAAAAGCGAACCCGGAGCTTCTTTCTTGACCCTCATGGAAGCCACAGGTCAAGGTCGGAGCACCGTTAGGAGTCCCGGTGCAGCGGGGCTCAGGGCCACCCAGTGGGACAAGCCCCTTCCAAGAAAACAAGGCCGAGAGCCGCAGGAGTCGCCGGGGGCAGCGAGAAGAGCTGGTTCAGCAGATGAGTTCGTGGCTGACCTTGGCCTTCGCTCTGCCATTTCTCAGCCTTGACAACCATCTGTGGAGCATTCGATAAAAACTAAATAAATAAAAAAGTAAAAAAGATAGGCAGCCTTTGAAACCTTCAGACAAGAGGCTCCATCTAAATCCTGTGTGACTTTTACTCCTAAATGTTTAATTGCAGCTCCTTCTGGGATGGTAGTCAATTCCTGAAACACGACCAAAGCAATAAATTTCCTGCGAGAATTTACTGCCAGATTAATAGCTTTGCAGTACAGCTATTATTGTTTTAATAAGAAAAAAGACATCTGAAAGGCTCTGCACGCAGCACACATGTATCCCAGGGTGAGCTCATAAGGCAGAAGGCCAACGGGCCATGTCAGCCAGGAACACAGCCAGCAGGGCTCAGGGTGGTTGGCCACGTCGGTCTCACAGAGACGGGGGGACGAGGACACCCTGCCGAGTGCTCATGTTCTACCCCTGACCCCCAGGAGCACCCCCAAACGCAGAGCTCTTGAGTCTTGACAGAAGGGTCTCTAGACAGGAGAAAACGGAGACATTTCCCCCGAGCACGAGCCTCCGCCCGCGGTGCCCTGGGGAATTCCACTGGCCTTTGGGCTCGCTGCTCAAGGACGACATTCGCATGTGACCCCTTCATGCTGGCACCCCTTCTCAAACCGGGGAACAGCTTCCGGAGGCAGGACAGGGCCAGGGTGCGGGGTCCCAGCCTTTGCTTGGCAAACACTGCGCATCCGGCGCCCCCCAAACACCCTCAAGCGGGTTCCGATGTTGCACCTCACGACGACCGTGCTCACACGGTGCCTTAGAACGTCCAAGGCCCAGCAGGCGACGGAAAGATGTGGAAGGAATCTTAAAAGCACGTTGCTAGGCGCGAGTGTGAAAAGGCTGCGTGCAGCGTGATCCCAACGGCACGGCATTCTGAAAAAGGCAAACACCACAAAGATTGGCGGCCGGGGTGCGGTCCTGGCCCGCCGGGGCCGGAACTCTGGCACCAAACGTCAGGTGTTGCTCCTGTTTAGGTGGCCACCCATCCCCATCGGTGGTGAGCGACGGTCCTGGCGAAGTCCAGGCACTCTGGCGTTCCAGCCCTGACCTCCGCCTCCAGCCTCTGAGCGTTGGCGCGTGGTCCCACGGTCAGCGCCAGGGTGGTGGGATAAACGAGGAACAACGTGACCGTTTGTGACGTGCCATCCGGGCCGCCAGCACCTTCGTCCTCTGTGCATTGCTGCCGGGGGCTTAAAAAACTTCGTTAGGCATCTTAGAAGCTCCACCAGGACTCGCTCCTCTGTGAGCATAATCACTGGGACCCGCATCCCACCCCCCTCTCCTCCTCGTCCGCGATTAATGACAATCTCTGGCTGCAAAATAACCGCTGCTCACTCTAATGAAGTTCTGGTCCTTTCTAAGCTGGGTTTGAGGGTTCAGCCTGAGAATCTGCCCGCAGCATTCCGGGGACCCAGCGTTTGTAGCTGTTTTAACATTTCATGTGCAACGTTTAATAAAGAGGGACGGTCTCTGAATATTATTAACCCTGAGAACAGAGCTTTTTTGCTGTTAGAAGCAGGAACGGTGCCGGGGCGCATCCCGAGGGGAAGAGGCGTACAGGCCCTTCTGGATCACGGGCGTGCTTTTATTTTGATCCGAATATATGCGCTGGTGGGAATAACGGCCCCAAAGACAGCCCCGCCCTGGTCCCCGGCAACGGCGCCCGTGCCCCCTCCCACGGCACGGGGGACTTGGCAGCGGAGATAAAGTTAAGGATCTTGAAATGGGGAGATAGTCCTGGGTGACCTGGGAGGAACCGGTGTCATAGCAGGTCCTTTTAAGACGGAGACGGGAGGGCGGATGTGGGGAGGGAGCTTGGGAGACACCGCGTGCCTGGCTCGGACGATGGAGGAAGGAGCCGTGAGTCAGGGATGCGGGCGGCGTCCGGGAGGGGCGGGGGGACGGGCCCCCCAGACCCTCCGGGAGGAACGTCGTCCTGCTGAACCTTGATTTCAGGAGCCCTGACCCCCGGAACCGTAAAATCATAAATGCGTTGTTTTAAGCCACTAAGTTCGTGGTGGTTCGTCACGGCGGTGTCAGGCAGCAAACGCCGCGTGCCTACACGCCGAAGCACACACACACGCGTGAGACCCGCACGCCGGGCCGCATGTCAGGTCGCCGCTACCGACGCTCGGAGACGGCCGTCTCTGCGGGCGTGGGGGCTGTCCTGGGCGTCGCCGGGTGTCCAGCAGCCTCCCGGGTCTATGTCCACTGAATGCCGGCAGCCTGCCCACACCCCCACCTGCGACAACCGAACCATCTCCAGACGCCACCAAGTGTCCCCTCGAGGGCCGACCACCCTCGGCCGGGAACCACTGCCATGTGAGCATTGAACTCCGATATTGCGAAGTACTCCCTCAATCCCACGTCAAATAAAATAAAACAAACCTTCGTCCTACCTCGACTAAAGAAACTGCAGGGCCACTCGCTTTGCCTGAGGTATAGACGGGACCCCTCCTTCTGAGGGGAGCTCTGAGGGGCTCGCATGGCGCTGTCTTAGAGTAGCCTCCTAAGACGCTCCGTTTTCCCAGGGGGTGTGGGGTGAGGGCGGACGGTAGCATTCGGCGAGGACGCGCCAGCCTCTGGAGGGATTGGTGGGGGACAGGCAGGAAGCTCCCTGGGCCCTGGGTCCCTCTGTGCTCCCCGTGACCTGTGAAATGAAGGCCCCCCGCCTTGGGGCCAGCGAAACCCAGCCCATGAGAGGCCAGGTCTGCACAGGGTGGGGGCGCGGGGCTTTGACAGCCCCCGGGGGGCACTTTGGAGGGAGGGTTCTGGGTGGCTGACTAGTTAGAAGGAACACAGGTGAGAAGGGACGGCCGTCGTAAACGAGAAACCTCTGCCCGGCGACCTCCCCCTGTGCCCCAACCTTGAACTAACTTTCAGGAACCCCTCCTGCCCCCAGTTACCGGATTGGTGCTGAGTGACATCTGAAGGGCTCCAAGAGGCCCGGGCCCAGGGGCTGGCCCTGCCGCGGACCCCGCTGAGCTGCGGAGGGTGAGCCCCGAGGCCCCCGGGCAGGTGGGGCGCAGGTGGGGCACAGGTGCGGCTGGCCTGGCTCCGACGCCACGTCCGAAGGACCCTTCCCACTCGATGCGGGCTCAGCGGGGTCCCCGGGGAATTCCGAGGGGCACAGATGCCAGGAGGCTGGACAACAAGAGACAGAACGGCTTGACGCTTTGCGTGACAGCTTTTGTAAGCAGGGACCGGCAGTTTCTAGACGCTTCCGTGGCTTTCCCAAAAGCGTCTCAAGGTGGCACCAGACAGCTTCCGCAGGCCCGGCAGCCCGGGCCGTGGCAGGGGACGTGACTCTGGTCTTGCTTTTGAGTGAACTGTTTTTCAGGGTTTAGGATGTGAGCCGAGGGTTCATACGGGGGAAATGCAGCCTCAGACCCTTCCTGAATCAGGGGCCCCCATTCCCCCCTTTCTCTCCCTCCTCCTCAGAGACTCTGCGAAATGCTGCGAGAACACTGAGGAGCCCTCGTCGGCCCCCAGGCACTGAGCCCCCGAGCTCTGCCAGGGAGACGAAGCATCTGTCCCCTCCAAGGGCCTTGGGGACCTGCGCTCCGGGGAGAGGGCCGTGGGGTCAGACTCCCGCCGCGTGTCCCCAGCCGGCGGCGGCACCGCGGCCAGGTGAGGCTGGTTTCTTGCCTCCTTCCGGGCTGGGGTGACATGTACAAGGCTGCCCAGCTGTCCGGACGGCGCCTGCGAGGTCGCCACTGTCCAGCTGAGCGGAATTAAGGAAAAACAACACAGACCCTTGCGCTGATAACGCCCACCGCACCCACGATGACCCAGCACGAAACCGCAGCCCGGGCCACGCGCCAGGGGGACCACCTCGACGCCCTGCTGGGCTGAGGACGGACCCGTCCCGCCCAGAAGGGTCCTCCTTGCTCCCCCGCCTCACGCCCAGCCCTGTCGCCTCCTCGCCACCCAGACCGCAGCCGGCCCCTGGGGCCCCGTCCCCAGCTGCCACCACCGTTTCCAGTCGGGGACAGCTTTGTTCCTGCGTAACTCTTATGGCAAAGGAGGTCATGTCACTTGGAATGACAGAGACTCTGCCTGGGTGCTGGCTGCCTGGCAAAGGAGACTGTGTTTCCTTGGTCCCATCGTCTAGGCCCCAGGAGAAAACCATGACCTGAGGAAGCCAGTGACCGCCGCCTCCCCAGGTGTCAAGAAGCAAAGGGAGAGAAAACGGCCCAGAGTCAAAGCCCCGTCAGACGCCCCAGAATTTAGCGTCTGCCCGGGAGGGATGCCTGGCGCCAGGGCCCCGGGGAAAACATGTCACGGCCCTGGCACCATCTGACGTAGGGGACATGCCATCGGGGCACGTGGTAGGTGCCGAACTCGGGCAAGGCCCCACAGGCCACTCCGGGAGAGGGTCGTGGCACCCGGCACCCGTCTGGCAGTGCGATGGAACACCGAACTCTGACCCCGTGGACCCCGGTGGGGCCACCGCTGTGCTAGGCACGTTCTCTTGACAAGTCAAAAGACCTGGCCGCCCCAGCCGGGCAGAGGTGGGCTGAGTGACAGCCACTCGTGTGGCTCAGGGCCAGGGCCGCGGCCCCCAGCAGGGGCCCCCGATCCCGGCAACGGTGAACGTGCTTCTGATTTCTCCACAAACGAGGAGAAATCAGCCGTGACGAGGCACACACTTTGAGGCATCAGTTCCCCACCCTGGTTTCAAAGCGAGCAAATGAACCGGGGTAATTCAGTGACAGGTGGGGAGGCCGGCGGGCCCCTACCCGGCGGGTCCTGCTCGCTTATCTCCGGCGCCGAGGCCCGGGTGGGTGTAAATACACATTATTCAGCTTCTTCGGGGGCCGTTTATTTGCTGAGCTAACATGAACTCTCGGCAATTTTTCCTAGATCACACTTGACTGAGACGCTCACGGCCTCTCCAACAACGGCTTGCTAAATGTGTTTTCAAAAATCTCTCTTTCTTTCCGTCTGATTTTTTTTTTTTTTTTCTGCCATAACCTCGAAATGCTTTTAAAAACAGATGCCAAGTTGTTTGGGATTTGTCGTTTCTGTTTTCGGAATGACTATATCTTCTCAATGCTGGGAAACTAATTTTACGAGAAAGAAAAAAAAAAAAAACGCTTAACATTTCATAAAGATGTCACTGGGGTTTAAAACCCCAAAAGTCCTTTCTTTTTTCCTGGATTAATTTTGTAATCCACCACCCGTTGGATGTTTTCCGTCTTTCTTTATCACAGAGATGATGTGCTTGTTTCTCCCGGAGGGAGGAGGTAGCGCGCCCGGGCGCGGGTGGGGGGGGGTCCCCGCAGGGACGTGTCGGATCGTGAAGGGTGCCACCTGCAGCGGACACTTTCCACGCCAGTGAGGCCCGGGCTGCCTGCCACTTGAACGCGCTCCCTCACTGCGCCTCACGCCTGAAGGAAGTGAGAAGAAAATTCATCCACGAAACATGGTTTGATCGTGTGTGAACGAACTTCCCACATCATCAGTTTTAAAGCGCGTCTCGGAGCGTTGAAAATATTGCGGTTCGAGGAGCAAATGTGTCGACAGGGACACACTGTGGGTTGTTGGGAGGACTCCTTGGGTGAAAGTGACCCCATTTTCCCTCAGGAGATGGGGGACCCCTTCCATCTTGTCTGATCTCTTCCTCCTTTGCCCCCACCCTTCCCCCAAAAAACACGCCTGAAAATCACAAAGCTATTGAGACGGAGACGCCTCTATGCCGAGAAGGGCAAGTCCCCGTCGCCTCCCCCTCTCCCCGGGGCCGGGAAACGGGCGACTGGTCCCAGTCCCTCTTTCTGCAGCCGGCAGCCCTAATTCATTCACTCGCTGTTTCTTGTCGACAATGAAAAATTGTGACCTTTCCTGTTCCGTTCTTATTGACAGCGAAGGGACGGATCTGCCTAAACAGAAAACAGTACCAGGAACGTTCTATGCCGCCGGAGAAAGGTGAGGCTGGCGAGACCTGCTCCCGTCGGCAAAGCCTTCGGGCCGGCTCCTGGCTCCACGTGTCACCCGTGCATTAGCGAACAGTCCGGGCACCACGATGGCCCCGAATCTAAACCACCCACGTTCTCCCGAGTTCCATCCCAGGATCTCGGGGCGGGGAGGCGGTGGGGGGAATCTTACGTGTGTGTAGGTCGTTTTCCGAGCTCACATGTTGGAAGATTAAAATTGGTCGTGCAAATGTGTGTCCGATGAGCTGTCAGTGTTTTTCTGGGAGGTGTGACAGGCATATCCCTGAATTTGAGGGCAGGAATTTTTCCATGAAGCGCCCCACATGTCAAAAAAAATAAAAATAAAAAAAATAAAAAATATACAAAAGCAAATGAACACTGTAAACGGAGAGTTTGGACGCACTGCGCAGTCATTCGCTGCTCGATCAAGGAGCACGTGGGGTCACCTTGACGCCACGCACTCGGTGACCCCCACTTGCATGTGGTAGAGAGGGCCGAGCCGGGAGGGAGAGGGCGAGACTCAGAGACGGCCCAGGAGACGGAGGACGAGGTGCTAACGGGGAACAGAGGACGTTCCGGTGAGCGGTTTCACACTGGTCCCCGAAACCTGAGCATGGGGTCCCACGGGAAGCCGGAGCCTCCTGGAGGATGCAAACCAGAATCTGCTTCTCTCTGTGACCTCGGCGTGTAGCACGGCGCCCAGCACACAGCGGGCAGCCACCAGGCCGAGGGGCGGGGCGGCTCCGACTCCCATGGAAAACCCTCCCTCCCCCTGCGGTTTGCACGACCTCTGACCTCGGTGGATGCGTCTCAGCCGCACCCTCCTCCCCTCTCTCCCCCTTTCGTTTCTCACTTTCTTTTCCTTCTTTCTCTGCTTCCTTCTCATCTTGAAGACACTGGCCTTTTATCCAGTCCTGGGATGGCAGCAACGGGGGGGGGGGGGGGGAGGCAGAGCTCCAGGGAACCCCCGCGTCCAGCCGCGAAGTCCTGAGAGCCGGACGCAGCGCCCGGCTTTTCGTCGAAACTCTTCGCACGTCCCCCTAGTCAGCAGGTGAACCCAAGTCTATGATCTCCCCATGACTGTTTTCCTTCTAGTGGGCTTCTAGAATATTCCTTTGTGATGAGGGATGGTGTTAGGAAGCAGGGGGTGGGTGGGGGCGCAAAAAGAGCAACACCCTAAATCCAAACATGGGGGAGAGATTAGACAAGCCCCTCTTCCTGGGGTTCCAACTCAGGGCCTCTTGGACCCCTAAAAGGAAAGACTGGTGGAAGCTTCTAGAAGCGACTCCATTACAGTCTTGGGACTGAGCATCTCCGAGAAGAAAAGGAGCAGGACCGTCAAGCAAAGGCCCCATAGCCGTCCCGTGCGTGAGGGGACTCGGGTCCCCGACGAGCTGCTCAGCACCGGTGACCGCGGGCAGGAGGGGGCGCAGAGCCCCGCGGCGCGGGCCGGGTGCAGTTCCGCCGGCGGCCGCGTGGGCGCACTGTTGTGCAGCGAGTGAGCACGGCGCGTGGGGGCGGCGGCGCCGCGACCGGCCAGGTCCGCAGACCTCCGGGCGCCAGGCGGGGGCGGCGGGCGACCCTTCCCTTTCCTCCGGCCCCGCGCCCCCTACTCGGTCCCAGGACAAGGTCCCGATTGTTCACGTCCTCCCACACGAGGGCCAGCACCCCCGACCCCAACCGGGGAGCCCAGATGAGATGGGGTCCAGGAGGCAAACCCCCCTGGCCCAGGGGTGTGGAGGAGGGACCCCCTCACACACACTGGGGTGGCTCAGCCTGGACTGGCATGCCCAGTGCACCCAGCTTGCCACCCAGCCTCCTCCTGGAGGGGAGGCGGGCGTGGGGATGGGGCTCCCAGGTCCTCTCTGGCGGGGCCATGAGGCCCAAAGGGTGTCAGGGGGCACTTAGATGCCCACCTGAGACACCGAGTTCCCTGGACCGTGGGGTGGCGAACAGAGCAGCCTCCTGCAAGGAGGCCAGTCCCCACCCGGGCCAGGTGCCGCGAGTCAGCGCAAGACCCCGAGAGGCCGTGGGCCCCGGGGACGGCAGGAGAAAACGCCCCCTCCCCGTCCTTGCCCAGGTCACCATCTGGCCCCCAGGGCTGCTGGGTGAGCCACAGAGGCCTGAGGCCTGGACAGTGACACAGCATGCTTTCTAGCTTGCAGAACAAGTATGTGTGAGGGAGGCAGAGACAGGCAGCAGCAGACGGCCTAGCTGGAGAGAGACGGGCAGCTCTCCTGCCTGTGGAGAATGGCCAGAGAGCAGCGCCCCTCTTCCCGGGGCACAGAGGGGGCTGCGGGGCCCGGTGCGGGCTTCCAGGGGTTAACGGAGGGGGGCGCTTCCCCGCCCCCACCGTGGTCGGTGGTCTAGCAATACACCCTGAGTTTCCAGCAGAGGGAGAGACAGATCGCTCTTCTTCCGTGAGAAGACCCCGCATGCACACGCGCATGCACACGCCTGCACACCCACGCACATGTGTTTTCCTGTGAGCAGGACGGACCCCGCACGGACGGGGGTCCCCTGCTCGTACCCGTGAAGCGTTCTGTCTGGAGAGCGAGCATGTCCCTTTGCTCTGCAACGGGATGTGTGTTTCTTGGCTGCATTTCCAGGGAGGGGAGAGAGAGAGAGAGAGAGAGAAGGAAAGAGACGGAGGACATTTTCTGCAGACTGAGAAATTGTGGTTCTCAGGGGTGCACACTCGTGGGAGCGCGGGGGACGTGTTTGCCTGGCAGTGGGGCCGCGAGACACGTTTGTGTGCCAGTGTGTGCGTGTGTGTGCATGAGACAGAGACAGAGAAAGACGAAGCGAGACGGACACAGAGGCAGGGACAGAAAGACGGGATTTCTTGTCTGTTTGGAAAAACAGCACGTCCATCTCCCCGCGTGCAGGAAGACGGATCAACAGGGAGAGGCACTGTCTGCTTAGCGCCCCACACACGAACACACACTTTCCTCCTTCTCCGGGGTGTGTTTGTCTTCTGTGAGCCTTCCCGGGGAGGGGGCGCCGTTTTGCCCGGGGATGAAAGCTTGAGAAAGAGGCTCTTCTGAGAGGGGGAGCAAGATGCTCTCTGCCTGGGGGCACACGTGTCCGTGTGAGCTGAGAATCACGGTGTTGGCGTTCCAGGCGATGCGCACTTGAAAAATGAAGACATTCTGCCTGAGTGTGCGTGTGTGTGTGTGTGACGTGCACGCTGAGCTGCAAAAAGATGCTTTTTGTTTTGCCCGCAGGAAGAGAGTCTAATAAATCGAGTTTTCCTCCTGCATATGCGCACGCACACACACAATTTTCTGAGTGTGGAAGGAGGGTGAGATGTGTGTTTTTATCCGCTGAGGTCTTCACAGGGGAGGGTACATGTCTCCCGATGATTTTTTAAAAGGGAATTTTCTGAGTGGGGATTGAGAAAAACATTTTTGCTTGGAGACAAGCACACGAAATTTTCTGCAAGCCGAGAAATAGTGTGTTTGTTCATTTTTCAGGTGGCGCAAACAGGAAAGAGCCACTGTGTGCATGTGTGCGGTATTTTTTTTTTTTTTTTTATCTCTGCTAAAAGAACACATTTTTCTGTTTCCAGGGACTCGGCTCAACGCAGAGAGACTTTTTCTGCTTAGAGCTACACACACACACACACACACGAGCCTCTTCTTGCTAATTGTGAGCTTGTGCCCGTTAATGGCGTGGGGGGCATTCTGCCTGGTGGACAGAGACCTTCAGAGAGAGACTTTTTTGAGAGAGAGAGAGAGAATATGTTCTGTCTAGAAACACAGATGTTTTTCCACGAGCTGACAATTATAAAGTGTTCGTTTTCTTAGGTGTTTCACCGTATCGGCAAGGAAAGGCAAGGCATCCTGCTTGACAGTGTGTGTGAGAGAGAGACGGACAGACAGACAGAGAGACAGAGAAAGAGACAGAGTTTTTCTGCCGGGAAAGAGATACATATTTTTTGGCTTGCAACAAGGTAGACCAAAGCCAGTCATTTTGCGCACGCACAATTTTGGGTATGAAAAGGGCGCGTGAGCAGCAGTGGTTTCTCGCGAGTGCCCTAGCCTGGGGGGGGGGGGGCGTCGCTTCTCTCCCAGTGACAAGGTGCTTCGAGAAAGCCTCTTTGGAGGAAGCAGTCATTTTCTGTCTGAAGAGATTTTTCTGAGCCGAGAATTAGAAGGAAGGAAAGAGAGTTGATTTTTAGGCTGAGCACATCTCATGGTCAGATGCCACGTCTGTCTCAGTGTGTGTGTGTGTGTGTGCGCGCGCGCGCGCATACACATGTGAGTGTGCAGGAAGTGTGACGATGCCAGCTCTCCTGCCACAAGTGTGTGCTTGCTGGACTCCTGTGAGCGTGCGTGTGGGGGTGGAGGGTGCCAAGTGCCAGAGTGCTTTGGACGTGTCTCAGTAAGAAGCGTGTTTTCTCACTGGACACACTCAGAGTTACAGAGACAGGTGTTGGTGCAGACACGGGGTGAGGGGGAGACGTTGTCGTATGTGTGGGAGCAGGAGATGGATTTTTCCACCCAGAAAAGGCGCACACTCTTGTTTGCAGGAAGAGACGGATCTGTGTTTCCTCAGTGCTTGTTCGTATGTGTGTGCGCGCGTGCAAACGTGCATGCTCGAGGCAGGTGTTTCTTCTGCCTGGAGAGAAGCCATGTGTAGATTTATGTCATCGCAGGGCAGATGAGTCGACACAGTGTCACACGCACACACACACAACTTCCTTTTGATCCAGAGAATTCGTGTGTATGTTTTTCTCTCTGGCACATGCTTTTTCAAAGGAGACGGCATTTCTGCTCAGGGAGCATGGGTCTGAGACTCTGAGAGAGCGTAAGCTTTGCCACACATACACACACACACACACTTTTCCGAAAGCTGACAAATGATGTTCTTTCTCAAGTGATGCTTCCTAAATAAAGAAAATAATTTGTCTAGTTTTAAATTCAATTGAGAGAACATTCTGCCTGTATGTGTGTACGTGTGTGTGTGTGTGTGTGTGTGTGTGTGTGTGAGTGATAGGGAGAAAGAGAGAGATCTAGAGAGAGACAAAGAGACAGGCAGACGTCTTTCTCCCTGGAGAAAAATCACACACACGTTTTCTAGCTTCCGGGGGACAGACCGGCAGGCAGGCGTCTCCCCTCTCGATGTCTCTGTCTCGGACACACTGTCTCAAGAAACATCCACGTCATGTCCAGACACAGAAATCTTCAGATTAAACACTTTGGAAAGAGAGGGGCGTTTTCAGTGGGGGCCTGTGCGATTTTTCTCGTGCTGAAAACGGACGATGACGACTTTGCATTTCGGATGGTGGATCCTCGGCGTGGGAAATGGAGGCTGTTGTGGCCCACGCTGGTCCCCGCCCCGGGGGACATCCTCCCACCTCCGAGGGAGCGCGGGCGGCGAGGGGCGGTAGCTTTCCATTCCTGTCTCTCTGCCCGCGGAGCGTGGCCTCGGCGCTCATGCAGGCACACGCCCGTGTGGCGCACACCAGTGCGGGTGCTCGTGTGCACCCGCGCCCTCCCCCGAGTGCAGGGCAGGGCAGGCTGTGGCTCTTCCAGCGTGGCTTGGGAAATCGGCGAGTTGGGCGCAGTGCCCAGCGCGGTGCCGGCCCCCAAGGGCTTCCTCAGGCTTCTGCTTCACGCGTTGGAGCAGGTCCAGGTGCCCGGATGCTGTGCCCCTGCCCCTGGTCCCCATCCGGCAGCTCGTGGACACGGTCCCCTCGCTTGCCCCCACTCGTTTTGGTGGCCACCGCCCCGTGATCACAGAGCCCGGACTCTCCTGAGGGTCAATGCCTGGAACTGCTTCCCAGCCGAGAGGTCTCGAAGGCACGGAGCCCGAGGGGCCCAGAACCGTCGTCACTGGTCGCTGAGTGTTCCGGGACCGCGGGGGCGAAGAGCAAGACCCCGACGACAGGACGTCACTGCTTTGGCCCAGGATATTGCTCCTTCCCTGAAATATGCCCTTGAGGGGACAGAGCGTGGGTCTGGGACGCCTGCTCCAGCTGTCGGGGGGCGGCGGGCCGGGGTCCAGTCCTGGACTCTCCCGCCGACCTGGAGCTGGGACGTGTGGGGCTTGGGCAGCAGGACGGGGCGGCGGGGCCGCTGGCGGGCGCTGTGGCTTTTCCAGTCTCGGCTGACGGGCGGGACGTGGTCTGTGTCCCCAGGGCTCACCTGGGAGGCGGCCAGAGGCACCAGGTGCTCCGAGGGCCCACCTGCCTCCCCGCAGGACGGAAGCAAGCACGGCGGCTCTGAGGCCTGACTCCGGCATGCAGAGCGCTCACCCCGGTGGCTGGCCCACCGTCCGCACTCGGCAAGCCAGAGCCGCCATTACAAGCTGCAGAAATGGGATGGTCCACCCAGTGGTCCATTGTGTCCCCCGTTCTGTGGATAGACCCCGATTTCTGGGCGACAACGTACCCAGCTCCACAGAAAGGCTGTCACCTCCTCTAAGCCTCTGCGATCTTACTCTCCTTCGTCCTGACTGGTGTAGGGAGCTGGGCCTATGACCTACTCTCATAAGAATGAAACACACAAGGAAACCTATCAGGAAGCTTCTGGAAGAAAGATCCTCCTTCGGAATAGAGACTCACAAAGATAAGGCTCTTCGGTGTGCACCCCCTTCTCTCCTGTTTGGGGTGTCCCTGTGGGACATGATGTTTGGAGCTACGGCAGCCGCGCTGTGACCGTGAGGAAGAGCGGGAGCTTTTGGTTCACCGCCGAGTTCCGCCCATCTCCAGGCCGCTAGTTCATCCCACTGTTGGAAGTTCTGAGAGTGAGTTCTTTCAGCTCCTACCACCATGAGGATTTTGACCAACACATCTTCATAGTGAGTTAAAGTCACCAGCCTGAAAAATGGTAGATGGATGTATGTTTTGAAACAAGCAGCAAGCCAGCAGGGCAGACCTCATCCTTGCAAAATTTCTTATGCACGTTCTAGAGCGGCCAGCTGTCACCTTGCTCTGATTCTCTTTCCTCAGAAGCTGAGGGCTGGAAAAAGCTGAAAATGAACTTTCCTCACATAAACCCCGCATAAGAGGACGTCGGCTCCAAGGGCCCCTGTGTCTTCGAGGGTCCTAAAGTGGGTCCTTCTGTGGCATAAACAGCCTCTCTCACCGTAGCGGGTTCTGTGAAAACAGCCAGTGCTCCCTGACTGCAGCCCTGTGAAGTCCAGTCATTAAACTCGCGTCACGGACAACGGCCACGAAGCCCTCACAGGCTCCCAGCTGGTAGTGCTCAGAGTTAATCTTCAAGTTCACGTTCAAGTCTGTCTCATTCCAAAACCAGAGTCGCAACATGGGCTCTTATGAGAGCCTCTGAAAAACTGCAAGTTTTTCTTCTCTTGCGAATGGGGTGGGGGAGCAGAATTCAGGAGTGGTCGGGGCCTACGTGTGACCGCAGGACCACGTCCCCCACAGCCACGTGTGTGTGTGTGTGTGTGGTGGGGTGGGGGAGGCAGGGGAAGGCATGAAAAGGGAGAGTTTAAGAGGAGGAGAGGGAGGAGAGAGCTCGGGGGTCGGGGTGGGGGGCCCGCGTTCTACTGAGCTGTCGTGCCTTGGTCCACACATCTGTCAGCTTTAAGCACTTTATCCCGTTTGAGCCTTTGGACAGCCTTTCAGAGATGAGCGTTTGCAAATTGGCAGCCCTTGGGCCTCATATGGCCCATAGATGTGTTTTCTGTGACTGGCAGGGCATTTTTTAACTTGGATTTTGAGTGCTTCTGGCCGAGGCCTGGTGCCCGGCAGGGTACGGACCCCAGGTCCCTGGTTGTGTCTCCCGGGCTTCTGTCCCACACCCTCCATCACCCACCTGGCCCCTCCGTGGGGCAGTGTGGGTCACGTGACCTGAGATATTCACACAAGAGAAAGCTAAGGCTCGGAGGAGCACAGTGACCCACCCAAGGCCACTCTATTCACAGGAGGCAGAATCTCAACTGGAACCCAGGTTTGTCTGTAAGCTTGGGTTTAAGGGTGCCAGATTTAGCAAAAAAAAAAAAAAAAAAAAAAAAAAGCAAGAAGAAAAGAAAGAGAAAGAAAAAGGAAAGAAAGACAGAAAGACAGAAAGACAGAAAGAAAGAAAGAAAGAAAGAAAGAAAGAAAGAAAGAAAGAAAGAAAGAAAGAAAGAGAAAAAGAAAGAGAAAAAGAAAGGACATCCAGTTAAATTAGAATTTCATATAAGAATTTTTTAGTTTAAGTGTCCCATGTAGTATTTGTACTAAAACATTACTATCGTTTTTCTGCAATTCTAACTTAACTACGTGCTCTGCATTTTATCAGGCAACCCTACTCATACTCGACCCTCCACTTTCCAGGAGAATGATAATTAAAATATTCCTTACACATGCTTCTTTCCTTGAATTATAGCCCCAAATTTCTTTAAAATACCTTTCTTTCCTCCTCACCCTATCCCTTACTCCTTCTGTTCTGTTCTCCTGCCTGTGGCCTTCCTCTCCACATAGGGCTCTTTGAGTGGCACGGTCTGGCTTGAATCCCACCTCTTACCCTAAGACGGACGGATGGATGGATGATGGATAGATGGATGAAGGATGGATGGATGGATGGATGGATGGATGGATGATGGATGCATGACAGATGGATGAATGACTGGGTAAATGTTGGCTTGGGAGGAAGGGGGCATTTCAAGTTGGTCCTAACAAGCCACGGGACAAAGTGAGGACAGTGAGAATTAGAGGCAGAAGGAATCTGGCTTTTCCGGATGGTCCGAAAGCAAAGAGGCAGGCAACCCCTCCTCTTATTCTGTGTCTGGATGTGTTGGCGGGTCTATAATTCCCTCTCTGGCATAATCGAGTCAGAAGATGCTGACTGTTGTCTCGCTGAGGGTTTGGAGCACCCTCCAGCCTTCGTTAGTTCTCCAGAGGACCCCGACCTACAGACTCTCTGAATTTTCCCCTCGAAAGCTCCGTGGGGGGGCCGGACAGCCGGCTGCTCACAGGATTTCAAGGAGCCTCAGCAACGCAGAGAAGCTTTAATGGACTTCACCACTTTGTCAAGAACTTAAAATCACGGTCCTTTACACGACTTTGTTTTAATTGCTGCAATAAATAATTTTTGGTTAATGAGGACGCATGAACTTATATATCAATTATTAACAAAAGTAATTCGTAGTAAAGAGTGACGTGTCCTGCCCTTGGGCACACTCTGCTGTGTCTGGGGACATGGACACCGGAAGGCGGCGGCGGCAGACATGACTGAGCAGTGTGCTCAGGCCCACTGTGCGCCTGCCACGCCGGCCTGGGGGGCCACGAAGGAGGGAGGACCCACCGCGGCAAGGACTGCGTCTGGGGTCCCTACGACGAGCCCAACAGCAGGACCGGCGTCTTCCTGCCGCTCGCCGAGCACGCGGCTTCGCCTCCGGGTAAGCTACCTAACCTCTCTGCGCCTCACGCCCTCACTTGCGAAAGGAGCCGCAGCAGGCTCCACCCCCTGAGGCGAGGGGGTTGGCGTGAGAAGGGCCTCAGAGGACACAAGTCCCTTCGGGTGACTCGGCACTCACCTCCTTTTCTCCTAACGGCCAAGTCCTGGTGCTCCAGGAGGAGCTGCTGTCCCTCTCCCTGTCCTTGTGGCTTGACCTTTGGGAAGGAGGTCATGCATCCGAGCCCCGCATCAGTCGTGTGACCTGACTTCGCGATGGGCTGAGGGGTGGGCGTGTGACCCAGATCATCCGATCGGGGTCATTCCAGGACGTCGGCTTTTAGAAAGCTGTCCGCGCTTTCCCACTGCGAGCCGGGCACACAGTCTCGGCGCTGGCCCCCAGACGAGCGGCTGAGGCAGCGCTCGGGAGTCCCGTGAGGACCCGGGAGCCCCTGGACTGAGCCCGCGGTGAGCCCGCCCCGTGCCCTGCACACATGTGGGCCAACGCACGGAGTCCTGTCGGGCCTTCGGCCAGCTCCGGTCTTTCTTCCCTTGGGCGACTAAAAGACCCCATTGGCCTCCTCATGGCCCTCCCGAGATGACGAACCAGCCGGCGCTGGCCCCTCCGTGCGTCCCCTGAGGGCACACGAGCAGTCTGCCAAATGCGAGGACAATCGAGACAGGAAGTGAGAAAAGTAAACCTGTCCTTGTCCCGTCCCCGAGGAGCCAGGCAAGAAGGCTTGACAGGCAGAAGGGAACTGTTGCTCCCGGTGGCCGCCACTGCCCCATCTGCTGATTTGGCTACAGCTGAAACATTCCCTCTGGTTTTTGAGGAGGAATTGGTAGAATTTGCATGTTCCTTTTCCACGCCAGTGCCTGGGGACAGGGTTTTTGCGGTTTTTTTTTTTTTTTTGGCAGACACGGAGCCATGTTGGACAAAGGAGGAGACAGAGTGCCCTCGGCCTGCCCGGCGGCAACGTGGCGCCGAGGGCGGGGCTCACGCCCCTCCCCCACACCTGGCCCTGCCGGCCGAGGGGCCCTGAGGCAACGCGGAGGCAGTGCGCCCCCTCCCTCCTGCCCTCGGTGCCTCAGTTTCCCCATCAGAGTCGGCTAAGGTATGGGGTGTTGATGACGGATCATGTAAGGAAAAGTTTTACTCACTGTCCAGCTCTTTGTCCCTTTTCCGACTATATGAGGAAAAACCTCAGTCTAACGCATCGCTGGGCCCCAGACGCTCACAAGCCGCCCTTCCGAACGGAGTGGTCGTTGGGCTCCGACTCTCCCTCGGGTGGGGTCTCCAGCCACGCTTCACGGTGTTCCGTCCACTGCCTTCCCCGCATGGCACGGAACAATGATGTTCCACTCGCGACCCTGTACGGAAACCTGCGACTCCCTTTTTTTTTTAAAGGTGAATCAACTCGGAAACAAATATCACAAAATAGCATCGGCAGGAGTCAGAGAGTGTGAGCTCACCTAAGTGGTGTCACCAGGGGCTGATGTGGCAAGGGCGTCCCCAGACCTGAGACCCAGCCACCTTCCTTCCTCCCAGGTCTGGGGTCTGGGGGCCCCGGAAGACGGTTTGAGGTCTGGAACAGCACGCAATTCCGGGCGAGGGGCGGGCAGGGGGGATTTTTAAAGGGGGCACCCTCTGCATCCAGGCCTGAGCGTGGGCTCAGCTAACAGGGTTCCTGCAGGAACACAGCGTGGCTGGCACAAGGGAGCGCCTCGCGCAGCCCCAGCCCGGAGGGGCACCTGCGTCCCCGGCTCTGGGCGGGTGAGGACAGGGCCGCTCCCAGGCGAGGGGCCGGGCAGCCTGTCCTCGGAGGAAAACGACCCGTCTTCAGATTTGCAGCATGACCCTAGGATCTCGCCCCGGCCTGCCTTCCTCTGTTGGCGGGCGGCTTCTGGAAAGGCAGCCTGCCCTCGGCCCCACAGCAGCTCGTGGCCACGGACACAGAGGAGTCCAGGGCCTCCAGGCAGGCGCCCGAAAGGCGAGTGGGTTGTCTGGACAGGCCACTGCGTGCACATGGACCCACAGACACACATCCAGGCCCACGGTGCCCGCCACCCCGTGGCCCCCGAGCCGGGACACTCGGAACACGGCACCGTCGCCCTGCGGCCCTGCTCCACCTGGGGTGGGGTGTCCAGCCCAGCGCCCAGGGCCCCCACGCAAGGGCCGTGCCGGCGGACAGGACCACTCCAACGATGCCCCTGGCCCCCAGACGCCGGCCTCCCCGCACCAGAGTCTCCATGCTGAGGGCGAGCCGCCCGACAGCACATCAAGCAATTAGCCTGGTTCCCCAAATGTCGGTCAATAAATCACGGAGAAAACAGTTTCCCAGAACGCTCCATCTCTCGCCCGCCCAGCCCCCGGTGTCCGAGCCCAAGCAGGAACTCGACCTGCGCGTCGCCCCCAGCCCAGACCTCTGCTCCCACCCAGCAGAACCACCCTTTGCATATATATTTTTTTCCTCGCAAGAACAAGTTATTTGCCGTGGGAAACGCTGCGGGCCAACACCGCAATGCCGGCGGGGTCGTCCGCCCCGGCACCTGTGAGAAGGGGCGGGGCGAGCAGCTCTGTCCAGCGGCTCTGCGACGGACGTTCATCTTCCCGGGAGGTGCAGCCCCCTGTCCGACCGAGGGCGAGGCAGGGGCCGGGTGGCAGTGACCCTGACCCACCACGCTTCCACCCTCCCCGGCCTGCCTTACAGGGGCCAGCACGGGCACTGGGAGCAGGGGCGGGAAGCGGGAGCGTCTGAGGGCTGTTTGCTGTCTGCCAGGTCCCTGTCCTGCTCATGGAGCTGTCCCCGAGCTCCCGGGCCCCCGCCGTCACCCAGCACAGGGCCCTTCCTCCAAGCCCTGGCCTGTCGCCTCTCCTAGGAATGTCCTTCTAGCATGGGACAGACGCCAACCCCAATGGGCCCGCTACAAACCCGGCCAGCTCCAGTTTCCAGCTTCTCAGCCAAGCAGAAGAGGCCCCTCGTGCCAGGTGCCAGGAAGAAGCCTGTCCTGGGCCACGCGGACCCAGCTGGGCGCAGGCTCCAGAGTGCATCCTCTCCACTCAGCCTGGCCCCAAGGCCGCCAGGGGCAGACGTGACGGCCCGCTCACCGGAGGGGAGCCTGGCTCGGGAGCGAGGCAGGCCGGGCAGAGAGCGCTGGCCAGGGCCCGGCAGCCCTGGGACCCCTCCCTGGGCCTCGCCCCAGACCCTCTGCTCTCCGCTGCATGCTCCGGCCCGCGGCCCCTCCCCGAGCTCTGCCCATTTCCCCAGCGACAACCAGTGTGTCCTGGGGGCCGCCTCGTCCCAGCTGTGCTGAGGGTGTTCCGGGGCAGAGGAGGGTGAGGAGGCAGGGGGCCGAGGCAGGAGGAAGGGCCATGTCTCCGCCACCGAGCACGGGTGCCACACTCGGCAAGAACAACAGCCCAGGGACCTGCACTTGGCGCCGGGCGTGCCAGCAGAGGCAGGGCTGGCGGCTCAGGAGGGACGTTCACGTTCGTGTGACCGGGAAGAGTGGGGCCGGTGGCCCACGACCTGGCACCAGGGAGGTACGCGCTGGCCAGACGCCTGTGAGTCACCGCTGCCATCACCTGCGGTCACTTTCCCAGGACCTTGTGCATTTCCTCGGTGGCGCTCGTGACCATCTGTCTATGTTTAGGGGTGCTTCCTAAGGACGGGGACCCCATCTGCCTGTTTCGCCACCGATCCCTGAGCCCCAAGAACAGTGCCTGGGGCGTGGGAGGGGAGAAGAAGGCGGGGGGAGGCGGGGGGACCCTCGCGGCCCTCAGAGGCGATCGCGTGGGCTGTTTTGAGAGATGCTGAAAGGTGCGGCCCTCCACTGAGAGGGAGGTCAGACTAGGGGACTCAAGCTCCCCCCAAATCACACTAATGTTCTAGAATTCTGGGAAATGCGAGGTCAGCTGCCTGTATTCGCAACGGATGTCACAGACAAGCCCCGAGGCCGAGTGTCCTGGTAACCGAGGCAGGGACCCCGTGCGAGGCAGCCGCCGTTACATCCGCCCACCGAAGCTATGAGGAAGGGCTTTGGGTGCTCAGAACGGCTGTCGGGTCCCGGAAGGCCCACGTGTCTGGAGCACCTCACGCCCTAGTCGCCGGACGCGGGCGTGGACAGCGTTTGCTGAGCTGTGACATTCTTTCGCCACGCTCCCTTGAACTATTGATTAAAATCAGCAGTTTTCCTTGCAGTTCGTTTTTTCAATAATGCTAATTTTAGTAATTCATTAAGTGGGGCCTGACAGGGTGTCTGCTTCTAAGGTACGTAATGAGCCGAATCACGAAACCAGAGGCGAAACAGGTGAGTGGCCGGCGTCGCCAGCCAGCCCGGCGCACGGCTCCCAGACCCGCGAGGACCCTCAGCCGCTCCGAGGCAGAACGAAGCTTCTCCCGCGAGGACAAGTGAGTCATCTTGTTTTCGAAGTTCTTTGTATTAGAAAGACATTTGCCCTGGACCATCATCATTCACTCCGGGGTTTAATATCCTGAGACGTCACGAAGTTTTCCACAGCATCTAAATTAAATTCTAGCTTCTGGAGCTCAGATCCATTTCCTCCTGAAGCGATAGCAAACCGCCACCCACGACGGTCCGCGTGATGACCACGGACCCGCAAGATGTTTTTTTTCTTTTTTTTTTTAGGATTATCTGATCCAAACCCCTCTCTGGGAAAGGAGCTGTGTTCGTAGGTGGGTGCAGGAGACCACACGAGAGCCAAGTGCCATGCCGACCCAGACGCCCCCACCCCTGCCACCCTCCGCAGCCCCTGCCCCAAATCCACTCCCAGACAGGCCCACCCAAGGAGACCCGAGGAGGAGGGTAGGGTGCTGCCAAGGGCCTGTCAGGCCAAGGACCTGAACTGCTCAGGCCCGGGGCAGGAAATTACTGTCGGCTTTGAGAGCACATGAAAAGCGGCCCCACCTCGCTTGCAATCAGAATGCAAATGAGGCGCCTATCAGATCGGCGGGATCTCAGGGTCTCCCAGCGCCTGTCACATCGCCGCGTGGGGGCATCGGACACCCTTGAACATTCTCGCGAGCTGCAGGCCATACCCGCTGGATTAGAAGCAGACATGCCCTGTAATCTGGCCACTGCCGCTCTGGGGAGTGTCCTGCGGGCCTCCTCAGACACCACCCAAAGCCACTGCAGGGAGCGCAGGCGTCAGCCGTGGGGCGGCGCTCTGTAAAGTAGGGTTCGCCCACGCAAAGCCACACGACGCCCCACGGAGGCGCCGGGCCGGGCGCCCCCACACGACGGTCCCGCAGACGGCCTGCGCGGGGAGAGGCAGCAGGTGCGGCTGTTTGCGTGAGACCCAGACACGGGGTCGTCGTGCGTGAATGCACGCGGAGCACGCAGGGACACGGAGCACCCCCCTGCCCTGCTCCTGAGGACGGCGCCCGGACACCCGGGGAGGGAGAGAGGCGGGTGCCGCTCTGGGCCCCTCGTGATGGTTTGAAGTCGGCCCCTGTGCGCGCATTTCTCCTGTCGCGGAGGTGGCTCAGCAGGACGTGCCAAGCCGGCCACGGCCTTTCGCGTGAGGCCGACCCGGCGTGAGGGCCGCCTCCGCCACCTCGCGCCTCCTGCCCGCTGCAGACCGGGGGGACGCTGACCTGCTCGTGGCTCCTGAGGGACCTGTCCCGGGAACAGGCAAAGGGCTGACTTCCCCCAGCCACCCAGGAGCGTCCCCGGGGGCTGAGCCAGGCGCCCCACGCCGGCCTGAGGCTCTCCGGGCCCTGCCGCCCACACTCACGCCCGCTTTCTGCATCCCCGCACCCTTCCCTTCCGCCTCGTGACAGCTGCCGCCAACGCCACGTCCTCGCCCGCTCCCACTCCCTCTCGGGCCCTCCCCGGCTCTGCACCCTCAGCTCCGTCAGACCCGCCCGCGGGGCAGAATTGCATAAGTCTCTGCTTCAGCACGCCCGAGACGCGGGCGTAAGGACGTGGGGACTCGGGGCTGGGGAGGGTCCTAGGGGCCGGCGAGGGAGAGACAGTGGAGGCGCTGGGCTCCTGGTAGCTGGGTCGGAGCGGGGCCTCCGAAGCCCCCGCCCGGTGCTGGTCCCGCCTCGGGGCATTGGCCTCCGCCGTCCTCCCCGCGCGGAGCGCCCCGCCCCAAGCGCGTCCCGTGCCCGGCTCCCTCTCAGCATCCCCACCCCAAGCCGACGGCCACGTCCCCACACGGGTCCCCCTCAACCACCGCGGCTACGTGGCTCCTCTGGCCCACGGCGCCGGTCGCATCTGCTCATCATCCAGACGTCGAACCGAAGCCGCGCCTGCGCCTGGCCGCGGTCCGGGGCGGCCGGCCCTGCGCCACTGCGGCCGCCCGGCGAGCGCCGAAGGGACGGCTCCGGCCTCCGGGTGCTCGGGGCCCGGCTGCGCTCCCGGCTCCCGAGCCCGAGGGCAGGACCTGGGCAGCTCGGACCCCGGGTCCGTGACTGGAGAACACATGCCCCCCCCCAGCCCCCCCGACCTGCTCTGCGGAGCCCGACTCTGGGGCCCCGGCTGACGCCCGACGCCGGGCTGCGAGGCGGCACCGGCCCCCTCCCGCTGCCGCCCTTTCTCCCACGGCCGCTGCCGGGTCCGCGGAGGAGCCGCGCTCACGCCGCCTCCCCACAGCTCAGCTCGCCGCCGGCCGCGCTGCCGCCGGCCGTTCGTCTTACTTTCCCCACAGAGCGATCCGGACGGAAGCACCGAGACGCGACGCGAACTCACCTTTGTTCCCTCAGTGAGACCACGACGGCTAGCGCGTCCGGGCACGAGGGTGGGAACTGAACCGCCCCTGGCGCGGCGCGGCGAGCGCGTGCGCATGCGCGGCTGGGCCGGGAGGGGGCGCGACCGCTCGGGGCAAAGCGCATGCGCAGCGGGGCCTGGAGGGGGCAGGACCCCTCCGGGGCTTTGCGGCAGCTTCTGGCCGAGTTCCACGTCCAGGCACCGCACCGCACGGCAACGCCACGCCCGGAAACTCACCCGAGAGGAGCGGAAACGCGTGCGCGGGCGATCGGCGCAGCCGCGTCCCAGCAGCCCCGGGCCGGACACAGGCCGGACACAGGCCAGACAGCCGCCGGCCGCGGAGCGGGGCGCAGGCCGAGGCCTGGCCATGCCGCGGATGCGCGCGGGAAAGATTATACGCGTGACACTATGAAACCCTCACAAGCATTACGCCGAGCGAAGGAAGCTGGCCGCGGACGCGCGCAGGGCGCCGTCCCACCCACACGAAGCCCAGGGACAGCGAGAGCGACCCACGGCGCCGAAGTCGGGACACGGCGGTCTCGGGCGGCCAGGGCTGGGCGGGCGAGGGGGCGATTACCCGACAGAATTCAGAGGGCGATAAACTTAAAACGTAGGTGTTTTACTGGATGTAACTATACCTCAAAGAAACCAGAAAACTGGGGTGCGGTGGGGGGAGCCTCGCACTTCCCAGGGCCAGATTTCTAGCTAGCTCCTCCATCAACGTCGCTTACCTTTGAATTGTACTAACTCTGCAAGCAAAGACCATATTTCAGGGTCCTCCCGAACCCCAAACATGAGCCCCTCCCTCGGGCGGGTTGAAGTGCAAAGGAAGCGAGACTCGTTTAGAGCTATTTTGATGATGCCGTTGGCGGGCACAGAACTGTTCTGTATACATTGACACTCCTGGATATTTTCTTGCCTAATAAGGAGAAAGTTATGCGTGCCGGTTCCCAGCCCAGGACTTCCTGTCGGAGCGCTGAGGAAGGCCTGTGTTATCGGCGGTGGAATTTTGTTTATGGGGAGAAAGGTGCTCTGGAGCCCGCCCTGCAGCCTGCGAGGACGGGCCAGCCCGCAGGTGATGGATGAGATGGCTTCGGGATGACGAGGCCGGTCTTGACCTGGCCACACGTTTCTGTTTCTGAATGTTTACTTATCCCAGCCGCTTGCTCTGCCCTGTCCTTCCCGATAATTCCCAGGATGTTCGGCCCTCACCTCTTGCCTTCTCAGAACCCCGCAGGGGCCCCGGCAGATGTGGGGGGTCGTGAGAGCCCTTCTATAGGGAGAAGGAATTGGGGCCCAAGTGCTCCCGAGGAAACCTGCAAAGCTCACAGGTGGGGAGCAGCAGAGCCGGGGGATCCTCGGCCAGCCGCCTCCTCACCCACTGCCCTCTGGCCCACTCCCTCTGACTATGCAAACCCTCCATCCGTGTCCCCCAGTCATCCCCCAAGCGTCTGCCCAAACCCCCACGGCCTCCCGCCACTCCACACAGGCTTAAACGGAGCAGTCTCTGTACTCGGCGTGAGTCTCCTGACTCCTGGGACACGGCCCGCTCTGTGGCCGCTGGCCCTCCCTTCGAGCTCCTCGCAGCCTGAAGCTCAGGGCCCAGACGACCTGGGGGAGAAAGCTGGGGATTGAAGATGCTCAATCACATGGATTGATGGGTCGATCGGCTCGCACCCCATTTCTGATCCGCTTTGTGAGTCTCCCGGGGCATACACTCTTCCTGATTAGATTTCCGCTCCATCGATTAAGGGCGCCGTGCGTGAGCCCGCTGGGCCCGCTGAAGCTCAGACTGTAAGTAACGTTTTGTGTCTGCTCTGGAAGCGTGCTCGCTGGGCCCTGATCCCAGGCTGGGCGTCGAGGCTGGGAAATGTCAGACACCCCGGGGCGACACCAACACTCCGGGGAGGTTCTGTGAAGAACGATGGGAAGGGAGGCGGCCCTGTCCGCGCAAGCACAAGGCCTCCGCGCCTTCGCGCACCTGCCGACTGCGTTCATCCCCAGAATGAAACGGTAAAATGTGTGACCCGAGGAAAAATATCCCTGTCGCCCAAGTGTGCCAGGGGACGGCAGAGGTGTCCCTCTTGTGCTGACTCCTTGGAAGGAAGTCGTAGCCTTGAGGAACCTATGGCTGTGACATTCCAGGGCTGACTGCCTTCCCCGAGGAGGGCTGCCGGAGGACCCCAGGCTCGTCGCCATGCTGACCTTGAACCGCAGACAGTCCCGGCAAGGCACGCCATCAGCAGGGGTGGGGCGAACGCATGGGGGGCCCAGCCGCCGCCTGCCCCGGCCCAGGGCCCCTCGCTCTGTTAGGCCCACTGCCTTCCCTCCCTCCACTTCCGCGCCCGGCCCTGCGGAGGTGACGGGGGTGCGGCTGGGGGTGGAGTGTTTATTATTTTTATTTCTTAGCACTTTAAAAAGTCCCTCGTGCTTGGGGACCGTGGTGGAGCAGAGTGGCACTGCCTTGGCCACGGGAAACAACCTGCTCCGTGGAGCCCAGACCCGGCTCTGCCCCAGCCCAGCCGCGGCCTGGCCGCCCGCACAGCTGACCCGGTCCGGCTGAGGCTTGGCCCTCGCCAGCCCCCCGCAGCGACGGAGCAGCCGGGCCCCGGAGCTGCTGGCAGCGGTCCTCTTCAAGCAGCCGACCCCATTAAGTGACAGAGCGAGTAAATTAGATCCTTGATATTATTATAAATTAAAAATTATGCTAACTGTCCTTGCCAAATGCCAACCCTAAATACAAACTTCCATTAAAATGCAGGAAAGGACAGTGTGAGAGGGGGGCTGTAAGGAGAAAGGCCCCCTGCTCTGTGCAGTGGGGGGCGTGGCAGTTCAATCCTCCTCCCCCACCCCCTCCCCAAACACTGGGAGAAGATTCGGCAAGTACTTAGCAGACAATTTTCCAGCACCCAAATGGAAGCGCTAATACCAGCAATACAGGGGAAACTGATATAAATAACTTGAGCTTCTGGGGCCCCTTGGGGGAGCAGGCACCCAGGTGTGCCTCTGGATTTGAGCAACGGCACCTGCCAGGTGGCTCATTGGGAATGTGGTGACTCCGGTTTGGGGTATGCGGTGTTCCCTGGAGGGGTAGAGGGGACGCTGGCTCAGAAGTCAGCCTGCAGTGGGGACCCAAATGATGTCTTCAGTAACTGCACCTTGAATTCCTTCCCCCCACCCCCACGCCCACGAGTGTCTCGAACCTACACGGAATGCACGCGTCAGACCCCGCGGTCCCAGCCACGCTTGCTCCCATGCTTCGCAGTATGCGACACTGGGTCCTGGAACTGCCCTCGCTCCGACTGGCCTGGCTTTCCGAGGCTCAGTGGCCAGGCAGGGGGTGGGAGGGGGGCCAGGCGATTTGGGCAGAGCAGCAGAGGCCCGCCCAGCACAAGGCAGGCCTGCAGGGCGAGGGGCCTGCTGGGGGCAGAGGGCACGGGAAGGAGCCCGGCTTGGCCCCCCGGAGACAACGCAGTGCTCAGCAGGTGTTTGTGGAGTGAGTTAATTAACTAATTAATCACGGCCCCCTCAGAGTTCACACACTGGCAGAACTCCAGGCGCACTTCCTGTCCACTGCCCTGAGTCCCTGTCCCTCCCGGAAGCAGCAGGTATAGAGGCCCCTGCACTCGTCTGCCCTTAGAGGGTCTCTGGCTGCCCTGTCGACACCACCCCTCACCCCGCTACCAACGCCCGGAGACAGCCAGGCTGAGTGGCATTCCCCAGGAAGACACCAGCCAGCTCTGCCGAGGACACACGGACAGGCAGCAACTTATCAGCCACTGGGCCATTGCTGGAGGAGATCGTGAGCTTCCAAGAGGCCACCTGGCGCCCCTCCATTCTTGGGGATCTGTCCCTCCATCATCGTCTATTTCCACTTTATAAAATTGGGACTGGAATGGCAGCAGAATAGGTGCCCCACCACGGGGCGAACGGGCCCCGTGGCGGTGCTGGGGATGGGCTGAGGATGCCCGCCACACCGGCGCGGCGGCCTCCTCCGCAGGACAGAGCCTCGGAGATTAAACAGAGACCGTTTGTTTTGGCCAAGCAAACCTGGGAGCTGAAAGTCTCAGGATGATGTACGTCGAGTCCCACACCCCCAAGAACGAGTTCATTCCAGCAAGCCGAGGAATCCAGGCAGAGGTCAAAAACTTGGTTGTTCAGCTGTCGGCACACACAGGAGAGGCGGGCCCCACGCCCTGGGACGGCGGCCAGGAGAGGCCACTTTCTCCGTGGTTTGCTTTCTCAGCGTCGGGCTGAAAACGAGCATGAGAAAGGTCAGGGAGAGAAGAAGGAAGACGGGCTGTGCGTGTGGAGACGGCTCCCCTTTGCCGCCACCCGGCCCCTCTCGCTCTTCCTCTTCCTCTTCCGTTCAAGAGACGAGCCAGTGGGGAGCGTTCTGCTCATTGATGCCTAGATGTCTAACCAACCATTCGATCATCCAACCCTCTACCCCAATAACCAACGTTTTGTTTATCCAGTTATTCAGTTATCCGGACAGTCATCCACTCATCCATTTAACCATCTCTCTGATTTCTATCCACCCATCTGTTTATTCACGTGCCCTTCTTCATCCCTTTACCCAGCTAACAACCACCCCTTCAAACAGGTAACCATCTACACATCCACTCTTCCACGCATCCATCCACCCGTCCACCCGTCCATCCACCCATCCACCCACCCATCTACCCACCCATCCATCCACCCACCCACCCACCCATCCATCCATCCACCACCCATCCACCCACCCATCCACCCACCCATCCTCCCATCCATCCATCCATCCATCCATCCATCCATCCATCCATCCATCCTCCCATCCATCCATCCACCCATCCACCCATCCATCCATCCACCCATCCACCCATCCATCCACCCATCCATCCATCCATCCATCCTCCCATCCATCCATCCACCCATCCACCCATCCATCCATCCTCCCATCCATCCATCCATCCATCCATCCATCCATCCACCACCCATCCACCCATTCATCCATCCATCCATCCTCCCATCCATCCATCCATCCATCCATCCACCACCCATCCACCCATTCATCCATCCACCCATCCACCCATCCATCCATCCATCCTTCCGTCCATCCATCCATCCATCATCCATCCATTCTCCACACATGGGTTTCACACCCACAGTGGACCAGTCACTCTTCTAGGGGACACAGTGGTGAACGATACAAACCCAGTTCTCGCGGAGCTTATGTTCTAGTGAGAAAATCCAACGCCTGTCTAGCGACTGCCTCTTTTGTGTCTGGCCCTTAAACAAGACAAAGACAAAGACACAGGCTCAGCTCTGGAGGGAGAGACAGCTGCAAGGCCAGCGGTGGCCGGACCGCGCCATGCTGGGCTGCAGGAGGCTCAGAACCTGCGGGCGCATCGAGGAGGCCCCTGCCACCAGCCAGCAAGTTCCAGAAAGGCTTCTTAGGAGAAAAGACACGCAGGTTCCTGAGGGCAAGTGGGAGCGAGCCAAGGAGAACACAGTCCAAGCGCAGGTGCGCGGTCTGCCTCCCGGGGTCGAGAACATGCAGCACACAGTGCGAGCTCAGCAAGTCCTTGCTCAACGCGCATGGAGTAAAAGCGAGGGAGAGGAGGTGCTTTTTGGAAACGCGGAGGTCCTGCTTGCCACAAGGTCCCGGTCACAGTCTCAACGGAAGGAAAGGGATCAGAAGGCACGACGGCTTGCCCACGTGTGAACTGGAGATGCTGATGGTGCCTGCCCACAGGTTGGTGGTGAGAATCACAGCCCTCACACACGAGTGGCTGGCCACATCACGGGACGCCACGTGATGCTCATGGCGATCGGTCGGCAAGAACGTCACCGTGTGGCGCGACGCGGTGCTGACTGTGAGGACTCGCGGGTTCGTCATCAGCAAGCACATGGCTGTCATCACCGTCATAATTTACAGTCGTTCACTCCGGGGTGCCTTCCGGGCCCAGTCTGTGGGAGGAGTTCGCTCAGGGAGCCGGGAAGAGGCGCGCTGCCCCGACTGCTGTCCCTACAGAGCTGCGTCTGGGGGACTCACGAGGCCATCGGGGACCCGCCATGTGCCCGGCCGCTTGCCGCTGGGCGGGGTGGCCGCAGAAGCGTGTGGGCGAGCAGGACCCCACCTGACCGGATGCAGCCAAGCCCCAGGGCTTCAGAATGGCGTCCTACTCTTTTTTAATTACGCCATTATAGCTGTTACCCACGAATTTCACTAAAAAACCTTTTGGGAAATTGTTTATATTTTCAGCTGAATGACCTCCTGGGGTAATGAGTTTCCATAACAACTAATGGGTGGCCAGCAGGCTTCCTCCCTGGGCTGGGCGCTGCGTGCTCCGATTCCGTCAGCGGCTGTGGGTGGCAGTTCCTGTCTGCCGGCTCCAGTGGGGGCAGGTGGGGTGGGGGCAGGGCTCGGTTCTCTGCCCACCCGGCCAGGGCCTGGGGGCGCTTTGCCCCCCACCTCCCTCTGACATGAGCCTGTCCCCACTTGGGCATGAGGGGACAAGCTTGTGGCTGACTGGCAGTTTACAGAAAGTGTCCCCGGACCCAGAGTAGGAACACCTGGCCCGGGCTCACCTCCGCCGCCAAACAAAGGGAAAAGTCGCAGCACAGAGAAATGAGCACATGCATCAAAGTGTCAGCAGCCACAGCCGGCCTGTTTCTCTGTCCTGTAGGGCGGAGGGGGTGTGGGGTCAGAGTGAGGGCCGGCGGCAGGCGACGGGGCCTAGCTCTGGCACTGAGGGTCGGGGGAGAGAAGGGTGGCAGGGCCCGTGACAGATGGCCTCAGGTGGGAGCCGTGCGTTACAGCAGGGGTCTGACCCGCAGGAAACACAGCAGCAGCAGCATTCCAGGTCTGCGAGCCGGAGGCCCGGGGCACCCAGCGCCCAGCCAGACCACCGCCCCAGGAGGGGCAGGCTGGGTTCAGCTCCTCAGTGGCTCCCGCCAGAGGGGAGAAGTGACTCTAAAACAGTCTAAGTGTGCAGAGACGAGCCGATGGGCAGCTGCGAGTGACGGACTAAGGGCGCCTTTGAGGGCCAGGCGGACTTCGGTGGCCTCCGCGTCACGGCCGTGCGGCCCTCTCTGTCTGGGGAAGCGGTGGCTCTGCCTGGGGGGCAGGCCTGCTAGAGCCGGTTTCACTGCTCACTTCCGGCTCCTTGGTCACAGACAGGCCAGGTGGCCCTGTCCGCCCCACAGGGCCCTTCCCCTGGGATCAGGCCGCCTGGCACCAACCCCCTCCTTCAAACCCAAAGCCACTCGGAGGTGCCCCCAAAGTGGAGATGAAACAGCCCGAGGACCCCATTAATAGCGGGGGAGGAACGCTCCCTTTATGATCAACCCCTCCGAGGCCTCTGCTTCCTCATGTGTGAAATGAGGAGCTCGAGAGAGATGAACCAGACTCATAAAATGTCACAGCTGAAAGGGGGCCTCACTGAGCGTCGGGCTCTGATCCAGGGCCTCCAAAATGCCTGATCATGGAACGCATCATTCATTCACTCAGCTGACGTATCCGAGCATCTACTACGTGCCAGACGAGGGGGGAGACGGAGGAGGCTGTTGTGCGTGACAGGGGCTCGACGCCGCGGAGCGGGGGTGGGGGGCGAGGGGTTCTCCTCGCAGAACTTCCTGCCACTTCCCACTCACACCGAGGGTCCCAGGCCACCTCTTCCCCGGGGCCACGCAAGGCAGCAGCTGGGGGGGCCGGCACAGGCCCCGTCCTTGGGCCAGCGTCCCCTCTGGCTGGGCACCCACAGGCTCTGCGGCAGGCCCCACGCCTGTGTCTTCTGGGACCCGGGGAAGGTGGCAAGTACCTTGCATCCATTCTCACTACTGAAGCAGGGGGAGCCCCTGATTATACTCGCAAGTAAAGTTGGCAACGGAAAGGCCAGTCAGGCTAACGAAAGGCAGGCCACCGGCGAGGGTCGGGAGCAGGGTCGATGGCCGAAACGCTTCATCCGTGTACAGTTCCGTCCCCCGCCAGCGTCCCGGTGAGGTTTACGGCCCCAAGCACGGCCTCCGTGCGGTGATAAAATATCCTCTCATCAGTACTGGCTCCGGGCTGCCCGTCTGGCACACAGTCGCCCACTGAGCGAAGTCGCTGTGTGATGGAAAACCCAACCAAGCCGCCTAACGAGTCTGGGTAATCGGCTGGACCAGGTGGACTGTCCAGGTAAACACATTCAGCCCTGGGGATTAATTAAAGCTTGACGCGCCAAGAGCCGTCCAGCGTGCCCCAGGAATTATTCCTTGAAGCCGAAGGTCAGACATAGTGGGTGAGTGACGAGACGATGGTGACCCTGCTCAACTCTGCACCCCACACCACCCCCTCCAGCTTCTCGCTCTGTCCCCTCAAGTGCTCACCAGGCGAGCTGATTTCTCCTACTTCCATGAGGCTCCCATGAGGCTTTGGCTCTGACAAGCTCTCACCCTGCGGGGAGCGACAGAGTGACTGCGCCATGTGACTCGTTCGTTCGTTCGTTCGTTCATTCGTTCATTCATTCATTCATTCATCCATCCATCCATCCATCCACTTGTATTAAGCTCCCGCTGAGTGCCGGGTACGGTGCTGGGTTTGGGGATGTGACGATGAACCCTCACACAGGACCCTCGGCTTAGTGATGTCGCCATGCGGGGGGGAAGGGGCGGGCTCCCCGAGGGTGGTGGGTGGGCGCCCAGGGGTGGGCTGGCTGCAGCACGGGGCCGGCACACGCAGGCGGGCGGGCTGCGACGGCCCGGGAAGACCACCGAGGAGCCTGCGAGGTTTGGCCAGCCTCCCGGGCCTGGGGCCCAGAGTGCTGAGCTGCGTGGCGCTCGGCACCGCGTTTCTGTCACTGTCCCCAGGGCCCCCTCAGGCGGTGTCCCCTGAACCCGTCCCCTGGCCCAGGCCCGCCTGACTCCTCAAACTCGACGGCCTCCATCTTACTCCTGCAGTGGGGGTAGGATTGTAGCCCAGGGGGTCACTGCTGTGGCCGGCCTGTCTCCTAAGCCTTGTCTGGCTTTGTCCCTGGGGATCATCCCAGCAAGCCCTGCGGCAGGCACCAGGTTGTCCCCAATAGCCTCGGCGAGGGAACTCCGAGAGGTGCGGGAAGGGGGTGCCACGGCCTCACAGCAGCAGAGCCGAGCGCGGGGGGCTCTGACCGCAGCCACGTCCTACGTGAGCGCCGATGCCCTTGACCAGGACGGGGACGAGGACGTGCTGGGCCGCTGAGAGGGGACGCGGGGGCCCGGCACGGCCCAGTGCGGTTCCGGCTTCCTTCCTTCCTCTCCCAGGTCCAGCCGCGGGACGTGCCTGCCAAGCCTGGTCAGCATGAAATACACCACCGATGACCTCAGCCCCAGCTCAGGGCACATCCGGGATGTGGCCTTGGGGGAGGGCCCAGCGGGGGCCCCCCTCCTGCTGCGCGGCTCTGCCACACCGTCACCCCAGACACGGTGTCCCCGGATTTTCCCAGAGCAGCAGCAAGCCCCCCACAGGACCAGGACCCTGCTACGCGGATGCGGGGGTCACCTCCACCTTCCGGAGAGACTCCTGGGAGGGGGAGGGCAGAGAGAGTCGCATCCGTCACAGAGACCTGGGGAGCGGAGCAGAGGAAGCTGCCCCCGACGCCGCTCCCGCCCGCCGCCCGCTCCCACGCCGGCCGAGCGGGTGGGGGAGGCGGCAGAGGCCAAAGAGGCCTGGGCAGCACTTCCCGTCCACTTTCCTGCGTCCCAGGAGCCACTTGGCACACGGCCCCGAGGTTCTCCCGGGGCCATCCCTGAGGCCCTGCAGCCAGGAGATAAACCTGTGACAATGGGGGCTCCCCGCGGCCCCCCTCCCTTCCTCCCCACGTGCACGCCAAACAACATTGTCACTGAGGACATTAAACGTGGTCCCCTGCTCAGCCCTTGCCACGCCCTGGGCACAGTAATCACCCCCTAGACGCTCAATCAGCCCCACCGGACAGGCTCTGCGGTCACGTCCGCTTCTCAGATGAGCAAACCGAGGCTGCGGGAGTTCGTTCCGCGGCCCGCTGGCTGAGGTCGTGCAGCAGCCTCCGACGCCCAGGGCCTCGAACTCGCTCGCCGGGGGTCGGTCACCTGTTCCGCCTGCTTCCCCCATTCGAGCTGGCCGAGGCGCAAGGCATGCTGGGAGGATCCTCAGCTTTTGGATGTTGGGGTGACCGCTCCCCTGGGAGGGGACTGACAGCAGCATGTGTGTGAACAGTAACTGCAAACACTGTAGGTGAGCCCGTCTTCTTAGTCAGCGAGGACCGCCGTGGGCTCACCTGAAACAGGAGCCTCAGGCCTGGTACCAGGAAGGCAGAGAAGCCAAACCCCAGACCTCGCTCCAATCTCGGCCTCCTCAGGAATACAATGCCTTGGTGTAATTATGCTTAATTGAGGGGAAATGGTTTTATCACAAAAGGCACAGATCCGATTTTGCTTTTTAGTTTTAAAAATTCCACTCATTTAAAAAGCAAGACAAAAGGCCTGGGAGGGGGGCGTTTAGGCCGAGACAGGAAGGAGCGGGCGGGGGCGGGTGCAGGGGAGGGCGTTCCGGGCAGAGGGGAGAGCGGGTCTGCATCTCATGCGGGGCCCGGCTGGCCGCCGCGACGAGGACCCAGGTGCCGCCAGTCTGTGCCCTGTGCAGGCAGCAGGGGACGAATGACCCGCAGCAGCCCCCAACCTGGGGTAGGTGAGCATCAGGCCTGCTCCGCCCTGGGGTCCGAATCCCAGCCGGGTGGCCTGGGGCGAGCCTCTGAGCCCTGGTGTCCTCCTCTGTCCCCAGCAGATGGGGTCAGAGTGAGGAGAGAATGGCTTTGCGCCCGGTACTAGATGGGGCGGGGCGGCCAGCCAGCAGGCCCGTGCCAGAGCCCGGGGGCCACGCAGAGCAGGAGCGAGTGCCCCTCTGCCCCCTGGGGCTCTAGGGTCTTGGCTGCCAGTCAGAATCCCAGGCCACGACTCGGGGGCAAGAAACAGCCCTGCTCCTTCTCGCCATCGGCAACATCCACGCAGGCTGGAGGGCACCGCGCGGCCCGCCGGGGCCGAGCTGAGATCGGCACCGTCTCCAAGTGTGGGAGAGACGCCTCCTGCTGCGCCCGCCACCCACGGGGGAGCCCACCGCCCCGGCCGGCGAGGCCAGACTGCTTACCACCTGAGCCCCTGACCTCACTCCCCCGAGTGAGGCGTGAGTGCCACCCACGTTCCCGTCTCCCCTCGATCTCTGTCTAATCGCCCCTGCGCCTCTCGCCGGGACGCCGGCAGGACACCCATGCCCGGGTGGGGACAGTGGGACCGTCTCAGTCTGGCCCAGAGGCTCACACCCGACGTGTGCACATCTCCTACACCGAGCCAGTGACACGTGGGGCCTGGGGCGCGATGGGTCCAGAACGGATGGGAGCTGGGGAGGCAGACGGCCTCTGGCCTTCACGCAGCTTCACGCGGGCGGGATGGATGGATGGATGGATGGATGGATGGATGATGGATGGATGGATGGGAGAGGGATGAATGGATAGATAGATGATGGATGGATGGATGGATGGACGGACGGATGGATGAATGGATGGACGGAAAGATGGTGGGGGAGGGAGGGAAGAGGAGATGACTTGCTGATAATTAAAACAGTGCATATAACATTAGTGTGGATTTGTCATCTCCAAAATGAAAACAGTACTCTATTTTCATTTGTCTGAGTTGGGGGCCGTCATTCTCTTCACTCTGTAGAGGAGACTGAGGCTTAGAGAAGTGAAGCAAAAACGACCCAGGTTCCCACGGTGGCTGCCCCCTGGTTACCTGCCCCCGGAGCCCACCTCCTCAGCCACCCATGAGGCAATGAGACGGTCCCCGTCCTGTGGCACTCAGGTCTCGACGGGGGGAGATGGGCACCGACGTGGCCCACCGTTGCCTAACCCCCCCGTGAGGGCGTGAGGGCGTGAGAGCGCAGGGCGGGCGGCAGCGGGAAGGTCGCAGGCGGACTTGGTGGCCTCAGGGAGCCAGGGCTAAGAGGTTCCACTCTCACGGGGACTGGGGATCCCTCAGAGAGCTGTAAAATAGTGACCTGGCCCGTGAATGTGTCCAACGCTGTCATCTTTTGAAAGGGTGGCTGTGCCGAGGAATTCCTATGAAAGACGGAGGGGCAGCCCTGAGAGGCCTGAGCGCCCCGGCTCAGCTGACACCCCCAAGAGCCGGGCTGTCTTCTGGGCGGCCGCCAAAGCACAGGCCCAGAGCTCTGCGGGCACGCTAACTGGGTCCCCTGTCGAAGGGGCCCGTTTGCCCGAGACCTCTGGGGCGGGGAAGCAGAGGGCACCGGAGCGGCCGACAGCCCAGGCCCCGGCACACTGCGTTCGGCGCTCACGTCCGCCTTTTGGTCCTTACATGTTTGTTTAGGTGGCAGCAGAGCCCCTGGGAAAGGTGAAAAGGCCCTCGCGGAGTGTATTTTAGGATCCGCTGGGGGAAACCTGCAGTGTTCAAATGGAAAAATAGGACCTGGGTTCGTTCACTGTTTGTGCGTGTTTGTTTTAACTGGGTGTCTCTGGGGTGCGAGTGCTGGTGGCCACCTCTTCTTCTCAGCCCCGTGGTTCACAGAGGGGGAGGCGACACCCCTTGGACCGCGGGTTTTCACTGTTAGAGACGGATGAGCAAGGAGAGGAAGCTCGGATGATCGGCCGGGTGGGACTCACGTTGCGCTTAAACGGGTACAGGTAGTTACATATAAAAACGTTGTGGCTACACGGACGCACGAAGGTTAGACTACAAACGCCCATCTTCTTACTCCGCCGGCCGAGGCCTGCGAGCACCGGAAGCAACGCACACACACAGCACCCAGAGTCTGGATTCCGACGAGCTCTCCGATGAAAGGGCCCAGGGCTCCCGGGAGAAGCGGCTTATCCTGGGCAGGAATATACAAGAACTTGGGGCACCTTCTAGTGCCAGGAAGTAAGGAAATGCTTAGTAATAATAATAATAACAGTAATAGTAATAATAGTAACTGCCAACTGAAAAACTCCCAATGGTCAAAGCCGGAACAACTTGAGAACAAAATAAATAAAGTAGCATTGGATTATAACCCAAACTAAAAACAAATATTCGTGAGGCCATACTGATTAAATAAATGGTTGAATAAATAAATAAATTGGAGGAAGAGACAAATCTCCCATGAAGACGAATTCCAAATGGTTTATATGTCCTCCGGCCTCAGGGAGGAGGGCATGACCCCCACTCTTTAAGTGGGGGCTGCACACTGTGACCTCCCAATAAGGACAGGGCAGAGATAGAGAGAGAAAGAGCACCTTAGCAACAGGAAAGTCTGGTAAAGACGACCTGGGCCAGGTGGCCCAGCTCCACACCAAGAGTGACAGATGAAGTGGAGAGGGTGGCCCCGTGATATGGGGTGATGAGAAGGGCACCTTTGCTGTCTTGCTCCCTAAAACCTGTAACTCCAGTCTAGCCATGAGAAAAGTATCAGGCAACCCCACATCAACGGACGTTGTACAAAACACCTGACCAGGGAAGCCCGAGACACTGCCGCAGAGAAGAGGAGCTTAAGGGCGTCTGATGACCAAACGTCGCCTGATGTCCTGATGGGCTCTTCGGACAGAAAAAGGACATCGGGGGGAGGGGGGAGGAAATCTGAATGAAGTATGGTCTTATCCCTTCATCAAGTGTGACAGGCATACCATGCTGATCTAAAATGTTTACCGGATCACCTGGGGTTGATCTTGCACCTTCGGGGACACTTGGCAATGTCAGGAGACACCTTTGGCTGTCACTACTGGGGTTGGGGGGTGCTGCTAAACACTCCACAGTGCACGGGGCAGCGCCCACAGCGAAGAAGGACGCAGCACAGGATGTCGGTGGCGCTGAGGGTGGAGCCCGGGTCCAGGGAAGCAGTCAGGAGGCTGAGACTGTGGGCTCGGAGACCCGAAGTTCAAGTTCAGCCTCTCCCCCTCCCTCCCGATTGCCTCTCCTTTCCTCACTCCCCCATCTGCAGGTCAGGCGCAAGGAGAAGCCCCACGGCGGCGATGGAGGATTCGGTGACGCAGGCAGCTAAGCTCTTGGCCCAGGCCTGACACGCAGCACTCGGCAGATGACAACCTTTGTCACCAAGACACCCGAGTATCTGAGTGGCTCACAGCTGGCAAAGCGGCTACTGGGCCCAGCACCAGGCAGGTGCGCTGCCGTCAGCACCCCACGACGCCCCCAGAGTGCCTCGTTCTCGTTGTCTCTGTCCCGCTGCACCCCCGTGCCGGGGCATGGCTGGGCCCAGGTGACAGGGCACTACACAGCGCTGCAGGCCGCCCGCCCGCCGGGATGCCCAGCCGCCCCGTCCAGCCAGAGCCGGCTCCAGGCCGCCCGCCGGGATGCCAGCCACCCCGCCCGGCCAGAGCCTGCCGTCATCATGGCTTCCGGTGGCACTCAGGAACTCGGGCTGCTGCGCAGCAGCTCGGCTCGGCCCAGAGGCTCTCGCGCTTTCTGGGAGAGAATCTGTGTTCCACATGCTCCCAGCCTCGGCTTTTTCCTCAGGGCTGAAGCCCACTTGACAGTGAGGAGGTGGGGGGAGGGGGGCCCCAGACAACCCTTCCGCACCGTCTCTGTCCCTTAGACACCTCGCCCGAAACTCTCTCAGCCCCAACCCCAGGTCCGCGGCTGGCAGCTCACACACGTACACGTCCCAGGGACAAGTGTCAGGCTGCGAAGTCCAGCCTGGGCTTGCCCGGGCCACCACTCCGCCACCCACCACCCGGGATCCGGCCGGCACACTGGCAAAGGGACAAGCCCGTCGCTTCGGGAGGGACCGACGCACCCGGAGCCCGGGCGCACCCCAGACGCTGTCAGGAGCCCCTCGCTTCTAGCAAAATCAGTACACGTGATGGGTTGTGTGTGAAAGGAATTTTGTCTGACCTCCGCGTTTCCTGAGACTCCAGTCTAACACTCTGACCTCAAGCTTCTCAGAGCTCGGGGTCCTCATTCAAGCCCGCGATGCTGGGATTAGCTCAGAGCCGCAGGGGCAGAGACACAATCTGCAAAGGAGCAGCCCCCGCCCGACCACCAGCCCCGGGGCCTCCGGGCGGCTCCAGCCCCACGGGCCCATCACACATCTGTCGTCGATTTTTTGTCACTCCCCACAACCTGCATTGACAGCTGTCGGAGAATGTCTGGCTTCTTCATGGAAAACTCAGGAGGAAATTTCAGATTATTAGTGTTCTTTAAGCGATGGGGTTTTTTCCCCAAGTATTTTGCCATTTTCGTCAACATTGCGATGAATGCCTTTGTTGTCAAAGTTCGGGATGGGGACACTTTCGAGTCCTTCGATCGTTTTGACGAACTGTTTACACGACGCTCACTTCAGCTGTTGCTTCTGCCGGGATGCGGCGAGGATGGCATCTCTCTGCATCGCCGCCAGGTTTGGTGATCGCCAAAGTGTTAGTATGCAGACACTGGGTTTTTTGTTTGTTTGTTTGTTTGTTTTTCAATTAGGGAATTGAGGATGAGCCACACCAGAAAGAGACATCTGTTGGAATTTAAGGAACTAAATCCCTTCCCTCTGGGGTGACCGGATGAAATGCAGGACACGCGGTGACATTTGAATTTAGGACAAACGATGAATAATTTTCCAGCATTGTATGTGAACCACAGCATGGGATGTGCCCACACTCACATTTTATTTGCTGTTTAGGAGAAACTCGGAGGGAAGGGGTTTCCTGTTTTCGTCTGCTCAGTCGGGCAACCCTGTGTCACCACGTACATCTTCCGTACCCTCCCCTGTCACACGTCGGCACAGACGTGGCCACCTCTGCCGCCCACGAGCACTCAGGCGCTAAGACCACGCTGAGCGCTTGCTCTGCACGGCCCGTTTCACCTCAGAATGAGCCGCAAGTCAGCGCTGCTACTAGCAGTATCGTTTTACTTACCATGGTGAGCACTGGCTAGTGAGTCCAGGCTTCGGGGGTGGCTGCCGGGCGGTCCTAGCTTGGGGTCTCTCGGGAGGCTACGTCCCGGGAGGCCTGCACAGGGCCGGGGCCCCACGTGCGGGCGGGTCGCGGCGCACACCTGGCAGAAGGCGCGCAGGGGTCACGTGGCCGGGCAGCGCCGCGGCTGGAACGCGCGTCCTCGACCCCCGCGCGCCTTTACCGCGCGTCGCCGTGGAAACCGCGGGGTCGCAGCTGCTGCGTGCGGGGTCGCGGGGGGCGCCGAGCACAGCGCGCCCCCGAGACCGTCCCGGCAGGACCGTGCCGACCGCGCCGCCTCGCGACGCAAGCGCAGACGCTCCCCGCTCCCCGCGGCCGCGCAGCTCGCGCCTCGCGCCTGCGCTCGGCGTCGCGCTCGCAATTCGCCTTTCACAGGTAGTTCGCGGGGAAGACCCAGTCCGCGTCCCGTCAGAACGGTCGTGAACTCTAAATTTACCGCGTCCGTATCCGCCAGTGACGTCAAAACCTGTGACGTCAGAGGGTCACTTAATTGAGGCATCGGTGACAACAGCACGAATTCTGCTGCCCCGGGCCTCATGGGTAATGTGCCCCGGGGCCTCATGGGTAATTGCCCCGGGCCTCGTGGGTAATGTGTCCCGGGCCTCATGGGTAATTGCCCCGGGCCTCGTGGGTAATGTGTCCCGGGCCTCATGGGTAATTGCCCCGGGCCCCGTGGGTAATGTGCCCCGGGCCTCGGGGGACTTCCAGGCTCAGTGCCGTCTCCCTGATCCTTTCAACAAACCCTCTCTTCACAGCATCTTCCCGCTCCCCGACACTCTGAGCGAGGGGTGGCTGGGCCTCCCTGCCGAGGCTGAGAGAGTCGTGCTCATGGACACAGGTGGCTCCGCCTGTGGGTGGCTCTGGTTCCGGGCCCCCAGCTGCTGCCCAGCTGCAGAGACCCAAATCCCCAGGTTTTCTGAGGATTTTCCCACCATCTGTGCTCAGGGATTCCCAGGCCCAGAAGCTTCCTCATGAGCCAGTGTCCCATTTCAGATGTCGCCCCTGCCTGAGGAGGATCTGTTCACAGCCCCTTCTTGTCCCTGAGAACAGTCTAATCCTCTCCTCCCGCGGACCCTCCACCTCCCGGGGCAACTACACCCAGCTGTCTTCCAGCCCCGACTATCCATCAAAAGAGGGGCTTGTGCCCAGCCCCTCACCCACGCCTGCTTCAAAAAGAGCTTGGGACCTCGCCAACAACACCCTGTTGCCCTTTGCTACCCAAGCTCTAAACTAGGGTCATATTTAAACTGACTGAGCCAGTAGGAAGTACCTCTGTCATTAAATAACCTCGGGGAAGATTCAACAGCAATTCTAACCTATATTGGTGTTTCCTTATCTCTAACCCATGCCTATAATTAGGGCTCCTTGATCCCAAGGGAAATCAATTAATAACTAGGAAAGTGTTTCCGCTGGTTTTTGATCCAAGCCACTAAGTGCCTAGACACTTAAGATATTGAACGTTCATCTCTGAAACTCCAGACACTCTGACCCTGGGTCTGATCAGGATATGGTTGTGGGAGGTGGTTTCCTGGGTGTCCCGGTCATGATGCTTCGTGTGTGTGCGCGCACACACACACACACATACACACACAGGTTCCGTCTGATAGTTGCATTGCCATTTTTATTTTTTTTAGGCGAGTCAACCTTTGGCTGACCTCACAGATTGCAAGGACCTTGTCCCTTATTTTTTACGCCTACAGCACCTGGTCTTCCTAGGTGGTCTCCCATCCAAGGACTAACCAGGCCCGACCCTGCTTAGCTTCTGAGACTAGACAGGTTCGGGCTTGTTCAGGGCGGCGTGGCCGTAGATTACGTTGCCATTTGGAAGGCTATCTCCTCTAATGGATGTTTTAAAAGAATGCGTGTCTTCCCTTTGAACTATCTCGTTCCTCCACTTACAACATCAGGCTGTTCGGGACACAGAGCACAGAGGGAAATGACGATTTCACCAGGTCGTCTCCAGCGAGCAGGGCCAGGAAGACGCTGCATGAGCCTGTCAAGAGCCATTTGGGATTGGCGGGCTGGAAACTGGTGGGAACCACAGTTTCTCTCAGAAGCAGCACATGAGTCACTTAGTCCAAAGCACATACAATGTCTTAATCGAGGCCCTTGGGTTACGAGGTGCCTGCCACAGGGCCTTGTGGGGTGTGGGCCCCTCTCCCACCTTTCCTTCTTCTGGAAAGAGCATCTGAACTTCCTCTGGGCCACCAGCTGAGGGTGGGTCAGAGCCCAGGCCCGTCCTTGCACCTCGTCCTCCTGCCCCGTGTTGGGCTCGGGGAAAGACACGTGACCCGGGTTGGCCTGATTCGTGATGGAGGCGGGCAGGGCGCAGGAGTGCTGAGGACCCTCGCCCCCTGGACCCGGGGCAGCAAAAGCGGGTCACGACCGGATTCTCTCTGATAAGTGAGAGGAGGGTGTTCCTTGCATTTTACCCCACTACGTGAGCCTCGGGCACTGGAGGGGTTTAGCCGAGAGGAAAACGTATTAGTGCATAAAATCCAAATATAAAGGAAGCCAGCCCTCACGAGAACGTAACCCAGAGACGAAACGTCACCGAGCCCCGGCTGCACACGGCCCAGTCTCCCTCCCAGAGTGTGGGGCGTCTAGTTCCTCTGACTTTCGAGAGCGGGTTTCTTCAACGTTCTAGGCACGAGGCAGAAACAGGGTCCCCTCCCTGGAGCTGCTTTGTCCCCTCCAGCTCCCTCACCTCAATAGGGGACCCGCCTACCCACACCCTCCACTTCTAAACTGCTTGAGAACAACTGTTAGGGTCCCCAGAGCTCCGGATCCACATGACATAAACTCCGCCACCGAGATCTACGCTGCCTGTGGGAGGCGACGTTGCCCACGAATGACCTTGCAGGCTCCCCCAGAATGCCTGGGAGAATGTCGTCTTTCACCTCCGCAGTGAGGAGAAGATGCTCATCTTGGCGCGAAGACGCAAAGGCCATTCTCGCGAGATGAGGGCCAGCGCTTCTGAAAGAGGCCACTGTCCGTGACAACCCAACAAACCTGCCCGCTCCGGGAGGAGTCTGCAGGGGGGTCCGCTCGGCGGAAGGAGGAGGAGACCAACACCGTCTGGCGCCATGGCTGCCACCGTCCCTGCTGAGGTCATCGGTCGCCCCGGGAGCGCAGTGGGGCAGGGGAGGGGCTCAGCAACCTGCAGCGGCTCCCACTTCCTTCCGTGCCAGTCCCCCCAACTCAGAGAACCCCCCTCAAACAGTATTCCTCAGTTTACTCCACCAAGCTGTATCCGTTTTCGCCTCGCTATCGGCGGTGTCGCTTTGGGCGAACGATCTCACCTTCGGAGCCTCAGACAGGTTGCTTATCTAGGGCTAGGGATCATAACAGCACGATCCTCAGAGCCGACGGCCCCTGCCAAACAGACAGAAGCACGGGCCCTTCAATGCGGCCGTGTGACTTTCAGACCCTTCGATGCAGCCATGTGACTTCCGGGACGCTCTCCCGCTGACAGACTTGCACAGGTGAGAAGTAACAGTTGTGGGTTAGTCATCGTAGGACAATTTGTCATAACAAAATATTGAAAACAATCCAACAAAGGTGTGGGTTTATGGTACGATAATAATAATAATAATAAATGTGCTCTTTGTCCCCAGTTCCTGGCATGGAGCTCCTAAAATCTTTGGAATTTGCTTTCTTTTGTAGACTAATGAGATGACTCGTAGGGGGAAGGGAGCCTAGATATCTTCAGGATGGGGGCTGATGCCAGAAAGACCAAGCCATCATTAAAGGGTCGGGCCCTTCAGTCCCCCCCTGCACCGCCCCACCCCACGACCTCCAAGGAGGGGAGAGGCTAGAGATTGAGTTCAATCACCAGTAGTCAATGATTTCACCAATTTGCCTATGTAATGAAACCTCGATTACAAACAAACAAAGAAACCCTAATGGAGTTCGAGAGTTTCTAGACTGAATACGTTGATGCGTCGAGGAGGTGGTGGGCTTGGAGAGGGCCTGGAAGCTTTGGGCTACTTTGTCCCCGACCACCAGTGACCTGTCCTCTGCATCTCGTCTACGTGGCCGTTCCCGAGTCGCATCCTTTATAATAAGTACGAAATCATAAGCACAAAGCTTTCCTGAGTTCCATGAGTCATTCTGGCGAATTATCAAACCCGATGGGGGGCAAAGGCGGTGAGAACCCCGAGATCTGTAGTTTGGCCAGGTAGACGTGTGGGTCGCCTTGTGCTGGTGTCCAAAGGGGGGGCAGTCTTGTGAGATGAGCCCGCAACTTGTGAGTTCTGATGCTCGCTCCAGACTGAGTGTCAAAATTGAATTGTTGGACACCCAGCGGGTGTCAGAGAATTGGAGAATTGGTGTTGAAAAATGACACATATTTGTTGTTCAAAAAAATAAATAAATAAATACATATCTGGTATAAAAAGTGGTATCAGAAAAAAAATCACAATGTCATAAGCTAATTTTGGCATCAGAAAATAGAAAGGAGCAAGACTATGTGTTCGCATCTGCCCGTGTTGCCACAATGAAGTGGGGGAAGGGTAGACCAGAAGGCAATAAAAATGACTACCTAGAGCGGCATGGGCAGGGAGGGGTGAGACGTCCCTACATATAACTTTTTTTAATAATTTTAATGTTTGAATCATGTCAAAGTGTCACTTCCGCCCACCTTCTGGGGCTGGTGTACGTTCAAAACCAGGACAACCGCAGGGGACATCGCCTGTTGGAGACACTTTTCCAGCGGAGGGAGAGGAAGGGGCCCTCTGGCGTCAATGCCCCTCACGGCGGGAGCCAAACAAGCCCCCGAGAAGGGTCGACGTGCTCGGGGGCCGGGGGTGCCAGCCCCACACGCGGTGTTGGAGGTCGGGCCAACACCACGAGCCGGGCTTAACCCTGGTGGTTCTTGTCAACCATGCAGCTGGATGGGAAGGGACGTGAGGCAGCTTCGTAACGGAAGTCCGCCCAAACGAAGATGGGAGGGGAGGAGAGGACGAGGGAGGGGGAGCGAGGGGGGACGCCACGCCGCCCCCGCCCCGGCCCGCCCCGGCCGGTGAGACTTCCTCTGGGACGTGAACTCTTCCTGCGGCTGCGCCTCCCGCTCGTCCCCCGCCCCGCCCCCACCTCTCGTCGCCCGCTCGCCCGGTCCCGCATTGTTCTGGAATGCTGGGAGCATGGGTGAGACGTGCCCGGCACCAGGGAGGGGGCCTCCATTCGTTCAGATTCCTGACAGTTGCTCGTTCTTATAACTCCCTGCTCAGATCTCGAGGATTCTGAGCATTCCTGCCAGCGGAGAAAAGGGAAATTGCATGTTCAGTGACTGAAGGGTCCCAGTGGGTTTCTAATGGTCTGAATACCAGGTAACGTGATTCGCTTAAGTGTTGAGTTACTTAAGAATTCATATGAAAGAATGTCGGGATTTAGAGAATGCCTATCTTCGGGGGGGGGGGGGGAGTGATTATTCTGACAATTTCTATAAACCGGATTTTGTCACTTTGAGGAACATTCTAAGTTCAAAGAGGCACTTCCATGAGAAACTTTTAGAATAGGAGCTGGTGACCAGTTCACGGCAAACTTTGGAGACTCGAAGACCCCGTCTTGTGCCTCCTGTGAGCCGAGGACTGAAAAAGGTTTTCTGTGGGCATCGTTTCTTTCCACCTGTCCTCTCGGAGGAGCCAGGAGGTCGGCGCGCCCAGCCTTCTCGCACCCACTTCACAAGTGGGGACGCCGAGGCTCAGTGTAAGGCTGGTCCCATCTGGTGGCAAAGCCAGGTCTCCAGACTCAACAGCCCCGTCGCTGAGCCTCACAGGCGGGCGGCCTGGGCCGGTGACCGGGCCTCGGGGGCTCAGAAGGGCCTGGACTTTGTTTCACACTCTGCTGTCACCATCTCCGAATTCTCGATGCTTCTGAACCAGGAGCCCCGTGTTTGCTTCTGGCACTGTGGCCGGCCTTGCTCACGTGGACTCCCCTCGCATTTCTGCGCCCAGGTCCCACGCCTGGGGCTCCCAACACTCCTCAGCTCCCCCCCACACACACCTTTCCTCTGGGTCTGCAGTGTCTACCAGGGCTGAGGGACTGTAGGCCCTGCTGGTGGTCTCACGAGGAGCTGGTGGCTACTCCTCTAAGGCTGCTTCATGTCCACAGAACGAATTAGGACCTGAGTCGATGAGTTCATCAGAATCAACAGTCTCCAAAACAAGCTTAATTAAAACAAGAGGCTCTGGGCTCAGTGTGACGAAACCCACTCAGAATGCTGCATTTCCCTCTGCTCTTTACTGGGGTTTTTGTCCAGATCCTTGACTCTGATAGTCTCCAGTTCTGGACTCAAAAGGAAGGAGAAAGAGAGAAAGAGGGAGGGAGGGAAGAAAAGGAAGAAAGCGCACCTCCTTCTGACACTCCCGACTCCCAGAGATGTCTTCTAAATCTTAAAGGCTTAAGAACATTGCACTTGGTAGAGATCAGACAAAATGTGTTCACTTCTGGCTACTAATTCTCAAGAACTGTGAGCAGCAAAGCAAAATAAGACCCCTGTGCAAAGGCGGAGGAGGTCAACGGCTGGTTGCTGGCTAGGACTGTCCCCTAGAACAGGACGCGCACGCGGCTGCGAAGGTGGACGAGACGGCGCCAGGGGAAGGAGTGTCTCTCTCCCCAAACCCACCTCGTCCGGGCCGCCTCGACGCTGCCCCCCCCCCCCCGGGGCGGTCCCCAAATCCCTCTCCTTCCTTAATGTTCAAGCAGCCCGTCCCTCATCCAGAATTGACTTTAGAAGGACTCTCCTTCCCACACCATAACTCCTTTTGTCCTCTCTGGAGGTCCACGAAAAGTTGGCGCGTAACCAGGCACATGACACCAGCAAGAAAAACCCACGAATCAGAGCAAACTTTGAGATTTTTTATTATGCGTTTGACAGTATTTTCTGGGCGTGAGCACAATTAATGGATTTCTTGCCACCGAGCCAAACAGCGCATAACGCCTTTTAAAAATGTATTTCAAACTCCAAGGAACATGAGCTTGGATTCAGAGCACAACTTAAAACATCTCTACACACAGCGGCTTCACTGTTTACAGAGCCACGTAAAGGGGTTAGAGGAGACAACGGTCTCGTAATAAATTATCGCTTCTCCAGACCGTGCACGATCCTGCCCCGGCAAGCCGGTCCCGTCCATTTCCTCGGGGGAGACGTTCATTTTTATTCCTGTAATAACTTACGAAGTACTCACTGAGAATTTAACACTCGGTCAAGGCCAGCGCTCTGTCGTTCGCCGCCCGAAATCTCTCCACGCCGTGACCTCGGCCGTGGGGCGGGGGCAGGCGGCCTGCCCCTAGGATGACCTCACGGCCGCATCACGTTGCGACACTCACGGTAACCTCGGTATGGCAGTGAGGGCGAGATGGTGAGCTGTCAGGGGTCACAATCCCCAGGTGTTGCCGATCACACAGATAAACGGGAATTTACATGACCTCCAAGCAGTTGGCATTCGTGGCTTATTTTGAAGCCATTCCCCAGAGGCCCACGTTTACTCAAGAAAGCAAATACGGGGTTCCCCTCGACCACCTTGCGCTGGGGCTGCCTTTCCAGCGGCTGCCTGTGAACGGGGCCCGGGGGCAAGGCCAAGGGCACAGGGCCTGGCCGTCTGCAGGGGGCACAGAGAGTCCGCCCGCTGGACAGGAGCGGGCGCTCTGCCACGCGCCCCGGAGCCCCAAAGCCGCAGCTACCGGTGATAGTCTCCTGTTGCCACAAACATCAGGGTTTCTATTTTCTTGTCCTTCTTATTTCTCTTTGGAGACACGTCCTTCTGGTGAGCACCAAGCACAGCTGAAAGCTTCTGTCTAAACCCTGGAAGCCTCACACCCATCGGCTGCCCCGCAGCTGGGATCCCTGCGGAGGGCAGACACCACCTCGCGCACCCGAGCTGGCCGCTCGCGCGCCCCACGGTCGGACCCGGGGCCGGCGTGCTCCTGTGCACTGTGGCCGTCCCAAGACGGACACGTGTTTGCGTGTGCAAGGAGTTAGCCTGCAGTCCACGCACCCTCCAAGAGAAGTCGGGTGGAAAGCCCCCGTGGGTCCGCCCCGCGCCGGGCCCCTCCCACGCCAGCTTCCTGCACCCAGCAGCCTCGGGCATCAGTCCCGGGGCGCGTCTGCCACCTCTGGCTCCGTTGGGGAGCCTGGGGCTGAGCGGAGTGGGGCGTTCTCAGGGTGGGAGCGCGTCGTGAGGGGAGGACCCCTTGGGTGGATGTCCTGCCCCAAGTAGAGCTCATGCTTTGTCCCCAGACACGTGGGAACAAGCTCTGTGGTGGAGCAGGATGAGGCCTCCCCGAAGCCGGAGGCTGCCGGCCTCCTCCCAGGGGGCTCCCGAGAGGCAGGGGAGTTGATGCTGGAGATCTAAGGCCTATTTGCTCGGTCCGCCCTTGACCTTGGCCTATCTTGGAGAAAGGGGGCAAAAGCAGCAAGGAGGCGGTTATGGAAGAGCGGCCGTTCACCGGGGGGAAAGGCGGCTGCTGCCGCCTGCCGACCCCGCCGTCCCCCCGCCCCCGCTCCCGCTCCCGCTCCCGGATTCGAGTCGAATCTCCTCGATTTCAGAGCGCGCCATCCGCCTGGGACGCTGTGGACAGCGCGACGTGAGCCGACGTGGCCGCCAGGAGTGCTCCCGCGGCCCGGTCCGCCACTGCCCGTCACCGGCCCGGGACCGCGGCGGCTCCCACTCCGAGAGGGTGGGTCTGAATCGCTAACTCGACTCTTGCAAAAAGTAGGGACCGTGACTTATAAGGCAAGACTTTTCCTTCCGAAGCAGAGCTCCTTGCAGGAGCCCGGCAAGCCCCGGTGGGACGCCTGGGCCACCGCCGTCGCGCTCCGCACCTGCCACAGGACGGCGGGAGCAGCAGCGGCAGCAGCCGGGCCACGCCGCCCGGCGCCGCCCCACCCTGCGCCTCCGCGCCGCCCGGCCCTCCCTCCGTCGGTGACCCCGCCCCGCCCTCGTCTCTCTCCGTCTCGCCCCTTGGCTCCCTTCAGGCCTTTGTGCCGACGTCACCTGGTCAGCGAGACCGGCCTTGGCCCCCAGCCCCCCGCGCGCCCCACGCCGCCCCTGCCCGTCCCGTGCCCCTGTCCCGCACGCATCTCACTCGGCACTTCGCGGAACCGTCCGCGCCACGAGGGCGGACGTTCCCCCTTGTCCCCTGCTGCGTCCCCAACGTCTAACGGTGCTCAACCAACCTCTGCTGAATGAATGCATGAGGGGGTGAATAAGTGATGCGGTGGGTGGACGGGTTAATCACTCCCTCCCTCACTGAGAGGAGTCTGGGTCTGGGGTGAGGAGGAGGGAAAAGGGAACAGGAATGAAGAGGCAGACCAAGGGCCTGACTCACGGTCCCCTGGGACCTCTCCCCGCCGCCTCGGCCTCCGCCCCCGTCTCTGCTGCCATTCCGGATGCTGCCGGATCCCTCTCGGGCACCTGGAAACACCTGCCGGCAGCTCGGAAAGCCTCCCGCGTGCGGAGCACGGCGTAATCTCCTCTTGCTCGGTCCCCTAGGAGCCCAAGACACCTCCAGGAGGTTCTTGAGAACATCAATTACCTTCCCACTGCAGACGCGTGGGCGGGTCACGGAGAAGGAGTTCTGATTGACAGAATGACAAATAAACCCGGTTCGGTTGCTGGAAACCCTGAGGATCTCATAAAAAAACACAAGCAGGTTAAAAAAAAATAATGGAATGACTGTGGGAGACTTGGGAGGGGGCCTGCTGCCAACCTGCTGTGATTCACCTCTGTCCTGAGGCAACAGCCGAAAAGGACAAATAATTCTTTTTTTTTTTTGGTAAAGACCCATGTGTTGCTACGGGAACAGGGGTGAACCGCGGGCTCGGGTGGGCGGGCCTGCGGCAGCGGTCTGCTGCTGTGTCCGGTCCCAGTGAGGCCCGGGGCCAGACATCGCTGCTGGAGGGCCAGCGTGCGTGCACGGGGTCAGCACCGAGGCACAGGGGGGCTGGACGGAGGCAGGACAATGACAGTGGCCGTCGGCAGCTTCGGCCCGCTCTGTCCTCAGACACCATCCGCCGGGGGCACCAGGACTGTCAGGCGGCACCCCGTGCGCAGTGGGGTTCCCACTGACCACCCCTCAGGCCGGGTGCCGCCCTGCACGTCCTCCACGCCCCCAATAGTGCGGCGCCGACGAAGGCAGCTTCACCCCCTCGGACGCTGGCCTCTGCCGGCACCGCTGGCTGGCAGCTCTCGGTCCAGTTTCCCTGACATCTCTGAGTTCCTGTGGGGAGAGAGCTGGTTTTAGTGAATTAACCTGCATTTCCTGTGGCCGGTCCCGCAGTGTCCCTGGGTGACCTCTGCTTGCCCAGCAGCAGGCACTTAGCGCGTTCCCCGAGGACGGTGCCCTGGGCACGGGTCCGAAGGCCAGGCACAGGACTCACGCCTGTCATTCATCAGATGTTAAGGAGACCAGAAGGAAAGTGCAGTGGGCACCAGGCGACCGCATACACCGGGTCCCTGACCAGTGTGCCCCGCGCTATCCGTGCCCCTCGGGCACGTGTGGGTCAGCACCTGAGGGGCCCGCCCTCCACTGTGGGCCTCGGGAGGGGCTTCCCAGCCTGGCTCCACCGGCTGGGTTGATGAGGCTTCCCCAAAGGAAAGAAACGGGGAACAAGGAGCATCAACGGCAAAAGCCGTTAGGTGGGAACCGCCCGAGATGGCCACCGGGGTCAAGCCAGCACGCCCACATTCTCCTGAGCCCACACTGAGCCGCGAGCTCTGCTCCGGTAGCGAAGGGGACTGCGGGGTCTCAAACTCGGGGCCTCCGGGGGCCACAGAATAAGAAGACAGGTAATGCAGGTACATGGATACTGCACGTCCCCCTCAAACGTGAGCGGCCCCCACACATCCAGCCTGCACTAGCCAGGAGGGGATGCAGGCCTAGTGCGACCAGAGGGTCCCATCTGCTGCTTCCAAAGAAGCCAAAAATACATACTTTTGGGGGGGGAGGTAATTCTTCAATCTCTAAACATTGGTATCTTATGCAGGTTTCCGCAAAGTGCTGGACAGTCCAGGACAAAGACGTCTGGGGACCAGATGGGGCCACAGCTGCATTGTGGGCTGTTCCGAAAGGCAGCGGGGGACACGACGCCCCGCCCCCCGGCCAAGGGTCCCCACGTCCCCGCTGTGGACCCACGGTGGTCAGGCTGCAGCTGGCCTTCCTGTGCCACAGGCCGCCCGCCCACCCCGCCCACCCACTGGGTCGCCCGGCAGCTGGAGACGAGGAAGCCGGACGGGGGCGTCCTACCTGCCCGCCGCGGGGGCGCGCGCGCAGAAGCGCACACAGGCCCGGTCGCTGCTGTCCGCACACGCGCAGCGCGGGGCCCAGTCGGGGGGCTGCGGCCTCTGGGGGCCCGGCCCTGCAGCCCGCCGAGCCCGGGGGCGTCCTCCGTGATTGGACAGTCCATAGGGCACGGTCCGCCTGCGAAGGACAGAGCGAGTCAGGGCCAATCCGGACAAGCGCTCGGGGCGTGGAGCTGGCCGCGGCGTGGGGCGCGCGCCCGAGGGGCCCGGCCGCGTGGCGCGGTGCCCTCCCAGGCGTGCACACTCTCCTCTGCTCCTTGCGTCTGGGGAAGGCCCCGGGGCTGGCCGTTCGCCCCTCGTTTGCCCAAGACCCCCAGAAAGGGTGCTGGGCAGGAAGGGGCGGACCAAGTCACCGCCCCTTCCAGCGGGGACCCACAGAGCCCTCGGGCACCTGGCGCCACCGGCCCTGAAGCCGGGGCTTGAAGAGCAGTTCTGAGTTTGAATCCTACACCCAAACCCCTAACGCGGACTTGCCCATCTGCCCCCACGCCGGCCCCGGTCTGGGGCCTTGAGCCTGGTCATCGATACCAAAGCGAGGCCTTCCTCACCCTGCCGCCCGCGGCGCAGCCCGGCGCCCGCCGCGCCCGCCCCAGAACCGCCCCGGCGCCCGCGTCAGCCTTGCGATCCGCACGGATGGGACGGCGACGGCCCGGTCAGGGCCGCGGAGGTGCGTCGTGGCCTCCGAGGTCGCTCCGCGAGGAGGTCGTGCCGGGGCCGCTCTGCCCCTGCGCCGGGCGGCCGGGCGCCCCTGGCCTCGGGGACGCCGGCGGCGGAGACAGTCTCCACCGCGCACCGACTCCTGCACGGCGGGCGCCTGGGAGGCGACCAGGAGGTGTCCGGACCTGTCGCGCATCCAGCCCCTCCTCTCTGGAGAAGGGAGGGGACCGCCAGGCAGTTCGGTGGGGAACCGTTCAAAGCACGTGCTTAACGGGGTTTGGGGGACAAACTACTGATAACTAGAGGAAGCGCTTGGGGTCAAAACGCACTTCTGCGGGAAGCCTCGGGGGCCGGGCCGGGCGCTGAGACCCGCGCCGTGGCTTCTGCGAGCATCAGGGCCATCGGCCTCCCGGGCTCTGACTTCTCTGCGCTGTCAACGTCAAGTCATGCTGAATTCACTTTAATTTGAAACGCGCGCTACGGAGCCTCGTTGGGTGAAGGCAAAGTCGGGGCGCCCCGCGGCGACCCGGTGCCGGGACCGGACGTCCTGCCTGCGGGTCGGAGGTGAGAGCTGGGGAGTCCCGGGTGGCACCGTGTGTAATCGCGTGGGTGGCCCGGTGCAGCGCGGTCTGTTCTCGCCGAGTGGCGAAAGCAGTCAGGGGGCCCGGTCCTGCGCCGGGCTGACCTTCCGCCAAAAACCCCGTTTTCCCGAGGAATGAGAAATGGGGGTGGGGATCGCAAAACAACAGGGACACGGCCATGAGTCAGGATTTGGCTAAAGGCACAATTTTTTTTTTCTGTCAAAGGGCCACATTAAACCTCTAAGTGCTGACATTAAACCCAGTCCCCCGTTCCTTGGTGAGAATCACACTCGAGAAATGACAACACGCCCCCTCTTCCGTCAATAGCAGGACCGGCCCTTCCGCAACCGCTGTCGGCCGGTGCCGGGCGCGCGTGCGCAGAGGTGCTCGGCTGCGGCACAAAACATGCCAAAGAGTTTCCAGCAAGGAAACGAGGCAACGCGGCGTTTGCTGAGACGGTAAGCACTTCCCCCAGCAGCCGAGAGCTGGCTCGCAAACCAGGCTTTGCCATTTCAGAGAGGACTGGAGAGGCGCGGGACCCGCTGCCCCCGGCCCTAGCTAGATGTTGACCATCAGCTCTGCGGCTGACCTGGGGCAGGACAGGGCAAGAGAGAGGCTGAGGAACCCGAGTTCCAGCTCGGGTGGAGCCCACCTCCCACAGGCCGGAGACTCACAGGTGCCCGATGCCTCTGATAAGCTCTTAAATAAGAGAGTCCTATCTTTCGCTTGAACAAATGTGGCTTCGAGATGCCGTGGAAGTCTGGGCTCGAGTTTAGAATCCCGAGGCTCCTGGAGTTCCGTGTTGAGACGTAGCAGCCCAAGGAGGCTCAGTACCCTTCCTTCCGTCCTGCGCCAACCCACACCACAGGGACCACGTGACTCAGCAGTAACGCAGGGTAATAAGGAACCACCGCCCCGCGGGGCCCAGCATGCCGTCCTTGGTCACGCTGCCTTTCAGCTGGTCCAACACATGACACCGTCTGTCTAACGAGCCCTTGGATTTCAGTGGCCACACTCACCAGCCAACTGTTTTCACCTACAGGCCTCGAAGGACGCGGTCCTCTGTCAACGCGGGCCATCTCGTTCACCTGGTCGTGTTTATGTTGTGACACGGAGCTCCGTGCCAGAGAGAAGCGGGTGAGAAGATCCATCCAAGCGCTCTCCGGCAAAACGAAACACTCCTCCCTCACGCCGACCCGTGTGGGGTCTGGCGTCGGCGTCGCTGCGTGATAAATCGCCCCCAGGGTGTGCGCTCAGCACAGTCACTGTTTGATCAGTGACGGTGACGCCAGTCACTCGGCACGGTGTTCCTTATTTACCACTCTTCCCCCAATGTCACACATAAATGTTATTAAACATTAAACTTCTGAATCTCCATTATTCATTCTTCATCAGCTGCATCACACCGAAAGCATTTCGTTTCTCTCTACAAGAAGATTTTAATTTTAAAAAGCTGGCTCTTTTTTTTTTGGAGATTCTGTTTTTAAATTTAGTGACGCCTTTTCATAAATGAATTAATGGCCTCCATCTTTCTGTACAGGAAACTGGCTGTGGTACATGAATTTTAAAGCGGAGATACAGATATTTGCAAAAGAGCTTCACTGGCCAAATTCTAAAGTTACTGAGGAAAGTTTATCAAACTGTCATTCCCTCAAAAACTCAGTTTTCATCCCTACCTCCCACGGAATAGCATCCAAGAAATACCTGCTGAGTGATGAGCAGGCACTGGACAAAACTCTGGGTGATTATCCAAGAGCAGGACAGAAAAGTGGCCCCGGACACACAAAGTTTTAATCCAGTATGGAGGTTAGCGAGTTGACATTCTGTGGGCTTCATGCAACCAACAGAAGATTTTTCTTTTTTTTTTTTAAACTGAAAATTTCACACAAACATCCCAATTCCCAGCTTCTTTCGCATGGCTGGAAGTTACACTGACGGCTGACAGCACACTCCAACATGGCGACGACTGTCTGGGCACGAGTGATGAAGCCCTCAGTCGCTGTCGGCCCATCTCGCCCCGTAGTTTTACACCTGTCCTTGGCTCACTCTTGTCACCTCTCTGATCCTCTTGGACACTTGATCTAGTGGCTTGTCCCGTAAAGCAAAGCCAGACAGGTCATATGGCACAGTGACAAAATTAGCCCTTGATGCTATTTTTTATAAATAAAGTTGTTTTCCATTTGAAAAAGCCTGGTTCTGACTGAAGGTCTCCCCAACGAATAGGACGTTTCTACCTCACAGTCGGAAGGGCAAGCGGACGACCTGCCCCGGCCAGTGCACACTCCTCCTTGGTCAGTTCACACCTTCCTTCTGCAGGGGGGGCCAGAGACGGCACTGCCTCTGGGCCCGGGGGACGTAGCGCGCAGAAGGCATGACTCTGCTGACCTGGCTGTGGCCCAGAGGACGCCGAGCAACTGCTTCCCACTGGCAGACAGGCGGGAGGCGGCCCCAGCTGCCAGGCCCCAGCGGTCACTAGATACCGTCCCCACCACCCCCTAGAGTGACGACGCCGGGGCTCCGACGCTTTCTAACCGCGGCTCGATTTCAGATTTTACAAATTCCTTCCCCAGAAGGCACCGCTCACCTGCTCTTTGAGCTTAGAAGTGTCTGCTTGGGCAAGGAAGAAAGCGTAAACCGCCTGTAGTTTACTCTCTGTGTGACTTCAACCAGAACGAGCGGCTGGCTAGGAATTTCGTTCTAAGGTAAAGTAGGGTAGAGTAACTACAGGAAGCGGCCGAACAGTCAAAGGCCTACGAAAGCATCCATTCACTTCGACGAACATCTAGGGGTGCCCCGCTATGCACGAGGCGTGGAGGCAGCGGTGTACCCCTCTTGAAGGGCTTACAAACCCAGAATATTCTAGAGCCTGGGGCCAGCGGGGCTCGTTGTTGTCCCCTGGAATCCAATCTCTTACCTTTCCTTGGGGGAATTATCCATCCATCCTCATGTGAGGTCTTGGCGAGCCTGTCCATCAATGCCTAACTGTCCCCTAAGGACTCATTAAGTGACCCAAGCAGGCAATGGGACCCTCTTGCTCCCAAGACAACTGAGTGGGGCGACTTGAGATCAGGAAACACTCTGAGCTGCTCTTTGCAGGGTGTCCCCATCCTGCCCCGACTGCCGCTGGACCCCAACTCCTGCCTGAGCCTGATGCTTTCCTCCCGCCTGTCTGTGGGCTGCCCTGTGTCTTTCCAAGAACCCTTTTTATGCTGTATGAGCTGGACTAGGTTTCTGTTGCTTGCGACCAGCGACCTCTAGCTGACCCAGAACTCACTTTCTTGAGATTGATGCAACCATGATCTCTTGGGTTTAGCAGAAAAACCTACAGTCTCTCCAGCCACCAGGGACAAGTAGAGATTTTCTTTATCACAACAAAACACATAAGCACATGTTCAGAATCAGAACAAAACCCAGCAAACTTGGCCAGCTACAGTCCTTTCTTCCCAGGTGTGCTCACTGTGAAATGTTTGGTTTGGATCGCACTGTCCTCTGGGCCAGTGGAAGTAAGCATGCTACCCCAAGATGCACAGAGCCCAGCCCCTGGACACTTGGTTGACCACCTCAGAAGTCTTATCCTCCAAAGAACTGACTCCCCATCCACTCATCAAATGCTTGTGAAAGTCCGCTGTGGGCCAGAGCTCATGCCAGACCACCCTACGGCGTCCTTCCAAACTCCAGGAAAGAAAACAGGCCAGGAAACAGAGCTCCTCCGTGACCTCGTTACACAAACGGAGAACACACGCATGCACTTTCTGGCACTAAAGGATGCTGCTCGGACTTGAGGCTCGCAAACAATCCGGAGTGAATTGGCAATTGGTAGTTTCCCTCCCGCTACAGAAAATTCTTGCATCTTTAAGTCAGAAGACCCCCGAGGCAGATCGCTCCCCCACCTCTGTGGGAAGGCCTCCTCCCGCAGCCCTCAGAAACAGCTGATGATCCAGGGGTATCTGGAAATCTCAAAAGAGCGAGTCATGTGCTGCGGGTGGGTGGCTAACTTTTTTTAGGACAAGAAAGTTAAAACAAAAGAACGTTTGGGTTCATCCAGGACTTAACCATTTAGGAATTTTACCAGAATCATAAACCTGTGCAGAGGGAGTTGAGCACTGACCCCCACCAATCAATCGGACCTAAGAACAGGGGCATTTCTTCACCTGCCCCGCATCTCTTCTTCCTTTTTGTCCCCAGGGGTCAACGACAGCTAGATTTGGTCTAGACTCACTGGTCGTTTCTGCCTTGTTCACCTCTGCACCCAGGGCAGCCGATGCAGTGCCTGGCTCAGAGTGGGTGCCCAAGAGCACCCTGATATCTCAATAATAAATATCCGTGGAAAGAAGGAAGGAAGGAAGGAAGGAAGGAAGGAAGGAAGGAAGGAAGGAAGGAAGGAAGGGAGGATGGAAGGATGGAAGGATAGCCACGACTTCTAGGCCACATTCATCTCCAAACGTATAGAACTCTTGGCTGATTTGTTGGATTTCTACTCTTGTTGTCCACAACTGGCCCACCTTTGTGGGTTTTCTTAGAAAGAATACGGTCTCTAGACTGTATGAAGCAGAACTATGCCTTGATACTAACTCTGCAGGCCGCCTCAGCGCCACGACAGAGAAGCCGGGCTGCACAGGTGAGTGCGGCATCAGAGTTGAAACCAGAGGCTTCGCGAGGCCGCCCGGCCCGTGGTTCTGGTCCAAGCCGAGGACGAGCTCGTTGAGAGTCCCTGGGTTGGTCTCTTCCCTCTGGGCTGCAGAAATGAAAGGGCTGGATTTCTGGAAAAGACCAGCCAGCTCCAAAAGCCGTCTAGAGACTCTCAAACACCCCCACTGTCACGTGAGCACCTCCAAACAGCACAGTCCCTGGAGAAGGCCCCAGCCTTTCCAAAGCCGCCTCTAAATAGCGGGGACCTGCTCCAGCCAAGCTAAGAGGTTCCTAGGATTCCACCGACTTATTTACGAAGCTTTGGCGTAAACCATTTACACTCTTCCCTGTCCTGTTACCATATAACCGAGCTGAAAAATACCCCCAAAGCCACAGACGGTATTGACCCGTGAGCTCAGTGGGGCTCAGAGACACGGTCCTCCCCTGACACAGGCCCACGGGCACCGAGGCACAGTTCCTGGAGGCCCGGGGGCCCGAGGAGGGGAGAACAACAGAAAAACCCTTCTGCGTTGGTCACGTGCTCTGGGATGTTCGGGAGTTACGGCTCCTAAGAAAAGTCAGCGGAACACACTCCTCAGAGATGAGCGAGGACCCACAGCACATTCGCCGGCTCCCTGCCCGCCGGGTGCAGCCCAGACGCGTCCCTGCGCCTCAGGCTCGAGTTTCTCTCCCCAGCCCCCAGTGACCCCAAAGAATTCCGGGTCGAACGGAGGCATGAGAAGCCCACGTCCGCCTGGCACGGCCTCATTATGACTTAATGCGAAGCTGCAGACAGATGTGGCCGGGACAGTTTCAGCAGTGGGAAAGGAGGGTGAAGAAGGAGCAGGGATGTTTTGTTTTGTTTTGTTTTTTTGAAGAGGAATTAAAAAAAAAACTAGACACCGCCACATTCTTTTAAATAACCCGCAGGAAGCGGAGACGACGCCTTGCCGATTGCCAGGGGATTTCATCTCAGAAACCGCTCCGAACGGCGCGCCGCCCTCGCCACCATAAAGACGCCCGCATCGTCCTCCCCTCCGTCGTCCGTGTCCGTGTGTCCTGCCCTCTGGCAGCTCGGCCCCATTAACCGCTGACCTCAGAGTAAGGGGCCTCGAGTCCCCCCCGGAGACACGGGCTTTGTCACGGAACGAGAACTCAGGGCCGGGATGAGGGCGCCTTTATTAAAAATGTTGATATTGTGTCGAGGAGCAAGTTGCTGCACCGATATTAAATTTTTTAAACAATGCGGTAACCTGTTTGTCTTGACGGCTGGCTTTTCGGCATCTTCCTGAAGTCCCCGCCTGACGTGGGGAGGTCGCTCACCTCACCCTGCTCTCGACCCTGCAAGGAACCCACGGAAATCAGAGCCCCACAGATCCAGCAGAGACACTCGGACACCGCCGCGTCCTCGCTGACTCGCTCCTGACTCTTGGCAAAGCTGTCGTACGCCACCCGAGGCCTGGGCGGAACTGTCCACCGGCGGGCCATCCACGCCCTCGCCGGGAAAGGCCGCGGCGGCCTCGGCGCCTTTCTCTCCGACTCGTGAAGTGACTCCGTGTCTGCTTTTCGTTCAGCGGGCACGGGCCTCCCTGGCCGCCCTGTGCGGTCGACGCTGAGGGGGCCATGAAGGACGGGCGGGCCTGTGCCTCCGAGGCCTTCGAAGGTCGCCACGTTCTCCACAAGCTCTTGGCCCCTAAGACCCGGAGATGAGGCGGATGAGCAAGGCAACGGGACACCCTGTCCTGCTGGCCCGTTCCCGCGAGGCCTAATGAACGAGCAGGCGCCAGCGGCCCCCAGCTGTGTCTGGGCACGCGGCTCATCCACGGGGCCGCGGTCTGGGCGTATTTTCCTTCTCAGTAGAACTGGTTCCTATCCCGAATGGGGGGAAGGCGTGTGTGAGTGTGAGTGTGTGTGCACACGCACACGCGTGTGTCCCATTTTCAAGAACTCTCTGCTCCGCCTGGAATGCGGCACAGAAGAGGCCACATGTTTGTGTGACACAGATGACCCATTTGCTGTGGGCTCGAAAGCAGAGCGCTGGTCACCCAGGGCAGCCCGGGGGCACGGACGGGGCCCTTCCCCGGCCCCCCCGGGGGCGTCGGGGTGCCGAAGGCGCAGTGCGGGTGGAGGGCCGGGGCACGAAGCCGCGGGGTGGCCCAGCGCGGCCGCGGGGCGCTCCCTCGGGAAAACGCTGTTCGCCTGCGGCCGCCTTTGTTTTAAATTCTCGCGGGAAGAAACTGCACCAGAGATTCGCAGCCTTTCATCTTCCTTCAGATTTAAGGCCGAGTTCCTGGCGGCCGCGTCCCTTCCATCCAGCGGAACTCCACACTCTCCCTCCAAGGCCACGCGGGGTCACGACCTCTCTGCACCAAGTCTTCGCCGCCGCCTGGCAGCTGAGCTCCGGGACGTCGCCTCGCCTACTCGCACCCACTCTGGGGCAGGAGAGGGGGCTCTCGGTTCAAGGGACCCCAACTGGAAGGTCGCCTTCTATGAGGCAGCTTTCCCAAGAAACGCTGAAACCAAGCCCTGAGATGCTCAAACACTGAGGACGCGCCTTGCCGTGATTCTAACAGACAAGCGACGCGAACTCGTCACCGGGATCCGCACTCGCTCCAGGGTCCGGGGAGGACGCAGACGTGGAAGACGGGGAGCGAGAGGCCCGCGACCCGACCTGCCCCCCGTCAGATGCCCGAGTCCCAGGCCATGGCTCGTCTGGCCGCTGTCGGCTTCTCTTACTTGCCCTTACTGATTCGTTATCTTTTCAGAAACGGATGTCCATAGTGTTTCCTGGGGTCGCTTCCCGGTGACCCGTGGCACGGGTCCCAGGTCCCAGGTGGCACTGGGTGAGGTGGGGCGTGAAGGCCGCAGGGCCCATGGGGTCCTCGGCCTGCAAATCGCAAGGTGTCGCGGTTACTCTGGTGGCCTCCCGTGAGAATGTGACGCAGACAGACCCCTTGCCAAGATTTCACGGTGAGGCCTTGTACCAGAGGCTCTGAACGGGTTGCCCGGGTCACTCTGAAATGCCAGGCCCGCCTCCGGGGAACAGAGGGAGCCCCAGGCAGGGGCTTCAAAGTGCACGGGGCCCCAGTCCCCAAACACTCCGATCCTGTGCCCAGGTAGCAGGGAAGCAATAGAAAACAAGGAAGGGAGGACAGAAAGGGCGGAACCGAATGTCCTCAAGCTTGCAACAACCTTTGGCCACCAGCGTCCTTATCAAGTTGCTTATCAGCTGCAAAGGCAAGGCTTTCCCAGGATCTGCACACCTTATGCAAATCGAACGCTAACAGCCCGTCCCCCCGGACCCCAGGTGAAGGAGCTCGGCGTTATTCCGTTATTCCGGGAGGCTGGGCAGGCCGGGGTTGGCCGGGCACAGGAGGTCGACTTCAGCCGCACTTGAGAGCGAGCGTCCCGCTCCCCGGGGTCCTCCGAGCACAGACGGGATGGACGCGGGCGGCAGGGGGCCAGCCCTGGCCGCGGGCTGTGCAGCCGCCTTCGCAGTCAGTCTCCGCGGCGCCGAGGGTCCAGCGGGATCCAGTCGCCGTGTGCGCGTGCTCCGGGGCCCCTCCTGTCCCCCACACGTCTCTACTCGTGGGCGTCACAGCCGCCGCCGCCGCCGCCACCGTCACCCTCATCCGCGTCGCCCTGAGCATCGCGGTGGCCCCGGCACGCGCGTCTCCAGCGACGGCGGTCCCCATCCTGGCTCGCGGGCCGGGGGGCTGCCACGGGGGCCTGGACCACACGCCGAGCGGACGGCCGGCCCCCGCCAGCAGGAGGCTGGCACACCGGGACGACCCACAGTGTGCGAGGTCCCTCCTCGGGGACGTGCGGACACGTCTTTCTTGAACAACGCAGGGGACGAAGGCGAATCTGTCAAATTGTTGCCTTAAATATAAGTTTTAACGTTTTGTTAATTATTACGATTATTATTTTTACTCTACCTCCTTGGGGAAGGAAAGAACCCAAAACGAATGTCGTCCCTGCTGGCCGGAGTCAGCATGCATGCTTCGGAGCGGCCAGCCGGGTCACTCTCCTAGAGTCGGAGCCCTGTCCACGCCTTACATGGGGGCGCAGAGAGAGCACCCCCAGGCCACGTGGCAACCCAGAACTCCTGGGCGTGGGGTCTTCCCACCAGTCGGGGTTCCAGGGCCCGGACTATCCGGCACGGCCACGACCCCCAGTGCCCTGCTGCCCGTCTCATAAATGCGCGCCTACCTGTCAGCCCGTGCGGCTCAGGTGTGTGCCTGGAAAACACGTCACAGCACCGTGACGCGACCCTCTGACGTCCTTGGAGGGATTAACAGATGGCAGGTTCCCTCAGTTCTCGGGAACAAAGTGGGGAGAAGGGCACGGCACTCCTGCGGGGTGTCCCGCGGCTCCGTCAGCCCTTCGGTGGGCTGGCCACGCTCTGCGGCCAGGGGCACAGTGGCAGGTCCAGAGGCGCTTTATGGGGAGCCCCGTGTGGTTACTTTTATGTGTCCACTTGCCTAGGCCGGGCACACAGATATGTGGTCGAACACCAGTCTGGATGTAGCTGGGAAGGTTATGTTTTCACTGTGATTAATATTTAAATCAGCAGACTCTGAGCAAACCGAATGACCCTCTATCATGCGGTGGGCCTCATCTAATCAGCTGAGGACTTAACAGAAAAGACCAAGGTGCCCTGACAGGAAGGAGTTCTGCCTCCAGAACGCCTTTGGCCTCGAGACTGGGACATCAGCTCCTGCATGTGCGTCTACACAGACGTGCGTACCGCACACACGCACACGGGCTGCCGGCTCCCGCCTCTCCCCTCGTCCCCCTGCTCCTGGCCGATTTTCCGCGACCACAGATAGGATGTGCCTTCCTCTGATTTGGAGTTTTGTGTTTGTTTTTGGTGGCAATGGAGGATTAGGGGGTAGGGGCTTCCTAACAGCCAGAGAAGGCCATGCAAATCTTCCCGTCCCGTGGACCATCTGAGCTCTCAGCCACCTCCACGGGGGCAGATGCCCAGGACATGTCTGCTTCGTCTTTGGGGCCAGGGCTTCCTGCAGGGCACAGTGGAAGGGCCGGGGATGCCCCTGGGGAAGCCCGCTCTCCCACAGCTGTCTGCAGGGATGTGTGGGCCTGCGGGAGCATCCACACGCCTGGAACAAGCATCCTCGTGTGGGGGAGAAAGCCCCGCAGACTAGAACCTCAGCGACAGCAAAAACGGAACACTCTCCGGGGGGCGGGGCTTAGCCCAGAGTCACCCAGCACGACCGAGCTCCACTGCGTGCCGCGAGCCGGTGCAGGGCGCTGACCGCGCCCGAGGCCGGTGGAGCTAAGCGCGGAGAACGCGAAGGAAGCAGAGAACCTCGGATCCCACACCCGGAAGGTGCTTCCGGGAGTGACGGGTCTCCCGCGCCCGAACCAGACGCCAACTTCGCACACGAGGGGCAGAGCAGACCCCAGCCGAAACCCCCAACACGCCCCCGCAGCTTCCAGGTTCTTACCTGTGGCACAAATGACCGTGCTCACAGAACCCCGCACCCCTGCAAACCTCCTTGCCACACAGATTGCTGAGTCCGTCTCCACGGGACTGAATGGGCAGGAGGGGGAAAGACACCAGGACCCGAAAATCCCCCCAAGTTCAAGACTCTGGATTTAGGTGTGAGGGTTGAGACTCTCTGGGTCCCCAGAGCACACCGCGGCAGAGACAGGGAGCAAATCACACCCTAGAGAAGTTTCCAGAGACCAGGAGGGCCTGCTAAAGGAGAGGAGGTGACAGCTAGGAGAGAGGAGGAAATGCTGTGCCCGGGAAGGGGGCAGACGGAAGCTGGGAGAGACTCGTTATGGACCGTCGTTGTCCCTTTAGCGCAATTCGGTAATTCTCAGGGGCTTCGTTTCTCCAGAGGCCCAGGTCCCCCGGCCCGAGCCCATTGTCTCCCACCGCAACCTGGTCCCAACGTTTTACAGGTAGCAAACGAACCTGCCCACATGCCAACAGGAAGTCTTAGGAAGAAAGGAAGGAAAGAAAGAAGGGAGGAGGGAGGGGCGGGAGAAGAAAAGGAAGGAAGGAAGGAAGGAAGGAAGGAAGGAAGGAAGGAAGGAAGGAAGGAAGAGAAAGCCCTTATAGAAAAAACTATTTTGCTTGTCTGACTTCGAGACGCTCAAGTCTGGCTATTGTCTTTCCCGTTCCCTGCGCAGCTCACGGGGTTCCCCAAACACCACGGCTCGTCCTTCTTTCCCAGTGTTTAAAATGAAACAGGGTCGACAGAGACAGGAAGAGGTAAATCACACCGAGAGGCGTGAGCAACCCGACCGGGTCGGCCGCCCTGGAAACAGTCGAGGATGCACGGCCCTGTCCTGGGCCACACACGACAACTCGGAATCACGAGCCAGGATCCCAAACAGACAGCGAGGTGTTGGCTTCGCTCCTTGGATGCATTTCAGGCAGCCTCTCCCCCTAGCCCGTGCCAGGGCTCGGGAACGGGCAGAGAACCAAGGTGGTCTCCAAACCCTCCCCTTCCTCCACCCCCACCCACCACCCCCGCTGTCCTCTGCCCGGGGCCCCGGGGCCCTAATTCGGTTGGCCTTCTTCTTTCTCCTTCTAGGTCTGCAGCTTGGGATTCTTCCCGAGGCAAGACTGAGTCTCGCTGCTGGCCACCCGAGTCCGGGTTCTGTGAAGCCAATCTGGTCAGATCGCGGCCCCCGGAGACTAAGGATCAGGACAAGTGTGATAGTGATGGGGCCGTAAGACAAGGTGGCCCTGGTCACTGTCCGAGGATAGATGGCCTGGATGGCAGCCCTGCCGAGGAGCCCCTCCGTGACCACGCTTCGCCAGCCTTCCCCGTGTGGGCGAAGACGACGGGGCGGCCGCCACCCTGTCACGGCGGGCTGAGCCTGGCCGGACGCTGCCCCAGGGCCAAGTCTGCTGCCAGTATCGGCTACGCAGCTGGTGGGGCCCAGGACAAAACGCGAAGGTGGACACCGGCTCGGAAAGCATCACGAACCGGACGTCGCGAGGAGTCTTCCGAGCCAGGGCCTCCGTGCCTACGCCCAGGTCACGGGGCGGGGAGCCGCCCAGCCTGCCGCCCTGGCAGAGTGGGTGACATTTCGGATCTATCCCAGGTGCCCGGGTTGAAAGACATCCGACCCCTCGGCTGACGCTGCTTTGCAGCTCCTTCTCCAGGTGTCCGTGGAGCAAGGTGGGAGCCCAGCAAAGCGGTCGCCCAGCATGCTCGGCGGTTAACTGCTGGGGGACGGAGGAGACCAGGAGAGACGCACGCACGTTAGGGTGGCTCTTGACGCAGGGACAAAGGTGCCGGCTCCTGCACGAGACCTCGTGGCGTGCCAGACCTGCCAGGGGCACCCCAGAACGCCCAGGGGCTGGGAGGACGGGGCGCCTGGTCCACGTCCCTGATTTTCAGGGGTCACCAAGGCAAAGCCCAGGAGGCTGGTGACCAGAACGCCAGGTGAAGCCCTCTCTGCTGTTTGCAGGATGATGCTTCTGCGGCAGGGGGTCCTGAGCTGAGAGAGCGAACTGGAGACCAGCCCCCCTTCCCACGGCGGAGGCTCTCCCCGTGGCCCAAGGCCAATTCTGGCAGCTCGGTGACAGTGGCGGTGGGTGACGGCAGCTCGGTGGCAGTGGCAGAGGGTGACAGACCCGGCCTCTGAGGGCCCCTTGGACTCTCACCTCGCCGGGCAGGTTCTGCCGGGCTCTGCCAAGCCCAGCCCAGCCTCCCTGGAGAGCAGACTGCTTTCAAGGAATTTGAAACTGCTTGGGGTCAGGCGGGGGGGCGGCCCCCTCAGCCCCTGGGGCAGGAGATAACTTCGGGGCTTCCTCCCTCTCAGAGGGACTTCTCAGGTGTCTAATCCCTCCGGCTGGCTCATTCCCCCTTCCACGGGGTTAGAAACTCTGGGATTGGGTTTCTCCTGAGCCAATCCCTCTAAGGAGATGGGGTCACGGCCCGACCTGCCGATGATGGGACCTGGTTGGCAAGACACCCAGCGAGAGCTGAACGCTGGCGAGGTCCTCGGGGAGTGGGAAGATGGGGGCCTGGCCTGGGAAGCCCCCGCCCCTTGGTCCCGTCCCCGTCCCCAGGGCTCACTCACTCGGGGGTGTTGATCCAGATGATGTCCAGGTGGCAGTAGTAGACGCACTCCTTGTCCTTGTAGGTGAAGCACGTACAGCGCCTGGCCCGGCGACGCGCAGGGCCCCCCTCGGCCGCCGGCTCCCCAGCCCGACCTGGCCCCTGCTCCTGCCCGGGGCTTCGGGGACTTTGCCCCTGCGCTGCCACTGTGGCCACAGTCTCCTCACTGCCCCCCTCAGATCTGGCCGCGGTGGGGGGCTGGCGTCCGCCGCTCCTGCCAGCGTCCCCAGGCTGGAGATGAGGCACCACTCCTGCAGGGGGCAGATTGAGGGGCCCCTGAGCTCCTGAGTGCAGGCCCCCGGACCCCCACCAATCCCCCGAAAGAACATGGGAGAGGGGGACCATCATACGCTCTGCAAAGTTTGCGAGCTGGGTGCCCTGTCTGTAACGTCTCCAAGCTATGCCCACTGCCGTGAAAAGTTTACAAAGCTCTGTGCCCCGCTTCCGAGAAGTCTGCAGGCTGTGTGCGTACTTGCTGGAAGCGTGCAAACTATTCCCACTTTCTGCAAAGCCTGCAAGCTATTTGCACCCGTTGGAAACTTGCAAGCATTCGCGGCACGCTTTCCGAAAGCTTTGCAATCATTTTGCACAGTTTCGGAGGAGTTTGCAAACTTTCTTGAAAAGTTCCCAACTTCATGAAAAATGGACCAAGTGGGTCCAGGTCGCAGGTCTCCAGACTTCGCGTGGGCTGCAAAGTTCAGGGCGCCGGGGGTAGTCCGTGGGTCCTACTTCTGCTCCTAGCCCCCCCCAGGCGCCTCCGGGGGTGGCGGTGGCGAGCCCAAGCAAAAGGTCGCTCCCGCAAAGTACCCTTCCCCGCGACCCCGCCCCCACCCCAGGGTCCTTTTGTGTGCGCTCCCGCCAGGAGCGGCGCGCCTCCCGGCCGGCTTACCTGCGGCGGAGGTCACCGTGAGCCCGAAAAGGAGCCACAGCCCCGGCTCCATGAACCCCGATCGGGCGCGGGAGCCCCGGGCGCGAGGACGGACGCCTGTGGCTGCAGGGGGGTCTCGGGCGGGCACGGGGGGCCTCGCCTCCAGCTGCGGGGCTTCGAGGCCGGCGCTCGCTCGCGGCGTCCCGCTCCGGCCGGCCAGGACTTGGCGTCGGCGGCCGCAGCCTTCAGAGCGCGCTGCCCATCCCTGCGCGGGGCCGGCCGGCTGCGGCTCCGGCTTTTCTGGCTCCGGCACCACTCCCCCTCGCCTCCCCGCCCCCCGGGGGGGCTGGAGCTGCCGCGCGGGGCCTTTGAACCCGGGGCGCACCGGGGGTCGCCTCGCAGGCGCAGGGGGGAGCCGGCGGGAGCGCGGAGGCCCGCGGCGCACCCAGCACAGCGAGGGGCGGGGGCGGCGCGCGCCGGGCGCGGTGGGGTGGGGTGTGGGGTGCGCTGGGGGCCGGGACAGCTGCCGGAGGCCACGCTCCCTCACACACACGCACACACGCACATATGCACACGCGCACATACACACACACACGCACGCGCGCGCACTCACCTCACGCCCCCTCCCGCTGCGCGGCTGCCCTGGGACCTGCAGCCCCCACCCCGAGATAAAAGGCAGTGCAGAGAGCTGCTACCTTTCCTCTCAGGAGCTAGGGGAAAAGACACCTTTCTCCGTGTTCACCTAATGACACCTTGCCCTTGCACAGGACCTGCCTGCCAAGGCCCGGGGTGTACTTTACACTCGTGACTCAGGGCATTGGCTGGCCTCCCCGCCTCTCCCGGCAGCTCCGAGCCCCAGCGTGCCAGCAGTGGCTGGGGAGCAAAGTCAACCGAGAAGCAGGTCAGTGGTCCGGGGCTGGCCAGGGGGACTTGCTTAGAGCCCCTGCACAGAGGGGTGGCCTCGGCATGAAGCAGGTTCCTCTCCCAGGTGAGGCTTCCCGGCGACCCCTTTCTCTCCATCATGGTCGTCCCAGTGCACAGGTGGAGGTTTTCCAGCTCCCCTGGGACTTGTCTGAGCCGGCCCAGGAGAGGAGGGCTGGTCTATCCCATTCTTTACTAAGTCCACCTGTGCTGAGACAGTGCCTGGGCGCACAGGAAGTAGTCAAGAAAAATGTGTGGGTGAATGGATGGATGGACGATGGATGGATGGATGGATGGATGGATGATGGATGGATGGATGGATGGACGGATGGACAGATGGATGGATGGATGGATGGATGGATGGACAGATGGACGATGGATGATGGATGGATGGATGGACGGATAGACGATGGATGGACGGATGGACGGATGGATGGGTGGATGGATGGATGGATGGATGGATCCTTCCAATGCCCTTGACTGCTGACCTCAGAAGACACCGAGAAGCTCTTACGGCCCCTCCCTTGGCAGAGTTCCCTGACCAAAGGGAAGGACAGTAAAGGGAGGCGATGCTCCCAGTGTCACTGGGCAGATGCTTCCCGGCCGCCGCCTGCCCTGTCCGCTTGGGTTAGGTCAGAGGTGGCCTTGCCCAGGAGCCCGGGGCACAGCAGGGGGCCACAGGCCAGTGGGGGGAGAGAAACAGGCCTGAGGCCCTGGGGTCGCTCCCTGTGTCTCGAGGCATCTGTGGTGGACCTGGAACACGTCCCCAAGTCCTCCGATGCCCCGTCTGTAAAAGGTGGCAGTTAATACCTCCCTGTCCCCTTTACCTGAGTCACCAGCTTCAGAAAAACAGTGCAGCAGAAGAGACATGAATGACTTCTTCGGCAAAGTCATAAAAGGTGCTACAGCTTCCTCTTGACTCTTTCTCAGGACACTTGTCCTTTGGACACGGCCACTGTGCAGGGAAGAAGCCCGGCCAAGCCCACGTGGCGGGATCCCATGGGAAAACCTACGTGGAGAGAAGCTGAGGCCTCCCAGCCAATACCCGGTGCCGGCCGCTGAGAGGTGCGTGAATGAGCCCCAGCAGGTCGGAGCCCCCAGGTTCAAGATTTCCAACTGGGGACTAGCTGTTCCCCCTGTGCCCTGTCTGAACTCTGACCCGCGGAACCCACGAACATAATAAATGGTCCTTTCATGCCACTTGACTTCGGCTAATTTGTTACAGAGCCATTGTCACTAAAATAGCACTCGAGTGTGAGCTCAGTCTGCCCCCACGGGTTCCCTCCCCTTCTGCCCAGTCCCCGAGTCCACGCCAAGGGATGGAGAGTGAGAGACGCCAGCTTCGAGGGTCACTCGCCATTAGTGAAGACCGGTGCCCGGTGGGGGGCTCCTGCCCCGGCTTTTGCGCTCCGTGCTTTGAAAATTAGAAACTGGGACACGGGGACTCGCCTGTCCACATCGTGGGCGATGCTTTGGGAGCTCGAGGGCGCGGTCCTGGTCTCCTGGTGGGACCCGCCTGGTGTGGGGAGGGGAGGGAGGAGGACTTGGGGGAAATCGGGAGTGGGCTGGGAGTCCACGCTGTCTGCGCCCTCCTGCTGTTCCTCTTGGGCCATTTGTCCACTGAATGTCACGCCGATGACTTCGTCGACCTCGCAGGCCACTGTGGGAGATGCCCACCCAGCGTCCTCTCCCTTCTGGTCTCAGTACTTTCATTCCGCTTCGAGAACTCACCCACCCTTTGTCCACGCGGCCGGGCGGGTGTGGGACTCCACGGCAGGTGTGTGGCGGAGATCTGGCCGACCAGCGGCATGCGACCACTCGGTCACGGCGCCTGGCGCGGGCGGCCCACCTGGGAGGAAGCAGAGTCGACCTCGGGACTCCGCGCCAGGGCACTTGAGAAAGAAATTCTCTGTTCACTGGAATCGTGGACAAAAATGAGATATGCCTGAGGCCCCTGGTAGCCACCTTGCCACCATCGCGCGAAGACCCCGCGTGAAGAGGGAAAGGGAGCCGAGAGCCGGAGAGACTGGGGGGACATCCTGGCCTGAGCCCCTGGGTGCAGCGGGGCCCGAAATCCATGCTGTTCATGTGCTTTTCATTTGCTTTAACTCACAACTTCTTTTTTGTTTAAGTTTATTTGGGATTCTGTCACTTTCCACTGAAAAAAAAAAAAAAATCCTGGCTGGAACATTAGCAGTCCTCCTGGGCTCCGGGCTGAGCACAGGAAGTGTGCACGTCGCACGGTCCGAGGGCAAGGGGGCGCGAGGGTTTTTAATCATTGCTTCGCCCTTGTGAAAACGCAGCGGCATTTATACTACCATTATCCCCATTTCACGGAAGAAAGACCGAGGTGCGGAAAGGTTAGAGGGACCAGTCTGCAGTCCGCGTCTGTTAAGTGGTAAGTCAGGATGCGAGTCCTGTCCGGTTCCAGGGGCAGAGACTGCAGCCCTCGGGCCCTGCCTCCCCGCCTGGCGGACGCGCGCCCCGGGTTCACAGCCGCACTCGTTTTCTTCCATGCGTCACCCCCCCCCCCCATCGGCCCGGCTTCCTCAGTCCCACAATCTCTGACGAAAGGTCGTGTGCAGGAGTAATGACCGCCGTTTCTGCAGAGGACGCTAATAAATGACCCTTCTCTCAACTCAGCCAACGAGCTTTGCTCTCTCTGCTGTCAACAGTGCCCGAAGAGAAGCCATAGCCCAGGACGCTTCTGGGCCTCGGCCAAGTGCGTGGCGAGGTCGCTCTGTTTACTTTCCGTCAACTTTTTCCAGGCCGACAGATGTGCGGCCTGTGTCTTTGAGACGGTACCTCTCACTCAAACCGAGATTCGAAATCTCGCCGTTAAGAACCTTGTGATTTATCTAGATAAGCACTCCCTCGAGAGGCCTCTTCGTGTGCTTTATGACTCTTTTGAAGATTGTTTTTCCTAAAATTTAGGGGGTTTAAGTGAGAGTAACAGAATGCACGATGTAGTTTTCCATTATCCTGGAGTTCCTTGCTCTTTGCCAGCCCTGCTCAGCCCTCGGCGGAGGCCGATTTAGTTTGGGAATCTCTGTCCTACATTTCCATTCCCGGAACGCTCAGCAAAGCCTCCGACTCAGACCTCCCCGCCCCCTCCCAGGAGCCTCCGCCCAGGCCACCCTCACACACGTGCGCGCGTGCGCGCACACACACACACACGCACACGCCCTCTTGACTTCTCTCCGACAACATGTGTGCATTTTAACTGGCGCCTTCGCTGACTCACCCAAAGGTGGGAATTTCAGGCATCCTAGATTAATGAGAGACACTTTTGAGCGAGCTAAGTCAACATACCACAAACACACCTGCCCGCTTCACCCACCTTGAAGTAGCCTTGACTTTTATCAGAGGAATTTTTCATGAACTGCATCCTTCTAAATCGCACGCCGTGCGTGGTGGGTTCCCGTGCCCGGCAAATGCGGCCGGTCGCTGGATTTGGGAAACTTGATGCCAGCAGCTGTCGAATGCCTCGAGCTGTTTGCAGAGTAAAAATATTCACAAAAGCACTTCTCCGTTCCCTTCACCTCACTGCATGAATCCTGCCCAAAGCCACTTCAAAGCCCAACTGCTGCCCCTTCTAGAAAGTTCTACCTCATTTTTTCGTTTAAAAGGAATAACTTCTGACTCTCTTAGCTGCTAAAACATTTAGACTTGCAATAAAGCGTAATAGTAATGCTTGTTGGACTTGAACAGACCTGAACTGAAATCCCAACCTTGTCTAGCTGTGTGACCTTGACCAAGTCACTTCATCTCTCTGAGTCTCAGTTTCCTCCTCTTAGTAAGGTTACCGTGTGGGTTAAATGAGAGAATGTAAGTAAAGCACTGAGTATAGGGCCCAGCACAAAACGAACAAGCATTGAACGACTGTTACCCACCAGCGGTGGCAGTTGTAAGAATTCTAGTCATGTGCAGACTTTTCTCTCTCAATGGATGGAAGGTCTTCGACAGTGGCGTGTTCCTCATTTATTGCCTCAATTGTGCACATAACGAACATCCCCCTAAGCAGAACGAAGCATTTGTGGGTGGCTCCATGGCCTTGCTGGGCCCTCGCGTATATGCTGGGGTCGATCCGCCATCTCCTGGGAGAGCCGGGTTGACCTTGGCTGGGATAACAAAATGACTCAGCTGTGCTTCATTTGTTACTCATCCTCTAACAGGTAGGCATGCTCGCCCCGCCCCCTGGCAGTGGACAGGGCTCCGAAGAGAGAAAATCCAATGCACAGAGCACTTTCTGTTGACACCACATCTGTGGACACCCCACCGGCCAGAGCAACTCCCATGGCCAAGCCCTCCTGACTCAGGAGGACGCAGCAAGTTTCCGCGGTCAAGGGCGTGGTCAGGGAAGCGTGAAGGATTAGACTCATGGACAACCTACCACAGGCAGGAACGATCTGCCTAAAATGGCATCTCGTTCCCAAGAAATCTGTTTGTTGGTTCAGCTGGTCCTGAGTTTGGGTTCCAAACCTGAGTTGATTATATTGTCAAACATCAAAATTGGTGATTAAAAATCAAGGAATTTGTGAGGCACAGGTGAGTCGCTGTTATTGGGATAAAGGAGAAGAGATTGTCGGGGGAGTGGGGAATGGGGGGATGGAATGCTAAACGGGCCCCCCCCCCCAATTCTGGACAAGGAAGGGATTCCACAGGACCTCTCGAGTGAGGGCACAGATGCATTCTCTTCTGAAAGAAATTTCACAATCGTGCTTTTAATGAGCTCCACATTTTCTCCGTGAAAACAATTCCCTTCTAAAAGAAGAGAAAAGCCACCTCGGCGGGACATCCATTAAACAAAAGAGTAACACAATTGCGTCTGGAAGTCATAACTCAAGTTCAGAAAGGGCAGGGTCTGACCTGATCCCTTCTCAGAAACGTGGGGCTCTGAGGCATGGTAGGCGCCTGCCCGAACATGGTGACGGATCAGGAGAGAAAATGCAAATAGTGTGCATTTTTTTTTCTTAACCTTAGGATTAAACTGAGTTTCCAGAGACGTCAACTGGTGTCACAATGAAGATACATTCTAAAAGGTTCTACGTTTGTTTCTTCATTCATTCCACAACTATTTACGCACCTGTCAGGAGCCAGATGCTCTTCTCGAGGCTGATCTTAGGACCGCGAACATGATGGGCGCCTCCGCGATGCCTACGTGCCGTCGGCAAGAAAGACGACAACACACAATGCGATTCTAAATCCTTAACTGATGTGACTTTGAGTTGGAATAAGCACCTTGAAGGAAAATGCCCAGATGGAAGGGGTAGAGAGTGACGGGCGCGGGGCGAGGGCCCCCGTTTTGAATGGAGCGGAGAGGGAAGTAGCTCTGGGGACCTGCCGTCTGAGAGCTGCAGAAGCAGGCCCGGCCGGGCGAGGCCGCGGGAGAGCGTGCGGGCGGCGGAAGGGCACGGCGTCGCGCGGGGAGAGTGACGATCCCGGTCTCCGGGGCCGCCGCTCCTCCCGCCGCTCTGGCCCGGCCGAGTCTCCCGTCGCCAGCACTCACGGCGGCATTCCTCAGAGGTGTGGCAAAGCACCCATTTCCGTGATGATCTGGCGAGCGTCTGCTGCCCCTACGACATTCCGGAAGGCATAGACCATGTCTCCCGGTTTCCTGCGGTGGGCGCCCCGCCCTCTGGAGAGACAGTGGGTTCCGGGGTGGGCGCGTGACCCAGTGAGAGCCAGCGACGTGCTAGGCAGCGTTTGCTGGGGCTTCTGGGAACGACAAGCCGACTGCCCCGCTGTGGACTCCAAGGTGAAGGCAATGCCATGGAGGACAGGGCAGAGAATCGGGTCCGTGGGGACGTGGCCGGGCTGTTGGATCGAGCCTCCCCTGAGTCGGACCTGCACCTGGAGAGCCGAGTCTTCACACGTACGGCAGTTTGAATCTGTCTTTTCTTTCCTGAGCCAACATGCTAACAGTGGTCATCGCCACCACTACTGGGACTATTGCTTTACAAGGGACAAAAAAGACATAAATATGTATGTATTTTACCAGAGCTAGTTACGCGCCAAGTTTTCTAGACAGGTCGCCGTGGGCTGCGTTCCTTCCTAAGTTCTTCAGCCTCCTCAGCGGTTCAAAGTTCCCCCTGGCAGACCAGCTGTTCCCACCCCCTACTCCGGCCCGCACAGCCCAGGAGGGAATGAGCTGCCTGGAGCTGCTTGCGATTAAAACATTCTGAACCGAGTCTGCCTTTTCCTCAACACCCTGAATGAATGATTAATTTGTGCCAAATGCTAAAGTCAGGTACAGTCACGTGATAGCAGGTAAGCCGGGAAGAAATGAATCCATCAATCACCAGCAATTCAGAAGCATTGCGCTCCGTGCCCAGAGGCACACAGAAGTCACACGGCCTCTGCACTTCAAAAGGCTGTGATTTGCCAGGGAGATGAAGGAGAAGGCAGGGCATTGGGACAGAAGCCATCGGGGCTGGGCAGTATCCTGGGGTCCGCGGCTGACGGGCAAGGACGATCCTCAGCAGTGGCTGCTCCCGCAGCACAGCGCCCCACGCACCCCACGGCCCGGGCTCCTGCCGTAGCGAGGTCCTTCCCTGCCGTTACTCACGTGATGCCTTTCTTTTACTCTGTAACTTTTTTCTTCCTCGAATTTTTCATTTTAGAAAGAGGCAATGTCAGTTACATGAATGGAAACCAGTCTCGTGGGCCGTGAAGAGGAAGTAAGGAATGCTAAAATGAAATAGAACGAAAGCCCAGGACACAATCAGCGAACACAGATACGATCGTGTGCTAGACTCTCGGCCCCGGTAAGCGAGTGTGGAGGAGGCGTCCGGCACGTGCCGCCGGCAGAGGGGGCCTGTCCGGGAACTGAGGGGTGGCCTTGTCTTGTGCGCTTGGTGTCAGCATCGGTCCTGCAGGGCGAACCTGCCTCCTGCAGCCTGGTCGAGTGCGCCCACGGGAGGGCTGTGCTCCAGGGCGCTCGCGACGCGGCGCCGCAGGGTCAGACGCCACTCATCGCGCTGGCAGTGAGCACGCTGCTGACCCGCCCGGATCTCCTTAGCAAGACGGTGACAGCAGTGGCACTTAGCTGGCTCACCGTGCTGCCGGGAGAATTTTAAGCGAGAGGACTTGTGCCCGACAACATGCACATCATAACGAACGTAAGCTGTCGTCTTTTTCGTGGCCACAGCGATGATGCTAAGGAGAACCCCGGACCCTGGAGACCCTCAGCCCACCTGTGGGTGGAGTAGCCCAAGCTTCACTCGAGATTGTTGACGATGACTACCGTGACAATGGCTGTAAGGATCAGCCATCGAGGTTTTAGAACAGGGCAATCCGACCTTGTCTGGGGAATCAGAAAAGGCCCCCTGAGGAGACCCCGGGTTCTGAGCTCTGAAGGAGAAAGAGGAGATCAGGTAAAGGGGACATCCTTGCTATGCAGGTGAGCAGATCTGGGCAGCCAGTGGGCGCGCAGCCCCACGCACCAGGCAGAGGCAGTCTCCGCGTCAGTCCTGGGGCTGTCCAGCCAGCCAGCATCTGCCCGGCTCAAAGCCAGGCCAGCTTCGCAGGGCGCTGGTCGTCGCCAGCGAGGGTGTGGCCAGACAGGCCTGCTGTGTGTTCATGCGGAAGGACCTCCTGGGTGTCGCCTGCCCTTGCCGGGCACAGCCGCGCCATTCCTGTCGCCTCACGAACCTGGCTTCTCCCGGCAAGGGCACCTCGCAGAGCTGAGCCGGGTCCCCCCAGCAGCCCTGGCATCACCGTGAAGTGTAGCAATTCTGTGTGAAGGTGAAAACCCAATGTGGAAGGGGGAAGTATTTGAGACGTACTGTGGAGTTCTGTCGGAGTGAAGAAAATTCTTTATAATCTGCTAGAACAGCCAGACAGGAAATGAGATCACATAGGCGCTATGAGAACATGGCCCGTTCACATAAAGCATAAAGATAATGAGAGTTACTAGGAGCAAGCTCCGGAAACAGCCCTCGCGTATATGTACATATGACTTTCGACAAGGGCGCCAAGACTATTCAATGGGGAAAAGACAGTCTTTTCAACAAGGATCCCGGGAAAACTGGATAGCCACGCGTAAGAGAGTGAAGTCGGACCCGTACGCAACACCATATGCAAAAATGAACTCAATGTAGTTCACAGACCTACACATGAGAGTTAGAGTTATCAAACTCTTAGACGGCAACAGAGAGAAAAAGCGTCAGGACCTCAGATATGGCAATGGCTCCTTGGGTACGACACCAGTAACACGGGCGACGAAAGCAAAAACAGACAATTTGGAGTTCGTCAAATTAAAAACTTTGGTGCATCAACGGACACTATCGACAGGGTAAAAAGACAACACACAGAACGGAGGAAATAGTCGCCGACCGCACATCTGTTAAGGGCACGATATTTAAAACGCGGAGAGTCCTAAACTCGACAGCCACAAACAAACGAACCGATTCAAAAATGACAAAGGACTCGAACAGACATTTCTCCAAAGAAAACAAACGAATACTCGATAAGCACATGAGAAGACGCTCACATCGGTAATTAGGGAAATGCAAGTCGAAACCACAAGGTATCAATTCACATCCATTAGGTCGACTGCTGTGAAAAAGCAAACGAATAAAACGGAAAATAAGAATTAAAAGCAGGGACACAAACAGACATTTGTACACCCACGTTTATAGCAGCATTATTCGTAATAGCCAAAAAGTAGAAGAAACCCAAATTTCTGTTGATTGCCGAATGGATAAATAAAATATGGGCTACATACAAGACGCATTATGAAGCCTTAAAAAGGAGAGAAATTCGCACACACAATACAACGTGGATGGACCTTGAGGACAAGACACTGAGTGAAACGAGCCAGTCACAAACGGACGAATTCTGTGTGACTCTATCCACGTGAAGTAGCTAAAGAAGCTAAATTTCTGGAGACAGAAAATGGAGCAGAGGTGCCCGGGGTCGGGACGTCGTGGTGGGAGGAGGGGGGAGGGAATTACGGAGGAACGAGTGAGTACCAGGGAGGGAGTTTCAGTTCTGCAAAACGAAAAACCTCACAAGGCCGAGTGTGGGGAGACCCGCCCGCACCCCAGGGTGAGTGCACGCGCCGCCGGGCTGCGCCCTCGAAACGGCCGCAACGATAAACGTGACGTATGTGTCGCCGCGGTTTAAAAGGACAGATTTTTTTAAAACAGGGAGAAAAGTCCTTGTCCCCCATGGAAAAAAAAAAGTTGCTGAGGGCACCGGTGGCCAAGTGAGTCGGCTGTTCAGAGCCCTTCGGTCTAAGGCCAGCGGGGACTCGAAGGCAATCCCGTGTCCCCGCGATGTCGCTGGGACGAATTGTCTTTCTCCTCTCACCCCTCTACGAAGCACACCTCGTCTGCAGCCACCGCTTGGAGTCCTTCTCCCGCCAGCTCGTGAGAGGAGGGGCAGAGCCGAGCGCGCGACCCCAGGGAGGGCCCCCTGAAACGCGTCCTGGTCCCAGCGCCACTGTGATTGGGCCGTGTGACGCCCGGCACGGAGCGAAGCTCTTGGAATGTGGTCCGTGGGCACCGTTTGAGCCGCGCGCCGGGACCACCTGCCATTTCTCCGAAGGCGGTTTTAGGAAGGGAGGAGGGAGGGGCTTTTAAAGGTGATAACAGTTTCAAGTGAAAGAAATGGTCCCCATCTCTTATTTAAAAAACAAAACAAAACAAAACAAAGACATGAGGAGAAGGGAAAGGGAAGAAAGACCCCGTGGTGACGCAGGGGGACGAGGCGAACCCCAGCGTGGCTTTCGTGTCCCCCTACGTCTAACCCCGGGCTGCTGGCATCATCCCTCCAAGAGTGACAAGCCGAGGCTGCAGCCCGGATCGTCACGGGACGCAGCTTCGCTGTGTAACAGACTCTTGCGTCTTCCCGGCGGCGCGTCGAACCCTGGGTCATGTCACTTCAACGGATCCGCGGAGGCCGATCTCCCGGGCGGCGCGGCCCCTGTACGCGAAGGCCAGAAAGTACTGCCGGCCCGGCCCGCGCCTTAGGACGGAGGGTCGCCCACGTGGTCCCTCTCCGCAGGTCTCATTTCCTTGGCCTTCGTGCCGCCCAAATTATAATTTTTAAGGTTGCCGGGCCTTTGAGCAAAACCAAGCTCTCTTTGACAGGTTTCTCTCTCTCTCTTTAGGGGAATTTTAATGTGAAATACTAACAGGTATATGAATGAAGGCTTCCATCCAGCTTGGGCTTTGTTTGAAAAAAAAAAATACGTTATTTAACGACATTTTGATAAATATTTCAAATGAAGGGATTCTGTCGATATTCAGACAAATGAAAGGGTAAATTGTTTCAGAGTCGTCGGTGACAGAAAGCAAGATTATCTGCTATTTGCACGTTTCTTTGTTTGCCTTAAATATTTATTCTGTATCGCTCTTAGATTTCCTTGAAAAATCAGCTTTCAGGTAAACGTTTACACAGGTTCGCCCAGACAGGACCTCTGGGCCGTCCATTGATTCGATCAAATCAGTTTAAAAACCTGGCATATTGGGCAACCAGTCTGGCTGTTTTTTGCTTCGTTTTGTTTTCTTGCACTGGCTAATTAAATTCATTTAAGTTCAGCCTCTTAATGTGTCATTAAGGGACACACAATGGTCGCCTGGTGTTTTCTCTCGACCACTGCCTTTTCCTTCCCCAAAGTTCGTATGTTTAAGATGGGTGAGAGGTGGGGAAAATCACCGGAAACTCATCATCAGGGAATTTAAAGAAAGAAAGAGAGAGAGAGAGAGAGAGAGAGAGAGAGAGAGAGAGAGAGAGAGAGAGAGAAAGAAAGAAGACGAAAGAAAAAAGAAGAAAGAAAGAGAAAATCCTTCCTTCCTTCCTTCACGTCCGCTCTCTCTCTCTCTCTCTCTCTCTCTACTCCTCTCTCCTCTCTCACTCTCTCACTCCTCCCTCCCTCCCTCCCTCCCTCCCTCCCTCCCTCCCTCCCTCCCTCTCCCTCTCCCTTCCTTCCTTCCTTCTTCCTTCCTTCCTTCCTTCACTTCCTTCCTTCCTCTCTCTCGCCCTCCCTCCCACTCCTCCTCCTCCCTCCCCCTCCCCCTCCCTCCTCCCCCTCACCGAACGCCTCCCTCCAATACACGAAACGAACAAACACCGCAACTCTCCGGTCCCAGCCATGTCATTCATTAAAGGCTGAGCTGAGAAAGGACAGCAGGCCGTATGGGTTAATCTGGTTGTGCGTGGCGGGCACGCGTCCACGGCAGAGTCACACACGCCGGGACTTGCCCTGGGAAAGAGAAAACCATGATGGCAAAAGGTCGGATTAGGGGAGTGTTGCTTTCTACCTCCACGAGGTGACGGAGTCGTGGCGCCTTTGTTCTGTCTCACACAATAGAATTATGAATAAGATTTCATGGTCGAAGTAGCCTTAGACGCCCCGGGGAAGCGAGGCGCGGTCCCACGAGAAAACACTTACATAAACCGAAAGAGAGGGCAGAGGTTGTCTAAATAATAATTCTGCAGTAAGCTGAGACCAATTCTGTGGTGTAATGGATGTTCAAAGCTGTCCAGATTCAACAGAGGAGGTGACTGTGCAGTAAAAAAAAAAAATGTTCCCAACATCAAAAGCCAATTAAAAAACGAAGACGGCGAAGGACTGGTCCCCTCTGGCTGCAGCTTCACCTTGCAAGGCCATTGCCAAGGTTTTTCACACCCGCAGACTCAAAGGAAAGAACAGCATGTGTTCTAGGGGTAGAATCCAATCAATTATAAGGTTCGTTATAAACATTCGGCTGCGTAACTTGGGCGGAAAGCACATTTGTCATCTCGAGAGGACTTCGACATTCTAAATAAATAAGTACGATGAGGACGATAAGCAAACTTCTACCTACTCGAAACCCTTTCATTATCAAGACAGAGAAAGACAGAGACAGAGCGCACGTGTGAGCAAGACGGGGAGAAACTGAACGAGCCCCAAACAGACCGGCGGGTGACTGACGGCTGGGGGGAGCGAGCCCGGCCGATCTCCTGGGATGCAGATGTCGTCCGCCTCTGAAGGTGGCACGTCGCTCCCGAGCCAGAAGTTAAGACCTTGACGTGCGCTGCATTTCGCCTTGTCTTACGCCTTTGGCGTTCTTACCCGATCCACACGGTATGTTTCATAGGAGATGCTTGATGAGTTCTTCAGATGGAGGGATCGCAGGTTCGTTTCTATCGGTCGGGGCCGATTTGTTCCCCCCGAGGACACATGGCATCATCTGGAGACATCTTTGACGGTCACGGCTTTCAGGAGGGACACCGGCTACTGGCACGAGAGGGGGCAGCTCAGGCCCCCCACGGTGCGCAGGATGACCCCCCCCCCCACGGAAGCGCTTGCCCCGGCCCCCCGACTGCACATTTAGACAGCGCCCCTGAGCGAGCATCCCTGTGCACTCCAGGCTCTGTGTATAGAAATCAGAGGGGACACTTCAGGGGACAAGAGGCAAAGCCCAACTCGAGTAAGCTCGGGCGGAACAGGGAATTCATTGGCCCCAGTAACTAAAAGCCACGGCGGGGACCTTCACGGCCTGAGCATGGCTGGTACCCTGGCGCAGGCTCTGCTCGGACGGCCCAGCATGTCCGCGAACGAAAATTCAGGCCGAGCTCCGTCCTCCTGAGGCCTTCCGCCTGACCGGGGCAGAACTTGCTTCCCGCCCATGGACGGAGGGAGGGAGAAGAAGCCCCGGGCACTTTGATTTTCCATTGTCTTTCAGATTTACTCTAGGATGGGTTCACAGTCCTCTGAAGATGGAATTTTTCTCTGGAAAACAGTGGTGAAAATAAATGCAATTTAGTCTCAGCATAAATTTTAAACCGCGGGAGCTTCAGCGCGTACATGTGTGATCTGGTGCGCTGGGAGGTGCCTGGCGCGGCCCTGGCTGTCAGCCCTGTGGGGAGGGGATGCTGGTAAGTTTGGGCTCCCTGGTAAATCCCGAGGGGCTGGGCCGAGCCCAGCACTAAGCCCGCATCCCCGCCTTGCACAGAAAAATAAAAGGGAATCGGATCTTCCCCGGCATCCATGTCTCAGCCACGATCCCGATGTGCCGCGAGCGCTTTAATGATTAAGAGACTGTGATCGAAATGTTCCAATAACGGTGAAGAGCGAAAGGCAGATGGTGCTCACACCCGCCCCTGCTCCTTCCATGGCCCAAAAGGACAAAATTAAACACTCAGTGGGTCTAATTCACGATAACTAACAAAAAGAAGGAGGAGGAGAGGAAGGAAGGAAGGAAGGAAGGAAGGAAGGAAGGAAGGAAGGAAGGAAGGAAGGAAGGAAGGAAGGAGAAAGAAAGAAAGAAAAGAAAAAGAGAGAGAAAGAGAGAGAGAAAGAAAGAAACAAACAAACAATAACAACGACGAAAAGAAAACAGTGCTGGGAACTCTCAGATGCCCCTGTGAAAACCACAGTTTGCCGAATGGGAACGACGTTGCAGGACTGTCCGCCAGGAGAATTTCAACAGGCGACGGAGGGCGGCCGTGAGTTCCAGGAGCCACCTCACCAGGATGCGGCGCGGTCGGAAGGCTGTCGTTTTAAAATGGACTATGTCCTAATTCCGTGCGGCCGGCCTCGCGGAGCCGGCGGGACTCCCACGACAAGAGCGTTTTATCTAATATTCAAAGAGGCCCGATCCGTCTTCCCTTCCAAAATCCCGCCTTTGTTCTGCGTTTTCCGTGTCTGGGACACTCCTCACGTGTTTCGCAGCTTCCGAGTCCCACATGCTCTCAGACGGAGCTTTTTGGAGGGCGGGGACTTTGAAGTCCTTGTGAACACGGGCACCCAAGGCCGATTAACTCAAGCCCGAGAGTCCTGGCGAGAAAGGCCAGCGAGCCGCCGCCCGCCTGACCCGCAGGGGCCCCGACGAGGAGCCGAGTCGGAGGGGTTATTCCACGGGAAGCTGGAGAAAGCCGCCCGGGCGTTCCTCTCGGCCACGCGTCCCCCTGAGAGCTGTTTCGAGAGCACCTCCTTCCTCCTGGGACTCACCGTCCCACGGCGTGCTCCGTGAACCCCTGTCCCTGTGTCCCCTGGGCCACTCACCACAGCCGGGAGGTGCTGCGCTGGTTCACACGCTGGTTCCCCGCACGCCCCCGCCGGCAGCTCCCGTCCTGACCCAGGGGCTGCGGATAGGGCAATGCGGACGGGGGTGGGGCGGCCGGCAGTCCCCACGCGGGACAGAGGGTCACACCTCCGTCTCCTAACCTGATTATCATTCCAGCAACTCCACGCTTCCTGCTCTGAGGCTGCGGTCTGCTCTGCGAAAAAACCCTCTCGGGGGGTCTGAGAACGAGCTCAGGAGAGGGCACCTCCAAGGGAGAGGTCCTCTGCGTGGAGGCCTGGGGACCCGGATGCTCTGAGGGGCAGACCGGGCACGAGGCTGCGAGGCCCGGACGCCGGGGGCTCACTCGGTGACTGCCATGTTCGGTCCAAGGGGGCGACGCGGCCTGGTGATCTACACGGATTCTCCGAGACCTCAGAAGCCCCGTGAGTCTCGGCTGTCTGAGCGGTTGGAAATGGTTTCAGCGCGGTGGGCCCGGGCCCGGGCTGCGGGATAACCGCGGACGCCCTCGCACGCAGCCGAAGGCCCGCAGCTGCTCCCTATCAGGGGCAGAGCGAGCTTTCCGATCGGGGTGCCGCCCTCGGCTGCCCCGTCACCCCCCACGGCTCCCTCGCTCCAGCCAGGGAGCCACACACGCCCGTCCTCCCTGGACACACCTCTGGCCTCGAACTCGCCCCAGCGGCGTTGGGCGTAGGAGCTCCCGGGGGCGCACGAACAGGCGGGGGCCGCCGTGGGGCCTGCCAGCCCTGCCCGCCCGCGCCCGTCCTCCCTTCCGCCCAGAACCCCTCGGGCAATGCTCCAGCCCCGGGGGCGGCTCCGGTCCCCAAGGTCCTATCCCCCCCGTCCAGGCCTGGCTTAGGCTCAGTCCCGTGGGTGACAGTCACAGGGAAAGGGAAGAAGAAGAGGCCACTCGGACTGACTTAGATTCTGTCACTGGCACACGAGAGTCTCACTGCTCTCGGACAGAAAGTGAGGTCCCTGGGAGGTGGCCCTGGTGGCTCGCTCGGCTTCAGGTCGCTCCCCTACGGGTGGGTTTGGCGCAGCGCCTGCCCCTTTCACTCTCAGAAGGGCCCACGGGGGCCGGTTAGTTACAGACCGCGCGGCCTTCCCGCGAGGAAGTCGCCATCCACCGTTCGCGCATGCTCCATCTTCTTCGAGGCGCGACTTCAACGCGTGGCTGCCTCTCGCTCATTTTTGCAAACACGCAGGCCCCCCGTGAGCGCCGGCGCACGCCGTGGGTCAGGACGCGGCCGCCCTGCCCTCCCAGACCCGCCGAGCGCGGCGGGGACGTCCCCGGCGCAGTCCTCGCGCTCACGGCGCTGCCTCCTCGTGAGGGTGTCTTCCTGCGTGTGCACACACGTTCCTGTAGGACAAGTGTCCAGAGGTGGATGCGTCACCCGAAAAGGAAAACGCAGCGGCCACACCACGGCTGGACCTCGCGACCCCGCCGGCGCTCACCTTGCCCTCGCCCTCCACGGCCACCGCCCGCTGGCACCTCGTGGCTTGTTCTGTGGAAAGCCAGCAAAGAGCTCAGGCGGGGCGAGGCCCTCTGGGCGTCGGTCAGAGGCACCTCTGTGCATTTAGAACCACCAGGGACCCAGGAACGACTACCACCCTGTTTTACAGATGGAAAACCGGACCTCGGGGGGAGTCAGGAATGCGCCCCAAATCATAGAACCAACACAAGAAAGGATGAGGCTCTGGCTTGCATCCTGCCCAACCGCGGAGCCTGGGCCCGACTCCCCCTCCTCCCCGGCCGGAGCCTGCGGGGGATCTGGGGGAGCCGGGCACCCCCTCACAGTCCTCTCCACCTCCTCCAAACTCTTCGGATGCCATTTCTAGAATAATCGATTCGAAGTCAGAGCGATTGGCGTGGGGCTGGATGTGAGGCTCTCTTCATCTGGTTTGAGTTATTACGAAATCAGGATTATGTTGATATTTTTCATACTATATCCTGGAGGACAGTGATTATTTTCTTTTATTCATTTATTTTCTTCTTCGGCTACTAAATCCTCCCCAGTATAACCTTCCGGATCTTCCCGAAATTGCACAGGATGAGGAGGCTTTACTGTGTCCTAAACAGTCGTCTCCGCAGGGCGGGTCCGGCGGCCTCACAGGCGGAAGGCCGCTTCCGAGGTCTTTGCCGTTGGGCTGTTTTGTCCATAAACTTTTGGCTTCCTCGGGGAAAACACATTTCTTCAACACGCCCGTCGACAAAGCTCCGTGAACGCCTTCACAAACGGGGGGCACGCAAGGCCAAATTAAAGCAACTTGCGTCCCCCAGGCCGGTGGCCTCTGTGTCCCTCGGCCACGGGCCTCACACCAACACACGACGGACACCCTGGTAGACAGACTTCTGCCAGCCTGTCGTTCCAGCCGCTGCCCCGTGGCTTTCCTCCAAAGACTTCTCTCAGGGCGGCAGGCAAGGCGGTGAGCCTCCCCGGGGCGACGCTGCATTAGCTCAGCCTGGTCACCAGTGCCACCCCAGCAGGGCGAAGAGGTGGTGAGAGGCTCTCGTGAGTCAAACAAGGGGCTAAGGGCAGGCGGGTTCTACATCCAGGAAGGATGACCACACCTCCCTGCAATTCCCTTGTCGAGGGAGAGGCCCTGACGGACATAGGAAAGAATACCGAGGCCATAACACAGGTCAAAGGCGCTCTGGGCAACGCCCCGACCCCACCCCAGCGCTTAGAACGTGGCCTTCTGAAGCCGTGGGCTCGGCGTGCGTCAAACATAGTGACCCACCCACCTGGCTTGAGGGGGACGCTGGCCTTCCAGTGCTGAAAGCGTCCCCCAGGCAAGCTGAGACAGGCCCGTCGCCCCAGCAAACGGCTCCACCCAGCGAGGGCGGAGAACGGAGCCCGCCGAGGCTCAGACCCCACCACTCACTGCCCCGAGCAGGGCCGAGGCCTCTTCGTTCCCACCGGCAAGTTCTGCAAAAGTTTGATTGAGTCGGAAATGCAATAAAAAATGCTAAATATGAATGCTTTTTCTCCCAGGGGCTTATGCCTGAATCTCGAGTGTCCATCCACGGTTTGCGGCAGGTGACAGGAAGCGGAAGCCCGTGGCAAGCCCGCCTTGCCTGCGGGGTCTCGGTGTCCACGGGCTGGACCCACAGGAGCCGCTGCATGTGCAGATGAGCCCACCCAGAGGAGCGGAGGTGGGGGGGGGGTGGGTCTCTTTGCGACAGCAAAAGTTTGTCTCGATAAAGGAAACAACCGCCCCTTCGTACAGTCAAAACGGTCAACCCCGTTGCCCGAGCCTTGTCTTTCTTTTGAATCCTGGAGGAAAATTCTGGAAGCTTAACAGCAGAGGATCTTCCGAACTCGGATGCTCAGGCGTCCACATTAATCCGGGAGAGGCTTCCTGCGACCCCCCACCCCCCATCGCACTGCAATAGTCAGCGAATCCCGAAACATATTCACGGCCAGACTCGACTGCCATCTGCCGCCCTGACTTTCGGGGCGGAAAACGGCTGACCGCGTCCAGAGGTGGTTTCGGGCTCACGGCGGACCCGAGATCCCTTCCGGCCAAGGCCAGCGCCAGGGCTTTGAACACAGGAAAAGAGTGTGCGCTGTCACGGCGGGGCCGTACGGACGCCCCTCGCCCCACGGCGCCGGCCCCCGCGCCCCTCCACCCCGCAACCCTCCGCGGGGTGCTGGGCCCCGGCTCGAGCACGTCCACACCACGTGTGAGACTCGCGTGGCTTCCCGCCTCGGCGACAGCCACCCGGCAGCCGGCACGGTGGGGCCCGAGGGCCCAGCTGCCCCCGCCCCGAGGCCCGGGGGGCTGTCCGCCAGGTTTCTACCCCGCGCTCCCCGCTGCTGCAAAGCCTCTCGTTTTCTCCCATCCGTCAGTGATTTCCAGCAATCTGGTTATAAAATCTAAGTGCGACCTGTGGGCTTCTTTCGGCCTCCGCCCCCACTCGGCCGTGTCTCCCCCGGATTAAATGGTGATGAAATGTGTGCGCGGAGGTCCCGGTCCTTCTCCCTCGCATCGTTCTTACGTGCTCCCGCGCCTGCAGATTCCCCTGGGCGGGGGACTGCCGCCCCCTCGGCTCTGTCCCTGTCGTGGGGCAGACGCGTCCCACTAGAGGGGACCACGGTCTGACACTCTTGGCCTCCTGTGAAAATTGAGCTGTCACAGCAAGGGAGTCCGCGATCACGTCCGACCCCCCCGCACGGGGAAGCAGGGAGCTTCGGGCGAGCCGCACAGGATGAGGCAGGTACCAGCCCCCTGGCGCAGCAGGGCCACCTCTGTCACCAGGGGCCTCACGCCGCCCACCTTTACGCCACGGGGCTTGAAGATCTTACGTGTTCCTCGTTCCCAACCGCTGGCTTCACTGAAGACTGACACACGGCTTCGCGCCCGGGCGCCCAGCCCCGAAGGGTCGTCGCCTCCCGGCATCTCGACAGGCATCTTCCGATGAGCTCAGCACACGTGGCCCGTTTTTATAAGCAGCAAATAAAACACGGCTCAGCCGCGCTGCCCCGGGGCGGGGTTTTTAACCGGGGGACCCCCACGGGAGAGAGCGCATGTGCTCATTGGAAGGGTGAAACCTCTCAGACCTGCATCCGCATTAGGGCCCCGAGGAGGCCGCGGGGAAGACAGCGCCCGCTGGGCGAGGCGCTCCGGCGGGGGGGGGGGGGGACACCCCGCCCCGGCCCACAAACCCCGCCTGCCCCTCCTCACGCGGCTCCGGCTGTCTTTCACTGGCTTCTCCGCCTCTCCCTCAGCGCGAAGGGAGAGCGAGGGTGGGAGAGGAAGAAGGAGCGGCTCCGAATCGGAACCGAGGCTTCGGGAACTTTCTCGGATCCCAGCGCACTTACGCCCTGTTCCCACGCAGGCCGACAGAGGAGGCGCCCCGTCCTCCCGGAGCCCCGGGAGACGGAGCGCGGACGCGAGGCTTCCGGAAGCTTCTGGGTGCGGCAGCGGCGTCGCCTTTCCTCTCGTCTCCTCGTCCGGAAGCACGCGAAGGTCGCGAGGCGATCGGGGACGGCTCCGGCCTCGTCGCAGGCTGTCGGACGGCGGTTCTCAAGCCCCGTGGCCGACCGTCCCGTGGGGAATTTCGTTCCGCAGCTTCGACGACTCCGCGTGCGCGAGCGGCCGCGAGAAGGCCAGCGATCGGGCGAAGCGAGACGCTGAGGCGAAGCCACCCCGGTCCGGGCGGGACGCCGCGCAGCTCCGGTCGGCGGCCCCGTGCGCAGGGCCGAGGGAAGCCGTTCTGATCCCAGGCCCGGCCCAGGCCCCAGAACAGCGCGGACCTCGCGGGCGGGAGCACGTTTAAATCCCAAGCCAGAGCCCAGTCCCAGGAGGACCTCCTTCTAGACGCCCCAGCGTGCTGTGGGTTTCCGGCCATAGCATTCGGGGTGCAAACGTTCTCTCCGACTCCACCCATCCACCCACAAAATCCCCTGGGCCGGGCTGCCGCCTGCTGCAGCCCACACACCCCACATGCAGCCCGCGTCCCCCGGGGACACGCCGCTGTCCCGCCGGCCCCTCCATCTCGCGCCGCCGGGGTCACTCGTCCCCCTCTGGTCCTGGGTCACCCTTCGGAAGTCCAGACCAAAGATCCCCTGACCCTAATGGTCCCCCCGATCAGTTTCTCTTTTCTCACCTGGAACAGTCCCTTTTCACCATTTGTCAAATCGTAAATAAATAATGTGTAATATCTGGCAGATGGCAGATGCTCAATAAATATTTGTTGGGTTCATGGAAGGAAGAGAGGAAAGAGGGAGAGAGGGAGGGAGGAAGGAAGAAGGGAGGGAGGAAGGAGGAAGGAAGGAGGGAGGAGGGAGGAAGGGAGGAGGGAGGAAGGAGGAAAGGAGGGCGGGAGGGAGGAGGGGCGGCTATGCCCACTGTGAGCCTCATCGCAGGGGGTTCTGTGAAGTGCCTTGAGCCCCCCTTGGCCAGTGCGTGCTGCCCAGGCTGCCGGCCGTGCTGTGGGCAGCCCTCGGCCTCTCTGGTCCTTTCTGGAACTGCCTCGGCAGCAGAGCTGCCTCCTCCAAGCTCAGCCCCTGCTCCGGCACGTCCCCTGGCCTGGCCAAGGCCGTCATAGTTCCTACCAAAGCTCAGCCTGTCCCTCTGCCTTTCCGGCTTCCCTGTTCTTCCCACAGGTGTGCATGCCAGGCACCCTCTGGCACGCCCCACTCCGTTTCTGTTTCCAGGAAAGCCGGCCTGAAACTCCCACCAACCCCGGTCATCACCTCAGGCCCTCTCTTTACAGACGGATACCCCTCAAAGCCTGGGATGAACCAAACCCTAAAACTCGGGCCCCCGGGGGCCAAACGCCAGTGCTGTTCCCAGCTCCCCCACTCTATGGAGCCGTACCCGTTCGGGCCGAAACCTTAGCAGAAATACCCTTTCTGGGGCCACTGCTGGAATCGGCAAGGACACATCTAGAAGTTTCTTTCGCGTGATCGAAAGTAATTTTAAAAGCAGGAAAGTCGTGAACGTGTGGCCTTGTACCCGGCAGCATACTCAATACCCAACAAATATTTGTTGAAACAACGAAGCGTCTTCTTTTTTTTTCCTGGTTCTCTGTTTCTCCCCCTAAGAATTTAAAACCAGAAAAGGATAATAAGACGAACACATTCAGTTCCATGCAGATTTCTCCAAATCACTTGTTTTCAGCACAAAAGCGATAACTACTTGTGATGTATTTTTCCATTACTTTCTTTGTGCAGGAGGTTTTTAAATTAATTTATTCTCTCTCTGCATCAGGTTGTCTCATAACTGAAGACGTGAAGTGTTTGTCTTGCCGAGGCTTTCTGGTGATGTCTTTGTCTCCGCCTGTAATCCCTGCCAAATTGCCCACGGAACAGAACTCAAGTGCATAAATTATGAGACCACGTACTTACTCAAGTCTAAATGTCTTAGGAGAGAAGAGAAGTTTTCTTTTCACAGAACAAACACAATCGGATCTTGATTAATGAGAACATTTGGGGAACGGGGTTGTCCGGATAATTTAATTTTCTGGGTAATTTCCGGTTAACCGGAAATCCATTGATATTTTCAAACCCTGATGCAGAAAATCCTTAGAAAATATATTGTTCTTTTTTATACTCTTAGAAAGCCCAGTAGAGCACAATGGAAAATTTCGGAGGCAGAATGTGGTCATCTCACGGCAAGAACATCGGTGGCGGTCACAGCTTGGTCCCTAACTCAAGCCAGGACAATACCCTCTGGTACTCAGTGTCCCCTGAAAAGAAGCAGGCACAAACCTACAGACTGGCTCGCCCCAACCGAATCCGCGGGCTTCCCGGCACGAAGCATCGGTATCCATTCTCACGCGTGCGTTCAGCTCTGGAGGCCCAGGGAGATCGTGGGAGAGCCAGGGCCGTGGGAGAGCCAGGGCTGTGTCATCCTCAGTGTAAAACCTGATCTTTGGATCCATAACGTTTTCCCAAACGACCACTCGTTATTCATACATCTGTTCACAGGAACTTACCTTCCCACGTCCTGGCTCTTTCTCCTCAAGGTGGAAAAAAAGAGTGGAGAGAGAGAGAGACAGAGAGAGAGAGACAGAGACAGAGAGATCGATTTGTGGTCTCGACGCATGACCAGTGCAGGGCCCATCATGTGTAGACTCCAGAAGCGCATCGTAACACAGCTGCAGAAGTTCGGAGAATACTGACTGGCCTGGGAAGTGCCCTGGACCCCACATTGGGTCCTGCCCACTCCGGTCTCGTCACCCCTGGCGTCGTGGGCCAGATGCTTCTTTGTGGGCCCATCCTGTGCACTGCAGGATGCTGAGAAGCATCCTTGGCTTCTACCTACAGACGCCCGTGGCATGCCTCGTCCAAACTGTAAATCAACACTGTCTCCTGACATCGTCCAATGCCCCCTGGGAGGTAAAATCGTCCCCTTGTGAGAACCACCACCTTTGAGGGTGATCTCTTAACCTGAGGGAAAAAAAACTCAGGATCGAGAACATCAAATATGAGAAGGCTTCTCTCGAGGCAGCCGGGCCTGAAGGAGCGCCCATCCGGCTTCTCTGCTACGGCGGCATCCCAGAGGCACCTGCTCCCCACCCCTGAGGTACCTGGACATCGGCGTGGTCGGGCAGGAAGACCCAAGACACCACGCCGACTGACGCTGACCGAAGCTACCGAGGCAGTGAGAAAGTTCCGAGAGCAGCGAGACGCCGCCCTGCGACACTCCGCTGCGCGCGAGGGGCACGGAGGGTCCGGGCGCGAAGCGAGCGAGGTGGACCTCAGTCTCTAAGGTGATTCTTCTTTTCTACCGAGGACAGTAGGACACAAATGTTTGTACGCATTCGAGTCTTCGGAGCAGGGTACGATGATCTTTCTAACCTCCCCGGCGCTCGTAGCTCTTAGCGTCCCCTCGTATTGGCCTGGTTGGTCCATGACCTGACACGCCCCCGCCCCCCCCGCCCCAGGCAAAGCCCCACGAGCTCTGTCTGTCTCTTTCACCCCTACACCTTCGCGGGCCGCTACCTCTTTAAGCGCTCAGTGAGTGTTGGCTAAACGAAGGGGGCGGAGCAGGCGATGGAAAACTGTCGCTAAATTCTGAAATGGGCAGACGGAAACTTCTCGAGATGACTTTGTTCCTCTCTGATAATGAGATAGGTCTTCATGAGGAAGGGGGTCAGGCTAGACTCCTCATCCTAGAATCCTTCCTTCTTCTCCTTGACCCCCCGGCGAGCTACTTCCATTGATTCATTTAGCAAATGTGCGTTCAGACCTGTGGTGAGCCAGGCACTGTCCCTGCTGCTAACAACATCAAGACGAAGACGCTACGGTCCTGCCTCCGTGGGGACCCCTCTCGGTTCATTTTACATGTGGCCGTGTCGTTCCCTGGCTCGATGGCCCCTCTCCACCCTATTCTATATTTTAACAAGAAGAGAACTTTTTGAGTAGGTCTTCATGTACAGTGTGTGTGTGTGTGTGTGTGTGTGTGTGTGTGTGTGTGTGTGTGTAGGGGAGGTGGCTCTTACGGTAAACATGTCTGACTGAAAAATGAGTATATAGTAAAAATAAGCCTGGCTATCTGGCTTTCCATTTATAGTTGAGTTGAGAGGCTGAATCATACCCCATTTCACACAACGTACACACAAAGACCAGCAGATCCGCCATGGCCAGAGACGGGGCTGGGTCTGTCCAGGATGCTGCTCACACAAACCCACCAATTCCCTACAGGAACCCATTCGTTCGTGTATTTACGCAGAAAAGCAACTCACTTACTTCTGGGCAGTGATCGCACAGACTACGGCCCAGGTGCTGCATCCTAAAGGCCGTTGCCTCTGGCAGAAGCGGAGGAGACTGAACGCAGGCATCCGTCACGCTGGCGGCCCCGGACACCACTGAGCACATCCTTCTGTGTTCGCAGCCCAAAGGCCAACAGGCTATGAAGCAGGAGACTGGAAATTGTCCCTCCACGGTTATTTGTGAGGCCATATCCCTCGTTTCGAACGCAATCGCACGGAGGCAGGTCCTTCGGCAGAGTCGGCGGTGGTGCCGAGATTCAGCACGGACCCCCAGCGCTGCTTTCTTATGTGCCGTTTTGTACTCACCAACCAAACAACAAAGCACCAGAGCAAAAATATATATCTATTTACGCAACAAGACGTTATGTCATTATTCCTTCAAGACTCAAAGATGCGATAACCCTTCAACTTGGATCGTTAATTACTCAACTGTGAAGTCTGGCCGAAAAAACTTATCTGATAGATCTACCACTTCTCCACGCAGTCGCCAGTTCTGTTGGTTTAGAGGAAAGCCGGGGAGAGAGCTAGGGAGAGGGGAAGACTAACAACGTGTGTGCATTTTAGGTTCGCTCGGCATTTCAGTCAGGGATGCGCCAGTGGTGGTATGAGGAGGATGATTTCACTGGGATATGCATGAACACTTTTAAATCGTTTCATTTTATTTTTAAATCATATCAAAAAATACATAACTACTCTGTTAAAGCTGACATTTCACAGATATTATTACTCAGGGCAATGGTCGCTTCTCGAAGACAGAGATGATTTAAGTAAAAGTATTAAGTAAATGACAGACCTGCGTGTGAACACATATGGCAAAAAGCATCAAGCTTCGTATGACTGACGTTTGGCAATAATAGGTTAATTTATTACTATTAGAGTTTGATGAGTTAGTGAAAATGCTGTTAAGATCCATCGATTAGTATATCTGCTCCTTCCGTGTCCTCATGCCCACCTGTTCTCCCAACGCGCTGTCTGCATTGACTTCAAGTGGCTTCAAGAGGCAGCGATATATTAGAATAATATTGTGCTGGTATGTAAAATAGGCCTGTTTATCTACCCTTGCAAAGAGCGCATGCATGGTCCTTGTAAGGAGGAGTTGTTTTGAATTAAGGATGTTCCCTCTGCTGAGGAATAATATTAAATATCCAAGAAACATCAATTCTCAGGGGGAACAGCTTTGGATGACTGCCCTGTGGATGGTGCCCCCGTGTGGCTTTGAAGTTTAGCTACATTTCTGAGTTATGAACCCTAAAACATGGCAGCCGATACCAAATGAGACACGCGGGAGAAGGAAACGGCGCAAGAAAATGCGACCGCTGCCTGTTGCCTGACCGTTTTGTGGTGCAGACTGGAAAACCGACTTGGCGGACAGGGCGTCCGGCCGAGCGCTCGGGAACGCCGAGATGCTCCATCGTCGCAGGCCAGCGCTTGCAGTGGTTTGGGTTAAAATGTTCACGAAGCACGCAAGACATTTTCTTTTTCAGCTTTATTTTTATCAAAGCAAAATAATTTAACCATGGAAAGAAGAAAATAAGTTTTAACAAACAACCAAGAAGCCATTGCTTCCATGGGCGTGGACCGTCGAGAGGGTAGTGGGCTCTAACGGTTCACTGTGTACATAGCCTGGGGCCCCACGGGACAGAGACTGACTGCCCTGGCCCCCTTTCTTCCAATGGGGAAGCAAGATGTTCACACGTTCCTGGTCTTCCCCGGAGCGAATGTCACATATGCCCACATCGGTACAAAGCACGGGCGAGAAGAAGGGCATTGGGTGCATTCTAGCACACTGGATTTGCTGGGTCCTGACACCTGTATTTAATGATTTCTTAAAGACAAGAAAATGTGCTTAAGCGTCGAGAACGGTAGCGTATGATAAGCCGGAGGGACGCCCACACGAATGCCGAGGGATTCGCAGCCGCAGTGGATGGAGCACACGAGCCGTGACGGCGACGGTGAGGGAGGTCCGGCCGCCAGAGCCAGGCCGACCCTCGTCCCCTCGCCGCGGGACATTACGCCGCGGGGCGGGGGCCGAGCAGCAGCACACTGCCGTCGTGACGGCCGTGTCCTTAACCGTCAAATCCTGCTGCACCGGGCACGTTTTCTGCAAAATGCAAATCTCAGTGCTGGGGAAAGCGTGAGTGGCGGGCTCGTCGTGAGCCACGCACGCGGAGGCGGGGAAGACCTTCCGTCACGAGGCGGCCGGCCGGTCGGCGTGCGCGCCGAGGACCACGGCCGCCATGCGTTTCTGCGAGGAGCCCCGTCTGCGCGCCGGAGGGAGGACCTTCGGGAAGGAAGTTTCGGCTTGCCCCGCGTTGCCCACCACGTGACTGGCGGGGTTTCGATCAGAAGCCAGAGGCTCCGCCCCGCCCCCACAGTCTTTCTTTTTCGATCCCCGGGCAAACGAATCATAAGTTGCGAATTAAAGAGAGATTTTGCTTTGTCCAGTAGTAACTCAAAGGTTATACCTAACGGGACAGATGAATCATCCTCCGTCACACCGTACATGACAAGGAGGGGCAGGCTGGCCATCGACAACCACGTGACTTCATGAGTACCTTAGCTGTACAGGTTGCCGAAGGGGGACACAAAATCTGTCCTCCATGCGCCCCTGACAAGCGATCCGGCCAGGTGTGGATGCAGAGAGAAACACAGGTCACCGCACTTGCATACCTTGCCCCGAGAGAGCAGCAAAGGGGTCCTCGTGTGCCTGGCTTTTCAGTTCATGCCAGTGGTCCTGGAGCTGGTCCCTGTGAAGACGCTCAGGCACCAGTTAAGACCCTTAACTAAAGGTACGACAAAATTATCAGCACTGGGGAGAGAGGGGGCACCTCGACCTTTACATTTCAGCTTGCCTTTTTCTAAAATACGTCTGTCCTCCCTTAATCAGTACACAAGACACCTGTAGAGTATAAAGCTACAGCAAGCATCGGTTGATAATACTGAAATTTTATTTTCAATCACCCAAACTGGGTTGTAGGTCACTGATATTATCCTCGAAATGTATCCCTATAATTGCATTCTGCTTTAAGAAACCCCATAGGAAATTAAGGTTTATAAAATTCAGAGACTGTTTGTTGCTTTATAAAAAGATTCTCCATTTAAAAAAAAAAGTCTTTATCTTAGAATGATTTTTATTAGCCAACTCCCCTAGGGTCATTCTAAATACAATTTTTTTTTTTGTCTTTTAAAGCCACTGAAATATAGCTTTTCACAAATTTATGCCCACGTAAAGTAAGGTGCCCTTGTGACGATCGCCGCCACCGTAAGTGGCCGGCCGAGACAACGCGACGTGCCAACCTGCTCGCCGTCCTGAGAGAGACACGGGGACTTCGAGTCGCTCTCCGTCTGCTGCCAGATTTACTCTAGGTTGGGACGTGGCCGCCAGCAACGTGGCTCATAGAAGGACAGAGCGGCCACCGCCATCCCGGGGTCAGTGTATTTGGAGCTGTGACTTGCAGACTCGGGTCCGGCAGACTGACTCCCAGGGAGACCACTCTCTCCCGCGACCAGTGCCTCCCAAGCCAGTTCGGCCTCCACAAAGTCTCCCCGTACCTCCCCGCAGTGGCCGCCTCCAGGCCACCGAGCCCTCATAAGTCAAGGAGAGAGCGGCTCATCCATCCTCACAAGGATCAAAGCCCAGAGACACTCGGCTCATCCTGCCTGATTCTCTCATCCTCCGTCGGAGAAACTGAGGCACAGGGAGTAAGTGCTTCCACCAAGATTCCCCGGCTGGGTAAGGACAAAGTCTGGCCTTCTCTGGCTGCCCCCGGAATTCAGACCGCTCTCCCAGACGGGGGCACGGGTCACTCAAAGGGGCGGGCAACCCCCATCACCTTTTAGCTCCCTTATGGTTTTCACACGAAGTCACATGGATATTTGTGAGCTCGTACACAGTAACCGTGGACACATGCCAGGCCGCCAGGGCAAGCTGGTCCCCCTAAAACTGGAAAATTCACACGAAGACACTTGAAACGTGACCGTCCTTCGTTGTGGGCGAGGACCGACCGAAGCTCATCCGTGGGTGTGCGGGACGTTTCGCGTGGCCGCCTCTCAAGGGCAAGGCGACGTGTGAAGGTCATTTCGTCAGAGTTAAGCCAAAAGAGTTCGGCTGGCTATAAACCTCGAGGTGTACAAAATCCTACCAAAAACAAGTATAAAATTTTATTGAAACGCAGCAGTGGAAATCGCTTTTAAGTCTCTCCTCTGACATTTAAGGAGAAGGGGAGCGGGGCGCCTGGGAGGCCGCCCCCCCGAGCCGCCTGACGCCCGTCAGCTGCGTCGAGCGCCCGGGCCGGGAGTGCTCTGTGCTGCTCTGCCTCGCACAGTACAGAGGCTGATTTAATTTGACAGCAAAGTAACAGCGAGCCCCCAAAATAAAATTACCGAGATGTAAAACAGCGTCAAAACTCCAATTAGCTTTGTATCCTGGAAGCTTCCGGAGGAAATCTAAAAGGCCCCCGTCACGACGAGCAGGCGGCAAGGTAAGTTGCAGAGATTACTAAAATGTAACCCTCTAATTGGAATTGCTCAGTGCGCAATATGACAGAGAGATGCAGAGGAAAGTAAGTGAATTTTTTCCCCCTCAAAAAAGTGACTCATTACAGAGACTGTTCTATGAGCTTTTAACGCAACGTTCCTTCGCGGGAGCTGGAAACATCGGGGGGCTCAGAGGTCTCCACAGAAGAGGCACCGAGCACGTGAGCAGCACATGCTTGTGTCACGGGGTCACACGTGGGCACGGACCATTTGTGCGACATTTAAAGATAATCGGCATGTCATCAGATCAGAGGCATCTGGAAGAATATTTACAATGTTCTCTAAAGAGAATCATTCTGACCAACACTTGAGTTTTCGAATGGACCTGGGCTCCGCCTCCAGAATGAACAGAAGTATCTCGACGCGCAGCTCACTCCCCGGCTCCTCTGCAAGCCTCCGGGGCGCCTCGTGGGTGCTCGCCCGCGCCGAGGCCAACGTGCAGCTCCCGGGCGTGGCGGGCGGCCCTGACGCTCACTCGCCGGTGGCCCCACCGGCCGCGGCTCTCTTGGTTCCTGATGCTTGACGGGCGCGGCAGTGGGGGCCGAGGCAGAGGACACCGAGTCGAGCCACAGGCCTCGCGGGTCGCGCGTTCCCAGACGGCCTCCCGGCCACCTTCGCCCTGCCCGGCACCACGCGGGCACCGGCGAGAGGTGACCCAGGGGGCCTGGGGGAGGCCGAGGCCGAGCCGGGGTTCGGAGTCAGCCGGAACGTCCCGGGGAGAACCCCGGACGGCTCTCCGAATCCGCAGACGCTCCGCGGCGGGCGTCGGGCTGTCCGTGCCGCCAGCCCCGGCGGCGTGCGGCCGTGGCCGCCGCCCTCACGGGGGCCTCACAACTCGATCACGAGTCGGTCCTCGTCCTCGCTGCTAGTGTCGCTGAGCTCCACCCCGGTCTGCTTCCCCATCCCTTCCAAACTCCTCCTCTCGGTGGCTCTCGAAGGCGTCTCCGGGATTGCCGGGGGCTGCTCTGGGTGAGAAGGGCCCACGCGCCCCCTCGGTGCGTGGAATCCAGACGCCGGACATCTCCCGCCGTCACCTCTTGCAGGAGGGCAGGGGGCACGCGCCTCCCCACCCCCGCGCCGCCCGCCGGAAGGAAAGCATGTCTCGCGCCTCCCTTCCCCCTGGTGCGAACGAGCCGAGCCCGGTGCTGACGCCGCTGTGTCAAGCGGAGTTTTTCCAGGTGACCTCAGCGGAACCGAGCCCGAGATCCTTGGCCCAGGTGACGTCTTCCCTGGCAAGAGCGACGGTGGCCGGCCCTCCACCGAGGCCTCCCTGTCCTGGGAGCTCTGTGTCGGGGTCTCCCGTCCAGCTCGGCCGTGCCTGCGTGGCTCTGCACCGTGAGTTCCTGGGGCCGTGGGACCTGCTGTCACCCCCGGAGACGCACACACGGCAGCCGCAGAGGTGGCGATGTCACGGCGGGCAGCGTTCCCTTCCGACTCCGAGGAAGGAGGGTCTGGAGCGTCTGAGGAAATGCCCGGGTTGGGGTCCGCCGGGCCTTGCTCCTGCGGCGGGAGCAGCTGAGTCTCAGGCAGTCCCATGGCGAGACCTTTGCCACAGGACAGAAGGTTGGCGTTAGCCGCGGCCCCGCGGGAGCCGGGCGGCGGGGACGATCCTGACCCAACAGCCGCACTCCGAGGACGACATTCATCATGCTCGTCAGCAGGTGGAGAAATACCCTGCAATAAAGCGCCAAGGGGCATAAATGGGCCAAGGAGGGCAGGAGGCGGGAAGGGTTAATTGGTACAAAAAAAGAAGAAAAGCAACATGGTCAGAAACACGGTCCGCAACGAAAACAAGGCCTGAGCTCTTAACGATTCTTTCCCGAGCGCGAACGTCAATACTGCATCCCCAATACGCTTCCGGCAACAGCTAATTGGGGCCGTAACTAAGGCACGCGAGGCCCCCGCTGACCCGGCCGGCCCCCGGCGCTGCGCTCTCGCCCGGCCCCGTGAGCGCCGAGACCCTGCACCGCCCAGCCGGCCCGGCTTCCGCGCTAAGGCGGTCCTGCTCGCGAGCCGCACACGCGAGTCCGCGGCACCGTGCCCTGAACACTTTCCGGATGAGCCTTTCCGAAAGCGTGGTCTGGACGACACCCCCGTGCGTGGCCGCCCGCCACCCCGCCTTCCTGGCCGCGACGCCGCGTCGCCGGGACAGGGACAGAGACAGCGACAGCGGGCGGCGTCTCCATCCCGCTCAGGTGCGAACGAATGACATGCTCGTTCGTCTTAACGCACCGCCGGCCGGACCGCCACCCACGCCCCCAGCACGCGGCGCCAGCGAGGGGGTCCGAGCGAGCTGCGCCACAGCGAACACCGGCAGCGAGGGGAGGGGGGACACGAATCGCGGCAGGGGACAGGCAGAGGCGGGCCCGCACCCACGCTCCCACCTTCACACTGGAGGCGTCTCCGCCCCCGACGGGCCTGGACCTGGTGCTGGGGGAGACGCGTCTCGAGGCTGGTCCGCTGGCCTCCTGCTCCTCCTCTCCGTTCCCGCGACCAAGGGCCGGTTCTGAGGTGACCCGAGACGGCGCCCCGTGCGGAGTTAGACCTACAAAGTGGGGAGAATCAGTTACGCGCACTCGAGATCATAGAGCCGGCAGACAGTCACTTCCTAGGGCTCTGTCTGCTCTGAGCCTGTCGGCCCTCTGGCACGTGGTGCAGACAGGCCACCGATTGACCTTGAACCAGTTCACACGGTCAAGTACAACGTCTCCACCTCTGCCGAGGAAAGGGGTGGCAAACCCAATTCTAACAGATTGGAAAAAAAAAAAAAAAAACTCCTGAATTACATACGCTTTGAAAAATACCCCACCTGGCTCTTTCTCATCGGAGCCATCTCTCGGCCGCATCTGTGCCTTTGACACGGCTCCAAATCCCCGGCCACGCGAGCAGGGGTGGGGAGTGGGAATGTCCCCGCCCCCCATCGCATCTGATGCCTCGGTCGCCATCAGACCCTGGGCAGCCGGACGTGAGGCTGGTGTCGCGTTGCTGCTGATTTCTGGTGGTCGTTCGATTTGTTGGGGACGAAACTGTGGCCTCGGCAGCACCCATAAAGCCGCCACGCCCCTCGGGGGGAGCAGCTGTTCTCCCCCCACCCCTCACCCCGACTCTCGCCTCTGCTTCAGCGTCGCAGCCTGGGACGCAGGGCGAAAGGCCCGCGGAATTTCAGAGCCCCCGCAAGGGATCAGAAACACGTTCTAGAACAGCCGCGTCTCCCGAGACAAGCGCGAGACCCGCTTTTAAATCTGCCTTCATTTCGATTACAGCTAGATGTGCGCAGAGGCGGAGGAAGTCAAACCTCTTTACTTATTAGGGAAAGAGAACGCCGCCAACAGCGGCTGCTCCCCGACTCGCGAATCCCGCCTCCGGGCCTGGCTCTGTCCGCTCTTACTTCCTGGCGACAGGTCTCCAGCGCCGCTTCCTGACGTCGTTTGTCTGCTTGTTTGTCTGGAGGCCGGCCTGTGACCTCCCCCGGGGAGCAGAGGGTTTGGGGCGAGTGCCCCGCGCCCGCGAACCCCGTCGCCCCCACCCGTACGCACAGCCCCGCCCTCCTCGCCCCCCGGCAGTCACGTGACGATGATGTCGTCATTTTGTCTAGAACATTCCATGTGCACATCGTCATGTCCAGAAACACTTGTCTTTCCCCACGGCACGTGCTCCCCAGCCGCCTTCCCGACTGTCTGAGTTGCGTTTCGCTCTCGTAGGAAGACCTGGCGCCATGTTCTGGCCGGGCCCCGTAGGACGGCCGCTCCGGGGACCCAGTGCCGAGGACTCGCTTGCTTCTTGTTCCCCGGTTCGCGCTCTTGCTGTCCTAACGCAAAACTTCCGGTAGCGTCACAAAAAAAGAGCCCGTGAAATAAAACCGTTCGGGCTCTAACCGGCTGCTCGTCCGAGTTGAACGTTCCGCGCTGGAGTTTATTTTCCTTCGGAACGGAAGACGCGGCTCCGGGCCGTCGCTGCTGGGACGTCTGGAGCAAACGCGACTTGCGACGCGTGAGCTTCGATGAATCCGCTCCGCGCACCCCCCGCCTCTGACGACGCCGAGGCTCTTCCCGCCCCGGCGACACCTGGGTCCTGCGTCTATTTTCGGTCACCGTCTGGGCGCTCGGTGTACCCTTTCGATCTCGATCGCGTCCTTCGGTCCTAGACAAATACGTTCTCCGATCGTTTTTTTCTCTTACGCTCGGTCTCCTCTCTCTTTCTGTCGGGCTCCCGGACCTCCTCGTTCTTGACTTCCCTCACCTTTGCTCTCCTACTTTCTATTTCTTTGTCTTTTTATTTCGCTTTCGGGAGAATTCCTCCAACCTCCTTATTCTGACTCGCGTGTCCATCTGCTCTCACGGTTTTCATTTCTCGGCGCCCCAGGCCTGATTATTTATTGATCGCTACGATGCCGTCTTTATCGCGTCCTGTTTTATTCCACGGCTCCGACGTCTTCGCTTACATCTCGTCAACGTTAATAATGATTTGTCGTGACTGTTATTGCTGAAGTTTACCTCTCTTCCAAGGTCCTTTGTTTCTGTTTGTTTTTATCTCTTTTTCTTTCCTATAAAAGGCTTTCCCTAGACACTCGGCAATCTTAACCCTCTGCCCATGTTTAAGAAACGGGCACGAAAACCCTGGCCGGGAACTCTTTACATGTGTCGTTTGCCGGCCGAGGCCCGTCCAGACCTCGGGCTGGCCGCAGAGGCCCCGAGGGGGGAGGGAGCGTGGGGGCCGAGGAACGGGCCACCGTGGAGGACGGTGGTACGCGGAGCAGGGGGTAGAGGTGGGGGGCGAAGCGAAGGCGGGAAGCAGGCAGCGGATGGAGGGGTCCGGATGACAGTCCAGTCTGCACTCGTGGCGAAGACACCAGGGGTTTTGGGGGGAGTCCTCACTTATCAGGATGCATGTGGCTTCTGTCCAGAGACTGAATTCGGGGGAGAGGCGAGGAGCGGTGGGAAACCCAGTCGTGAGATCGCCAGGGCAGCCGGGGGGCCAGAGGAGGCGGCTCGGCTAAGGCAGAAGCAAAACGGGTGAAAATGGATGGATTCGAGACATTTTCATTCTCACCCATGAAAAACCGCCCGAAGGTGGTCACGATGACGAGCGTTCCTACCGTTGACCAAGCGCAAGCGCCTCGCTCTTAAGTGGATTTGCCGGTGTCCCCACAGAGACAGACCCGCCGGGCAATCCATTCAATTCGATGAAGAAGTAAAACCAATTAGTATAGAGAAACTAATCGGATTGGCCAAATGTCTCCTCAGCAGGCTGTTCGGGTTTGTGAAGCCTCCCGAAAAGGCCACGTGCGCGCTCGACCGGTAACTCCGGTAACTCCCGACTCGTCTGAGAAAGTGAAAGCAGCAAATATCCATGGATTGAATTTGCTTTCGACCTACGGTCCACCGAGAAAAGCGAGTTGTCCTAAATAATTGTGAAAAAATGCTCGAATAACGTCGCCAAAGCGTGTTAAACGAATCTGGGTTATTGAAGAAGGCAGCTAACTGGCTCTTAATCGAATGGCCCTTTTCAGAAAGCGAGGGGCGCGCAGGCCCGACGCCGAGGCGCACGGTGTCCCCCGGCGCGGCTTGTCACAGTACGAACCGCTCCCTCCGCCTCCGGAGGTTTCGGATCCTGCCGTCGGAGCGCGCCCTCCGGCAAGCCCACGGCTCTCGCGCGGTGACACTGGCCGCACGAGCAAAGCCACCTCTCGCCGCAGCTCTGCGCGCCACGCCATTCTCCCCCCGATCGGAATGAGTGATTTTCTTCAGAAATAATTGCCCGACCACATTCAGAGAGGAAGAGACGGCTCAAAGTGTGGTAGCAAATTTAAATGTAGCCGCGTCGAAAAGGCTACAGGAAACTATAAAAACTATAATTAGAAAGAAAATGGAGGGGAGGAAACATAACGGCGCTGACCACACAGCCGACGACGTCCCTGACGGGTACTACCTCCGCCCGCCGTCCAGCTCCTCGCCCTCTTCAACCGCTAATAGACGTGTGACTCTAACGGCATTGTCTGAGGAGGTCGGGAAGTGGATACATCCCTTTCCATTGCCCCCATTCACCAAAAGCTCCATGAACTTGGAGTCCGAAATCTCTGAAATATCAGGGCGGGGTGACAACCAGCCTACCTCCTCGGCCTTCGCGGCAAGCCGTAGGTGTTGATGAAAACGCAGGCGTCATCGCCTAGACCGTTAATTAACGTGAGATCAAATCGCGTAGACGCACCTTGCCACCGAAGGGTGCGCGACGTGCCAGCAAATGCGATTTGCAATTCCTTAAAGCTGAGCGGAATCCTAAACATGATCGCCGTGTGGGCCGTGGTTTGCTCGCTCGCTCAAAAGTTTGTGGAGCTCATTTTTTTTTTCAGTGCGTATTTTTTGAGCCCCTGCGATTGAACCTAAATATGTATCAAGTCCATATTCATCAAGCACCGAGCACAGCCAATACTCCGGGCTGGGTTTTATTCAGTGGCAAACAAGGCAGACATCCCCGTAAACGTTATAGTCTAGCGGGGGAGAGATTCGGTCCGCACATGATCACATGAAAAATTAGCCGAGCAAACGCAGTAAATTCACTGTAAGGAAAAGCAGAGGACACGACGAGATGGTGAAGCGGGGCCCTGACCCCACCGCTTTCTGAGGAAAAAAGTAAAACCACACACACTGTAAAATGGCTCTGGCGCACACCTGCTCTGGCCGGTTTTCTCTCTGATAGTCCGAATCATTCATTCATTTAATTACGAACATACATATATTAAAATAATATATATGGAGAGAGAGCTTCTATTGCATGCCAGGCATTTTACTAACATTTTTTTGAAAGTAAATTCATTTGTTTCTGCAATCCTATTACAATTTTTGTTGATAAACCCTCTGTAGGAGGAAAACGTGGCTGGAAATGATGGCAGCGATGGGGTCACCTCTCTGCGGTGGAGGCTGGAGTGCGTAGGTTCCGATCAGAAAACGATCGGGGGTCAGCAGCGGGGCGGTGAGGAGGGCCTCAGACCCCGTCCCACAGGCAGAGGGGACTCGAGAGGACAGGAGAAATGCCTCGGTACCCCTGTTCTAGCCTAATGCGATCTTTCGCAAGTTCGCCTCCAGGTAATCGCAAACGAGTCTTTCGTTCCAGAAACCGCTTTGCCGAGCCCGAGCGAAAAATTCTCTACCGAAAGTATGCGGGGTGCGAAGAGGTGTTTAAAGTCTCGCCTCGAGGTAAAACTCGTTTATCGTGTCTGGACCACAAGAGCTTGACTTTATAAAACATGGGGCGGATAGAAGATTATACAAGTCCCACAAGGCGAGGCCCCGAGGAACCGCGGCTGGCGGCGTCGGGTGCCGGGGCCGAACCTGGCCGCCCGGCTGGACGTGTCCGGTTTTCTTACGCTTCTTGTTGCCCAACGGAAATTGTCCACCTGAGTCTCTTCCCCGGGACATAATTGATACTCTCGCAACGGCTTCTCATCTTTCCTCAAGATTTACGCCCGAAAACGGAGGAGAAATAATTCTGTTTCAGCAGTTTCAGAGCATTGCGACTTCGCTAATAGCTCTAGGGAAAGAATTAATGCTTCTCTATTAATTCTAATGAGAGACGGTGTGGGGAAGTCGTTAGCTATGAGGGAGGGAGAAGGGGCACGGGGCAGGAGAGCCCTCCCCTGGGGGGGCCTGGCCAACCGCCCCGCTCTCAGGAGCTCACTCGGAGGAGCAATGGAGAGAGAAGGGGGGAGGGCGGTGGGTCCACCCCACCCTGCGATGAGCTGACAAAGGAAACTCCTGCGGCAACAGGGTGAACAAAGCCGCCATCTACCATTACCCCAGGGACTGATCCAAGCCTCTTCACACAGCATTTAGAAATTGTACCTTTTATGTCTGTGTAATTAGGTGAGGCTTTTATTTCCAAAACCACCTGTAGCCCAGGCCTCTCTGCGTCTCTGTTCCTGAGATCAAAGTGTTTTGTTGATAACTTTCTCCTCTCAGCCATTTTCTCCAAACTCGCCGAAGAGGCCTGGTTGAAACATTTCTGCAATTTTAAAGCCTGTTCGTGTACAGAATTCAACAATGCTCCTCTAGTGAGCAAAATGGAGGCATAAAGAGAAAGGACGAAAACAGCCCAGAAACACTCTCGGAAAAGCCTATCTCGAAATCCACTCAGAAAAATGGCTTTTGTGGATCTGTTTATACGTGTGTGTGGTTCTCAACTGGGGCCGATGTCCGGAGACTTTTTGGGTTGTCCTAACTCGGTGGGGGGTGCTGCTCGACGCCCTGCAGTGCCCGGATGGCCCTCCCCAGGGGTGCCCTGGCTCCAAAGGCCAGCAGGGCTGCAGTCCAGAAACCGGGTTTAAACCAAGAATCCTGAACCCAGACGCTCCAGGGCCCAGACAAGGGGCATAAGCAACGAAAGTTCCCTCGGGTGGGGGATTTCGGGGGAGGGGCGCACCAAGCTCAAGGGCAAAGCTGACCCTCACCTCCCGCCAACTGAGACAGTGAGGGGCCGAGGCTCCAGGTCGCCAGAACTGTCCATTTTCCAAGAGAAGCTGAAAATCTGGATTCGATGTGTTTTTAAATACTGATAAAGACTTAGTCTTCAAACAACAGCACTGTGCTAACTAACCAGTGTGTCTGTGGCCTGAGTATGGCCAAGGAGAGACCAGTCCCTAGTTGGTCAAGAGATCAAGTGCACCAACTATGAAGGGAGGAGCTTAGGGGTCACCCAAACTCTGCTCTTTTGCCGAAGCAAAGGTTCTTTAAAAAAAAAAAAAAAACAGTGTTAAAAATATTTATGAGAGAGTAAACAAACCTGTTTTTGAAAAGTAATCTGGCAGCTTCTTATGAAATGAAATGTATAATTATAAAACACGCGTAGATCCAGCAATCGCACTTTGGGAAATCGAGCAGGAAGAGCTGCGGTAGGAAAACCAACGGCGATGGACGTGACTGTCCACCGATAAGGGGGGGCCGGGCCCGTGACCGTCCACCGACAAGGGGGGGGCCGGGCCCATGAACGACACCACGGCTGTGCTGCGGGGTTCGTGCTGTGGCTAGAACCACATTCGCCTGTTTATAGAGCAGGCTCGGAGTTACACACAAGATACATTAAGAAGAGTTGTAGGTTTTTATGGATGGGAAGATCTATTCGTGTAAAAATAAATAAACCGAGCGTTTCCCCATATTTGCACGCACATGACCCGGGAATGGCCGTTTCCTCGGACGTAATTCACGTTGCTTGCTCTGTTGCGACAAGCACGGTATGGCTTTACTGGTTTGAAAGAAAACTAAGAGACAAACAATGACATTGGCTCTAAAAATTAAGGCTGAAAATAATGGGGGACAGCCCCAGAGTGTGCCCGAGTGGGCTCGGGCAAAGCCGTGGTCAGCCGGGTCCAGGAGCACCATGCCGCCGACCGAGGGGGCTACGGCCTCACGTCCTCGGAGCCAAAGCTCTGTCTCTCAGGCAGAGAAAAGTTGAGAGACTCATGAAAGGAAGAGAAAGATATATTTTTCCATCTCTAGCCAAATTTGAAGTATTTCTGTACTATCCTGAATTTTTTTTTTTTTGAAGTTTTGTCTCTTCCAAGTAATCATTTTCCAACCTTTTTTCTCAGAAACCGCTTCTCCCTGTGGCTCGCATTTCTCTAATGAAAGGCAATCAGTTTGAGAACACTTCACTTACCATTTCCTCAAAAAAAAAAAAAAACATATTTAGTGGGAAAGTCTGCTTGAAATCTTTTGGTAAGTCGGAACTTTAATCGCGCTCAGACAATAAGAGGATGCTCTCACATAAAGAGGGGACAAATGGTGGGGAAGCAGGGAAATTCAATGAGGAACAAAAAATTGCTCATATTTGAATTATTAAGTGCCAAAATTGAATCCAGAGAACCCACTTTATAGATCATTACTTTCCAACTTTCTTAACTCTGCATGAAAATTATGGAGAAAAGAAGTTCGGGCTTCGGAAGGTAATTGATGGGTTTAAGCAATTGCCTCATCATTTCTTAAGATTTACGCCCTGGAGGAGGCGATGTCACCCCGTTTCGGCGATGCTGTAAGCAATATCACTTAACTAATGGCTTCAGGAAAAGACAATCTCCCCATTAATTCTGACAGGGAAAAGAATGGAACAGAGCCATTAGCTCTAGTCAGGGGAGTGGGGAGCGGCTTGGCGGGTGAGGGGACCCCGGGGTCCGGGCCAGGCCGGGGCCACAGCAAGGGAGCCTCCCAGCCCCACCTGTCCCAGGCCGCTGTGCAGACGACCCGAAGTGTGAAGCCTAAAAAGAGAAGGGAAAAGAAAGAAATTCTGAACGACTTAATTTCAGAGAATCACAGAGTCTAGCGACTCTGCCTTTTCTACACGATTAGGTAAATCTTTTATCTCAGAAAGTACCTGTCAGAGCTCTCTTTACCTTTCTTTCTTTCTTTCTTTCTTTCTTTCTTTCTTTCTTTCTTTCTTTCTTTCTTTCTTTCTTTCTTTCTTCTTTCTTTTTTTTCTTTTAATGAAAGATAGCTGCTTTGATACCATTATCCTCAGAGGAATTATTTTCCCTAAATTATGTTAGTTTTTTTTTTTTTGGAGGGGGGTGTGGAAATCCAGTTAAAATATTTCAGTCATTTAAAAGCTTAGTCGCAGACAGAATTCAAAGAAGAGGCCCTGGTATGGAGGGTGGCTTCGCTGTTAAGGGCTGAAGAAGCTCCAGACTGTCTGGGTGATGTAGCGGACACGAAGCCCAAGGGAAGAAAATGAGGGCAGAATTACGCAGTGATTAGGATCGTGGTAAATGCCACAGAGGACATGAGTTATGAATCACACCACGGAGGTCCTCTGGCTCGAGTGTCAGAAGTGACCAGCCTGAGTAATCCCTAAATGTCACCTCGCAAAACTCTTCAAGGAGAAGGATGACTAAGAAGCCTCAACGCGGTTCTTCAGAGAGAAAGTACTTGAACGTCCCATCAGAGTGGCAGAAAAACACATTGATCAAGGTCCGGCGACAAACCAGAGTGCTCCTCTCTCCTAATGCAATTTTCTGAAAGTTTGTCTCTTCTGAGTGATCATATGTTTTATTTCAGAGACTACTTTTCTTTGTGGTCCTAATTTCTTTCCTCTCGCTTTGATGAAAGGCAATCACTTTAAAGTTCCCTTCTCTGAGATTTTTTTTCCCTGACAGATACTCAGTAGAAAGTCATATTTAAAATCAGTTCTTAAGTTAAAAGTTTGTGTCCAGACCATATACATGTACCCAAAATTAGAGAGCAAAAGCAGACATGAGGTGAAAGGGGGAAATATATATATTTATATATATTATATAAATACCATGTAAAATCCATAATACCAGAACTGAAATCAAGAGTACCTACTCTTTGAATTATTATTTTCGATGTTTTTCATTACTAAATAAGTCTGGAAAAGACAGTCTATTTCTAGAAATGTAATTGAGGTATTTGAGAGAGCTCATTTTTCCTCCACATTTGCATCCTTAAAAAGAAGAAATTGATCCATTTCAATGATAATAGCTGAGAAGAAAGATCTTCCTTTTCTCCTCCATTAATCTTGATAAGAGGGAAAAATAGACTCATTTCAAAAGAGAAACAAAGACAGGAAAGAAAACACTTTGATGTTTTCTTCCTTTGATGAGCGGGCCTCATCAATTTTGGTTCTCCAATCACCTCAGGAAAGATAGTGTGCTGAGTCCAGCCTCTGGGAAAAGACAAATGCTTGGGACCAGTGTAGATGTCCCCTCAGACCTGAATTACCGACCAGTAAGATGTAATTTGACAAGAAAACCAAGGAGAGAGGATGAGGGAACAACACCTCTCTGTTTTCGTAACGGGTTTAAAGAGTCCATCTCCTGTGGAACTTAGTTTTGGGGTTTTATTCTCTACCTCAGAACACCTGACATGGCCATCCTCTTTGCTTTTATTGAGGGAAGGCAAGTGTTTGGAAAGCCGAAAGCTCTCTCCCACTCTCTCAGATAATTTTTTTAAACAACGCTAGTGGAAGAGCCAGTTCGAAATACTTCAGTAATGTGAAATCGTGGACAGGTGCAGAATTCAACAGCGTTTCATTCGAGGACAAGGGGACTGGTTAAAAAAAAAAAAAAAAAAAAAAGGAAAGAAGAAAAAAGCAGCCCAAAATTCTTTTTAGAAACTTTTCATGCCCAACTTTACTCAAGAGTGTATGTTTCAGGCTTAGTTCATCAACGTGGTTTTCTTAACAATGACAGAAACGCGGCCGGGTGGACTCTGCTGTAATTGAAATAGCTTCAACCAGGCTTTGTTTTCCCTCAAGATTTCTGTCTCAAAGGCGAGAGTTCTTCTGTCCCAGCAATCCTGCAGCAAAGCGACTCAAGTAGTGTTTGTTTTGTTTTGTTTTGTTTTTTGTTTTTTGTTTTTTGAGCAAAAGCATCTGTGTGGTTTCTATGGATCCTGACAGAAAATAAAGGGGAATGGTCATGAGTTCTTCAGACCAACGCAGGCGAGGCAGGCTCTGCCAGCTCACGGCGATGAAGCTCACGGCGCCCTGTGCCCTGGAAGCTGAGAGGCGGGTAACAAAGGGGAACGAGGAATAATGGGAAGCGAGGGACCACATTCTTACCACGTCCTGAGGCTCCTCTCCTGTCCTCGCACGGCTTTAGAAATCCTGCCTTTGACGACGTCGAACTCAAAGGGCAGAACCTTTTCGACTTCGGGAACTGTCTCCCCGACTCAGAGGGGCACCCCTTGTCTCCCCGGTCCCTGCTTCAGAAATAACTTCTAACCCTACCGAACTAATTAATAACTCTGACCCCTAGATTTTAAAAAAAAAAAAAAAAAGAGAGAGAGAACTGATATATTAGAACTATCTAGAAAGACCACACTTTGAAGCATTTTAAAAATCTTTACATCTTTCCTGACAATTTCTACTCCGCCACCCACAAAAGGAGTCTGTTTTGCGATTCCGAAGCCATATAGGAAAGGAAACGGTGACATGACGGAAAATGGGAGATGCCCCTTCGCTCTAGTCTGGATGAGGGTTTAACCAGCATCGTGCACCCGGGAACTTCCACCTGGAGAATGTGTGGAGGCGAAGCTTGGAGCAGGTGGTACCCAGAAGCTAAGGGGACTGTGAAAAGAACACAATTTAAAATAGAGGGAAAGAAGACAGTTTTCAGAGACTCCTGCCTTCCGGCCTTCCGGAATCTTCCCCTGGGGGTGGGCGGGTCTTGGGCAGAGGTGGGGGGTGCCCTTACCACACAGCCGCCCATTTGGTTATTTTCTGGAGTGCAAGACAGATAGGTTGATAAGATTACTTCTTCGAGGTGTTTTCCTACTAGACGTCACGGGGCCCGTTTTAAATGCATGCAGAAAGAAATGGCAACTGAATCCAGTGCGGAAAACTAAGGTCCAGTCAAAAGAGATTCGAAAGGGACGGGAAAAAAGACCGAACCTTGAGCAGTTGTCACTGGAAATCTACTCGGGAAATCGTGACTTCTGTTTCAAAATTTGTTATTACTAAATTGAAATCAGAAAAAAGAATACACAGCTCAAATTATTGTGGAATAAACTAACATAATGGTTTTGAAATAAAGCAGTTTACATTGTTCCTGTGAAGGCCGACAGAAAAATAAAGAGAAAATTGCATGAACATCCATCAAAGAACAGGGCCTGGCGACATGGAGAGCGGGTTCCGGCGGGCCTGCCCCCCTCCTGGAAATTGGGGTGGGGGCCACTGAGGAGTCGGTATAGAAAAAGCAGAAGAAAAACGGAAAGTGAGCTTGAACCCCAAAGGATGCTGGGACAGGGAAAGAAAGCCATGGGAAGCAATAAATATTACAATATCTCAGTGCCTTCCAGCACTTCAAGGGGTTTTCGACTTCTCGACCTTCAAAACTTCTATTCTGAGAATTACTAGTCGATTTTACCTCCAATACTTCTCTCATCCGGAGGAACACAAGGCTACCACTTTTCTTGCAGGATGCTCTCCTGTTCTGCATTCGCCGTGAGCGGCTGCCAAGGGGACTTTATTATCATGAAAGTTCTCTCAGGGAAAGGACTCCGTACCCAGCCGCCGACCAACACACGGCAGAGAGGACGAAACGGTGTGGGGGAGAGAGTAAAATCTTAACCAGGCTTCCGTGTAGAAATGCGCCCCGAACAGGAGCCCGCACCCCAGGCCGATGAACGCTGGGGAGCGTCTTTTCTGAGCTGGAATGGCGCAGTTGCGATGCTTTCAAAGAGAAGAGAGGATTAACCCCTTTTCTTCCATGCTTCAGCTTCGACACAGGAAGGGGTCCTGGAGGCCCCCCGGCCCCGCGCCCCTATCTGTCCTCGGCCAGCTGTCAGGCCCTGAGAGGCAAATGCCTTTTTTGGCCCAAGCAGCCCAGAGGGAGAAGACTTGGACAGGCACAAAACGAAGGAGAGAGAGGTCAAAATGGACCAGTTAAAGGGAAGAGTGAGGGGTCCCAGCACCCAGGCGCCCGGAACCAGTCCCCCAGCCCGCCCAGGGTCCCCCCAGCTGAGGAAGGGCCTCAGGCAGGTGTGGGAGGGGACCTCAAACTTCAGGAGTCAGAGCCGAAAGCAGGTTTGAAAGCCAGTTCCGGGCACGCTGTCCAGCGCATGGAGTCCTTGGCGAGGTCCGGGCCGGCAAGGACAATCTGAGGGCCCGAGGGAGTGTGGAGGGCCAGGTAAACCGTGGGTGCCCAGTAAATGTGAATTTCAGGGTACCCATGAGTCATCTTCAGCACGAGTATGTCCTATGCAGTATTTGGGGCACACTTATGCTGCAAAATACATACTCGCTGTTCGTCTGAAATTCAAGTCGAACTGGGGGCTCTGAATTTTTATTCGCTCACTCAAGCCACCCTGCCATAAGCTAGCTGCAGGCAGGCCCAGAAAAGGATCGTGCGACTAAAGTCCGGGACAGGGCAGCCGCCTGTACCCACAGCTCCAGGTACTGTCCACTGTTAATCCCGGGATCGATTTGAGATGAGTGATTATTGTCAGCCGAGACATCTTCATGGGGGGAGGAGGGCATCTTAAAAGCATCCTGAGTGTGGAAATGGCCCCGACAGCCCTTGATGGAGAAATAAACTGGGGAGGGGGCTCCGAAGAGCCCCTGGGCCAAGCCCCCAGACAGCAGCTAAGCAGGCACAGCTTGCGGAGGGGAGCAGCAGACCGAAGCCCTCCCGCCATTTTTAAGAACTTTGTTTTAACACCGCCATGAAAACCTTCTGCCAGCCATCAAAACGTCGGTTTTGAAAATGGATTAGTCTCTGTGATCTCAGAATGATCTCCCCCATTCGCACGTAGGCAGGGACTCGAGGCTGTCCATTTTCCTCCCAAAGATGGTCCCCTGACCCGTACCCACTGAGAGAGACAATCAAGTGTAGTTCATTATCGCGCAGGCTTCTTCTCTGGGCGAGAAACCTTAGCCGGCCTCTAATAACCGCGAGGCAGGAAGCACGGGGAAGGTGGAAATGGCCTGCTGCAGATAATAACCCTTAAAAGGGGCTTTATGCAGGGACGCATCCGAGAGTCCCGAGCGACGCGGCCACACTCCAGTAATTGCAGGTTCGGGGACATTTTCGAGACAACAGTTTTGTTCTGCTCAGAACTTCTCCCTCAAGAATTTTAAAGCAAGGGGGAGGGAAAGAAAAAAAAAAAAACTTTTTTTTCCTTCTCTTTTTAAGCTAGTAGGGAAAAAAAAGAAGGCAAAGTTTTCTGGCTTTTGTTGGTAAACTTGTCAATGGCGTGTGCGGCAGAGGAGGACAAGAACTGGCTTTTTTCCCATCTGAAACATCTCTCTCCTGTCCCCTGAGGGCAAAGGGCTTGTAAGAAAACAGTCCCTCCGGAGAGGAAGGCCCCGCTCTCAAGCACGGGGCTTCCTGGAGGGGTGCGTGGTTTCGCCCAGTCTGCACCTAACGGATGGAACAGGATGTCTGTCTGTCACTTCCGCGTGGCCTGTCACTGGGCAGAGGACAGGCGGACACACTCCCCTTCATGCTCATCACCTGGGTGCGTATGGGCAGAAGACGTTTTCACAGCCGCTGCGTGAAAACGTCTTGACTGTGGAGGGATCTCGGGCCCAACAGGAGGAAGGAATTCACAAGGACATCGGATGGACCCGGGAAGCCACGACATGTCCACGGAGAGTAAAGCGTCAGCAGAGGGTCAGCTGGAAGGACCAGCGTCCTCCACCCTTCCCATCATTTCAAAATGGCTTCGGCCTCGCTGTGCCAAAAACAGCCCTCCAAAGTTCTGTTTTGAAAAATCGTGAGTCTGTTTACCGCAGAAACGTTTCTCCCCCGCGTGCGAGGACCCGAGGCTATCCGCCTTCCTCAGCGCACACCGCCCTGCCCTGCTCCTGGGGCCCGCGGGGGTCGGCCGCACGCTCCATCACCACGAGGCCTCCCTGGGGGAGGGGAGGGGAGGCCCGCCCGCCCGCCCGCTGGCAAGTGCGGGGGGCAGGGACGGGAGCCAGTGAAACGGTCCAGGGCAAACGGCAAAATTTAAATAGGTTTCGGCGCAGAGACGAGCCTATGGCTCTTCGTTTTCACACCTTGCTCCTCTGGTCATCGGCTCTGGGTCTATCTTCTCAGCGAGGTTGCTAATGAAATTCATGTCAAATATTTTCAAGGAACTTAAATGTAATTTACTTTCCCCATAGTGTTTCGGTCCAGGCGAAGTTCTGGCGAACTCGGCACCGCGGAGCAGCGGAAGTGTTCGTTACACCACGCGCCGCGGGGGGGGCGGGGGGGGTCTGCAAGGGGAGGAGACTGCGCGGGCTCTGGATGCTTCTGGGGGACGGGGAGGGTGACTTTGCCGTGGGGACGCTGACACGCACCACCGCGGCCAGGCGACCGAGGCCAACGCCGACCGGGATGGGTCGTGACCAGTACGGATGCCTGAGACACCACGGCGAGGAGGGTGCGTCACCGCGACGACCTTGAACCCCAAACCCACCGCCCCAGTCCAACCACGAGAAAAACATCGGACCAACCCCAGAGGAAGGACGGCCTACGGAACGCCCGGCCGGAACGCCTCCGAGCTGCCGGGGTCATCGAAAGCCAGGAAAACCCGGAGAGGCGGTCCCGGCCCAGAGGAGCCTCGTGGACGTGATGCCGAAACCGCACGTGGTGTCACGGGGGGCACTGTGGACCCGGCGAAGGACATTGGGGAAACGGGGGACATCTGAATAAACCGCGGTGTCGCGTTCGTGGCGTGGGCACCGGCACGGTGTGGCCGCGCGTAACAAGCGCGTCACACTGACGGAGGATGTCACGGGGGAGGCCGGGCGTGGAGCGGACGGAAACCCTCCCGGCGGTCTCTACAACTTTTCTGTAAACCTAAAACTGTTTTTAAAAGAACGTTCATTTAAACGAACACACACAGCAATGTGCCCAGGGCTCTGGGAAGCCCTGGGGGCCTTCTGTCTCCTGGGCAGAGTTGGGGGGGCGGGGGGGGAGTCTTTCCATTGCGTTGCTCTGAGTGTCTCAGAACCTACACGGAATCTTAAAACCTCCTGAAGTCCGCACGTCCTCCCTCGGTCCTGTCTCGGGGGACTTGTGTGACCTGCCGCGGCCCTTCGTCTCAGACGCGGCCACGAGAGCGTCTCTGTCTTCCTGGCAGGTCTCGAAACGTATGGCGCTCTATTCTCCCGTTCCAAGCCTCTGTCTTTAGCAGTATTTCAAGATATCATGCTGTCAGGGCAAACTACTTAATTTGCAGGGCCTCGTGCAAACGAAAATGTGGGCTTTCGTTCAAAATGATGAAGAGTTCTGCGTCCGCACAGAAAGCCGCCCGTCAAGCGTGGGCCCTCGTGGGCGCAGGGCCTGCGCGCCTGCCCGGGCCGCGCGCCCATGAAGACTTCCTTCGGGAGGTATTTACTGCCTGTCGAGAAGCCGTCCCCCATGTCAAAGATGGCAGCGACAAGAAAGCGAGCCTCAGAGGACAGAGAGGCGGAAGCACGCTGGGACGGAGGGGCGCCGCCCCCTGACGGCATGATCGCCCCCTCGAGCGGCAGCCGCCTGCGCCCTGCATCCCCCGAGGGACCCGAGGCCCCCAGCCGACATCTCAGGAAAGAACCCACGAGGCCGCCGTCAAGACAGCGGCTCACGGCCAGAGGCGGGGAGAGCCGTGAGAACCGGAAATGGAGGGCTCGCCTGGGCTGCTTCTCGTTCGTTCTTCTCCAGAAGACGGAGCTGGGGTGGGCGGGTGGGTTGGGGGGACCGTTGGACACACACACACACACACACACACACACACACACACACATGCACACGCACACGCGTCCAGAGATGGAGCTTAACTCATCTACGCTGGACGTGTAAGGAACGCGGTTGTCAGTTTTGATCCCCAGGAAACTTGGGAAGGGCTTGAGAGGGTCCCCCCAGGTCTCGCCGCACGCCCGTGCCGTGTGCGGGGTAAAGCGGAGGAGGGCGGGGCCGACCGGTGACCCTTCCGCGGGGTCCAGTCCCCAAGGGGCACACGCAGTTCCGTGTTCACTGAAGCGGGGTCACTTTGGAAGGGGCAGGGGCTCGGGCGGCTGCTCTTCCTGTCATTTTGGAAGCTTTGGCTTTAAGTTCAGTGTGGAAGCAGACACAGCTGAGCCCCCCCTAATTCTGGTGGGGCCGCCTGTGTCCTTGCGGCTCAGACTTCCCAATGGCGCCGTGGGGGTTGGGTGTGTGTCAAAGGCAAGCGTTGGGAGGAGACCCGAGGCCAAAGCAGCAGCTTCATGAGACCCAAGGCTGATGGTTCGAGGGAGCCCACTGAGGCCGCTGCTGGCCCGCGCTCGGAGGAACGGGACGATGACAGGCAGCGAGGCCTGTGCCTCGGAGCTGTAAAGAAAACCATCGAGTCACCTCCGTGCAGAGGCCGTGTGACCTGTGGCAGGTGCCCCCTCCCCGGGCCTCGGCGTCCTCATCTACGCCATGGGGGGCATTAGCGCCCCCCGCAGCCGTGCGTGGTAGGGGACAATGGAATGAGCCGGGACCGCAAACGCCCGACTCGGGACCTGGGATGTGGCGCTTCAGGAGTCGAGGCCATTCGCCCTCTGTATGCTGCCGTCTGATCGGCTGTGGTGTGCGGCTCACCTCCTGTCTGCGAGACTGGCAGCTCCAAGAGTGCGGGGACCTGGTCTGTCTCGACCGTCACAGTTTCTCCAGCACCCAAAACACTGTGAGCGGCACACGACGGCCACTCGCGAGAGGCCCGCTGAATGAACTTATGAGTAAAACTGGTCTGGCCCCCAAACTCACACTGCGCACTGCTTTTCCACTTCATCCCTCGAAATCTCAGGTAGGCTCCCCGTGCAGACAGTTCCCGCTCCGATGTGGCTGTAGGTCCTGGGAGAGGCTCAGCGAAGGGTTAAGTGTCCGGCCTTTCGTGAGGCCCATGGCCCAGGCGGACCCCAGCCTGGCTTTACAGAAAATCTTTTCTGATTAATTCACAGCAGCTCCTCCTTCCCACCCCCACGAGTGAGATCAATAATAGTTTGACTCTGCTCCACTATTCTCACTGATTATAATCATATTTAAAAACCCTGATCGGTTTTTTAAACTCCATTTAATGCCAATTTGCATTCATCAAGGGTTTTTTTTTTTTCTTTAAAGGAGTAGTTCCCTTTAAAGGCTGAGTATGAATTTTGAAAGTGGCAGGCCCTGTTTCTGAAGATCATTTGAAGAAGCAGATTAAAGGCAGCCATCGCCCTCAGCCCCGTTTCTGCCGAGGCCTCAGCACCGAGGCGGCGAGGGCCTCTCGGGTCACGAGCCGGCTAACGTGTGGTTGTTCCAGCCCCTCCACTCTGGGTTCGTTTCCGTTTGGGGGGCATCTAGGTATAATACCACAGCTCTCCCCGGGCGACCGGTGGGCCGTGCGAGGCGGGAACGGCGCGCTATTTGGAATAACAGGATGCTCTCACGCGGTTACGACCGTCTCCTGTGCCTTGTTCTGGATAAATAATAGCAAAGTATTTTTCCTGCCGTTATTACCGCAGCTCATCCCATAATCTGAAATTTCTCCAGCGGGGGATGGTGAAAACCCGGCAATGGCTGAATGGTAGCGGCCAGGACGAGAGCGACCGCCAGCCGGGTGCAGTCCCTGGGACTGTGTAGACGCAGGACGAAACCTCATTCCGTGTGGGACAGTGTGCGGGGGGTGGGGGAGCCCACCGAAGGGGCTCAGGGCAGAAGCCTTTGAGGGCGGAGGACGCAGGGAGGAAGCGCACACCCCCAGCTCGTCAGCATCAACACGGGTTTCTGGCGACAAGGTTCTCGTGGTGGTCTCGCTCGGCTTTCTGCCTGTAAACAAGCAAAGACGTGCTCTTCTCTAACGAGAATCTCGAAGTTCTAGCTGTAATTGTTTGTTTGTCTGTTTGCCAACTTGATTTTGTACTGCGATCACGAGTTCGATAAGGAATTAAGATTTTACTGCCGTTCAAAGAGACTCGTGGTTAAAACACAAAGCGAACTCGGCATGTGAACAGGACCTGGGAAATGGCATTGCTGGTATGAATATTAACTGAAATTTTTCTCTGTCAGGAAAAAAAAAATTGCGACTTCCACTCTGCCCCTGTCTCCAGCCCGTGTGGCTGAGAATGCAAGTTGCCTCCCTACTCCTGGCCCTTCTTCTCAGTGATAAGCTCGCCCTTGCTAGCCGAGGCACACCGCAGCACTAGTAAAAGCTGCATGTCCCAGTTTTTCTGCAGCCAAAGCGTAGCCATTCTCCATTCCCTGACTCTGGGCTGGTCTCGTGCGTCTCCTTGGCCAATAAGGCGTGTAAGAAGTGGTTTCGTGCCCGTTTCGAACCGAGGTCTCAAGAATTCGCTGTGCTTCTGCGCGCTCCCTCTCTCTCTCTCTCTCTCCTCTCTCTCTCTCTCTCCCCGAATCCACGGAAGGCCCGAGGACAGGTTTCATTCGGCCCCACTCCCCTTGCTGACAGCCGATCAGTTTCAATGCATGCGAGTGAGGACACTCTAGGCCAGCCAGACGCCCCCGACCTGCCAATAATTCCCCAGCTGACTCCACAGATACTTGAACAAACCCAGCAAGACCAGCTGAGCCGGGCTCAAGTCAGCAGAATGCCCGGCCAACTCAAAAACTCGTGGGCGATAAGGAATACGTACCGTGAAGAGCCACTGAGTCTGGGGGTGTTTTTGTTACACAGCAGTAGCTAACTTATACCACAGGTAAATGCATGCTTGATATAAGCAGCTAATGCTACATAGCAAATATATGTGTGGTTACCTTCAGTACAATATATGTGTATCTATTATATATATTTATGATGATTAATATGTGGTTTTTTACAATTAAAATTCTCAACGATTACTTGTTCATAAATCACGAATGTACACATACTATACTTCGGGGCTTCTAGTGATAACGAGCGAGGTTTGGGATGAGAAGCTCACCATTTAATAACCTGAGTCTGGGGTCAGACTGCCCCAGACTTGCCTGCATGTAACCTGTGGTCAGTCATTGAAAATGAGTATAATTATAGCACTGTATTTCTGTCAAAAGTTTAAAGGAGATGATAAAAAAATAGGGTCTCAGAATAGTGACTAGCCCATGGTAAGCCCCCTCACTGATAGTGGCTATTATTATTACTAATATTATTATTATTAGATTATAAGATATTACAAACGGATTATAATATGGCTGAACAATTCATGGAACTGAAGTTTGAGAATAAAAATATTCATAATAAAGAAGGTTGAAATGAATGACTATTCACAGTAACACATGAAAGAATATAGAGTTACTCCCAAATATCCCCCTATGATGACTGGGTCATCATTTAGATAGCGGATCTTTTCTTACCACTGTTCATATTAAAATAAAGAGAGGTCCTCCTCCAGGGTCCCCTGTCACCTCTGAGTTGAGCGAAACCAGTCGGTGCCATTTTTCTGATCTTTGCTGATCAATTAGAAGAGACGTTATGCCCAGGACGATCTATGTTTACATGTAAGAGAAGCTTTACCCCTGAAATTTATCCTTTGGAAAAGGAGTTGCCTCGCAATAAAATCCTTCCAAAGTCTACCATTTTATAGAAAACTCTCCCAATTACTTTCATTCTGAACTACAAAATACTGTTTAGAAAGACTCATTAGCCCAAAATGCCAATCAATGCTGGTTTGGGTCACTTATAGATATCGCCCAACAAAACCGATTTTAAAAAGACGATGGGAAGGGGACCTTTATAACAAATTTAGTCATTATTCCTGGGCTTTCGGGACACAATTATGAGCGCTGAATGCTGTAAACAAGTCTCTTGAAGTCTGCTTTTAAAAGCAAAATAGGACGTGTTTATTTGGTGGAAATTGCGAACAGGCACCTACCAGCGAGACGAAAGCAGCTGTTCTAATGTTATGTAAGTGGGCGCTTACGGCCGTGGGTGAGTGTCCATGATGGCATTGTACTCGGCTTCTAAAAGTACCGCATCTCAAAGAGCCGGGATGAAAGTGAAGAGGCTGTGCTCTGAAAAGTCTATTAGATGACTCAAGCGAGTGGCTCTGGCGGTGACAAAGGCCGTAGCAGACATGCGTGCTGCAAGCTCGGCTAGGATGGCTTCGTGTAATGTGAGCAGAAAACACAATTATCGCCCGGCTATCGTTTTATGTAATGTGCGATTTAAAGGGGTTTGTGCAACTACGACGGGTAAAGCAAATCTCCTAAGTAGAAATTTGCCTCCTTTAGCTGTATTGCTATGTGTTGCAGTTCAGGTTGGCCCCCAAGTTCCTGTCGATCCTTGCATTGAGAAAAGAGGGCTGGTCGGTCTGATATTGGGGTGGATGTGGTAAGTAGCTGCATTTCACGACCTACAGATAACTGGTATCTTGGTTCCTAGGTAAGTGATTTATTGAGGGGGTGCTCCTGGGAGGAACTTGAAAGGAGTGGGAGAAATGGGAAGAAGTTGGACAAAAATGATTTTCGGAGAATATGAATCGCATCACGAAACGTGCCCCACCCAGAGGCAAGAGGGCCGGGCGGCCCCGTCCTCATCGGGCGGGCGGTGGCCGAGCTCCACAGCCATTCCTCTCCCCTGATTCCGCTTCGGGGACATCCCTTCTCCGTGTCCCTTGGCTGGCTTACGGGCACTGCCTCCCACCTCCAGGAGGGGGCGCATTCTGCTGGTCTGGCAAAGCGGGAGGGTGGAAGCCAGGCACGCGACCGAAACCTCACTCACTCACTGGCAGTCAGTGCTGGGACTTCAATGGGAACACTCTCGGCCACAAGCACTAAATGGGAAGGACGGAAGCTGAAGCCGCCGGGGCCACCACGCACCTAAGGATGAAGGCCACCGAGAGGAAAACCGAGTCAGACAGGAAGAGAGAGAAACTGCCCTGGCGACACCAGCTGAGCCCATGGCCCAGCAAGGGCCGCCCCAGGCTTCTCAGTGCACGAGCAAATTCTCTCTGAGCTTAAACTTCTTCGAGTTGGATTTGGGTCCCTTGCTCCCAAGAACTGTGACTCATACCAAAACACTCTCCTGGCTCTTCAGAGACATCACCCATTTTCCTTGCATCCCCGAGAATGAGATGGGTGGGTGTCACGGTTGCCTCTGACCCCCACCACCCTCCGAACCAGATGCAGGTCCCCTAATGACAGGCTTAAAATTCAAACCTTGACCATCTGCTCCCAGCCCCCTGGAAAATCATCTCATGTGTTCGAATGCGAGACACAACTATGACTTTGATGAAAGAAGCCAGTCTTTTCTGTGAAGACGCATTTCCAAAAGACATTGATTAATCTAGTTTTCCATTCTTCTAAGTAAAATAATAGAGAAATCATCCTTTTCTTCCTTGTCTAACTATACAGATGACTGCTTCGCGATTCCTCAAATTTATTGAGTAGCAAAACTGGAAGCCAAGAAAAAAATACATCCTGTGTCCTCAGAAGCATTGACAGCCTCAAGCCGTCAGGACCAAAGCGAGTCTTGCTAAACCAGCTGCAGAAAATCCAAGAAGTGGGGGAAAGTAAACACAAAACCAAACAAAATCAGGGAAAGCCTCTTCCTCTTCGAGGAAGCTTCTAGAGCAAAGCCGTGAAGCGAGTTCTCTTAGCTTGAATGCAGAATTACTTAAAACTCATTAAAAATGTTCCCCATTTCTTAATTGAAAAAAAAACAATATTTATGCATTGAATCTATAATGAAATGTTACTTAAAAGAGTCCAAGTTAATTGAAAATAAACACAACAGAGTGCAACAAAGAATTAAAAAAAAAAAAACAGAGATGAATAAGTTAAAAAAAAATGAAGAGATTTTTCCCCCGTCCACCGAGCAGCTTATTCTACTGTACAGAGTGAGAAGGGGGAGCCCTGCCGACCCAGAAGCAATTTTGAAAGGAAAATAATTGCTTTCATATGAAAACATACAATTTCTTTTGAAGCACTAATGTGTGGATTTTTCAAAACCAAGAACACATTATGCTTAATCCACGTGAATGAAGATAAATGGGCTGTGCATCTCTGGTCCTCGGGCTCTGCCATGGCGCTTTCCGGAACCCCTGTGGCATGTGATCCCCGTTGTTTCGCTATTGAACTTGGAGCTGCTTTCAAGTCAGCGTTGGAGGAGACGTGGGGACTCTGAGAGATGTGCTCGATTTGCCCTTTCGGGAAACAGTGTCAGAGGCACAGTAGGTGCTCAGTAAACAGCTGTGGAGCCTGTGGATGGGAGACTGACTCGCCGAGGCCGCCTCCCCGGGGCCCCGCCCCGGGGCCGAGAGCTGCCAGGCTTCTCAAAGCCACGGGGCAGTAGGAATGGGGTCCTCGCCAGTGTGTGTGCGTGCGTGTGTGTGTGTGTGCGTGCGTGCACGCGCGCACACTTGTTTGAATGTGCATTCATTGCTATCATGCAAAAACTGGGAGATTCCTGGATGGGGAGTTCTGGGTCTCTGGTTTCTCCTTACGGACGGACGGATTAGAAACAATGAGCTGTGATGCTCGCGGACAATAGGCTCCTAAATGCTATTTTAAATTATAAAAATAATGATATAAACAATGTCTCCGCAGCCCTGCAGACTGGGTACTGTCACCGCCCTCGTGGGACAGAGGGCAGAACCGAGACATGGAGGAGCTAAGCGCCCTGGGCAGGACCACGGGGCTCCAGGTGGTGGCATTCAGACTCGAACCCGAGCTGTGGCTTCTCTCCCTCGGCGGCATCTCTGCGCTAGAAGGTTTGCTCTTCACCGCGTGTGCTTTTCTAAAACATGGCCAGTTCGGAAAGAGCACCAACGTGCTTCCAAGTCGGGGAGCACAGAAGCGCCTCACATGCTTGGTGCAGAGCGACGCAGAAGCCCCGTTCCGCGGGCAGAGGCTGGGGGCCGGCCTGCTGGCCGAGCCCGGGGAGAGCACCACGTGCCTCCGGCCCAGCCCGGGAGCCAGGAACGGCCTTCGCGCCGCGGCCGGCCCTCGCCTCCCGTCCCCCCCACCTCGGCACCCTTCTCCCTTCTTCCCCTCCCAGGGCCTCTCGCTCTCAGCGGGACTTCCGCCTTCTCGTCCTTTCTTAATCATTTTCATCCTCGCACATCTGGGAGGCATTTATGCAAGATCAGTGAAACCACACAAAAGGCCGGGGGTCACCTGCGTGCTGAGACAACGGCCAGAGTCGCTTCGCCGGCGGGGGGTCCAGCGATTTCAAAAAGGACCCGGGCTCTGTGCTCGGCCCCCCTCCCTCCCTTTGGCTGCCGCCTCGCAGTTCGCTCGGCCACCTGAACTCCTGAGAACATAAAATCAATCCGAGCCCGGGGGCCCCTGGTGGTCAGAGCAGGTCCCCCCTCGCCAAGTGCAGAGCCCCCCAAGTGAAGCGAGGGCCGGTCCACTCCCAGACACAACGCCTGGCCCAGACCAGGACCCGGAGGGCGGCGCAGTGCCGCAGGCCGGCACTAGGGGGCGCCCTTGAGGTTTGCAAGACGATTTCCATCAAAATAAAAAGTCGTGCTTTGCCTTTTCCGGGTAATAAATTCACAAGGCTTGTTTTTTAACCCCCACCGGAGGTTAAAATAGTTTCAGAAAAAGTTTTGGTAAATTCATGGGTAACTTTTGAGGTTATGTGAGGCTGTTGTCAAAAAAATAAAAAGAAGAAAGAAGAAAAAAAAGAAAACAGAGCCTTTCTCTCTGCTCATGCAAGACCGAGAATCACGGAGCCTGCGAGGGCGGACAGGAGGGGGGCTTGGGGCTTTTGCGTTCTTTCTAGAAGGGTCCACGCAGAGATGTGCTTGACAAGGCCCCCTGATGCCCCTGGGGGGTTGGGAGGGTGGGGGAGCCGAGGGCTCAGCCTGCAGCCCAGGCTCTGCCGGATCAAAGGCTGCCTCTGCGCCTTCTGGATTTTTCCATTGCTCTCACTGCAGTCTGGGGTGAGTGCTGGTCAAGGCTTCTGCACTCGTTCCTTCCTGGCTGGTAATCAAGAGCAAAGCAAAAGTTGCAGTCCCCGGCAGGGGTTAAAAAGAAGGGGACCTCTCTCGGGTTGATAGAAGGGAGACAGGCTGTGAAGGGGGGGGGCGTCGCCCGTTAACTCTGATTCAGAGACTCAAATGCACCGAGTTCATTTTTCAACCTGCCTTTAGCTCGGGGAGAAAAATAAGGAAATTATAGAAAATTGAGAAACAAACATCTCCGAGAGTGCTTTGCACCCGGGGTGCTTAATGAACACTTAATAATTTCAAATGCTAGTACTTAGAAAAATGGCTTTTGTCCATTCCCGGAACGCTAGGTGCCTAGTGGTAAAAACGGAAAGCTGAAAATGACCGAAAATAATCGTTAATGTCCGTGCGGAGGGGGCACAAAAACTGCTTTTTTTTCAGGTCTCGGGAAGTTAAGAAAATAAGCAAGCCAAAATTTTCAGAGTTTTAGCAAAGGAAAAACCTTGGAATTAAACTTGCATTTGTCCTCATTGTTTGAACTTGGGCTCGACTCCTAATTAGGATGGAGAAGAGCCACAATGTCCCCCTCCTAACCCCCTGGGCCATATTGAAAATTAGATGAGGAAAAACATTTGGAGGAAACTCTCCAAAAGCTCACGCAGGAAGCAGCGAGCAGTGGCGGTGGGAGAGGATCCTCCGTGGCCGTGGCCGGCGAGGGCCAGTCTGGATGCAGTCATTAGAGGAAGGCGGCCCCCCCCAGGCAGAGCCGCACTGCTGGAGGGGAGGATTATTCAGATCCCTTTGTCTTCTCAACCCTCCCCTCAGGCAGGACAGGGAGAGGACCAGCTAAAGTGCCCCCAAATACCCTCCCAAATACCACCGAGCTCCCCCTCTGAAATCCACCATTCGTTACTCATTCCTTTGGCTTGCAGATGCCGTCTCCAGGCCTGGGGTGCACATGTAGCCCACAGTCCCCTGGTGTCAGCCATGACAGTCGCCACTTCTACAAAGTCCTTTAGAGTCGACAGGCGGCTTTCGCTGGCCATGTCATGTGGCTCGAGGCTTTGCGCAGTCCCATGAGCTGATTCCTAGACTGGCTTCACGGGGCTTTCAAGGGCGGGGTTAAAAACGAATGAGGAAGGTGAAACCTACGAACTCGGGAACTTACCCCCCAGCCCCATTTTCCGAAGATCTGGAGCCCGAGAAGGCAGTAAGAAGAAAAGCCAGAACGCAAAGGAACTCTTCGGAATCCAAAAGCAAAACGTCCTCCCCTGTACCAGTCTTGGTGCAGCAAAGAGTTAGGCAGACGTTAATGACGCATTAGCATCAACACAAGACCAGGTACCGGGAGGTCGGTGAAGGACCAGGCGAGCTGAGCCCCGAGCCCTGCAGCTTCCCGTGCCCCAGCTGGGCGTCGCCGACCACGGCAGAGACCCTCACTTCTCCTCCAGCCCCTCCTCTGATTCCATTTGGCTCCTGCCTCCAGTGCTCCGCATAGGAAATTCTAGAACAAGACCCATGCTTCTCTTGTGGGCTCTGCTGAGAAGGCGTGCTCCCAACCCCAAGGTGAGAAGGGCTTTTAGCACTTTCTAGAAAGTCTTTCAAAAGCAGGACAGTGCCCATTTCAGGTTTGGGATCGAAAGTCAGTCAGTCAGTCTGTCTGTCTGTCTGTCCATTTTTAACATAAACACACATTTATCTTTCAACTTCTCTTGAGAGGCCGCCGGGGCCCCGCCCTGCCGCCGCCCCCCGGGACGCGGCTGCCTTTCCACCTTCCGTCTGCACAGAAATCGGAATTCGGAACATGTCATTCCGTTTCTCCAGGAGTCCATTAGTGATTGCCAAGGGAAACACTTAGCATTTTAGATAAATAAGCAAATAGTAGTTAAGTGCTGTGCGCCTCAGTTTCCAGCAGTTTAGTGTGTACGGCAAAAAAAAAAAAAAATCTTTATGATCCAAGGAGGGAAAAGGAGGATAAAGGACGACAGCCCCGGGGTCTCAGGCGGCCGCTGCGCTCCCTCCTGCGGGGGGCCGGGGGGGGGGGCCTGGGGACGGGCGGCAGCGCGGCCCCCCTGCCGAGCTCCTGCGTGTGCCGGCCCACTCCGCCCGCCTCGCTCCAGCCGCCTCGTCAGGCCCTGTCATTTGGCAGCTTAATCATATCAGCGCGCTTACCGCATTGCATCTGTAATGACTTGTTTACCAGTCTGTGCCGGCTCCCTCGCCAGACGGGGCCCTCCCTAAGGACAGGGGCCGCGTCGTGTTCCTGTTCGCCTCCCCTCCCGCTCCCACACACGGCCTGGCACGGCGCGGGCCCCGGTGGCTGCACGGGAACCGCGGGCTGAGTGACTCTCATCTATGTCACAGAGGGGTCTCGGTTCACCGACCCGTCCCTAAGCATCTTGAGAGGAGGCCTCGTACCACCTTCTGCTTCTCCCCTCTCGGGGGCCGGGAGGGGGCTCGACCGCTCACAGGCGCATGCCGGACTCCATCGACCCATGAGTCAGAGGTGCCCGGGGCCTCTGCGGCGTTGACCAGCTTGGCCGCCCCGCCTTCTTCTGCAAAACCGTCGCTCCCTTACCCTTAGTGGCCGTAGCTGAGGTGGCCCAGCGCACGCCTCCACACGCTCGAATCCCGGGGGGATGGCTTCGGGAGAGACACGTGACCCCCACCGGGCCGACGGGATTCGGTTTGGGGACTTGGCTTATGAAAGGGAGTCAAGCCGACATGAGTGCGGACAGGCTGGGCAGGGGCCAGCGGAGTCGGGGGCGATGACCCAGAGGGAGAAGGAGCCAAGAGATGGGGGAAACTGAGTCCCGGTGACACCATTCGCATCTCTGGGCCCGGCCAGGCCCGAAGCCATCGTCTCTTGTTACACGAGATGATGAACGTTTTGGTCTCGGCCAACTCGACTCGAGTCCCCCTCGCAGCCCAGTGTCCTTCCTAAACCAGACACGCAGAGTGGACGCTGCCACCACCAGTAGCTCCATCTCAGAGCGGGGTGTCTGCCGGGGGACCCTAAAAGCCTGCAAAGGGCACCACCGCAGCCCCGCGAGCCTTCTCAGTCTATCCCGGGGGTCTGGGCCGTGGCCCCCAATCCCAGACTGAACCCGAAGGGGCGGGGAAATTCATGTCTCCGGCTTCTGCGTACAGCGAGGGCGGAAGGCCGGCTCAGCCTTCGCCTGAAGCCTCACACGTTGCTCTGCTCTCCCGAGCTCCCCGGCGCCCGGAGCCTCCTGGGACTTAGCTGAGTAACGCTCGGGGCTCGGCAGCCTGCAAATCAATTAGTCTCTTCGGCAAGTCGCTAACCGGGTCTAATGAATTGGCGAGGCACAGAGGAAGGCCTGCGTGGCTCGGTGTCCTCTGCAGTGACGGGGCTCTCTCTCGGGGCAGGCTGAGAGGGACATCGTGCCTCGGCTGGGGAACAAATCTATTACTATTTGGAGAGAACATCAGGACCCAGTGGGCTTGAAGTTTGGTCAAGAGAAACTCACTTCTCTGTGCTTAAAAAAAAAAAAAAAGTGGCATCGTCCCTTCACGCTTTTTCCCGCTGGATAACGCCAGCCTTCCACGGGGTCCGTCTGGGCGAGCACCGCCCCCCACCCCCGCCCCGCTGGGGAGCAAGGTCAGGTGGAAAGGCCCCCTTCTCCAAGGGTATTAAAAGCGGCACCTTTTACCCGTCTCGCAGGTATTTTTAAAAGCTTGAAAGATCAAGGAAAGAAGTCCTCTGATGCGCCACCGACGGGAATGTAACTTGGAAATGTCTCTTGAAACACCTGCAACATGACGCCCAGCAACCCCGCGGCCCCTCTCCTCGGGTCTTCCCTAGAGACGGCGTCTGCTCCGGCCAGGGATCGGGAGGGGGACGGTGGGCCAGGCGGACGTCAGCCTCGTCTATCTATTGCAACGTGTTAAAAGAGGTTATCACGCATGACGACACGTGTAATTAAAGACTGATAATTAACTTTCTTGTTCCTCTAGGGGGAGCATCACTTTTTCCAAGTCCTGTTTCAGCGCGAACATGCCCGGCCTGCCTGAGGCACCTTCTGCCCAGCCCCCTGGCGCCCCTGTCCTCCCAGGCCCTGCTCCACCCTGCACCGGGGTGGTCTTGTTAAAACCTCCATCAGACTCTCTCCTGCCCTCCTCCCCCGGACCCAGCCCTCCAGTGGCTCCCCATTGTTCTCAGGAGAAAGGGGAGCCCCCCCCACACACTAAGGTCTGCAAACCCCTGCAGACGTGGGGGTCTCCTCCATCTCCTCCCTCAGTGCCTGGGGCGTTTCTCTCCCCATGAACAGCTGGACAGCCTGCCCGCCCTGGCTGGGGCCGACATCCCAATGTACAGGGAAGGTACAGTCAGTCGTCAAGCGGGAGCAGGGGCCTGGTTAGACTGCCGTCCCGCGGCCTCTGCGGCCAACTCTGTGGAATGTAGCGTTCACACCTGCGCAAGGCGAGGCTTCACGGACCTTGAGGAAATGCTGGGGTAGTTGATCCCAGCCAGCGGGGGTCCTACTGACCACGAAGGGGGTGTGGCGGCACTGGCCAGAGTCCCAGGAGGGGCTCAGACCCCGGGGGGGGGGGAGGCAGGGGGGATGATTCTCAAGCTCAGAGTTCAATAACTCTGAGCATCACGGAGAGAAGGCTCTGTTCGTCACCTGCCTAACTGAGGAGAGAGGAAAGGATCAGCCGGGCGCTAAGCAGCACGTCCGGGCCTCCAAGGGGCAGAGGGAGCGAATCGGGGCCCACGCCCAATTCCAGCCAGAGCCTGTGCAGATGAGCACTGTTCCATGGGGGCTTTATTCTGGAAGCTTCTCTGAATGGCACATGATGTTGGCTTTCCGTGTTTAATGACGGTAAAGTTTCTCTTTAAGATAAATATATTTCTGTTTTATGTAAAACCAAAAAACAAATTAGATAAAACGTATTTACGGTTTGTTGTCAGTGAGCCTGAAAGGTACCGTAAGCCAATAGTGGCCAAGGTGACACCAGGTGTGACGGTTCTGAAGGTGGCAGGGGAATCGTCTGACTCTGGGGACCACGGCTGACCGCCAGGTGTGCCTCGTCCCCGAACGCCTCTCCGTGTCCGGCTCCTCCGTCCGCACACGTCACCCATCGCAAGCATGGCGGGGGCGGGGGGTTCAGCGAGGACGAACCCTGAACTGCGAGGAGCTCCTGAGCCCAGCTGTGGAGACAGTTTCCTAAAACCTCACTTTAAAATGCAGCCCCGGACGCCGCCGGGTTTACTGCTCCGAGCCGGGCCAGCTGCAGGGAATCGCAAAGCCATAAACGCGGCGCAGTCCTTAGCACTCGGTACGGCCTCTCCCTCGATGGATGCGATCCGGCCGCACGCGCTCCTCTCCCGCCGCCCAATTTCAGCCCCGCGCACCGCACCGTGCCGGGGGAAGCCGCTCGGCTCCCACGCGCCCAGCCAAAGCCCGATTCATTAACCCCCGAGCACATCGACGTTCCCCGCTCGGCTCCGCAAAACGCGTTTCTGAGGACATGGACGCGAGCACTCCGTGCGCCGGGGGAAACGGAACAGGGCTCCGCGGGTGCGGCGGGTCCCTGGAACACGAAGGGTTTCGGTAATAAAATAAATAAGTAAGAGCCGACGTGTCATCGGCTTGAGAGCAAGAGATGTGCGTGGAAACACAACGCAGAACAAACCTAATTATGAGGTTCTTTTTTTTTTCGCAGCCCAGGGCCGATGACCGCGATGTCAGGAGACCGGCAACGGGGCCGCGCGCTGATGAGCTCGAAGCTCCCCGAGACGACGACGTCCCCCTTGAAATGCAAACAGAGTTCGGGGTCGTCGTGCTGAACCCCACCGCACCCCACGTGCGGAAATGGAAGGCGCTGCTCCCTCCAGAGCAGAGCCCTCCTGGGGAGACGCGCAGCAGGGGCCGCGTGACCGCGGCCGGGGCGGGGCCAGGGCGGCGGCGCCCACTCGTGTGGACGCGCGCGCTTTGCAACTGCTGCGGCTAATGGAAACGGCACTCGAACGGGAACACGCGGGTGTGTGTGCACACGCGCACACGCACACACACCTGCGAAGCGTCTCTCCTCGGTTGAGACCCCAACTTGGGACGTGAACACTGTGGAGACCATTTCCCTGACAAGATTCGGGGGTGAACTCCCCCTTAAGCCACAGGAGGAGATGGTCTTTCGCCGACCTCCGCCCGCTGGCTCAGGTTGGCGGGGGCGGGGGGGTGGGTAGTTGCCCCGCCCCCTGCCCCAGTTCCAAAGCCGGTCCCGGAACGACAGGTGTTCAGGTGAGATGAGAAACCACCCCGGCGGTGACCCTTCACACGCACGGCCTAAACCCCGACTTTGGAAAGGCGCTGTCCCCCACACTGCCCGAAAGACGCAGACCAATATCTTGGCTAATCCCCACCTCAACAAAACCAATCCATTAAAATGTCACAACGGTCTTAGAGGCTTAATGCTGAAACCGAATGGCGCGCCCTGGGCACAGCCAAGTGGGGACACTTGAGAATTTCTCACTCCGCTCCTCGGAGGGAGGATTTGCTGTTTCTCTCCAAATCAGCCCGGCGGCTGGCCTTTTCTCTTCCGTCACTGCGGCTGGCACCCAACCACCTGTGCTCAAGAACCTGCTCGGAGGTGTAGACACAAATTACGTTCTAATAATTGGGTCCATAGGTTTTCAAAGATAACTTTGAATGCAGGTGGCTTTGACTAAAGGGCTGGCTTTGGAAATGAACCCCCACTTAAGATCCGGCCCCTCGGAGTGAGTGCGAGACAGGGTCCCAGGCCAAAGGGCATCAAAGTGAACATCTTTGGATTCATTGTCACCGTCGTGTTGACCTTTTGTCTGTAAAACCGAGGTGAGTTTAGACAGCTGTCCGTAAGGTGAAAGGTAGCAATGCCACAAAATTGAATCAGCAAAGGGGTAGGGGAAGCTGGAAGGTGTTTTTGAGATGAAAAAGTTTCTTCGCTGAAGAAAAGAAACATGAAGCTTCTTTGACGCTGGTCAGCCCACTGCCATCCTAACTAGACGCGCACTGGGCCCTTCTGCTACGGGTCTCCATGACACCCTCGGAGGTGAGAACTTCCGGTTACACACCCCTTTCCTCATTCCCAAATCTCCAAGGATCTGGGGGCTGGGTCGATGGTCCTTTCGGCTGAGGCCGAGCTTCGAGGAAGCTCGAGGTAAGAGACTTGCTTCCGCTTGTTCAGTCGCTCACTGAAAAAGCCCTCACCAAGGACCCCCCACCATGCCGGACGCTGCAACGAGGCGAGGTGACCGGTCAGCGTGGGAAACGAGGGCCTTAGCAACTGAAATCCCCGCCACTGGGGAAAGGCCGCCCAGAATGAATTCATCCGCCACTGGGGGCCGAAATTTTATAGTAAATAGTAAAGAATTAGGGACTTCAAGAATTTATCTTGAAAAACAACAAAACCAAGACCCGTCCCGATCCGATTCCTCTTGTTCATGTGCCACCTCGTCAGACGCTGCCCGTGGGTATGAATGGACCCAGTGGTCACTCCCATCAACTTCATGAGATTCTATGTCTTGAGCATGAGTTGTGGTTTCGCTTGGTGATCAAGATATATTACACTGTAAAAGTCACTCTGAGGGGCAGGGATGGGCGCCAACGGTAAGGAGAGAGCGAGAGTTTTCAGCAGTTAATCAGGGCAGGTCCTCAGCCCATCTCCGACTCGGGTGTCCATCAAGAATGTTTGGACCATAAGACCTTAGATGTGTATTGTCTTTGTCACATTGAGTCACACTTGACATCTGAGAACCCTCTTTTACCGATCCCTTCAACGAGGCAGCTTGCGTCTCCGAGATCAGATCTGCCCGACGCCGTACCCCGGCCTCGATATTGAAGCGGACATGGGTGAGAAAGGACGTTCTCCGAAATATCATGCTCCTGTCCAGGCGCAGCGCCTCTGCCCTGGGCCGTCTGCTAAGTCATATGACAAGAAGCTTCCAGCTCCCCCAGCCCCCTTGCCGGAAACTCAGATGGGGCGGACCACTGAATTTTAGGTTAAAAAAAAAAAAGACTCAGCTCTCAGGAGAGTCTCAAAAACTCCAATCACTATAAAACCTTATAAATTAGGTCTTTATCCTTCATAACTCCTCTGGCCTTCTGCTTACAGATGACTTCCCTGCCAAGCCATCTGTTAATTCAAATGATTAGTACCAAGCTATCGGAATAGTTTAAAAGAGAGGGAAATTAAGCATCCCTTTTAAAAAATGTTTTTTAATAACATCCTCTCTCTCTCATCTTCATAAATTATTGACAGGAAGATTTTTCCAAAAATAAAGAAGATAAAACACCAGTTATAACATCTTACTTCAGCCCCTGGACACAAGTATTCCTGGCTACTTATTTTCAAATGTTTCCTTGGTTCTAGTTGGCCAAACGGATCGAGGCCAACGGTTTTCCCTACCGTGTAATCCCCTCCCCACAAAGGTTATTATCGATCTCTTTGTTGGATTTTATCGAGTCTTCCCCAGAAACGGGCCCTCCGGTCGCCCGAAACAGATCATCCTATCATCATCCTGCCAGAGAACACGGGTCCACTTCTTTAAAAACATACACACTGGCAGGTACTCACTAGCGCACGTGTGCGTGTGTGCACGCGCGCACTCACGCACACACACGCACAGTGAGGTCGTCTCCCTCACCGAGAAGCCAGCTCTGATCTCTCCACCCAAAACCCACCAGGTCGAAGGAGACAAGATGTTGTTTGCGAGTAGCGGACGACCAAGGCCCGTCTCGGTTCCGTTGAAGTCACAGCTCGTTGTCTTCAGACACCCAGGCTCTCAGCATGCCCGTCACTGTCACTCTGCCGTGACATATCGTTATCGCCAAGTGGTGGCGACATCATCCCCACCCCCTTGATTTCCAGGCGGCGTCGATGCCAACGCGCTCTCCCGCCCGGCAACGCGAGCGAGTCCATCAGGGTCTGTCCGCCGCGGCCTCGGCCGCCAGCGCCCGGGTCCCCTGACACTTCAGGAAGGAGCCGGGCATGACAAACGCTCCCTGGGCCAACGCGGAGGTTGCGCCCCGGGGCCTCGCACCTGGGTTCTTCCTGTCCGCAGGGGAGGGAGCCCTTTGAAATGGGTACCAGTGGCCCTCTGCTCCAATAGCAAACACGAAGACGCAGACACTTGTCACCACTCCAGGCTGTTCCTGTCACGTTACTACCTACACTGCGGGACTCCGCTCTCAGGGAGAATTTCAACTATGGATTTCGTTTCTGGTTTTGTTTTTCTGTTCAGGTCTGGTTTTATCTAGCACCCCTCAGCTCCCCCAGTCTGCACTTCAGATTTGGGAATGAGAGTCGATGCTGAAATGAGACACATGTAGAGTTGGGGTTTCTCCCAGCATGGGGGCGCGGGGCGGGGTCGGGGGGGCGGAGTCTGGAGATGGTGGATGGTGGATGGTGGATGGTCGGTCCACGTGGGAGGGAAGCTTTAAAGGGAAGAGGGGGCGAAGAGGACCATGGAATTCAGAGGCTTCCCAAGTGGTCTCTCAGGGTCACCATGAGCGGCGCATGTGCAAGTGAGGGAGAGGCCCCCGCTCCCACTGGGGGCGCTGGGGACAGACGTGGGGGCTGGGCCGGACGGGCTGGACGGCGGCGGGATTTCAGCCCCTGCTGCCGCGATCCGTGCGCCGCACGAAGAGGCCCCGCCCACCCTCCGGCCAGCCCGCCCCTGGGCCTTCTTCCCAAGGAGGTGCTAGTGAGTCCCCAAGTCCGATCCGCTGGATGGTGTTGAAAGGGGTGCCGTCGCCCGAGCGCGCCCCATGGGCGCCCTCATCGGCTGCGTCGACTCGGGGTGACGGGGGTGAGCATCATGGCCACCGAAGATGGAGGAAGGGCAAAGCCGGTTCCCCGGCTGTGTGTGCACCCGGCCCCCACGCCGCTCACCCCAGCCTCTCCCACGGGGCCCGAACCCCACATTCCTGGGGCCCTGCTTTTTCCTTCCACAGCCGGCCATCCCGCTGAGCGAGCGAACCCCTACTTCAGTTTAAATTCTCACTGAGGAACAAGACGAATGCCTGCGTGTGCCTGCCCGATCGGGGGTTGGGGGCCGGGGCGCCGGGAGGGGGAGCACGGATTGCCCTCTGCCTGGAGGGGGCGCGGCAGCCACGCGGAGGTGGAGGAGGCGTGTCTGGCCGACTGTCCTTAGGGGCCAAAACTTCAGACACCAGACAGAGCCCAGGGTCAGCCCTGGAGCCGAACAGACAACAACCAGCCATGAAAGGGTGGTAATTCCGTCCCCGCTGCCCAGACGGGAGCCACGGCCTTTGCCCAGATGGTCCCCATGTTCCCCAGTCAACACCCTGCAAGCGAGGCTGCGCCGGGGCTCACCGCTGCTGGGGGGCGAGGGGGAGAGGCAGGAGAAGTTGAGGTCCAGAGAAGTTAAGCCGTGCGTGCAGGTCGCCCAGCGATTAGAACAGAAAAGAGCCCTCGTTCCAGGAAGCGGTCCCCGTCAGTCCACCCTTTATTCATCTCCACGCCCGAGGACGCGGGCTTGCCGCCTCCCATGGAAGCGATGTTCCCTCCACCCTCACACGTAACAAGTCCTCGGGTTTCCGTTTCACGTGGACCCTCGAGCCCGTCCACTGACCTGTTGTAGGCCCGCAGTGGCCCTGTGCAGAGGATCGAGTGAACCTCCTTTTCAGAGACGGGGAAAGGGGGCGGCACCGGGGGTTCTGACTCACATCTCCTGGGTCCTGCGGGGGTCGCAGGCCCTGCACACGTGGCCCGTCCTCACAGATGTTTGTTGACATCTCGATATCGGGTTCCCAGCCCATCTCGCTGGGTATTCTCACCCCGTACCCCATCCACTAGTTTAGGGTCACACCCACCGTCTCACAAATGTCACACATCTGTCATCACCCTGCAGGCATCTGTCCCCCCGCTGAGCTTCGGGCCCCCGAGGGCAAGGATGGCCGTCTCTGGCTCATCCTGCATCCCCGACAGCCCGGTGCCTCTCCGCGTCCCATCTGGACTCACCTCCCAGGAGAACGTTACCTGCCGTGTGTGAAGACGGCCGCCCGAGGATCCCGCGTGGGTCCGGTGCCGCGAGTGGCGGAGGGGGGCAGTCTTTCCTCGGCACCCAGAGTGGCTTGCGCAGTCTTCCCACGCTCAGCTGGACGCGGCTCTGCAGGAAGCTCCCCCGGTACCTGCGGGACGGAGAAGCACACATTCCGCCACCTGCCTCGGGAGCGCGTGCCCAGAAGCCCGCACATAGTCCCAGAAAGGCGACGCTCAGCCGAGAAAACCCGAGCCCCCGTGGGGCGCCTGGGAGCCCCACATCTCGTCAGCACGATGAACGCCCTGTCCCTGCCGACGTGCGAATGGTAACGGGACCTAAGTCATGAACTTGCGGTTGGGACCAACCGAGACGACGCTTACCAAACGGTTCCCATGCCGCTCGGCATGCAACGAGGGCTTCACGAAGGCCCCTCGCGGTCACCAGATACCGAACCGGATGGTCTTACGGCGTGGCAGACAGGCCATTAGAGCCTCGTCATGACGGAACGTGCTGTCATCCGCACGGACCAGTGCAGTAGCCACCGAACTGCTGAGCATGTGCAACGACCTTGATGTGTCTGGGGAACCGAGTTCCACATTTTATTTCATCTTAATGAACCTGAATAGCCACACGTGGACAACCGCCGTCCTGGACAACGCAGGCCCGAAGGGTCTCCTCTGAGCGTCCCGGGCTTTCCATCTGGAAAAGCCTTTCCAGATTACCTCGTCTACTCTCCAAAACCAAGTATTCACACCCCCGTGGGCAGGCATGACAACGGCCGGGAACGGAAACTCCAGACCTCCCGTTTACAGTCACCGTCCACGAGCCCTCCTCACGTCTGTGCCGCACGCCCTGAACAAGCCACATAGTCACGGGTAGGGTAGAACGTGTGTGTCTCATGCAAAAGGAACGGGCATGTATTTATCAGGCCGCAGGCTCAAAACTGTTTACTAGTAAGGATGCGCGACTAGAAACGGGCCAGCACCCTAGTCCGGCGCCCCTGGGGGCAGGTGACAGAGCTGAGACGCAGAGAGGCGGCCTGTGACGTGAAGACTCGGGGTGCAGGTGTAGCTGGCCTCGGACCCGGTGCCTGCGCCACTCTGGCGAGGTCGCTGTTAGGGGGCGGCTCTGTGCCCCACTTCTAGCTGCCTGGTCGAGACGCAAACACTCCCTCCTCCTCCCAAACCTCGAGTCGCAGGAACCCCACGCCCGTGACGCTCTTCAGAACCACCTGGCCGGGGAGGAAGGTGCAGCCTCCACTGGGCCAGGTTCCCGTGATCGCCAGGGCTGCTCGCGGATCTTAAATGAGGTCTGCAGAGCGAACGCAGTGCCCTCTTGGGCACCGGCTTTTACCGCGTCCATGGTGAGAAAGAGGCTTTGTGTTCATCTTTTCCACCGCGTGGGTGGGGAAAGGCTCCTCTCCCACGACGCCCTGGCCCCCTGGCCGCGTGCAGGAGCTGTCAGTCCCCGGGGACGCCGGCCTTGTTCTTTGCAGCAGCCCATCCCTGCCTGTCAAGACCCCAGGGTGACGAAGGCGCTCTCTGAGCCAGGGCGGGAAGCCACAGGGCTGCTGGTCATCGCAAACCCCTGAACCAGTCAGGGCTCCCGCTGGGCCTGGGCAGAGTGCGATTTCAAACGGCAGGACGAGGGGAGGAAGGACGATGGGGGGTCGCCTTTGCCCCCGAGTCAGTGGGTGACTGCCGCGCGCACGGCAGGGGTTAAGAATGGCACAGCTCGAAATGCGAGGAGGTTTCGCTTTGGGAAAATGGACAGGAAAGTCACTTCACTCAATGAAAATAACGAGGAGCCTGCTAGGAGTGTCCCAGCCCCCAAATTCAGACCTCATTAGGGTGGAATTTGGACCCTTCGGCCTTGGTGGGGGCCCAAATGGTTCTTGGCATTGTCTTCAAAGTAATGTTTTGTTCAGTCATGGGCAGGGGCTGTTTCTTCCTCTCCTGGATTCTCCCAGAATGCCGTGCAAGCGCGCAGCCCCTCCCGGGGACGGACCACCCCAGGAAGGAACGGCTGGGGCGCAGCGGGGGCCGCATCTCGCCATCCCCAGCCCTGCCGGGCCTCCGGCCACTGCGCAGGGGCGGCAAGCGCCCCTCACCCTCGCCGGGCTGCAGGTCTACACTGGGCACCCAGAGGGTCGGCTACTAACGGCTCACGCTTACCCCTCCTCTAGAGGCCACCCTTGCCGGATAGGAGCCGTCTTGCCCGGAGGGACCCGAGGGAGTTTGCACACCCCCAGGAAAGGCCCTTAATGACTATCTGTCACGAAATAGGGCAGCTTAGTCCCCGTGTCTCTGTGCAGGTCGGGCTCCGTGGCGCCCTTCCCACTCCAGAGCTCCCCGTGGCACCAGGCGGGGCTGGACGCCCAACACCAAATCTTGGCTCGGCTCTTCGCTCGCCCTGTTAGGAGCCGCCTGAGGGCCTGGCCCCCCGAAGCTGCCCGTCTCAGGCTCCGTTTCCAGGGAGCGCGAGCTCAGACGCGGGATCCGAGCGTCTCCCCTTCTCCCTCCCGTTCACCCGCTTCTCCCAAGGACCCTCGCTCGGGTGTGGCTGACGAACACCCCTCAGGACACACCCGTGCCTATAAACACGTAGCGTCGCTGTGCGTGTGACGTGAAACCACAGAGCTATTCCTTTCCTCTCTTCATTTCCACTCAAGGCTGTGTTTATGAGACCAATCTAGATTTCTGTATTCACGTCTAATTTGCTGCTTTTAGCCGGCCTGGATGGTCCTTCACTTTGTTTTTTTAATAAGCTACCGTTTCAGGTCCAAATTTTAAATCTAACTCCTACGCGTGGTGTACCCTGTCTCTCGGCCTCTCTCTGTAGCTCTTCTTTTAAGGGCCCGCATTACTGACGCTAATGAAACATCAGTATGATCTACGTGTTTACAGACCTCATGGAAAACTCATCAAAAAAAAGCCACCTCACCTCCTACCAGCTCCGGCAGCAACACAACCAGCTGCCTGGCCAAGGTCAAGAGCTCAGGGGGCACCCGAAGCGGCTGGAGTCTAGTGGGAAGCTCACGAGAAAAGCAGGGGGAGATTTTCGTCACGCTTCCTGACGCGGTTGCAAGCCGCACCCTGTCCTGCTCTCCAAGGAGAGGGTCTCAGAGGTTTACGCGCCTACCTCACGCGCGCTCATCCTGGAGAAAGAACGTGCGGTCTGTCATCTTAGTCCTCTCTTGATCCCATCCCTTCATACCCCAGCAAGGAGAACCCGGGACCGTGGTCAAAGCTTTCGGCGTCGTGGTGGATGTGACGAAGGTCTCCACCATGCGTGGTGGTGGCCGTCGCATCTCTAGGCCCGTGACTCCATCTCACTCCGGAGATCATGCCCTTGTTACTGACGATGAGCTATCATTGAACGAGTAAATCGTGTCATGGCAAACGTGAGCAGACACATGCCTGAGACACACAACCTTCCGCTTTGTACGGAAAACCAGCAACAATCGAGAAAACTGCATTCCGAGGGTCCAGGGGTTTCTCTTCCGCTGTCCCCTTCGATGGGGAACGTGCATTTCAGGGTTCGCAGAGCACCCTCCTCCGTGCAGCCTCCCATCGCCTCCTCGCCCATTCCGGTTCCCTTGGGACTTCACGATTCATTGTTTCATTTGTCAGAAGCTCTCTAGAACGAGTCTCTGGGTGTTCGATGCTTCCAACGGCACTGTGCACAGTTACAAATTAATCAATGGAATCCAATTCCATGGTCCAGCGCCTGCTTTGGGCATGGCAGAGACGGATTCTGTGAGCTCTCGGAATCTATGCCTCTAGTTAATGTCAGGGCAATTAGGCACCCAAGTATGAATTTTCTACATTTTTCCATTTGTGCTCTGAAAATGGATCCTGCATTTTCTCATCCCTTCCTTTGACTCATGTACTTTCATTAATGAAAACAGCCATTTTCATTACAGTGTGGTATTTGGAGTTGACGATAAACAAAGAAATGAATGCAATAGAATGGAAGGCCCTGAAAAAAAAAAAAGAAAGAAACTCCAAGTATAAGTGGGAAGTTAAAAAACAGTGAATAAGTGAGGGAAAAAGGTGACTCATCCAGGAGTCTGCAGGCTTTCTGTATCAAGGTTCCGATAATAAACGTTTTAGACTTCGCAGGACGCATGCAATCTCTTCCACGTAGTCTTTATTATATCTTTTTAAAAATGTAAAAACCGCGTCTAGTTCACAAGGGCGTACAAAAACGGGTCAAAAGCTAAATTTGACCCATGGTCCAAGTTTTCGATATGAACAAAAATTCATTCTTCCTTATGCAGAGAAAAAAATAGAATATATTTTTATATTTGGGACACTGGAAGATTGAGAGTGAGGAAAGATTTCTTAGACAAGACCAAAAAGTAACGATTATGGAGGAAAAGGTGGCTCCATTTCACTGCGACAAAATTACAACTTCTCGACGACAACAGAATCGTAAACAAGGTCAGAAAATAAGAAGTCCGTTTCCCACGGTAGAATGGACTAGTTGCTCCGATCGACCACCACCATATTCATCCTTATACTACAAACATCTAAAAATATAGATTAAAGCATAAAAATGCTTAAAACAAATTGAAATGTATTGGTGTGCTGATTAGAAAGTAAGATCCATTTACAAGACAAAAGTCAAGTGAAAACCCGAAACCTGAGAAGGAAAGAAAGCTTTCATTATGAGGGCATATGCCAAACCAGATGCGCTTGGTTTTCCATTTTCGTAGCCTGCTGGGGTGTAGGGTGCAGGATCCAAACCCAGAATCTATCCTAGGTGATAACAGAGTGGGTCATACTCTAAATACACGACAGAATTAGAAATGATACACCCTCCCCCATCGCCTGCCAAGGGGATATAAAAAATAATTCCAATCTTCTCACTGAGTGAAGGGGGCAAAGTCTCTACTGTTAATTTTGTACCAATAAGAGAGTCTTCTCATGGGTTTGCTTCACGTCACACTATACAGCAACACGAGGAAAGCTAAAACCAAGAATTTTATTTAAATTAGTGCCTAGTGGGTGCAAAACAAATCATTTCTGTAGAAACCCACCTCCGACCCGAGTCTCAAAGTTCCAAAAATCTTAGCTCGCCATGAAAAATTCGAAAACAAACAAGGAAATAAGCTGCAATTAGGAAGAGCTAGTACGTAAAACAGAGTCAGACACGCCAAGACTTCCTTTGTTGGCATTCTTAGAATGAAAATATTTAGTGTGTAAAAAAAAAAGATTGAAAAGAAGAGTAAAGATTATAGAAATAGAAAACACACTCTTAAAATTCATACAGAGCCACGAGAGTCTCCAAACACCCAAAGCAATCTTGAGAAAAAAAGAAGGTAGCAAGCAGCATCACACTTCCTGCTTTTAGAATATATTATAAGACTCTAGTAATAAAAACAGTATGGTAACAATTTTAAAAATATATATACTGACCAACGGAAAAACACAAAGGGCCCAGGAATAAACCTACCGCTCACTGTAAACTAATCTTCGACAAGGGGCTCCAAGAATATACAATGAGAAAAAGAGAGTTTCTTCAATAATCGGTGCTGGGAAAACTGAATATCCACATGCAAAACAATGAAATCAAACACTCATCTAATACCATACGCGAAATCCGACTCGAAATGGACGGAAGACTTAAACATGAGACCTGACGCGGCGAAATTCTAAGAAGGAACCATAAGGGGAAAGCTTCTTGGTACTGGCCTTGGCAGTGATGCCTTGGATACGACATCAACAGCACAGGCCACAAGCAGAAATAAACAAGTGTGACTACGTTAAACTACAACGACATTAAACTACATTAAACTAAAACGACATTAAACTACATGAAACTAAAACTACATTAAGCTACATGAAACTAAAACTACATTAAATTACATTGAACTAAAAACCACATTAAACTACATTAAACTAAAACTACATTAAACTACATTGAACTAAAGCTACATTAAACTAACAGCAAAAGAAAAAAAAATCAACAAATGAAGAGACAACCTATAGGAGACAATATTTGCAAACCAACTATATATCTGATAAGGGGTTAACATCCTAAATATATAAAGAACTAATACAACTCAACAGCAAAAAATAATAATACTAACCATAACCCAATTCTTTAACGGGCCAGAGACCCGAATAGACATTTTTCCGTAGAAGATACACACGTGGCCAACAGACACATGAAAAAGCGCTCGGGACCGCTACTCATAAGAGCAATGCAGACCAAAATCACGACAAAATGCCACGTCATCCTGTTAAGATGGCTATTATGAAAATAAAACAAAAACAAAACAGCGAGAGAAGTCCCCACGACCTCTGGCTGTGGAAACCGGCGGGGTCGGCGGCCGGGTGAGGGTCTGCGGGAACGCCGGACGTGCCCCTGAAGGGCCACACGCAGGCTTACTCCATGACGGCCTCGCCCGCCCCGGGCCGCAGCGCTGGGGCGCAGGCTCGAAGGCGCCACGGACGCACGGAGCGGAGCTGGGCCGCCCGGCTCCGGGGCGAGGGCTTTGTCCCAGACGGAAGCGCTGGCGGAGGCCACTCTCCCACATCGAGCCCTCGCCACGCCTGGCATCAGGTGGGCACCATATCCAAGCTCCATCCACCTGGCTGACTCAGGTCACCTTGCCCAGGTGACTCCCTGAGACCCCTCCCCTCCCAATCCGCGGGCCCACCCCAGCTGCCTCCAGCGTTTTATCCCATACAAATGGCCTATCTAGGCTCATACCGAGGATTTTCTTAAAATCCCTCAAAGCTTCACAAAACCCAAAGCAGCAGCATCTGGCCTTGGCATGGCCCGTAGCTCCTGCTGCGCAGCCCCGAGCCAGGCGCTAGCGGCAGCCGGCCTTGGTTCCCGGCTTGGCCTCTCAAGGCACCTCTAAACTCAGCATGGGTGGCAGCGTCTGCAGATTGCCTGGTGACTCCTGCCAGGTGGCCCCAGGCAGTACACAGGCTGTGGCTGAACCTGGCCGGCAGCTGGGGCCCCTCGCCGGCCACTCCTCACAACCAACCAATCCCTCCCGTTGACATAAACAGCAACCAAAGCTCAACTCCAACAAGAGGGCACACACGACTTATGCAAAGGACACACCTTGGGCACCCAGCTCAGGTGGCCAGGAAAGACTGTGCCACAGGACACCTACTACAAAAAGCCACTCTACCAGGACCGGGAGACAGAGCAGCCCTACCTGATGCACACAGACAGAAACATGGGGAGGCAGCCAAGGTGGGAAGACAGAGAAACATGTCCCAAATGAGAGGACAGAGCGAGGCTCCAGGAAAAGAGGCAAAGGAAACGGAGACGAGCGATCTACCAGGCAGAGCTGGCGACGAGGGTGCTCGATGACCTTCGGGGAAGAGTGGACGAACTCGGTGAGAGCTTTAACAGAGAGGTAGGAAACGAAAAAACGGGGAGAGAGAACATGAAAAAGAACCGGTCAGAGTGAGGAATGCAATGACCGGAAACAAAGGATACGTTAACGGAAATCAACAGATTGGGCGGTGAAGCAGAGGATTGAATCAGCGACTTGGGAGGTAAGGTAGCAGCACACGCCCAAGCAGAAGAGCAACCAGAAAAAAGACTCCCCAAAATAATGGCAGTTCAAGGAGCCTCCGGGACAATGTCGAGCCCGGCGACGTTCTCATCACAAGCGATCACAAGCAAGGACATGCCCCCGACGCATTCGACGAGACATCGCGCCCTTCCCCTGCCACGTTCTGGCCTGCCACGTTCCTATTGAGAAATCAGCGGGAAGTCTTATGGGAGCTCCTCGTAGCTAACTTAGTGCTTTTCTCTTACTGCTTCTAAGAGTCCCTCCCTGTCTTTCACCTTCGGCCTTTTAGTCATGATGTTTCTGGTGCGGGCCTCTTCGGGGTCATCTTATTCGGGACTCTCTGAGCTTCCTGGGGTTGTACGTCTTAGTCCCTTCACCAGGTTAAAGACGCTTCCCATCGCTAGGTTTTCGATTCCTTGCGCGCGTGCGCGCTCTCTCTCTCTCTCTCTCTCTTATTCTTTTAGTACCCCTACGATAGTGGCTCACATCTGGGTCCTCGGGGAGGTCACCTGACCTCTCCGCGTCTCTCAGGTCCGCATGAGAAGAGTGGGGAGTCGTGGTACCAGACCCCCGCAGAGCAGCCCTCAGCGACGGTTGCTCTGGGCACGTGGTCCTGGCACACACACGGAACATTGGCAGGGGCCTCGGAGGACGGTACATCCTCTCCAGCCGCTGAGGGTCTGAGCAGCTACGAGGACGAATTTGGACTTTCCATGGCCTCCTGAAGAATGCCGAGGCTTTGGATTAAACGTTGACAGTAGGGAGTCGGGGAGGCTAAGAACATTCCAGGAAGAGGAGCCTCGCTGGAGGCCAAGGTGTGAAGCGGAAAGGCAGGACAGTCCCGGGCTGGGGCTCAGAGTGCCATTAAGGAGTGGGAGGGGGGCCAAGAGTGGGGGAGGAGGAACGTGGGAGAATGCGACAGAGGCTTCCTGGGAAGCTGGGGGGTTAGGGGGACCTGGGGCTGGTAAAACAATGAGCTTGAGAACTGGCGCGCAGCGGGCAGCCTGCGGGTTCTGAGCGAGACAATCAAAGAACTACGTGAGGAAGGGGCGGCATGGACGCCCGCACGTCCCCCCGCTTGTCGCTGGTGGGTTATGCGCATGCGCTTCGCGGGGACGCGTCTAGAAGGGCGCACCCCTAAACGTTAACGGCGGTTATCGCCGGTGGGGAGGCGGCTGGAATGTTTGATTGTCGTCTCTTTGCTCATCCGTATTTTCTAATTTTTCTGCAGAGGACATGCACCGCTTGCATAATTAAAAAAAGCAATAAAAGCTGTAAATAATTAACACGCTCTCTCTTCAGGTCTTAAACTGAATGGATGTGTTTTCAGCTCGGTTATTTCAAAGATTTGCAGGATTCTTGGCCTTGGAAAGGCACCACTGAAGAGCACACGCCCTCAGGGCCGTGCGGGGCGGAGGGATGGGGGGCAGACCGCATCCTTCGACCACGACGCTCCAGGCCCTGCACCCCAAGCTCTTTCTCTGGGGCACGGAGAGGCCCTCGGAGCCTGCGGGAAGGTTGCCCCGGGGCTGTAGCGAGACTGCAGTCTGCCGCTCCCAACACCATGGGCACACGTGGAAAGGACAAGAGGCCACGTGCCCTACCTTCTGGAGCTGACGCTTGGCGTTTTCTGCTTGCCGCTCCCACGCGACGCGGTCGCCCTCCGCCGAGACGGCCCTTTTCTCCGTTCCGGCTCAGACGTCGCCCCGGCTGTTGGGTGGGGCAGCTGAAAAGACCAGACACGTTGGCAACGTGTTGCTCGAGCACCCACGGCGGGAATGAGGCAGCGGGTTCCCCGTGGTCAGGGTGCCCGTCTGGGGGTGTCAAGGTGCAAAAATGCTGCCTCGTCCAGCACCCTAAGCTTTTTGGGAGGAACCTTCCGGAACCCCACCTGGGCTGGACGCACAGAGGAACACCCAGACTTTTGGGGCTAACTGAGGGCCTAGGGAACACCGTGCCCCCCAACTCTCTCTCTCCGGGACCCCCGCGCCCAGTACCCACCTGCATTTTGCAGGAAGGGGGGCTAATCTGGCTTTGAGGTCCTCCTCCCCTAGCCCGGCACCTTCTTTGCTGACGTACCCTACTCGAGATGAAGAAAGTGCCTCCGCCCCCTTGGGCCCCACCCACCTGCCAGGCCCTGGCCCTGGCCCTCTCCATGCACGTCAACGAGCTCTCAGGCTCCAGGACCCTCGTCCGGCACCCTGGCCAGAGTCGTCCCGACTAGGGGACCCAGATGCACGGAATCGCTCTCCAGATGGGACCAGAAGCTGATCATTTCGTCAAGAGCGGGAACTCTCCAGAGCGCCCAGCGCCTCCCCATTCTGGTCACTGCACCCAAGGGACACCGAGGCAGGCCGCATCTGATCACAGCGATCGTTTCTCAGGAGTCCCTGATGTGACCACTCTCTTCTCTGAAGAGGTTTTGCTGTTGTTGTTGGTTTGGGGTTTTGGCTGGGTTTCATTTTCGCCTGGAGTCTATCTCTTAATGAGTTTCTGGTTTATAATCTTGGATGACCCACGGCACTCTGCTGGCCAGCATTTCATTTCACTTTTTGCCTGTGCTGCCAGGAAGCTCAGAGTTAAATTTTATTTCTAGTTATGAAAAATATCTCACCCAGAGGCTTGGGTACAATAATAATTCTTTGCTTTGAAAACTGTTTTCTCGTGATTTTCCTTTGTTCTGCATTATTGGCTGTTATTCTCTGTCCTACATGTGGCAGCCCAGACCTCCCTCAGGAGCAGGCCCAGAAGAGGTCCTAATGGGCAGCAGATGTGACTGGCTGGCTTCACGCTGCCCCGCCCCTCCCCCCATCTCAGCGAGGCCTGTCCGCTGAGCGCGTGCCTCTGCCCTCTGCCCTCTGCCCTCTGCCCTGCGGCGCTGGGGCAAAGCGGGGGTGTTACCTTCGCCGGCGGCGCCCGGCCTCCTTCTGCCGGGCCGGTCCTGGTCCACCCTCCCGGCACCGCCGTGCCCGCCGGCGGGGCGTCCGGACCGTCGTCGGGGGGGCTGCCGCCAGGGGCGTGCAGCGCCAGGTGCATGGAGGCGGCCTTGCCCTCCTGCTCCGCGGGCAGCGGGAGGCTGCGGCTCAGGCAGCACCACGTGAGCCGCGGCTCCGTCCTCAGCGAGGGGAAGCGGCCCTCGGCGGCGCCGCCCCCCGGGGTCTCCGCGTGGGGACGCGGGGCCAGCGCCGGCCAGCCAGGGAGCGTGGGGGAGGGGAACGGGCCGGGCCCGGCCGGGGGCGCTGCAGGCGGCGCCTCCGGGGCGTGCTGGGGGGGCTCCCCCACCTCTCGGCGGGGTGCCCAGGGGCTGGGGACGCGGCCAGGGCGCCGGGCACACGCCCAAGCGCTGCCCGTGCACAGCTGTCCTTCGTCGTGGGTCTCCCTCTTCTGCAGGTCACAGGTCGGGGTGCGCAGGAAGGAGGCCGTCTCCCTGGGGGCCCCGGTGGTCAAGCCAGGAGACTCCATGGCTGCTGGGGTGCTGGTGTTCAAGCCCCCTCTCTCTTCCCCCTGTACCCCTTTTCTCCTTGCCCATGGCCTGGGCCAGTTGGGGTCCTCCTCGAAGCCGTCTGCTCCAGCCGGGGCCAGGCCTGAGGCTGTGCCAGGAGGTGGGGGCGTCCCCACCCCCGACCCGACAAAGGAGGCGGGTCCCTCGGGCTGCCCGCTCCTGCAGGGCGGGTCCTGGCCTGGGCCTGGGCCCTGGGCGCCGGGCGCTGGCGGGCGAGTCTCTCCCTGAGGCAACCTGAGGAGGTACTTGGGAGGAAAGGACGTGTCTGTAGGGGCAGCGAGGCCGTCGGGAGCCCGAGGCGGGCCGGCCGGCTGGGAGGGACTCCGCGGCGCCTCCTGGCCCCTCGGCCCCGACGGCCTCAGGGCCATACAGGCGGCAGTGGGGAAGGCTCCGGAGGCCTCCGGCAGCCTGGGCCTGCCCCTCGCCATGCACTTGGCGCTCCCGTACGGCCCCCATGGCTTGTCCCCAGGGTCACTGTCCTGGTCCCAAAATGGCGGGGAGGCGGCCTGCTCGGGGCCCCCCGGGGTCTCGCCTCCTGCCCCCAGAGGCCCTGGCCGTTCCCGGCCGCTCAGGGCCTCCACCCGCAGCTTCTTCCTCTCGGAGGGGAGCCGGCCTCCGCCGGGCCACCGGGGGCCCGTCTGGGCGCGCTGAGAGGGCTGCTTCGTGCCTCCTTCACGCTGGGGGTCAGACGAAGGTGGCCTGGGAGCCTCCGGCTCGCCTCCTCCGACGGGGCCGCGTGCCGGGGGCAGCTGACAGCCCGGCTCCAGCCTCCCATCCGGAGGGAGCAAAGGGGCCTTGCTGCCCAAACAGGGTCGTCCTCTGCAGCTGAGTGTGGGGGGCGACCTGGCCCCGGCCACCCTGGGCTGGTCGCTGCCTCCCACGCTGGCCGCCGTCTCGTTCTGCTTGGGCGGCTCGGTCACCGAGAAGGCCTCGGCGGCCGGCGGACTTCCACCGGGCCCCAGCGGGGTCCCCACCGACGTGTCACCACAGACAGGGGTCCTCTCGTCCTGGGACAGGCTCGCGCCCCTGCAGCCAGCGGCCTCTTCCTGGAGAGGAAGGCCCGGCACTGCCCCGCGGCCCACTGTCCCCTCCCTCGCCTTCTGGCCCCCGCGGTGGCCGCCTTGGCCCTTCTGGTAGACGCTCTTGAACGTGTGGTCCCCGTAGACCTGCCACTTCTCCTGGGAGAACATCTTTAGCTTCCTCTGGCCGCACTTCCTGCTGGCCGCTTTGCCCTTGCTGGCCGTCCCCTCCCCTCCGGCCGTTCTCTTTCCGTCTAGGTCCTCGGCAGGGGCCCCGGCATCCCCAGAGGGGGGACACAGCAGGTCCTCCACCGCGGCCTGTCTGACCAGGGCCCGGGGGTGGCCGCTGGGGACGTCCACCGGTCGGGCAGGGGCAGGCCTGGGGCTTAGAGGCTTCTTCTGTCCCCTGGGGCCAGTGTCCTGGGGGTCCAGTGGCTCCCGCCACACCCTGGCGCCCTCTACGAAGGGCAGCGAGTTGCTCCTGGTGACCGGGATGCACTCCGCGGAGGAGGAGAGCTGCGTGGGCACCGAGTGGAAGAACAGGGGCCGCGCCCGGCCCAGCGGGGCGCAGGCAGAGCGGGCGGCACACAGGGCCCCCCGGCGCCGCCGGCTGGGCTCGGACGCCCGGATCTCGAAGTGGAAGGAGTCCTTGAAGGTGTAGGGCACCGGCAGGTCGAGGCTCCCCTGCTTGCACAGGACGGTCTTCCGGGGCCGCACGTGGTCCAGCTGCGGGTCGTCCACCACCGCCTGGTTGTGCGAGATGAGCCTGGCGATGCGCTCCTCCAGCTGCCTCTTCTCCAGCTGCAGGCCGGCGCCCCGCGCGCCCGACCCAGGCGTCCCGCCGCCCCCCGGGCCCGGCGCGCCCTCGCCCTCGGACTCGGCGCTGTGCTCGGACAGGCTGTGCAGGGGGCTGCAGGGCGCCAGCGGCTGCTCCGCGCTGTCCGAGCGGGATAGGTAGCCCGAGTCGGTGCTCTCGCACTTCCTCAGCCGGCCCTCCGGGGCTCGGGCCTCCCAAGGCTTCTCCGCGGCCACCGCCGCCTGCTGCTGCTGCTGCAGCCCAGAGCAGGCCCGGCTGGCCGGTGGCGCCGTCTGCTCTGGCAGCTTACGCCTGGGCTGCGGGCCAGCCGGGGGGCGACCAGGGGAACCCGTGTGGGCAGAGTCCGAAGGGGCCTCTCTGTCAGTGAATGTGGACCCTGGACGGGGGGCCGCTTCCGGCTTCAGATCTTGGTTCTCGGTGACTGGGGACCGGTACCCGGCACCCTGGATGTCCGGAGAGAGGGGCTTCTCTGATGGGGCCCCAGCACCCCCACCCTGGCTCCAGCTGTCCCCGCTGCCGGCGGCTCTGGGGGTCTCCCCAGCCCTGTCCCCTTCCTCCAGGATGCTGCCCGCAGCCCCGTCGGACTCCGAGGACAGCCGGGAGTTGCTGAGGTGCGTCTGCGTGCGCCTGTGCTTGTACAGGTTGCTCTGGGTCTTGAAGGCGATGCCGCAGGTGGTGCAGGGGAAGGGCCTCTCCCCCGTGTGGGACCGGATGTGCTTCTCCAGAACGCTGGGCTTCAGGCAGTCGCGGCCGCAGTGGGGGCACAGGTACTTGCCGGCGTTACGCACCTTGCCCAGACCGCCCAGGGCGGGGACCGGGCCCGGGGACAGGACAGGCAGAGTGCCCACGATGTTCACAGTGAGCGTGGGGGCCGCTGGCTTCCCCAGATGGGCGGGGCCGGGCCCCTCCGGCGGCAGCAGGGGGCTGAGGATGAAGGGCACGCTGCCGGCCTCCAGGCTGCCCGCCACCAGGGGCGCGCGCGGCTGGAGGCTCCCGGGAGGCACCGTGTGGGACAGCGGGATGGGCAGGGCCTTCAGGAACACGGCGGGGGCCAGGCCCTGCTCAGGCGGCAGGATGACGGGGCCCAGGGTCAGGCGGGGCGAGGCCTGCGCACCTGCGGCCCCTGGGACTGCAGGTGCGCGCGCAGGCGGGTCCCGGGCTGGAGAGGCAGGGCGGGCGAGGGCTGGCACCTCCATCCCATGTCATGCGACGGCCCGGGATGCCGGTCACCTGCGGACGACACCACACGTTACCCGTCATGCAGCGCGCTCTCCCCTGCCTCCCGCCAGCGGGTTCGTCACCCCGCCGAGGCTGAGACAATCCCCCGAGAAAGTAAGCGCTCTCATGCCGTGTGCGGAAGGGGAAACTGAGGCTCGCAGCAGCGGGGCCGCGCCATGCAGCTGATACACGGCAAAGCGGGGTTTTGGTCCAGAGCCGTGGGGATCCTGTCTCTTATTTAACGTGTTCCAAGGGGACTCTTGATTCTCGCCCTCTACATGGGTCCATGGGAGGCTTGTCACTGAGGTCCCCTGACACCTAGCATAGTGTGCCCTGTGCAGAGGAGACACTCAGAAACAAACAAACAAACAAAAAATAGAAAGTCTCAGCCAAGAGATACAAAATAAAAAACAATCCAATGGAAATGTCATAACCGAAATTTTAAAAATTCAGTGGGTGGGCTCAAGAGCGGAATGGGGAGAACAGCAAAAACAGCAAAAATTTAATGACTCTGAAAACAGGACAACACGAATTTCCCGATCTGAACAACTGAGAGACAATAGGCTGAAAAAAAATGAACTGAGCCTCAGAGACCTGTGGGGCTAACAAAAGATATGACAACTGTGTCACCAGAGTCCCAGAAGGAGAGGGGAAAGGGGACCGGACTAACACGGTCAAAGAAAAATTGGCTGCAAACTTTTATTTGGCAAAAGACAGAAACATATGGATTCAGGAAGCTAGTGAATCACAAACAGGATAAACCCAAAGAAATGCTTAGCAAACCACATCGGAGTGAAACTTCTAACCTGTAAAGAGCAAAAAAAAAAAGAAGTCTTGACAGCAGCGAGAAAGAAATTTACCATTTACCTTACCTTTAGGAGAAAAATGCCAGTAACTGCGATTTTTCTCCCCAGAAACTTGGAGTCCAGAAGGAAGTAGCGAAACATTTTTAAGGGATGAACAAAGAGAATTATCAACCCAAAATTCTATATGTAGCAAAAAAAATCCTTCATGAACGAAGGAGACATCCAGACATTCTCAACCAAGATGAAGAGAATTGGTCGCCTGCAAACTCACGCAAAAGGAATGGCTGAAGGAAGTTCTCTCAACATAAATAAAATAACAAAAGGACACTCGGAACATCAGGAAAGAAAAAGAACAACGGAAAGAATAAAAATACAGGTGAACGCAGTATTTCCTCTGGCGTTTTCTGAATGACGTTTGATGGTTGAGACAATATAACACGGTCTGATATGTTTCTAAACGTATGTAAAGAAATATTCCAGACGATTATAAACAGGGCAGGGTAAAGGAAGGGAAAGTTTCTACATTTCACTCCAACTGGTGATGGCGACGCCAATAGCCTGCGATGCGAACGGCCACATAATCAATACGAGGACATCTGAGGGAGCTGGCCCGGACCTCAGGCCGCAGACACGAGCCCTCTGCAGCCCCGGACCGGAGGCGGCGCCTCCGCGGCCCTCCGAACAATGAAACGAGGGCCCGGGACATGCAGAGCACAGCCCGCCGGTGGCCGGGGGGCCCACGCACAGGGGCCGCCCCCTCTGCAAGCCCCGCTTCCTTCCGTACAGCCCAGGAACTCCAAAGGCCCCGGCCCCCGCTCCGCGCGGAGCCCCAGTGCGCACCCTCGCCTCCTGTCATCCGTCACCTGCTTCCTGCCCCCGCCGCAGGGTACTGCCTGTTGTTTGCTCAGCAACTCCAGGCAAGCCCCAGCCCGGCTCACGCGGCCGGCTCCTCCGCTGTGGGATGGCCAGACCACGACCCTTCCCGCGACACCTGGACCCCTTCCAAGTCTGTCCTTCCTTAGTCGCCCTCTCTCAATCCCAGGGTGCCATGGGGAGTTTCTGGGGGCTTGTGGCTACTCTTCTATTACAGCAAATCGGTGTAATTTACTGTGTGATTTCTACCTGATTATGTCTCGACTACTACAGAACTGGTGTGAGGGGTGGTCCCAAGGGATAGATCCCTAGGGATGGGCTCAGGGGGCCGATTCGGTCCTGCCCTTGGACTTGAGCACAATGCTAAGCTGTTCGCCAATGAACAATTCACTTCTTATAATCCATGACATGCAGCGGCGTCACAATCAGCCACGCTCCCGCCTGCGCTGGCTGTGATGAAGGGCCGACGGGAGCACGTGCTTTGGGAGCTCAGGTGGCTTCCACTCCTCCTGTGCGGCACCGACGATGCCTGCATGGGCTGTGGCGTGAGGTCGGTTTTTCTGAGCGCCCTGAGTGTCTGCAGGGGGAAAACGGCGAGCCCGGGCCCGCCCGGAGCCCAGGTCTGAGATCCGGACAGCATTCACGGCGGCTCTGACAGACCCTCTCATTCCTCACGGCCAAGGGCTGGCACTGCTCAAAATCCAACACGGAACTCAACAGCGCAGGCTGCCGGATTAACATGGCTGTTGGAGTCACAGTCTGGACAAGTTTCCTGTGTAAAAATTAGGGCATTAATCAGGTAAGAACGAGATCCTAAAACGTGGAGTAGGACACCTTATGGGACCTCGAGACACTGACGATGTTGACCTCCAAGTCACTCGGAGCCTCTCTTACCAGTAGCAGAAGCTTTCCCTCCGGCATCCAGAAACACTGGTCTCCCTCGGGGCTCCCACTGGGAAGCCCCGTGTCACCCACGCTCGGGCCGGATGCCTTGAAAGCGGCTGCCCTCCCCCTCAGGGCCACCGCCACCAGCCGCTGTTGCCAAAAGGCCCAGAACTCCAGTCAGGTATCAGTGCTCCGGGGCACAGGCACGCGCCGCGACCCAGGAGGAACCAGCTTGCCAACGTATACCTGCAGAAACCCGAGGCCACGCGTGTGGGGTGGATGCTCCGGGAGCTACGCCACGAGGGGCAGACAGTAACAGCGGGGTCACACCAAGCTCGTGACAGGGCGCGCTTCCCGGAGGCCCCACGTCACGCATTAGCTGTGCCACCGGGCGGGCCTCTAACAGCTTACTTGGTTGGCTCACTGAATCCTGGTCACAGCCATGACTTACATGTAAAGAGGCTGAGATGACAGCGTTTTCCGGAACGGTGCGGAGGAGGGAGTCTTAGGCAGACAGCAAGGCTAGACTGGGCGTATCTCGTGCAACCATCAAACCCACCTCCCCACCTCGCCCCCTAACTGCAGGTCTGAAGAAGACCGAAAGCATCCCTACATGAGCGAGGGGTATTTGCACCCCGAAAACCTCCATGGCGGACCCTTTTTCAGGCCAAGAGACTGTAAGCAATGCCACCATTGAGATGGATGACAGAATCCCACCCTAGCAGAGGCCAAGTGGAGGCGCTTCTAGGCCGAAGGGAAAGGGGGCGTGTCGGCCACAGGGCAAGAGAGACAGGCCGGTGATCAGGATGCCCGGGTCTCAGGTCTGCAGCGGGAGACGGTTGCTCGTGTGTCCCTGTCGCGAGCCTGCCAGACCTGAACGACAAGAAGCACTCCTGAGCGCGGCGGCCGGTGACCTGGCCGAGTCACCGAAGACTGACTCACAGCCTTTCTTCCAGTTTTCAGAGCTGAGTCAGTTCACAGACCCAGAGGCCCTTGACGGAAGGGGAACCTGGGTCCCCTTGCTAAAGGGGACCTGCACTGTGACCACAGGGAAGCAATCGACCTTCCTCCCAGCCTTCCCCAGAAGGACACGTGGCCACCTACTGGAGTGACTGTCGTTTGGAGAAAAGTAAATACTCAAGTTCTTCAGGGATTACTAGAGACTCCGAGAGGTGAAGAAGCCAGAGCGGCTGAGGCTCTGCCCTGAGGGCTCGGGATGCGCGTGGGCAGCTGAAGGCGCCGTCAAAGATGCCAGCCACGGGCTCGCGACCAGCCAAGGCACGGGGGCCGCGGGAGCGCCGCGCCCAGGCTCCGGGTACGTGGCAGGAGCGAGCTTATTTACGTGTGCTAACCGTCCTCTGCTTCTTTCTCCTGCACGTTTTTAAATTGTACACGTGAGCCATTGAAGGTTCACTTTACAATTTGGTCTTCAGGGAACGGAGCATTCAGTGAGGAGATCTGGGGGGTGATTAAAGAGCCCCTGATGCACATGACGAGTGCGTCTTCTCGCTTTGAACAACGGGAACGTCTTCACTTACGGGAAGGAGAGGCGGACCTGGCTGGGGAGAAACGCAGAGCTGCTTTGTTGGTTCAAGGGAGTTATGTGAGCATGAAGGGCGCAGGTGGAGGCGGAGGGGCCCAGGGACAGACAATGTCGGCGAGTCGTGTGTCGCCTCTCAGCTCCCTTCCACATTTGCTGTACGGTAAACAACGCGACTCCTTTAAGCTCTTCCCCTTTAAAGTGGGCGCGATGCCCAGTTTTCCCAGTACGAGATGCTGGAAGGATGCTCCAGAAGGGAGAGGCTTCCTGGAATCTTCAGCGGGCACAAGGACACCTGCTGGTGGCCACCCTGCCAGTGGCCCCGGAGGCCTCCCGTGCGCGACCCTGCGGCCTCGGCCGGCCACTCACCTGTCTGCAGCCCCCACACGGGGAAATCGGAGCGCCCGCACAGCGGGCACACGTGCGTGCCCAGCGCCCCCTGCAGCCCCCAGCAGCCCGCACACCGGCCGGGGCGTCTGCAGGGGCGTCCACAGAGAACCGCTCCACCTCCCACCCACGCGGCCGGCGAGCTCCGAAGGCCTCGTCCTCACTGGTGCCCACGCTCCCAGCGCGCACCCACATCTGCTGGCTCCCGTCGTCGATTGGGTGCTTCCTGCTGGCACCCCAGAGTGTCGCCTATTGTTTGCCCCGCGACACCAGACAAGCTCTAGTCTGACTCAACCAGCCAACTCCTCTGGTATCCGGTGGCCAAACCACAATTTCGCCAGTGGGGTCTGACACCCTTCCAAGTTCACCCTTCCTCTCGATCCCAGAGACCACAGAGGGTTCCCGTGCGTCGTACAGTCCCTCTTTATGGTATTAATAATTCATACGCTCGACTTCCCCTGTCAAGCTTACTGTGCGGCTTCTACTTCCTGATCGGACCCAGACTACTACACCAAGATAGATCCTATCTCGGCCGTAAAACAAACCTCAGCAAAGTTAAAGAATGGAAATCATGCAGGGTGTGTTCTCCGACCATGAGAGAATCTGACCAGAAATCAACAAACGGAAAGACAGCAGGAAAGTCTCCAAACGCTGGGACACCGAACGGCACACTGCGAAATAACCCACGGGTCAGAGAGGAAGTGTCGAGAGTAACCAGAAAACACACTGAATGAATGAAAGTGAAAACACAACATCTCAGAATCTGTGGGCCACGGCGAACGCGGCGCCGAGAGGGAACTTTGCGGCCCTAAGTGCTTACGTTAGGGAAGGAAAGAGTCTCAAATGGATAAGCCGAGCTCCGACTTCGATGGTGAAGGAAAGTACAACAAATAGGAAAAGAAAGTAGAATGCAAACAGAAGGAAGGACATCAATAAAATCGGAACAGAAAAATGGTAAATTCAGTGAAAGAAAAAGCTTGTTCTTTAATAAGACCCGTAAAATTGATCTACGAAGTTCGAGAAGGAAAAATGAGAGAAGACAGAAATTACCAACTATCAGGAAAGAAACAGAGGATGTCACCGCGGACTCTGCAGTCACCAAAAGGACAATACGGGAACACTGTGAATAACTCTATCGCCATAAACTTGACAACTTAGGTTAAAGGAACTGATTTCTCAAAAAGCACACCACCACAATTCACCAGATACGAAATGGATAATTTGAATAACACTATAACTGTTAAGCAGACTGAATTTGTAATTTCAAACCTTCCCGAAAAAGAAGTCTTTCACCGAAGAATTCCGTCTAATGCTCAAAGAAAAATTAACGCCAATTCCACACAAACTCTTCCAGTGAAAAGAAGAAAATAGTTCCCAATTAATTTCATTAAACCAGGTATTACCCAGACACCAAAACCAAAGACGGTACAAAATGAGGTAACTACAGAGCAATGTCCTTCATGAAAACAGACACAAAATCCTTCAGAAGATATTAGTAAATAGATTCCACAACATAAAAAGAATAAAAAGAATCATACACTATGACCGAGGGTCCTGGGGACGCACCAGCATAATCCACCATGTTGGCAGAGTAAATAAGAAAAGTCACACGATTATATCAACGGATATAGAAAAAGCTTTTGACAAAAGTCAGCATCTGTTCACGATAAATTCTCTCAGAAAATAGAAATAGAGAGGAAGCTTCTCAACCTACGAAACACCCCCAGGTCACATGACACTTAATGGCGAAACACGGAATACTTCTCCCTAAGACTGGGAACTAGATGCAGATTCCTAGTACCGGACATTCCAGCCAGTGTGATAAAGCAAGAAAAGAAATAAAAGACAAACGGATAGGAAAGGAAGAAATAAAGCTGTCCCTGTTTGCAGATGGCACGATCATCTACATAGAAAAGCCCAAGAAATCTACAACGAAACTTCCTAGAACTAATAAGGAAGCTCAGAAAAGTGACGGAAGACAAGATCAACATACAAATCGAGTCTCCTTCTATATACCAGCAATGAACAATGGGAAACCAAAATAAAGAACAGAAGTTCATTCATAATCACTCAAAAAAAAAAAAAAAGCAAGATACTTAGGCGAAAACTGAGCAAAACATGCACACAACTTATTTGCTGAAAACTACAAACACTGATGAAAGAACTCTAAGAAAATCTAAATAAATAAAGAGGCATACTGTGTTCACGGACTGGAAGAATGAACAGAGTAAAGATGTCAATTCTCCCCAAATTGATACACAGGCTTAATTCAATTCCTATCAGAATCTCAGTAAAAATTTTTGTGGGCACAGACAAGATTATTCTAAAACTTATATAGGAAAATGAAGGCATGAAAAAAGCTTGATTTTGAAAAAGGATAATAAACTAAGAAGGATCAATCTACCTGGTTTGAAATCTTATTATATAGCTATAACATCCAAGATCGTATCATATTGGCAGAGAAATAGACACATTAATAGAACAGAATATTTAAAAAAAAAAAAAACAGACCTAGATCCACACAAATATGGTCAACTGATTTTTAACAAAGACTCAAACGCATTTTAGTGGAGAGAGTGCAACCTTTTCAACAAATACTGCTGGAACAATTAATATCCATGGGCAAAAAAAAAAAATCCCAACCCAAACCGCAAACCTTATTATACATAAATTAACTGAAAATGGAAAACTATAAGGCCATGGGGGAAAAAAATAGAAGGAATCTTTAAGATCTAGGACACAGGAAAGAGTTCATAAACACCACCAAAAGCATGAGCCATAAGGGACAAATCGATCAAGTGAACTTCATGACAATTAAAAATATTTGCTGTATGAAAGCCTTGGCATTTCAGAGGATGAAAACACCAGCTCCGCACCAAGGGAAAAGATTTACACACCTCAGATCTGACCAAGAAGGACTCCTATCCAGAACGTCGAAAACTTAACGTGAAAAAAAGTTCAACAACAATCTGATCAGAAAATGAGCCAGAGACATATTACCAACAAAGATACACAGATGGAAACAGTGAGTAAAAAAGACATTTGATATCATCGGCCACCAGATAAATGCAAATGAAAACCACAATGAGATGTGGCTACGCACCTCTCAGAATGGCAAACATAAATATAGCCACAGCACCAAACGCAGGCGAGGATGCGGAAATGCGGACACCCCGCAGGTGTGTGTGGCTCCGCCATTCCGGAAAAGAGTTCGACCCTCCGACCCAGGAACCGCTCGCCTGGCCGTCGTATGTCCCACAGAGACGAAAACTTCCGTCGACGCAGGAGTCCAGACACGAATGTCCGGAGCAGGTGAAATCGGAACCATCGAAAGCCAGAATCGGCCCCGTTGCCCTTCAGCAGGTGGCCGCTTCAACCCACCGCGGTACGTTATCGTCATGGACTCTTACTCAGTGATAAAAAGGAGGCGCCATTAACACGCAGAGCAATTTGGATGACTCTCCAGAGAAGTCTGCTGAGTGACAAAAAAAAAAAAAAAAAAAAAGCCAGTGCCAAGGAGGAGGAATGGTGTGTGGTCACAGGGGACCCCTGCGGTGACGGAAATGGTCCGTGTCTTGACCGTGTCTACATCGATATCCCGGTCCTGATTTGCAAGATGTCCCCACTGGGAGGGAGCGGGGGAAGGTACCAGGGCTCCCTCCGGGTGGTTGCTTACAACCGTGTGCAAAATCTGTGAAGGTCTCGAGAAGAGAAAGTGCTCATTTATCGAAATCATAAGCAATGAACAAACAAATAAAAAGAGAGAGAATTGAAACAGGAACTCTCTCCCTTCCCCGTGTGCGAGCCAAAGCCATTTGCTGCAGCATCTGTGATTCACCTGAAACCGTGTGCCTAGCCCTGGGCCCCGGGAGAAGCATTGACCAAACGCACATCATTTTCCTCGATTTAGTTTTCTTTGTATCGACTCACTTTTCCTCATGGACGTTAATACTCAAAGGACAGTTTACGTCACTGCCACGTATGGAAAAGCCGCACCATGGCGACGACTACAAAGAGCTCACGATGAAACCACGACTAAGGCTTCGAAGACCTGCGACGACTCTCGCTCGGTTGCAAGTCAAAGCAGAAAAAAGGCTTTCGACGGGTGCCCCAAAGGGGCTCTGCAGGCGCGACCATTCCAGGGCGCCCAGCCATCATCTAGGTCCTTTGGGGTGGCCCTGCTCACGTGGGGCTCCTCACTCCAACCGTCCCTCTCCCCCAGTGTCCCAGTCAAAGTGCGATCGTCATCCGCGAGCTTTCTCAGGACCCCCACACAGCCCCCAGGTTTGCTACGGAGCCTAAACGCTTGCTCTGATTAATATCAGCCTCGCGACCCGAAATGATTGATCTTCTCTGGGGCAATCGAATGAGGGTGGTTAAAAGGCGCGTTATATTTTAAACAGGCCCTGACGTTTATCCTGCTTTTCCCAGTCCGCCGATGCTATCGCCTTTCTAAGTTGCATCCTGTCCCCCGCTGCTTTTTGGCAGATAGCATCTCAGAGTTTCATTCTTACAAAAAGATTTGCTACGGGAACAGAGACTCGAGGCACCTCCCAGGACATGGGCCCCAGGGCTTATCTGACAGACCCTCCAGCTCTTAGCTATTTTGGAGACTGGGAAACCAAATACACGTATAAATACATGGTCCGAGTCCATGGTCCCTTGTAAATCTCATTGAAAAATGCTAACCTCGGTGGCTGATCAGCGGGACGGCCATAAATAATAGCTCCATCGAATGCCTTGATATTTAGATTACACCATACAGCTTGTTTTCCAAACTCTCGGGCTAATATAGCTGATGTTTCTAACCAAGTCGCACCCCGCTTTAGCTGGGCCATCGTCGCAAAAGAAAACCCTGCTTACGAAGCAACAAATTGTCTCACGGCTTGTTTTCATGTTCAGCACAACGTAGACTGTGGACCTGGCTTCTGACAGCCATTATGAATTGCAGTAAATATTTTGACAAAAGCAACCGTGATGTCAAGCGCACAGGAGAATTACTAAACTGGATCGGACCCAGTTTTACGTAGCATTTTCTTGATAACTACGCACTTGAAGATAAATATGTCATTAGGAACACAGGGTAAAGAACAGGTTTTTGGTTTTTTTTTTTCCTTTTTTGAACTGACTCCTTCTATACGCCTATCTCGTCCATCACGTATTTTGATGAAGAGCGATGTATTTTCGGCCAACAATGCTTCCGCTCAAATGCAAATGACCTGGCCTGAAACCGAGAAGACTGTGGAAAGGTCGGGGAAAGTCAGGTGGGCCGGCCGCCCAGAGGCAGGGTGGCCCACGTGCCCTCCGCCCTGCCTGAGCGGGGCGTTTGCGACTCTTTCTTGAGAAGGCATCTCGGGGATCCTCCACCGGTCGCCACTCTGCAAGCGTTCGTCTCGGAGGACAGAGAGACGCTCCCTGCATCTTAGAGAACCACGTGAGAGAGGAGGGCGCTTACCCTCTGAGTCAGCTCCGCGTTTAACTGAGAAGAGCACCATTTTGCGCAACCCGGAGGAGGCTCCGGCAGACATGAAACTTGAGCTGCTTTGGAACTGGGAAGCAAATTACTGTCCGGCATGACTTAATGCTTGGGAGCAGCCCTTACAAAACAGGAAGAGGTAGATGTGGAGAGGAGAGAAGTCAGAGCCACAGCTCACGGCTTAGTCAGTGTGGCTGCTGACCTAACGACCCACACACGGAGACTGCCACCTGGCGTGGAACCCAGGTGTGCGACCCACCGCATGACAGACGAGGCCGTCCTGCACAGGCTAGTGAGAATTAGGGTCAGCACAGTTATTTTCCTGGATATGGGGTTGGAAAGAGCATCTGAGGACCCAGGAGTTTCGTCTGTCAGCACCGAGGTGATGATGGTGGGGGGCGGCCATCTCCGTGACACTGTCTTTTATTAATGAAAACATTTCCCATGGAAGAACTACTTTAAACACACACACACACACACACACACACACGTACACGCACACACAAATGCCTTTGGAGCTGGGTGGAAATAAGAAGATCAGCGGAGGACCGGTTACTCGCACACGTGCCCTGCTCACACCCTGGGACATCGTGGGGTGAAGGGCTGACAGCCATGACAACAGTCACGCCCGGAAGGCACGGTGCCGAGTGGAAGAAGCCGGTCGCCGAGGCCACGGAGCGCGCGGCCCCATTGACGCGGAGCGCGGCGACTCCGCAGTGACAGGAAGCAGAGCGCGGCCGCCGGGGCCCCGGGGGAGAGGGGGAGGGGGGCGGAGCGCCCACGGGTGCGGAGCCGGCTGGAGGCGCAGAGAATGTTCCGGGCAGGCAACGGTGATGACTCCACAACCTTGTGAATACACCAGACGCCACGAAATTGCGCACTTCAGAGGGATGAATGTTGCAGCGTGTGAGTTACAGCTCAGTGTAATGACGGACTCGCTCCCCGCCCGACTGTCCCGACGCGGCCCGGCTCTCCCCAGCGTGCGGCAGACAAGCAGCAGGCGAAGCGCGCGGCCCGCGTCACCGAAGAGAAAGAAAAACAGTTTCCAAAGAATGGCAAACTTACTTTCTCGGGCCTTGTATTCCCAAGGAAACAAACAGAAAAGAGACTATCGCTCCCTCACCAGAGGCGAGGCTCGTTTGACAAAATTGTCGCCTGAAACGGCTGTTCTTTGAAACAAAAGCATCTCAGAGAAGCAGCAGCAAACCCAGGGGGAGACGGCAGATCCCGGGGGTCCGAGGGGGACGGGGCAGGAACGGGGGGCCCAGGGGTGGCTCCAACACACCTTCGCCCCCACAGCACACACTCCTGCAGAGAAAGCCACGGCTGGGGGGCACGATGATCCCCTGACTTTGGGGTTCAGTCCCCGGGACCTTCCCCAGTCCCGAATGTGCAGTCACACGGCAGAAAGCCACAGGGAGGGGTCTGCAGCCGCCTGGCGCCCCCAGGGCCGAGCGTGGGGCGCGTCGGAGCAGGAAACCCGGCCCCGGCGCCCGCCCCAGCCGCAGCGGCGAGCTAGGCCCCGAGCGGCCCCCCTGGGTGCCTCGGATGAGTCACGCCGCGGGCTCGCCGTGCGCGCCGGGGCGCTGCCCTCCCCCACATCCTGCCACCTGCCCTCCCCCCCGCCCCCACCCGCCAGGGCCCTCGAAGCGCTGACCTAGGCCAGGCAGAGCCTCACGCTCCCAGAGCGTGTGAAATAAGTGACTGGCAACGGGTGGCTACGTTTGCTCGCCTCTTTGTTTGGACGCTCGCGTACACACCCCGGAACGCGCTCTGTGAAGGAGCCAGGCCACGCCACACCAGCCGAGACGGGCTGCCACCCCTCCCCAGGGGACGCCGAGGTGGACCCTCACGGCGCGTCCCTGGCTCTGCGCACCCCTGCTTCTCAGGTCATCTGTCCCACGAGTCACAGTGGCGGTTTGGACGTGCCTCACCGTTCCCCGCCAGACCCTCGCTCACATCACACCAGACGTGGCCTTGAGAGACTGCCAAGTCCCAAACCAGGCGGGACGTGCCTGGCGTGGCAAAGCTCAGAGACACCCACCGCGGCCCCTCACCAAATGCGGGGGGCGGGGGGGGGGCCTTGCCCGGGGCCGGCGGGCGGGCCGTTCCTGGGCACACGTGCGCGCCGACGTCTGTTTGAGCCAGCCCCCCCCCCCACCCTGGGGCTCAGCTCCCTCCCGCTCACTCTCCTCCCTGTCAAAACAGGGCCGCGGCCCCAGGGCACACGTGGTGAGCGAGGCGGTGGTGCCCCTGGGTCCCTGGAGACGGGAGCAGCCCCCGGACGTGGCGTGGCGTCGTGCCGACGGCGGCCGTCCTCATTCTGCGCAGACAGATAAGGGTCCCCGGCCCCCCCAAGCGCCACTGCTCTGGCGGTTATCCGCCTGCACGTCCTCGGGGCCTCTCGGGGTTTTCATGTAACACGCGACGCACCCGCCGGTCAGTTACCCACGGTGATGGGGGGTCAAGGAGCCGCCGAGGGATTGAAACGGAAACTGCTCCCGCTGAGGTCCCCTCCGCCCGTCCCCGCTTCTGCGTGGGAGGGGGCGCCCCCCCACACACACACACCCACTGGCCCGGGCTTCGTGGCCGGCGTCGTGGGGGGCACTGGCCGCCGCCCTTCCCTCCGGCGGGAGGCGGAGACGCAGCTGCCTTCCCCCTGCTCGCCAAGCCGTGCGGCATCGTCATCGACATTTATTACAGGTTTCGTCAAAGCGACTTGCTCCTGCCTCTTCATTAGCCCCCCGCTATCATCGTAGTCAACGTGGTCAGAGGGTGTCTGTGTGACAGCCGTTGAAATGACTCCCTAAGTGCGAATGATTTTTAGAAAGGCACACGGAAACGTGGCGCCTGACCCGGGCTTGGCTCCTGCGGCGGAAAGGCAGCTTTCGGGGCAATGCCGGTACGATCCAAATAGATCAGGTTATGTCCCAGCCAGGTGCCTGCATCCGCCCCTCAGTCATGACAAATGCCCCGCGCTCATGCGAGACGCGCCCGGGCCGGTGCGGGGAGGCGCGGGAAGGCGCGGGAATCCCCTGCGCTAACTCGGCAGCTTTCTTATAAACCTAAAACAATTCCAAAAGGAAACGTTTATTAAAAAGAAAGAAAACGTCCCACCTGAAATTGAAGAAGTTAAAAAGGTTTTTTTAGAAGAAGAGGAGGAGGAGGAGGGGGGGGGGAGGAGGGCCACCCCCGGGGCCTGCATAGCGGCCGTAGGGAATGGAGGACCGCACCCGGACTCAGCCCTTCGGATTCTCCTGACACCATGGCGGGCTGGGCTCCAGCGGGGTTTGCTGGCCCAGGCGCCTCTGCGGACGGCCCAGTGAAGGCCACAAAGACATCTGTCTCCAAAACCCGTGGCTCAGTGAGCAGAGGGCAGAAGTTCACCAAGACGACATCCCTGTAACTCACAAGAGAGTCCCCCAGACCTGTCCTGACCCCTTCTCCCCGGGCAGCAGGGCCGTTTGGGAAATAAACGCTCGCCCTCGGCCCCTTCCGGAGCCACTCTGTCTGGCTGTGGCGTGACCCCATGGCTGGCCCCCATCTCCCACCCCACCCCCCGCCCAGGTAGCACTGCGCCATGTTGGGGGGAAGGCTACCCCCAGCCATCGCGGCCTCTGTCTGCGGGTCCCTGCCCCAGACCATCGCCCCTGGCGACACTCACGGAGACACACGTAAAGCAAGTGCCTGAGTGATAGGAAACTCGAGGGGGAGGCAGGGCGTTTGGTGTCCCTGCAAACTGTGTCCCTCTTGAGGAAGACACGGCATGGCTCTCAGACTTTTCATCACAGGACGAGAAAGTGAAGTCATTGCCGGCACCTGCGGGGCCTTCGCCGGCACCTGCGGGGCCTTCGCCAGCACCTGCAGGGGCTTCATCAGCATCGCCCGCTGTTTTTACAGATTAAGTTTTTAGACCAGAAAGAAGAAAAAGGCTTACATTTCATCTATAACCAGGGAAACTGGTTATACCCCTCTCCCCTCTCTCAAAAGTTTCCTATGTAAGGAGTTTGTGGTTTTGTTTCATTTTTGTTTAAGCGGAAAAGTTCACCAGTCCAGATGGGCAACAAATGGGGGGCCCGGGACCCCACCCTCCACCGCTGCTGGGGAGATGGGCTAATCGGCGTCTTTTGGATGTATTTACAAAAACAATATGTTTAAACGTTTCAATAAACAGATTAAAACACAGATTTATCTATCGGCCTCTGCCCGCTGCTCCTCCAAGCCAATAACCCTTGTGCCCGTGTGGAACCGAAAGCCTCTGGCTCCCGGAGCCCACGCCCCACCCGAGCCGCCCGCCCTGCCCAGAGACGGGCTGTGTCCTCCCTGGGCGGCCTCCGAGCTCACATTCTGCCTTTACCTCCCGCTGTCTTATCCTCTCGCTATGTCCTTACCGTAAGTCCCCCCAGATGCTCTGTGGAAGGAAGGGGGGCTCAGATCGTAAGCCGCCCGATTTCCTCCAAAGGCCAAGTTCGGGATCGCGTCTGCACCCACGGGGAAGAGCCAGCCCGGCCTCTGTCACTCATCCTATGGGGAAGGGACCACCAGCTCCGGCTCCCAGCGGGGCTCGCTCTTAAGGGCTGGGAATTCGGGGGTCTTCGATTGAGCACCAGGACGAACGCGCCTCACACCTACTCGCTGAAGCTTGCCCGTCACGCCTCACCCTCCGGGAGGGGTTTCCTAGCACATCTCTCAAGGCCAGGCTCTGAGGACCAAGCCGTCCCGACGTAAAACATGTCCCTCCACTCAGGTCCCCGGCTCATCCTCTCCTGCCGTTCCGCAAGGAGGAGGGCTCCCAGAACTTAGAGCCAAGAGCATTTCGGGGGCGATCTAGCTCAGCGATGTCGGGTGAGGCGCACACGCCTCCCTTCCCCTTCCAGCACCCAAGGGAGTCTCCCCCGGGGGCCGGCGTCAGAGGCCCCCCCTTCACCTGGACCTTCAGGAAATGACGCCCAGTAAGACTCAGCACCAGAGCCCATGCCGCCGCCCCCGACGCCAGGCCCCGGCGGCTGCTGTCCGTGCCCCGGCGTCCCGTGCATTCACGAGCAGACGCGGCCGCACGAGCGGGCGGCCCAGGGACGCCGACGCGCCAGCAGGTCCGCCCGCCTGTCCTCCTGCCCGCCGCGCAGGGTCTGGCCTCGCGCAGCCGGGTCCTTCACCCCTCGTGCCTCGAGAGGCTTTTTCCTTCACGTCGTGGCCCTTCGGCCGCTCACGTGACGCATAATCAAGATCATTGGGGAGAAAATAAGCGCAGAAGCCAACCGGGCGGATACCGGCCAGGAAGGCCACGGAGGGAGAGGCCATTTCCCGCCCAGCGGTCGGCGAAATTGCATTCAAGTCACTTAACTCGTTCGCCGGACGTTTCCTTGGTACCAAGCAGGTCCAAGCGCTGTTCTGGGTCCAGGCGTCAGGGGAGAGGAAGACGGGGAAGGCCCTCGGGAGGCCGACGGTCCGGCGAGAGGGGCCCTCATCAGCAGAACGTGCGAACAAGTGAGGCGATTCCAGGCAGAGCCCAGGGCGATGCAGGAACGCAAACGGGCTACGGCGAGCGAAGGGGACGGGGCGGGGGGCGTCCCCGAGGACAGAGCGGAGAGTAAAGAGGGGCGCAGCTGTGGGGAGCCCAGGCCGAGCGGCCCCGGACGGGGGCGAGTCGAGTGCGGAGGCCCCGGGGCGCGTCCTCGCCGCGCAGGGCAAGACCAGCAGAAGGCCGAGGGGCGTGCAGAGGGCGCACGGCGCGGCTTCTCGGGCCGCGGGCGGAATTTTACTCCACGTGGCGGAGGACGTGGCACGGAGGTTGGGGGAGAGGAGGGACGTCCTCGCGGAGTTCGAAGGAGAGGGACATTGGACGAGAGAAAGTGGATGCAAAGAGAAAACAAATTTTAGAAGTCCTGCTGTGGGGGGCGCGTCTACCTGCCGGTGCCGGAGAAATCCAGGCAAAGACCGCGTGTCTACGGGGCGAGGCCGGACCCGCCCGGGCGGCGGGGACCTCCAGGGTCCCCCCGCCACGTGCCCCTCCTTCCTCCTGCTCCTAGGACGGCACGTGGCGATGGTCTGGGGATCTGTCAGTTTGCCTCGCTAGCCTATGCAATCCTTAAAGATGTGGGCAGAAATCTAGCTTGCTTAGCCTAGCCCCAGGTAGACCCTGGGTAAGGAATGGCCGAACAAAGCCCCTTAGCTGCGTTAGCGGAGTCGAAGATGCTGGCGGCTTTTTCAAAGAAAGAGTTTGCTTCGGCACAGAGTAGCAAGGCAGTAATGCCCTCCCCGGGGCCATGATGGCCAAGCATCCTTGGGTCCTTGTCCCTCTCTAGCTCAGCATGGAGGACACCCCACCTCTCACATGCCCTTCTTCGAGGATGCTCGTGGGCCCTTGGGCCAGTCGTTCATGTTCATCCGGCCTCTCATCAGGTTTCAGCAGCCAGGAGACCCAGGCTGCTGGGCAGCGGCCAGGACAATTAAGCCCTTCACCTCGAGGGCCTCGGAGCTCACTCACGGTGAAGGGATCCACTCTGCCTGCCAAGCCTTCTGCTCCCCGGGAAGTCGAGCCAAGAAGATGCGCCCGGCCCAGCAAGGAGGGCCAAGGCGCAGTCAGGCCCGGCCTCGTCGGCAGCCAGGCGGCGGGTCTCGACCACGCGTCAGGCCTTGTTGACGCCTTCCTGTTTTCCTCGGGTCCAGTCGTGCGGAATTCGGCTCAGAGAGGAAGAACTCGGAGTGCGGGTCAGGAGCTGCTGCACATCGGCGGGGAAGCAGGCGGGGGCGAACTCAGGAGCAGGGTCTGAGGAGACACCGGCCCGGCCTCTGAACAGCCACCGAGCCCCTCGGGCCAGGGACGGTGGTGGCAGACGAGAGGGATTTTGATCGACCCGTGCGGGTCACAGATCGCCAAAGTCCAGCCGCCGCCTTAGCCCTCGCCCCTCGCACATCTGTTCTTCAGCCAGAACGAGCACCCAGGGGCTCAGCCCCACGCGCGGTGTCGATGGTCCCGCTGCTCTTGGGGTCGAGTGACGTCCTGTCCCTGTGAGACGCCGCGGGCGCGGCCTCGGCCACCTCCCGGCCCTTCCCCGAACCCGCTTCCTGTCCCCGCTCCCAGGAGGCCACACGCCGGCCTTCCAGCTCCTCACGCCCCCGCGGTGACTGGCGCCCTGCAGTGGCCGCATGCACGGCTGAGTTCCCTCTCCTTCCCTCCGCACCTCCGGCCTCCCGCCTGGGCGCCCCGTCTTAGCTCGGCCCTCAGGACGGCCGCCGAGATGCCGCTCGCGGGGCAGTCTCACGCCCTCGTGCCCTTCGCAGTGGTGACCAGGCCCCTAAACGCTCGACAAAGCGAGGCCCGTGGGTCAGCGGCCTCCTGCTTGTCGCCAGCTCCGAGCCCAGTGCCCAGCACGGGGCTCCGTCGGCGGCGACCCTTGAGGCCAAGCCTTTAGCTCTCAGAGCACAAACCCGAAACCACGTGGGCTAACACCGCCGCGGACCTCCATGCAGGACCTTCCGGGTGCGCCGCCCCCCAGGAGGCCTGGGCCAGCAGCCGGGTTCCAGCGGCCTCCTGCACTCACCTGGCCGCGAGTCACCTGGCCGAATCGCACAGCCGGGGGATAAGCGGCGCTTGGGCTGAACCCGAGCTCGGCGTCTCACCGGTTGTGGGCGAGTTACTTTACCTGCGAAAGCCCGAGGGGACTCGTCTGTCCGTCAGGGACAATGACAGCACCGGGCACCGGTGAGAATCCAGTGCACGGTGCTCGCCAGTTCCGGCGAGACCTCCAGACCCGGACGCGTGCGGGGCTCTCCTGGCGCAACTGCCCTCGTCCGTGGTCACCCGACCTGGGCAGCTCGGCAGGATGGCAGGGAAAGGACTACCACTTCCTCTCCAGAGGGAGCGCTGATCCCCGGAGACAGGAGCCCCGCGGCTGGCTGGGGGTGCACAGGCCAAGGCGGCAAGGCCCCTCGCATCCGCATCCGGCCGAGAGCACGCGTGTGTGTGCACTTGCTCACGCGCACACACACGCCTCCCGCCCCAGCCCATGTGCACCCACAGGTGCTCCGCGGGGGGCCACTGCACTCAGCCTGGTGCACCTGCCCCGCCAGAAACCCAGGGCCGGGGCCCACACGCTCCAGCCTCCTCCAGTCGCCAGCCTCCCGTCAGGCGGGGCAGCCTGCAGGCGGCCAAGTGTGTCTGCACATAATGTGCATGTGTCGACGTGGCCAGGCCCACCTTTGCGCAGAGCACCTCCGAGCTAACTTCTGATCACCGCTCCCCCGAAGCCCGCTCTCCCCCGCGCTCACGCTGCCTACCCGCCCAAGGCCGGCAAGCCGTCCTCGGGGAGACGAGCTGAGCGTCCTATGCCACACCAGCTCCCTGGGCCTCAGCGTCTCCCCGGACGATGAATAAGGACACGCCTCCCCACATGACGTGTTTGGGGGTGCCTGGGGCCGCAGGCCCGCTGCGTTCAGGATCACCAAGGCCGCTTTGCTCCCAGAGGCCCAGGAAGCAAGCCCGGGGGGTGGGAGCAGCCCCGAGACCTGACGGAGCGCCCGGGTCTCCCGCGGCGGCCCCCACATGCTGCTTACTATATGCAGCAAATCCATAAAACCACAGGACGCCTCTTTAAATCCGAACTCCAAAGAAACGACGAAGACCGCGTCCGTGTGAGAATGTCCTGTGCGATGTTTGGGACACGATTATACTTTAAAGAAGTATTTGCCGCGTACCCGGCCTTCGGATGTGCGCCGGGCATCCTGTGATCCATCCGACAGCCCTACCTGGGACCGAGGCCCGCTGGCCCCTGCGTAACTGGCATCCTGTTTGCTCACAGTTTTTACCTCTGCCAGAGGGTCACGGACTTCGTTTCCTCAGCATTCAGCTTCCCCATGTGGGAGAGGAAGGGGGGGCAGAGGTCACGTGTGAGGTGGATTGAGAGCCGCTGAGGGGAGAGAGGGAGGGAGGGGGGAGAACGTGTGTTTCCTAATTTAGCGAAAACTCTGAAATCTGTTCCTCGGCGGGGCCTGGCGGTTATCGCCACACACGTGAGGCCGTGTTTCCTGTGGCGAGGGAGACGTGTGTTTTCACCAACAGCGGCTGTTTCTAAGGCTCCTCTCAGGATGTGAGGCTCGTGGCGGGTCGCAGAGGAAGGGGCGAGGCGGGCGGGGAGGGCCCGCTGGGGAGAGGGGGCCCAGCTCGGGGGGCTGCCACGTGAGGAGAGCGCCCCCCTAGCCCGGGCCTAGCTCCCCATCGCAAGCCAGCGGGGGCCCTCTGCAGAATCACGCGGCCGCGAGCCCGAGTCCTTCCTCACGCTGGGGTTGGGGGGAGCTCGGCGGGGCAGGGACGGGGTCGCAGACGCTGCCCCCCACCCGCAGTCTCCACTGAGCGCAGGAGGCGCGGCGCCCGAGGTGCTGGGGAGCGCCTGGCTCCCTCCCTCCGGTGGCCACATGCCGCTCTCCCGCGGGCCACCGAGTCCCACCTGTTCACCGCACAGGTGAACAGGCACCTGGCCCAGGGAGGACGGCTGTCACTCAAGTTTGTTTTTGTTTTTGTTTTTAGGGGCGAGCGTTATTCGTACAGCATGCCCTGCAGACGCACTGTGCCACGCAACACAAAATGTTTGTTTTTTCAAGATAAAATGTGAAACGCGGAATCTATGAGGCTTGGTTTCCTCCTCAGTAAAGTGGGGACAGGGACGTCACTGACCTCACCAGGCCGTCACAAGGAGTAAATCGAGGCACGCGGGTGAGCCCTTCCCCGGGGCAGCACTGGGCAACCGTGAGATGCCCCGTCACAACCTCCCCAAGTCAACGCCCCAGTTCAAACCCTTTCGTTGGGTCCTGCCACTCAGAACCCCGCAAGCACGGGAAAGCCGCAGAGCCACAGGGGACTCTCGGCCTGGGGCACGGAGGACGCCTTCGCTGGGCTTTTGGACGGCATCCTCCGGCCAGGTCTCAGACACAACAAGACCTGGAAAGCCACCCGCGGTGTCTGGTGTGCCAAGAGGGCCACCCATCTTGTCCCTGTGTGGCCACGGACAGGGTCCAGAAGGGGCCAGAGGTCCTCATCCCCGTCCGACCCCTTGCCAGGGCTGAACGCAGGTGCTCCCAGCCCAGGGCAGCCCAGTCACGCTGGCTGGGGACGCCAGGGCGGTCAGGCCCTAGGGAAGGGTGTGACCAGCAGTGTGCCGGGGGCCGGGCGTGCTCAGGACAGCGCTCAGTCAGACACGTGTGGGCTCAGGACCCCCGAGTCTGGCGTCTGGGTGGCAGGGCAGAAATGAGCTTCCCGGCACAGCACCCGCGGTCGGGGGCCTCCTCGCTCACACCCTCGGGTGGCTCAGCCCTGCCTCAGAACGTTGGAAATGTGGCGACGCTTCTCGAGGCCCCGAACATTGACTTTGCCGATGGTCACTGCAGACCGCGTGCACGCCTCGTGATTCTGCACCCGACAGAGCGGCCAGCCACACGCCCCCGGAGCTCTCCTGCCTGCTCGAGAGCTCGTCCGTGCCCCGGTCTTAGCTGGCCCCTCGGTAAATGGCCTAGGAAATGCATGGACACAACGTACACAGGCCTTGACAAATGGCGCCGGACGGCTGGTCGCCAGTGTGTCCGGCCGGCTCTAAGGTGGACGGGGAATATTGACCACTAAGAAAGTGGACGAGAGGCCTCCTGATTAGGGGCCCTGGCGTGGCCACAGCTTCTGGCGGATCTAACGGCCGTGGCGCGTGTGTGGAAGCCGCCGCCCCACGGTCCCCGGCCGCCTGGCTCCCCGTCCTCACTCTCGCCCGCCGCGCGAGGGGGCGGCCGGCTCGTGGCCCCCCGGGGAGCGAGGCGCCGCGCTCGTGATGACTCCCACACTGAGGTTCTGTTCGATTCTCAGTCTCAGCTCTGCCATCTGAACAGGCTTCCGGGGGGTAATCAGCCTCACCCACGACTTCAGCCAACGCCCCGTCAACCCCAGCCCCGCGGTCGGTCCCTGCCGAAACGTCACACGCCGTCTGAACGGCGCTGGAAGATGTCCCCGGTCACGGAGCCTACGTGGCCAAAATCAGCCTTGTTTGGAGATCAGGGCCCTCGTCCGTCTTTGGCGTGAGGATGGAGTTGCCCCCAATGCCGTTTTTTGTTTTTTATTCCAAATCACGATCCAACATTTTTTTTTTTTTCGATTTTAGTATGTGCAGCCTCTCCTTTTTGAAAAACAAAGCTAACAATCGCATTTCTCCCTTGGCCTATGGCCAGGCCCCCGAGGGCTGGAGCCAGGAGGCTAACGGATGCACCGGGAGAGGGCAAGGCCAGAAGGCGGAACATTCTGGACCCGTGTTTGCGTCCAGCCCAGACCCCGCAGGACAGAGGGTGTCCCTCCGCGGGGGGGCGGGGCGGGGGGCGATGCCTCCGAGTTTGAATGGCACGCGAGGCCCTTCAGAACCTGGGATGAAACATGCCTGTGACATTAATTAATGCCAGGCAAAATGTAACAGCAGATCTTGGAAACTAAAAATAGACCCGCGCCAACGGGTTCCTCCCCGACCGCACGGAGCTCGGGGCTGTTGCCGCCGCGTCTCCCCTGCTCGTACGCCACTCCGCGGCCCTTCCCTTTCCCTCCATCTTGGTCCATCTCGTCTTATTTCTCTCCTTCTCGTCGACAGGTTCGGACCTTCCACACGCCCCCGCTCGGCTACCCTCCGACCCACAAACATGCTTAATAAGCAAGGAAATCGCGCCTCTTCCTGCCTCGCTCGGCCGGGGGACGATGTCATTTGCACTTAACATTTTCCACGCGGATGCTCCTGCCTGTTGCATCACACAGGGCTCCGCAGCCTTGTTTCCGATTACAGTCCCTTCTATTTTAAACTTTGCTGATTTCAACTGGGAAGGAAGCCTAGTTCGTACAGATTAGCTGGACAGCTGGGTCTGATGGCTTCTGATTACCGGGCTTGGGGTCACTGGGGAAACAGGTTCCCAAAGCCCCTTGGACAGAGAGCCATTCCATCTGGCCCAAGGCAATGGGTCAGGGTTCAGCCAGGGAGGAGGGGCCGGCAGCCGGGGCTGGAAATCAACAGGTCAAGCCAAAGGCAGGATCCGACCTTACTCCACACCTCGGCTTAGGAGGCTGTGCTGAAAGGTGGAGGAGGGGGATTAGACGCCCCCTGGTTCGAAAGCTCCGGCGGGGACCTGGGTCGGGGCGCGTGTCTGCGGCGGCTGCGTGTGCTTGGCAGGGAGCGTCCATCGAGCTGCCTGCCACAGTCGCTCGGGAGGCGAAAGGCCAGGCTCAGGGATCAAGGCCCCTCGCTCTGGCCTGGCCTCCCAGACCTCCAGGTGCATAAAGAAATCACAAAGACCGCTCTCACCTCTCAGTGGTCAGTCCACGGGCAGGTGGGGCCGCCGCGCTCTCCCGAGAACCGGTGGCTCCGATGAGGCAGGAGCTGTCGCCCTGCTCGTCCTGTCTCTGCCTTTGCTCATCTTTATGCCTCATCTCGAGAAACCGAGTGCTGGAGATTTAAAAAAAAAAAAAAATGTGTGCGTGGAGGGCGGCGGGCGCCGGGCGTGCCCGGGCGGCGTGGGTGGCAGAGGGGGACGCGGAGGGCAGGTGCACAGCCTGCCCTGGTGTGGCTTCGGGTTTAATGGCCGACGCTGGTGCTGTGGCTCGCCTGCTGAGGCTCCGTGCCACTGCAGCTCTGTGTGGGCGGCGGCAGCTCCACGGCTGGGTTTCAAACCATTACACTGAACATTTGCAAACAGATAAAAAAACAAAACCATCCGGTGCAAGTGGAAACTTCTGTTTTCCTTTCTCTTTCTACGCTGTCTGCCCTCGCCCCTCTCCTCCTGGGTGTTGGAGGAGAGGGTGACGGCGGGCACGTCGCCCTCCGAGCGCCCCGACCCCGTCCCTTCAGGCCTCCCCGTGGCCACCGACATGGTCAGGCAGGCCACGTCCTCCGGACTGACCGTCGCAGCTTGGGAAACGCCCGCGCGTTGGAGAGGGGTTTGCTCTTCTCCAGGGTCTTGCTCGGGGTCCGGCCACTGAGTGCCGTCACCGCCGGATCGGCTTCGGGCTTGTGTCTGGCCGTCTCTCCTCCTCCCTCGTGTCAAAACGAGCTTGGGACCGGCCGAGGGAGGCCGGCGAGGTGCACGTTCACGTCGGGGTGACACTTCCACCCGGGAATATTTCGTGAACGGTGGCATGAGACAGTCCAGGAAAAGAAAGAGCGTCCCGTGGTCACAGTGCTTAGGGAGCTGTCACACCTCGTCCTGCCCTTGGATAGTCACAGAGCATGTTAGCACGTAAAGGCCCTGAGAAGTCCTGCGAGGAGGAGGCCTGTCGAACTTCATTGAGTTCTACGTTTCCAACACGTGTGAGGCTTTAAACAAAAAAACACGTGTGAGGCTTTAAACACACATACACACGCACACACACACATACACACACACGCACGCACCACACACACACACACGCACACACGCTCTTATTCCCACCTCCCTAGTGGGGACTTGACCCAAATCAACTCTTTCGACTAAGGCAGGAGGGGGCAGGTGAAGGCGGTGACCGGGAACGAGGCGGGTCAGAGTTCGCCATCTCAGGACAGGCCCAGCTTGGTCTTAACACGATGCCCCGAATGGCTATCCTTGAACTTGAGCCTGTGTTCTGGCAGGAAAGGGAACGTCCAGACGATCCCTCGGGGCCAGGGGTGCTTGTCAGTGCCCCTCCCCCACCACCCCAGGGGTCCCCTCCTCACTCCCGCAGCGAGCAGGACAGCCCTGCTCAGAGACCTCGGCTGGACACGAAATCAGACGAGCTGTCTGCAGCCTGGGGGAAGGAAAGCAGAGGCGTGAACAGACACACGCTCCGAGGGGGGACTTGCTGGAGAGAGGCTCTCGTGCTGGGAGTGACCGTGCCCGGGGACAGGCTCGGAAGGGGAACCGGGCATGGGGGAGGCCTAGGTGGCTCGCCCTGCTGCCTTGGGGGCCGCCGTGAGCTGTCAGTGCCAACGGCCTCCAGCTCTACACACAGGTCACCGTTGCTGGGCCCTGGGGCGAACCCTCTGAGCCCTGCGCTCCTCACCACAGGAGACTTTACACCTGCCGGGGGACATTTGGCAATGTCTGGGACACGTTTGGTTGTCTCAGCTAAGGGACAGCGCCGGCATCCAGTGGGTAGAGTCCGGGGAGGCTGCTACGCATCTCACGGCGCACAGCACGGCCCCCCATCAAAGAATGACGAGGCCCCGAAGTCAGCAGTGCCGCGGAAGTGGGCAGCCTGGTCCAGGTGGCCCTCGAGTCCCTCTCAGGGCTCAAATGACACAGCGCGTGTGAGGATTCTCGGCGAAGCAGAAGCCGGTGATGTTGTAGTCGGCGAGAAAGGAATTTTCGTGTCGTTTAGATGGCGCTGAATTTCTTACTGGATGACAAGATGGGAACAGATGGAAAGGAGGAGAAAAGCTCTGTGCTTCGGACCGACAAGGGGGGACCCGCCTGCCTCGTGAACGCCCCGGAACACACGGTCTTTTAAAAACATGAATAAATAAGGAAAGGAAAGGACAGAAATGCCTCCGCTAGCTCAAGCACGTCCGAGAACCTGAACTCCGCGTGAACAAAGTGCAAAGGGTGCAGAAAAGCTTCAAACGGCTCAGAGGCACTTCGACGGGTGATTATCGGTTATCAGAGCATTTTATTTGTTTAAGTCATCAAAGAGGCTTAAACAACACCGAGACGATTCGCTGACCTTCCCTCTGAAGAATGGTGAACGCCGCGCCAGCTCGCCAGTGCGTCCGGCCTGGTCGGGGCTCTTCTTTTAAAGAAATCTTCAGCCGGACTCGCAATAAGGTCCTTCCTCGGCACGTGACAAATCATTAGAGGCCAACGAAAAAGAGGAAGTGAAATTAAAGTTCAGACTCGTGTTCCAGCAGACTGCCCCGCCCTGAAGAAGAAAGCTGGCCACGTATCACTCTGCGTCCCCACTCCGGGAGGAACCCCAAGGCAGGGCCCGGGAGGAGGCCTCCTCTCAGGGGACAGGAAGGTCCCAGGTGGACGTGGATCCAGGAGAGGCAGGTAGCGCCGGGCCTGCTACCTGGTATGGTGGGGAGGCCTGCCCCAGGGGGAAGGATGGGCGGATGTGCGTGCGGAGACCAGCACCTCACCAAGAGGCTCTTGAGGGAAGAGTCACGGGCCAAGTTTCTGACGCGGACGCTAAACTGAGCCGCGCCAGTCAGTGAGTCAGCTTCCTCTGGGGCCAAAATGGAGAGCGAGGCCCGGCTGTTAGCTCTGATTTGCCCGCGCCTTCCTCAGGCCCCGATCCACGTGCTGACCGGGACGAGTGCCCATCTGAGACCCTCCCATGCCAGCACTTTGTCTGGCTCTAGGAACAAAACGAGAACGAAAAAACAAAAGCACCTGGGGGTTCGCCGTCAGGTGGCGTAAAAAGACAAAAATCCAAGGACGACGAAAAACCACTCAATTCATTCGCTCACTCATGGGCTCAAAATTCGAACCTCTACTACGAACTACCCTATCTGAGGAGAAAAAAGAAATGCGTAAGCAAATTACCAAAAACCACGGCGAAGACAAGCAGTGTCTTGGAGCTCTGGCTGGGGGGCACTGCCCCGCGAAAGCTCTCAGCCGAGGCTGCCTCTCTCTCCTCGACGGGGTTGGGTGAGGCCAGGTGGGAAGCACCCACAGACCTAGGCCGAGGGGGCCGGAAAGGGAGCAGCGCCCCACCTGGTGACAGGCCGTTGCTCAACGCCAGGTTCTGTGCCCCTGAAGTCGTCTTGTACTCCATGAGTGCTGGGAACCCCGAGCTTAAACACTGCCTAAAACACGGGGTCGTTGAAAAAAGAACCTTCCCGCCCACGGTCTTGGGGTGGGAAGAAGGCCGTTCAGAACCTGGGACAGCTCTCGAGGGCCCGGTTGTCTCGTGCCCTGCCCTCCTGGCAGGGCCGAGCCAGAGCAGGAGGACGAGGACTGTCCCCACGGGGACCGGGCTCCTCTGCACTGCGGGGTGCCCCTCACGTCCTGCCCGCCACCCCCTGCCCACTGCCGACTCCTGACGCCCAAGGTGCCAAGAAGGACCTGATTGGCTCACTCAGTCCGTACAGGGCCTCGCGGTTGGTCAGAGCTTGTCCTCTGGGCCAGACTACAAACCACGGGCCACCCTACAAACGGCTGCTGCGGGGTCAGCCAGCCAACTCTGCGCCAGCCCGAGACAAACGACAGAGTCGTGTGAGTTTCCGCAGGGAACACAGACCACGTTCCACGGAAAGCCCCCTCCCAATACGGGGGTGCTGGGAGGTGAGGGGCTGGCCCAGTCTAGTTTATAAGATCATTTCGCATGGCTTGCATATGAATTTGTTATCGTAGTAGTTATATTTTTATTTTAATGTGACAGTACAGCTGTAGCTAACAGATCTGATTCGCAGGTTTCTCTTTTAAATACATGTTAATAGCCGATTTAAATGAAATATTCATTTTATTCTGACTTATATGGAAACCCAAACAAACTAGAATAGCGAAAATGATTTTGAAAAAGAGTGAAGCTGAAGAACCCACACTATCTAATTTCGAGACTTACTATACAGCGACGGTGATCGAGACAGTGTGCTATTGATGGAGAAAACACATAGTTCGATGGAACAGAACAAAGAACCCAGAAATAGACCCGTAAAAATGTGCTCGAATGATTCTGACAGAGGTGCAAAAGCAAATAATCATTTCAACAAATGATGCTGGAGCAATTGGATGTCTCAGGCAAAAAAAAAAAAAAAAAAGAAGAAGAAGAAGAAGAGAACTAAGCTAAAGCTCACACCTTAGACCAAAAGTAACTCAACATGGACTGTACATTTACATGTAAAAGATAAAACTACAAAAATTTTAGAAGCAAAAATAGGAGAAAAGCTTTGAGACCTAAGGTTAAGACAAAGAGTTCTTAGACATGACACCAAAAATACAATCCATAAAAGAAAAACAAAATCAATAAATTAGATTTTATCATATTAAATCTTTTGCAAAAGACCCTGTTACAAAGATGAAAAACGAGCTTTATTGAACAATTGGTGCTAGAACGGTGGACATCCACATGCAAAAAAACATCGATCTAGACACAGATCTTATGCGTTTCACACACACACACACACACAAAATAACTCAAAATGGATCGTAGACCTACACACAAAATGCAAAACTATAGCATTTCTAGAAGATAACATAGGATAAAACCTAGATGAGCTTGGGCGTGATGATAACTTACCCCAAACATACTCTTATCACATGATCCAGCAATCATATTTCTTGTTTTTTTTTTTTTTAATCTAAAAGAGTTGAAAACATGAACACGCAAAGACCTACACATGGATGTTCATAGAGTTTTATTCGTACTGCTAAAGCTTGGACGCGACCAAGATGTCCTTCGGTAGATGAACAAGTAAATAAACTGCAGTCCATCCAGACAACAGGATATTTTCAGTGTGAAAAAGAAATGAAAAGATGCCTATCACGTTATGAAAAGACACAGGGGAAGCTTAAACACCGAATGCTAAGTCAAAGAAGCCAGAGCGAACGGCACGAAGGGTATGACCCTGACCACAGGACATTCCAGAAAAGGCGAAACTCGAAGACAGTAAAAAATGACCAGCCAGTTGCCGAGCATTCGAGGAGAGGAGGGAAGGATGAGCAGGCGTGAAACTGTAATTGTGGATCCACGTAGGTGCACGTTCTTCTAAATCCGTAGAACGCACAGCACCAGAAGCACACTCTGCAGTGAACTATAGACTTCGCGTGATCATGATGTAGGTTCGTCATCTGTAAAAACCGCACCACGGGAACACTGCACTTTCTGCGCAAGTTGTTGTGAGCCTAAAACTACTCTAAAAATTTTGTCTTTATAAAAAAAAAAAAAAAAAAAACTGGAAGAAAATATTTGCCAACCACATATCTGACAAAAGCCTAGTATCCAGAATACATAAAGAACTCTCAAAACTCGACGGTGAAAAAAAACGATCCAGTTTGAAAACGGCATCAGACATGAGCAGCCACTCCACCAAGAGGAGAAGCCGACGGCCAGGACGTGAGAAGATGCTCGGCTTGACCAGGCATCATCGGTCACGCAAATCAAGCCACGACGAGCTATCACTGCCCGCCCGTCCGAATGGTGAAAATTAAAAATACCAGCAATACCAAATACTAGCAAAGACGTGGAGAAGCCGGTCCCCCACACATAGTGGGTCCAAATGAAAAATGAGACAGTCGCTCTAAAAGCAGTGTGGCCGTTTCTTATGAAATTAAACATGGATTTATTAGATGACCCAGCAACTGTATTTTGGGGCACCTCACCCAGAAACACAAAAATTTATTTTCACATACAAACCTGTACGTGCATGTCTATTGGAGCTTTATTTGCAATAGCCGGTAACTTGAAACAACCCAAATGCCCTTCAACGGGTGAGTGATTAAATAAACCGGTGCTTCTATACCATGGAATACTATTCGGCAACTCACGACGACACTCTACTGACACACTCAGCAACTTGGATGACCCCCAAAGGCATTTCGCTAAGCGAAAACAAAAGCAATTGTGTGTAATGTATGACTCGATGTAATAATGACAAAATTACAGTGATGGAGAACAGATTCGTGGTCGCCGGGGGGGTGTTGACAGCGAACGGGGAGAGACCCTGAAGGGGCAGCACAGGAAGCTCCTCCATGGTGACGGTTCTGTGCCGTCACAGTGGACGGTGTCCCCACGGGAGCAAATAACGTGGACCTATAGATGCATATGCAAAGGAGTTCACGCAAAGCCAGTGAAATCTGCATAAGGTCCGCCGCCTAATTCATTGTACTTTCCTATTATTGATACCGTAGTATACTTACGAAGCCGAAGTCGTCACCATCGAAACCGGGTCAAGTATCGACAGGGCCTTTCTGCGCTAGCTCTGAGTCTCTGCGTACGGAAAAATAAGTTTTCAAAAGAGAAAACTATCCATTAAATAATACTATGGGTGATGCACAAATTCAGCAAAAATCATTTTGATGGTGACACAAGACTTGCCCAAGGCCCTGTGAGAGACCTAGTCCCACCCAAGCACAGAACCTGGGGACATCCAAGCCCGAAGCACCCGATGGGTGTCAGAAGCAAACCTCCAGCCCTTGTCTGGTTCTGAGCTGGTCAAGTTTAAAATCGCAGTGGCCTCTGAATCCAAATGAACCAACTTTCTAAATGACCAGAGAGACCTTACGCAAACTCGGCTAGAATTTCGCTGAATGACGCGGCGGGTGTCTTTGTGATAAGATCAGCCTCAGACAGAAAGACCGCGTTTCATGGACTCTAAGGCGCACAGTCGCCGGAAGCACCATTATTTCTCGTTCCGCCATGAAAGAAAAACACACTGCCAATTAACCCATGACACAATGCTTCCTTATCGCTTAGAATGCTTTATCTTACTTTTTGAAAGAGTTCTTTGAGACTTAATTAGACGGATTTCTATCACATATCACCATTGTGCATACATAAAAATGAAAGTACGAGTGGAATAGATTGGTTGTTATTCTGCAAACTTTTTTATGCCGGATCCGACTCTTCCGAATCTCATTTCGACTCAGACTCGTCGGCGTCTGGGTTTTTTCTACACTGACTCATCCTCTGTGCATTGATCCATAGCACAGATGATGTGACATTTCTTTAAAGGATCCATAAAGGGATGAACGGCCATGAGTGCTAGACTCTTAAGCAGACTTTGAATCGTATCGAGTTTTTCTCCTCTGGTCCACACCTCGGCAACGTCCCGAAGTGCGTATGATTTGCTCAAGTCCTCTGACTGTGCCATTTATAGAGATTAAAAGAGGCTCCGTGTCCAGTCCAGATGTCGATCCCATGTGCTAACACTGACCGGCGGCGTGTTAGCTACACGCGTCGGCTGCCGAAGAGACCTGCAGGCGTGAGTGCTGGTCATCTTCATGTTCACCCATGCGCCATGCGTGACGCACAGACATCCCGCTATGCCATGGCCCGTATCACACCATGGACCGTAAGCTCCATCCTGATTTCAGAAATCCGACCATGCGAAAAAATGTTCACCTTCGAAATAACAAAATGCAAGGGGACAAGTAAACCAAATAATATCAGATGTCCTTCGGTACTTGATTCAGAAAATAAAGCAGGCGAATGCGATGCAGGGAGGCTGGGAGGAGGCGGACAAAAGGGACCTTTCCAAGGACGGAGTTTTTGAGACAAGCCTGAAAAATGAGGAGGCAGCAGCCAAAGGGCAATCAGGAGGAAGTTAGATGACGCCTCAGGACAAAACGGCCCCCAAGTCTCAGGGACCTAAGGCGATCAAGGTTTGTCTCCTCGTTGAGCCCCGTGTCCGTAGCAGACAGGCTGAATGAAGTATCTCTCTCACTCCAGGACTGAAGGCTGGTGGATCAGCCACCGTTTGGAAAAATTTCAGTTGCAAAGGGAAAGGGAGCCAGGTCAGGGCCCCGTGGGTCTTGCCCGGAAGGGACGCGTGTCCCTCGCCCATGCTGCCTGAGTGAAAGCAAGTTCTAGGGCGGCCGCGCCTTCGGGGGGCGGAGGGCAGAGGCAGTGTGCCGGGAGTCTGCGACAAGAATCAAGGACTTGGTGAACCGCGGTAACCATAACCACACGGGCAGGGAGGGGAGCAACCACAAACGCGGTGAGGGGCACAGGAGCAAGGTGACCGGGGACGGGGAGAGGGGACAGGCTGGCAGAGGAAGGCAGCAGCCCGGAGACCGGTTGGCCCGGCCCCGAAGCCCAGCCACGCTCCGGAATCCACGGCTTCATCCTCACTCTGACCTCGGACGCCTGTGGACAGAATTAAGCAACTAATTGCATAGTGCAGTAGTTGAATTACTCTAATTTCCACAAATGCTGTTGTTGAGCAAACACTGCAATGCCAGAATGTGGTTTTCGATCCTCGAATTAGTCTTCCAAAAACACTCCGAAACCGGTGTTAACCGCCGTTTTAAAATAACGCGTCGAATGTGTCCTTAAACACTTTACTGCGTCTCCACATTAGTCCTGCAATTAAAAACGCTGAGTAATTGACACGCGTTTAACCCCTGGCACCTAGGACAGCTAAAACGATGACTGCCACAGGGGGCGACCAGCGGGCCCCAGCACGTGCCTCTGGCGTGGCCAGGGAGGGAGGGCCTGGCTCGGGAATGGGGGCAGGGGCCCAGGCGAAGACGGCGTTAAAACGCAGGCCTCGGGACCGGCGACGGGGTCAGAGCGCGCCCCAGGGGACCCGTGTCCGCGGCCAGGGCCCTGCGCCCAGCATCGCCCTGGGTGCCGCCGCCACGTGCCCGGAGGCGTGGCCAGGATGTGGGCGGGCGTGCCGACGTGCCGCTGGACGTCGCAGGTTTCGACGCACGGGGGGACCTCGCGGGGGGACCTCACGGGGGGACCTCGCGGCGCCCCCTCAACGCGAGAGCGCCCGCTCTGCCACAGCTCAGCGTCCGGGGAGCTGACGCACACTTGACCGGGACAGAGAGCTGAGGGGGACCCCAGCTTTGTCCATAAAGTTTGGACCACCGCGAGAACCTAAAAAGGCTAAGGTTGAGATTGACCACGTCTTGGGACCCAAAGATACCAAGCAACATCTCCGAACCCCCAGGTCTTCGCCCCAACTCCACCGGGAACAGAAATGAAGAGGGACCCCGCACGGCTGACGGGGAAACGGCGGGCGCTTTATCCTGTCCACTACGCTCCACGGGTTCACGCCAAGAGGGGGTTAGAGACGCGCCGGAGCCCATGACGCGTCGGCAGCGTGGACATTGCTGTCCTGAGCTCAGGGTTTTTTCACTTTTATAATAGAGACCCGAAAATCACAGCGGTTCGAACAAGACGGATGTTTATTTTTCTGCCGTATAGCAGTCGCGACATTTCATCCCAGAACGGGCCAAACGGCCACTAGGATGGAGGCTCAGGGAGCGGGCAGTTTGGGGACTAGAATCAAGAGGGCGCTCCAGTGTCTACCGCAAAGGAGCCCTGCAGGCCCCGCCTGACCTCAGGAGGGCGAGACGAGCCGCGAGGTGGAAGGTGGCCCGGGGCCCGGGGTCGCCGGACGGTCCTGCTCCGCCATTACTTCCTGGGTCGCCGTGGAAGGCAGGATTCAAAGGCTTCACTTCCCGCCCCCAGATTCCCCACAGGAAAAATGGTCACGGCCAAAGGAAGACAGTTCAGGTGGCTGGGGCCCGGGAAACGGTCCGCGGAGGCTCCTGTTAGAACATGGGTGATTACTGTTTCCACCTCGGGGACGATGGGGCCATCGAGGTGCAGATGGAGGTGTGCCTGGCCCCACTCGGTCCTCGCCATGACCGGAGAAGCCCGGCATCTTCACGAGCCCGTTGGCAAAAGGGGAAGTCGGGGCGCGAAGAGGCTGGACGGTTTCCCCAAGGTCACACAGCTGATAGGAGGCGAGTGGAGATCCCAGCCCAAGCCGCGTGGGCTGCAGCTCCGAGTGGGGGGCTCGGCCGCCCCCACCCCGCCCCCGCGGCGCAGAGGAGCAGAGCGGCTGGGACGCTGGAGCCCCCGGCCAGCCGCAGAGGGCCGAGCTGCGCACACGCCACAGGTCCTGGGCCGAGACGGTGACGACCACACGGCCCGCGGTGCGGCGAGCGGGTCCCTCTTGTGCTCCCCGGGCTGCGGCCAAGTCCAGCGCCTCGCCGCTCAGCTTCCGAGGGCAGACCCCCCAAGGGAAAGGCCACGCCCACCTCTGTTCAAAGGCCAGCAGAGGGAGGAGCAGGCGACAAGCCCGGTAGCGTCCCCCCGGTCAGCCATCGGGGGCGTGTGGGTGCCAGGCACTGTCCTCGGGGCTGGGTCACGCTGGCGAGCAAGGTGGACACAGTCCCTATGACGAGATCAAGGCAAGAGGCACATGAAGCGTCACTGTGGGTAGAGGGCTCAGCCCCGCTGCGCCGAGGCCCGCAGGGGACGCTAGGGGGAGCTCGTGGCTGCGGCCCCCGCTACCCCCCGCCCCTGCGTCCACTGTTCAGTAGGATCGTGGTCATCGCCGTCCGTGTTAGAGGCTCCGGGGTGGTACCAGTGCCACCGGGAAGCGGGCAGGGAGCCAGCCCAGAGGTGCGCGGTGACCTGGCCCCACAGCGTCTGGCGGGGTCTCAAGGAGAGCGAGGAGGAGGAGGCACGAGGTGGCCACCCCGGACCAGCGCGGCCGCTAACTCGTCCCCCCTCTCTGAGCCTCCCTTTCCAAGCTCCAGAGAGAACGATGGGCGCGGACCCTCACCTCCAGCTCCCGGAGGAGACGGGTGCTCCCTGCGCAGCCACCCGCCCGCCTGCATCCCCGCCCGCGGCGCGCCCAGCCCTGCCCTGACGACTCTAAATCCCCGCTCCGTGCTTCCTCCTCCCGCTCGGCACCGTGGGATGGAACCGCCCATGGGGCCGTCTGGTTCCGCACGAAGGTGCCTGCAGGTGGATCCGCGTGAGCACGTTGCCGCCAAGCGATTCAAACGCTGACTTTGGGCGAGAGCTTGACAGGCGTTTTCCCACCAGAAAAGCAACCAGAGCAGCAGCCCAAGGCGACCCTCGGCAGTCGCACGGGGCCAGAGGTCGGACAGTCCCTAAGAGCTCAGTCGAGAAGCTTCCAGCCGCGGTCAGCAGCACGAGGGGCCCCTGGGGCCCTCGGCGAAGCAGAACCTCACCCCACCACGGCCGCCAACGGTGTCGCCTTCTTCCAGGCGAGGGGTGCTCAAGACGGGGTTGAGGGTTTGCAGATGGCTGGAGTGAATTCATCGGCTTAGCACCAGTGGCTTACAAAGAACCACGAGAAGAAGAAAGAGCCCCCAATGGGCAAAAATATTTCCAGAAGAGGCCCAAATGTCCGAGGAGCGCAGGAAAGGTCGCCTCCGCCCCGGATCGTCAGGAGGAAAGCATATGCACGTGAGTTATTGCCGGCACGGGTCGCCGAGGCGTTGGGAGACGCGATTCTCCTACACCTTGACGGACGTAGAAAGTGGTTAACATGTTGGAGTCCGACTAGGACACAGTAATTAACCACCTAGGAATTTTCTCCTGACACCATAATCAGACAAATTCACAATCTGCAGGTACAGGTGGTTTGCTGAAGCCAGAGAATAAATATTTATATATATATATATATATATATATATATATATATATATATATCTCCCCAACAAAAGTATCTGGGTCAGCTAAACTATGGGACGTCCACGCAGTGAAAAGCAATGTGGTCATTTCGAGGGCCAGCACAGCGCCATGTTTTTTGACTTAGGAACGTGTCTCTAGAGCAGCAAGTGACGGACAGCACACCACGGCGTGCATTTGCACGGAGCGCCCGGCCCAGCGGGGCGCCCGTGTGCCGGACACAGCCAGACGCCATGCAGGGTGCGGTGACCGGGTCGCCGTCCGCCGAGCGGCCTGGAGGGGCTTCGTCTCATCTCTGGGCTCTCCTGTGCGGCCTGAGTCCTTTACGAAAACAATCCTGTGTCATTTTCATAATCAGGGAAAGTACAAGAAAAACAGTTCGCGCGTTGGGAGGCGTGAATTCAGCGAGGCAGGAAGGAGGCAGGCGTGGGGACTGCGTGGGCCGCGAACTCGCCCACGCCCTGGGGCGCCGCCAGGCCAGCTGCCCGGCCCCCCGCCCGCCCCTGCGTCCTCAGCCCACCCACCCCCCGTCTGCCAGCAGTATGCCATCTCCACGGAGACGCAGGCCTCCCTGCTCCGACCCAGGGCCCCAGGACGCCCAGGGGAACACACCCGGGGCCGAGGAGTGGAGGAGAACAGGGCACAGGCCACCGCCGAGGCCTCTGCTGGGCGCGCGGGGCAGAGTGGGCAGCGAGTCACAGAGGGCGCTTCTGGAGCCGGACAAACAGGCCGGCGGCGAGTCGGCGAAGGAGAGAGACCCAGGCCTCTGTCCAGTGAGACGCGACGGTGCCCGCCGTGCAGCGAGCCCGAGCTGGCGTGGCCGGGGGCTCAGCACGTCTCCTCCGGGGGCAGCCGTGCATGTGAACCACCGTCATTGTCAGGAGCGCAGGCCCTGCCTTCCGAGGAGGTGACCTGGCTGGGGGGGAGAGGACAGCGTCGGGGGCCGGGGCACTCGCGGGGACATGGGCTGTGGACAGGAGCCCACGCCCGTGCACGGAATCACATGTCCTGAAAGAAATCCGCTCTGTGCCGACTCAGGTCACGATCAAACGTGACTTCTGACCAAGTGCGCTCTGCCGGCCAGGGCCGTGTGCAGCAGGGACGCGCCATGAATGTCTGAGGACGGACCGATTCTCGAACGCGACGCCTGCTACACGCGGACACGGCAAGGGTCGCGGGTCGCTGGAGGCCTCTCGCCGCACCCGCCGGGCGAGCCCGAGGCCCTGAGCGCCGCTGGCTCCCGCTCCCGCTGCTGCTCCCGCCAGCCCTCGGCCTGGCCCCACGTTAAATGATCACCCCGCAACTGGGGAGGCCTGAAGTAGTGAGATTTTCCTGCGTTCACAGCTTTAGATTAAAATCGATGCCGCACCCAAGTGCGAGTCGACGAAAAGCGGCTGGGAAAAGCAGGGTCCGGCGAACGACCCTCATCTTTGTCCGCGAGACGCCGGCCATCTTCCTGGCCTTCCCGCGACTCCTCGGCAAATCTGAGCTGGGCAGGTCAGAACCTGTAGACCCGACGCCTATTAGTCTATCTTGGGGGGAAATCGAGCCATTCCTGTCAAAACCAAAAACACCACAAGGGCTCACTGGCAAGCAGTGTGCCCGTTAGGTCAGGCATCCCAGACTTGGGTGTGTGCATCAGTCACCTGCGACCTTACCAAATAAGCCCAGGCCGGAGTCTGACGCCTTCCGCTGCACTGGTCGGCTTGGGGACCCCCTCTCGGAGCAACACGGGGTCCAGGACACACTGCTCTGCCGGGTGCAGCAGCCAGCGCCTCGGAAGGCCAAGCCGATGAGGGCTGGGCTGCTCACGTGGGAGGTCCCCAGCAGGGAAGGTCACGGACGGCAAATTCAGCGGTTGGACAGTTCCTACCAGCGCCCAGAATCCTCTCCTCTTGCATCCCCAGAGTACGAGCTTCGTCCTCGGGCTGTCCCTGTCACGAGATGGCAGATGCCATCCCAGGTATCAGAGAGCCATCTCTGACTGGAGCCTCTTGAGAAGAGAACCCTCTTCCAGAAGCCCGAGTGGGCGTCGCCGAGCGCCTCGTCGACCGGACCTGAGACACTTGCTCGGCCCAACAGTGGCCCCGGTCTGCACACTGGGACAGCCGGAGCCGCCTGCACTGATCCGAATGTCACACCTGCGTGGGGATGGGGTCCCCCTCCCCGAGCACACTCCTGACCCGGAGGACGGCGGGTGCTCACACCACACAGAGGTTCTGCCCGCAAGGCCGAAGGCAGCGGCCAGCAGCGCCTGCTGTGGGAACAGCCATCATACCGCGGACAGAGCGGAGCCTCGTTTCGGGGACCCCCCCGTCCGCGTGGGGGGAGCTGAGGCTGGAGGCGGCGCACGCTACCCGAGCCCTGACTTCCGGCCCCTAAGCTCGGTGTGACTTGTGTGACATCCCTTTTGCTTGGATGGAGAGCCCACTGGAAGAAGGGGGTGCCCCTGACATACTATACCCAAGGAGGCATCTGTACCCCCACCCGAGGGACCGTCAACAAAAAGCCGGATCGACCGCTAGTCGTGGCCGGAGGGCCCGGGTCACCGCGTCGCTCAGACGGCTCGTCCCGAGGCAGATGGCCGGTCGATCCCCAGCAACGCAGCCCGCGCAGCAGTGGGGGACATTGCCAGGGGCCACAAGAGGCGACGGTTTTGTTCCAAATCGGAATCCGTGCCCAGCTGCACTCCCAGCCGCCCGGCTAACGGGAGAGCAGGTGAGGCCACCTGCCGTGGGGCCTGCACGATGGCCCGGGGCCGACGTGCGGAGCAGGCGCAGCCGGCCCCGTGCCCACCTCCCCCTCGGGGCCTCGGGAAAAGACACGGCCAGGGGAGGGAAGCTTGTTTTTCCCCGAGCCGTCGGACGATCGCCGGCCGCCCCGGCACGATGGTCCGGCGGCAGCCGCCCCTGCTCCCTCGCTCGCGGCCCCGACCCGGCCGACCCCGGGGGCGAAGGCGGGCATGCCGCCCGGCGGGCAGGAGGTCTGGGCTGCCCGCTCCCGCGCGCCCTGGCTAAGCTCGTTGGAAGTCGAAATTCTAGCGTCATTTCAGCTGGCACCCACGTCAAAGGTGCTTTGCCGAGCATCTTCCTCTGGCCTCTGTCCACCATGGACGAGAGCGTGGCCAGGGCCCAGAAGCACTGTTCTGACTGGGTGCCCGGACCAGACTCGGGGCGAGCGAGAGCCCTCTGCCACCTGCTGACGCCGACAGTCATGGGGTGACCGCTGCCCTCAAGGGATTACCGGGTGGCCCACCGCACTGACCCTGAACTGAGACCCTCCTTGCCTCTTTCCCTGGCCAATGCTGTCAGACTCAAGGCTGCCGGTCTGATCTGCAAACCCGCCCCTCCCCGAAGCATGCCCACCTGGCCTCGCTGCAATGCCAGCTCAGGCTAAACCCCCCCCCCCCGGGCCTTAATGAGACCCTCCCCTCTGTCGTCGCACAGGCCGTGCACAGAGACCCTCCCGCCCCCCGCCGCCACATTCGGAGCTGGAAATATTCGGGCGGACAGGATGTCCAGGTCTTAAATGTGCCTCTGAATATCCAAGTGGCATTTGCCGTCATTTATTTGTTATGCATAAGTTTCCACTCAGGGCTGGTGATTTTCTCTCATAAACAGATGCCCCAAACTGCCTTCCTGTCGCTCTGAGTTAAACCCCGCATCTGGGCCATCTGTGTGCACGTGGCATTCGGCCGGAGCCGCCACGTGCGGGGGCCGCCAGGTGTGCGGGGGCCGCCAGGTGTGCGGGGGCCGCCAGGTGTGCGGGGAAGGACGCGCGGTCAGGCCGGCGAGCCGGCGTCGGCCTTCGGCAGGGGCCTCCTAGGGACTTCGGGCAATTTCCTCCTTGACGAAGTAGACCAAAAACAAAAACAAAATAAAATGAAGCCGGGGGACCCCTCCTGCCTGCCTGTCCTGGCTGCTACGAGGAATTAAAGATGAGGCTGCTTTGAAAATTATAAGCTGTGACATCCAACTGTAAGATAGAGAAAATGACAGTGGCCATCTTAAAAGGCACCACCTGAGAAGATTCTAGACCCAGCTGGGCCTCCCCGGTATTACTTTGGGGCGTCGGCAGAGGCAGAGCGACATAAAAGTAGTAAAGATAATAGCGAGCGATTCCTCGCAGGCCCCTTGCAGGCTGGACGCTGCGCCGGGCGCTTCCTGTGCATTAGACCACTGCGTTCTCACCAGCCCCCCAGCCCGGCGTCATTGCGATCTCTGCCTCGCAGCACGAGTCTCCGAGGCCGGTGGTCTGCGGGCATCGCACAGCTGGGAGGGCCCAGCCGCCTCTGGGGACGGAGCACCTGCCCACTGCTCTAGGCCAAAAAAAAAAAAAAAAAAAAAATCCTAACGTCGTGCCTGACCTGGAGCAGGCCGTGCCTTCCCTCTCCGCGGAAGGGGGACTCGGGCAAGGCCCCGGATGCTGCGAGACCCCTTCCAGCCCGGGCGCGCTCTGAGCCTTAGACTGCAACTGCCTTGAGAGCAAATCGCAGACCCCTCCAGGCAGCGCTGAGCCCCCAGCTGCCCCCTGGCTGGGCCGTCTCTCCCTGCCGTGGGGCCGGCCACCGAAGGGGGCAGCTTCCCGTGGCTCCCCTCGTCCCCCCCACGCAGGTGGCGCCTCCACTAACAGACACAGCTGCGGGGCTAAGTCGTTGTTGGGGGCGGGGGGAGCTTTTTAAGGCTAATTTCACCGTCTCCTCCTGATTCTTCCTCTTTTTTTATAGCCCCTTGCCTTACTAGACTCGGATTTTCAAACCTGTTGTCAAGGCAACACCAGATTTCTCTCTTTGCGCTGTAACGTCTCAATGGGGGTTGCCATGGCAACAAGAATACCTTGTGTTTTCAAAGTCAGTGACCTCCCAAAGCTTCGTGGGACTTGCGGAGATGAATTAGGTTTGGGCAACTTTTTGCTGCAGCAACCAATTTGGTACCTGACGAGCCTAACTAATAATGACTTCTATATCGGTTAGCTTTCCTGCGTAACAAGCAACCCCAAAGCTTGGTGGCTTAAGACGATAAGCATTTATAATTGCTCTGAAGGTCCGCCAGGCAGGTGGTTTTACTCGTCTCCTCCGAGCTCACTCACACGTCTGTGGCGAGCTGCCCTTGACTGTCCTCTCTCGCACGTTTAGGGGGTCCTCTAATGCCCAGGGTGTCCCACACTCCAGCAAGCCCCGGCCTGTTCCCAGGGAGGCAGCAGGCTTCTCGGGGAAGGGGTAGAGAGAGAGAGAGAATACGACCAGAGACCCACAAGGACCCCTGAGGCCTAGGTTTAGAGCTGGCCCAGAATCACTTACAGCACATTCCAGAGGCCAAAGCAAGTCACAGGCCAGAATCAAGGGGGAAAGAAATAAGACTCCACCTTTCGATGAGGAGCTGATAAGTCCCATTGCAGAGAGTGCGGGTGGGCGGAGGAGGGGTGGCGAGCGGTGGCCACTTTTACCACCACGACATTCCCGGGGGGGGGGGATGCGGGCACCCCTTACGTGCAAACTAAGTTTCGAGGGCCGGGAGGCAGTGTTCACACAGCCGGGCTGGAACCCCGAGAACGCTTCCATCGCCAGGTGAGCACTCAGATCTCACCTGCAGCCCTGCTGCGTCTGGGCACGTTGACCAGTCCACGCGGGCCACACGGACCAAGAACGCGGCGGGTCTCCAGTGGAAAGGGGAGACATGGCCACCGGAACAAGGGGCGTGAGTGCCGGGCAGCCAAAATGCACAGACGGCTGCGGCGGAGGCACCCCCGCCGCCCGCCGAGAAGCAGGAATCGCCCCGAGTCAGCGGCCAGCTCCCACCTCGGCAAGAGAAACGCACCGGCTCCTACCTGCCGAGACTCCTCCACCTGTGAACCACCGGTGTGTTTCAGAACCCGACCCGAATTGTTTTGAAGAGCAAGCTAGAAATCTCAGTGGGCCGAACCCAAGACCAGCAGAGCAGGAGCAGCTCTGCGCTTTGCCGCTGCTGCACTGAGGCTGGGGGCGGGGGCTGGCTCCAGAAAGATCCGGAACGATCCAGAAAGCAAGGCCACGGCGCAGACAGGGCACCCCGGAAATCGCCCTCTGACAAGTGCGTGCCACGTACCCCCACTTAGCAACAATCAGCTCCCCGCCCCTCCAGGTTCTTTTGGCGGTAAGTGACAGAGACTAACCCAGACTGGCCGGCCACCCAGGGAGCGAGCTCAGGCTCAGCGGTTCATTCAGATGTGGCCGGGTCGGGGTTCCAGACGACATGGTCGGCCTCCAGCTTTCTCTGTCCCTCTGACCACAAGCAAAGCCCTCCTCAAACACCAGCGGATTCACGGCCCTGCTGTAGGAACCCCAATGTCTGCGATCCTCCCAAGACCTACTAGGCGCTTTGAAAAAGAACTCGGGAACGAAGGAAAGACTGCGAAAAAGAATGTCGCGTGCGGCAGCATGTCTGGGGGCAACGCGGCAGGCGAGCGCCGGGACCGCCAAGCCCAAGGCCCCTCCCCACCGCCCCCCAGAGGGGACGAGAGGGTTAACCTGCTTCGTGGGGCAGGAGTCCGCCTGCCGCCTCACCCATCCGTGCCCTGCCGCCCGCGCCCACCCCTGTTCTCTGCGCGTCAGTGAAACAAGTTAATTCTCCACCGTTCGACCTTCAAAAAGCAGAGGCACAGTGTCACGTTTCAGAACAAGCCACGCGACCCGTGGTCGGGCGCTGTCCCCAGCTGCTCTCGCTCCGGCTCTAATCCCCCAGCGGTGCGCCCACTTCAAAATTCCCGCTCTCCTCCCACGCCTGGAAATGTCAGGAACATCTTGTCACCACGTCACCAATTCTCTAATCCCCAGGTTGAAAGCCTATTTTTTTTTTTAAAGGTGATTGTTTTAACCAGGAGCCCAGAAGAGCATCTCGGTGTGAAGTCATGACCGTGGAGGGAAAAGGTCAAAGACAGATGATTGATGAGGTTTTCTGGAGACATTTCATTTTATTACTTTTAAGGAAACTTGCAAAAGGCATCCAGGGGCAGTGACGATGAATTTACGTTATCGCACTCGTGTGGAAATTGGTTGGAAATTGTCACCCAAAATAATTCTGTGCAGCTTGGCCTCTTACCCGAGACGTAATGAGGCAAATCTTAGTCTGGTCTTTATTAATAAAGCAGCTTTTTATGAAATGTACTTTAGATCAGCAGGAAGTTCAACGGTTACAGAGTCAACAAAAAAGCAATATGTCAGAATTGATTTATCTCCTGCATTTTTCATGTTTCAGATCCCTTTCTGATTCACCGATGTGCCGACTCTCAGTGACAATGCTCCATTTTTGTCTAAGTTTAATATGAGGAAATTGGGCTCATAAAAGACGGTCTGAGGCTCGGTCCCCTCGCGGGTCAGGGACTCTGTATTGGCTGATTCAGAATTCAGGACACGGTTGCCTCGGACCCACTTTGCAGCTTTTCGTCTCCGTGGGCATCGTGTGCTTCTGTTGGTTCATTTTGTGATACGAGTGTACGTCACCTGTCGTAACACAGTTGTGAATCTCCACGTCTGTGAACTGGATCATGGGAGTGCAGTCGAGATGTTGTCTTCGAGCTCCGCAGGTGGCCGTGGCCACTGCGCCGCGCATTCCCAACGGGGCGGCCGCTGAGAGCCGCCAAATCGTAACGAGTTGCCCTTGAGTTGACAAATCTGGGTGCCCCTGACCTCCATGGTGCGGCTCTCCGAAGTCTCCCACCAGAGGAGAAAGCCAGCTTCTCAGATTACGGGGACGAAGCCAGGCATTGGCGTGAGCTACAAGACAGACCTTCGGCCCATTGACAAGGGCGGCCATCGGTCACCTTTGCTGTGTTTCTCAACATGTCATTCCCCATATGTCAACATAGTACATTAAAATAAGGGTCAAAAGGCACTGCTTTTTGGGAACGAGGCTGGGACCGGGGTAGGGGCCGGCGAGGAAAAGTCCGCCTGTGCTTCTCACCGGCCGTGTCGTAAGATTCGGGTTCGTGTGTCCTTGTCACTTTGCTCGGTGTTCTCTAGACTGAGTAGGGTCCAAAATCCCACACCTGGCAATGTAAAGTCTGGGCCTCTAAGTTGCCTTTCCCCCGTCGGTGCTGTGAGCCATTAAGGAAGGAACGCAGCCTCTGGGTGGCAGGTGGTGCTAAGCCCGTAGGTGGCCCAGGGCTGTGACTACCTATGGGCACTCATCGGCTGGCTCGAGGGTGGCCCTCCCTGCAGCCGGCTCGAAGGTGACCCTCCCTGGGTTGCAGGAGCTGCCGGATGAGTTAGGAGCGGCTCGTGTCACCAGAAGCAGCATGACTTGACTTGACATCTCACGGCCTTTCCTACAGACACCGAGGGGCAGGATTTTGGGGGATGGGGTGGTGAAGGGCGTTCGAGTCTCTACCCCAACAACAATGCAATCTCAGCTCCCTGCAAGGAGCCAGGAGACGGGGGGGGGGGGGGCGGGTGGCGGGAGCTTCAAGGACAAACAGCCTGGGGAAGGAGCACTTCCCCAGGGCGTGAGGACGCTGGCTCTTTGTCCGACTCTCAGGAGCACCTCGCCATCTGGCAGGCGGGGTGAACCGGAAAGACGCCCCCTCCCCACTCAATGCTTTCAACAACAACCATCTGCCCCCAGAAGGTGCTGGAACCCACTCGGCTTCTCCATCCCACAGGTAAACGAATTTAAGAGATTGAAGGTGCATTATCTCTACTGCTCACAACAAAGACTTGGGTTTTTACCTGTTGTCAAGGCAACACTAGCAGTTTTCTCCCCGACTTCTTAATGCCTAGGTTTATGTTTCCATAGTTACAGGGACTCCCTGGGCCTCCAAGTTAAGGTACTGGCCCACCTGAACTCTCGGCGACGGGGCTGCGGCCATAACTCTGCAGAGACAAAGTTACCCCGGGCATGAGAATGACATGAGGACCAGGCACATGTTGACGCTGAGGGACCCGGGGCCGCCATGGCGCCCTGCTGGGACTTCAGCCCCCGAGCCCTGGGCTTTGAGACATGGATTTCCCGGACCCAGAGAGCAGTCTGTCCTGGGATTAACACACGCGGAACTGACCGTCCGGTTGTTTGCACAGCCAGGCTCACGGTGCCTCGTGGAAGCCAGCTGATTAATAAATCCTTACTCCGCCTCTCTCTGTGGCCTCGTCGACCTTCCCCAGGATGTTTGTACCTCAGGAATATTCTGGAAAATCGTTGGATGTTGTTGGTCAGAGCGTTAGAAGCAAAATGGTGTGCACGTGTGTGCGCCAAATCTAAGGAATCGGAAATATTGTCAGAGGGAGGGAGACGTGTTCAAGACAGGAACCCCGAATCGGAGCCGTGCAGCCCGGTTTTGAAGGTCTGCCTTGCTGTCAAAGCATCCACACCCAGAACGACAGCTCGCCACGTCCCGCTGAGACCTGAAGGAGGCGCCGGCAGGTGCTGGAGGGGCGCAAAGACCAAGAAGCCAGCTGTCTTAGTTTCTGGGTCGGCAGTTGCAAAGGACCACAAACTGGTGGCTGGAACAGCCAAAATGTTTCCTGTCACCATTCCGGAGGCCGGAGGTCCAAAATCAAGGTGGCGGGAGGCCACAGTCACGGTGAAGGTTGCAGGGAATTTCTGTCCCAGGCCCCTCTCCCAGGCTCCGGAGGTGGCTGGCAACCCTTGGTGTCCCTTGGCTTGTGGCCGCATCAAAAAAGCAAAGGAAACACTTTTGAGCACCAGAACCAAACCAAAGAAATAGAAAAATGAACCATGATTGTTTTTATTATTAAAAAAAATTATCTTCTTTTATTTTTTAACCTTTTATTATGGAAGCGATCAAGCATACAGCCAAGTTGAGAGAATCACGTAATAAATCCCCACGTACCCACACCCAGATCCTGTGATTTTCACGATTTTGTCGATCTGTTTCATCTATTCCTCTTTTTTCTGGACCGTTTTGAAGAAAATCCCAAATAGTATATTATTTTACCTATGGATACATCTCTATCAGTTGAAGATACTTTTTCTATAACCACGATGCTGCAATCACATCTTAAAAAATTTACAAGAATGTCGTCTAACTCACAGGCAGCCACACTGTCCTCATTTTCGCAAAAGTTTCTTTTTGTGATACGCTTGCTCGAGTGAGGTTACAGACATAGTCCACACGTTGCATTTAATTGATACGTCTCTTAAATGTCTTTTCATCTGGAACTCTCACCTCCCTTTCCCCCCGCCCTTCTTCCTTTCTTTCTTCGCTATCTGTGGTTAAAGAAACGAGGCCGCTGGTCCTGCGGAAAGTCCCACGTTGTGGGTTCGGCGGCTGCTCCCTCGTGGTTTCGTGTCATTTGTCCTCCGTGCTCCTGAAGCCCGGCAGTAACTCCGGAGACTCGATCAGACTCAAGGTTGAATGGCTCCTGCGAGAACGCAGGCGGCGTTCCGTACCTCCTGTCACGCCGCCTCCGGGGGCGCCCGCAGTCGGGGGGCCTCGTTCTTGGCGACGCTGAGATTGATCCGGGGGCTGCCATGCTGCCAGCCCGGCCCGGCCCGCACAGGGCTCCCCATCCATCTCCTGCTGTTAAGAGCTTTGAAGAATGTTGTCTGGATCCATGTTTCATCAGAGATCAGCGAAATGGTAATAATACCTGAGCTCATACTGACGTTGTTGTCTATCTGCATTTTGAGATGATGGTTTTATTTCTTTCAGTTTTAGATGTATATCTCTTTTCTTTTAAACTGAAATTTTTGGGCCCTAAAGATATCAACGCAATCGCCCTTTGCTTTAACCTACATTGTCTATAAAATAGTTTCAAAATAGCAATGCCAATGTTATTACTGAAAATAAGACTTTCGAATACGAGTTAAGGTTTGTTCATAGTTCCTTCTAAGACATATTCAATAGGGACAGAAAGTCCAAATACCGCCTCTTAAAATCATTTGAGATGACTGGTCGTGAGTGTGGCTAGGCATCAATTTAAAATTCACTTAGATTCACTTATTTCAGTTTGTTTTCAATATTTAGGGGTTGATGTCTTGTCCTTATTTTTAATTAAGCAAAATACGCGCAAGTTTCCAAAACTGGGTCTACGAAGCACGGTAGGTCCCCGCGAGCGCCGCCTCCATTCCTGCCCCCCCGCCCCACTTCCTCCTCCCCACGCGGTCCCGTTGCCACGAGCCTTTTGGCTTAGCTTTTCATGCTCGCTTGTGTTCTTTTCGCAAACATTAGCATGTCCGTGTGCATCGAACCCTTTTCTACACAAAAAAAGTAAAATGTCGTGGATGCTATTCTGTACCTCGGGGTGCTCATTGTAACGCCCCGGGGACGTGTGCCGGCGGTCACCCCACGCCGGCACGTGAGGGGCTGCTCGCTCTGCGCCCCTGCGCGGTGCCCCCCGGGGGACCTGGCGCCGTGCGCCCAGCCCCATCCCGTCGACTTGGGTGCCTACGAATGACACGTTGCAATGCGCTGTCCCACAACAGGTGACCCGCGGCCGTACGCACAGCGGGGTGTGACTCCGCCGAAAGAAGAGAGGAAATGCTGCCCTCGGCGGCCGCGCGGACGGACCTCGAGAAAAGCATGCTGAGCACACAGAAAAGGTCGAAAACCACACGGTGTCACACGTGTGGGAGGGAAACCGAAAAGCTACAAATGAACAGGACGCGCGAACAGAGGCTCACGGACATGGACCGGTGGTCGCCAGGAGGGAGCGGGGGAGGGGAGGGGAGGACAAACTGTGTCGTGTCTCGCAAGAAAAATGCACACTTTGATCACGTCGCTTTTGGTCGAACCGAGTAACCCCAGTGGGAGGAACCACTCCGGTTTTTGCCATTAAAATGTTACTATTTGGACAAACCTGAGAGGCGACCAGAGACAGGCTGCTTGGTTTCGGGGGGCTGGGGTCCAGAGGTCGAGCGTGGTGTCAGCCCCCGACCCCGCCGTGACCCAGCCGGGGGTGCAGAGCAGGTGGCCGCACCTTCCTGAGCCTCGGTCCAGAAAATGTCAGGCGCGGAGGAGGCGCCGCGGGCCCACAGCTCGCGTCGCGGAGACAGCGCTTGGCGACCTCGCCTGTTACTCGCCCGGGGCTTTTCCTATGTTTTTAGTGTCACATTCCAAAACGAAGAGGTCCCAGACGAAGGAGGAAGCTGCTGCCCGCAGGGGAAGGACCGGAGAACCTGCGGCGCGGCCGACACCAGGCTCCGGGCGAGAGAGGAAGGGACGCCAGGGGGCGGGCGGTCCCTGAGGACGGCTGTTCCCCCTGCTCTCCCTCGGGAACACAAACACCGCCAGCGCAGCGATTCCTGCGGGGACATGTCTCAGCAGAGGGTGACCTTGCCCTGCGATCTCTCGGCTTTCCCAAGTCACCGGTCACCTCCAGTCACCCGCCCCACCTACTTTGCTCGCCAACCACAGCCAAGAGCCTGAGTTAACGAGGGCAGCTGCCTGTCCCCTGCCTGGCCTTCAGGCCAGGCCACACTCGTTCAAGCCTTCAGCGGGGACTTCTCACCCACCGCCCTGACCTCAGAGCCGCCTGGCTCAGGGACACAGAACTTTCCAAGAAAGACGTGGGCCGCTGCCCAGAGAGAACATCGAGTCGTCCCCTTGGCTGACCTCCACGAGCGCTGGCACGAGGGGGCATCAGGCGATGCGGTCCCGAGCCAGAGGGGACGCGTTTCCACGGGTTCTTTTGACCTGCAAAAGGTCCCTAAGGCTTGGAGCTGGGCCTTTGGAGCTTTCGAAGTCACCGTGCCGTCAAAAGGCCATTGCGAGCAGAGCCCAGGCCCGAGGCGAAGACGGCAAAGCAGTGGGGGTGGGCTCCTCACACGGCGCAGTGGCCGCCTTGGCCGAACCCCAACACCTGGCCGTCCCTAAGGGGCCGGTCTCAGCCAGGCCTTGCCAGCGGGGGGCTTGCTGCAGGCCAGGAGACTCGTCCCGACCCCGCAGGGGACTCTCGGGGACATCTCAGGGAAAGCGATCGTCTGGCACCGAGGCCGCCGCCCGGCTCCTCGCCTGCGGCTGAGGCTCGCGCGCGGAGGGGGCACAGCCGTGGTCGCGGCCCGACTTCCTGAGCCCGGGGCTCGCCCGCCCCTGGACCTCCTGTTGGGCGGGGAAAGTAACGCTCTAGCCAGTTTCCGAGTGGGGCCTTCCTGTCGCTTCAAGTCCGAGACGAGCGACAGCCACTGAGGCCTGCCCCGAAGGACGAGGGGTCAGGAGGGGACCGAAACGGAGCTCCCCACCCTCCGGCGCGTGAGGGACCGGACAAGTAAACGGACAGTGGCGGCGGAGCCATCGGCCGGGAGGACGAGCGTGCCTCCAGGCCGCGTAAGCAGGCGGCCGGCGTGGCGCGGGCGAGGTCAGGGGCCGTGCGCGGGCAGAAGGCCACTTTGCCGAAACCTGGTGGGTAGTCGGCCAACTCCCTCTCCAGCGGCCTTGATCCCTGTGCCCGGTTGGACAGTGTCTCCCGAACTCCCCGTCCTCCCCCGCGCCTTGGCACGTGGCTTTATTTGGAAGCAGGGTCAGCGCCGCTGTAACGAGTTCAGACGCAGCCACACCGGAGCAGGGCGGGCCCCGGGCCAACGCGGCTGCCGTTTTGCAAGGAGAAGAGGCGGACGGGGGAAAGGCCGTGTGACCCTCGAGGCAGAGATCGGAGCGCTGCGGCCACAAGCCAAGGGACACCAAGGGTTGCTGGCAGCCTCCGGAATCTGGGGAAGAGGCCTGGGACCGAGGGGTCAAGAGTACAGCGGTCACCGATGTCCTTGACCAGCCGCGCCATCCCGAAGCGTCCGCCTTGGCCTTCTCGCTGCGGGAGCCGCCGGCCTCTGCATGCTTCAGCGGCCCCTCTGTGGGCTTCGTCACCTGCAGTCGCCTCTCTCCTCACCTGACACATGCCAAACGCACGCGTAAGAGCCAGGCCACCAGCCAGCGAGGAGAACGTCCTGGGCGGAGGGACCACGAGCCAAGGCCCAAGGTCCAGGAAGAGCCCGGTGTGTGGGGGACGAAGCCTCCAGACTGACCGTGAGGCGGGCGGGACGGAGGGCCGAGGCCGGGGAGGGCCGCGCGTGGGGCACGGCCGCCCCCGCTGAGCTGCCCGCCTTCCCACAACCCCCCCCCCCCGTGGCTCAGGGCCCCCCAGCCGGGCTTCGGCCCCTGCATTTCTTCACGGTCGGGCTTTCTCGGACCACAAACGCCAGGTCACCAGCACCCCTCGCGGGCCCCTCAGGGGATGGCCGGGGCAGGGGCACGCACGCTCTCCAGCCCTGGCCCCGGGGTGGGACAGCGTTAGCTGTGTGTGTCCCCCGCCTCCTCCCGCGCTCACCGAGGACGCCCTGCGCCCCGCTCGCCCGCGGCAGTGACGGGCTGCGGCTCACGCCCTTCGGCTCACGTCCCCTCCCCGGCTCATGCCCTTAGAATACCGAGTACCACGAGGCTGCAGCGACAAAGGCCCACCCGCCGGGTGCCTTAAAACAGCAGAAATCTATTTTCCCCCAGTACCAGAGGCGGAAACCCAAATTCAGGTGTGGGCAGGACTGCACTCTCTCCGAGGGCCCTGGGGGAGGGTCCTTCCTGCCCCGCCCAGCTCCGGGTGGCCCCGGGCTCCTCGGCTTACGGCATCACTCTGCTCTCAGCCTTCGTGGTCACGGGGTCACCTTCCCGGTCTCTGTGTCCAGTCTCCCTCCTCTGTCTCGTATGAGAACATCGGTCGCCCTGAATCCGGGACAATCTCGCCGTGAGATTCTTAGGCTAATTATATATGCAACTAAATTAACTCATTTGGAAATAGGGTCATAGTCACAGGACCTCGGGTTTGGATGTGGGCACATCGTCTGGGGGCACGAGCCAAGCCATTTACGTCCAGCCGCACGATTCTCTCACCTCCCACAGAAACCGCTCACGCGTGATGCCTTACACTTGAGCCTCAGGCTCGACCTTCCGGCAGACCCGGCCCTTGGCCAGAGGCTGGAATGCTGTGCGGATGGAGAAGTCTGACGTCTATTCAGAGAGGAAGGACAGATCCAGCCAGGTGCGAACCCTTAGACCCACGCATCAAAAATGGAGAAAAGCTCGTACGTTCCATGCATAAAAGCTGCAAGGCTTCCCAATAGTACTGCTCTTCAGGACCCTCCGACGGCTCCGTTGTATTGAATATCAGGGTGTGTGTGTGTGTGTGCACATGTGCGCGTGTGTGTGTGTGTGTTCATAGCCACTGTTTATGGAACATTCTCACATACATAACCTATTAATCCCTATAGTGACTCTGAGAAACTCGACGATGATTCACACCCATAATCTTCTCCGAAGGGCTTGAGCTGACTTACGATCAGAAACGCAGACGCCATCCGCCCGTGAGACTTTGACGAGGAGCCGTGAGGAATGAGGAGGGGGCGCGAGGGCAGGGAGCAGGAGGTCGAGTCCAACCTCGGCTGCGGAAAACTGTACCAACTCAACCTACACGCACGGAAAAAAATAATAACGAACGTACAAAAACTCTCTCTAAGCTTCCTGGAAACCAAGGCAAAGAGAGCAACACAATTCTAATTGTCGCCGGGCTCATTGTCTGAAAAAGAAAACTACAGGCAGGTTTGCCAAGAAAAGCAAACTTTTTCCAAGCCCTAAGTTTAGAGACGTTCTCCCAGGGGCTCTGAGTGAGGGGCAGAGACCAGGCAACTAATCACGGTGCTTTCGAGAACAGGGTCTTTGGCGCAAGGCGCGTCGGCAGGGCCTGGAGGCGGCCTGCCCCTTCCCAGCCCTCTGGCCCATAGGGGCTTGGGGCTCTCGGACTCCGGGAGAAGAGGGAGGTCTGTCCCTGGGGGCTGACTGCTCCCAGTGGCGACTCAGGACGCCCCCCCCCCCCAAGGCCCCTGTCCTCTGTGCTGTTTACTCTCCAGCTGCTCCAGGCCAGGGGGGCTCAGGCTTGACGAATTTACAGGCTGGTGTCAGACTCGTTCTTTATTTAGGGGAAATGGTATAGAGTTTCCAACTTCTCTTTCGCCAAATATAGACCCCCGATAAAAGGCCCATTGTCACCATTATTTCCTTAAAAGGAGGCCAGCCACATGCTGAAACATCCGATCCGTCTTTAGGTTGAATAAATCGAGCCCGATGGAAAAACCCGGACTATCTCACGCTGCTTTTTCTTTTTTCCTCGCTTCGCCACGGATGCGAGAGCTCGGTCTCGCACCAGCTTCTGCGGGGCCCTGCCCCGGCCTGGCTGGAAAAGCAAGGCTGACATTTGGTTGGGATCACGTAAAAGCCTTATCTGGTCCCCGGGCCCTGGGGAGCTGTGGCCCAGTGACCCCTCCTGGCAGCCCCATCCTTGAGTAATCCTCTCCCCCGGAGGCCCGTGACTCGCTTCTGACCCGTAAACACAGCCAAGGTGGTCGGAGGCCACTGCCCCGCTCGGGCGACCTGTAAGGGTGGAGAAGAGGTGGCACGGGAGGCCGCGCGTGTTTCTGAGCGTCGCCCTAACAAGACGCCGCCGCGGGGCCGTTCGAACGGCAGAGACACGTTCACGTCTGTCCCCACACCAAACGTCCTCTTCCTATGACTACGCGGTCATGCGGGGTCAGGGCCCACCCTAAGGAGCCGACGTCAGCCTGACCCTCTGCAGTGACTCTGTTTCTGGACAAGGTCACACCCACAGGTACTGGGGGGTGGGGCTGAGATGTCAACATTTTTCGGGAGCACGATTCAACCCGCCACAGCAGGGCACCGCGGGTCCGGGAGAGGTCCCCGGCCGCCAGCTCCGAAACGCTGAGAGCCTCAAGGACATGGATTCTGAACTCCGCCAAGTTCCACGTGAGCATGCAGGGGGACCCCAGCTCCAGCCAACGTCCGATCGTGGCTGCATGAGACCCTGAGCAGGGGACCGGCTAAGCCCAGACTCCTGACCCACAGACACTGTCACGATAGCTGTGTGTGCTCTGTTTAGCCACCGAATGTGTGATAATTTGCTACGCAGCAGAGAAAACTAAGCCGGGAGGAGCGGCCAGCCCCTGTGGGGGAAGGCGGCCGTGCCCGGTGGCTGCAGGCGACGTAAGGCCTTTCTCCCAGGGACAGGTGTTGACGTGTGAGCGACGGGGTGACCCACATGTGTCTGCCCTTCCCAATGCCCTGGGCAGGGAGAAGCCAGAACAAGACTCCACACCTGCCCAGCGTGGGTTTGACCTTGATGACGAGCCTTTCAGAGTAGAGGTCTGAGGCGCATCTTGTGGGCCGAGCTGAATCACAGTGCAGAAGGGACCTGAGCAAATGAAGAGCTGGCGTGTGCTCCCAGGAAGGCCTTCCTGTCTTTAGAATAAGGGACAGTGGGAGGCATCTTATCTCCTAAGAAGTCAGAAGCTTCGCGGGAGCATCTGCTTGGCCCGCAGATTGTTCTTAACACTGGCTCTAAAGAAGGAAACTGAGGAACGAGCTGGTCAGCGAGGACAGTGGCCGTTTCGGGTCACAGCAAATTCCGCCCAGACACGAGATTTGATTTCACTGTCTCCTCGGCTTCCAAGCTGTTGCTTAGCGCCCTGATCCCCTCTTCCTAAGCCTTACAACCCTAGGGAAATAACAGTCACCGAAAAGAAAACCAAAAAAGCTAAGCCGACAATAAATCGAATGAAACTATGGCAGAAGGTCCGTGATAAGAAGCTGAGGCCAAGATGCAGGCGGAAATCCTGGACTAATCATAAAAAGCCACCTGCTCTCAGCAAGCCGCTGTCCGACAGCCCTTGTCCACACACCAGTGGGGGGGGTCTCAGCTCTCCAAAACTTAAACCTCGGCCCCCGCCCACGTTTGCGCCTAGCGACCCTCGCCTTTCCCCGGCCGGGATCGCGAGGCCAGGCCGGGCGGCCTGCCGAGGCAAGGGCCACGGGGGGACCAGAGCCGGAAGCTCTCAGCAAGGACACTGAGAACTGCCATGCGAGGGGTGCCGGGTGGGACAGGCCTCAGGGCCCAGTGAGAGGCCGGTGAACCGTGGCAGGTGAACTGCGGCAGGTGAACCGCGCCCCCTCTGAGCACTGTTGAAGGCGCCGGCGACCCCTGGTCCCCTCGCCTTTTCATTTGATTGTAGTAGCTCCTGAAGAAAACATGCGCATAGAGTGCTCACGCCGAGGCCCGAGCGCGACATGACCCTGAGAACCTCATAACTTCGGAAGGGCTCGCCGTCCCCGCGGAGGGCCCTTCCACAGGGCGCAATGCCACGTCGCTTTCCCTTTTAATCAGGATGGAGTGGAAGTGGCAGGAAGCACGGGTAATGGGCATGCCCAGGACGGGAGCAGGAAGGATCCAGAAGCCGCTTCTCAACCTCGCAGACACTGACAGCCGTCGTTCGGCGCCCGCCTGCGTGCCTGTAGGGCGTTCGTCCACTAGATGCCAGTGGCACCCTCCCCGCAGCTCTGACGGCCAAAAAGAAAATGTCCTTAGACCTTGCCAGATGTCCCCTGGAGGGCAGAGTCACCCCTGGCTTAGAAGCAGCCAGCTCTGTTATTTACTGCGGCCTGACCTCAGGCAAAGCCTTCACATTTCAGTCTGACTTCCCTCGTTTGGAAGAGCGTCTCGCAGCCGCCCTGCTGGCTCTGAACTTTCAAGAAGGTCAAACCGCGTCGCGGTGGGAAACCATTTTTAAGGCTTAAAGTTCTATATCCGTAGAGGCGATAGGCCCTAAAACCTTTTTAATATCTAGGGGTTTTCCTTCTCATCCGGGAAGCAAGGGCGAGTTTCTGGAGCGGAGATCAGAGTTATCACTCACGGCAGTAAGTGTTCTGACTCCTGTGACCAGTGCCTGCCCCCGGGGGGCCCAGCGAGAGCCAGATGTCGCTCTGTGTGTTCGGGGGTCTGTCTGTCTCGCAGGAGAGTTGCCTCGAAATCCTTAACAAGGGAGTCGCGTACAGAGGCTACACACTGCCACCGCCCCTCGGAGAGAACTCTGGCTCCCTCCCGGCCCCCGGTCCTATGGCACACAAACAGTTTCACTAAGAACAGGGAGGAGGAAGTTCCTAGGCCAAAGTGCAAGTACAGTCCTGGGGGAGATCAGCTTCTTCCCCAGCTCTGTTGAGATGTAATTGATACAGGACACTGTGTCACTTTACGGTATGCAGCGTGACGCTTTGATATGTGTGCGTACGTGATACAAGGTGAGTTAACACACCAGTCACCTCACATCGTTGCTTTTCTCCATGGGCAGCGGGAACATCTAAGATCTACTCTCTCAGCAACTTGCAAGCATGGGATACCCCGCTGCGAACTACGGCGACCTTGCAGTGCATCAGATCCCCAGAACGTACAATCTCAGGACTAGAAGTACCCCTGACCAGCACGGCTGCACCCCCACGCCCCAGCCCCTGGCAACCACGGATCCACTCGTCGTTTCTAGGAGTCTGACTCTTTAGATCATTCGGGGTTCGTTATTCTCTGCCTGATTTGTTTCTCATACCGCAATGCCCTCAAGCTTGAGCCGCGCCGTCCCGAATGGCAAGATTGCCTCCTCTTCGGGGCGGCGTGAGTTCGCAGGTGTGTGTGTGCACAGAGGCCGCCTTCTCTTTATCGGTCCCCCGGTCAGCAGATGGCGCTTCCGCCGTTTTCCTGTCTTGGCCGTGGTGAATGATGCTGCAAGAAACGGCGGGGTGTACAAATGCATTTAGCCCATCCCAGGGTCCAACCTCACGTGGGCATCGTGCGTGACCCTCTTAATCTGTTATCGAATTTAGTCAACCAGCATTTTGTTGGGAATGTTGGGGTCCGTGTTCATCGGGGACACTGGCCTGTCATTTTCTTTCCTCACTGTGTCCTTATCTGGCTTCGTCATCAGGGAAACGTCGTCACCGTCAATGAATTGAAGAGTGTTCCGTCCTCTTTAATTTTTGAAAGAGTTTGAGAAGGGCTGATGTTAATTCTTCTTTAAATGTTCGGTGGAAGTCACTAGAGGAACCGTCTGGGTTTTTGATGACAAATTCGACCTCCTTAGTCATCATTGGTCTGTTAAGATTTTCTGTTTCTTCACAATGCAGTCTTGGAAGGTTGTATGTTTCTAGGAATTTATCCATTTCTCCTAGATTATCCCATTTGTTGGCAAATAATTAATTATTCATAGTAGTCTGTTATGGTCCTTTGCATTTCTGTAATATCAATTGTAATGTATCCTCTTTCATCTATAATTTTATTTATTTGAATCTTCTTTTTCCTTGTTAGTCGAGCAAAACGTTTGTCAATTTTATTCATATTTTTGAAAAAAACGACTCACCGTTTTATCATTTTCTATTTTCTTTCTAATCTGTATTTCACTCATCCCTGCTCTAATCTTGACTATTCCCTTCCTCCTGCCAACTTTGGGCTTACTTCTTCTTTTTCTTCTAGCTCTTGGAGGTCCAAAGTTAGGCTGTTCGTGTGAGATCCTCCCTTTGGCCTCGCGTGAGCCTCTCTCACTGCAGAATTCCCTCCTGGGGCTGCCTCTCTTGCGTCCGGTACGTTTGAGCATGTTATGCTTCCATTTTCATTTCTCTCAAGATGCTTTCTAATTTCTCTTTTGATTTCTTCTTTGACCCGTTGGCGGTTCAGGAGTGTGTTAATTTCATGTATCTGTGAATTTCCCACTTTTCCTTCTATCAGTGATTTCTAGTTTCATACCACTGTGGTCAGAAGAGATACTTGATATATGATTTGAATTGTCTTCAATTGACTAAGACTTGCCCAGCATAAGCTCTGTCCTAGAAAACAGTCCATGTGCACCTAAGAAGAATGCGTATTCTGCTCCCGTTGGATAGAATGTCTTATATTTGTGTCTGTGGTGTTCGTTTTAACACCCCTCGACTGAAAGCCAGTGGCGGCAGGTCTAACGCCCTTAGACTTCCAAAGCGTGTGCATCAGCCCACATGCCGATATTGCTGGCTCGGACAGCCCGACAGTTCGCAACCATGAAAACACTCGCTTCTCGACGGCACCTACGCCAACAAACCTGGGCGTCCTCCTTGGTTGCTCCCCCTCCTTCGCCCCTTGACCCAGCTGGCCCCACGTCTGCCTGACCAACTCTAAGGCGTCTTCTCTCTCAGCCTGTCCCAGTTCGTCTACAGATACTTTCTTAGTTCAGCCGCCCCCGTCGCCCCGGCCCCACCCCCAGCAGCACCCTTGGTGCCTTGCTGGCCCCTCCCTCCCCCTGAATCCAGTGGCCACCAAGGACTCTGTCAACGCCACATCTGTTTTTTGCCACTGAACCCTCAGTACCTGGAAGTGTGCCTGGCGCAGAAGAGGCACCTGCCGAGTGCTGAATCCTCTCGGACTTGTAGTTACAGACATTCTAACCTGTGTCCCATGAGTATGGCAGTTGTACGTGCCATTTCCTCTGCCTATAATGCCCTTCCTTGCCTGTTTAGCAAACTATTCATCTCTCAGGATTCTTTCTGACACCAACTCTTCTATGAAACCCCAGAGTTTGGTGTAAACCCTTCACCTCCCACAGCACCTTGAACTTACTGGTAAAAATAAAAAAAATAGCCAAGATTTTCTGAGTAGTAATGAAGCTAAGTACTTTATATGGAGTAACTCAGCTATTCCTCACAGTGAAATCGGAACTAGGAATATCCCCATTTTACAGATGAGGAAACTGAGACTCGAAGAAGTTAAATTATGTGCCCAGGGCCACAGAGATATTAAGTGATACAACCAGGATCTGAACATATATAGATAAGGCTCCGGTACCCACAGTTACCCGGCGAGGTTTCTGGTTTTCCATACCGCCAACCACCATGGTCGGTAGGGCTGTGATACAATCTCTGGTTTGCTTCTCTGGGTTCCCTACACAACAGGAAGCCCCCGAGAGGCTTTGCGTCACTCCTCTCTGTGACCTTATTGCCAGGACAGAGCCGGGTACGTCTGAAGCACTCAATTAATGTTTGCGAAGTAATTGACTTTTACATCCTGACATCTCCTTGAGACTTCTTTCTTCCAAATCCAATATCAGCTTCTAACTGAAGCAAAACTAAAACCGTCCAACAATCAAACACTTCTAACCACAGGAGCACAAAGTTCTCAAAGTCCTTTGCCATTTCTGATCTCATCCAAGGACACCGAACGCCGGGAATGTAAATTAACTCTGGGCAGAAGTCAGAAAGGAGGATTCACTGGACTGAGGATGACAAACAAGCAAAAACAACAACAAGAGTATAATCTGTCCCCAAGCGCAGCATCCAAAATCAGACAGAAAAGGATTAAGCGTTACAGTTGACTTACCTGCCCAGAAATTCAGCCCATAGCTGAATGAAAAGAAGAAACCAGGCTATTTCTTCTAAATATTTTTTAAAGACCAAATTTTCATCCTATAAAGTATGGCAAGAAAAGATAACAAAGTTGATTTTCCACTCCGGTAACTGAATTTGGAAGGAGAGAAACATTTATTGTTATCAGTTTCTCATTTGCTCATGATGGTGCTTTTGAAGCTGATGGTAGAGCTTACAGATACCCAGTCCTGAGGCACTGAACATCCCTTGCCGCCATCCAACACCATGTGACAATTACAATTGTTCCATTCTGCAGAACTGATATCACCTTGCCTCTGGAGAGCTCCAGGCAGTATTCAAATTACATTTAAACACCAAATTAAAATTTTAACCATAAAAAATAAGGGGATAAACAAGAGAGAATCATATTAAAATATTATATTAGTAAAAACATGGCTGGGAGAAGGAAGTAGATTTTCCATATCACCATTATGCTAAATACGACGATATTTCCATTAGAGCCACAGGAAGCATATGGCCCATTTAGCATCCATCTTCATCAGTGCCCTGGTCTCTTGCTAATATTTATTAAGGACCCATGGATACCGGCCACTCTCCAAGTAAAGTCACTAGAGAGTAAATTCCTGTGCAAGTTTTCCTAATGGTGACTAATGCAAACCTACAATTTCCTATTTTCCAAAAGACATTTTAAATGAGAATAGAAAAAGACATCTGGCCAAGTAGAGAAGAGGCCCATTACGGACTTGATTCTCGCTCTTCGTGCAGATGTTCTGGCCCGTGGGAACGAAGCCTCGTTGGACCGCTGTGATTTCCTCTCCCCTCCCAAGACCCCCCTCTCCTTCAGTCCCTCCCTCCTCCCCCAATGCGGAGGCCACTAACTGCTTCAAGCTATCCAGGCTTTTGAAGCGGTATTGGGAATCACCGAAGGACATATTTAAAGGAGAATTTGGTCTCGGGACTGATTTATGTAAAATAATAAATGGTGCCACTTGGCCGTTTATAGAGTTAGAGATAAAATTAGATTCTAGACAGTCCTTCTTTGTGCACACGGGTTAGCTGATGGATGGCTGCCTTCGTATGACTTAGGATGACTGTGGCTCATGGACGTCTACAAGGGGCTCCTTGAGAACACATTTCGCAGCCACATCCAATAATTCGGAAGGATATTTTGGGTCCCAAAATGGTTCAAATTTAATCTGGAAACGATACTTGAAAAGAGTAAACTGATTAAAAGTATGGAGTAGTTAAAAATGTTGAAAAGTGACTTCACTTTCCACCACTGAACAGATATCATTTCTACCCAGTTTCTCCCCAATCTCACCTCCACTGACACGTTCTTAGCCTGGCCACTCGAAACAATAAGCAGACAGGGGAGCAGGGAGTAACAGTGGTGCCCGGAGAGGTGGACGTTTCACCAGCCGGCCAGAAAGGAAGGAACTTGGATTTTAGGAGCACGGGAGTTTTACTTTTTCGTAAGAAGTTGGAAATCAGGCTGTCAATAGCTACATAGTCTTACTGACTTGGATTTTATTCGCTATCTGGAAGTAGTCAGTTGTGCTAAATCTATTCATTTACGTAACAAAAACTTATTGAGCAGCTACTGTCTCTCTGGTACTTTGCTAGTGCTAGAAAGGTAAAGAGAGATCGAGAGTAGTCCATGCTCCAAATCAGCCTGCAAATCAAGGTGCAAGCTTCTCTTATGGGGGGAATGGAGAGGGGATGAGTAAGGGATAGCGAACCCGAGCCCTGAAGAAAGAGTAAGCTTGCCGCGCAACATTCCTAGAGCATGGGTGGCGGGGTGGGGTGCAGAAGTACTGTTGATGGAGAGTGTATTTCAAGCAGCAAAGCAAGAAGACTGAGCTGGACTGCAAAGTGGGGGAAGAAGTATAAACAACGAGACTCAAGTGTCAGGCAGGAGCCAGCTGGTAAACGACCCGCCGGCCGGCCCTGCGTAGGAGCTGAGGCCTTATGGAAACGTTGCCGGGTCATCAGACGCACACTTACAACAAACGCCCACGAGCGTACAGAGTTTGGATGCGGGCGCGCAGGCCAAAGCGGAAATGGTGAGACCCTGCCCGCCATCCAGGCGGCCCAGGCCAGGATGGGAGGTGACAACCGGGACGGTGCCAGACGTCCGCGAGGCAGAGTCCACCAAGCCTGGTGATCGCTGGACGTGCAGCCGGAAGTGGACGGAGCGGCCTGCGTGGGTGGCGGCCGCGCCTGGCCCCAGCTGAGCAGAGGCGGGGTCCAGCGAGGCTGGCTCGCGCGCCGGGCGGGCGGGCGGCTTCGGGGCCGGTCCTGCGACCAGCTCTGGAGCCGCGTTTGGAGGTGTCCACGGGGCAGAGCCAGGTGGGATGCTGCAGGAAGGGTTTTGTGCGGGTGATGGGACCCCGATTCCCGGGAGAGAATGATTAAACCATTAGGCAGGTAAGTTCTGGAGTAATCTTTTTTGCAAAAACTCCGAGGATCCTGGAATAGCAGGACTTCCAGGGGGAAAAAAAAAAAAAAAAAAAAAACAGGTGCAATGGGAGCGCGCCTGCGCGCTGAGTCAGGGGGCGGGGCCTCCCCTGAGGGGCGGGGCTTCCGCCGAGGCCTGGAGCCCCCTTCCCCCAACACAGGGGACATGGGCAACGTGGGGGTCCGCTCGGCCCGGCCCGCCGCAGTCTCTAATGCGGGAGGCTGCACGTGGCCCGTGGCTGCGCAGCCCAAATTTGGAGCACTTGCGGGGAGCACTGAAAGGTTCTACCCCGCCTCCTTCCTCCGTGGCCCGCAGACCGAGGGAGACAGTGTGTGAACGTGGTGACAGTCGCCCAAGTCCCCGGGGTCTGTCACCCCAGGGCTGCCTCCAACTTTTCTCTTCGTCCCCAAGCGGATCGGCCCCGAAGGGCCTAATGCTTCCAGCCCATGGGCGCTCCAGGCCTCACGCTTTCTTTCCCGTCTCTAAGGCAACGGCGAACATCAGAAATTCAATGCCAGACACATACGCAATTTAAGAGCGTCTCATAAATACACTTGCAAAGTGAAAATTTTTTTAACGTGAAATTAATTTTAATAATGTATTTTACTTATGCCACGACATCCAATTTTTTTATTATCAAGATATATTCTTTTGTGCATCGGTTAAATCTGCACCGCCTGATGTGCGTTTTACGCTTACAACACAATCGCGCTGACCGCGTTTCAAGTTCGATGCGGCGGGGCCATGATCCATCCAGAAGTCCTAACCACAGTGATGGTGGCCGACGGGTATCGAGCACCGGCTGAATTACAAGGACCACGACGAGCTCTTCTCGTGCGCTTTAATTTCGCGGATGAGATTCCTGGTCTTCGGTCCCGGCACCAGCACTTAGGAAACCAGGCCAGTTACTTGAGGTCTCCGTCTGCTTCAATTTCCTGCTGTAAAATGGGACCGACGACGCTATGGTCTGAATGCTCGCGTCCCCCCAAAATTCACACGCTGAAACCCGGCCCCTGAGGTCACATTATTAGAAAGCGGGGCCTTTGCGAGTGGCTAGGCTGCTGAAAGTTCAGTCGTCATGAATGGGATCAGCGCCCCTACGACGGGGCTGCAGAGAGAGCTCCCTTGTTTCCTTCTCCCAGGTGGGGCCACAGGGAGAAGCGGGCGGTCTGCAGCCCAGAAGAGAGCTCACGCCAGAGCGCAGCCGGGCCGACACCTTGATCTTAAACTTCCCGGCCCCTAGAACGGTGAGAAATACGTTTCTGTTGTTTTTTAAATATGCATTTTATTTTATTTCATTATTAGTTTCAGGTACCCAGTACATTGGTTAGACATTTATATAGTTTTTGAAATGATCCCCCTGATTACTATATCGCCCCCTGGCTCTACGCACGGCCATTCCCCAGGCCGTGCTCCCCATCCCCATGACCCTCTACCAACTGCTGATTTGTACTTCTCTAACCCTTCACCCCTTTCTCCCAGTTTGCAGCATTTTGTCACAGGAGCCCAGGAGCCCAAATGGACTCAGACAGATAACAACATCCGCCTCTAGGCCCTGAGAGAATTTAGTCAGCGATTATATGTAAAGTGCCTGGAACAGGGCCTGCGCGGTCTGCTCTAGGTAAGCTGTTGCCATTACTCTTATCCCAGATCACACAGCTTCCACAGAGGTCACTGTGACAACGTTTGAGAACCGGCCGCCGGATTTCCAATTAGAAGTTCTTGGGGACCCTCCCAAGGGCAATTGATCTGGAAGGCGAGGAAGACCAAAACGGGTCTTCTCTGGGGGCAGGGGAGTGGGCAGCGAGGAAGTGAAGCTCTTCGTGCAATGCCCACGGTGCTTCCGAACGGAAAAAAAAAAAAAAGAGGAGGCAGTTCTCACGGGAGGCTGAGGGACGGCAGAGACGGCGGGCAGAGAAGGGACGAATGCCGAGGCGCGTCCCCGAACGGCGCGTCCTGGCGGTCTGCGGCCTGTGCCTTTGCTCTCAACGTTTCTGAGAAAAGATTTAACGACGCTGGAAATTACGACCATTCCGTTGACGTTTTATTTGGAAGTCATTTTAAACTTACGTAAAAGTTGCGGGAACAGCACAAAGGGCGTCCCGTCCATTCCCGGTCACCCGAATTCGCCAGCTGCCCGCGCTGCGCGGCGTTTGCTCCGTCATCCTCCCCTGGTCTGAACCATTCGAGATTAAATTGCGGACATCATATCTCTTCATCCCTAAACATCCAATGTACATTTTCTAAGAAAAAAATAAAAAGACATTGTCTGACATCATAACAATGCAGCCTATCACATTCGGGACATTTGGCTCCGATGAAATGCTCTCGCCTAATCCGCAGCTAGCATCGGGGGGCAGTGCGGAACGGAAAGGCGGGACGGAAGAACGGGTCGCCCCGCAGTCCCCGCTCACCGACTGTCACCACGCCCTCCTCTGAAGCACCTTCGTTTCCGGCCCCGTATGCAATCTAGGAACGTTATGCCTTGCATCCGGTGGCCCAGAAATAACTTTTTCTTGATTAACCCGGACATTTTGGGCTCCACTAAATATCCCCTGGCCGAGTTCAAAGATGCTGAGAATGTCGCTTGTATCGAGGCACCTTAAGAGGGAGCAGGGACATTAAGAGAAAAGGTCCCGCAGATGGAAGGTATAACCGAGCACCCCGGGTCTGTAAACCCTTGTGGGTACAGCAGGTGGCGCACCTGAGTCTTCGGGAGCCTTGTGCTGAGCGCCCCTCTGCTCAGGTGCATGACATGGCCTGATGCCGTCCGCGTGACCTCTGCTCAGGTACCATGGAGACACCAAAAAAAGAAGGCCAAACGAAACTGGCTTGTGCCCTCGAGGAGGTGGCAGGCTAAGGAGGGTGACAAGCATGCAAACAGACGGTATCAATACGACATGGCAGGTGACCTGCACGCCCAGCCCCGCAAGCGTGCCTGCGGGATCGTCGCGTGTCGCCGACTCTTCTGGTTCTGGGTGCTCGGAGACTGATAAGGTCTTGGCTCAAGCCTCAAGGCATCAGCTCTATGACCCTCCACAGAACACTAACTTCTCATCGTAGAATGTGGAGGGGAGTCTCCTTATCACCCACCCAGCCGCGTGTCCCGATAACCTCATAAGCCTCCAAACGCCTTCTGTCTTCTTCAGGCCTGTTCTGTAAAACCTCTCTCTGTGTATCAATTCCATCTGGATCAGGCTTCTGCGTTTCAAACTCTAGACCATTCAACCCACTTCACGTAAAGGGTGCAGATAAGGACGGCGCCCCTCGGCAGGGGAGAGATGAGACCGGGCACCTCTCGGACAGTTTCAGCAAAGAGCTGGACAGCTCCCAAGAAGAAGATGGAATTTCAGAGTCGAGGGAAGGCATCCAAAAGCACAGACGTGTGGTCAAAGCTCGTTCTCCCCAGTGTGCAAATTCCAGGTTCAATTCTAAAATAATTTTCCTTAGTCTCTTGAGAAACCAGAAAAGCGTTAGATCTGCTTCACTTTTAGAGGGGAACATTACTAAGGAAATATCATAGCCCGTGCGCTGTGTCTTTTTGGGCCGCGTGCGCAGTAAATGGGTGGGATGCATTTCACAGTGGAAGTCGCCTCTGCGTTCCTACCGCGGATCACCATCGGGAGAGGAGCTCAGTTCTGCGCGTCCCGCCGACATTCCAAGTCTTCTCACCTGAAACAGGTGCTACGTTCGTGGCGAGGTGGCAGGGACGACTAGATTAAAAATATATGAGTTAATATTCCGTGAGTTAAATCACGTCAGTACAAATGAGACGCTTGCGCGTCATTTACCCGGCACTGTTTCTTAGGTGGTCCACGGTAATTTTTCAGAAAACTAAAGTTTGTAACATAATGACAAAACTCAACAAGTAAATTAACTTTGAAAGGGCACGAGAGAAATTGTCTGTGGCGAGGAAAATGCTACACCTTGATTGTGGCGGTGGCTCCACAGCCACAGCCATTTGTCACTATCCATTCTGGTGCCGAACGCTTTGATAGGGTGAATTTGGTCGTGTGCCGACATGCCGCAATAAACCTGACTTTTTAAAAAGAAAAAAAGTAATTAGGGCATTATGGAGAAAGTGGAAAGACAACCCTACAGAATGCAGGGAAATATTTACAAATCAGATATTTGATAAGAGTCCAGTCTCCAGAGCATGTCCTGGAGTCTTAGGGCTCGGCATCAGAAAAACAACTATTTTAAAATCAGCAAAACTCGGCGGCTCCTCACACGACCCAGCCATTCCACCCTGAGGTATATTCCCAAAAGAACTCAAACAAAGATGGGTACATGACTGTTTCTGTCGGCGCCATTCACAACAGCCAAGAGGGGAAAGGGCCCAAATGCCCACAGGCGAATGGAGAAGCAAATCATGGCATCTCCATGTAATGAAGTATCATCCAGCCATAAAACACCTAAACCTAAGCAGGTCGGGCCTGGTTAGCACTTGGATGGGGGACGGCCTAGGAAGACCAGGTGCTGTAGGCATAAAGAATTAATAAAGGATTGAAAGCTGACAAGGTCCTTGCAATCTGTGAGGTCAACCGAGGGTTGCCTCGCCTAAAATAGATAGATGATAGATAGATAGATAGATAGATAGATAGATAGATAGATAACCCACTGATACATGCTACTGTGGATGAACCTCAAAAGCATGCTTAGTAAAGAAACCAGTCGCAAAAGGTCACATGTTATATGATTCCATGTCTATGAAAATCCGGATTAAAACGTCCGTAGAGACCGAACGCAGATCAATGGTCGCCAAGCCTAGAAGGAGAGAAGAGTGACCCCTCAGCGAGCACGGGGGTTCCTCGTGGGGGACATTTTCGTTGTCTCCTGGGCCCCAGAGACAACGTCTCTTCAAGGGAGGGGACCAGACGCCCCACTTTTCTATCATGTCTGTGGAACTCGCCAGGCATGGCATTTACAGAAGCGTGCAAGGCTCCAGGTCCCCGGACTGAGCAGACCCCAAGCTGAGGCTTACACTGCAGCCGTGGTGGCCCCGGGCAGCACCCTTAAAAGCCCTCTGGGTTGACCCCCGGAAATTCTTTGCAAGCAAAGTGACAGAGGTAACTAAAGAACTTTAAGATTAATCAAAAGCGCGCCTGCGCCTGGGCGGTCAGCAAAGCGCGTGCGCCGCAGCCCATGGTCCCACGTGGGCGGAGGGAACTGCACCTGCCGCGAGGGACAAAGCCTGTCTGTCCCCAGCACGGCCGCGGCCCCTCGAGAGAAGCGGTGAGGACAGGAGCGCACGGGAAGCGAGCGACCCCCCATCCGACTCTGCGCCCCGCGACGCAGCGAGGACAGCGCAGGGCCGTGCCGGCCCCAGAAGGGCTTTCGCAAGTAAAGAGGGACCAAAATAAATTGGAAAGGTCACAGAGCGAATGTAAAGACCCGGATCTTTCTCTGATACAATTGAAGGACAGCGGCGGCTTGGCGAATGGCACGTCCCGCGGGCGTGACCCCGTGTCCCCGCGCGCCAGCCCTGCGGGGACCGGAACCCCAAAATGCACTCTCCCGTTCTACACAAGCAGCTCCTCGTGGAACAGACCTCAACCTAAGGGCCACTCGTGTGAAAAAGCGTCGGGCTCCCCTTGACTGTGGGCTGTTAAAGGCCAGGTAGGATGCAGGGTCCCGCGAAGTCGGGGACGTAACTATCCCACGGATTTCAGGGACCCGGCGGAGCATTCGAGGCCCAGGCTGAGAAGCGACCGAGAGCCTCAGGGCTGGTGAGTCAGTTTCTGGGTGTCTCCGATGATTGTGAGATGGACCCTGAATCCAGGAACCTCAAGCACCCAAGAACAACCCCTGGGGAAATCTTAGAGACGAGGCGCCCCCTGGTGGTCCTGCTGACCAGGGACAATGACCCATTCCAGAGCATTCTACCCACCTGCTGAGATGCTCCAAGTAATTCATTGTATCTTTTTTATTTTTATTACATTTCAATCGTTGAAATAATTTTTATCTTAACCTTTACAACCAATATCTTATATTGCAGAAGACATTTATTACAAACGTATTTACGATTGCAACCCCGGTTCACAAACCGGTAATATGCACCTACGGAATTAAAATTTTAGCTCCTTACAGTGAGTTCCTCATAAGGAAACAACAACAACAAAACATCAAGAGGATACAAGCCCATCTCTCACTCAGTACAGAACTTCTCCTGCTTTCTTTAAATTAACATTATCACGATACCTTTGATGAGGAGTGATAATTTCACAGGAAAGAGGGTGGGTACATTCCAAGGGAGATTAATCACTTCCTGTAAGTAACCAGGCTGACTTGGCAGCCTGAGTGGCCTTCGGCTCTGAATTCATTTCTTGTTATTTACATTATCCATTGTATATCCTATTTATTCTCCGCCCCTTTTATTTTTATGAAAATAACTTGCAGAGTATTTAGTTCTGATGAATGATTTTGCTTATTTGCTTTTGAGCACTGATCAGCCACAAGTTCTAAAATAAACACATAATTTGTTTTAAGTGTGAAAAAGCCAAGAAAAGCAAAATTAATTAGTTTGCCAATTTACTATCATCAGTGAATCTTTACGTGCGTATAGATCATCACGATTCTGAATGATTCTGAGTCAGCAAACTTCTGCAAAGGGCCAGAGAGGAAATATTTTAGATTTTGCAGGCTAGAAGGTCTCTTCCACAACCACTAGACTCTGTTACGCAGCAGGAATACTTTCAGAAACAATATGTAAACAAACAGATGTTGCTGTGTTTCAATAAAACTTTATTTGCAAAAGCAAACAGTGGGCCAGATTTGCTTGCAGGCCATAATTTGCTAACCCCTGCTATAGTGAACAGTTTTTCTTCATTGGTGCCTCCTATTTGGAAAACACTTCTGAAATATACATGCTAAGAATATGCAGTAAAAATATGGAGTCGACAATTCTATTCCTATTATACTAGTGTTTATTTGGTTATTTATTTTTAAATATTTATAAAAGATGTATTAAATCTTAACATTGTGACTGCATCTTAATAAGTCACATCGGTACCTTGTCACGTGGTACATAAGTCACCTTTCCAAATTAGTGACAAAAATTGACCAGCCTATGTTTTAATTATTATTATCTGGCTAGCCACCTTATGTGTTCATGCCATTCAAAATTTGTTTCCTGTTCATTTCATGGAACCAGTAGCCAAGGGTCTTATTTTTGAAAACAGTTCATGTAGCTGTATTTGGATGTTTTAAAAATTGCCTAGAGGATAAGACTCCCCAAAAATCAAGATTGATGTCTTCTGAATTTCCTTTTTAATGTTTAGGTTAACAGATTTTTTTTTAGCTCTATCTTCATTTAGATAGAGTTTCATTTCGAACCATACTTTTCCCTCGCGATAAGTCGGAATGTCTTTCTTTTGAACTTACATGCTAGGGAGTGGCCCAGTTTCCTTATGAGCCTACGGGTGGAGTAGGGAAGTAATCTCGTGTTTCAGGCAGACTCTTTTTTAAAAGCGATAGTACGTTCGTCCTGCCCCAGAAGAGTCCCACCCTCACTGCTTCTGGTCAGACGCCTGGTCTGGTGCTACGATGACGGCCTCCAGAGATCTAGACGACATAGGGGTATCTCGTTTCTGGGGTTCTGTTTTTTCAACAGCTAATACATCGCTGGGAAAAAAAATAATGGAAATTGAATGAATAGGAGAAAAAGGTAATTTACCCCATCCGTGGATTTAAAAAAAAAACAACGAATGTTATACGGCAGGTAGGTCCATACTCTCCCTTCATGTTAGAATTTTACTTTTGGCGTATGTCTGTAACATTCGGCTGATCATGCACCTGATGAATGGCCTAGTGGAGGAAAGGAGTTCTGGAACATACCATCTTCTCATTTCTACATGGCAAGTAGTATTTGGTTTTCTAGAGTTATGTGGCGATAATTGATTAGCCGATTCAGGATTCCGAGGGCAGTTAACATCTGATAAGAAACTGGCGTTTGTCTTTGAGTTCTGTTTATGTCTCAGTATCCAGAAGAAACTCTTAACCAGCAGAAGTCATGGATGCTACAAAGAGAAACAATAATGTCTTCCACAGAAGACGTGGTCAGATTAAACTCTGACAGTTGGTTTAGTCTGGTTCTTAGCTATTAGAGCAAAGGTTTTTCCACTCTTTGGCAATGCCTCACAAACATAGAGTGAGATGAAAAGATATATTGCCTGAAAAGGAGCATTAAAAAAAAACTTTAGCAGAGCATGGAAATTAGGGTAAGCCACTTCATTTTTAAAAGAATAGTATGGAAGCTGACGGAGCGCAGCTGCAAATCCACGTGATCCGGCTGGGCCGGGGGCTTCTCCACGCCGCGGTCCCGGCCGGTGCCGGTGCGAACGCCCCGCACGCGCTCGGCCCCCTCGTCTCTCCCTGCGGGGGCGGGTTCCAGCGGAGATGTGGCACCACCTGGCCAGTTTCCAGCACTGCAGGTGAAGCAATTAACAGTACATTAAAATAAAATAAAATAATAAAATAAAATAATAAAAAAAAGTAAAATAAAATAACAAGAAAAAGAAAAAAACATTAAATTCTAACGATTTTGGCTAAGAAATACTCCCCGGGGCAGTATTCCCCCGTGTTCCCTCATCTGCGCCCCACCGTCACGGTTTCTGCCATGTCCCTAGATCATTGTGCCATTATTTACTTCACTTTTTCCCCTTAGTGCATTTATTTATTTTACCTAAATACATTTATTTTTTAAAGGAGCTTTATGAAGCTATCATGAATGGGAAAAAAAAAAAAAAAACACCCAGTATCACCGGCCTGGAACAGAAAGTCACCACACGAAATGACCGAGTGGCTCCTAGGCGTGTGCCCGTCATGTCCATCAGGGACATTCGCCGCCCCTCTCATCTCCTGCCTTGCCCCGGGTCACATTGCCGGGTCACATTGCGAGGAAAGCGCCCTGCAGCGATGGCAGGGAGCCCCCACGTGATGGCGTCACCGTCCGGGCCGGGACGCGCTGATTGCAAGGCCGGCGCGGTCACCGCGGCCACCTCGGGCCTGCGGCGCTCGAAGTCCCCACTTCCCGCCCGCCGCTCCCAGGAGCCTCTCCGTTAACTCAGGACCCGTGAGGCACGCTCTGGGCGGCGAGACCCCTTCCCGCTGTCCCCTTGGCCCTCCCTCCACGTCCCCTGCGGTCTGCAGCCTCTGCCGCTGCTGCCCTCGCCCGGGCCCCGAAGTGATTCCAGCCGGGACCCTCCCCGCGGGGAGGGCGTCCTTCCAGCACGCACGCCCCCCACCTCCGTCCCCCCTTCCCCCCACCCCACCTGCAACCCGCGTGCCCCCCCACCTCCGTCCCCCCTTCCCCCACCCCACCTGCAACCCACGTGCCCCCCCACCTCCGTCCCCCCTTCCCCCCACTCCACCTGCAACCCACGTCCCCCCGTCCCCCCCCTCACCGCGCCCTCACCTCTTGCCTCCGCACCCAGCCACCTCGCGAGGGCCAGGGGCTCCGCCCTCCCCTCCCCACAACCCCAACAGCGCTCCCAGGAAGGCCCCCGACGCCGCACACGAAGTGCTCCCGGCCCCCCTGCCCGTCGCACCCCAGACCTCTCCTTAGCACGCGCCCCGTGCGCCCGGCCTTCCCGAAGCATCTCTCACATGTATCTAACCCTTAGCAAGCCCTTTCTGTGCTCCCCTAACCCGGTGTCCCCGAGCGTAGGAGGTCCCCGGGGGCCCGCCAGCTTCACCAACGAGAAAGAAAATCGGATGGGATCGGAGCGGAACGTTCAGGATAACAATTAGCAACGTCTAGACGAGTAATTGTAAATACAGACAGAAGCTTAATGAGTTGCAATAACTCTGCTCGAAGAGAAAATCCGAGATTTTCAAGAAGCATTAAAGAGTTCGTTCTTTCGATAATTCAGTCTGTCTTTCAGTAATGCGATCAGGAGTTCCATATTTTCCTGTATTGTAAGTTTGCATTTTTATCAAGTTTCCTGAAAGCATGAAAATACTGGTATTTTCATTTGAGTAGCTTTCTTCTCACGGCAATCCAAAAGACTAGTAGAAAAATGGTAAATAAAACATACTTTATTTCGTCCTGGTTAAATCGATCATATTTTAAATACTTTATGAATAGAAGGATGAGCTCTCATTAATGATTTTAAGTAAATTATATTTTTAGTAAAGGAGTATTTAAATGCAGCATGTGATGTGGCTTTATTTTCTTAACATGATATTTCTTGTAAGTATATTTCCTCTGAGTGCATTCAAAAGTCATGTAACTTAATTGTGTACTATAATTGCCTCAATATTATCTCAACTAAGAGCTTTAAGCCTTCCAGCCGAAACCCAGCAAGCATGGTGCAGGGCGGGACTTGTTAGTTCAGCATGATCCATCCGGCTTTTCGCTGTGTTATTATGTTTCACGGGACATAATTTGCCCGATGATACAAATGAGCTCATGTTAAAAAGTTATCCAGGTCATCACTGGGTTCGGTGGAGGCTCTTGTGAGCCATGGGACCCAATCCTAATTTTTCATTCTTATTTTTATTTAATTACCTATACTTTTTTTTTCTAAATACAAAGTATCACATGCTAATTATGAGATTTTTGGAAATACAGATAAGAAAAGAATTAAGTCAGCCATAATTCTACCACATAATCCCCTAAGTCCCCCTACCAGGAATTGTCACTGGTGACATTTTTGTGTATAACCATATCATATATATACACATATACATATTTATACATATGTATACATATAATTTTTAGCAAATACAGTAAATTTCTATATCCACTATTTTCTTGCCTGCTTTTACATTTTCTTCCCCACTAAATATATGGAGAACATTTTCCCTCATTATAAGATATTCTTCTCCATCAACATCTTTTTATATTGAGGGAAAAGTCACGTATCGTGAAGTTTACCATTACCCATGTTAAAGGGAACAATTCGGGAGCCTCAGTACGTCCCCAGGGTCTGTGACCATCAGCTCTCTCTAGCCCCGCACACTTTCGCCACCCCAAAAGGAGATCTTGGACTCCTTAAGCAATCACTCCTCCCTCCCCGCCCTCTCCCGGCCCCCCGCGACACCCCCCCCCCCCCCCGGTTTTCTGTCTCCACAGACGTCTCCATTGGGGACGTGTCGTATAAACGGAATCGTCCGACCGACCGACGTGTGGCGTCCGCGTCCGGCTCCTTGGGCTCAGCATGGCGTCCCCGCCGCACAGCAGGGCTGTGGCGGGTGTGGCTGCTCCGGCCCCTTGCACGGCCGAATGAATGGTGTTGTGCAGCAGAGACCTCGGGCGCCTGTCCCTTCATCGGCTGTGGACGTCTGGGTTGTGTCCACGCTTTGGCTGTTGTGGGGAACGCTGCGATGAGCCTTTGTGTTCTGGGGTTTGAGTCCCTGTTTTTGGTTCTTCGGGGCACATACCCAGGGGTGGAGCTGTGGACAGCCGTTCTGTGTTTAGCTTTTTGACAAAGTACCACGTTGTTTTCCACAGGAACCAACCCAGCCCACATTCCCACAAGCAATATCCGAGGATTTCCAGTTTCTTCAGCCCTCACCAAAACCTTTGATCATGGCCGACCTCGTGGGTATGAAGCAGCCTCTCACGGTGGCGATGCCTTACACGTCCCCTCCAGCCCCGTTGGTGATGGCTGTGTAGCGTGCCATCGTGCGTGATGTATTTTCCCGGTGCCCCGGTGGTGGACACTAATTGAATCATATTCTGTTTTTAGAAACAGCGCTGTTGTGAACATCCACCTAGCACAACCTTTACACAAATTCGTTATTATGTCTTGGATATAGATCTCTAAAAGTAGTTTTGTTGGAGCAAAAATAAACCTAAGACTTTGGACAGGTATTGACAAATTGCCTTCAAGAAATATTGATCCGATTTATACTTCTGGTCACAAGTGACCTCTTTGTGTAATTCATTCATTCCTGCCAAAATAGGTAACAGGCTCATAAACAAAATCGCTACCTGCATTAAAATCTGCTGATCCTAAGCCTGTGTGAACCTTTTTCACTTATCTGCAATTGTGGATTTTTCCTCCTTTTTATTTTTGCTAAAAAAAAAAAAAAAAAAAGGCAATCAATACTGTGCTTTAAAAGTACAATGTGACACTCTCTTAAATGGACATGAAAAGCCCTCCATTGAGACAGCTCAATTTATAAACAGTCAAACACAGCTCTCAGATCGCTCGGGTCCAGTGCTTTGGTTTGAGCTATATAACTCATTGCCTCGATTAGGTCCTAAAAGGAGGTGTTTCATTTACACACGCGCACGACACTCCTTGAGGTTTTATTGCCGTTTTCTTTAGAGCCAGCGCCGCCCTTCCCTCTGCGGTGTGACCAGCGCAATGCCCGACGCCTTTCACCTCTTCCGGAGGCCGCAGTTTCTCATGCGTGCGTCACCGCTGGGGCAGAAAGGTGTTCCTCTGGTGATGCTTGAAGTTTCCTTTGGGGAACGTAAAGCAAAACTGTTCGTGGAGTTGATGATTTGTCTCACTGTTTACTCAAATACATGCTTGTTTGCCCACCTCGAGAGTCCTACATATGATTAGGAATTGAAGAAAAAAATACTCTATGGGTAAGATAAATAGCGTTTTTAATTTTTTAAGTATCCGTTTTGTTATTTCCAGGATGTCATGAATAAATCGCACAGCAGGAATTTGGATGTACCCACTCGTAGAAAAACTCAATAATCATGACTTGGTGGCATTTTTTTTACAGCCTGTTATTTTATCATAATAGGTTTCTGTGTTTTCGGAGCATGACTTAACAAAGTTGATCCAGCGTTAGTAATGCACGGCCCTGTTTTTTTGTTTTGTTTAAAAGCCTACAGCATCTGGTCTTCCTAGGTGGTCTCCCATCCGAGTACTGACCAGGCTCGACCCTGCTTAGCTTCCGAGATCAGACATCGGGCTTGTCAGGGTGGCATGGCCATAGAGTGTGGGCCGTAGCTCCACTGGGGCGGGAACCCAGGACCTTCTGCGTGTGAAGCGACATGCTCACCGCTGCACCGTGGAACCATGCCCATCCCCCAGTTTTGTTTCTGTTTTGTTTTGTTTTAAAGAAAAAGTTATTGTAGCTGGGGAAGTGCGCGGAAGTTTTGAGTCAGCTGGACCACTTAGGAACATTAAAATAACTAATTCATGAAGACGGAGAGAAAGTAGACGATATTAAAGAGGGATACTTAGACGAGGTGCATGGCAGAGACAATCATTACGGTCATAATGAACAAATCATGTCTGTCCTGGGGAAAGAACCTTTGATTTAGTGGAAGAACACGTAATGACTTATTATTCACACTCCCAACATACGAGCGTGTCTGGGGAGCACGCCTACTCTCCCGCATCGCAACTGATCTCGGTCTCAGAATGCGAACCAGGTACAGACGCCATGGATGGCTAGACTGCAAGAATATTTATTACGCCGTTCATCACTTTCAACCGCTGGGACCTAATTAATAACTCTCCAGTTAATAACTAATTTTCTGGTTTTGATTCTAAAACAGTTCCTTCTTTATTAGTATTGAAATAAAGAACAATTTGCATTCTTTGCACTTTGTTTTTATTAAACGTTGAAAGTCTCTAGCATTTTGTGTCGTTAATAAGGAGTTTGTCACTTAGATTGTATAGTTATGTAAGCTGCTTCTACTCACAGCGACCCAATTAGGGTTTTTTAGATAAATGGATTTAGAAAAGGCTCTTATATTTTTGAAGAGCTTGTTCAGCCTGCTTTAAAAAACCAATAGTTTACAAAATCAATATTTCTCCCCTTGCTCCCTCCCCGTCTCTCTCTCCTTGCCTGCGCTCTCTCCATTGTGATAATACCTTTCATGTCCGGGTGAAACCTGCCATCCTGTGTCTCCTGCCAGGGAAGAGAGGTACAGCTAGGTGCGGATGCCCTCTCGCCACCGCCCAGCTGCCAGGACGAGGACATACACTAAGGCTCAGCCAATCACACATTCCTGCCCATGGCTTTGAAGTGTAGGGCATGTCCCTAAGAAACAGGTGCACCTACAGGTGATTAAACATGACGGCGGCAGAGTCGGGAGCCAAAGGGTGGCCTTGGCCTGTGCACGGACAGACAGGTACAGTGGAGACCCAGCCGGACCCTCCCGCCGGGCGGCCTCGGTGTTCGTCGGCTTCCTGCTCCTGCTCGTTTCCCGGGACTATTTCGCCAGCCTTCTCCTTGGTTCTCTGAATTGTTGATGTCCTTTTAATAAATCCCTGTGCTCCTCAGTCCTTCGGAATCAATCTCTGTTGCAAGTAAAGTGTATATCTTGACTTAAACTTGAGATACAAAGCTTGGGCTTGTCACTGACTGACTCTATTAATAGAGAAAACATTTGAAATTCAAAGTCATTAACTATTTGTTGGAAAACCATTCTGTTTAAGGCCGAGGAATGAAGGAAGGCTAAAGATATTGTCATTTTTTTTTTCTACTTTGAACACAAATTCTAGTAAAGACACATATACCTGATCGCACTGCCGGGTAGATTACACAAAGTCCTGCCCTGAGGTGAAGCTACGAACATGGCGGTGGCTTCATTAAAAAATGTTTACTTGGTTAAACATAGATCTTCCTCAGGGCGGGCTAACAGTTGAACAAGGATTCTTGCGCCCTCAAGTCCTTTTTTCTGATAGCGCTGAGTTTATTTCCGACGTTGTCCGAATCCCCCAACCTCTGAGTGCCCTTCTGTCTTGGTTTACTAGCTCAAAAAGAAAAAGAAAAAAAGAAAAGAAAAAATAAATAAAGATGTAAATGGAAGAATCGGAAGAGTAGAACATGAGAAGTTCGAGTTTAGTTATGACTGCCCTGTACTCCTGGGCCCTAAACCTCTCGCATCAACGGACCATCTTAAATCCGAGCAAGGAAAAAGTGAAGCCATTTCTCGACTTTAATTTCCTATAGCAGAGGAGAAAAATCTTTCGGGATAATTTGCAAATTGTTACCATATGTTACGTGGAATGAGAGGAGGTATTTGATAGTCTGTATTTTAAAATTTGATATTCTGTATTTAAAATTCATTCATTTGGAAAACCTTAGATTTCTTCTGTATGGATTTTTTTTTTTAAGGTAAAATTTAAATGTGTGCCTTAAAGAAATGTCCTCCCTCCTGGAAGCATGGGTACGCGACTCTAGACGCAGACGTTATAAGATGAAAAAGCACCTGGAAGCCTCAGAAAAGCACCTGGAAGCCTCAGACCCCTGGGGCCCGGTCCAGGGTCTCCACTCACGAGGGGACACGAGGGAACGAGGGGACGAGGGCGAGGGGAGCGCGTTCTTCCCCTTTCCCCGTCCCCCTCGGCCTCCAGCGCGCCCAGCCCAGGGATGGCGCCGGCCAGACCCCTGCGTCTCGCCGCCGTCCTCACCCGCAAGGCAGCTGTGCACGCACGCGCGCAGGCCGAGCTCTGCACCGCGTCTAAGGGGTCACCCCTCACATGGCAGACAAGTGACACGCGGACGCACGGGGGAGGGGGGGACAGAGATTCCGCCCCCCCCCCACCGGGCCAGTCCTGCCACCCAACCCCCACCCCCTGTCCTGGAAACTCTGGGCACTGCGGGCCGCTGGGCTTTTCGACCTTTCGGATCTCAGGTGAAGGGTCACCTCCGCAGGTAACCGAACCAACGTGTCTCTGGGGGCATCTGCCTCTCTGTCCTGTCCCACGGATCATCTGTGACCCCACCATGCTCCTGCCGCCCCTGCTCTGCCGGGCTTTGCACTCGCGAAGTGTTTACTTGCTCAGCGCCTCTGTCTCCCGGCGGCGGGTAAAGTCCATGAGGCCAGGCCCACCACATTTTTGTTCTGCTCTCCTGGTAGGTACTAGGGAAATAAATACTGCTCGAACGGATAGGCGATGACTTCATAATGCTAGAAAACTCAAAAAAGAAAACAAAACTCAGCTCTCAGAACTTTGTAGCTCCTCCATCGAAGCTTCCTGGGGGTGGGGGCGGGGGGGGGGGGGGGACGAACAGGCGCCCTCTTCACATCGCAAAGGTGTTGATAATGACTGCGAAGCTGCAAGGCGTGAACGTAGGGCTGGGATGAAAGCTAACCCGCTCACCTCCGTTGCATAAATCCATTAGTCTCTCTCCTCTTTTGTAAAGGAGGACAAAATGGGAAGAGCAGTCCGAAGTTTTCTCCTTTTGAAGTTCTGCTTCTAAAGTGAAATCTCCGTGTTCTCTACTGGAATAGGAGACGAAAATGGAGCGGGCAGCCGACTCTCCATAAAGGTGTGATAAATTAGTGAGCAGAACGTGGTCGCCAGCTCCTAAGTGTGAATCACTCTTAATTATTTGGGGCTCTATTTTTCTGCTCCAAAACCCTCTCATTGAAAAGACGCCAAAGTAAAGCATCCACCGTGTGACCCCCTCAGACTCCGTAGGTACAAAAAGCAGGAGAAACGAATAAAGCCACCCGGGTTTTTTTTTTTTTTCCATTCCCAGACATTGACGTTTCTCACACCGTGTTTTTAAGAAATACAGTATTCTTAAATTATCCCAAATGTCTTGAATGTACTAGGAGAATAAATGAGGCCATTTTCAAAATTACAGGAGAATAAAGAGCCCTGCTTTCTCATTAGAGCTCGACAATAGAGCCTGCATTTAAAAAGATGTTTAAATGTACCCCACAGCATTCTGTCCAAGTTATAAAAGCAATTTCTGCGCCACTTCCAGGCGGGGTTGCGTAATTGAGTGAATTATCTTGGGATGGTATTGCTTGTTTAAATGATTGATAGCCCGATCGTTAGTGACTTGTTATGGTCAAGATAACTCTGATACATACGTTGGGGCAATTTTTGTTATTATGGAAACTCTATTTGAAACCCCGATGTCAGTGTTATTATGAGTCAGCCAAGTTGGATACTTTATTTCAACAAGTGCTGTGAGTCATTTGAAATTATGTATCATTCATAAGCAGAAAACTTTTTAAATTGTTGTATCCCACCTACCTGTGACATTTTGATTCTCTATAGAGTGGGGAAAAAAACAGTATACATTGTAATTTGGTGTCTATTTTTCAGGTAATTGACTTAATAAGTTAAAATGAAATCGTGCGCCACCCAGTTTGCATAAGAGATGTAGAATTAAGCAGGAACTTTCTGAGAGTCGCATCAAAGTTCAGCGTGGTAATTCTGAAAGTTGTTCCCCCCCCCCCCCTCCTTGGTGCTTAAAAGCTAAAAGGATATCTGGCAAGTTTTTCTGTCTCAGAAGTGCTACCAAGTTGATCAAAGTGCATTTCAAATTTATGCTGAATTTTAAGCATAAAAGTACACATTTGGAGGACGCGCGTCAGGCAAGAGGCGTGCTGTCTGGGCTGCCGCGTGTCGAGCGACAGGGTGACCCTTTGTTTTCATGCATTTCAAACTTCCTGACGCGAGAGACTGATGTGCTGCTTCATGAAAGCGACACGAGTTTTGACTCTTATCTTTTAAGAATTCAGAGGCTCGGATAACGGCGGCGCCTGGCGGGGTGCGTGAGGGAAAGGCCACTTTTTCGGTAGAGCATTTCTGAGCCGGCCCGGGCTGCCCCCGCCCCATTTGTTTCTAAGGGAGTGGGAAGATGCACGTGTCACTTTCGGTTTGACACTTTGACGTACCCTATGTTACCAAGTGACTTGTTCCTAGTTAGTGTCTGTGTATCCCACACCGACCCACGAGGTCCTTCCCGTGTTTCTTTCCTACCCACGATTTAAAGGTACCCTCGTCTTTGCCCCTTTGAAAACTCGTGCCGGCTCCCTGAGCTAAGAATCGTATTTCCTAAGCTCATCCTTCCCTGCCCTGCCCTCTCCTGCCAGGCTCCTAAGAGACCTGTGAACTCCTAATAGCGTTCCATGTACCCCACAGCCTGCTGCGAATTTCTGCGTATGCCCCGATTCCTTTAGAAGTAGCCATATAACGCAACGTGGAAGATCAGGCCCTCTGTCGTCAAAGAATAAGAAAATCCTCCAAGCCCGAAAACAACCTGTTTGGAAGAAGCTACTTAGTGAAATCAGAGAAAAAGGTGTTCTTCTTCTTCAAGTCGGTGGGGAGGGAGACGCTCAGGAAGCAGGGACAGTGCCAAGCAAGGCGGGGTGTGGACCAGTGGTGGGGACCCCACACCATCAGGGGAAAAGCAGCGTTGGAGCCGGTAGAGCCCCCCGACCATTAGCCGTGCGAGCTTGGCTACTCCTCTGTTAGAGTCTCTGAACGCAAACAGTGGTCACGACAGTGACGATAACTGAACGCTAGAGCTCGTCGCCTGACTAGAAGAAGGTGGGCGAAAGTAAGGGACAGGAAGTGGTCTCAGGAACTGAGCCCACCAGTCTGGGGACCCAGGGGCGAGATGGTTTGAAAGAGGAATGATGGGCTCGGTCACCTGGGTAGAAACCTAGGGAAGAGTAAAAGGTAACTTTGAAGTTGCACATCTTGTTATTTATTTAACGCTCTCATCGGCCACCACCCCCCAGGCCACCCACTGCCATCGACACGTCCTTGACCTCTCCAGAATAATTCCACCCGTGTCACAGCCTGTTAACTGCCTTCCCATCTATTCTGAGCACTCCGCCCCCACCCCGGGCACCTCTTCCCGGTCGGTGGCACCCTTGGCTGCCAGTACAAGGTGGAAACGGGGATTATCTAGAGCCATCCCGAACAAGATTTCACCATGGAACCTGAGGGCACACCAACGTCCACGCAGGGGACAAAGGGAGAGGAAGTTATGACAGGTTGGAGAAGCCGACGCCTGGTTCCGGAGTCTGGATCTCAGGAGGTGAGCCCAACAGGGGGGAGTGAGTGGGGCACCCCGTTAATTACAACGGGCGCGTAGGCTGGTAAACCCACAGGGGTTTCCCATCTCGCCTGCGGGGGAGGAGCCTCCCCTGCCTCCGCCCGCGGCGGGCGGGGCCGAGGCCCCTCGGCTTGGCACGTCTCCGCCCTCATCCCACGCGGCCGTCCTCTCCCTGCGCGCCTGTTCCCCGCGGCGGCGTCTGCTTCTCACGTGGCCACTCTGCACCCTCACCGCCTCGTCTCAACTCGACTCCATCTGCAAAGACCCTACATCCAAATGAGGTCACGTTCGCAGATCCAGGGGCTTGGGACCTCACCACACCTCTGAGAGGGACACGATTCAACCCAGAGCGAACGCTTTGCTGGGAAGTACGTAATTTGGGATCTGGGGTCTAGAAAGGTCAGAGAAATCCCATGGGTGCAGCCAGGTCTGGGACTCAGGGAGGTGCATGAGGTACAAAAGGTAGAGGAGCTCCAAGCGAGGTCCATAACGCCTTAATGGATTCACCGTGAACGAAGGACCCCCGTTTGAAAGACAGACTCGGCGTTATTGATCTTCCCCGTCGCCACAGGGTCCGGTGTGACTCTGCACCAGCACCAATCCACTGAGGCAGCTGAGCTGCTAAGATAAGGCGGGGGACGGCCACGGGCCATTTCTGCTGGGATGCAGACAGCCTGCAGTGAGAATAGGACTAGCAGAAATCAGCGCAGGACCGAGAGGAGAAGAGAAACTGAATTCTGATGTCGCGCCGGAGGCCCTGGGTCCGGCCACGCTTTGGGGCCCTTCTCTGCGTCCGCCGGTTTGCCTATCTCTTGCATTCGAGAGCACGGGTGGCCGAGATGAAGCCAGCCCGGGTGTGCCTCGCGGCTCGCACCCGCACGTGGCCGTCACCTTCCTCGGCGGCCTGGGACCCTCCCAGGCTCGCCTCGGCTGGGTTGGTGTGCTCCATCATTCTCGTTTCCAGAATCGCCATGCATCGCGCCCCCCGTGGAGACAGCCCCAGAGACCCTGACGGTGGCCCGCAGCCGTCCCTGGGACTCGTGACCTCATTAAGTGCGGTCCCATCATAACGACATTGTCTCTGCTGCTTCCTCCGTAGTGATAAATACATACCGCCTGGACATCATGAGATTAAGTGAGTCCTGCGGACTGGCTACTGCAGGAAACAGACCACTGTTTGTCGTATTTTCTGTAAGAGATGAAGTCTGAGTCCCGAACCCTCATAAATAACCTTCGAAGACATAGCCCGGGCGTGTTTGGGGCGCTTCCCATGCATTCCGGATGTGTCGTCTTTTTTTTTTTTTTTTTTTCATTTGCCAGCTTCTTGCTGTTATTTCAGGCAGTCAGCCGTGTCGAGCCCACGTCCGCATGGAACGGGGCGCTAGGCACCAGCTCCCGGACATGACACAGCTCTCGCCCCCAGGGAACGGGCTGTGGCCCAGGGACCTGCACCCTGGGCTGCGTCGGAGGACCACAGAGCCTCCCTGAGGTGAGGCTGAATTAACGGCCACTTCACTTCCTGGCCTATGGTTTCAGGACAGCCACAGGGACTTTGTGCAGATTTATATGGCTGTACATATAAATCTTTCCATCCATTTAGCCCTTAACTGTATAATTTTCTAATCTTTGCAAGCAGGCTAAAAATGAATTCCATAAATTCACTGAAGTCAAAGTTTACGTCTCAGTATATTCCTCCCCGCACCCCCCCCCCCAGCACCAGAAATAGAACTGGGCATCTAGAAGCTTCTCGATAAATCTTCCCTTTGATTAGAAATTGGAGTTGTTGTTGTTGTTGTTTTCTTTTCTGCAACAGCCGTGCTCTAACAGAACGCACAACCAAATGTTTATAAGCCACTTCGGTTACAGAAGAATTTCAAAGCCCTGTTGTTGAAGTGAATAATCATTCCTTAGCTTACCTTTTACACACATCTAGATGTTCGAAGTGTTTTATGTTTGCAGCTTATACCTGCATTGAAATGGCATCCATGGATGATACAGGTATTTTTAAAAACTGTAAATAACTAATTGTAAAATGTAAGTCATGAGAATTTATTGTTGAGTCCCAAGAGTAATTTGCTTTCGTTAGATATTTTAACTGAAACCACTTTTGAAAGCAGGTTTTGCTCCTTAGAATGTTTTGAAAGAGACCCCCACACACTTATTTTCTCATTTTATTACTTGGGGTATAAAAATGAAAAATCCGAAAGCCTCCTTAGATTCTGGGGTTCTGCCGGGCACATCCACTGGCGAAAGTCGGTAGAAAGAAAATCACACGCAATCATTCTTGTTTTACCTTTCAGAAGAAAGCCTCTTTGTAAAAATTATAATTTCTGAATAGGAGGCTATGAGAAGTTGGTTCAGGTGGGAGTTTAACTGACAGTTCTTGATTCACTTGTTATTGGGAAAAATAAGGTGCATGTCACACGTGGGGAGTCGGAGCGTGCACGCAGGGCAGGAAGCCGTTACCGGGAGAGCCCGTCACCACGCGGAGCCCAGTTCACTCCCAGTGGCCCTTCCCAGGTCCCTGGAGGAAAGGGAAAGACCGGCTGTGGCATGGGTTGAAATCAGACAATCCCAAGAAACCAACGGTCTGGAAAGGTCACGAGCATCTTTCGGTGGATAGGGTTCATGTTTTCCCTTTCGGTCTGGAGTGGGTGTCTTAGTCTACCAGGGCTGCCGAAAGAAAGTTCCACAGAGTGGTGGCTTGAACAACAGAAATGTGTGGTCTCCCAGTTCTGGAGGCTAGAATTCCAAGACCAAGGTGTTAGCAGGTCCGTCCTCCCGCTGAAGGAATTAGGAAAGGCTCCCCTGGCTTCCCGAGCTTTGCTGTCCATCTTAGCCATCCCTTGGCTTGTGGAAGCATCGCCCCATCCTCTCATGGCCTTCTCCCTGTGTGTCTGTCTGTCTGTACCCAAGTCTCCCCTTTATGTAAGGACATATTGGATCAGGGCTTGCCCTAGAGATCTCATCTGAACACAGTCATCTGCAAAAACTCTATTTCTAAGTAGCATGTCCACGTGTGCATGAGCATATCAGTACGTGTTCTTCCCACAGGATTGCCGTGAGCAGAGGTACGCAGACTCCAAACTTCGCCTGTGGCAAATCGGTCAGCAAGAATCTAATCCATGACTACTGTACCAACAAAACAATTTACAGAGAGTCAGCATCCGAGGCCTGCAGCAGCCCCGACGGCATTTCAAGACGGGAGAACAATCAGGGGAAGCCTCGGAATGCTCAGAAACCTGAAACGCTGCAGAGAGCATAGAAAAGCAAAGAAATAAATACCTGGCTCCGGTTAACAGCAGGGGCTGCCGTGTTTCCCTGTCAGGTGGCTGCACACGTTTGGGGCGAAATGCATGACATCTTCCACCGAGATGGCACTCCCAGATGGCAGCATCTGCAATGAGCAGGACATTGGAATAAGCGAGGAAACGGCCATCAGAAATCCTTCACGTGAAAAAGGTGTTTTGCGAGTTTGGTATCCTGTATTTGAGTCTCCGATGACAACCATAAATGAAGAGTTTGGTTCCTTTTGGGGTTGATGGGGTGAGAGATGAAGACGCCCTCTGTCTGGGGTCCTGTCACTGAGAGAATAGAGACTGAGTCACAATGTCGCAGACCAACGCCCAAACGCAGCCCCTCGCCCCTGCTTTTCAAGACACTTAGTAAACTAGTGGCCGACGTATGTAACGGAGAAACGCTTTCCACTTCCTGGTGACGAAATATCCCTGGGAAGGATCTTAACAAGTCTACATTAATCAATCCACCTGGATGCCTCCCCGAACATTGAACTCCTATCGGTAGCTGCCACATTTTGGAAACAACAGCATTTCAATAAAAATACCTCGATCGATAATTTTATATCCATTTTGAGATGTCTAAGCATTGTCAGTCCGTGGTCAGAAATAACTTAGGGAAACCATCAGAGTCCTACACTACAGTCTCAGCAACTCGAAAGAGACGAGATTATGCATCTCGGCAATGTTTAAGGAAAATATAGAAGTTAGACCCTTTCGGAACAATTTAGCACACAAATGAAAATATCTCCTAAGATATTTGTTTTCTTTGTCTTTTTTTTTTTTTTAGTTGAGGTATAACGTAGAGAGAGCACGGCGCCAGATCTTAAGGGTGGAGCTACCGAAACCTTTTATAAGATTAGCCCTCAGGCTAGAAGCAGGATCTGCTGACCACGTGACTGCTGCTGCGGACAGCGCACCAGAGATCACAGCCAGTGCTATGCGCCTTTCGATGTATTCTAACGCATTTTTCAATACTTTGTCTTTTCACCTATCTGGCCCACATGTGTCTCTATTTTCTGTAGCATATTCATCATAGCTATTTTGAAGACCTTTTCAGCTCGCTCCAGTACCTGGATAACCTGTGTCTTCTTCCATTGACTTGCTGACCTTTTTGTTTATCAGCTGCATTTCTTGTTTTTTTCTCACGTCAGCTAATTTCTGTTATCATATGCCAGACCCTGTGGAAAATATTGTAGAGTTTCTGGGTTATGTTATCTCTTCTAAAAACATGTCTTTTGAAATATTTCTGATTAATATCTCATCGTCGTGAAGCTAAAAGCATGGCTCCGTCATACAGGCAGGATATGTAGCTTGTTACTTATTTTGAGCCCATATTCTTGTTATTTATCCTTTGCTAATATTAAAAGTTGAATATTTTCATCTAATATATAAAAGTAATTGTGCAGAATAGCTTGGAAAGAATGCGAGGCTGTTCTTTAAAATATTTCATTTTTAAAGTATTCCAAGTCACTGCAGACTCCAAATTGTTTCAGTATAATAACTATTTATTATAAACCTGTGCTTTTGAATCTTTTTAGAAAGGGAGGGCGGCGACTGTCTCTTCTACAGTGCGACACAAAATGTGGCTTCCTCCGAGAGGTCAGGAGATTTCACTTGAAAATGCAATTATCGGTTTCACCCCCGCTAGACCATTATAGATTAGCTTAGTGATAATTAGAGAATTAGACTCATAATGAGCAGTTACGTAGTCAGATTCTTCACCTTTCTTGATATCCACATGGCTTTTCTTTAAAACTCTTATACGCAACCTAGTCTTTTATGTTTCATACTCCTAACGTTTTGTAATCCTTTATGGATTACATAAATCTCTGTGGCTGGATTTTTACTGAAACAATTTGTTATTAGGCTTTATTGATACAAATGATTAGAACTGTACCTAACAGCACAGCGTGATACTTGTAGCTGTCGGTCATTGCAGCTCATTAATGATACTAAGCGCAGTGCGGTGTGTGTGTGTGGGGGGGGGGGCAAATAAAAGGAAAATAAAATGTTTCTTTTCTGTTTCCCTCTGTTAGTATAACATTTGATTCTACATCGGTGTTTTGTCATATGATTAAAATGCACACGAAACAAACCAGGAAAAATTAAAAGTGCCTCATTAAGACCGCCGTTTCCACCTTCATCTCACAATTTTATGGCAACGGCTCAGTAATATATAAAGACTAACAGCAGAAACTGAAATTAGCTTGTTTGTTCTTGTTACTAAGTTGCTTCAAATTATTTTTTTTTAAAAAAAATAGGCTCTCCGGCTTCCTGTACTACTTATCATTTAAAAAATTAAAGCTAATTTTATAAGAAGATGAAAAACTATACTTTGAAGAACTCCAGTGTTTAATTATTGGCCTTGCTCGATTCTTATAAATAGAACATTTTTATTCCGTAGGCAAATTCTATTTTTGCACTTATTACCTCAAGCCTGTGAATCACTAAAAGAAAACAAAACAAAACAAAAAACTAATTTCCACAGGTGATTATTTTTATTACTAACATTACGGAATTCATTTGAATTTAGAACTACTGATGTGATCTGAATAGTTATTTGATATTTTTTAAATGTCAGCTCCGTGTCCGGCTCTGGTGTTGTTTAAACATTATTCTTGTGATCGTATGCTGGTATAGAATCATGCACTCAAGAATTTAACCACCTCATTTATATAGATTTCACAAAGTCTTTCAGGGTGGGCGGGGGGACGGGTATTTGCTTGGAGTAGTTCACTGATATATTTCTGTTTTCTATCAAAAGGAGAAAACTAATTGAATTCATTAAAGCTGGTAGAGCCTCAGGCAGGTGGAATCTGGCTCGCTGGCCACGTGTGGATGAGGCCGGCGGCCCGCGCAGTCTGCTGTCACGTCATCACAAAGGCGCACGCAAGGCCGTTTTTCTCTGGGCATCACACCGGCAGCTTCGGCGGTGCAGACCCCGTGGTCTGGATCCTGAACTGATACCCCAGCCCCGAATTACAGTGCGTAAGGACCCACCGGAGTCATACGTCACTCGCCCTAAACAGAAACCAGTCACCGCACCTGCGCAGGTTCCTGCGGCGGGAGGGGAGCCAGGTAGCCTCTCGCACTACGTGTGCGTATATAGGTCCTAACGACTTTCCTTAGTTGTTTTCATACGCAGCGCGGGGAGTCCACCCCGACGGCCCTGGCGGGTTTCAGCACTTCCCAGTCCGTTTCCATGGGGCACTTTTGCTTGCCGTGGGGTCGAGTATAAATGACTTGGGCGAAGCAACGGGATCATTTGGATTCACAGGGAGCCTCTCACTACGTTTAAAGACCGGCCCAGGGGCGCCAGCGCCCTTTGCAGGCTCAGCCTCCTCCGCCCCCCGGCTTCCCGCACCCCCGGCGCCAGGTGACTCATGCTGCCATCGGGGCGCATTCACCCCACGCCCACGCGCCGGCCGCCGCGGGCCTGGCTCCGGCCGGCTGCAAGCTTCGTGCCTGCCCCCCCCCCCCTCTGGAGAGGTGACATGGGCTGAAGCCACTGAAGGGAAAAGAAAGATAAGACAGCCGAGTCACACTCCAGATCAATTACCCACCAAAAAGAAAGCACCGTGAAATTAGGGAAGACGCCAGTGTCTGCGGCTGGGGAGTTAGGGGAGCTGTGAGAGGAATGTCTGAATGTGTCTTCGCGTCTTGGAGGAACGGGAAGGGAAGGGTGAAGTCAGGAGAAGAGACAGGCAGAGGCTTCCTGCTGGCACAGAGCTGCTTGGACCCTTCTCCCAGCCCCCTGTGGGAGGGGGCCAGCCTCGGAGACTTACATTTCCGGTCGCGTTTTTCTATGTCGCCTTGTTTATCCTGCTGGAAGAAAGACTGAGGTTAGGCATATTATTTTGGTGGTGTCAGATTTGCACTTGGGCATATTACACGTAATCATTTGAAAGTGATTTTGTGTCCATTTAGGGCTTTTAGTGCAAAAAAAAGGGGAAGGCTGCGCGCATTGTTTGCCTTGGAAACTCTGCCGACTTCTCACCGCGGTCCGAAGGGGGCTGGACGTCCTCTGCCCGGCACGTGCATTCTAACGGTCTGTCGCCCTGTCGGGGACACAGGAACACCTTTCCGCAAAATGATGTTGTCTGTTCGTTTTCTGCCCACCCTCACCGTACACACCAAAACTATTTTCCCATTTAAAATCGCCTATTGTTAATCTACAAATTGATCTGGGCAGAGTCTAGGCAGGCGTACACATCTGTGGAAATGCGTCTCGTGTACTCGAGCACGCTTCCCTTCATAAGTTACACTTCAACAACAGCAACAAATTAATAAAGTCACCCGGTTTTTTCCTCTGCGTGGCAGCCATTTTCTTTCTCATCGTTACTATCATTTTATTGCTAACATAATATTTTCCTGTCACTAAAGGAAGTTTTCAAATTCACCCATAATCCCCCGACTGTAATAAAAAGTTTGTTTTTCGATAACTGCTTTCACTTTGGACATCTACACAGTCGTCAGCAGAAGCACATGCAGTTTCGTAGTCTGCCTTTTTCCCCACGTCATATTCTATCGAATGTTTTCCTGTCTTTCATGCTCCTCATTATTTTCCATTTTAATGGCCGCAAACCTTTCTGCTAAGTGATTACAGTACCACCGGCTTAGCCACTCCTCTTGTATTGGACATTTAGGTGACTTCAGATAATTCATTAAATTCCTGGAAACATTTATGCACGCGTTCATCCACCTACCCCATGGGTGGAATATTAATTTGAGCCTCTGTCCTATGCAGAGGTCACAAAAAGGAAACACAGATGCAAAATCTCCTTCGAGGATCACTGAGTGTGGTCTACACTGCACAGTGAGAACTGCTAACCAGTCATAGCCCGTTCCTGCTTGTGGAGACCTGCGCGGGATCACCCTAGGACAAGCCCGCCCCTGGACCCAGCCCCAGTTGGACACGATGGCTGATTGGGCTTGCCTTGTCCCCCCCCCCCCAGTGTGGCCAGCACCAGGAGTGGTTACAGTGCCCTCTGACACCTGGCCCCCAGTGAATGAATGAATGAACGATGAATGAATGAATGATGAATGAATGAACGATGAATGAATGAATGATGAATGAATGCAGTGTCAGATTTCGTGATCCCGACAAGCTTATGAGATAAATATCATGATCCCCACGTTACAGATAAGGCAACCGAAGTTCATGGACGAAGGAGCAATGTATCAGGGAAACACAGGGCTTTGCAGGTGACGTGCGTGCTGCTGCGTTCAACCCCCACTGGAACCCCAGGAGAAACACATGACCACCCCGACTTTGCAAATAAGGAAACCGAGGAGCAGGGAGAAATTAAGCAACTTCCCTGGGATCGCTCAGCTTGAGAGTATTAGAATCAAGGTTCAAACGTAGACTTTCCAACTCGACGTTCCTGATCCTCTTTGTGCACTGTGCCTTTTCTCAGATGCGGGGTTATGGAGTAAAAAGGCAGAAACATTTTTATTATTCAATTTTTAATATTGCCAATATATTCTTTTTATTTTTGTTCAGAAGACAATTTTGCCTGTAACATACATAGTTACCAGTGTAACTACAGCCATCCCAGCAATAGGTATTACCTTTCCAAACATTTTTGAGAATGTGAACTGTTTTAATAGCACCTATTGCTGTTTTATTTAACATGTATTTAATTCACATGGAAGCTCAACACTTTTCAAATGATTGTTTAGTCTCTGCTCTCGTGTTCTACTTATGAACTTCGTCTCTTTGTTTATTAGACTTTCCATTTTAATGGTTTACTTTCAAGTGGCTTCTTTGAATACTAAATTTTTATTATATTTGATTCCCGCTTCTTTTTTCCCAAATAGTTGCTTCCTTTTTGATTTCGTTAATTTTCATTTTATAAAAATGATATAACATTGAGTCAAATGTTTGAATCAGTCCTTAGAATGTTGTATCACTTTTCCAGATATCTAGTTAGAAGCAAATATCTTAGGTTTAATATACTGATACATCTGAAGTTCAACATAGTATATAGCATACGGATCTAAAGTGTATTTCTCAATTTCCTGATTTAAACCAGGGCTGGATTAAGTCATGCCCACCTGTACGTGGCCCCTGCTGGGGACGGCCAGCATCGGTCCTCATGCCCATACCATACTGTTGTCAACATTTTGAATATCACCTAGATTGTTACCCAGTACGCATATTAAATTATTCATTTCTTCATCACATTCTTATGACACTTTCTTATATAGTTAAGCTTTACATTCCAATGAATTTATATCTAACTGTTTTTCTCTTCCCTTGATTGATTTTTCTATACCCCTTAGGTAACCTTTTGAATTATTATAGATTTATAACATCATTTTATATCCAGCATGGTAGAATCACATCTTGTAGCATCTGGAGTTATACCATTTGGGGGGCAGGGTCTCATAAAAAAAATATATTTCCTTTTGTAAATTTACATTATGTGTCAATTTTTTTCAAATTACTTTTCAGTATCCATAGAAATAACCACATAGGAATTTTTATTTAACTCATTAATGTCACATAAGGCTTTGTAATTGAACCATCCTTGCATTGCAGGGACACGTTATACTTTGTAATACAATGCCCTTTGATGGATTTTACTTATGATTTCCCCATCTGTATCCATGACATCGACTACTTGTTTGAGGTGTTTATCCTTATCAGTAGTGTAGAAGTGTTTCTCTGTCAGGAGCACTCTTTGTAACATAATAGCATCTATTTCTTAAAATATTTTTAAAGTTCACTCTGATTCAGAGAATTGTAACAGTTCTTTAATGACTTTCTGATTTTTTCCTCTCTTATCAGTCTCTAAAGATTATCTTGTATCTATTTTAGGAATTTTTGTTTTCTTTGAAATTACCCATTTCTTTAAGAATTACAAATATGATAGTATACTTATGGATACTTGTTTCTTACAGTTTTTATTTTAATAGAGTTTCTATTTTTCTAATTTCTACTCATGTTTTTTGCTTTCTCTTGATTAGACATAGGAATTTTTTCTATATTGCAAAAGTTTCAAGGAATCAGCATTTCCTTTTGTTGATTTTATTTTTTGCTTTCTAATTTACAACTCTATCTTTTTATTTCTTTCATTGTGTTTTTTCCTTCTCTGAGATATTAAGTTGAATAATTTAGTTACTTTCTTTTTTACTTTTAACAATAAAATATTTAAAACTTTTGTTCACATTTCCTCTAAACTTTATTTTGGTAGGTATATTATCGTTATTATTATTTTCAAAATTGTCTTTTATTGAGTTCTTGATTTTTCCATTGTCCCAGTTGTTTTTTAGATTATTTTCAAAATATCATAGTAACTTGCAATTTTTGTTTATTCTTACAACTTTTAATTTCAACTTTTAGTTGTGTCTTTGTTAGAACATAGCCTATAAAACCTCTGGTGAATTTTATTCACTCAGTTTTATGGAAACTAGCAAGTGATAAAATTGGTGTTCTTTGAGTAATTCTAAGAATATATCTCATTTATAGATTACAGAATTTTATCTGCTTTAGTTATTGTGGTTTTGATTATAAGGAATTTAATCCCCTATAACTGAATTTTTGTTAGTTTTACATGAGATTCTTACATTCTCTGCTTTGTGTGTTTTGTTGCTATGTTATTTGGTGCATATAAATTTACAAATATATCTTAAGTATGCACTGTTTATCTTTGTATAACTACTCATTTATTTCAGTTAATATGTTTTATCTTGAATCGCTTGATATTATTATTGCTTTCCTATATTTCCAACCTTTGCTTTCCTTTATTTATTATCATTGCTACATCTTTGTAGAAACTTTCCATTTTAAGTTATCAGCGTGACTTTTTACAAGTCTGTTATTTATGAGTAGCACAATGTTGAAATACCTTTTATAATCCCTTTTGAGCATCTTACCTTCTAGTCAGAGTTCCATATTGTGTTTTCCTTTTTATATTAGTTTTATTTTATTCTTTTTTCTCTACAAAAGTTCTTTAACTTTTGATGGAATTTGATTTACCTCAGTGATCATTTTCATAACTGAGATTCTCCTTGCTTTAAGCCACTTAAAAAGCATTTTAAAGAAATTGAATGGGAGGAAATGCCAGGAGCACTCTGTGTCACCATTCCAAAAGGACACAGCACTATCTGATGAAATGTAGGCATCTCCAAGTTCCCAAACCCCTCCCCCTCCACAAATAACTCTCTGGTTCTACTCAGGTTGTGCTTTTTTAGATTCAACAACTGTTCACTTGTCTTCCACCAAATGCTGATTTCTATTTCTTATGCTTTGATCTCAAGACTTTTTATTCTGGTACAATATTTTTAGCTATCATCTTCAAATATAACTGAATTTTTGCCATTCAAGTTTTTTTGTACCAAAAATACTATATACAAACCTCATTTTACTTTTCCCTCAACTCTTCTATATGACTCCCAATTTTCTGTCTTTTTTGATATTTCAATAAACCATAGCATTTTATTAATTCTATGTCGTAAAAAAAATGATGTTCCAATAGCCAAATCCTTTTTTTTAATGAATCCTTTATGAGGTATCCTTTCTCTAAAGGTCACTATTATTCTTGTTCCAATTATAGTATTAGCGTCCACATAGACCATTGAAATATCATTGAAATATATTTTTAAGTATCTTCCCGCCTATTCTGATTTTAAAAATTTGTCCTAAGTAAATGATAAGCACAATTTAAACCCTTTTCCATATAGCACCAATTTCCTTAAAAATGTCACACTTAACTTTAATAGCTATAATAAATAGCAATATTAAGTTAACACTTTTAAAAACTCAGTTTTGTAACTGGCGATTTCGAGCCATTACTTATCTACTAATAGTGCATGTATGTGGTCGTAAGAAATGAAAAATAATTGTGGTTTTCAGAGCAAGGAGAGGGGTGCAGAGAAGACAGACAGTAACCAGAACGAAGAACCATAAGATTAATAAACAAGCGGTATTCTTCGTTAATATTAGAATTTCCAGCATCGGTGCACCCCCTACTGACTGAAGTCCAAATAAGTCTTTTAAAATATCATTTAATGCATGTCATAAAAACGAATCAAAAGAGTTACTTGTGAAAAGTCTTTATTTTCTCCCTAAGAAACTGTGATGGCTCCTCATTGGCTGTAGAGTACCACCACGAGTCAATAAGATGGAATTCAAAACCACTCGACGTCCGAAAGAAAATCTCTATCTTTACTAACAGACGTTTATTAAGTACCTAATAGGAACTTGGGAGGATAGAACGATGACCAACACAGAATCTCTACATCTTAAATTCTCATGAAGGAAATGGACGACTGAATAAGGGCTTCTGGGCCTCGCCTCCTCCTCCTCCCTCCGTATGTTCACGGGAACCATGACAAAGAATACACTAGCCTCCAAACTGGCCACGCGGTGAACTTCAACACCCCCCCCAAAAAAAAAAATCCCCCATGCGCTCCTCTCGCCCTAGAACTCCTTCCTTCCCCTCCCTTCTCCTTGAAAGACTACTTACTTCTGCCCCTTCATGATCCAATCAGTAAATCATTTTTTTGAATCTTTAAGCTTGTCTACTTTTACATTACTACGAACAATTCTGTGATCTAGATCTTTGTCCACATTTCTGAATCTTTCGGTACGGTGGATTCTGCACTGGGAATCACGAGAACGAAAGGGATTGTTTCTGGCTCTGAATAGATATCGCTAAATCGCTCTCCAGAAAGACTGTGCCAATTTGTACTTCCGACAGAAGCGTGTGAAAGTGCCTATTACACTTCACACTCGCCGACTCAGAAAAAGACATATGTTTTAATCATTGCTAACTTTATAGATCAAAAACGTTATGCTGTTTCAATATGCATTTCTTGGATCACAGGTACAGTTGAGCATCTTTTCACATCTATCAACCATTTGCACGTTTTCTACAGATTGTCTGTTCATGGTATTTTTATTTTTCTAAAGGATTTTAATGAGATTTTAATAATTTAAATGTTTTTTATATATTAAGAAAATACTTAATCCATCATATTTGTGGCAAATATTTTCATATAGTTTCCTTTTAATTTTGCATCTGATGTTTTCTATAGTTGTGAATCAATACTATTTACACAGTTGAAGCTGTATAAATACTTAGATTTTAATATTTATCTCTTTAGTTAATCTAGAACCAATTTAGATGTATAGCCTGAGATAATGACTTTTGGGGTTTTTTTCCAAATACTTAATGGACTGTCCCAGCACCATTTATCTACCAATCTATCCTCTCCCCTTGGATTTGAAATGCTGATTCAAATCAACTGCTAAAATATGGTATACACTAAGGTCGATTTTAAGGCTATCCATTCCTTTCTACCTACTTTTGCCCAGTATCACACCATTTTAACTACTATAGCTGAATAGTATGCTGTAATGTCTGGTAGATCGAGTTCTCTTTGCCTTTTCGAAACTTTCTTGGCTATTCTTACCTCTTTATCCTTCCAAGTGAACATTGGAATCACGCGCCAGGTTCCAAAATCATCCTATTGGGATTTGATTGGAATCTCATTAAACCAATTGGGAAGAATTGCCAACATTAAATGCTCAGTTGCCCTGCCGAGGAGCACGGTACATCTTCCATCAGTCAAGTTTCTTGCTATGTTCTTCTGAAAAAATTTTATGATTCTTTTCGTATAGGTCCTATACTTAAGATTTCTTTCCGGGTATTTCATGTTTTGAGTTATTTTAAATGGAAATTTTCCATTATTGCTTATAGACGATCATTGGCAGTATGAAAGAAAGCTATTGACTTTTGTATTTTTCAATTAATTTTAAATAAAACTTAAAAGATTTTATATTAGCTTTTCTAATAAATCGCAATTATCCAAAGTATATTTTTAATAGATATACGTCAGTGCTACGTGCTGATTAATTCTGATAAAAATATCAGTCTCCGAACGTGTTTGGGCTCTCACACCAGTTGGCCAATGTAAATTACTGAAGCTATTTGAGGATTTTGTTTTATTCAGAGATATAGTCGATATCCTTGGAAGAAACGAGCAACCCCCGAAATGTCTTCTGAGGGCAGGCTTTTCCTACACTATTACTCTTAGCGGATAGTCGAGCCGAGGAAGGACAAAGCCCAGACTTGCAGATACCAGCTTCCCGCACTGCGATCCGAAGCCTCTGGACACACAGCCCGCAGCCTCCTCTCCCCCACCTGCTGGAGGTCCGGGAGCTGGGAAGAAAGGTCGGCGTGGGCCTCACACTCCATCTGATGTGGGAGCCGGCGAGCACTGGAACACCTGCGCCGTCATGTGATGCGACGCACAGTGCACGACAGGGGCGTCCCCTATCGGAGCCAGCGCTTCGCTCCGCGGTCCTCGCCCTGGAGAAAACGCCTCTTCCCTCTCCGCCCCGCTGCTTACGGCGCACGCATTGGTCCGACGTTTCGCCGATGAAAAATGGAAGGGCGAGAAGCGGGGCGGGTTCGGCGCGTGCGCGGGGCCGGCCGGTCCCCTTCCCACCCACCGCCCGGCGCCTGTCTGTCGGGGCCACGCACTGAGCGCCGCCTCACCCCGGACAAGCGCCTCGCACCCCTTCCCCGGCCTCGGGCGCGGCCCCTCCCGAAGGCCTGCCGGCGCGGCGCTGCGGCGGGCGGAGCTTGTGTCCACGCTGGGCCCCGCTTTCCGCCTGGGATGCCGAGACCCGGTGCCGTGTTCCTCTCACGAACGGGCTGAGCCGACCGGGAGGGGCGTCAGGGCCACGCGCGACGCGACGGACCCCGGGGGTCCGCCCGCGCGCTGCCGCGCCCCTGGTGCGCCCCGCAGCACCGCGCCAGCTTCCGTCCCGGGGCCTGAGTCTGAACGATGCGATAATGCACGTGTTTTATTAAAGGGCCGTGTCAGTCCTCACAAGATGACTCGTGGACAGCAAACAACTTTTACCCACCCTTCCATCCTTTCGTGCTGCTTTATAACACGTTTTCTTAAATGTACACAAAAAAGTCACACTCCTACAGAGCGGACCTCTTAGGAAGACCATAGTAAAGCAAAAAGCTGACTCCACGCCAAATTCTGCGAATAGATTCCGACGAACATTACCGCACGTTCGGAGCATCGTAACGCACGCACCTGCTCGCAGGGAGGAGGAGAGTAAGCCGGCAGGTCGCACTCTGTGATTTCGACAACCACGCCTGCCGGGGCCGGCCTGCCACCCAGATCCCAGGAGACCAGGCGAGCACGTGACACAAGTTTCACGCCGCTGCGGCACCGCCACCCCGCCCCCCGCCCCCCACGCCGAAATCAGCGACGAGAATAAGGCTGAGAAGCCATCTCCCGGCGTCCGTCCCGGCTGGGAACAGGAATGATAGCCTCTCCTCCTTTCTCTACACGACGTCACACTGGGAAGTGAGAGGATCTACGTGTTGAGCTCTGAGCTGCTTTGGAAAAAGATGAGATATTCATCAATCCCAGAACACTCCAGGGGGGTCACGATTGAATGGTGTGGGCCCCGGGGCGGGGGTGGAGGGGGTGGGGGGGGGTTTGAAAGAGGTGACGACGGTTTGTTCCTTTGAAACCGTAGTCAGCCGAGTCGCCTTCAGGAAGTGGAGTGCGAATACGGTTGTTCTCTCCTTCCGAGTCACACTGTTGGCTACTGAAATGTTATATCCGAAAGGTCAGCAGGATAGAGTCGAGCCAGAGGTGACCAACAGAAAGGAGCTGTCTGAATCCGTCCCAGGCCAGTACACGCTTGCATTCGCCACTCCCTGTGTCCAAGGTCCCCTGGGGATGGGCTACTTGGAAGGGGAGCCCCCTGTGTGCCTAGCCTGTTTCTGGATGGGTCCATTTGCCTACAGCTAAAAGGAGAAGTCCTCCAAGCTCCATAGACAGGAAGAACCAGGTCCTGTCCCCTTTTGTGAACCTAATGATGCCGTTCACGGATTGTCACCTCCTCTCCCTCGATGGCCTGAGAGGCGAGCAGTTGATTTGATGTGTCTGTCCGCAGCAGCTAACAAACGGCAGGTCACCCAGTCTGGGTGACTTCAGATAAGAAAAGTCCTTTACGAGGAAAGAGAAAAAATGAAAACGCGGCTCATGCGCGTGTTCCTGTGAGGGCCGCTGAGAGCCCTCCTCGGTCCCCGGACACTTGGCTGCGGGCCAGTGGAGCCTCTTTGCTCCTTTCCATCCCCTGGTGTGGTAATAGGGACCAGAGTACGTCAAATGTGACATAAGGGATCGCGAGATCTGTTCCTCTCAAGGCCCGTGGGCAGTGACGTCTCTATTACCCAGGCGAGAATTTCTGGCCGGGTCTCACACCTTTGTGCCTGAGAGTCTTTCATGGCAAAAGCTCTTAGCGTGGAAAAGAGCGAAGCTGATTCCTATAGGGACTGCCGGATTATAGGAAAACTGCTAATAAGATGTACTGAGTTAGCGCTGAGAAATTACCCTTAATTTCTCAGGATGAGGAATTACCGAAATAGTCAAAATCCTCCCAAGAAAAGAGATTCATTTTTTATGACAAGAATTCAGGGATAACTGGGTTAGATACTTATAGAAAGAGAAAATGGTGGCGGGAGCGAGGGATCACGTAGATAGAAAGTTCTAGACAGTTACTCGAAATCTTCAGTCGTTGGTGGGAACAAAATCAAATTTGACCTGAGATGCCTGTTAAATTAGAAGTCGTGTGAGAGTCCTGGAACGTGGTTGGGGGGGGTCCCCTCCCCAGAGACGAGCAGGTGGGCTCCAGGCTGTGGTCCAGGCAGGAGCCTCGGTGCCCCGCACCCCACTTCCTGCTCTCAGAACCAGTGAAGTCCCACAGGCGGGAGAGACCATGGGATGCTGACATCTCAGACTCGAGTTGTGCAGAGGCCACTTTCGCCTGGCTCCTTCGGTGGCCACGTGGACTCTGGCTGTCCATTTTGTAAGGGCCGTCCGGGGCACACGTGGAAAGGTGAGGGCATGCATGGACTTGCCAGCAGGGTCTCCTAGAAATGCCTCAAACGCCCCCTCCTTCCCTTCTGCCTGTGCCCTGGCTGCCTCTCACGCTCAGTACTTACTGCCTCTTCTTCCTAACTGATCTTCCTATGAAGCCCCAGCTCTTGGGCTGTAAGAAACTCTCATTTTTAGTATATACTTGGTGCCCAATAAGCCCAGTGAATTCACTTAAAACCAACACCAAAATTTCATAGTAAATAATGGAAAACAAAAACTGCAGCTGAAATTTTATCCTGAAAAAAGAAATAGAAAATGATGATAGTTTATTTATACACACATACACATATAAATACACATATGCATACATATTATGGCATATATTTTATACATTATGAGATACACACACACACACAACTTAGGTTAAAATCCTTATTATATCAAATCGAGTGCTAGTTTTTGCCATAATTTTCCCCACCAAGCTGTTAAACACACTACACAATATGTTTGAATCTCACAGCCAATCACAGCGATGGAGATCTTTGCAGAATGTTCAGGGACTTGGTCAGCCTCCCGTGGGCCTCCCCCAATGCCTAACCATTCCAATCCTTGCCTCGCGACATGCTTCTTCCTCCTCAATTTCCTCTTCTCAGTTGTGAACTGAGTTCTCCGTGAAGTCGTCTACCCATGGTTTCCTGGGTGATGGAGGAGGTCTTGAGGATCACCATCACCCTCCTCAAAACCTGAAAAACTCCTACACCTTTTCCAAGAGTTTCCGTTTCACTCTCCTACCATTTGGGGTGTATTTTTAGCCATGAACAACCAGTGAGAGACCCACCAGCAGACCCTTGGGCTCGACAAGTGGGTACCGAGTTTGTGTTTGGTTCTGTAGCGAAGATTTTTATGTTTTGATGATTCTGTGTGGCCACATGACAGCAATGACTCAAAAATGAAGCGTTATATGGGGAGATCCGCCCCCCCATGCCTCTAACATAAAGGTTGCTGCGGTCTGGATGTGCCCCTCAAAATTCAAATGCTGAAATCTCACTGCCCAGTGACAGAACTAGGAGGCGGGGCCTCTGGGAGGTGCTGACGTCATGGAAGAGGGGTCCTCACCGATGGGATCAGGGCCCCTTCTGCCCTGTGAGGACATGGCAAGAAGATGGCCACCTCACCAGGTTGGTGCCCTGATCTCAGACTTCCAGCCTCCAGAACTGTGAGAAATACCTTTCTGTTATTTATAAGCCACCCAGTCTGTGATATTTTATTATAGCAACCCAACAGACTAAAAGAGGAGCCATGACTTTGTACTTTCAATTGTCGTTGTGGACACACACACACACACACACACACACACACTACGATAATAAGGTCTACATAAAATGCCTACAGGAGCTCAGAGCAGAAACAAAGCGCTGAGCTGAGCTAGGGCAAAGCCAAGTCCGTGAGGCACCAGGCAGGGGGGTGGAAGGGATATTTGCTCAGTCTCAAGATGTAAGACTCTTCAGGGCAAATCGAGGGGCAGTAGTGCATTCTCAGCAGAGTACACCAGGCGCAAAGGTCAAGGGCGTGGAAGTGCGGCCTGCGGAGGAGCAGTGAGTAATGGACGTCGCTGAAGGGTTCAGCTGAACTGGGGAACGGGAAGGACCGAAGATCAAGGCCAGACTCTTAGCTCTGGCTTAGGGCTTCCACACTGTGACACCACTGATATTTGAAGTTGGGTACATCTTTGTTGGGGGCGGACTGCCTCTGTCCTGTGCACTGTAGGGTGCTTAGCAGCATCACTGGCCTCTACCCACTAAATGCCAGTGGCGCCCCGCTCCTAGAAGTGACAGTCAAGAAGGTCTCCAGACATTGCCCAACGTCCTCTGGAGGAAATCGCCCTGGTGTAACGAAAGCTCTGTAAGCTTAGGGATGGGTGATCAGAGGCTGTTTGTTGAATGAATAAATGAAGGGAATAAAGGAAAAAAGATTGGAAAGGAGAAAGGAGTCCAAAAGAAATACAGAGAGGATTAATGCAAATAAAAGACATTTTGAAGAGGAAGGGAAGAAAGTTGAAGAAGTTCACCATGAAGTCAGGGATAAAGGTCAAGAGTACCTTGGAGGGGACTCCTAAGAGAGACACACCCACTACAGGAGTCTAGGAAAGGTGGTAGAAACCTTATTGTTTTACTTTAATAGTTATGTATTTAGCGTATATATATATATATATATATATATATATATATAAATACTGATTTTTCTGTTGACAGTAGTTATAGTGTTTCATTTCGAGTTTATTTGTAAAAAAGCTAATATAAAAACGAAGTAATAATGGAACAGGTGGTATGAAAATAGGGCAAATTGTGACGATGACGCGTGAGTGACGGAGGTTTGGAAACAGAAGGAGCTGGGGCCGGCTGAAGTGGGAGCACGCGACTTCATCCGCGCCCCCCACCAGCGGGCTCTGCGCCCCACTAACGCGGGGCGCGCGGGCAGCGCCAATGCTCACCACCCAGGATTCCCATTCTGTTGATTTTAGAGAACGTTATCCTGTCCAGTTCAAGATTTCCGCATCGGTTTTGTTTTTTTGAAGTTGTGAAAATGACACGGCCCCTACCTCCCACCCGTACTACATCAGCCCATTTTACTACTGCGTCTGGAGTGCCGGGGGGTAGAGCATGGAAGGATGGAGATCTAAGACCCGACGATTTTCTCCCTGTGGCCCCAAGGTGGAAACAACAGCACCTTGGATTTGGAGAGCAAGACCTTTACTCGTGTCTTGTCTCATAGAGACTCATTTAGAAACACCCAAAGCAATCAACTGAATGGTTTTTAGATACCTAAGCATTGTATCACTGATGGTACCTCTCACAGAAACAGGAGTCATTACCAGGTCATTAATTTGAAATTAAGTAGGTGACTGGTTTTTATGGCACTCGCCCCAGGGATGACACGCAAGCCCCAGGTCCCTAGCTCTTCCCTGGGGGGTGAGGGTGGGGGCGGGAGGGAAAATGCAGATGCGATTCCTACCAGCAAGGACCTTCACGTCGGGCTGCGAAACCAAAACACAGTCAAGGAAAAGCCAGAAGATACTTGCAGTGAGGGTTTGGTGTTTAGAGCAGAGAGACCCACGACTGCCTGGCAGCCCCTTTGCATAAGATGGCGGGGCAGAGCGTCTTTCTGGAGCACAGGGAAGGGTTTGGTGCAGGGCCGAGATCGGGGCTGGTGTGCGAAGGAGTGGACCGGCAGCGCCGCCGGTTTCATGGAGGCACAGGCTGTTCTGTGCTGACGGTTCCCGAACCAGTGTTTTAACGCTCAGCACCATCAACTTGGCATCTTAATCAAGGCTGAGCACTCTCAGCAACCCTTAAAGCGTTACCTCTCCAAGAATTCACTCCAAGTACCGTAGGGTTTTTTTTTTTCAAGTCCTAGGTACCACAATTTGTACTTAGCAACTACCCAACCATATTATTTCCTTCCTGTCTAATGTAATTTTTGTTTTTCTATATAAGGGATTTTAGCTATTTTAAAAAAATTATCCTCCCTCCTAAATTAACCTGGCTATTTGTTTTTAACAATTAATGAGCTAAGAAAGAGAATGAAGCAGTGCTCTAGCTAGCTTCTAAACCACCGGCCATCATTTTAAATGTCAAATGTTCCTGTTCGGGGGTACAAGGTTGTGGATTCTGAGGGGAGCAGAGGAGGAAGGGCTTATTCTGAAGGCTGGGCCGAGCAGTTTGTCCCCCAAACAAGACTCATCTGTGGATGAAACCACCTGCCATTGCCTCCCGCCCCCTCGACTTCTCGGCAATTCATTCATTCATGCGAAAATAACTATTATGTAGGTACCTGAGAATCATTAAACAAGTCTAGCAAGAGCCTCACCTTCAGAGGATTCCAGTCTAGTGGAAGTTAACTGATAAACTAGATGATTTTAGTCATTTATTCCACAAATAACTATTTCATTGATCAATAAATAATCATTGAACCCTTACTCAGTGAGGTACCAAGAATCGTCATTAAGCAAGACAGGCAAGATCTTTCCCTTCAAGTCTACGGCCATGCCACCCTGAACCCGCCATCTCATCTGATCCTGGAAGCTAAGCAGGGTCGGGCCTGGTTAGTACTTGGACAGGAGACCATCTAGGAATACCAGGTGCTGTAGGCATTAAAAAACAACAACTTTGCCTTCAAGGGCTTACATTACAGTGGAGGTTAAACAAATAAACAAGATGATCTCTTAGACTTGCTAAGTGTGAGAAAAGTGCATCAAGATGTTGTCATGGGAGAACAGGAGTTAGAGGATCTGCTGAAGTGTGAAGGAAGGAAGGCCTCTTTGGGGGGTGCTGTCTGAGCCGAGACCCAGCCTACAAACCCAGAGCCATGAAGCTTTTCCATCTGTCGCTTCTAGCGCCCCTGCTTCCTAACTACACTCTTCGCGTGGGCGTTAATCATACTGTCTGATGTTAGTTTCTCCTTGTCTGTTTGTCTTCTCCCCACCCAGGGTCATAGCCATCCGGGAGGGCAGGTGGAGTAGGGCACAGTTGATTGGCTGACTTTGGAATTTTCCTGGCTGGGACCAGAGGTGGCTGGTTTGTTGGCCGGGTGACTTCAGAGCCCCTCCCCGCCCCCAACATGGGCTGAGATGGGAGGTGGGAGGAATTTTCTAATGGGGTACCATGAACATTTGCTCAAGTCGCGACGGTGTCCATGAAAGCGGGCGGACTGCACCTGTCACAGGTCTGCAACGCAAGGCGGGCAAGCGCCGGGCGGGACCGAACAGGCGAGGCCGATCCGGCCGGTGCGTCCAGGAACCCGCTGGACCCGTCCCAACTCTGCCCAGAGGTCAGCGCTGCCGCCGACGCCCGGGCGGGGGCGGGCCGCCGACCGCGTGCCGCGCCTGCGCAGCTCAGCGCCGGCCCCGGAACTGCGCCGGCGCGGTGCGCCCGGCGCTAAGGGGCGGGGCTTCGTTGCGCCGCGCGCAAGGCTGGCGCAAAACCCGGGCCGGGATAGGGCGGGGCAGTGCGTCGGGACGTCCCCCGCGTCGGGCCCGACGGCGCGTGCGCGCTGCGCAGCCGGCGGGGTGGCGAGGGGGCGGGGCGGGGGCAAGTGTGGCCTCTCTTCCTCGTTCCGCCGCCGGCACAGCGCGCAGGCCGCCGGCACCATGAAGATCTGGACCTCGGAGCACGTCTTTGAGTAAGTTTGGGGCGTGGGGCGGTGCGGCGGTGCGGCGGAGGGGCACGGGGAACCGCGGGGTCGGGGGGGCAGGCCGGGCCTGGAGTTGCAGCGAGGTCGAGGCGTCCCTCAGGAAGCTTCCAGGCGTCGGGCCTTGTGGGGGGAGCCGGGCCTGATCCCAAGGGGTTCTGTGGGGGGGCGCCCAAGCCGCCCTGCGCCCCAGGGATGGGGCCCCCAGCGGAGAGGGCTGCGACTTCCAGGGTCAGTCACCGCTCTGGAGGGCTGGGGTGGGGAAACAGAGCCGGGACACCTGCTGCCTGCCCCCAAGGGTGATGGGAGCGTCGCTGAGCTCGAGGTGCTTGACAGCGTTAGGCGTGGAGGGGCCAAGAGCATACGCATCCGGCCTTCTGAAACCAGTGGGACGGGGACCCGAAGATCCCAAGAGGAAGGCGTGGGCCTTCTCGAGAGTCTAATCGCCCCACCACCGTTTGGGTGGAGTTCCTTAACTCGGAATGTGACTTTGATGAGCTCAGGCTACCAGGAGAGGAAACTTTGTGGCAGCTCCTTGACGTGAGAAACAGCCTTGGAATTGGAGTCCAAGGTTCACTGAGATGCCAACAAGCTAAACTGTGTGACCTTGGGTTACCCAATTTCATTGGAGACATGGAAGGTGATGATATCGTCAGGGCTGCCAGTGTAAGATGTCTTGAGGCCATGTTCAGTAATATCTCTTGGTTATCGAGGAATTTTTGGTAGCAGAAATAGGCCTTACACCAGTTGGATGTCGGGAATTAAACTCCTTTCTGGTTCCATGATTCTATATACAAAAGAACCACACATAGAGGTAACAATCATTTTTGCCTAAATAGTTCGTCAGTTGTCCTAGCACTGTTTATAGACTAATTCTTCTTTTTCTCAGTGGTTCGAGATGCCATTTTTGTGCTAAACACTTATGACTTATATACAAACCTATTTCTGAGCTGTCCACTCTATTCCATTGATGTTGCTACTGGAGCCACACTGTTTTAACTTTCATAGCTTTTTAGCATACTTTAGTTTAACCATTTGATTTTTTTAAAACAGTGTTTCCGAGGGCAGTTTTAAAAGAAGTTGTAAATTAAAGACTCAGTGAAGCAGACACATCCAAGAGTCCGCTGGATCCTGGACTATGGAATGTTAGATCCTGGAGTGTAAATGTCAGCATCAGAGGGAAGATGTCTTTTCTTCCTAGTTTATTGTTGTTCTTGGGGAAAAGACCCTAAATGTTGTAGTCTTTCCGATATTCTTTAACCTGGCACATACTTTTCTGCTCCATTTCAGCTCCTGAGATCAGGAATGGCTTGTACCTTGCAGTCCTCTCCTGGGTCTGAATGCTTCGGCAGTTCTTGGCACCATCCCTCCTTAGAACTTTCTTCTTCCTGTCTTCCCTAACAAGCTGTTCCCTGGCTTGTCCCCTGGCCCCACTCTTTCCACTCGTGTTTCTTGAGCATTTCCCTCTGTTCTTCCCCTAAAGCATAAGTGTCCAGTGAGACTGTTGTTGGCCTTGTCTCGCATTTCATCCGTGATTCTTAATCTTTTTTTCTCGTTTTGTCACAGACCTCCCTGAGATTTGATGAAGGCTCCTGGGCCTTCCTCCCAGGAGACAGACATGCTGCACATGTCCTGGGAGAAGCCCTGGTCCCGACTGTCCCCCAGGAAATCAGAGCTTTCCCTTCAAGGCCCCAGCTAACATGTACACATTTATGGCACCCAGATCTGCACCTGGGGCTCCAGCCTCTTGAACTTCGAATCCTGACCATCAGGTCTGACCAGTTATCTCTACTCATGTGTCCCATGGGATCTTCAAACTCAGCACACCTGAAATTCAAGTCATTCTCTCCCTTTACAAATCTTAGACCATTTCCCTGCGCACCCATCCTAAGGGTGTTGTGTCTGACGCCAGCCTCTCAGCCATCTCCCTGTGTCCTACCCATCTTTGCTCTTCCAACACTTTCTTCCAAGGTCCGACACATAGTGGGCGTCCAGCTGAAGTCATTCCGTGATTCCATCCACAGACATGGACGCCCACTGTGTTCCAGGCACTGTTCTTGGGTTACATTATGGTAAATAAACCAAGACATCGTTGCTGCTTCAATGAAGTTAATTGTCTCTCACGTCGTTCTGTAGGTGAAATCGGGCGGTTTGGCACGCCACCACCAGGTTCTCCAGAATGCCCTTCGGTGCTGTCCTTCAGTGTCTTCCGGTGTGACGTCTTGTCACATAGTTGAAACCCTTAAAGTTAATTGCTGGAAGACTGTTCATTGTAATAGGCACCCTTTGTAACATTTGAGCCAGTTATGTTTCCTAAAGCAGTGTTCAAGCTAAGCTAAGTCAACATTGGTGTTTTCAAGTCGTCTCAGGAGGGAAGGACTAAATTGCAAATAATGCATCACCACCTTGCAGCCATGCAGTTAAGTGTTTTAGGTGATGCGTGACTAGATGGAGCAGGGAAAGGGTTCGTCCAGCTTCATTTTAGATAGTTGCCTTGGTAACAATCAGTGCTCGGCCCGTATCACTTCTATTTGTGGGGACTGCCCAGGTTTATAAAGTACCTCGGCTTCTATACCTGCTCTGATTGCCAAAGAAGACCGGAGATTAAAAACAGAATGAGGTGCATTTATATAATATTACAGCAAAAATGAAAATATTAAAAATCATGTTGCTGGTCGTCCACAGTTCAGGAAAACGAATGGTGTTGAGATTTTCCTTGTCGACAAGTAGTTGTCAGGCTCAGTTCTCTGAAAAGTTGGGTCACCTTTTGTGCTCTGTCGTTCAGAAGGGCTCTTTTGAAAGGATGTCTTTTGTGTGAGCATCTCATTTGAATCACCCAGGCATGTGTATTTCAGGAAGATGAAGGTCCTACAAGTCCCATAATACTGTTACCATTTCGATCCTAGAGGATAAGCAAGTACTTATTGTATTAGGAAAGCATATTAGAAAATAACATACTAGGATAGGAGCGTCTTAAAAATGTTATTGTATTGAGTGACCTTTTCAGAACAAAGCAGAATCCCTTCTTCGAGGAAAGCAGTGGGAAAAGATTGACTGGTGGGGCCGCTTATTGCCTTAACGTGAGGAAACACGTGTTTGGTATCACGGCATTTGACTCAGTGATGCTGTGGGTCTCTGCAGTCCCTGTAAGGGTTTCCAGGGCGCGTGGTTCGTCTGTCCCTTCTTTGCAGCTTCATGGACATGGGTCAGACAAAAGGATAAATGGTATAATAACGATTTTTGCTGCTGGTTTCTGTAGAGCATAATTTTTAAATAACATTTGTATGAATTCGGTTCTCAGAAACAGTGCGATGAAAGTGGGCACGGGTAAGTAGGAAAGATGGCCGAAGAAGCTGCTGCGAGGCTCTGTGGGCACCACACAGCCTGGGCGCAGGAAACAGGCCGAAGCCTGCTTGAGTTTAAAGTAATGACGAAGCCCCCAGATTTGTCTTTTGGCCAGTGTTTCGGAAAATAATTTTCCCTAAAGTTACATTTATAAAGAATAATTCGACAGGTTACAAAACTGGCTTCATTGACATGCATGTTTTTAAGCGTTTGGTTTGGGTTTCTGTTGCCAGGCACCCATGGGAAACCGTTACCACTGCTGCCATGCAGAAATACCCAAACCCCATGAACCCAAGCGTGGTTGGAGTTGACGTGCTGGACCGACACGTAGATCCTTCTGGAAAGCTGCACAGCCACAGACTTCTCAGCACAGAGTGGGGACTGCCTTCCATTGTCAAGTCTGTAAGTGTGTCTCCTTGGGAAATGTGACTGCTGGAGAAAAGTTTTCTGAGCCACATTATAATTTCAAATAGGTTGTGGGAGCCAATTCCGAATGTCATTTTTGCATCAGTTCAAATTGTATTATAATAAACTCGAGTTACAAGTGTATAATGAATTGGAAATATTATTACAGTCTTCATGAAGGCACCTGATAAGCCTTCTGAAGGGAGCTGTTTCCTACTTCGGCTTTTTCCGGTAGTGACATTCGGAGGGAACGGCCTGGCGGCGCTGGGGGCCGTGGTCAGTGGCGGCTCATGCACCGCGCGAGCAGCTGCCCTTGCGCTTGGCACTCACCACACTTGTCCCCGGCTCGGACTCTCCTCCCGGTTCACTTAAAAGCCAGGTCCGTTCAGTCGCGCTGCTCAGCAGGAGCGCGCCGGGCGCCCCTGCACAGACGCTGCAGTGGGCAGCGAGGACACAGAAGTGAGCGAGGTCAGGGCTTGGGGGCCCAGCACGCTCGCTGTGCTCCGTGCCGTGGCTGCCGTGCTGTCTGCAGGGTGCAGCCACGGCGCCTCCCCCGGGCTGCGCCAGGACGGCGCGGGCAGAGACTCGCACTCTCCTTGTTGCAGATGCCGCGTTTCCCCAGGGACCCCGCTCTCCGCGTCCCGGGCCCACTGCTCCACGGCACACAGGCCGTTCAGTGCCGCCTTGTGTCTCACACTCTCCCAGTGGGCCGGGGTGCTGTCTGGGTCTGGGAGGTCCCGGCATGACACCACCCCTGCGACTCACAGGGGCTCCCTTGCCGGCCTTCGTCCGATGCCTCGTGCTCTTTGAGAAGCAGATTTTTGGTTCAAGACATGAACACTTTTTACTTTCAAATAAATTATCGATACACTGATGACTGATTCTGGACGTCTTTCTTAGCTCATTGGCGCGGCCAGAACGAAAACATATGTGCAAGAACATTCTGTAGTTGACCCCGTAGAGAAAACGATGGAGCTGAAATCCACTAACGTAAGTTTTAGCTTTGTTCTTACTTTAAACGGTTCGGCCACGTTCGACCGAGTCGCTGCCTCTCGTAGCTGGCACGGAGGACAGCTTCACGGTCCCAGGGGAGGGGCGCAGGGGAGCAGCGCTGCGGGGGCCGGCGCCGACGGGTGGGGCGTCCCGGCCTGGCCAGCAGTTCCCAGTGTCGCCTCCCGGCTCTGGTAAGCTGCGTGGCATGTCCGAGGTGCTGCACTGACCGAAAGGACTGGGACTCTGCGAACGTCATTGCTTTGAAATGCTTTCGTCAAAGTTATTTCGTAATAAAAAGTAAGCAGTGAATAGAGAAATTTAGTTTTATTGACACAGCAATAAAAAAGTGCTTTATTTGTTGTTGTTTTGTATATTTTGCTAGCAAGACTTTATGAATTAGTTTGGAAATGCTTTTAGCCTTGGGTTTCCACAATGATTTGACTTTTTTTTTTTTTTTTGATTCTATAGATATCCTTTACAAATATGGTTTCAGTAGATGAGAGACTTATATACAAACCACATCCTCAGGATCCAGAAAGGTAAGTAAAAAATGTTTTAACAGACTTATTTTACAGGGTGTCTTAGGTTTTTTTTTTATCAAATATTTCTTTAAAGAGCGAAAGTGAGATCATTCTGAAACTGTGTGAATTTGTTTTGTTCCAGAACTGTTTTGACTCAAGAAGCCATAATCACCGTGAAAGGGGTCAGCCTTAGTAGCTATCTCGAAGGACTGATGGCAAGTACAATATCTTCAAATGCTAATAAAGTAAGTAAGGCTGCTCTCTGACGGCCTGGGTTTCGTTTCTTGAAAGAGCTTAGTACTGCCTGTGTGTGTCCCCAAGCGCCCCTCAGCCACAGTGCAGTGAGCGTCCACACAGGCTGTTACTTGCACAGGCTCTGAGGCCCAGCGCGCCTGGCTCTGCATCCAAGCTCTATCCCTTAACCAGCCTTTCGGCCTTGGGCAGTTAACTTTCTGCGCCTCAGTTTGCCCTCTGTGAAGTGGAGGTTAAATACCATCTTACAGGGTTAGAGGTGGAGAGTGAAGAGGATGACATAGGAAAAAGCGTGGCCCGGGGCCCGGCCCCTGGGGAGTGCTCAGTCGCGGGTGGCCAAGTGTGGTCGTTAAAAGCACTATTCTTGGCCTTTTCCATTGGCATCCCCGGCACCGCCAGATCAGTTTTAGACAGACAGCCTGATAGACAGACATGTCTGTGCTTTACACATAAAAAGAATGGGGTTTCTCGTACCACCGCCCCCAACTGACTTTTGTCCCGCTGAGACTGCATGATTTAAACGAAGTAAGTTAGAGAAAGAGGCGCTTAGTGCACTGCTTTCTAACACATTTGATTCACTCGTTCAGCGGTCAGAAGATAGTCACAGATGCTTTCCGTGTGCCAGGCAGAGTGCTAGGCTAGACGGGATGCCACGGGGAACAAAACAGATGAAGCCCTTGCCCTCAGGGAACCAACAGGAAGGTGACATTAATCACACAATGTGCCGTTAGGAAAGGAAAAGTACAGAAAGATGAGAGTGTTTAATGAGTGTTCCGTAAGTGGTGTTTCTGCTGAGTGCAGAGGGCCGTGCAGGACGCATTCGGGTAAAGGAGCTGCATGTGCAAAGGCCCTGAGACAGGAAGCATGGAATGCTTTTTATTTTCCTCAAGAACCTGCATAGAGTGCAAAGAGAGAACGGCTTAAGAAGTAGTCAGGGACCAGACCTATCAGGGCCGAGTACAGGATTTTGGTTTAAAATATGGACATAAGAAGAAGAAATGGGTTTGACCTCATCCCCAAAAAGGAGATCACGCTGATCACAAAATAAGCAAAATACCACTGTCGTTAAAGTGCAGATTCTTTTGAGAACGTCTTTTGCGTATAAAATAAAAATCAGTTTATAGATCTAGCCAGTTGCTCCAGGCGTTTGATATTTGGTAAGTAACGTCAAGAAGAAAAGGCGAGGACAAAAACGACCCATCCCGCTGGGGCTGGTCATCCTTACGGTGCTCCTGGTGCCTCCTGGCGTGCCGTTTATCTGATGCACGCCTTTGCTCTCACTCGGTAACGACAGCTGTATTGGATTTTTTTAAGGGCCGAGAAGCGATGGAATGGGTGATACATAAATTAAACGCTGAGATTGAAGAATTGGCAGCTTCGGCAAGAGGGAGCATGAGGACACCGATGGCGGCGGCGGCGCTGGTGGAGAAGTGATGGGCGTTTGCCTGCAACACCCAGAACCAGGTCTCTACCAGCCGGCAGGATATTTATTTGTTATTTAAAAAATACAGCTATATTTTAGGTAGAATTTTTTTTAATAAGCTGAAGAAAGGCTATGTGACTTTTGATCAAAACAAAGAGGGAGGTACAGAGTTTCTAAATAAAAGGGATCATCCAAAATAATTGGTATTGTTTGAGATGACTGATTTTGAGGGTTCCATTATTTGTGAACAATGCAGTTTTTGCAAAGTACTTGGAAATCGCTGTTAGCATGTTAAGTCGTCTTAAGGTAGAATTGTAAAGCTTTTCGTGCATTGGAACTCTACCTGGCTTTGGACCAACCGCAGAACAAAGCAGAGCCTCCTCTTAAATATACAGTTGCCCTGCTGCAGCAAACTTCAAGAGGGAACTCATTTAAAAGGAGAATTTATATAGTTTTGAAAGACATTAATTTGTATCAAATAACTTGCTCCGCTATAAACCATCATTAAAACAGTGTTTTAATCTGGTACTTAAATGACATTTTTGGAATAAAAATTATCACTAATATATAACACCAACAAAAATATGATTTTATTGTATTAAGAGCACTATCGATTTGCCAAAGTTTTGCAACTTCGTAAAGGTATTCCCTTCCTTGCATTTGTACTTTATGACTTAGTATGCTGTATCGTGGGCTGGTTATGTTAACTGAAAAAATAAAGTCATTACCAGAATTTTGCAGCACTCTAAACTTAAGAACAGCTGTTCACATCTTTTAGCATTTCACATTTGCCTAACTTATAAATTGCCATGTGTCAAAATCATGGTTCTGTAATTGCTAAAGCATGATATGTCAGGTTATTTGAATATAATTACTTTTTGAAGTAATTGTGACCACAAAACATCTTTTTTACATGAGGAGCTGTACATCATTTGAAATTACTCAAATGATGCCTTGATCTAAAGCATAAATCCCAGGTACTTAATGTTTTTAATAATAACGTGCCACGTGAGGGTGGGGGCGTGTGGAAGAAGCAAAGTAATAGGAAAAAGGCATTGACCTGAACTAACCACTACCTGAATTGCTTTGCAGCTTTTATCCATGGAAATCCTCCTTGGGGGTGCCAAAGAGCAGCTGCACTCTGAGAAACACTGGCAGGAAATGCGTTTTGTTTCATATTTTGTGGCAGTCGATTATCAACCAGTAAATATCTTTGATACTTGCAGTTGTTGCATATAGAGTATTTTTGTTAAGAGGTGATTAGCTCTTGCCTTTATTTTACAATACTTAATGTGATAAACTTCTAGTCAGATTTCCTATAAAGGAAACTAGATAGTACATGTACATAAACCACAAACAGTATAACAAATTATTTGAAAATTGTTTTTCAACTTAAAATATTGTTTTAGCTTAAGACATCTTAGGGCATTTGTAAAAGCAAGTTAAATTCAATGAGGTTTTTGATTATCTTTTGTAACCAGTTTCTACAATTGAAATATTTCAGCTAAACAAAACATTGCTAGATACTGATATTTAATAAAAAGTTGCCTTATATAATTTCTGTAAAGTATACTTGTTCTGAAAAAGATGTAATTAATGCCCTAATGATAAAGATTTCTAAACAAAGTTTATCCTGTTTGATTTTTTTTTTCTCTGATCTAATATAAAAGTCTCCAAATTTTATTCCAATGTAGTTAACTTGTTTTAAGTAGTTGGTAGTTTCTGGCTTTTCCTGGTACAGTAGCAGTGCCCAGCAAGCAAACGCAGTGATAGCTCTCAGCTGGAAGGTCGCTCACATAGACTCTTGGACTATGGAGCACGTTGTCCTATTTGATATTAAAAGTGGAAATTATACGAATTAAGAACCTTTCTTGTTAATAAAAACTCCCTTTTAACTGTAATGTTTTTCTTAATTATAACTTTTTTAAATGTGAAGAACAAAGTAGATTTATTTTCCTCGTTAAGTATTCACTCAGTCGCCACAGGCCGTAAGCTGGCTACGTGCAAGGATGCGCCTCTGAACCCGACACAGGGACGAGCGTTTGGGTATCACTGTGGGGCCCCCCCGAGCCTCCAGCCCTTGTTCCCACTGACTTTTATTCCCATGCCCCATCCAGCCCTTTACTCCGTCCTGGGACATCACGGGTTGCCCTGAAACCCCGGGAAATGTCGGGGGTAGTTGCACGTTAGGCTGGGTTCACTTTTTCACGAACTCGGCGGAGACCTCGGGTTCTTTGAATGTCGACATCGGGAAGCGGCCGCCTGGCCGTGACCCCGGCCGGGGTGCCCCCCGACGCCGGCCTCGGACGTGGCTCCGCGTCTCGCGCCCCCGAAGCCACGCGGTCCCGAGTTCCCGGCAGCTCCCCTCTGGCCCGGCCGCCCCGCCGGGCGGCTACGGAAGCCCGCCGAGCCCACGACCGGGACGCCCGCCGAGCCAATCGGCAGGCGCGGCCGGCCGGCGGACGCCGCGATTGGCTGCCGGTGCGGGGGGATTCCGCGGCAGAGCAGCAGGGGCTGCGCGGCGGGGCTGGGCGGGGCCGGAGGCGGCGGGATTGGCAGGTCCGGAGCCCCGCCCCTTCCGCTTCGCTGGGCTGACCTTCCGGCCGCTGGGTCGCGCGCCGAGCCGACATTGACGCGTCCTCGCGATTCGGCCCGACGAGCCCACTCTCGCGACATCATGGTGGCGTACTGGCGACAGGCCGGACTGAGGTAGGCCCGGGCCTCGGAAGGGGCGGGCGGCGGAGGCCCGGGTCGGAGGTCACGAGGGGCGCGGCGGGGGTCGGCCCGGGCGGTTGCGCCCCAAGATGGCCACCCTGCGGCCGCAGCTCCGGGTGCGGACGCGCCTCGTGTGCGCCGGGGGCCCGAGCACCTGCCCGCGCCCGGTGCGCAGAGGCCGGTGCGCAGACCGGGCCGCCGCCACGTCCGCGCCGGGCGGGTGCGACGCCTTCTCAAAGACGGCTCCTCCGTGCGCGCCCTTTGTCCTTCTGAATGACACCCGTTTCTGTTATGTAAAGCTTGGGAACTAGGATTGGGGGCATTGCTCTTGTCACAAGCACTGCCAGCATTTCTGGCCTTTTTGGCATCAAAGGGCCTTTTGTGATGGTACACACGTGTTGTTTTTGTTAATTAACTCCTGTTGCTCCCGGGTTTCCTTATCAGTAAAACGGGTGAAAGCCGGAGCCAGAGAGCCCCGCGCACGGGTGAGTGGTGACTCCTGGGAAGCTGACATGGAACCCATTTGAGGACGCACCTAAGGGGACACGTCATTCTAGAGTATCTGTGACACCTGATTTCTTCGCCTGTAGACCCAGCTGAATGTAGTACCTTGGCCCAGGTGACACACCTTATTCACTGGATAAAGTAGCACCTTCTAGTGGTGGCCGCTCTTGGGCACAGGCCTGTGAGACAGCTGAGCAACCCACATCTCCTGACTTGCGAGGTCAAGCAAAGTTTTGTAGTATTGGAAGGATGATTGTTCCAGTAACGGTCCCATTTGTTAAGCACCTACTATGTGAGGAACGTGGTGATTCATGCTTTTCACACTTTGTCTCTCTTCCTCCCACCCACCAGTGGGCCAAGTATAATTATCCTTCTATTTTATTATATTGTTTCTCTGGGTGAATAAACTAGCTGAAAAGATTGAACAGCCTGAAGGTCACCCAATTAGTAAGAGTGGAAGCAGGCATTGGAACGCCTACCTCTTGGCCAAAAAAAAAGAAACCCAAATCTGAAACATGACAAAATAGACAGCAGCACCCTTCCCCCACCCCTTCCTGTTTTCAAAAAGTGTAAAAAGTGAGCTGCCATCTTCTGGAAAATAAGATGTTGATGGGAGTCCATCTACCAAGCAGGAAGCAGGCTGTTAGTTATTTTGCTAAAAGTAATGATGTTCTCTGAGGACTTTTCAATTTAATTTGGAAACCTTGATTGGAAGTATTTTTAATGGCAGATTTATGAAACGGAATCCAGTGTTCTCAGGAAAACCTTTAAATAATTAATCAGAGGAGGAACTTTTAATTCAAAATAGTTTTTTTCTATTTTAATTATATATACTTATAAGAATGATATAAGAAAAAATTGCAAGTAGAGCAGTGGGGGAAATCACTCATGTTACAGACTTCATTAACATTTTGGTCTATTTTTTTTCTTGTACTATGAGATTTTTTTAAATAGCTATGCATATTTTATTTTAAAGTAATATGTATTGAAGAGGAGAAACAGTACAAAGTAGAAAAGCTGAAGATCACATTAAGATTTTGGTACATTTCTTTGTAGTCTTTTTCTTTGTACAGAATTTTTTTTTTTTTTGTATTAGTCATTTTCAAATCCAGTTTTATAATAATGTACAATCAAACCAAAAAGTATAGGAAGAAAAACAGCCACACAACCACTCTGGCCTGGATCATTGATAATTAACTTTACGTTGTCTCATTTTCTCCCAGCTACATCCGATACTCCCAGATCTGCGCAAAGGCAGTGCGGGACGCACTGAAGACGGAGTTCAAAGCCAACGCCGAGAAGACTGCCGGGAGCAGCGTCAAAATCGTGAAAGTGAAAAAGGAGTGATCTGTAAGTTCTCGTTTGTTTAGAAGAGTTGTATCATAAATTTTTAGTTTTTTTTTTTTAATCAAAGTAAATTTAGTTTAGCATTTTAGCCATCGTTTGGTCAATCAGTAGATGCGGAAGTTAGTGGGATGATCATTTAAAGCATGCAGGCTTAAGAAGGCCCACGGCATAACACAAGGACGCTGTTTTGGGCTCTGACAAGCAGAAGTAATTGGCACATTGATTTTCAGCTCATTTAGCAAAGCTTAGGTAGAGAGCCATCTTATTTTAATTAAACCTGTTTCATTTGCACAAAATCAAATAATTTGGAGGATACGCTCCCCACTTTGGTAATTGCTGTTGGAGTTACAAACAGTTCAGGAGAAATTACAGTTCCTTGTGTTTTTACGTCCCCCACATCTGCGGATGTCCTCACAGATCACTTCCTGAATGTGAGGGCTGCCAGGACATCAAGGGTCCTGCAGCTCTGTCGGTCAGCAGACTTGCCGACCCTTCAGCCGATGTGGCTCATTTCACTTCTGCAGGTGGTGGCAACGTAAAATTACATTCTATACAGTAAAAGACAGTTTTGCACCATTGACAAGTTCAGACGTTCATGCACCAGACTACTGAAGGGATCTGATCTCCAGACCACTTTCTTGAAGTTGTCATTTCCAAGATAAGGAAGGCTAATTACCAGAGATGTTTTTCCGGCTTAATTTTCTTGTTTTGCTTTTTAAAAAGCTTCAGGCCCACAGTAGCGGGAAAATGTGAGAAATACGAATCCTTTGGCAGCTCGTGGTCGTGAGCAGTCTTTCTTCCTGGAACTGTCTCCCCTAAGTACTTTTCACTTCATTTTGAATTAGTAAATGTTTTACTACGAGTCTAGAGATGCGGTGTTTCGAATGTAGCCCTCTTTCTAGGGCCTCTCTATCTAATCTCATAATTCTGCGTAATGATTTTCTGGTGGGTTGTTTTGTTGTTAACAGTGAACTTGAGAAAATCATTTCGCCTCCCTCTGTGGCATAGTCAAGCCAGACTCCTCATCCAGCTCCCCTGACCTCATGATATGCTTGGGGTCAGGAAGCAGCATCAACTCCCAGAAACAGAACATTGCCCCCTCCACGTGTCCCGCAGGGGACACGGCCACTGCACCTCAGCACGGGCGGGGTGGGGAGGGTCTTCTCGAGGCGGCGTGGTCGGTTTACTGCTCGGCGGTTTCACTTAGCAGGGAGGTCAGCGCCGCCTCGGCCGCAAAGCAGCGCCCTGCAGCCCAGAGCCCGGCTCGGCAGCAGCCAGGGAGCCGGAGCTGCGGCTGCAGTGCGCAGTTCGTTCTCACAGGGCGGTTTCTCTCGTCGTGTTGGGATTTTAAGAAAACACGAAGGGCTAGCAACTTTTGCATTTTTTTTTTCCTCCCAGACCCCAACTACAGCTTGAAATGCTGCGTGTCCAAGGTGAAGATGTGTGGGCACGTGTTACGGCAGATGGAAAACGACCTCACTTCAAGGAGGGGGAAACACGTGTCTCGTTCATAGATTGACCATGCCAATAAATTGAAGTATGGTTCACGCGTGCCGTTGGACTTCTTCCTTTCCTCTGTGGGAACTGTCTGCACAGGCGCGGGATTCTGACCATCTGAACCGAGGTTACAGGTGGGGGCTGGGGGGACAGGTTTAATATCTAGGGACCAGAGGGATCCAGAAAACAGTTTGCAAGTGTCTCCAAGTAGGAAGTTCTCTGTTCGTGGCATTAACTGACAAACTAGGCTGTGTCATCGAAGCACTCTCGTTGTCCCTTCTCTTCGGACTGCAGAAGCCGTGTCAGTGGTCAGTGGGTTGTCGCCCCCCTGCCCCACCCCTAGGTGTAGGTGGCATGGCCTCCACATAGTGCTGCTTGGCCAGGAGCCAAAGTGAAAACAACTAAAATTCTAGGTTAGAAGAAAAAAGACTAAATTGCATTTATTTTTTATCAAGCACTTAAAACCTTTAGAGAAGAACTATTAATGTTTGTATTTAAGCACAAAAAGCATTTCACATTGTTTTATAAGTGAATCTCTGTCCTGGAAGCGTTTCTCTAAATAGGCAACCGGGCAAAGCTGTTCAGTAACTGGCTTTTCGAGTTAGTTGGCCGAGCCAAAGTTAAAATCGAAGGTTCTTGACTGCGATCTCAGACCCCATAACCACTACAGTTAGATGGTGTCTGCAGGGCGATTCGTTTATTCATTAAATATTTATGGATGAAGAACTGTTGCAAGTGTTTGGTTTTTATCTTTCTTTAAAACTTGGAAGCGCTTGACCAAGTAAAACTCCATCGCAGAGTTAACTGCTCGACTTAACTGTTGGAGAGTGGAGAAAAAAGATGGAACAGGAACTTTTAAAACACTGTTGAGCTCGTGTACACGACCAGCTCTCGTCGGGGCCCCCCCGGCAATGCCCAGGAGGAGCCCAGGAAAATGCCTGTTCTTGGCCTCTGGACGGGACTTCCTGACCTTTCTCGGTTTTGTTTCGTTTTCAGCGAGGGCATGCGAGGAGCAGCCAGTGAGGCGGGAGCCAGGTGCTGGGCACTGGCCAGCAGCTGCTGAGCGGCCCGAGTCCTTCGCCTCGGGCTTTTGTCCTGTTTTGAAGTCAGACACCTGAGTTGTCTGTCAGGACTCCCTTCCCAAGGGGCGGGTACTAAGAAGCATCTTTCATACAGACAGGAGTAAATGAGTCACACGGCTGTCAGGCCTTTTTGATTCCAGATGAATAAAGTAAGTGATAGGCAAAGGGCTAAATCATTTCCAGCCAAGTAATTAGAGCTAAGTCACTTATTAGGCGGATGTGATAATTAGAGGTGAGACTCAGTGACATGGCAAGGATTAAAGTAACTGAATAAAAGGCGAGTGTGCTGTCCGCTGAGGTTCTTTAGGGCTCTTCTGCAATCGAAAAATCCTGAACGGATAACCGATGAAACAGACTTTCTGCATCCCGCCTGCCGGGTAGCGGGCAGAACTGTCCAGACCGCCAGGGGACGCGCTCACATCTGCTTGCGGGCGGCTCACTAGCTGGGTGACCGCTGAGGGCGTCATCAGTCCCTGGGTCATGCCACATTCTCGGGTATGAAGTGAAGGGCTCCGGCAAGCTCTCAAATCCTGACTCTGTGTGGGTCTCTGAGAGGCCAGTGTCTCCGTAGCAACCATACTGCTAAAGGAAAGGCTCTTCAGAATCGGGACAGATTTTTTTTGGTTTCTAGTGGGGTTTTTTTTTCTTTTTAATCTGTTTCTACCCTACAAAAGAGTAGGCTGGTGAGATACATTTTGAAATATTTTTAACTACTCAATCAGTCTGGGTGGTTAGACTCCAAGAAAAGGAATTTATTTAGTCTGAAATAAAGCAATTTAACCATTTAAAATTAAAATTTTTTGTTCTTTAATAATTACTATTGAGCAAACAAAAAAAAGCTTTACAGCAATATAAATCGGCAGTTTTTTAATTGAGATTTCTGTCCTTCCTTGCATTCTTTGTCTTTTTAGGTTTGAGAAGGGAAGTGCTGGAGAAAGCGCGTGTGTAAATTCTTATATAACCACAGGTCGTAAGTCTTTTTAGCATCTAAGGAAGTTAGGAACTTCAAACTAAGAGTATATAGGTACAGTTTCTTATTAAATCTTTTTTTTTAGTGATCTTGAACAGGTAAAAAACGTTTAAAACTTTTATTTTGTAAAAAGAAGACTTGCCACGATAGCGATAAGACTTAATTTTCTATTAGTGCATATTTTAGTTATTTCCTCATGATGCATTTGTGAAGAGAGCAGAGTTTCTCAGAATGAGCTACTGTCATCCATCCCCCTGCTGCCTTACCATTCTTGTAGCTGACAAAAGCCGAGCGGGAGATGAGGACCCCAGTGGCTGCAAGTAAATATTTCCTGCGCCGAGGGTCAGAGCATCTTCCCATCGCGGGCTACCCATGAATCAAGTAGCATACAGCTCAGTGCTAATTCTAGAAGGCCATTAAAACCCTCATGGTGCTGGGAGGGACCGTGGTGCTGGATGTCCAAAATAGGTAAACTGTAATTAAGAAGTTATGGATGATTTGATCACACTCTTGTGTATTTGCTCCTGTTGTAATGTGAGCAGATTAAAATCGTGTAGCGGTTAAAGCTGTGTCATCGTGCAAACATTATGGCAACTTCTGCAAATTAATTCGATCTGTAGAAGTTCCCTAATGAGGTGATGTCCTCTAACCGGGAAGGACGCTGCTTGCTGCTCGTATTGGAACGGTTGCTGAGCGTGGCTGCGCCCTTTCCGAAGCAGCAGCGTCTCCGAAGCTGATCACTGGAAGTGAAAAGGGCATTTCAAAATGACCTTGTCGAGGACTATGGAAGGCGACTGATGAACTCCCAGAGTCTGGCACTAATAAGAAACAAAGCGAACAGACATGGGTGTTAGAGGCTAGCCATTCAGAAATAAAGGTGAGGACTGCAGTTCCTGAGTCGTGCTTGTCACAGTTTGGGTCTGTCGTGTGGTGGGCATTTTGTCCCTTTTCCCTCCGGGCTCACACGCTGGCTTGTGCGCGGGGCCCACACAGTCCGCTCCCCGCCCACCGGTTACACCTGGCTTCCGGAGGCCGGCGGGGGCGAGGGGGCGGGGCGCTGGGCGCAGAGCCTCAGCCCCGGGGCACCACGCAAGGAGTGCGGGGTGCTGGTCCCCGGTACCGCTAAATGGCTTCAAGTCAGCGTCAGCTGCAGGGGCCCCGCACAGGCACGTGTCGCCCTGTCGCGGGGCCCTGCCGTGCCGGTGCTTTCCAAGGAATTCGGTTTGCTATCAAAAGGCTTCGTAGAGCGTGCTGAGGACCAAACTACTCGTGTTAGAAAGTGCCAGCAAAAAACCCTAACGCCCATCATTACGTGCCCGGCCCCCTCCCCGCAGTCCTGTGTCAAAGCTGGTACCTGTGGCCTTGTGGGTGTCCACCGGCTGTGCTGAGCAGGGCGGGAGACGCGGGCGGAGGAAGGGGGCGCCCGCACCGCGCGGCTCCCCGCCCGGCTACCGCTCCCTATTCTCCACGGCCGCCCCCGCGCCCTCCTGCGCCCCGAGGCCCGCCCTGGCGTCTTCAAACTGCTGGTACTCGGACACCAGGTCCTGGACGTCGGCCTCGGCCTCCACGAACTCGTGCTCGTCCATGCCCTCGCCCGTGTACCAGTGCACGAAGGCCTTGCGCCGGAACATGGCCGCGAACTGCTCGGACATGCGCCTGAACAGCTCCTGGATGGCCGTGTTGTTGCCCAGGAAGGTGGCGGCCATGCTCATGCCCGGCGGCGGGATGTCGCACACGGCCACCTTCACGTTGTTGGGGATCCAGTCCACGAAGCGGCTGCTGCTCCTGGTCTGCACGGCCAGCAGCTGCTTGTCCACCTCCTCGGTGGACATGCGGCCGCGGAAGATGCAGGCGGCCGTGAGGTAGCGGCCGCGCCGCGGGTCGCACGCGGCCATGGCGTTGCGCGCGTCGAACATCTGCTGCGTGAGCTCGGCCACCGAGAGCGCGCGGTACTGCTGGCTGCCGCGGCTGGCGAGCGGCGCGAAGCCCGGCGTGAAGAAGTGCAGGCGCGGGAAGGGCACCATGTTCACCGCCAGCTTGCGCAGGTCGGCGTTCAGCTGGCCCGGGAAGCGCAGCGACGTGGTCACGCCGCTCATGGTCAGGGACACCAGGTGGTTGAGGTCGCCGTAGGTGGGCGCGGCCAGCCGCAGCGTGCGGAAGCAGATGTCGTAGAGCGCCTCGTTGTCGATGCAGAAGCAGGCGTCAGCGGCGCGCAGCAGCTGGTGCGCGGCCAGCACGGCGTTGTAGGGCTCCACCACCGCGTCCGACACCTTGGGCGACGGCATGACGCTGAAGGCGTTCAGGATGCGGTCCGGGAACTCCTCGCGGACCTTGTTGAGCAGCAGCGTGCCCATGCCCGAGCCCGTGCCGCCGCCCAGCGAGTGCGCGAGCTGGAAGCCCTGCAGGCAGTCGCAGGCCTCCGCCTCCTTCCGGACCACGTCGAGCACCGCGTCCACCAGCTCCGCGCCCTCCGTGTAGTGGCCCTTGGCCCAGTTGTTGCCCGCGCCAGAGTTACCTGTGGCAGAAGCGGCTCCGGTCACCTTCTCAGAGCGGGGGCAGGGGCGGGAGGGCAGCGCGCCACCGGGAGGCATCCCCATCTCGTCCCGGAACAGCCTTCCAGAAAAACCTACCGTGGATGAAACTGTCGGGTTGGAAGAGGGCGCCCAGCCTGCTCGACCGGATGCTGTCCATGGTCCCCGGCTCCAGGTCCACGAGGACCGCGCGCGGCACGAACTTCCTACCTGCGAGGAGGAACGGGACGGAGTCAGCGCTGCTCTCCTAGAAGGTAACGTTTCCTCCAGTAGAGCCTTGTGATACTGGGTCCAAACAAATAAAAGCTCAGCATTCTAGAAGTTGCCTTTGGCAGAAGGATTTGAAGCCATATCCTAAGCCCCGACAACAGTCACACAAATCTATAAAATATACCTTAACATTTTTTTTTCTATCATTGTTTTGTTTCACTGCCAATAACAGATTTTCCTTCTCTTGGAAATAATTTTGGCTTTTGTTTTAAAACCAAAAAGGGGGGTCGGTGCCTAACCTGCTCATGCTGAGACATGTACCCCACTTAGTGACCTCCCGGCCAGTCCCTGCCCTCGTCCCCCGGGATTCTGCTGCTCCGCCTGGGCATTGCTCACACGGCGCCATGTGGCCCCCAGGGATGACACCCCTGCGCCCGGAGCCCCACGCCCTACCGTGGGCCTCGTTGTAGTACACGCCGATCCTCTCCAGCTGCAGGGCACAGTCCCCAACGTAGCTGCCCACTGGGTCGATCCCATGCTCCTCGCCAATCACCTCCCAGAACTGCAAGCAAAGGGGTGGGAGTCAGTGGGGAGGGACCCCGAAAAGGCCGGTTAGCTCTGGCGAGTTAGCAGGTGAAGCAAAAGGACAAATGAGCCAGGCCGCGTCCCTGGGTCCCCCTGACTGACCTTCCCGAGACACCCCTTTTGGTCCTTTGCATAAAAGCCATCTCTGTGACACCAGTTCACGGTGCCTCTGCTGAACACACGTATGAAGACTGCGTTCTATGCCCCCCCGATCCCCTTAAAGGAAACGGCAACACAGACCGTTCGGTTAGGTTTTGCCCCTGCCGCGTCCCGGCCCCCGTGTGTGCGTCCGCTGTCGCTTTAGATTTTCCCACCAGACGGTGCGTCTCTGGCTTCACCTGAGAGCGCTTCACGCTAGTCAAGTACAGACCCCGTGATGTGAGCACAGACACAAGCCCTCTGACCCCACGGTCGCCTCCCTGCACTTTGGAGGTTGCTCTCCATGCCGTCTTCCCAAGGCCCATCGCTGTGGCCTCTGCCCACGATTCAGGCGGCGCGTGTCTTCACCGATTAGGGAGGCACGCCGTTCGAACCGTGCGCAGCTCGCTCTCATGACTGCGTGGAACGGGTCACTTCCGACCGCACAGACAGTGTCTACTAACATAGCTACGAGCCAGGCTCCTGGCGTGGAAACAGTAACCGAGGCGGCGTCTTGCCACTGCCCTGGAGAAGCACTGAGTGCAGGGCCAGGACGTCCCCGGGGCTGTTTTCCCCGCCAGACCTCGGAAATGACGCCTCTGGCCATGCTCTCCTCGGCAAGTCCAGTTCACAATAAAGCGCCAGGCTGTGGAAGAATAAAGTCGTTCTGTGGCACCACGAATTAAATGTGACTTGAACTTCTTACGGCCCCCAAATCATAAGTAGTCGCCGGGGCTCTAACCAGCAGGCCACACGGTTCTGGCGTAAGAGCTAAGACCCTGTCGAGACCCGCACTCCCTCGCGGTCCTCTCTCCGCGTTCTCTTCCAGCTGCAGAGCCTCGACTTCTCTGCGAGTGTCAGTGCTGAACGCCTCGTCTCTGGCGTGGGAGGGGGACGGCTGCTCTTCAGGCAGTAACATTCTCTGCCCCTGGTTTGGAAGCACCTGCATTCAAAGACTTCACTTTTCGTAGAGTCGCGTTATTCACAATAGCCAAAAGTTGGACACCACCCGAGTGTCCATTCACGAATGAACAGATAAATAAAACGTGATATATCCGTACAAAGGAATATTATTCTGCCAGAGAAAAGGAAGGCTCTTCTGACCTCGGCTACCACAGAGATGAACCTTGAAAACGTTATGCTAAGTGGAATAAGCCAGGTACAAAGGACAAGTACTGTGTGATCCCACTTGCAGGTGGTCCCTAGAGGAGTCGAGATCGTAGAGACAGAGAGTAGCGGTGGGTGTCATGGCTGGGGGAGGGGAATGGGAGTTAGTATTTCATGAGGAAAGAGTTTCAGCTTTGCAAGATACACTGAACGATACATGTAAAAATGGTTAAGATGGTAAACTTTATGCTGTGTGTTTTATCATAACTTAAAAAACTTTTGAAGACAGTTTTAATATCGTTCAGACTTGTAAAAGTAGTCTCAAAATAGCGATGAGAACTATCAGGTAGCCGTTACACTCTGCACTTGGTTATCTTAAAGGGAGGCTGGGGCCCTTGAGCCCTGCCATCTGGGGGTCGAAAGCTCATTCATATTCCAGAAGGTGTATTTTAATTCTTTCTGCTGCTGTACCGAAACTTTTAGGTTTACCTTTTTACTTTTCTATTGCATATTAAGTGGAAGCATAGCTGATCTTTTTAAACTTTATAACAAACTACGAGAGGGAAAGATATCATCGTGATTTAGTGTAAGAAGTTTCCCAACAAGCACTGGAAAACTGTTTTGAGACAAATTATTATTTTTAGATAGGAAAAGTTCATTGCTTAACGTAATAAAAGTAAAAATGGTCAACGTGTATTATGCACATGTATTGTGCACATGGACGAAATTAACACGAATTAAATGAACCTTTAAGCCTTTACTGTGCCCTGTGTCTCTCTGATTAAAGGCATTGTTTAAATAAATCAAGCATTTAGCAAGTGCATGCAGTGTGCTAGGCCCATGGCACCAATGGCCGTGGTACAGCCAGCACCAGTAACCCGATTGTCCTTACCTTCGACCCGATCTGGTTTCCACACTGGCCAATCTGAATGTGCACAATTTCACGCATCCTTGCTTGGCGCCCAAGTATACGGTCTCCCCGGGACCCTCAGCCTCTGCAACAGCCGCCCTTCAGTGGTGTGAGCCCAGCACGTCTCTGGTCACCGCAGTGAAGGGGACCAGCTGACCCTCCCAGTGCGACCTCAAGGGTGTGTCCAGCCCGGAGGCCCAGTCCTCCCCCTTCTCTGCTCTCTGCCTATCATCCTGGTGATGGGGGTTTTTTTCCTCTCCCAACAAAGAAGATGCCCCGTCATTTCCTCCAGTTCAAGGCCCAAAGCCGCCTTTGCGCATGGTGCCTAGAGGTCCCCACCGGCTGTGGGCCTGCCGCGGGGGGCCCTGGGCTCCCAGCTGGTGGGGTGCGGGGTGTCACAGCTGACCGGAACCACCCCCAGTGAGCTTCCCTGTCCGAGCCACTGGCGTCATTAGAAGTCCTGTTGTCCAAACCCGTCACTTGACAGATGAGGCAGGATATCCCAGAACGTGATGAGTCTCCACCACAGTCACACGACTAGCAGGACACCTCCCCACCCTCGCCTAAGGGCCTGTCTTCAGCCCCGTCTCCCAAGGAGTGGCCCGAAAGCCACTGGTGGCACCGGGTGACTTTAGGGGGATGTGGGCGGACAGTTTTTATGTTACATACCTTAACATTGATAGAAAAAAATAACTCGTTAATAGTAAACTGGTAAGATAAAGTTTCCTTTCCAAACTTGGCCAAAGTGGTGAAGGCGACAAGTGATTCTCAGGAGTTTGAGAAACCAAGAGAGAAATCTAAGCTCGGAGGATCACCACCGAGGCCTGTGCCAACCTGGCCTCAGACACCTTCCCCGCCCCCTCTCCAAACGGGGCCTCACAGGGCTGGGGCCAGGAGCAACCTGGACGCGGGAGCCGCCGCCCGCCGGAGCTCAGGGCCACGCGCGTGCCCGGCCCGCGCCTCGCGCATGCTCACTGCGCCCTCCCCGCGGTGCCCGCTCTGCCCAGCCGCCCTGCCGCTGTCCCACGCAGCCCGCCCTCGGCGCCTTTCCTGGTCCCGCGCCCTGCCGTCCCCTTCACTCTGCCCCGTTGTCTGGGGGCGTAGTGCTTGCCATTGGTTTCTTTTCACAGACCGTGGGTTCTCCGAGAGCCAGAAGGACCCCCGGCCGCACTTCCTGAAGGCGTCCTGCCCGCAGCCCGCCCCGCCAGCGGCACAGGGCCCCGGAGGTGCGGGCGCCGGGCAGGCTGAGTCACCTCTCAGTCCCGGAGGCTCGGCCCGCGGGCACCGCGCCTGCAAGCATCTGCTTCCCGCGGCCTCCCCTGCGTCCGCCAGGCACCCCAAGGTGGGCCCCGATCACTGAACGGCGGCCAGCAGGGACCTGCCATATGCCGGCGTGCACAGGGAGCTGGGATTCCGGGCCGGAGACAGGTGCGGGCAGCCCCGGAGGTCCCTGAGCTGTCCGTGGGGCGAGCTGGCTCAGGAAGAAACCATCATCCCCGGGATGTGGATCTGAAGGCAGGACGGAGCTGGTCTCAGCCCCAGGGTCCCCGGACGGGCCCCTGACCGGACGGTGGCGAGGGCTGCGGGGTCTGTCTGCCCCCACCCAGGGCCCTCCTGGCCTCAGGCCTCCAGGCCGGGGGGGGGGGGGGGGGGGGGGGGGGGGGGGGGCCTGAGACACAAGGTCAGCCACACAGGCAGGAAAGTCGGTAATGAAGGACTTTCAGGGTGCAGCGGGGGACAGCCTCTACTGACTCCCAGAGGAGCTCACCCGCACAGCACAGCGACCGAGCCGGGCGCCGGAAGAGAAAGCCCGAGGTGGGGAGGGCGTGTCCCGCGGGCACCGGCACCAAGCCGGCTCCTGTCCAACGCCGTCCAGCGACCTCATGGGCCGGTGACCCTGGGTGGGTCCTGGACCAGGGACGTTGCTGGGACCACTGCGCGCGTCTGAATGCAGGCCGTGTGGGCTGGGCGACGTCTTCGCATCCATGTTCTAGCTCCTGAATGTGCTGGGGCAGGGGCTCTGAGGACAGAAACCCCGTTTTGAGGAGGCACAGCGATGCCTTCGGGGTGGAGAGCCCCCGGGCAGCAGCTCGCTCACAACGATGACGAGGGCTGGGGAGAGAGGCGGGCGTGGCACGTGCGCCCACGGCGCGTCTTCCCGCCCTCGGCGCCGCGGCGCCTGCAGCACCTAGAGAAGTGACCGCGTGCTCCTCAGAGGCTCCCGGTCCAAACCCTGCCACCCCTGCCAGTGAAGACAAGAAAGCTTAGTGCAAGGGGAAGGAGTTCGCAAGTGCCCCGCAGCATTTCTCACAAATTAAAAAACACACACAGAACAAACCTGTCGGCTTCCAGAGGCCTCACCCCAGCCTTTTCCCCTTGGCCCCTTCCCTCTTCCCTCTGTCCCCTCCCTCACGCCTGTCCACCCATCCGGCTCCCACGCAGCCGGGGCCCTCAGTGTCCCCCGCTCCCCCCCCCCGCAGTGCCTGTGGTATTCCTGATCCGTTCCCAGCGGGGGGCCAGAGGACCCCCCTCCGGTGGCTCCTGCACTTCGGTTTGCAATTAGCACTCAGGCTGTGTTTGCTAATGGCTCACAGGCATGCCTTATCTCCCCGCCAGCCCTGCCGGCTCACCTCCATGCCTGCCGGGGCCTCGGGACATGTTTGTCGAGCGCACACCGACAGCTGGGCCGGTTTGAGCAGCCATGCTCAGAACAGCGCTTTTTTTAAAGCCAATAATGTATTTATTCATGAGTACATCCTCGTGGGGGCAGCGGGGGGAAGTGCCCGAGGGCTTTTTCCTCCTGAGAGGTGGTCTCGGCTGAAAGCATAAAGCGTTCCTGGAGACCGGGCGCAGCCGGAGTGGCCGCACGAGGGGGGCTGCGTGTGGGCCTCTGCGGGGGCCACGAGGGGCCTTTCCGGCCTCCCGCGTCCGCTCTCTGCTGAGGGAGCAGGGCCAGCGAGGGGGCCCCCACTACCCCGCCCGGGGGCACATTCCTCGCGCCCTCTCAGTTTGCTCTGGGGGGGAGGCCGGCCTTCCGGATGGGCGCTTGAAAGGTGTTTTGTTGACGGGGCAGTTGGTGAAGGGGGTAGGGGGAGGAGCCCTGTTTGCTCTGACTCCGGCGCTGCTGCTTGTGTGTTCGCTCCATCTCGGCAGCGAGCTGCGCCCTGGCCGCTGCCGGGGCCGAGGGCAGATGCGGAGGGCAGAGGGCAGAGGGCCGAGGGCAGAGGGCAGAGGGCAGATGCCGGGGCCGAGGGCAGATGCTGGGCATGAGCCCGTCTCCCAGCTCCTGCTTCACGCTGAATTTTCTCAGCCGTAACGCAGGGTGACGGCCACAGCTCTGCTGGGAGCACTGAGCACCCCTTCGCAGGCAGAGTTCGTCGGGTCGGCCTCTCAGGATGGAAAGCCGTAGCTCGCGGCCTCGACAGCGCCGTTCCTTCCTAGGGGTTAAGCGCCTACGACGCGTCAGGCTCGAGCTAGTCACGGTACAGAGGGCCACCGTCGGCACTTAAGACCTGCAGGTCTGCAAAGCAGTGCCCTCTACCCCCGGCCCTTCGTCGTGACTTATGAGGGTAGCTGTCCCCCCAGGAGAGAGCCGTCCTCTGATGCCCATTTAGTAAAAGCCACTGCCCTTCTCAGACGGAGCGTCATGGTCCCCTGGACCAGCCGGTATTACCCGGGGCCTGTCCTCTCGCCAGGCTGAACGTGACTCCCGGCCCTGAGCTACAGCCAGTGATTAAAAGTGGCGTCTGTGAGGCCTGACAGCCTCCCCTCCCGCCCACCCCTCACCCCCGAAGGGCTGCGGGACGCGGGAAAGGCGGCTTGGCTCTGCCCCTGCCTGCCTGGAGCGTCCCGCACATCGCCCCGAGGGCAGAGGGCAGAAGCGAACTGCCCCCGAGCATGCGTGGTAGGCGAGGGCCGGCCGCCTGCAGACACCGAGGCGGTCAAGCACGACCGGCCGGCCGCTCGCTGGGCCCCGCTGCCTCCGGTGGTGTGCCGCCTCTGTCCGCGAGACAAGGTGGTGGTGGCAAGGCCTTTCCTGGACGACACTTGGGTCTATTATGGGAACAGAACTAAGACGATAAGAAAAACCCAGTGTCATCCAGAAACCCCCAATCGGCTGCTTCCAGACTTCCCCCAGAGATGTCCCCCAGCGGTCGGACGGAGCCCTCCCCCCACCCCCATTGGACAAATGAACTGCAATTAGGAGGAAAGCAGAGCACTCAAGGAATCCGTCGATTTCATCCGCCCCTAAAGTTCCGCTCCGAGCGCATCGGAGCTCCTTGGATAACTCAGAGAAGATTGTTGAATTACAGTGTTTGCTTGTGATTCAGAAGCAGAAATTTCTCCAAATGTCTTAGCAGGAAAATGACATCTGAGGGACCATGACGAGTGACTCAGCGGGTGTGGGCAGATCATCGGATGAACCGAGATCCAGTCTCCCGCCTTCTGCTTCGATGCGTGCGCTCTTACTGCACAGGAAAGTTCTGGGAAGAGGAATAAGTCATCGCAAGAGACGAGGAACTAGGAGACCGTTGCTGTTCCTCCTGAGGCCAGGCCGCCGAGACGGCCTGAGGGCCGCCCGGGACCACGCCGGCCTCCTGGGGCTGCGCTCCACCACCTCGCAGCCCCGAGCCGGGCGCTGGAAATGTCATCTCCGTGGGCGCATCGAGAATCAGAGCCCTGGCCTGTGGCTTCCCCGGCCGGCACGAGGAAGCGCGCACGCACCCGCGCCGCCCCCGAGCTGCCGGCGCGACGGGGATCCGGGCAGCGGCACCTCCTCAGCCGTGCCCACCCCAACCCCCAGGTGCGCGGCGCCTGATAAGCCGCGTTCTGGGGCGGAAACAGAGATAAGCATGCCATGGCCCAGAGCCGACATCAAACAAAAATATACACTTCTTCAAGCCCAGTGTTTGTCCAAGAAATCTCGGTCGTACGACTCTCAGAAATGCATTCACTTATCCGGCAAATATTGGCTAAGTGCTCTTCGGGGGACTCGCAGGAGGGGCCCGGGGGGAGCAGGGAACACGAGCCCTGCACGCCAGGAACACGGGCACCCGACGGCGCCTGCCCCCTTCCCACCGGCCTTCGCCAAGGTCTCTGCCGGCTCGTCTGGCCGCCGCAGAGCTGGGATGGTTCTCCCCATTTTGTAGAGAGAACCAGTGGCTCGGGGAGGAAGGCGGCGGCCCTCGCCACGGGATCGCACGGCAGAGCCGCGGCCGGCCACGGACGTCCGCGCCCCACGCCTGGCCGTGCGGTTCCAGGCGTCGGGAGGCGGGCTAGCCAGACGGCCTCCCGTCCCGGGCCCTGCCCGCCCCGCCGGCCAGATCGATGCCCCGCCGGCCAGATCGACGGCCCACGTGTCCGCTGTCCCTGATCCATCACCCCCAGCTCCCCCGTCCACAACCGCAGTAGCCCCTAACTGGCCGCCTCTCTTCATCCTCCCCGTGGCCACCAGAGGCGTCTTAGAAAACATCAGTCAGACCTGACCTGCCGCCCTTCAGGACGCTCGCTGCAACCGGGGTAAAACCCACAGCCACCTGCGGTTCAGAGGGCTGATGGGAGCACACCAGTGAGGGAAGAGGGGAGGAGGCTTGGGGAGACTGAGGCAGGCCTGCCCCAGCGGGGCGAGAAGGAGGGGCGGCTGGGGACAAGGCAGCGGAGCCCTGCACCCCGACGACCGGCCGGCCACGGCTGGCGGCTCGCGGGGCTGTGCTCCCTGCAGCCTGCAGGTCAGCGAGGTGTGTTTAAGGCCCCCGCGAGCTCTCCAGGGACCTCGCCTCGCCGCTCCCTTTGCCGGCAAATAAAACTCGGCCCTGTCCTTCAGCTGGGGCGTGAGCCGGCCCTGGCCCGACCGCAGTGTGCGTGTTCTTGGGGGTGGGGAATCGACCGTGTTTTCAGGCATGAGAAAGTTTGGACCACGTGTGTGCCCGGAGACTTTATGGAGTGACCGGTTTCCAACCTGCCCCCCACAAGCTAAGCGCAGGTCTCACGACCTCTCTGGAGCCTCAGTCTCCCCACCTGTGAAATGGGGCAATGGCCTCTGAGTCCCCCACCTCTCAGGGCTGGAGGCGAGGTTTCCAGACTGGAGACGACTCTCGAACGTCATCGTGTCTGGGGAGCCGGTAGGACTCGGTTACGTCCGGGAAGAAACACCCAGGGCCCAAGGCCAGCTTCCGGGCAGGGGGCCATGTCGTGGTTGCAGGGGGCCTCCGAGCCTGAAGGAGCTGCGCCCCAGACTGGACACGGGGCTCGCAGAGCTCAGGAGAGAGCCGCTAGAGCCGAGGTCAGGCCAGCTGCCTCCCCACTCCCAGCCAGACCATGAGACCTGAGTCACCCGCCACGAACGCCCTCATGGGCACAAAGGGACACGGCGCCCCCGTCTGCAACATGCCAGGGGCCACCACTCGGGCGCGCTTGCTCTGCAGAGAGGCGGGCGGCCGTGCGGGGCTTCGGTGCCAGGCCTATGCGCGCGCCCTTCGGGGGGCTCCTGAGGCCGGACGCCCCCGCCGGTGCGAGCGCTCGGCGTCCGGGCTCCGGCCGCGCCCCCTTCTGAGAGCGGCCAGCCAGGCAGACCGGAGCCGGGTTCGGACGGGGAGGGAAGGCCCCAGGTCTGCTGCTCGGCCTCCCACACGTGACCTGTCACAGGCCTGAAGAGGTAGAGTACGTCACGACCACACTCGTCTCTTGCCTTGAAAGTTGTGGTTTCAAACGCAGGACTCTCGACCCTGGGACGCCCCCGCCACCCCCACCCCCCACCCCATCCTCCGGAGCATCACCTCCTGAGTTCGAGTTGCTTCTGTGCCTGAAAAACCCCACGCGCCGCAGCTTGCCACCTCTGGATGCCCTGTCCCTACCAGCCTGAAATGCCACCCTCACTTCCTCCGCCGAACCCGCACTCCGCAGGCTTGAGTGACCTTCCACCCGTCCGACCTCTGCGTGAGGCCCGGGCTGGAGGCCGTTCGATCAGGCAGGCCCGTGACGGAACGAGCCCGTGGGGCCTCGTGCAGCTCAGCGTCACGCCGAGCGCAGGTCACCGCCTAACAGCCGACAGCCACTGCCCGGTGCTAGGGGTCACCGAGAACTGAATTTCCAAGAGGAAAGGCACATCGAAGGTCAGGGCCCGTGACTGCGCTGGGCCCGGGTGACAGCTCTGCAGGAAGGAGGGTGAGGGCGAGCACCTCCAGGCGGGTGAAGCGACGGCCTCCGCCCAGGAGGCCCCGCTCGGCCCGCCGGGCGCCGCCCCGTGTAGCCGGCCTGCTGGGCTCCCACGGCCCCGCAGGGTTCCAGGGGTGGCCACGGAAATGGCTGGAAGTCAAGGAGGCAGCCATTCTAGCTTCTGATTGGGGCGGGGAGGGCGCAGGCTGAGGGAGGGGCCGGGGGTCTCGCTTCTGCTTTTGGTTCCCTATTTGAGAGTTTCCTTAGAAAGAAACCTTTTTCAGCACCCTTGGGAGGCGGAGCGCAGCGGCCGCTGTGCCGAGTGATCTCGCCCCTCGGGGCCCTGCCTTCCTCCTCTGGGCAAAGGAACACGTCTACAGACAGGAAGTGGGGTTTGAAAGCCAGGCCAGGGTCTGGCCCTGCGGGCACAGCGGCTCCCTTCAGGACCCGGGGAGATGTCCGCCGGTTCCCTTGGAGGCCGGGGCCCAGGCAGGCTGTGGGGCCAGGCAGCACCACGCGGGCGCTGAGGATCCCCGAACCGAAGGCCAGTCCGGCCCTGCAGTCCGCACCCCTGGCCCCAGGCCCTTCAAAATCTGACCACGATGTGCTCAGTCAAGCCGGCAAGCCACGTGGCTCCTGGCGGGTCAGCTCTCGGTCCTGCGGGCCTGGGCGCGACCCGGCTCAGGGCCCGCCCCTTGCCCGGGGGCGGAGGCGGCCGGCCGGCCGGGGCAGGCTCTGCCCGGTGGCCGGGGCGGGGCCCGGGTCAGTGGGGGCAGGAGCGGGCGCCCCGCCCCGGGGGAGTGTCCGGGCGCCCGCCGCCACCTTAAGCGCCGGGCGGGGCGGGGGCCAGAGCTTCGGGACTGGCGGGGCGCGGCCGGAGGGGCCCCCAGCGCGCGATCCGGAGCGGGATTCGAAGCGGGACCCGGCGCGGGAGCCATGGCGTCGTCCAGGCCGGCGGGGCCGCCGCTGCTGCTGCTCGTGCTGCTGGCCGGCGCGGCGCGGGCCGGCCTCCACTTCCGCCCCGGCCCGGGCTGCTACCGCGCCCCGCGCGCCGACCGCCTGGCCAGCATGGGGCGCAGGTGCGCGGGCGCGGGGGGCTAAGCGTGTGCGCCCACCGTTTGGGGGCCCCGCCGCCTCCTTGGGGTGTCAGGAGCCAAGGCGCCCTGCATCCCTCGACCTTTAGGGTCAAATCCAGCCCCTTCGTTCGGGGGGTCACTTTTCTCTTTCGCATCTAGGGTTGTCCTGGCGCTTGCCGGCTTCGTGGAGCCCCGCTCCCCGGCATGGGGAGCATAGCTTGGGGAGCAGTCTGGCTGCTGCATTTGGGGGTGCCCTGCCTCCACCCCACCCTGAGAGGGCGGGGTCTCCTGGCGTGAGATGGGCTCACTCCCACGCCCCCTCGTGTGGGGAAGGAGGGGGCCCCGGGGGCCCCGTGTGTGCCGGGCCCGGGAGCGCCCGTGATGGTTGTGGCTGGTGATCTCTTGCAGGACCTACCCCCGGCCCCATGAGTACCTGTCGCCGTCGGACCTGCCCGAGAGCTGGGACTGGCGCAATGTGAACGGCGTCAACTACGCCAGCGTCACCAGGAACCAGCACATCCCCCAGTACTGCGGCTCCTGCTGGGCGCACGGCAGTACCAGCGCCATGGCGGGTAGGCGGGGTCCACGGGCCTCCAGCCCGGGGGCCAGGAAGCCCTGCGCCGGTTGGTCCCCGTCAGCCCGGGGTCCCCAGGCCCTTGCGAGTCCGCACCAGGGTCCGGCCTGGGAAAGGGGGTGTCGGAGCCTCAGACCCGGGGACCCTCGCTGGGGAGGAAGGCCGAAGTGGCGCAGACTGGGTCGCGTCTCGGCTGGCAGGGCGGGCCTGTCTGGGGCCAGTGGGTGGCAGGCAGCACTGTCACGGGAGCCCGGTGACAAGTGGCTTCCAGGTGCCTTCTTCCTGCCAAAGTGTGCGACCCCAGCCGCTGGGATTGAACCAGGAATTCGAGCTCACCAAACCTGCCTTCGCTGATAGGGGGCGGAAGTAAAGCCGCTTTGCGGCAGGGCAGCATTTTGGGGGGTTGTCCGGCCTGGGCTTCAAGCATCGAGCCAGGCCGGCCTGATCCTCACCTGCACCCTCTGCCCAGTAAGGAAGGCGGGGCACCGAGGGCAGGCGGCGGGGCCCAGCCCGGGAGACCGCACGCCAGCCTCGGGCTTCTGTTCAGCCCTAGGCCCGCCTGGCAGTGGGGTGGGGGGACCACCACCTCCAGGGATGGCTGCAGGCACACTGGAAGTCCCCTGGAGACGGGACTTTCCCCCCGGGAAGCTGGCCCCAGAAGGCTGGGGCACTGCCACCCCCCTGACTCGGGGAGCTCGCTGGGCAGGCCTGCCGTTGCAGCGGCATCTGGAGGCCTCTCCCTCGTGGCCCTGCCCCATCTCTTTTCGGGGACTGATGAGGAGACTCCAGGGGCTGGAATGTGCACCTGAACCTTCCAGAAGGTGGAGGAAGGGAGCGGGAAGGCCAAGGCCCCTTTCGAAGGTGCAGGGAGCCACGAGGCCTGGAGATGGACAGGGCCGGGCTCGACCACTGGAGCCACTGGGACACGAGGGGCCAGGCAGGCAGACAGGGTGTGGACCGCCAAGAGGCCGAAGGTCAGCGCAGAGGCAGCGGTGGTGACCGGGGTGGTGACAAGGCCGAGGAAGTGAAAGCGGCCTGAGGGGGGCGGGGCCGGGGCAGCTGAGAGGCCCTGCCCCAGGAAGTCTGCGAGGGCGTAGGGCAGGAGTCAGGCGCCAAGATTTGCATTGAGGAAGTCTGCCGGGCGGGGAGGGTGGCCGCGGTGGGCCCGCGCCGGTCCCTTTGCAGACGGGTCGGCGGTGCCAGGGCTCTGGAGCGCAGATTCGGGCAGGTGTCCCTACCCTGGGCGCACGGCCGCTTCCCCCTCTATCTCCTCAAACCTGAGCACTTTCTCCAGCAGGAAGGCCCTCCTTCCTCCCTCACTGAGGATACAGAAGCCCCCGGGAGGGGACTTGCACGGGGCCTGGCCCAGCTGCCGGCCGTAGTTCGCCTTAGCTCCTGTCATCAGCCCTTTGCGAGGCCCCTCCTCCTGTCCTCGTGCCTCCACCCGCCTCCAGCCCCCACCCTCTTCTGGGCTCCCCAAGGGGAGCCCGCACACCCCGCATCCTCTCCTCCATTTTTGAACCCATGCCACGGGCATCGTTCTTGCCAAGGTCACGGGCAAGGGGCCGCCACGCAGCCAGCCCCAGGCCTCTCCCTCCCTTGCTCAATCACATCTCCTCACGCTTTCCTCACCCTTCAGCACGCACCCCGATCTCCCGCCCCCTCACGGCTCCTCATCCGACGTCGCTAATGAACGTCGGGTTCCCCTTCGCCTGAACCCCAGCTTTACACCCAGCTGCCCGCCCTCTCTCAGTTGAACACTTGACCCCTCAGATCTGGACAGCTCGTCCTTCCCACCGACACCCTCACACCTGTCGACGTAAGAAACATCCAGACTCAAGAGAGAATTTTTTTATCTAAGAGTTTATTTGAGCCAAATGTGAAGACAGTTCCGGGAGGCAAGTCTCGAATGCTCTGGAGAATGACAGTTTGCAGTGGGGATTGATGGGAGGGCAGTCAGATGACCCCGGGGAGGGGGACGGCCAGGCGGGGATCGGGTTACAGGACGGCGACAAGGTCGGGTCTCGTGAGGGTGGTTTCTCTCGCGGGGTCAGGACGAGCGGCATTTCAGAGGCGCATCCGCCCGGATGCGATGCCCAAGGACAGAGCACAGGGCTGGCTTCGGGCAAAGATAAACCTTTTAGGTGCCGGGAGCGTGACCAGCCGCCATCACCTGCCCGGTTAGGAATTTACGATCAGATCGCCCTGTGAGGTTGCTTTCCGTAGAACCCCGTTTTCATCCACACCCCCAAACCCCATTCCTCTCCAGCCCTTCCCTGGCTCGTTCACGGAAAACGTCACACTTCCAGCCGCTCGGGCTAAAGAGCCCAGAGTCACACCTGATCTCTCCATTTCATACCGCTGCATACCCCTCACATGATCCCGTGACAAATCTTGCCAGTCTGCCTTCAGAATGCCTCGTAAACTCCTCCGCTTCTCACCACCTCCACCACGACACCTGGCCTGAGCCCCGCCCCGCACCTGGCCTTGCCCCGCAGCTGCCGGACTGGCCTCCCTGCCGCCCCCTCGCCTCTCTGCCACCGGTCACTAACAGCTAGACTGAGCCTGTTCAAACCCAGGTCAGATCACGTTTCTGTTCTGCTTGAAACCCTCTGAGATTTCATGCAGATAAAACGCAAAACCCTTCCTTGACCCGCCAGAGCCCACGTAAGCTGCTGCCTGCTTGGTGCTGAGCCCCAGTGTGCGTGCCAAGGGCTGGAGCACAGGATTTACCTTCTCAGGCCAGACACCTGCTCTCCCAGGCCCTCTCCCATGGGCGCCGCCCCAGCGAGCTCGTCGGCCGCCCTCTATACGACGCTCTCCCAGTTCTTGTTTTCCTCGAAGCACCACACGCCTCGTGCGTCCACACTGACGCTTGTTTATTGTCTCGTCTACCCTCGCCCTACACACACGGACCTCATGAGGCGAGAGGGGAGGAGGGGGTCGCCCGGAGCGGGCTGCAGGGGGCTGGCTGCTCCCTGTAATCAGGGACAGCATGGCCGAGGCTGCGGTGACTCTGACCTGGAGGGCACAGCGCGAGATGAGGCCGAGATCACCTAGGGACGGCGAGAAGTGAGCTTATGGGGAGTGAGGGTGGGATGGCGGCCGAGCCCGGGTCGTGTGAGACTCTTTATGCACGGAGAGGGGAGCGGGCCAGGCGGCCCCCGGTGCGCGTGGGGGCCGCCTCCAGCTGTCTGTGGCCTCTGGCTGGCTGCTCAGAGCCCTCCCTCTGCGACCGCCAGTGCCCGTGGGGTTGGTCCACGCCAGGCTCCCCATGGGGTCTCGTTGGCCTTCCGGCTGGTTGACGGGCGGCCCTGGCTGCACTTGCTCGCGGAGGTGCCCGCCGGGGTCTTTGTTCCTGCCTCTTCCAGCTCTTTAGCAGGCACTCACGGGGCCGCCGTAGCCTGGCAGGACGGGACGGGACGGCCCTGCCCGCCTGGCACTTGCAGGCGGGTGGCGCGGCACACGCGCCAGGGCCCGGGAAGGGCGGGCCCGTGGGCGAGCAGCGGCGGGCGTGCTGACCGGGGCGCTGCCTTGCAGACCGGATCAACATCAAGAGGAAGGGGGCGTGGCCGTCCACGCTGCTGTCCGTGCAGCACGTGATCGACTGCGGCGAGGCCGGCTCCTGCGAGGGGGGCAACGACCTGGAGGTGTGGGAGTACGCCAGCCGGCACGGCATCCCCGACGAGACCTGCAACAACTACCAGGCCAAGGACCAGGGTAGGCCCCGCCCCGCCCCCGCCGCCCGGGGGGAAGTGTGGCCGAGCCCGGGCTAACCCGAGCCTCTCGCACGGCGGTCGGGGCTCCAGGGGAGGTGTGGACCCTGTGGGTCTGGGGGGAGCAGGAAGCGGAGCCCGCAGTCCTTGTTGAGAAAGCCAGAAGGGAGGCCTGGGAGGGGTGTCTCCAGCCCTGTGTGGCCATGGTTTGGGGTTCCGACATGGAGGCACAGGTGACCGTTGTCCGGGGGAGAGTAAGTTTTCCAGGAGCTGGGGGTGGGGGAGGCGGGTGGGCTGCTCCCTGAGCTGGAAGCAAGGAGGCCCGGGGGCAGAAGGTGGCATTGGCCTGGCTCCCGCCCCGCACCCCCGGGCCGCGTGCATTCAGGTGTTCTGGAGCCAGGGGGCTGCTGATGGATCAGCACACCCAAGTTGGCCTGGAACCCCTGGAGTTGGCACGTTCCTTTCAGGCTGTTCCCCTAGGAGCAAAGGAAAGAAAATGTCCAACCCCAAACCCATAATTGGCAGATTTAAGTCACCTGTCTGTCGGAGCTCCTGTAGCTGGAGCAGAGAGCTGGGATGATTGCGAGCCTGGACGGGGCTGAGGGGGGAGCCCAGGTGCTCCCACCATCTGTAAAAGGGTTAGCCCAGCCCCCTGTGCCCTCTGGAGCCCACAGCATCCTCCAGGCACCATCCCGGCCCGGCCCTCAGCTTGCCTCCCGGGCCCTATCGCCTAGCCAGAAAGAACCCCCCCAGACTGGTTGGGTGAGTCCTGTTGAAGTGGCACACGCAGCGAGGGTCAGAACCCGAGAGAGGGACAGAGGACAGATGCAGGGATGAGGGAGTGACCGCCAGGGAGCAGGCATCGGGTGGTCCCGGAGCTGGTGTCCTCCGGCCTGGGCCGGGCCCTCTCACCGCCGTGACGGGGCAGCTGGAACTCCGCAGGGTCCTGTTTGCAATAAATAGTCTGGTCTTTGTATTAGCAAATGTGGCCACAGATCCGGCACGTTCCAGTACCGGGCACTGGGCGTTTGTTGGCCAAGGAACACATCAAAGCAACAATTTAATCCTCAAGGAGCCCGGTGTCCTGAGGGGCGGGGGTGGGATTTGGACAGATAGGGAACCGTAACGGCCAGGTGGGCAGCAGGAAGCCGCGCTCAGGCAGGTGGAGGGCGTGCTGGAGCGCAGCTGGCGCGGCGGGCGGGGTCTCACAGAACTAAGCGCGGCATTTTGTTCTGCTTCAGCCTAATTCTTGATACCACCTCAAACCAAAGTAATTAGGAAATGATATTTTTTCCCCAAACGATTGGCCTGTTCACTAGCCAGCAATAGAACCTTCTTATTAAGAGCTGATAACTTAATTACACCGTTTCCAGCTGTAGGTTATTGTGAAGGGGCTTTCCTCCAGGCCCCTACAGGAGGAAAGGTTCTCTTCCGAGTGCCTACTATGCGCAGTTACCGCCCACTGTGCGCAGTTACCTTGCCCTGTCTCTGCCCGGCCCGCCGCGGCAGCGGGAGAAGGCGTGATCAGCTGCTGGCAAGATGGTTTCCGCCGCTAGCCCAGTGAGCCGAGTGGGGAGTGGGTCTGGGTGTGCCCTGCTCGCAGGCTAACGACAGTCGCCTCCTGCTGCCTTTCCATGCCACACCCCCAGAGTGCGACAAGTTTAACCAGTGCGGGACGTGCACCGAGTTCAAGGAGTGCACTGCCATCCAGAACTACACCCTCTGGAAGGTGGGCGACTACGGCAGCCTGTCGGGGCGGGAGAAGATGAAGGCGGAGATCTACGCCAACGGCCCCATCAGGTGAGGGCCTCGCCGCGGCTGCCTGGGCCACTGTCCTCTCCCCACCGCCCCCCGTCCCCTCTGGCCAACTTCACTCTGTGGGCTCAAGACGCAGCTGCCCGTAAACTGGCCAGTGGGTCCCTCGGGGTGGTTGCGGGTGGAGGACGCACCCCCAGAGCTGCTGCAGGGCTGTGGACACGCGGGGACTGGCCGCCAAGGGAGGAACGACGCAGGGTTAGGCAGGGTCACCTGGCGTGCGTGCTCGGACTGGGGTTCACGCAGCCGGTTCCCCTGAAAGCGCCCATTCCACGCCCGCTCGCCCACAGCTGCGGGATCATGGCAACGGAGAAGATGGTCGGCTACACGGGCGGCGTCTACGCGGAATACCAGGAGAAGGCCTACATCAACCACATCGTTTCCGTGGCCGGCTGGGGTGTCAGCGAGGGCACCGAGTACTGGATTGTCCGCAATTCGTGGGGTGAACCGTGGGTAAGCCGTTCCCGCTGCTCTCGCCGGGGGCCCTGCCGGCTTCGCAGCTGGGGGCCGTGGCCCAGAACGGAGCACGCGTGACCTCGGACCAGGTCCTCGTGTCGTGTGTGGTTGTCGCTGTCCTGTGTCGTGGTGTTTAGCGGCCTCCCGGGCCCCGACCCACTGGATGCCAACAGTTCCTTCCCTGTCCCCTAGTTGTGGCACCCAAAAACGTCTCCAGACATTGCCCGCTGCCCCCTGGGTAGGAATCGCACCGCTGGGGAAGTGCTGTTCGGTGGCGTTTATAGTTTATTCCCCTACAGCCCTCTCGTTCTTTTTCCTGTCATAGTTTCAGCTTTGCTAAGTAAGACTGTGGAATTTTTAAAAAAATACTCGTGAGTTGGGTCAGAAATCCAGGGGAGGTCAACTGACTGCCAACTTTGAGACCTGGTATGAACCATTAACAGTGTGAGACATAAAACTCGCTATGATGAAATGGGGGGAAGTGACTAACGTAGACGTGATGGAATGTCAGTGTTTTTTAAGTGACTGCAAACGGAGAGAGGACCCGAGCTCAGGCGTCCGGCCGCAGCCCCCATTTGGGTTCTGTTAACTAACTGGCCGCCCATGCAGAGCTAGCACCTCCTGTCAAACATTAACCTAGTTAAACGTTCACAAGGCATTTCCAGCAGGGCCCGGGGAGGGGAGGAGTGAGCGGCTGGCTTGGAGCTGCACGTGCCCAAGCGAGGGGCTCAGAGAGGGGGGCTCAGAGAGGGGGGCCCAGAGATGGGGCGGCACGCAGGGAGAACGGGGAGGCTGCAGGGCGCGTGGCGAGCTAACGCGCTCCCTCTCCCAGGGCGAGCGAGGCTGGATGCGGCTTGTGACCAGCACCTACAAAGGCGGGAAGGGTGCCGATTACAACCTCGCGATCGAGGAGTCCTGTGCGTTTGGGGACCCCATCGTCTAGGAAAGCAGTTTAAGACACGACACCACAAGCCATCAGAGGGGATCATGTCGTCGCGGACACGGGGTTGGCACTGCCACGGCTTGAAGGAACTGGGGGCTGACAGTCTGATCAGATTGGCATCTGCTGACTGCTAAGGGCACTGCGCACCTGGACCGTGCAGAAGGCTGCGGTCCTGGCTGACCACTCCCCACAGAGTGGAACGCGGGGTGATGTGTGCAGCTGGCACGGGACGGTGCCCCTGCCTGGTGACCGCAGGGACCATCTTCCTGTGGAGGAAGTGATCCGCCAGACAAGGAGTTACGTGACCTCCGCTTTCTTCGGTGGAGCCTGGCACCTCCTGTGTGGCGGTGTGCTCTGTGACGCAGCAGTCATCACCGGTCCTTCTGTCGCCTTGGGATCAGTGGGGTGGGAGGGGAGACGCGATTTCAGATCGCCCAAGTGGTAAATAAAACTCGACTTCGCACAAGAGCTGAGCCTGAGTGTGCCTGTTTCCACGCGAGAACACCAGCACCAGGATCTACACCTTCCGACCCATTAGAAAGGCTTTTATCTGTTCTTGGAAAATTAAAACAGTTACAATAAAATATCAACTGATCAGGTACTCGTGAGAAAACGTAAGCTGACCCTGAAAGTCGTTCGTTTAGGTGCCTCGACACCCATGGTGCTGACAGCTGGCCGCGCCCGCAGAGGCATGTGAGCCGCCCTGCGTCCTCGTGTCCGGGGACGCGGGCTGTGGACAGGGCCCGCAGAAGCCGGGGGCGCTGTGCCGACGGCGGCAGCTTCCGGGAGAGCGGTCATCCACCTCTAACCCGGGGGGCGCATTTCCAAGATGCTGGCTGAGCAGTTTCTGAAGAGTTTTTCCACAACTGGTCCAGAATGTTCCGCTCCAGCCCTGGGCGGTGCTCTGAATTAGTTCACCAGGATGAAGTTAGACTTGCAGTGAGCTGCAGCAAAAGCAGAAGTCACAGGGTTAGAAACGGGATAAAAACGTCACACTTAAAACTGTAGCAAAGGGACACCCAGTCGCCCACCTATGAACTCCGTCACGGGGTCGTGCTCGCCTTCCGTCTTGATGGTGCCTGCGATGCTGTCGTTCTCCAGGATGGGGAGGAAAAGCTGCACAAAGTCAGAGGTGTACGGAGGAGCTACGACGTCCAGCACCTGCGGGGGGAGCAGGGGAAGCGGGGGTCACTCCTCTCCGCAGCCCATGGGCCGCCCTCCCCTCCCTGCTTCTTGCTTCCTGGTGACACAGTGGTCCCCAGGTTAAGACACCCGGTGGTGGCCTAGGTAAAACACAGCGCTGCCTGCATGCAGGGGGTGCTGGGACAATCACTGTCACCGGCACGATTATCGGAAAGCACAGTTCCCAGAGTTAGGTACAGTACCAACTAAATTAAGCCAGAACGGGCCCCACTAGTGTAAACAGTGTGAAAGGTAAACGAACGGTGGGTTGCTGACCTCAGTCACAAAATAGCGAATGAGCGAAATGTCAGTGTCCAGCTTCTCCAGACACTTCCGGATGTAACTGACCACAGGAAGTACATAACCTCGACTCAGCAGGTGCACCATCCTGTCCAGCAGGGTCTTCTTCAACTCAAGCTGCAAGAGTAGGGGCAGAGAGGTCTGCTAGAACGGGCCCTCCCCAGGCAGCACGACAGACCCCGAGGGCCACCTACTCACCTGCTCCATCACGTCCAGCTGGGAATGCTCAGTCTCAAAGAGCTTAACGAGCAGCTGTAGGACCTGGGGGTGCAGGAGCTGGTGGCAGGTGCTGATCTACAAACAGGCCAAAGGGAGCCTTGCTGAGCGCTGTGCCTGGGTGTCTGGGCGCACCATCAGCACACGATCACCGTCACCGTCATGGCCGCCAGCTTCTGGGCCATCCCCCAACCTCTCAGGGCACTTGATAAAAACCGAGATGTCTACAGTCAACGGCACTGGTTCCTTAGCAGGAAAACCTTGCTGAGGGTGGAAAGAGTTAGCTTGAGGAGAACCTGAGCTCCCTGAACAGAGCGCTGGCGACACCGGCGTGCGCAGTGTGGCGGGCCCTCCAGCGCCGCGGCTCCGTGCGGCCTTGTGCTCCTACGCTGACGGGCGGCTGCGAGGCCGCAGGGACGTAACTCCTCCCGCAGTGGTGCCCTCTCTGCACACCGCCCCAGCCGCAGAGCCTATCGCTACCTGTGAGGGAGGCTTCCCACGTGTTGGAAACGGCCCCGAGGCCCCTACCTCGTCCAGCAGCGCCAGGTGCACCGGGGTGTGGTCGGTCTGCAGCTGGAAGTACCTCGGTTCTGACACGGTCCAATCCACCCACTTCAGCACCCCCATCGCCACCACGGGAAACCTGCAGTTAAGTAAGGCAGATGGCTTCACTTTAAACAATGTTTTTAAAAAACCGAACACCAAAACAAACGTGTGAAGAACAAATGCAGTCTGACCCATCGATCCACCCTTCCACGTGCCCCGCCAGGGAGGCGCTCACTGGTGCCAACAGCCAGATGAGCCCCGCGTCCTCCCAGCGTGCACTGCGAGAACCGCCCTCAGTTCCCGGCTTGCTCTGAACCACTGCCCTGGCTTAAGAGGAAAAGGCCATTCAGGCGAAACGCTCCGCGAGCCCGGTGGACTGGCCTGAAGTTTCCTATTATCTAGGAAACCCTTTGCGTGTCCCTAGTACAATTACCAGGGGAGAGTCAAACGCCCAAGAGAATGCCCAATTTGTAAGCTCTCCCCAGTGGCTTCTCATTTACAGAACTGGCGAAACCGCAAATCATTCTATGTAAACAATCCTTTGTTGGCCTGACTTTTACTATAAATAGACCCTTCCCTTCCAATCAATTTTTCTAATTTTGGTTGGTCTTTCTTTTTCTTAGTCTGATCTGTGAAGAGACTTCTGCCAAGTAACACCTAAAAACTATGCTGCTACAACAGTTTAAAGTTCTCTAAATACGTTCAAAAAAAGAAAAGAGTATTTCTGAAGGTTTTTCCCGAGCTTTTAACATGAACACGCACGCCGCGTCCTCCCAGAAGGACGAGGCTCAGGAGCGAGCGCCGCTCCGCTCACCTGATGCACTGGTAGAGGGTGCTCAGCTCCGCCACCAGCTCTGAGGCCCCTTTGTTCTCGTTGCAACACAAGTTGTGAACAGTTTCCACAGCTTTCGACGTGGACTTCAGCTCATCTTTGTTGATGCTCACACGCTTGTTCTGCGCACGCGCGCGCGCGCACACACATACACACACACACACACATCGGTGAGGTCGGGGTCACCTGGTGCTGTTGGCTTCTCTCTGCAAACCCCCTCCCTGTCTCGAAGGTCAGCAGTCAAGTAAACGGCCACGTTCCGCACTCGCACAGGACACAGAAGCAGAAAGCCAAGCAGAAGGCATCTGCGGCTCAGGGGGCTCGGTCTTGTTCTTTTAGTCACACACACTTCCAGGGACTAAGAGGAAGTACTGGATGCTGTGTACACGTCCCCGAGACACCGAGCACTCTGACTGTTTTCTGGGCAACACTAACAAGACATTTCTGATAGGAGATGGGCTCGTGATTTCTTGCAGCCGAAATTCCCAAATAACGCCAAAGGGAGGAGGGGGCGACTCGTCCCCCACGGGGTGCGGGAACCCACAGAGCCGACGGTACCTTCTTCCAGGTCTCCACCACGCTCGCGGCGTACGCCAGGATGTGGATGTACTTGTGCTTGTGGTCCTGGTTGATCCGGGCCCCGGGTTTGAAGAGTGACTGCATGAACAGGTCCAGGAAGGCGGGCCCCCGGATCTGAGGAGACACACAGCCCGCCGGATAGGAAGGCAGCAGGGAGGCCCTCACACGAGGGGCTGAGGGAGCGCCACCCACACCCGCCCCTGCCCTGACGTGTGCAGGCCCCGTGGGTGACGGGCAAGGGCCCAGAAGAGGACAGAAACGTTTCAGTGAGAATCTGCCCTGACTTTAGAGAATTAAGAGAAACGACTTTCTAAAATAACCCTTCCAGTTGACACTGGGGACGCGCCATCTTACTATTTAAATGAAAAGCAACCTACGAGTTCAACAGGAGGTGGGTCCATGCTGGTAAACATCTTGAACAGGACTGTGATGTCGGCTGGGTTCAAGGCCCCTTTGGACAACATAGCCCCAAGGGCCTGACAGGCCCTGGGGTAGGAGGCAGCTGTGCCCAACGCTAGCGTGATCTGGCTGGCATCGTGGCCTCTTGATGAAAAACAAACCACACATCCCATAGTTGGCAAAGCGGGATATAACGTTAGTAACCCCTCCCTTCCTCCTTCCTTCCTTCCTTTTTTCCACATTTAATGCTTTGCATTGTTGGGATCCCTTTGTTTTTTCAGATGTCTGTCACTCAATGGTACAGTGACTGGCCCATGAAAACAACATTGGAGCTAAGTGGGAAAGAAGGGTTCGAATACGGCTCACAGACCAAGACTGCGTTAGTTAAAAACAAGGACGGCAGCAGCTGATTCTGTTCTAAGAGACGAACACAGCACAGCAGCTGGACCACTAGCTCGAGACTGCTGCGCTCCGCCAGGTGAGCCCAGTACGTGAGACCGCGCGTGCGCCACTCCCGCGAGTGGGGCGGTCACCGCACACTGAACACACACGCCTCAGGGCGATGCTCGAGTGCTCTCCGTGCGTTCACTTAGAACCACCGGGCTGCGGGCGGCCTCCCTAACTGTCAAGAGGACCCAGTCTGCACACGGAGGCGGGTGCTGGGGCACACAGCGAGGGCGGGGGGAGCGCGGCGCGGCCTCTCACTTCTCCTGGGCGAAGCGCTGCACCTCCTGGGCGATCCTGCGCACGGCGGAGCCGCCCTGTTCCTCCTGGGCCAGCACGGACATCATGGCCTGGGCGAACAGGTACGTGTGCTCGCCGTGGCACACCATCTTCTGAAAAAGTGCAGGGGCAGTCTGGGGTTCAGGATGGCACAATGACAATGCAGAGAAGGGAGTCGGACGTGAGCAGCTCTCCCCCCCCACACACACACACACAGCTCTGGTCTGGGAAGGAGCCATGCGACCGGCGCACTCTCTGAAGGCAAGGGGTGTCTCCTGTTTGCAAATGCCTGACCCCAAATCCCCTCCTAACCCGAGACAGATGAAGAACTTACGGCAAACTCAGGCAGATTTTTTTCAAGGTTTTCTTCTCCTCCATCCAAAATTGTAGCGAGGGAGGTACGAAGTACTCTGGAAAACACTTCCAACTGCTGGCAGGCCGTGGACACGCTGGTTATCTCTCCTTGGTACCCCGCGTCGGAAATGAGCTACGGCATAAAAATAAGCAGCCCAACAAAGTGTCAACAGTAGGGGCCACACGTTTCGTTGAAAGCGGCCTTGTTGTCAGTGTTTGTAGTGAGAAGTGACAAGCAAGCACTGGTCTCAGGTCTCGAACCTTTACTCCAACCCCTGCCTCGCCCCTAACCAGGTGTGTGGCCCGGGCTGAGCACCCCGGCTCGGTGTCTGCATGTGCAAGGTGAAGGAGACGGACCAGGCGTCCTCAAAGGCTCCTCTCGGGGCACAGCAGCCTCTAAAAATACATTCCTGCCAAATCCTAAACCACTATCCATGTTGATGCAGAAACAGATACAAATGCCGTGCTTTTCTCTCTCAATGTTAAGACTGACTAAAGTGCAACGACAAAGGCCTTTACCAAAAAAAGTAAATATGATCTTTCAGAAGAAAAACGCCACCCCACCCAACCCCGAGTCACCCTTGCTCGTACACACTTGCGCCTCGCCCGACTTGGCACCCCTACCTTAACGGTGAAGTTAAGCATCAGACAGTCTGGATGGGCTTCGGCCAGTTTGTAAAAGAGATCTCTCCACGTGGTGTGCGCGATCATTTGTTCAAGCCACGCCGGGGTCTGCCGACAAACAAGCAGAGGGCGAGGTGAGGGGCCCGGCTGGAGCTTCGGTGAAGATTCTGTTGTATAAACGGTCACAGGACGCTCCAGCGCAAACAGTGCCACCGTCGTAAGCATCCCAGAGCTGGCGATGCCACACAGGCAGCTGGGTGGCAGAGCTGGAGCCCTGAGCACCTGCTCACAGCTTCTGGAAGATCCGACGCCACACAAAGGCATGCCGAAAGGCGCCTGCTGGAGACACTGAGAGTCTCGTCCGGCGGAGCCGTGTCACACGCACAACTAAGTCACGCTAAATCAGCTGCGTGCGCTGGGCACGCGGAGAAAAAAGGCAGCGGACACGGCACGGCGGGCTCTGCCCAGCGCCACGCGGAGAGGCCGTGACCACGTGCCTCAGCTCTCATCCTACATGGCTGACGGACCCCAGGCCACCCTTGGACTCCGCCATCCATTCGCACCAAGGCCGGGCCCCCCACAGGCTGCCCCAGCTACTGGATGAGGGAAGCCAGGCCTGTAAGGCAGACCAGTTCCTAGGGGACGCGGGCTCCGGGGACAGGCAACTGTGGCTTGAAGACTCTGCGCTGACGCTGCTGAAACTCTCTGAAAACCACACTATGGTCTAAGACCTGCTGCCCAGCTGTCCTCCCTTCCCTCTCGTCTTCAGGGTCAGACCCGCATCGGTGCCCCCAGCCCCCTCCGGCCCCCACCCCCCCTCCCTCCCAGGGCTGTCCTCCGGAACCTCCTGCACGCCTAGTCCTGTCCTGGCATTGGCTTTCCGGAGGACCTGGATGAATACACCACACGACTCCAAGAGCCTGCGCCCCAGTCGGCGTGACAGGGGACCGTGGAGCCGCCGTCCTTTCCCCGAGCTCGGCGCCTGGGTGCCCCTCCGCGTGCACGAGCTCGCCACGCCGAGCACGCAATCTGACCCACACCCTGACTCAGTCCCCAGCTCCATGGTACTGCCGTCACAGGCCGCACCCCAGTGCACACACGAAATCAGCAAAAGACCCCAGCGACTGGTGTTAAAAGAAGAGAGAAGATTCCTCACCTCTCCTTCCTCAGTAAAAATGGAATCCGCTTTGCGGGGGTCAAAATGTTTGATCAATAAACTCTTCAAGTGATTTTCCACAGTTTCCTGAACTTGCAGTGGTTCAACGCCTGAAAGGAATGGCACTGTCTCAACTCGTCTGACTTCAGGAAAAGCAGACCGGCCAAAAGGCTGCGTGTGAATCGGCCAGCCCGGGACCGACCATTTAGAGTTTTGGACTCATAAAAATTAACATTAACCATAGTCGATGGTGAGAATCAACAAGCAGCACAGAGCAGAACACTCGAGGACGCTCTACCTCGGCCCCACGGAGCCGACCACTGAGGACCTCGCTCGGGGCAAGGGCGAACTGCGAAAGGGACAGGTGGGAGGACGGAAAGACACGCCCTGCAGAGGGGCGCGGACGCCCGCCAAGAGGCACACTTGTACCTAATCACCGCGACAGCGGCGAGTGCGCCGGTTTCCGGACAGCACTTAACCAGTGATGTCATCTCGGCCCGCTCTGTGATTTACAGTAAGGCCCTGCTTTGATCATATTAGCCGAAAGCTATAATCAGACCCAGTCGTAAATTGTCCATCATTTGCTGCCTGCTATAACAGACCTCTTAAAAATGACACACTGAACACACACTCTGTAATCCTATAATGCTGCAGCACGGCAGGGAAACAGCTCAATGAGAATCACATTAGCAGCCTGTCTGTAAACCTCAGTTATTGAATCAAAGATAAAAACGGAGCAGACAGAGATGGGTAAGAAGTTCAGTTCTTCCTTCCTTCCAATTTATCAGCATTGTAATGATCAAAACGTGTTCGTTTTTGAAGGTGGGGTGGGGGGACAGGGGCCACCCACACAGCACCTGTCTGAATGAGCCACTCGGCCAGCAGGTTGACGGTCTGGGCCACCGCAGTGTAGTTCTCTGACAAGAGCTGGATAACATTCTCAGGAGAGCCTCCCGCCTGGAAATACCTAGAAAAAAGGACACAGCAGCCGTTACACGAAAATGAATGCAGACAGGCGTGGGGACAGGTGACAACAGGGAGGAACGGAGGACGCCAGGTCACGAAGGTTTTTAGCGTGCGGAGGGGCCCCTGGAAGGCTCCCGTCCCAGCACCCCATCGTCCTCACTTGCACGGCTCATCTCCTGGGTCTGTTACAAAACTTTCCCCGTCACGCCCACCCTCCTCCCAACGCAGAGGACCGCCTCGCACACCTCTTCAGTGTGTTGAAGATGGACGGCTCCATGATGTAGTCCCGGGTGGAAAACTTGTGCAGGCATTCCTGCTGGACCTCCGCGTCGTCCTCTCCCTCCCCGTAGTCTTCCTCCTGCTGTCGGTAAGAGCCGTGAGCCACGCGGTTTTTCATGAACATGTATATCCTAGGATCTCACCTTAAATCTCTGTCACACTGTCCCTTTGAGAAGAACGCCGCATACATTATTCCACTCGACTTTCCTGAGGATCTCATGAAGTGGGCCGGACAAGTCATGAGTGGCTAGGACAAGGAATCGGGATCCAGAACCACACCGAGGGGGTTTGTTTCGCGACTCCACCCTGGTGAACTTGTGTCCAGAGGTCATTTGAGTTCCCTCGTCTCTCTGGGTACCCGTTTCCTCCCTATTAAAGATAATCACGGTACCCACCCTCATCTGGCTGTTGTGAGGGTTCCATGGGGTCACTTCCGGCAGAGCCGAGCACAGCGCCTGGCATCGAGACTGCCACGGCTGGAGCTACTGCTGTGTTCACTGTCACCGTTTCACTCACATGTGCCCTCTACCGCCTTCCGGCACAGTCGGAAGCAGCGGTTCCTGAAGGCACAGCCATCACTCCGCTGTTGGAAAGTAAAGATCACCGACTCGCTTCGCATCAGGCCTGCCTAGATTCCCAGTGCCACATGGGAGCACCCTCGAGCGCGTTACTGACTCTAAGGACGAGGCAGGACGAGGATGCGATGACTGTGGACTGTGTGACCCGCGGTCCATCCAGCTTTAACACTATCACCCTAAGTAACAAGCAGAACCTTTACTGCGCACTGAGCACTGTGTTTAGGGAGCCTAAGAAGGTATAAGACAAGATATGTCTTTTTCCACCAAAGGAGTTCACAAGCGAGGAGACCAAGCCCCATACAGCTGACTCTAACGTAATGGGGTAACAGGAATCAGCCGACTCTGGCTCTCCTCTTGTTTCTGTAAATAATCTTTTACTGGATTATTAGCTTTTTAAAAACCTAACATCCATGGCTGCCTTCCCTTAACAGCAGAGCTCAGTTGGGACAGAGGCCCGTAGCACCTGAAGTATTCAGCTGGCCCTTTACAGAAAAGTGTCCAGACCCACATGCCGAGAGCCAGCGCGCTGGTGAAGCTGGACTCCTTCGCTGTGGAGACTGGGGCGTCTTCTCTCAGCCCACGTTTTTGTGGGGAGCCTTGAACAGGCCGGACGTCACCCCGAGACTCCTCCTTACATCTGTATTCTTGGGCTCCTACCCTGGACCGTCCTCCCCTCTCCTACGTCTTCTCCGGGGCCATGCCACCCCCCTGCTCATAAACCAACCCCTCTCCCCGTGATCGCCCGCCCCTCCTTTCCATGCAGACGCCCCACCAGCGTTCCAGGCTCACTAGATCCGAAACTGGCCCCCTTTCCCTCTAAATAGATCTCCCCACAAGCCATATTTCAGTAAGATCCCATCAAGTACCTGTTACCACAAACCTAAAATTCATCCTCAATTTCTCCTCCCTCACTCCGCCCCCCACGTCCTGTCACTCCTGTCACGAGAGCCCTCTGTTCCCTCTCCCATCCGTCTATCGGTGAGGCCCTTCCTCCCATCTTCACCTGCACGGGTCCTAGAGTCGTGCATGCTCACAGCAGCGACATCCCCTAATGGCACAGCCTCGTTCCTTCCTCTCAGTCATCCGTCACACAGGCCACGATGACCTTCGTGAGCCGCAAAACGGATGCCTCTCTCTCGCTTCAAGGTTCCTACCTCCCTCGGAAAGACATCCAAACCCTGCATGACCTTAACCTTCCACCCGTTCACCCGGTGGGTCCCCTCTGTGCCACTCCCACCGGCGACCTGCAGCCACACTGCACCGCGTCTCCACGGCTCTCGGCTTCCGCCATGTGGACCTCACGCCAGCAGCCTCCCAGCACAGCTTTCTGCCTTCCACAGTGCACCTGACATGGCTTCGAGTGACCAGAATTTGGGTCACAAAACTTGGCCTATCACTATCTTTCAAATTCCAGCTCATGTCACCCCTCTGTCACCTTTCTTGATATGCTTTCCCTCCTCCGAGCAGTCGGAATGAACCTGAAAAGGACATCTGGTCCACCCTTGTCATCACTGAAGGCCTATCAGGGTCAGGGGGCTAAGCCAGGGTCTCTGGACGCAGGGGTCCCCACCCTCCTGACAGTGGGGCGTAGACCTGGCTTTGCCACCAACTGCATAAGCTGCGGCTCGGAACTGCAGGGTCCAGTTTACAAAAGGAGAAGAGTGGACTAGATGGCCTCTAACATGCCCTAGTTCTAACACCCTGTGACTCCAAAGCGCAATGTGACGAGTACTATGACTTTTGAAAAGATGCGTCCACCGCCAGCCCACTGCCAAGCTAAGTTTCTCTCATCTGGACCACCTGTGTGATGAGCGGTTTGACAGAGTGGCAATGGAGACAAAGGACCTGGGGACTACTTGCAAGTAACTGTGCCTGGCCCGACGTCAGGGGTCAGCGGGTCACCACGTGTCATGAGCCCGCCGCTGGGGAAACTGAGGCCCCAGGGACAGCAGCGGCGCCGTGCCCGCCCCGCAGGGCTGCGGCCCGGCCCCCACCCCTACTAGTTTGCGAGTGCGGAAACGGAGGCCGGGAGGCCGCGTGCGTGACCCTCAGCGGGCAGCGGCGTGAGGGGCGGGCCCACCGGCCGGGGAATGGCGGCGGAGGGGGGCGCGCTGTGCTTGAACCACACGGTGACCGCAGGGCCGGCGCGGCGGGGGCGGAGGCCAACAGTCCTCTTTGGGGCCGCCCTTTGCCCCCCTCACCTGGCCGCCGTCCGCCTCGTCGCCCCACTCGGCCGCGCTCGCGAAGTAGTCTTCGTCCATGATGGCGCCCGGCGCGGCCCCAGCCATCCTCTCCCGCGAGCGAGCGCGCGAGCACGGCGCATGCGCACGGCGGGGCCGGGCGCGCGCGCGCAGCCCCGCGGCCTTCTGCGGCCGCGCGCTTCGGCCCAGGCGGGGGGCGTGGCCTAGGCAAGGGGCGGGGCGGGATGGCTGCCACTTGCTGGTTGCCCCAGGCTTCCAGACCTGGCGGGAGCCAGGCGGGGGCGGGGCCTACGGAAGAGGCGGGGCCTGCGGAAGGGGCGGGGCAGGAGGGCCGCTGCTTGCTGGTTGCTCCAGGCGTCCCGGCCTGGCGGGAGCCAGGCGGGGGGGCGGGGCCTGGACGAGGGGGCGGGCTTCCCCACGGGCGTCGATCCCAGTGCCTAGGGCTGTGCGGAGCTGGGCTCGGTGCGGGCTGAGGGAATGTCCTGAGTTGACCCAGGAGCACAGCCTGCTTGGGTCCTTGGAGTTTTAGCTCTGCTTAGAAGTTTTGAACTAGACTCACCCTTGGTCTGGGTTCGGGTCCCAGCTCCACCCCTTCTTCAGCAATGGTCCGTGCTGAGAGCATCGGTTTCCTTATGCGACAGCTGGGCACATAACAGGGCCCACTTATCAGGCTCAGTATTTAGGGCCCATGACAATGTCTTAATTCTTTTTAAAATCGGAAGAACAACGACTATTATAACAATGAATCCAGCCTGGGTTATACATATGTAACTAGTATAAAGAACTAAGTGTAATGTAACCTAACTTTTAATATGTCTTTATGGAAGAAGGGCCCGCGAAGGCGAAAGTGCCTGAGGCCCACAAAAGTCGTAATGAATCCCTGGAAAAGAGGCCCTGCCTCGTGGGGCAGCTGCCAAGGGCAACCGAGATGATGCGTTCACAGCCCACAGCCCGATCCGAAGCAAGAGGCAGTAGGTCCAGTGAGCGCGAAGATCATAAACTATTCTGCGCAGAGACGTTAACACCATCTGATATGGATGCCTGGAGGCAATGCCCACGTCGGTAAGGAAAGAGCGTTAGAGACAAGAACTCGAGATACTGATAATAGCGAGGACATATGAAAGGCCCGCCGGGCAGGCCCGGGGCTCTCGTCCATCCCTTCTTCCCTTTGTTGGACTACTGTTTATGGAGTGCCCTTCCCTGCTGGCTCTGTGCTACTCCCGGAGCCGATTGGTGGACAAATTGGACATGGTCCTTGTCCTAAGGGAGCCTCCATTCTACTGAGGGAGACGAATGGGGGGGAATAAATTAACGACAGAGAGCGGCAAGTTCCGTGATAACAGGAGGGACCGACTTTGGGGATCGGAGAAGGCTTCTGTGAGAAACTTATGTTGCAGCTGAGAGTCATGTGACAAAGGGAGCCACACAAGCCAAGGCGAAGGAGAGCACACTGTAGGAGAGCCGGGCTGCGCGCCCTGTGTCCTTGGAACACGGTGGCCACCGAGGCTGGCCCCTGGCAGGCCAGATGAAGTGGGCGAGGCGGGCAGGGCCAGATCTCGCGGGGAGTCAGTTTGTTAACTGAGGGCTATTGAGAAGGATTCAGTACAATAATGTATGGAGAGCACTGAGCACGGAGCTTGCACACAGTAGGTGCTCAGCATCAGTCATTCTGACGAGGAAGAAACATTCGAGGGTTTCTTTGGTTTGCGTACTTTGAGGGAATGACAGGGTCATATCTGGGTGTTTGAAGCCGTGTCCCATAGCCAAGGCAGGGACCTTACGGACGGAAGCTTGGAGGTGGGAATGTAAGTTAAAAGGACTAGAGTTAAGGGGGGGCCGAGAAAGGGCCAGGGTGGCTGCCGTGAGCTGGAGGGTCAGTCTGAGGACATGGCAGCCTCGGGGGTACCAAGGAGCAGTCCCAGGAGACGCTGCTGAGACTTGTAGCTGATGTGCTGGGGAATGTCGCGGCAGAGCCAGGAGCCTAGGCGGAGGGCAGGTCCGTGCAGGGGACCGCGAGGAGTTTGCGGAGCCCCGACCAGGACGCGCTGCATTGGCGGGGCCCTTCGAACGCCCGTGCAGAGACGCCTCGCGGGCGGCTGGAGGTGTGAGTGTTCGGCGCTGCATCCAGTGAATCGGCTTCCGGCTTCTGTTCACAAAATTAAAAGTATTAAGTTAATGAGTGCCCCTGCTGACGGCTTGTTTCAGGGTTCATTTTCATGTGCGTTCTGAAACGTTTGGAAGAATGGATGGCTGTTAAACTCCTGCTCCCCCTCTGCTTGGATTTCTTTTTTTTAAACAGTGTCTAAATTGAAAGCAGGCAGATTAATATGTGCAGAACTAATCGCTTGTATAGAAGCTGAGATTATTTTGCTCACCTCCCCCTCAACCAAAAGGTTACTCATTAAATGGATTAACAAACAACCTCTAATGAAAGCATTACATTTGGTCTATAAGTCACAATGATTTAGAATAATTGGATCTACAGGTCTTGTCTCCTGAGATACCGTTGACTCGTTGTGTTTGAAATGCCTTATCTAACATGTCCAAATGAGCTTGCGTTACTTAAAATACATATTCTAAAGTCATTTAAGATATTTTCCTGTTGAAGAAAAATTCTGGTGGAAAATTTCCATGGAAATGAGGAGTTAGTTTCACTTAATCCATAGTCGAGAAATATTTACTGAGTGCCTTCTTGGTGTTATGCGTGGAGATATAGCCGGAAACCATAGACACATCTGTTTAGTGCTAATGGGAAAAAAAAAAAGACAGACAGGAAAAAAAAAAAAAACCCGCCATCTCCAATCACAGGGAGAGAGGAGAGGCGAGGGGCTCGAGGTCAAGCAGTACCTTTCTAGGAAAATGACATTTAAGCTGAGACTTCAGGCTTGCACCTGGCGTCCAGGGGAGCTACGGGACAGCCGAGGATGCACGGGACAGCCCCCGCGATGACGAATTACCCAGCCCCACATTCCATCAGTGCCAAGGTGGCAAAACCCTGTTGTCAACCACGGTTTCTCTCCCTTGGGATGTGTGTCTCAGTTTGTCACCACACGTTCATGGCATGCCGCTTTGATCGGTGTCTGTCCCGGTGCGACTGTGAGCTTCATGAGAGCTGCGGCGGTGGCTCTCGTTCACGCGGGGTCCTCCGCACCCGGAACAACCCTACTCTCCTTCACTGGCCCAGGTACCACATGCTGGGCAGTGTGTTTCCCTCTCTTTTTGGTTAAGAACATCCTGATTTTCCTGTGGGCAAAAACTTCGGCATTGCATTTGGTCTCGGTGGGTGCATCTGTCACCGTACTGTGAGCATACGACCCACGGTAGACTAATTAGACCTGCTTCTGTTTTTGAAAATAAAGTCGGAAATTTTCGTAAGGAAACGCGGAGTGAATACTGGAGGACAGCAGTGCTCGTCCATGCGCGTCTTGTCTGTGGTTGCTGTCACACACGACAGCAGAGCTGGGCAGTTGCGACAGAGACTGTATGCCCCGCAAAGCTGAAAATATTTACAATCTGGTCATTTACAGAAAACATTTGCCAACCCCTGACCTAAAGCCATAGTTCACGAATTCTCACTGCCGAGATCCTCGGAACGGCCCTGGACTTTCCTGAGGCCAGCTCGTTCACTTTTCCTTCAATTCTGTCACCTTCACAGTAATATTCCAGTAACTCCCTTTGGTTCAGCCAGAATAGGTTTCAAGTGTCACCTACAGAGCCTAAAGTAATGGAGCCACCCGACAGATGTGTGTTAAGTAGCTTAACATCACACGAGGTCGAATGGTGGCCACCCAAAAGAAATGTCCACGCCCTGATGGCCGCCATCTGTGACTGTGACCTTCTTTGGGAAAAGGGTCTTTGCAGATTCAACTAGACTAAGGGTCTCAAAATGAAAGCATCTTGTTTCGCCTGGGTGGGCCCTAAATCCAATAACAACTGTCCGTATAAGAGATACGGAGGAGCAGGCTGTGTGAAGACAGAGGCGGGATCGAAGCGAATCTTCGGCAGACACAGCCAAGGAGAAGGCCGGTGAGAAGAGAAGAGGAAAAGGGAAGAAAAAGCATTCTCCTAGAGCCTTCGAAGGAAACACGGGACTGCCGACACCTCGATTTTGGACTTCGGGCCTCCAGAATTGTGAGAGGATAAATGTATCTTGTTTTAAGTCTCCAATTTGTGATAATTTGTTACAGAAGTCATAGGAAACTAATATAGCTAATTCCTAATGCTCTTCGGATGCCCGGTCTCCTGCAGTGTTTACGGGACTTTTCGTGGTCTTTTTTTTTTTTTTTTTAATCACTGTCTTTCGTTTTCAAATAGAGTTATTTTCTGGGTTCAGATATTTCCCACATAGCTCCTGTCTTCACTCATGCACAGACTCCCCCAATATCAATATAACCTGCTAAACTGGTAATTTATTAAAACCGATGATTCTCTGTGGACACGTCTTTATCACCCAAGGCCCACGGTTTACGTTACAAGTCTCTTGGTGTTGTATATTCTCTAGGTTTGGACAAATTCATAAATTACATATCCACCTTCACAGCATCATACGCGGTAGTTTCTCTGCCCTAAAAATGATCTGTGCTCCACGACTCATTTACCCGCTTCCCCAACCCCTAGCAACCTTTTTTTTTTTTTTTTGCATGCAGATGTTAATCGTTCCTGCACCACTTGTTAAACACGCTCTCTTTTCTCCATCGTATTCCCTTCGACCCTTTGTCAAAGTTCAGTCGCCTGTGCACGTGGGGGTCTACCCCCGAGCCGTCCGTTCTGCCCCCCCGTCCTATGCGTCTGTTCTTTAGTCAATACCATACCGTCGTGACTACCGTAGCTTTACAGTAAGTCCTGAAGGCCGGAAACGTCATCTCTCCAACTTGTTCTTCAGTTTTGAGCTGGCTATATTGTTTTTTTCTCTTTCTCTCTTCTTATACACATTAGAACCAGTTTGTCAATATCCACAAAAATAAATTACTGGGATTTGACTGGGATGGAAAGATTCAAATCGATCAATCAAGTTGGAAAGAATACTCAGTCTTCCTATCCATAAACATGGACTATCTCCCCATTTATTTAGTTCTTCGATTTTGATTATCAGTGTTTTATAGTTTTCTTCATATACGTTTTGTACATATTTTATTCGTTTTATACCTTTTTTTTGGTGCTAATGTAAATAGTGTTGTGTTTTTAATTTCAAAATCCTCACATTCATTGCTAGTGTATAGGAAAGCAATTGACTTTTGTAGATTAACCGCGTATTCTGCAACCTTGCTATAATCGCTTTTTAGTTCCAGGAGTTTTTCGTTGATCCTTTTGAATTTTCTACATAGACAATCACATCATCTGCAAACAAGGCCAGTTTTGTTTCCTGTCTCAATCTGTATACCTTTTTACCTTTTTTTCTTGGCTTACTACCTAGCTAGGACTTTCAGAATGATGTCGAAAAACAATGGTAAGAGGTGACATCCTTCCCTCGCACCTGTTCTTACTGCGAAAGCTTCAAATTTCTCACCACGAAATACGATGTTAGCTGTAGGGTTTTTGTAGATATTCTTTATCAAATTGAGGAAGTTACCTTCTATTCCTAGTTTGCTGAAACTAAAGTTTTTTTTTTTTTTTTTTATCATGAATGGGTATTAGATTTTGTCAGATCTTTCTTTCCTGCATCTCTTGATACGATCGTGTGATGTTTCTTTTTTAGCCCGTTGATGTGAGGAATTCCATGAATTGATTTTTGAATGTTGAACCGGATTTGCATACTTGGAATAAATCTCACTTAGTCATGGTGTATAATTCTTTTTATACATTGTTAGATTTGATGCTGATATTTCGTTGCTTTTTGCAAATATGTTCATGAGAGATATAGGTCTATACTTATAATATCTTTGGGTTGGGTATTAGGGTAGTACTGGCCTCAGAGAATGAGTTAGAAAGTATTCTTTTTGTTTCTATCCTCTGAAAGAGATAATACAGAATTGGTATAGTGTCTCCCTTAAAGGTTTAGAAGAATTCACCAGTGAACCCATTGGTACTTGCTTTCTGTTTTGGAAGGTTATTAATTATTGATTCAATTTCTTTAATAGATATAGGCCCATTCAGGTTCTCTATTTCTTCTCGGGAACTTGGCAGACTGTATCTTTCAAGATATTGATCCATTTAATTTAGGTTACAATAAATCTGTGGGCATAGAGTTGTTCATAGTATTCCTTTATTATACTTTTTTCTTTATTATACTTTTAATATCCATGATATGTATAGTGACATCCTCTCTTTCTTTCCTAATATTATTCATGTGTCTTCTCTTTTCTTTCCTAGTTAGCCTGGCGAAAGTCTTACCAATTTCGTTGAACGTCCCAAGAATCGACTTTTGGTTTTATTGGTTTTCTCTAGTGATTTCCTATTTTCAATTTCATGGATTGCTGCTCTCGTTTTTATTATATTTCATCTTACTTTGGATTTAATTTGCTCTTCTTTTTCCAGTTCCTATAGTTGAAGCTTAGATGACTGATCTTAGATCTTTCTTCTCTTCAAATACATGTATCCGATGCTACAAATCTTCCTCTAAACTCTGCTTTTACCGCACCCCATAAATTTTGAAACGTCGTATTTTCATTCAGTTCAAAATATTTTAAAATTTCTTTTGAGCTTTTTCCTTCGATCCATGTGTTGTTTAGGAGTATGTTGTTGACTCTCCACACAGTTGGGGATTTTCCAGCTATCTTTCTGTTAATAATTTCTATTTTAATTTCATTGCGGTCTGAGAGAAGGCATTGGACGCGACTTATTTTTTCAAGTCTGTTTCATGGCCAAGAATGTGACTCGTTTTGTAGGCTGGTGGATTTTCTTTCTTCTCGATCCATTAAATATTTCATCCCACTCTCCTTGCTTGCACGGTTTCTGAGAAGTCGGTACAGTCCTTATCTTTGCTCCTCTGTAGGTAAAGTGGTTTCATTCCCCTGGCTTCTTTCCAAAAAAAGTTGTTTTTTTTTTTTCATACGTTTGATCTGCCTAGGTGTATTTTTTTGGCACTTACCCTGTTTGATTTTGTCTGAGTTTCCAGGACTTAGGATTTGTCGTCTCACGTTAATTCTTTCTTGAGGAATCGGGGAAGTTCTTTCTTGTTGTTGTTTCAAATATTTCTTCAGTCGCCCTTCCTTCCGGCATCCTCATGACGGACGTGTTCCACCCTCTGTAGTTGTCTCGCTGTGTGAAGATTCTGTTCGGGTTTTCTTTTCCCGCCAAGTGTATTCTTTCTCTTCGCTTTTCGGTTTCTATTGTCACATCCCCGAGTTCAGAGTCTGTCCTCAGCCATGCCCGGTGTCCAGGCCGACCTCGGAGCTGTCGCGGGTTTGTTGCAGAGCACTGCCATGAAGCGAGCCGGGCCGTGAAGCGAGTCATATGCTTTTGCTGGTGGAGGGTCTGGCCTTCAACGTGTGAAAAACACATCTGTGAAACACAGTAAAACAAGATACGCCTGTTCTAATGAGCCCGTCGAAGGTAGTCTTCCCTTCTGTTGTAGGAGGTGTTTCTTTTTCTCTCCGGCATTTCCTTTTTATTCCTTTTTAGCGTTTCTATCCCTCTGCTTACATTATGCTTGTGTTTTTGCATGCTGTCTACTTTTCCTGTTAAAGCCCTGACCATATTAATTATAATTCTCAAAAACTCCTAGTCTGTTAACTCCAACCTCTCTGCCACCTCTGAGCCTGGTTCTGATGTTTGCTTTGTCCCTTTAAATTGTACTTTTTGCCTTTTAGCATGCCTTTCACTTTTTTGTCGGAAGGTGGACTTGATGTCCTGGGTAGGAGGACCCACAGCACACACGCAGTGCTGGGTCGGGGTGAGGCAGGGGCCGAGCTGCGGTCCCCGGCCTTGGTCTCAGCCTTCCAGTGAGCCCGAGCCTGTGGGCAGTGAATGTTCCCGGAGTTTCTGTCCCCCCCACCCCCGCTCAGGTGGGGCAGGTCGGCCGGGGCGCAGCTGCAGCTGGCGGTGGAGGTTTCCCTCGCCCCAAGTAGGTGATGGCGATCGAGGTCTGGTAGCCCAGGCTCTGGCAGCGTGGGCCCCCTGCAGGTGGGCCTCCTTAGCGGCCTGACACTCCTGGGTATTTAATAGCAGTTGCTGCCTCTCCCCCTGCCTGGAAGCCAGACCACCTGAGAAAGCTCCCGGAGGCACAGCCCAAAAGCCAGGCGGCTCTCCCTTCGCCGGTCCCCCTGGAGTTTTCGACGCTCAGCACTGTCTACACCGAGCCGCCAGCGATGCGTGGCCTGGAGTTTGGGTTTCCGCGTTGGTTCGGGACGACTTTTCTCCTTGCGGCGACCGCCCAGTGAGCTGGGATTCCATCGGCCTGCGTCTCTGCAACCTGGGGGCAGCAGTTCGCCCTGGGGCCTAAGAGTAGTTAATTTTTCAGTTTGCTCAGTCTTTTCCCCTTGGGATGGAGCAGTGACTGACTTCTCAGCCCCTTTCATGACAGACCGGAAACTGAGGACCCACTTCTTCTCACCATGATTTTGGCCCTTACATGTAAACTTTAGAATCAGCTTGTATACTTCTACAAAAACCTTCCTAGGACTTTAACTGGTATTTTACCAAACTCATAGTTCGATTTTGGGGGAATTTCCATCTTCATCATATTGAGTCTTCCAACCCACGAACTCAAAATCTCTCTGCATTTCCTTAGGCCTCAATTTTGATTCCTTTCGTACCTGTTTGGCATTTTTCAGCATGCAGGTCTTCACATATTTTGCCTGATTTTAGCCTGCGCATTTCATGATTTTTAGTGCCCTTGTCGCTTTAAAATTTTTCGTTTTGGAATTGTTCACTGCTAGCGTATTAAAATTTAATTGACTGAATTCACCTTGTATACTGTGACCTTGCTCAATGCATTTATTAGTTCCAGAAGCTTTTGAAAGTAGAATCTTTTGTATTTTCTACATAGACAATCGCGTCATCCATGAATCAAGATTTTTATTGTTTATCACCAAACCATACAACTTTTGTGTCTTGTTTTTATACTGGCGAGGCTCCGGTATAATAGAGGCGGCGACGGAGGACATCCTTGCATTTTTTTCTTCTGCAACATGAGTGTTTAATGTTACATTTTTTTAAAAAAATGATACATTTACATTTTGCAAATAAACTTTTATCTGGTGCTAGAATGTATTTTTTTATCTTGTTTTGTTCTTGATTTTAGAAGAAAGCCTTCAGTTTTTCACAGTTAAACATGAGGTTAGTTGTCGTTTTGTTAATTGCCTTTGGGTGCAGGAAGTTTCTTCTATTCCTAGTTTGTAGAAAGTCTTTATTATAAATTAATGTTGAATTTTGTCACACGCTTTTAAAATCTTATTTATTTGCTTGTGTCAAGGTGTTCATACGCAATTTCTTCTTTGCTCTATCGAATTGTATCAATTGATTCTTGAATATTGAACCAAGGTTGCATTCCCAGGGTAATCTCCACCTCGTCGTGATATATTATTTTTTTTATGTATTGTCGGAGTCATTTGCTAATATTTTATTATTTTTGTATCTATGTTCTTGAGGGATAATGTTCTGAAGGTCAATTTTTCTTGTAATATTTATTTTAGGTTTCTATATTGGATAGTAGCCTCAAAAATGAGTTAGGAAGCAATTTCTTCTATTCTATGTTCTGGAAGATTTTGTGACAATCTGTATTATTTCTTCCTCCAATTTTTGGTGAAATTCACCCCTGAAGCCACTAGGCCTGGACTTTTGGATTATTTATTTATTTATTTATTTATTTATTTATTTATTTATTTTGACTACAAATGCAATTTTTTTATTATATGCTAGGAATAGCTAGATCACCTATTTTCTCATTAGTGAGCTGAGGAAGTTTATGTATTTCAAAGAATTCATTCATTTCACCTAATTCATCGAATTTAAAGTTATAATGTTTAAAATATTACTTTATCCTTTTAATGTCTATGGTATAAGATCTTTCACTTTTTCTTACATCGGTGATCTGTATCTTCTGGGTTTTTTTTTTTTATCCCCTTAATCAGGCTAGAGGTTTATAAATTTTATTGATGTCTCTGAGGAACCACTTTCTGGTTTAATTGACTTTCTCTATAAGTTTTCTGTGTTCAATCTCATCGATTTCTGCTTTTATCTTTATTATTTGCTTCTTTCTGCTTATTTTGGGGTTAAGTTACTCTTCTTTTTCTCATTTCTTGAGGTGGTAGCTCAGATCACTGATTTGATACTTGTCTTCTTCCTAGTGAGAGTATTTAATGCAATCTTTTTTTCTCTCTCTCTAAGAGTGCTTTAGCTTCAACCTACAACTTTTAGTAGGCTGTGTGTTCATTGTCATTTAATTCAAAATATCTTTAATGGCCCTTCTGACTTTCACTTGACCCATGGGTTATTTAGAAGTGTGTTAGTTAATTCCTAAATATTCGAAGCTATTTCAGATAGCTTTTGTTCTTGGTTTCCAATTTTAATTCCTTTGTGGTAAGAAAACACACTTCAGACATTCCAATTCTTTTAGATCTGTTGAGGTTTGCTTTCTTTCCCAGAACGTGGTCTCACTTGGGGAATGTTCCGGAATGTTCCACGTGTACTTGAAAAGCTGTGCCTTCTGCTCTTGTCGTATGGAGTAGTCTGTGAATGCCACTCAGGTTTTCCTCATTTGAAATCCATTTCAGTTGGGTTTTCTGCATCTTTTTCCCTTAAAATGTTCCTACGATAAGGAATTAAATTGGCCTGGATGATTTCCCCAATCCTGTGGACACAGGGGCAAGGTCCTCCGATTGTCACCCCCTTCAGCATCATGCGACTGGATTTGGTGATGACTGCTCCCCTGAGGCTTGGGGGTGCTGGCCAGGCAAAACCAGGAAGTGCCACTGCTGCCCAGCCCTTGGCTTTTGCGTGTGCGCACGCGCACAGATCCATGCTCACAATCCCAATATGTCCAGGGTTAAAAAATCCCCCCACATGCGTCCCCTAAATAACTCCAAAATCTGACTTCTTTTCCAAATGAAGATAATGCAAAGTCACATCCACTTAAAACCCGGCTCCGAGCTCAGGCTCCCTGGGCGAGATACTCGCGGCTCTTGATCGCGGCCGAGTTTCTCCCCCTGCCTCGGTAACCGATGTTCTAGGTGACGCGTGACCACCCTCCACCCCTCCCAGGACACCTCGGCGCGGGAACGCCGCAGAAATCCGCACGGCAGCTGCTCTTCCGTGCCGTCCTGAGCTGCCCCGACCAGTGAGCTGGCGTGCGAGGCGTTCCGAGGGACCAGTTTCCGTCCCGGGGCGAGCGAGGACTTGGGGGAAGGGCTGTGACGGGCTGGGAGAAAACGGGAGCGTGTTCGCTCCACCAGAAGGGGACGCCGGCTTGTGGGCACGGTCGCTGCTGGTTTCTCCAGCCTGGAGAGAGTGGGGGGAACCAGCTACTTAGGCGGGGGCTAACTCATCGCCAGGGGGGCCGTCCGCGCTGCGGGCTCGGCGAGGACGTCTCGGGATCGCCGAGCAGGCCCCTCGCGTTATGCCACGGTGACGAGGAGTTTCTGGATAGTCTGCTTCCGGTTGCCGCCTGCCATGGTGACGCTTACTGCATTCCTCAGTCGGACTGTGACTGGGTCCTGCCCAGGGCTGACAAGGGCCATCCCAAGTGTGTACGCCCGAGGACGCGCTTGTCACCGGGGCGTCTGATCGCAATGACCTGCGCTCCACGTATCTCTGGATCCACGTGTCCTCACCGCGAATGGCAGTGGTGGCGATGACCGTGTTCATGTGATGGTCCCAACCCTTCGCATTCCCTTGGAGTAAGTATCCAACAGACCAAAGACGTGGGTCTCTCCAGTCCCCTGGGGCACATTTCTTTTCGAGGAGTGAGAGGAAGAAGACGTAGCATTTGCCTTGGTGCTGATAAAACCTCGAGGCTACCTGACATCTACCGCACACCAGAGATTCTGGTCGGCGAATCAGAGAAAAGGCCTCGACTTTTCTTCTGTCTTGACGTTGTTGATTTTCTTAAGTTGTGCCTATTGTCACTAGACGCAGACTTATTTTATAGAAAAAAAAAAATGGGCCAGACATCTGTCACTTGTATTCCAGAGAACCCTAGATCACTAATTAACTACAGCTAAAGATCTCTGGGCAGTACACCACTTTGTGAAATTCAATAAATACGCCCGCCCTGACGCCTCTGATAATAACCGGGTCCACTTTGCTTCCAGAAGGTAACAGCAGACACCTGGACCAGGGGGCCACTGGCTCTTCCCATCCCCACTGTGACCAACCGGGGGGGCCCATCGCAGCCCGGCCAGCAGCATTCTCGGACTGGGAGAACGGTCGACGAAAGCTCATTTTAAAAGACCGGCATCTTCCTCACCAACCTGCTGCTCAAGGTGAAGGTTAATGTCACTCTTCCAGGCCTAACTGGGCACCTGGGGTGGCAGGGGTGGGGGAGGGGCCCGGGGGAGCGGGAAGCCCAGGCTCGTCCCAGTTCAGCATTCCTGTCTCCTGAAGTCTTGGGATTCCTTCCTCTGTCTTCTGCCAAAGTGTTTTTCTGGCCTTTTCATGTCATTTGGCCCAGAGCAGTATTCAGAACGTCCACCAAAGCAGCAGACTGCTCGAACGGCTGTCCGTGCCTCTCGAGAGTAGGCACTCAAGTCCACGACTTCATCCCAGCGGGGAAGGGGGGCCCGCCCTTCACGCCCAGGTGCCCCGAAGTGCGTGCTCCCAAACACGCCCAAGAAGCAGCCTGTGCACCGCCCCAAATTTCTGCTCTTCTTTTAAGGCGTAACCCTGGGTCCCGCCCGGTTCTCCAAGTCGGTCCCAGACCACGCTGAGTTTGGGTTCTGGTCACCAAGCAGACATCTGAGGTCGAAGGGCACAAGAGAAACGAGAGAAACGCTAATCTTTCCTAGAAAGGGGAGGACATGTTCTGAGAGAGAAGAGGTGTGGTGAGGAGGGTTTCAGACACCGGGGTCGGGGGGAAGCTCAGATCCTTCTGGATGTTTTTATTTCCTTTCTGAGTCGTCAGGCTTTCTTCGCAGCCACTGCTGTAACTTCCTGTTCAAACCACTGCACACAGTGGACTTGGCCGTTAGCGCCGCAGGCCGTAGGGTCGGGCTCCAGCAGTCTGCTCCCCAGTGGTCCGAGGCCTGTTCATGACCTGTCAAAGGCTCTGAGGTGCTGGCGTTGGGGCCGCGGGCACTTCCGTCGCAAGCCAGCCGACGCTGGGCGAAGCCGCCTCTCCACAAACCGTGTTTAAGTATATTAGCCTCGCATTGAGAATCGTTGCTCGCAGAATTTGGGACCTTGGGAGCAGCAGCGATTTCAAAACAGGGCGGACGTTTCTGCTCAGTTGTTTATTCCAAGGGTCAATGCTACGTCCACAGCGACTGAAGAATTAGCCTCCATCGACAGTCCGCATCGAACAGCCACAGGTGAGAACATTTCCAAAGAAGCCGGTGCCTCCTTTTAGAATAGTCTTTACTGCCTTTGAAAAGAAAACATTATGATACTAAATAGATTAGGGTTGATGATGATGATAATACTCATAACGGAAACCTAACTGTTGACAGGTGGGGCTAGGGGATGAGCTTACTTTGAAAACTAGTCAACAAAGACGAAGAATGAAGCATTTAACTTGCCTATCCTACACACACGGTATCTCTGGGTAACCAAATGGTAGGTGAGCAAATGTTTCTCTTTGAAGACGCGTCCCCGCTAATACCTGGATCAGGAAGGCTCCCGCCCTCGATGAGTTAATGAAGGTAGATACCGAGCATCGGTCGGAGGAAACAAGGCACCGTCTTCCCCGATGACAGGAGGACAGCACCTCGGGTGACGTCATCTTGCCCACAAAATCAAACCTGGGTCTGATGACACCTCGGGACCAACTGTGAGCTGACGAGAAGTCCAGAGGGCCGAGGAACACGTTAAACGACTCCTCAGGAGTTCGGTCGGCTCGGTCCAGACTGCGGGGGATACAGTGTGTCCAGGAAGAAGAAAAGGGAGGTGACGGAGGACCTACAGACTCCTCGAAATTTAAGCGCGGGAGTCTAATCTTGGGGTCTTTATTGTTGTTGTTGTTGTTTAAGCAGTTTTAGGTTGACAGCAAAACCGAGTGGAAGGTTTTGCCCCATGTCCCCCCGCCCCACACGTACACACTGTCCCCAGTCCCTGGCATCTCCCCCAGAGTGGTACACTCGTCACAAGTGACGGAACGGCCCTGACATGTGATGATCGCCCGGAGTCCGCGGTCTGCATCGCAGGCACTGCCCGCTCCCCGGGGGTTGCACAGTCCGTGGGTCTGGACAGATGTCTGAGGACATGTGTCCACGATCATACGGAGGAGCCTCACTGTCGATGCCCCGCCCCCCCCACAGCCTGCCCCGCCCCTGGCGACCGCGGCTCTGCTCGCCGTCTCCGCGGTGTCGCCGTCTCCAGAACGCCGCGCGGTTGGAATCACGCTGCGTGTAGCCTCTTCGCGTCCTGATGTGCGTTCGTTTCCTCCATGTCTTTTCATGGCTCGATGGCTCATTTCTTTTTCGCGCTAAATAATACCCCACTGTCTGGATGGACCGGTTAATTTACACACTCGCCTGCTGGAGGGCGTCCTGGTGGCTTCCAACATCTGCCAGTTGCGGATAAAGCTGCCTCAAACGTCAGCGTGCAGGTGTTTGTGTGGGCACACGTTTTCAGCTCCTTTGGGTAAACAGCAAGTGGTGGATTGTACAGTAAGAAACGTTCCATTTTGGAGGAAACCGACCGTCTGTCTTCCAAAGCGTCCGTGCCACCTGGCTTTCTCGCCAGCGCTTACGGAGAGTTCCCGTGGCCCCAGACCCTCACCAGCACTTGCCGCGGGGCCCCGGGTGTTGGCCGTCCTAACAGGTGTGTAGTGGTGTCTCACGGTGGTTTTAGTTTGCACCTCCGCGATGACAAGATGTGGAGCATCTTTTCATGTGCTCGTTTGGCATCCGTAAAACTTTGCTGAGTTTTCTGTTGAGGTCTTTGGCTTGATTTTAAAATTGGATTGTTTTGTTCCCTTATTATTGAGCCTTAAGAGTTCTTCATGGATTTTGGGTAGCAATCCATTATCAGATATGTCTTTTGAAAATATTTTCTTCTAAGAAATATAAGAATATTTCTTGTATTCTTATTCTATTGACACTGTCTGTTGCGGAGCAGAGATTTTGAATTTTAATGAAATCTAGGTTATCAGTTACTTCTTTCACATATCACATCTTTGGTGTTTTATCTGGAAAGACATCACCATATCCAAGGTCCTCTTGGTTGTCTTACCCGTCACTGCCTAGGAGTTTTATAGTTGTGTATTTGACGTTGAGGTCCATTTTGAGTTAACTTCTGTGAAGGGTGCACGATCTGCGTCTAGATTCACGTTTCTGCACATGGATGTTTCAGCACCGTTGGTTGAATAGGCTGTATTTTCTCCACCGTCTTGTCTTTGCTCCTTGGGCAGAAATTAGTTGACTATATTTGTGTGGGTCTGTTTCTGAGCTGGCTATGTCATTCTGTGGGTCTATTAGTCTCTCTTTTGCCAAGAACCACCTGCTGTGATTACTGTAGGTATGTAGTAAGTCTTGAAGTCGGGTGACATCCGTCCTCCAACTTTGTTCTTCTCCCTCAATATTGCATTGGGTGTTCTGGGTCTTTTGCTTCTCCAAATGAATCTTAGAATTGTTTTGCTGACATGTACTAAACTGCTGAGGCTTTAACTGGGATCGCGGTGAATCCATAGATCTGTTTGGGGAACTGACAACCAGACAACGTTGAGTCTTCCTGTTCACAAACATGAAATTTCTCTCCATTTAGTTCTTTGACTTCGATCAGTTTTGCTATTTTCTCAAATCAATCTTCTATGTATTTTGTCAGATTTATACCTGAGTATTTCATTTTTGGGGTGCTAATGTAAATGATATTGTGTGTTTTTACATCAGATTCCACTTTTCTATTGCTTGTATGCAGAAAAGCAATTTACTTTTGTATTTTAAATATATATCCTGCAAACTTGGTATAATCACTTGTTAGCTCTAGAAGTCTTTTCATCAATTCCTTGGCTATTCTACACAGATAATCACGTCATCTGCAAACAAAGACAATTTTATTTCTTTCCTTTACTTATTTCTTTTTCTTGTCTTATTGCATTAACTAGAAATTCCGTTATAGCACTGAGAAGCGCTGGTGAGAGGGGGCGCCCCCCCAATCTTGATGGGAAAGCTTTGAGGTTCTCATCTGTAAGTATAATGTCCACTGTGGGGGTTTTTGTAGGTATTCTTTATAAAGCTGAGGAAGTCTCTTTTAGTCCTAGTTTATTAAGTTGTGTCATTAATGAGCATTGGGTTTTGACAAATGCTTTTTCTGCATCTGTTAATATGAATGATGGTGTGATTTTTTTCATTTTTAGCCTGTCGATGTAATGGATCACATTCATTCATTTTCAAATGATGAACCGGCCTTTCATCTGGGGGAGCCCCACTGGGGCATGGTATATAATTCTTTTTATGCACCATTGGATTCGATGTGCTCACATCTTGTCAAAGATGTTTACGTCTATGTTCGTGAGAGATATTGGTCTGAAGTTTTCTTGTAATATATTGTCTGGTTTTGTATTACAGTGATGTTGGCATCACAGAATGAGTTTGGAAATATTTCCTCTGTTTCTATCCTCTGAAAGAGGCTATTGCTTTCTAACTTGGAAAGTTGTTAATTATGATTCAGTTTCTTTATTCAGATTGTTTCTGTTTGTGTGTTATGGTAGCTCGTATCTTTCAGGGAACGGAACCATTTCATCTAGGTTATCAAAATCTCTGGGCATAAAGTTCACATTATTCTTTTATTATCCTTTAAATGTCCATAAGATCTGTAGAGATGTCCCCTCTTTCAAAGTCATACTTTCATGTTCATGTATTTCAAAATATTTTTAAATGTCTCTTGAGAGTCCTTCTTAAATTCATGTGTTAGAAGTGTGTTGTTTAATCTCTATGTATTTTGAGATTTTCTAGTTATCTTTCAGTTTTCCATTTCTAGTTTAATTCCATTGGCTCTATTATAGTTTGTTGTTGTTGTTGTTGTTGTTGTTGTTAATGCCTGCAGCACCTGCTCTTCCTAGGGGGTCTCCCATCCAAGTACCCAGGCCCGACTCTGCTTAGTTTCTGAGATCGGATGAGCTCAGGCATGTTCAGGGTTGCGTGGCTGTAGGCCCATGGATTCTGAGAGAAGACGTCGCGTGATTTCTATTCTTTTGAATCTGAGAGGGCATGTTTCACGGCCCAGACCGTGCTCTCTGTTAGTTGATGTTCCATGGAGATTGGGAAGACTGCGTATTCATCTGCTGCTGGGCAATGCAGTTCGTAGATGTCAATAGTCTGTATTCGGTTGATTGATGGTGTTGATAGGTTCGGCCGTGTCCTCGCTGACTGTCTGCTGGCTGAATTTGTCCATTTCTGACAGAGGGGTGTTGAAGCCTCCAGCGGTGAGGGCAGATTCATGTCTTTCTGTTTGCCCCTCTGTTCGTTGGTGACACTCTGCTGTTAGGTGCACGTAGACGAGGACTGTCATGTCCTCTTGGAGATGTGGCCCCTTTATTGTTGCGTCCTGCCCTTCTTCGTCCCTGGTGACTTTCCTTACTTTGCAGCCTGCTCTGTCTGAAGTTAATATAGCTACCTACTCCTGCTTTCTTTCGATTAGTATCGAGCGTGGTGTATTTTCCTCCATCCATCCGCCTTTACTCTTTACGTGTCTTTATATTTAAAGTGAGTTTCTTGTAGACAACATATAGCTCGGTCATTTTTTTTTTTCTAATCTACTCTGACAACATCTGTTTTTTAATTGGTGCGTTTAGCCCATCGACATTCAAAGTGATGATTGACGTAGATTAATATGCACTACACTTCTTAGTACTTTCTACCTGTTACCCTTGTTCTTTGTTCCTGTTTCTGTTTTTCACTCTTTCTGCCTTTTGCCGATTTAATTGAGCATTTTATGTGATTCCATTTTCTCTTTTTTCTAAGCATGTCAGTTGTAGTTATTTTTCGACTGTTTTTAGTAGTTATCCTAGAGTTTGCCGTATACAGTTACAACTAATCAAACTCCGCTTTCGAATAACATTGTGTCACGTCGCGGGTGATGCAGTCGGAGGCTGCCCCGAGTTCCTTCCCCCCACCCCTGCGTCGCCACGTCATTCACTTTATTTATACAGAATCCGTGAGCATGCGTCATTAGCATAACATTAGCATAGACAATCGACTGCATTGTTGCTATTACTGTTTTGAACAGTGTTGTCTGTTAGATCGAGAATACGAAACATAAACGTCGTCGATCTTCGCCATCCCCCGTCAGGGCTCTTCGTTACTTTATGTGGATCTGAGTTTCTGCCCTGTGCTATTTTCCTTCTCTCTAAAAAAACTTCCTTTAACGTTTTTCGCGAGGCAGGTCCACTGGCAACAGATTTCCTCAGTTTGTGTGGGTCTGAGAAAGTCTTTCTTTCTCTTTCACTTTTAAAGAATAACTCCGCAGGGCGCAGGATGGCGGGTCGGTGGGTTTTCTCCCCCAACACTTCACGCACTTCGTTTCGCTCTCTTCTTGCTCGCATCGTTTCTGAGCACAGTCAGGTGACATTCTTCCCTTTCTTCCTCTACAGATGAGGCGTTTCTGTCCTCTGGCTTTTTTTCAGGATTTTTTATTCGTCTTTGATTTCCTGTAGCTTGAAAATTCTACACCTAGGTGCAGTTTTGGAATACTACTCAGTCACAAAAAAGATGTGATCTTGCCACTTGGGACAGCGTGGCTGGACCTTAAGGATATTGTGACACTTGAGTGAGGCAGGTCGGCGGCTTCTCCACTCTCGAGGGGACGGTGCGCCCTGTGCCGTCCTCTCTCTTAGGGGTCCAAGCCAGCCGCTCATTGTGCAGTCAGTCATTCTGCTCAGCCTTTCGCCTGTCATGGGGACCCAGCGGCGACAGCCACGCCCCCTACGCACGCACCTGCGCCCCGCAGAGGTCCGCACGGCGCGCTGTTTCAGGTAAGTTCCTGAAGGAGAAACGCCGCGCGCCGCCTCCCCTGCAGCAAGGGTGCCCCTCCTTCCCAGGGTGGCTTTCCTGGTGCGTCGTCCCCTTGCTCGCGCCCTAATCCGTGGCCCTGTTCTCCTGTTTACACACGCGCCCCCCCACCCCGTCCCTTGTGCACCTGACCACGGGTCACGCCGGCGCCCACGCAGCTAAATCCCGCGGAGGGGACAGCCACGCAGGGCAGCCTACTTTCCAAGGAATTCCCGACGCCCGGCCCTGCTCCCTCCTTCTGGGCCACGCGTTCCCACCCTCTCTGCAAAGGCGCTTCTCTCCCCAAGGCGCTGACTGAGCCGCTCGCTCGGCACCCCAGTCGCCCGCTGCAGCGGAGAGGCGCGGAGGCTGTGACGCGGGGGCCCCTCGCCCTCCTCCACCACGGGTACACCCCTGCCGGCATCTGCCCCCACCACAGTGCCCCCTCCGCACACACTGTGGCGGAGAAGTGTCCCCTCCCCGCAGACGGTGACTTCCTACCCGGGCGCGGGGTCCTCTCAGCTCTGCCTCGGTGGGCCTGTCTGTCCTCTGCGCGTTCACCGCCTCATTCTCAGACGGGGTTTTTCCCCCTCGCCTTTTAAACATACTCAGATTGCTTCCATCTGAAGAAGCAAAATGAAGCAAAGACCTGCTTTCCTCAACCTACCTGCCCTCGGTCACCACCCCAATTTTTTTCTTCTCTCCTTCGCAGACAAACTCCCTGTGAGAATTATCTACTGTGCTAGTTATTATGGCTGCGTAGCAACTGACCCCCAAACTTAGTGGCATTGTTATACTAATGGTTTCTTTGGGTCAGGAACCCAGACAGAGCACAGTGGGGTTGGTTAGCTGTGCCCCACACCGTGGGAGCTTCGGCCGGTTGTCCCACAAGCTGGGGCTGGTGTCACCCCTAGCTTCTTTACTCAGATGAGTGGGCGTGGGTGACCCCTGGCTGCTGGGGGCCCTGATGACTGTCCAGGTGGTCTTTGGCTTCTTTGCAGCGTGGCCTTGAGAATCCAAGGGTGAACGTACTAAAAAAAAAAAAAAAAAAAAGAACCAGCAGTAGTCGGATCTGCAGACAGGTGCCAGGTGCTGGGGAGACGGGCCACTCCGGGCAGGATTAGTGTCTCATGGGTACGGAGTTCATTTTGCAAGTCGGAAAGAGCTGGGAGACAGGTTGCGCAACGACGTGGCTGTACCTAACGCTACTGATTTTACATTTAAAACCGGTTAAAACGGTAAATTGTATGTTACATGTGTTTTAGCACAAGAGGAAGAGGGAGGGAGAGAGCCAGGAGAGCCTCGGCCTCCCGGGTCCTTTGAATGGCCCAGCCTCCCAAGCCACGCAGCGTCAAGTCCTGCTCTCGGCTCATCGGGGGCGTCACGAGGGTGCTGAGGTCCGACGGTTTGGGGTGGGATGAGGAGGGACGAGGTTCCGGAAGAGGGCACAAGCCGGGGTCACGGCCAATGCTGGGGAATGCCGTCTCACCCTCGGCGCCCTCGGCGCCCTCGGCCCCGTCTCCCTCCAGTCTGGCTTTTGCCGTTTTCACGGCCCCTGCAGAAGTCGCCCATGATTTCCATGTTTATAAAGCAAATAGGTGTGTTTTTGTTGTTGTTTTATTGTGTAATATTATGAAAACATCTAAACGTATTCAACAGCAGAGAGCATTGTATCATGAACCACCATTACCCAACGCGGACGACGAGCAGTATGTGCGAATCTTGTTTCACCACTGGGTGAAAATCTCATCTCCCTGGACCCCCCAGCAGCGCTGAACAGAGGGCCCCCCCATTTGCTTGCTCACGGGTCTCCCAAGCACTTAGAGCAGCATCTTCATGTACCAATAGCTATTTGCTGAACGAATGAACAAAGGAAAACCACTTTCCAATACATAGAGCCAACCCAGCCTCTCGAAAGGTCGGACCGATTTACACTGCAGCCGACCGCGCCCGAGCGTGCTGACGTTGCTGCTGCCGACTGGCAACCTTTCACATTTCGTATTATTCGTATTTTTCGTACATTTGCTGCGCTGCCGTTGTCCTTCGCTGAACTGTTCGTGTCACTTTCTCAGACACCTCTGGGGGTGTCCGTCTAGTGTTCATCTCCAGCAACTTGTTGGCACATAGCGGACACCAGTGCTTTGTCTGACAGGTTGTACACAAAAGTCCTCCCCTCCCCCGCAACTTGTGCTTAGTCTCTTACTCTAGATTCTGGTTGTTTGGTGTGTTTTTGTGCTATAGCATTAGTCTTTTTCTTTTCGGTGCCTGATTTGGTGTCATGGGTAGAAAGGTATTTGCTAAGCCCCTAATTCTTTCGGTCACCAATATTTTATTTGAGCTCTTTTGCGGTTCTCTCCCCTTAAGTCCGTGTCCATACGGAATATAGACTGAGGTAAGGAATAGGTGGGTGTCTGGCATTCTGGGTTCTGCCCGGCCCGCACGTCTTCTCTTATTCCCTGATAAGAACCCCTCTTTCCTGTAGGGCACCGTCTTATTGTGATCTGAGTCCATCCGCGGTCCATACATGACCCGCGTCTGGCCAATCACACTAGTCCATGCCTCTGGCCACAATGATTGGTTCAGAGAGGGGCACGTGATCTAAGGTGGCCCAATCAGAATCCTTCCCAGGATTTTCTTTTCTACCGCATGGTTAGGAAAGGATCTCTGTCCTCAGCTGGAGAGGTTCAGGTACCATGATGTGTGTGCTTGGCTATTGAAGGTCACCATGCCCACAATGGAGAGAGCTTACTGGGGAGAGGGTGAAAAAAAATGGAGGCCTGATGACATCGTCTGAGAACCTGGACCCCACTATCCTGCCCACCGGACTTGTGAGTTACTTCAACCACTACATTTCCTTAAAAAAAAAAAAATCGTTTCAATCGAGTTCCTGTTACTTGCAATCGAATAATCCTGATGGGTGCATGACCTTGTTTTTTGCATCAAATGCTAAGCCAGGGACCATTTCTTGTTTTGTCTGCCCAGAAAAACAGCATACGTCTCTGCCACTACCCCCTCCCCCCCGCCCCCCCCCCCCGCCCAATTATTCTGGGAAAGTTTTTTCTTCTGCTTAAGCCTTGTGGTTTATACAGAAGCTGTCCGTCTGCTGATCTCACCTTCTCAGCTACCTTTGATTGGCTCTAGAATGGCTTCTCAGTCAAGCTGGCCTATCTTTCTTTCTTGAGATTTTTCTCCTCAAGGAACTGAGAGATGAGATAACAATCCATTTAAATAATATATCACTTTCCGAGGAACAGAAAATATTCATATTGTTTAACGTCCAAAAGTTACTAAAGGGTATATACAGTAACGAGCTCTACGGGAGCTCTTGAAAATCAACAGGAAAATTATAGGAATCCTAATAGGAAAAAATAAGAAAAAGATATGAGCAGGCACTTTATAGGAGAGGAAATCGAAAAGGCCAATAAGCATATGAAGAGATACTTAAACTTATTAGAAATCAGAGAACTACAATTTGGAATAATAGCTATCATTTTACACCTACTTGACAGGCAGATTTTAAAAAGCTGGTTATTACCAAGCGTCGGCAAGATGGGGTGTGTGCACCTTGCTCCCTGCTGCGGCAGAGACCAGAGCAGCCATTCCCGAGAGGGGTCTGACACCCCTCCGTGGCATTAAATGCACGCTCTGCCGCCCAGAAATCCCGCTCGGGCTGTGCGGCCGATGCAGTGGCCTGTGGGGGACACACGCGGTGTGTCCGTCACACCCTTGTCTGGGGGGACGGGGAGTTGAGGCGCCCTGGGGGTCTGTGGTGGTCATTAGGGCTGTCCCCACGTATCCCGGCTCTTGCTCTTTCCACAGTCACACAATAGGACCGAATGTCCCTCCCACTTAAGGTTCGGTGGACCCGTGGGACATACTCGGGGCATCAAAACACGCGCAGGAGAGATGCGCGTCACTTCCAGGTGGAGCTCGGGAGTCGGCACGTGCTTTGCTACAGTCCTTTGTCCACGGTGGACGTGCAGCAGGCGTGAGCAGGGAGCCTTGGGCTTCAGACCGTCCTCGCCTGGGGACGCCGCAGCCGCCACAGGTAGACGCCGGACACGAGGAGCAGGCGGGCGCACGGCAGCGGGGCACATCTTCCAGACGGCGCTCGGTGGGGAGGGAAACGGAGCGCGAGCTAGAGCGCAACACCATCCACGCCAGTTACAAGTGACGTGCCCCGAAGGACTCACGCATTTTTCCGAGCGCACGTGTACGTGGAGAGTGCGCGTCACGCGCTGGAGCGGGGCCCGGGGCAGGCGTGGGAGTGCCGCTGAAGGGGAATGAGCGGCCGGGCGGAGCCAGAGGCACCTTGCGCAGACCGAGAGGGTCTGGGGGAAACCGGAGAACGGAATCAGCTCTGTTCCTCCAGATCCGAGGAGGGGACAAAGATCCCGCCTTCCTGCAGCTCCTTTCGGAGGCATCCCATACTACTCCTTCGCGATGTCACCTGTGGGGTTTAAGCACATTCAAACACATGTATAGATTCCCCCCCACCGCGCCCCCGTCACCACGACCAGGCACACACACGGCCCCTTTATACAAACGGGGGCACACGGAAGGGTTCGCTGTTCGCGTGGTGCGTGGCGCTCGGTCCATTTTTGAAGGTGAGGCTGGGAGGTCTGAGGCATGGGACATCTTCCCGTGATCTTCCCGCATTTTCTTAAGATATTTTACATTGAGTTTTGGTTACACATAACCAAATGATTCATGACCGATATATTCAAATGCCACTTCGATCAGGTATTACATTTCCATCCACTTGGGTGTGTTTCTGGACTTCCTGTTTTGTTTCAATGCTCTGTCTAGTCATAGTATGTTTATGACATTTAGAATATGCTGCAAACATTTTCTAAACATATCCCTTCTCAACGACCTTCATTTTCAGAATTTCATCTGCCGTTCCTTTATGTAGATTTATTCTTCCATAAAGGTGAGCTATAACATAATTTGCCCATATTAAAAAAAGAATCAGGGTGCTCTCAGGTCACATTAAATTTAGAGGTTAGTTTAGAGAGAATTGACATCTTCAAATATATAGAGTCCTCTTGGCCAAGATCGAGGAGTCATTTTTCACTTATTCAAATTTTTCTTTTATATATTTCAGTAAAATGATGGTTTTCAGCTAATAAAACTCTGCACTTATCTCGATACATTATTCTTAAGTATAATTTTTCTTGCCGCTGTGATTGGTGTCCTTTTCCAATTACGTTTGGAAGATGTCGTTAGCATATGTGCTGTAGACCGCGTGCGCATGTTTATTCAGCACTCAGCCTTTGAGCGATTTTCAGACTGGGTCTATTTAGTGCAAGAAATGGAGACTCTCTCAAAGTAGCTGGATCAAAGCGTACGTTGATCAGGGGTGGGGACATAGAGCAGTGGCCAGGGACCCAGGGACGGAGACGTGGCAGTCCTCAAAGACACTTGAAAGGGGAGACCAGCGGAAACCAAGAAGACTGCTCATGCTCCCTGGTTTGTGGGGTCTCCTGCCGCTCCTCATGGCCGACCTGCTCACCTGCTCGTCACTCCGTGCTCCCACCTCGCCTCCCGGCTTCCCCAGCGAGCTCCCGCTGTCTGCACCTGACAATTTCAGTTCACAGGTGCTCCCGCTCATCACCACCTGGCCGCTTCCCGGTGGGTCTCTCTGCTCACATTCCCAAGGGAAGAAATCTGATGGCACTGCTGCCCCTTTTGTGGCCGGCCAGCTGGTCCTCTGCATTTTGGCCATGTGTTCTTCCCTCTCTCAGTCAACTCCAGCTTGGAGAACAGAGTCATTTGGAATTTTTTAAATTGCGCGTGCGCACACATACACGCATACACACAATCATGTAGCCCTTGGTCCTCAGCAGAGCTGTTCCTGTTAATTTTCAAGGAAGACAGAGAGTGGGCGGCGCAGGGCAAGCTCCCCGCAGCTGGAGGAGGTCTCATTCCCAGAGAGGGCGCAGAGGGCAGTGTGAAGAGCAGGGATTCTAGGACCGGAGTCGGGGTGGGGTCCCAGCTTCGCAAGCTGACCCCCTGCCCGGCCTCGGGAGAGTGGCGGCTCCCTGTGCCTCGGTTTCAGCCTCTACAAATTGTGGGGTATAAAATATAGTATAATATAAATTGTATATAATTTAACGTGCGGTATTATATTCCATTCTATACATGTAACCATAACGTGATGTAAAATACATAAATGTAGTAATATAATAATATATCATCAATCTACCATAACATATAATGTAGTATAGCAGAATAAATTATGTATAATTTAGTATGTAACATAGCACTTTATACATGTATAATTATATGAAATATGTCATAAATATAAATATGTAATAATATAAACTATAACAATAATCTATAAAAATAAGTGTTTGTAGAATTTATATATATATGTTTTATATGCGTCTATTTATGTATATAAAATGCCCAACATGACAACATTCTTCTAAATATTATCAAGTTGTTGAACCAGCTTTGACAAACCCAAAGCTGCAGTGAAATGCAAAAGATTTGGCAGAATAGCTTATTTTGAGGGCGCGAAGAGAAACGGACTCTCGAAACTCACTCATTTGAATTCGAAGCCTGACAGTGAAAGTTTGTGTTTCAGAAGATGCTCTGAATTACCTGGAATGCCCTCGCCTTGGACACCTGCTTAAACTAGGTAATTCTATGTCCAATCGAAAACTCCTAATTGAACCAAAAAAAAAAGGTAAGTGACCTGTAAGTCAAATTTTTATTTGAGGTCTGTAGGCATGAAACAAATCCTTTCTTTTTTACAGAGAAAGAAATACAAGACTATGGTTTCCCTTTCAGCACATGCAGAGGGGGGTCACCGAGCTTTGTGCCTCACTCGGGGGAGTTAGTATTGTCACCCCAGGGACCCTCCGGTTTCCCTACTACTATTACTACTTAATAGAAGTAAAAGCCGTCAGGCAAATGATAAGCTACTAGTGCAGCTTCAATTATTGCCGAAACTATTGTAAGAATATTCGCACCTCTGTGTGAAGACAATGGGAATGTTTATAGTTGTGGATGGAAGCAATTATAAAATTCTATATGGGGTAATTTCCCAACCAGTTGTACAGTGAGCTATAATTTTAGGGTTAAAGGTGTAATGCTTTGTTATCATGTACTGTCATTTTGAATTTAACCTGTGTTACCTGCTGATTTCTCCATTTCCAGTTACTAATTAAGGAAAGGCCTTTTCTCTTTTGTGAAATATATTCTTTCCCCATTGGATTCTTGTGCCTGGAGACAAATAAGAATTATTCTAGCTATTCTGGTGACAATTTTTTTTTTTTTTTTTTTTGAGGAAGGCAAGAAAACTTGAGTTTTTCTTTAAAACTTTCTGTACCCGCAGCCTGGTTTCTTTCTAGTCTGTTACCATTTTTTCTTTAGGAGCCTTCGTTTCTTCGATCTACTATTTTTTATGGTCGATCTGTTTGTGAGCGAGTACTAAAAAAGTTTTTGGTTTGAAGTTAAGGACAAAATTGTAGCAACAAACTACGCGAGTGAAAGTGCATTGAAGGGGTCTTCAAATACTAGACGCCCCGGGCATTGTGATCTTGGGAGCCATCAGGAGAATATTGTCATTGTGGGTGCCGCCACCAAGGGCTACTTGATAACTGAGAAAGACGAAACCGAGGGAGAATGTTGAATAACTACAGATTTACCAAATGCAATGTGAGTTTTAATGGGCCTCCAGATGTTTGCCAAACCCTATTAAATCATAAAAACCCTAAAGAACAGCGTTTAGAGTCCCCTTGCTGGCCAGTTATTGTAACGTCCAAGGATCCTTGGTTTGTAATGGGCTAGAAAATTCCAAAGATGACCAGGGAGTAAATGGCGAGACAACACACAAGCGTCCTCCGCCTCTGCTCCGGGGCGTTTGGGGGGCCCGGGCCTGTGGGCCGCCCTCGAAGCCCTTGTTCTCTGACACCCAATTGAGTGGAGACTCCGTCTCCCTTGAGCTTTCCTGACCTTGGGGAACCGGGTCCCAGTATTTTTTTCCCTTTATTTCTCTCCTCTTGGTAAAACAGAAGAAACCGTTCTTGTCTCCGTTTCATGGATTCTCATTTCTAGCAGCTGACCTCAATTATTCCCAAACTTCAGCTTCATCTTTGAAGCAACAAAGTGTGTGTGTGTGTGTGTGTGTGCGTGCGTGCGTGTGTGCGCGCGCACGCGCACATGGTCCTGGCAGGTCGGGGTGGGGGTCACCTACCCATTATCAAAAAAGCCATGTCGATGAGTTTATTAATGTCAAGAGGAAGTTGACTGAATGCCCTCCTGCTTCTCCAGCTGGTTCATCCCACACCTCTTCAGGACTTCGGTCCGGGCACCTCCTGGGCACTCTATCCAGCGCCTTTTATTCCAGATTCTGACATGTGAGTCTTTTCATCATTTACACTCTTCCTGAGCCCCAATCAATGCACTTTGTCAACTCTTTTCCTGCATCGGTCGAGGTGGTCATATGATTGTTATCCTTCATTCGGTTAACGGAGTCCATCGCATTGGTTGATTTGCATATGATGAGCTGTCTTGACCCCAGGGTCATTGTGCGTGGTCCTTACAGTGTGCTGTGTAACTTTGGTTTGTTGCTATTTAATGAGTTTTGCATTTATGTCCATCAGGAACACTGGCCTGTAGTTTTTTATTGAGCCGTCTTTATCTGGCTATGGTATCTGGGTGATGCAGGCCTTATAGAATGAGTTTGGAGGTGTTCTCTCTTCTGCTATTATTTTGGAAGAATTTAAGAAAGACTGGTGTTAATTTATCTTTGGTCGTTGTGTAGAATTCACTCATGAACCCATCTGGGCCTGGGCTTTCCTCTGTTGGGAGGGTTCCGATTACCGATTCAATCTCCTTATTTATTATTGGTCTGTTCAGGCTTTCTATTTCTTCTTAATTCAGTTTTGTTTAGAAAAACATTTAATTTATTTATTTATTTATTCTAGGTTATCCAATTTGTTGGCATATAATTAATTGTTCATAATAATCTCTTATGATCCTTTTGTTCTGAGACATCTGTTGTAATGTCTCCTCTTTCTGATTTTTGAAATTTGAGTCTTCTTTTTTCTTAGTCTAGCTAAGGGTTTGTCGATACTGTTTACCTTTTGAAACACCAACTCTTAGTTTTTAGTTTTTTTTTTTATTCTCTATCTGATTTATTTCTACTCAAATCTATTATTTCTTTCCCTTTGCTAACATTAGGCTTGGTTTGTTCTTTTTCTAGGTCCTTGAGGTGTAAAGTTAGGTTTTTATTTGAGATCGTCCCTCTTTTTTAACATATGTGTTTACCACCCTCAGCTTCCCTGTTAGTATTGTCTTTGCTGTACCCCATAGTTTAGCATGCTGTATTTTCATGTTGGTTCCTCTCAAGATACTTTTAAAATTCCCTTTTAACTTCATCTTTGACCAAATAGTTATTCAAAAATATGTTATTTAGTGTATATATATTTCTGAATTTTCTCTTTTTCTTACTGTTATCGGTTGCTGGTATCATTCCACTTTGGATTGGAAAGCTACTTGGAATGATTTTGATCTTAAATTTGTTAAGACTTGTTTTGTGACCTAACAGGCGATTTATCTCGGAGAACGTGTCGTGTGCGCGCGAGAAGCCTGTGTATTCTTCTGCCGAGTAGAAAGTTCCGTGTATGTGTTATGTCCATTTGGCCTGTAGTGTTGTTGGAGTCGGATGTTTATTTTCTTTCTGGATGTTCTATCCATTATTGAAAGGCTATCGACTTTTGCATGTTGGTCTTATAAACCCATTATTTACTAAGTTCTTATATTTTTTTTAGTAATTATTTTTCTGTGAACATTTCGGGGGGAGTTGTGATATTTAATTATATCGTTTGTAAGAAAGGACGGTTCTACCTCTTCCTTTCCAGTCCTCAGGCCCCTAACTGCTGTCTTTGGCCCAATCGAATCGATACAACACGGTGATAAATAGGGTGTCGATGGGAAGCGTCCTCCTCTTTTTTGTTTCTTGTTTCTGACATTAGCGGAAAAGTTTTTAGAGGTTCCTCATTGAATAAAATGTTGCTTTGAAGAGAGAAATATATCTTACACACATATATTATATAGTATATGTACTGTACTACGTACACTATACATAGATGTGTGTTAGAGATAGTACAGTTGTGTGTTACATAGTCATTATATTAAACCTTTGTTAATTGCTATTGGATTTCTAAAAATATCAACAGGTATTAAATTTTGGCACCTATTACTATTCTGCTATGTTGACCCAACCTTGACTTCATAGAATAAACCTTATCTAGGCCTGATGTATTATTTTTTAAATCTACTATTGGATTCCGCTCGTTTCTATTTTAATGTTTTTATCTTGATATTCACAAGCGAGGGTGGCTCCGTAATTTTGTTGTGGGATGTGATCTTTGACATGTTTTAGAATCAATATTAAACTGTCTTCGTAAAAATAATTTTTAAGTTTTTCCTGGGTACACTCTGGAATAATTTAAGTAGTATTGAAATTATTTGACCTTTGAAGAGTTAGTAGAAGTTCCTGTAAAACTACCTGGGCCTGGTGCCTTTTTCCTTTTCCTCATTTAAAAAGAAATATTTTTTAAGTATAATATACACACTGAAAACTGCACAAACCATAGGTGTACACTTCAGTGAATTTTCTCAAATGGAATATATTTGTTTAATCAGTGTTTAGATTATGAAACAGGTACTAGCACCCCAAAGAGCTTCCCCCATAAGTCCTTCTTGAAACAGCCTAGAGCTGTTTTACCACGGTGGTCTCTAACCAAGCTCTGTATTTTTTCTATGGTCAAGATTTTTTTTGTGTGTCTCCACTAGGGTCAGTTTTGATAAGCAGTATTTTTCAGGACAATTATCCATTCCATCTACGCTTTCAAACTAATTTACGTAGAATCACACAAATTAGTCTTTTATAATTTGAAAGTTCTTTTTATTAATATTATTATTTTTTACCTGTTATCTTCCCTAATCCTGGATATATTTTTCTGGATGTTCCATCAAAAATCCCTCATGCAACTGGAAATATAAATCCCCGTGCGCGTGTGTGTGTGCGTGTGCGTGCGTGCGTGTGTGTGTGGTAGTGTTATTGAACAGACACTTTCCTGACCAGCTAGCTAGCTTTGTGTCTAACTCCCTAATTATTTATCTTGCTGTCCGGGTGTCTGTGTGTGTTCGAAGTGGTGGGGAAACAAGAGCCTCAGCAAAGCGTTCGTGTTCCTAATAAAAGAAAGAGTGCACCGGCGCTGTCCCTTCCTGTCCCCTTCCTGTCCTGCCTGCCTGCCTCGGGCTGAGACTCGATGCCGTTTTACAGCCAGGAGAGAGGAGCCGAGGGACTCGTGGGGGCGTCGGCCCCGCCGCTCTGCTGAAACACCACCAAGAATCCTGCCCCCCGCGAGCTCTCAGTAAGCGAGGCATAAGCTTCTGTTTCCGTCACTCCAAGTCAAGATCCCGTCACCTGCAGCTGGACACCTAGAGAGTAAGACAGGCACAACCAGACAACATTAGTCGCTCCTGGTACATGACTGTTTAAACACAGGAACATTATTGAGGGGAAACGATTTGCCCAACTCCAAAATGGGAACCCGGGCAGCAGTCACTCAAAGTAAGTGCTTGTTGCAATGGCTTTTAGCGTAACCATTTTTAAAAGAATAACTGGCATGGAGTAGTCATGTTTTAGATATAATTTACCTTTTTCACTTTTGTAGAATGGGCTACAGATTGGGCACATCCTGTACAGATGAAAAGGGTACATCCTTAGAGGGTTTCAAAATAATTGAATGAGATAACTCATATTGAGGGCCTAGCACAGTGCTTGGCACAGGGTAAAGTGCTCTGTAAATGTTAATTATGTTTTCATGACTAATATTAATCAAAAATAGTCCTAGCTACTTGCGCTTAGATGACTAGCTTCTTCCCATCTTGATACCCTCCAAGAGGCCCCCCTGGTTATTCTGTCGAAGGCGGAATCCTTCCCCAAATACCTCCTGTTCCCCATTGCTGCCATCTTGTTTATGAGCTCGGAGACCTTGTCATCGTCTGTAATTCTTTTGATTATTTGGTAAATGCATGTCTTTCCCCAGTGGAGTGTAAATGCCATGAACCAGAACTCCCAGTGGCTGGCAGAGATTCTGTGTTCTTTCTACATTTGTTTAATAAAAAGATGACCAAAAACGTCCAAGAAAACATGATGCCCAAAGAAGGCCGCTTGACATAGAAGGCTGGGGCAGAGGTGGTCCCAGGTTTTCATTAGTTGCTTTTGATATAATCTTGTCCATCTTTAAATAAAAGCAAATGTGGGCAGGAATTCTGCACAATTCTAGGCCTCATTAGGCTTTATGGGGAGTGTTTTAGTGGTTTATTATTATTATATTATTATTTAATCTCTAAAAGGTCAGTGCATAGGTATTTGTAATAATTGGCCTACACACTTTTATAAAGGGTGATACAAATGGTTACCTTTACAAAACTATGTCATTTAGCATTTGAATAGATATAAAATTCAGCTAAAAATGCTTAAACAAATGGCTTCTTGTGATCAAAGATTCAGATGAATTTCTTCATAATTCCTTGGCTTTCTGAAGATCCTAGAATTTAGATTGTAAAGTAGCCCCATAAAAGTTAGGTTTGGTGCCAGGGCAAAGGGCGAATGGAGATGAAAATGTTTTAGAGGGCAGGGACGGAGGCCGAGGAAACGAGGGGACTCGCAGACACGACTGAGCGACGGGCGGGGGCCCCACGGCAGAGCTCTGAGCTGGTGGGGGCAGGTGTGAGTCCAGCGCCCCTCTCCCACAGACCCGCCCGCTCCATCGTCACCACTGCGTCCCCATGGGGTCCCCTCGAGGTCGCAGGTCATGGACTCCAGATAGCTGGCCCCTGGAAAGAACATCGGGAGACCCTTTCTTTTTCTGTGTCTTCTAGAACAGTGTAGTGTCGTGATCGAGCAGTGGGCTTTGGCTCCCTGAGTTTGAAGGCCATTTTCCCAGCTTCCTAGCCATGTCTCTTGTGGCAAGTTACTTCAGCCCCTCTAGGACCCCACTTACTCACTGGTAAATGGTGGTCACAGCTGAATCTATCTTAGTGGGCGGTGATTAGCATGTAGCAGGTGCGGATAACTGTGGCTTTTATTATCTCCTAGAAGTTCTCCCTAAGTCTCTGCCCATTTTGACTAGCAAAGAGGTTGGGGGTGGAGATGGGGTGTCATCTTCTTAGTATGACTGCTGTGGCCTGGAAATTCGTTTTCCCATTCTGATGGATATGCGGCTACTGCTGTGGCACTTCTTATGTGGATTATTCAGAGAAGGTTCCAGAATTTCCATGTAGAAGGGCAGCATAGGTGGCCATCTTGAGAAGGGGACTATGGGACTGGGGTTGGATCTGTTCTCTGTTAGCACGGCCTTTCCTTGGATGGGTTTGTATGGTGGGCAGGTCTTGTGGTTACGCTCGATAACTGGTCCCAGGTTTTCGTTAGTTGCGTTTATTGGAGTACTTGGGGATTATGGGAATCTGTGCACTGTTCTGGCTATATTTGCATAGCAAGCAGTTATGTAGATTGTATGTTAATTTGGGAGAGGTTTTGAGGGTTGTTTTTTTAACTGATTCTGCAGTGTTTGTGGACTTAATTTTACATAGGAGGCTTGGGGAAGGTTCATGGAGAATGGCGCGCTTGGCACTTTTTCTGCTCACATTGGGGTTCATTTCGCTCATCTGACAAATTCTGCTCGTCGTTTAATTTGGCTGGGATTAATTTGATCTAGAAAACAGAAGTGAACTGGGCTTAACCATAGGATCAACCTGGTGGTTATCCCACGGGCCATGGTTGGTGCTGGGGACAGGTGGCGTCTTCCACCTATCTGGGGAGCACAGCCCAAGGGATGACACTGGGAATGAAGGCCCAGGGAGCCCAGTGGACCTCCAAGTGGACCTCCAAGTGGACCTCCGGCGCAACAGCCCCCCATGGCGCCAGGGGTGGTGTGCGCGTGACCCCAGCTGTGCCCCCCGCGCCCCCCACGTCCCCCAGCAGCGGCGCTTTGCCTTGCGTTTTATTGTGCGTGAGGCTCCACGTTACACCTGGTGTGAGTTACTGTATCTTTAAATTGCATGTTCATGTGCTTTGCCCATTTTTGTGATGGGTTCGCTTTATTCTTAGCACTTTAACTAGGGAAAACGAACCCTTCTTTGCAGACCTTTATGCAGCCCCCACCCCCCGTGGTGTTTTGTACGGACTTGTTTTCGCATGGTGCTCTCCCTCCTCCCCCTTCCAACGTCCTCCCTCCGCCCTCCCCCCTCGCGGCTCTGGCTCTGAGGTCCTGCTTAAAGCCACCCTCTAGGAACCAGGATTTTAATTGTAAAAAGGACCTTTTGTAATTAAACACGTGATTGTTCCATGTTTAACTTATCTGTGCACGGAACGAGGTGGGGACCCCACTTAAACATCCCCCCAGGTGGCCCGCCAGGTTTTGCACTCTCTTTCCTGTTTCTCTTGTCCCGCCTCCCCCGGCTTTGAGGAGGTGTAACCCACAAAACTGTCAGGAATTTAAAGTGTAAAGTGTGATTCGACATCCATTGTGCCCCGATAGCTTGAATAACCCCTTTTTCTGATTTTAAACCTTGCATTTCTAGATTTACCCCCCATAATTGAGTCCGTATCTCAACGATGGAGAAAAACCTACCACCTGTTTGGGGGAGACTCTGGGTAAACAGACACTCTGAGGAGGCCTGTCGGGCAACTCTTTGGACTGCGTGGTGAAGGTCAAAGGTACAGAACTCCCTGACGGGGTCCAGTGGTTTCCCGCGGGGCCAGGTCTGGGAGAAGGACTGAGTGGACTTTCTGTATCATCTGCAAATCGTTTTCCAAAGCCCCAGGGTGGGCTTCGCACCTGTGTGTGGACGCAGGTGACGCCCTGAGTGACAGGCGATCGCTCGGAACCGCAAGGAACTCATGAGGCCACGTCTTTTGCTCACATTTAATTTTTATTGATTTTTTTTAATGCTGCACAAGACAATATTCATTTCATTTTAATTCTGTTGGCTGCTGTTATTTATTTCATTTACTTAAAGAGAGAGGGAACTTTTGTGGCCTTTTTATTTTCTTTCTGTAGGCCGCCTTAAGCTTTCTAAATTTGGAATATTGAAGCAAGCTGCAGGGGAAAAGGGGGTTTCGCAAAATCACGGGGGAAGGAAAGGTTGCTTTTGTTAGCCACGCCCTATAGTGGGTGACTAACCGCGTGTACAGCTACATTTCACTTTTAATTAATTGTGCTTAAGGCTTTACTTAAATCGGGGTTCCCTTCTTACAGCAGCTCGTACTGGCGCAGGTGCATGCGCTGGATGATGTCGCGACAGTCGTTGAACACGCGGCGGATGTTCTCGGTGTCCACGGCGCAGGTGAAGTGGGGGTAGCAGTAGTGGCGCCCGTCCCCACTGGCGGTGCTGATTCTCTGTGGCAGGACGGGAGAGGGCGCGGTCAGCAGCAGCTCCAGAACCCTCCAGAGCACCCCCGTGCGGTGCACGGGGCCGCCTCCCGAGGCCCCCCGACCAGCGAAGGGGGAGGAGGGGCTGGATGGTTTAATCCCCGAGCGCGACCCCTGACTCACCAGGAACTCGTCGCGGATGAAGTACTTGGCCCGGGTCACACGCGGGTCCTCTCCGGGCTCGGGAGTAGCTGGAAGGAGAGATCGGGTCCCTTACAGTAACTGAGGGGACCGCGCGGCCTTCCGCACGCGGACCGGCCGCAGGGGGCTTCCCACGCCCCCGCCCGGCCTGCGGAGCCGGGGTCGGGGGGCCGGGGGCGCTGGGGTTTGGGGGGCGGGGGCCACGTACCATCCTCAGGAGTAGTGTAGCGCGCAAACTCGGGGAAGTAGTCCTCGATCTTGGACTTCCCCGCGAGCACCTTCTCGGCGAGCAGATCTTGCTTGTTGAGGAACAGGATCACAGAGATGGTGCGCAGCCATCTGCGGAGGGCGCGGGCGCGGTTACGCCGGGGGGAGGGGGTGCGCGTGTGGGGGCCGGGCCCGCGCCCCGCGGTCGCCCCACCCACCTGTTGTTCCAGATGCTCTTGAAGAGGTTCAGAGCCTCCTGCAGGCGGTTGGTCTGGTTGTCCTCCCGAATGACCATGTTGTAGCTGCTGCTGGCCACCACGAAGATGATGGCGGTCACATCTGCGGGGCGGGAAGGGCGAAGGCCGCGCGTGAGCGGCGACGGCGACCCCCCCACAGCGGAAAAGCGAGGCGCGCGCGGGGAGCGGCCGGTCCCCCTACCGTTGAAGCATTGGATCCACTTGCGGCGCTCATCGCGCTGGCCACCCACGTCGAACATGCTGCGGGGGCGGGAGAGAGGGCGCGGTCACCCGCCGCTGTCCCCACCCGCGCCCCGCGCCCCCCGACTCGGGAAGAGGGGCCCAGCCACTTACTGGAAGTTGACTTTGTCCACCTGGAACTTGGTCTCAAAGATCCCAGAGGTCAGGACGCGGCAGCGAAGCAGGTCCTAGAACAGAAGCCCAGTCAGCGGCCCGAGCCCCAGTGGCCGAGAGGTCACAGGTCGCCGCGAGCCCCCGACTCGCTCGGGGGGGAGGGAGCCTGTGCTTACCTGGTCGCTGGGCACGTAGTCGGCCTGCTTGATGACATCGATCTTGTCCAGGAAGCTGGGAGGGTTAGAGACACACGGGGTGGTCAGAGTCCCGCAAACCGGCCGCGCCCCCCCGCCCCAACATGCGGGCCGCGGGGACCCCGCGCTCGCAGCGTCTCGGGGGCTCCTAGGGCAGAGGGAGGGGCTCCGGTCCTGCCTTAACTGTGAAAGGCTGGTGCAGTGCCAATCAACCGGCAGCGTGTCCCAAGCCACGCCTGTCAGATTTTGTGCCATTTGATGACTAAAATATTTAGTTTCACCCTGGCTTTGACAAACTGGCAGGTAGTTTGAAAATCTACATACTTCCACATCAGTTTCTAAAACAACACGAAATGGCACACTTAAAGAAACAGGGCTGTCCCCCAAGCGACGAGCGACACCGAGATGGCTCGGGTGACTCGGCACGGGCGTCCCTCCCTTCCACCTTGTAAGCATCTCACTTATTAAAGAGAACAAAAGAGCCTGACCCAAAGGGGCCCTCCGCGCCCCGACCGCACCGAACAGGAAGCCAGCGCTGAGGCTCCTTCCGCTCCATGTGCTCCACGGAGCACGGCTCCCAGCTACGGAACACGAGCGCTCAGCGGAGCCTCGGGGCCGCCCGCGGCCTGGGACCCCCGCTGGGGTGCAAGCGTCCCCCCGAAGGGCAGCTTCCCCCTCCCCCGCCAGGGCCGCTCCCAAAGCGAAAGCTATTTCCCTCGCGTGGCTCGGCTGGACACACCATTAGGAAAAGTTAACTTTTGCAAGATCGGACTGATTTAATTAATATGTAAAAATTAAAGCTAAAATTAGCCTTTTTTGGGGGGGGGTGAGGAGGGGGTGTTGGTAGAAGAATTGTTTAAAGCGGGCTAATCAGAAAAGAAAATCCCGCGGGGAGAAAAGTCTCTGCAACGAAATTCTGTGAGTTTCCCCTGCTTCCTCTCCACCAGCTCGGCGAGCCTGGCAGCAGGGCCCGCCGCCGTGCCCAGTCCTCTTACATTACAGCACCAGGCCAGAAATAGCTCCCCAGCCGCCCTGGCCTCCAGCGCGTTGCCATGGCAACAGAACCACAGTTCTATAAATAGAACAGCAGCACCAAATCTTGTGAGAGACACATCTGGAGTGGGGCCAGCCAAACCCCAGCTCAACAAGTAAAAATAGGCGGCTTAAGAAATGGGCAAGGTACCAGTGTGTCAGCTTTAACGTAGAGGCGGTCCCGCTGCGGCCCGGCGGGTTGGTGCCCGGGCCGCTTCGATCCTCCGGCCCGGAAGACATTTTATAAAGTTCTTTCTAGGCTATGTGCTTTTCCTGCGAGTTTCCTTAAAACTTTCCATAAACTGGGCAAATGTTGCCATTTTCAGATAAAGTTGCCAGAGTAACTTACTGTTGCATTAAACATTAAAAGTTGCATTAGACAACTCTTACATGGTGGAAGCAAGCAAGCACGCTGCAAACCTGCCCCAACTGCTGCGAAGGCCCCGTCCGCCCCGCCCCTCCGGGAGCAGTCAGAACCTTCATCTTGAACCTGTGCTTCTGACTGCGATCCAAACCACAAACGCAAACAATTCCAGGATTTCCATTTGTTTTGTGTTACTATAATTAGCACTTCCAGCTTTTAGCTCAAACTTTTGAGAAAACCAGGGACTTTGTTGGAGGGGTGGGGGTGGGGGTCGTCGGGACTGGCCAAGACGGGACTGTTTTTCTGTCCCTGGTGAAAACTATACAAACTTCCTCGTCTATTAAACCCTATGAAGCACCTATACATGTGACAACTGAAAATAATCAAACGCACTTCCTACAGGAAGGCAGGGCCAGGGAAGACTAAATCGACAGGTTTCACAGACTCCAACACGAGCTTGTGCGCCGTGTGGGGAGCAGGGTCTGGGGGCCCCGGCTGTCTCTTCCTCCCTGATTTATGCCGCTGCTTGTCCCAATGCTCCCTGGGCTCCGGGTGACATCGGACCCTGGCAGCAGAGATAGCCATGCAATCCCCAGCTACCAAGGACGGGGGACGCTTATTTGTTACTTTTTTTAAAAAAAAATTATAGCAATAGAATATTTTTACATTATCTTAAGTGTGAGAGATGCCCTATCTCCCTAAATGCTCTGAGGTCAATTCAATTAATTACCTCAAGCTAATTAATTATGAACGTCACTTCATTGCACGTAATTATCATTTTGCTCTAACAGGCATTAATTGTTTATATAAAATAATGTCACTGCACTAAAAAGTGCAATTAAGGGCTTTGAAAAACAAATGAATCAGAGGAGAACTTTCTAACTGCAGGTGGGAATAACTGGCTGAATGCTATGAAAAGAACTCATTTGCAAGTGACTTTCAAAGTGGGAGTCGGGGCCGTGGCGCCTGTGTGTGCCCGTGTGTGCCCGTGTGCCCCCGTGTAACGCGTGTCCCGGGGTGCAGGCCGCTTACTACTGGGCGCAGTCGATCAGCTGGTACTCGTTGGAGCGCTCGTAGCAGGCGCGGACGCCCTCGTCCTCCCACAGAGCCTTGGCGTGCTCGTAGAATTCCTGAAGGACACGAGAGCGCGTTTCAGGGTGGGAGCCTGTGCGGGAACAGGGCCCGCCCCGGGGGCTTGGGGCCCTCGGCCGCCGGACCCGCAGCCCGCATGCTCCCCCAGTGGGCCGGCTCGAGGGACTAACGCATGGCGAGAACCTTCGTAAGATGTGCTGGGACTGAATTTTCCTTCAAGGAAAACTAGATTTTTACCAAAAGAACAGTGTGATTGGGGGCCGCTGGCCTGTCAGGGACTGGCCTTCCAGAAAGGGTTAGAACGGCTGCCTACAGTGTGGTAGATTACGGCTTGCGGTAGACATTATGATTGGGAAAGGGGGGGCGTCGGCTCTTCCAGGGAGGGAAGGGTGGCCCCCCAGCGTGAATTCAGCTGGAGAAGGGCCTGAAGTAGGCGGGAACTTAAGTGTAGGTATCAACAGGACTGGTGAAAGGTGCTGCCTTTTTAACAGGCCGCCATTCTTCTGCTCGAAACACAGAATCGTTTCACGAAGAAGTCTGCGTGTCACATTAACGTGCACTGTTTACATTTTCCCAAAACAAACGCTATTTAAACAATTCACCTAGCCACGCTTATCAATACTGCTTTTTCTGCTCTGTATGTCTATGGCCACACCCATTTAAAACACGCAAATTCCCATGAAAGCCTGAAAAAAAGGCAACAATAAGTCATTGTTTTCACGGTGGCCCAGTCTTTCCCTTCTGGGCCGCACAAACTCAAACGTCTCCCATCTTGTTTCCTGTTCCTCTTATAAACTATTCTTTTCCCACAAAGGGGTCAAAACGTATAGGCTTGTTTATGAGCACTTTTGTGCTCCTGACAGTTTTTTATGGAGCAGATGGATCCTTGTAAACAGTCACGCAGGCCGACCAGGCAGCACGGAAGAAACTCTGCGTTGTTATTTAGGTGAAAAGTCTTTTCTTGTTTTAAATATTGAGAAAAGATTTCTTTTCGCTTGCCCCGAGGTGAGGCCCAATTTTAGGAAAACCTCGGGAAAGGTGGCATGGGGAAACGTTTGAAATGAGAGGGGTCCCCATGCAGGACTCGGGGCAGGCAGCTCGCTCCCGCATCCGCGGCACCTGGGGACTGTCAAGCAGCCAGAGGGTCGCACGTGCGCGCCACATTTAACATGTAGCTTTGTCTACCACGAGGTGTGTATGAGGAACAGTTCAGGGGGCCACAACTCATGGCTTTTTTCTCTCATAAAAGTCACCATGTAAGTGACCAAGTGAGACCTGTACCGTTACAGTGTGACATGTGCTCGTGGGGGTGGGCGAGCCTGGGTTTACAGGGGCGCCGGACGTCACTCGTCTGTCCTGAGCAAAGGCCTCACGACTAGCTTTTTGTGTCAACGTTAAGGATTCTACGGAATCAGCTCTTTCCCTAGAACCAGTACCGCTGACACACGTTTCAGGGAGTGCGGCTTTGACACAGGTGTGTCACCGTGACCCATGTGGCATGGAGCCGTCCACTGTGCAGGGGAGGGGCTGAGGGGACCACCCGAGGGTGCAGCTTACGGGAGGGAAGTCAAAGTCCGGCACGTTCATCACGCTCAGGATGTAGTCCACTCTGAACTGGTTCTCAGGGTTGGCCAGCTCCACGGGGGGCACCAGGCTGCTCATGGCGGCCACGATGGTCTGCAAAGGGGTTAGCAAGCGGTCAGGGGGCGGCTCTGCCTCGGGGGGGGGGGGCGGCAGCAGGGCGAGAAAGAACCCAAGCACCTACTTCGATGGCCTCCTTCAGGTTGTTCTTGATGTCCTGCACCTTGGTGGCCTTCTCACTAGTGGGATTGAAAAGGGGGAAAGAAGTCACATCGCGCCACGTCGGCGGACACCGCCGCTTCAGTCCAGACATCCCAGCGCAAAGGGTCGTGTTCTGCTCTCGGGGTGGGGGTTCCTGAATGCGGGGTTCAGATTCTAAGCTCGCAGCACTGTCTGGAGGACACGCCCAATGGGGCCGCTTAGCAAGCTCGCTAGGTGACGGCCAAGCCACTGTACCAGAAGTTGGCACCAGCTGCCTTCCCGGGGGGGGGGGCGGGCTTGCTTGGAGCCCCCACCACGGTGTCGGCATCTGCGCTGCAGGGTGCTGTCACCATGGGGCTGGGGAGAAGCGTCCCCTGGTCCCACTGGGGCTCCCTCGGGACTGAATGCAGGTTGGGTGCTGGCAGTCGCCAGGGCTTTGAGTGTTTCCATGTTCGGTCACTGTCACTGCGGCCAGCAGGAGCGGCCGTTTCTAGTGAAATGGTATCGCTACACATGGATCCTCCCACATACATCAAGATTCTGCCCCCAGAAGTCTTCATGACATGGGACTTCTGTGTTGAAGGGTGTGCCCCCCTCTTTAAGTGGGGGTTAGTTTCTGTCGTGTTTTAACTCGGACGTGTTCCAGGAGGGTCCCCGTGAAGTGATCTGCAGTCACTATTAAAGGACACTCTAGCTTCAGGGGTCTCCTTTGACGGAGGGTTTGCACCCCACTGCAGCATGTGAAATGCTGTGTCCGTCACAAACTATGCGTCCTTAGAGGTCGGCCAGGGGGAGTTCCTGAGTTTGTTTACAGGGGACGAGGCTGGACCCCTAGCTGGGAGCGTAATCTTCGGGTACCAATCCTGTCATGTCCACGGCCCCCCACCTTGCTCCTTGGTTGAGTGGGGGGCCAAGTAAGCAATATGCACCTGCTGTGTACTGGGCCCTGGCATGTGGCTGTCATCCCGAAGAGGAAACTGAGGGAAAGTAAGTCACAGAGGCAGAAGAAGGGACAGAGTTCATCTCATTCTTGCTGTGATTTTTAAAAGACCCCCTTGAGATCCTCAACCTCTGAAGCATTCACCTGCTCGACTCACCAAGAGCCATGGAGCTCGGGGTCAAAACACGAGCCAGTGCAGAGGACAAGCAAGGGGTTAGTGGCAGCTGCAGCGTTAGGAGTGGGCGGGGGGCCCCGCTGGGGGAGGGAGTCACGTGCTGCCTGCTGAAAGCCCCTCTCCCAACCTGGTCTTTCCTGTTTGCAGCTGCAATAGCTGATGCTCCCTAAGCATTTTCTTCTTTCAAAGTGTCTGCTCATTTGTCCGGGGAGGGGGGTGGGTCCTCATCTTCTGAGCTCACTTAACCCTCCCTGTTAAGACTGGCCGGTGAGACATCGCCCCCTTTTTACCAGAATAAGGAGCTGTTTCAGGGGTGCCATTGTCACCGGTGGTATAGGGCTGCACGTTTCGGGGCAGGGGCGGCAGATGGCACCAGGACCCCCCTCGTGGCTGTTTAAATGAGCGCCGCCCGTGAAGAGCAGGTGTGATCGCAAGAGGTGTGGGGTAAGCCGGGGGTGGGGACGAGCCCGCACCCCTCAAGTCTGACTCCATCCCCCACCCCTCCACTTCACGTGAGAGACACGGAAGCTCCTTCTAGAAATCAAGAGGGCGCCCAGGCTTGGGGCCAGTCTAGTCAGTTTAACTTAGACGTTGAGGGTAGGTGTCTGACCTCCCCCCTCCAATGTTTATTTACTCAGGGGTACAAATTCCCGTGACCTCAGGACAAATGCGTTCCTATTCATTAAAAACAGGCTCTATTTCCATGGCAAGGAGCCATCACCCTCTGGGTTTAAATAAAGTCCCACAATAGTTAAGATGAGACGTGTCCAGGTATTAAATACCCAGCGGTACATACGGCCAGAGAAAACTGGAGAAACGAGCCTCTTTCATTCAGCTTGATTTTTGGGTCTAAGTAGTAGTATGATAATTGGAACCATTCCAGTCTTAAATGCGGATATTTTGAGAACGTGCTCAGTGTTCGTCTACGTATGTGAGCAGGTGTGGGAGTATATCAAGTATAAAACAGCTAAAAAAGAAATCTGAAATCTAATTCGGGTGTGTAATACTAAAACATAAAATTCTGCCATTGAAGCAATTACTGTGTAGATGGAGACGTTGTACTGGGGCTGGCAGGTTCGTCGTCATTTCTACTACCACTTAATGAACTGAACGCTGATTGTGAAAAATGCAGAGAGAGTGTCTCGGATGTCTCTAAAGCCAGAACACATTATCTACGGCTACAAGTCTCAGGGACTACCAACTAGTGGTGGCGGCTCCCCTCCGCCCCCCCCGCACGGAGCAGAGGACCTGGGTTCTCGCCTGCCTCCTCGGCTAAGGGGCGCTGGGTCTGTTCTATACCTTCTCTTTGAGTCTTTGTGGGGAAAGACAGACAAAAGAAGAAAGACAGAAGACAGACGCAAGATACAGGGACTGCGGAGACATGCAGAGAAGTTTTATTTATCATGTATGTTAATAGTCATGTTTACTGGCAGAGGAGTCACAGACAGACGTGCAGGCAAGGTATTAGTAGGGTCGAGGGTCTAGCACGGCATCTAGCACACAGTAGGCTGTTCGGTAAAGACGTGTCATTTCTCAAATGCCAACTTTTGGTACAGTAAACTGACAATTAGTCACTTTTTATGTAGATGCCTATTTTCAATTGATACACTACATTTTTTTGCCAATTAAGGATTTCATGCCTTTTTTTTTGGTGTGGATTTTTGAGTTTTTGTGATTTTTTTTTTTTAATTTTTAGAGGTTAGGTGGTCGGGCCCCGTTCCCCCTCCCCTCCCTCCCCTCCCCCCCACAGAATTGTTATTAGAATCCCCTAAGATAGGACAATCCAGCATGCAAAGTGTGACGGGACATGGCCGGGAAGAGGAGAAACTGTAGCCATCATATAGGGATATTACTTTCTAAAAAAAACAGATGAACAAACATGTGTCAGTGAGTCTGCCCAGACCCCGGTACCCTCTGCCCCGCCCCGTCCCTGGCCACAGCGCTGAGCCGCCCTGGGCTAGGTCAATGGCTCGCACAGGCTCATGAGACACAGCGGCCCAGCGAGCGCGCGGAACAAGCAGCGGCGCCTGGCGTGCATGCGCATGCGTGGTGCGCAGTGGGGATGCAGGGGGGGGGGATGGGGGGATGAGTGGAAAAAGATGGGCGCCACCGTGGATTTCCTATCCACTAGCTAACGCGAGGTGCCTCGGATGGCAACGCGGTAACTGTAAAAGCAGACCAGAGGCTTTTCGAGATGACTCTTAACGACCGCCTCCTGCACGGTGCGGGGCGCTCCCCTGCCTGCCCCCACCCCAAGTTAAGAAAGGTGGGGTACCATGTATTTCAATAGAGGAATTTTTTTTTTTTCTCAAAAAGGTCTGAAATTTTAAAATCAGACCAACCACACTGGGTGGATGAAACTGCGTGGCGTTTGAAAACAAGTAGCAGATTCGAGTGGAGAGCTGGGGGGGGGGGGCGGATGAGACAGAAATATGGATAAACATCGATTTGCAAAACCCTAAACTGACCGTCTGATAATGAAAGCGATCACGCCCCCCCCAGCTGGAGCTAATTACACTTTAAGATGGCCCCCCGAAATTGTTCTGCACTTCGTTTGCCGTGAAATGTCATGAAATCGCTCACTGGCAAACGCAGACCAAGGTGGACGGCGGCCCTGCACGACCGCGCCCCGCGCCCCGCGCCCCGGCAGGACCCGCGCGTTTGCGGAAGGGGCTTCTCTGCTTCCGGATGTGCCTACCCATCGCTGTTGCTCCTCGCAGCCTGCGGGTCCTCTTCGCCGCCCCTTTTAAAGAGAGATCGAAAGCTCACCTAGTCTGCAAGGCACCGCGGGTCTCACCCAATCCCCACCCCGGCCTCTGCATTCCTCGGGGATGGGCCGCCACCCCGTTCCTCCCGAGGTCGCCTCTCTGGCCACCCTGCAGCGTCCCCTGGGACTGCCGGCGTGGAGGGAGGCATTCCACACCTTGGCGGCGGCATTAGCAGGGCCCCCTGGAGACTCCGGTCTGGGACAGAAGGGACCGGTAATTATTTCCTTGTGCTTTCACTAAGCGCACATGCATGGGGAGCTGGCTGAAGCAGCGCTTTCTCTCGCAGCGCCTACGAGGGCTCCTTGTGCCCCCAGACCTTGACCCCCAGTGTTTACCTGGACGGGCACAGGCGCGGCGGCTCCTGCCCGTGACATCCTGGGCAGCCGGGACAACTGCCTCTAAAATGCTTTCATTTACGAGTAATAAATCCCCATACATTGTTAGCCATGAAGACCGTGTGAGGACTGTGAAAACCAAACTAACCACCACCAGCAAAAAACAAACCCCTCTCGAAACCCCATCTTCATAAATGCTTTGGGTCCCCCTTGAAGCTGGGGGGGGGGGGAAGGCAGCACGGCTGAGGCTTCTACGTTTTATTATCAATTAGCTGATTAGCTCAACCCGCGTTAATGGCACTTTTTCCCCTTCTGGCACTCATCGTAAGGAAGGGTTAGCTTTGAGTTAGGAAAACCCGAATTTGACCTCTGCTTCTCAAAGTCAGATTAGAACTACCAGCTTCTCTGCAAATGGCACCGCACGGCAGTCTGCAGGAGGTCAGGCAAGTCTAAGAGCTCAGCCCAGCACTGAACAAAGCGCACGTCGCGGGAGCAGAAGCCCCCGCAGCCCTGCTGGACGGCTGGCTGTCACCGTCTCACAGGGAACTCCTAGAGGAGGAGGAAGCCGTTTTGTTGCAATACCGCAGTGAGGAAAAAGAAAAAAGGAGGCTCTGTTGGACAAGATAAAAATAAGGTTTCTAGACTCACATGCAGAATTCCCCTGCATGTCACTTTCACAGGCTAAATTTAACACCCTTGGAGATTACCTATGGTTTTCCTCTACAAAGCAGGCAAACTGGGGACATCGCTTCCTCTTTTACAATAAAAAAAAAAAAAAAAAATAGAGAAGTTCTGGTTTAAATGCCTCGTCTGCATTAGACGGGTTCACTTAGGGAGGAGAATCCTGTCTCTAAAAATCAAAAGTAATTTAGAGCAATCTAAATAGAAGTGATATAACTTTAAATGATTTCAAGGATGTGCTAATCTTCCATCAGACTTGAGCTAAGGTAAACGGTGGGTGCGAAATCCTTTTAAAACTGGCCAGTTTCAATCAAAATTATTTCTCTAGAGGGTACATTAGAAGGTCAAATTAATTTTGCTCAACTAGCCTCATGAAGAAGCACCCCCGGCAAGCTGCAGGAGAACATTACGCAAGGTTTTTCTTTAACTGACAAATTCAAGTGGCCAGAAGCCCGTTTCTGGCCTTTTGTTTATTGACCGATGGCCATCTCTGGCGGCGGGACTTTACTGAAAGGTAAGGAATTAAGAATTTCAGAGTTGGTTGGTGACAAGTGAAGGTGACTTAATTAGTGGCACATGTGTGCATATTAATAACTCACTGAGTTAGTTGTGAGATGGGTAACACAGCCCATCCTTCTGAATTCACTGTGAAAGCATAAAAAAATCCTCATCTAAAATGTCCATGTCTACGAATGTCATGCCTTTCTTCCCCGCGCCTCCATTATTTGATCTGAGGAATTCTAGAATTTTCCATGAAGAGCTACCTTCAGCCCAGCTCTAGCTCTGGAAGGTGACACAATCCGTTCTTTGTTTGCTCGGTGCGCGGCAGGCGACAGCAAGGGGGTTCTCACCGGGGCTCTTCTGAGTCTGCCGGTGCGTGACCGATTTAAACTCTGCCGCCCTGACTCAGTCTCCCCTTCTGATGCATCTGATAGTTTTCAGTTGAATCCAGGTTAAGAAAGGAAACGGGACAGCTAACCAGCTAGTAAGTGCAAACTAGTGCCTTCGGGTGATCGTAATCAAGTGGGGGTCACTGCTGAGAACAAAGGCTGGCAAACTCTGCTGGGGTCTGGGGGCAAAGGCACATTCTCAGGTTATGGAGAGCGCTCCCTACTCTCGGTGCCTGGCCTGGCAGGTGGGACCCCACATTTACCTTTTGCACCCCTAATACACGCGTGCTCTCTTTTAATCTTTATTCTCATTGCGGTATTGTCACATTGTCCTATACCCAGATGCCTGGAAGGACATTTCAAAGGCAAAAATGCCCCTTGGTTCGGCCGGAAGTACCTAACTCCAAGCCTGCCCATCATTTAAATCTATTTTTTTTGTTTCTTTAAGCAACTCTTGATTTTTAAAATGGGAAACAATGATTTGCCCATATTAACTTCGAAAGGGTTTTTAACAAGGGCTGCCTCTTCCAATTTTATGTGAGAACATGAAACAATGTTTCCCCCGTTAGTTTAAAACATCCTGTCCTGGCGCAGTGCGCTGCAATCTGCTGGGGAGGGGGGACGCCCTCTCCGCAGGGATCAGTGTTGCCTAAGGGGGTGGCCACGTTGGAGACCCAGTGCAGCAGACCCTGTCACGGGCGCTATTTTCCCAGGGAAGGGAGACTTTCCCCCCAAGACTGGTGCTTTATTAATATTATTATCTCATTATTTGCTGCTGCACCAAAGACCCTGGGTGAGGTGGCGGGGGGGGGGGGTGAAGAGCCTTTTCCAGGACTTTCTAATATGTAGGCTGAAGAAATAACGGGAAAGAGAGACTGCCTGGCCCCCGAAGGCGACCTGAACTTGCTGGAGGGTGGCGTAAAGTGTGCCCCTGACGTAGCCTGGCTTTGACACTTACTCTCCATTAAACCCATTAACATGCAGGATCCTCATTTGCTTCACAATGGTGCTTTTACCAGATTCTCCAGCACCTAGAAAATGAAAGTGAGTCTCAGGTTATGAAGGAGGCATTTTACACACTTTGGGCAGCGAGGGGACTGTTGTTTTTTCCACAGAAGCAGCACACACAAGACAAACATAACAGACTTGCAATTTTCCTTGACATGTCGACGCATCTAAAATGAAATAAACGTCCGATTCTACCTGCAGCATTTCACCATCACGGTAACAAACAAGAAGGAAGGGTTTTGCCCGTTTTCGGGTTTTCTTTTAGTTGTTTTAAAATTTGTGGCGCAGGGAGGCAGAGGGGATGACGCAATTTTGCCATGGGGGGGCCTGAGTCCGGGCTGCGCAGCGGGACCCTTCTAGTCTGGGGGGTCACTGGCCAGCGCACAGAGAGACGTATGTCGCCGCCTAATACATTGTTTGTCGGATTGTTCACGGTTAAAATGCTCAGGGTTCACAAACAATGCCCAGATACTGCAGTCCCCCCCGGCGCGCACTGACGCAGCGGCACCCCCAGACAGCGCCACAATGCGGACTCCTCTGCGAAGCCTGCGCCTCCTGGAAAACCAGCCCCTCGGGCCGCAGGATGGCATTTCAGCCCACTGCCCACCCCCCTTTCCCCGCACACCATGTGAAGGCTCTGGATTTCCACACCCACGCTGTGTGTGTGTGTGTGTGTGTGTGTGTGTGGAAACGGAAGACCACCAATTTTCTGTCATCTTCTCGAAAAACACATTTTAATATCAAATAGAGTGCTTGAGGACAACTGTATTAACATGCAACAATTGTAAAAAAAAATTATTAAAAGGATAAGACTTTAATCATAAGGAAAGAACATTCCTGGAAACCACGGCATTTTCAAAGATTTCAAGCCCTTTCCCAAGGGACACACGCCTCCATTTTAAATCACCTTTCATTTGTAAAAATACATTTTAAAACAAGACATTTCCACCAAGCCAGAAGGAGGATTGCATTTTTTTTTTTTTTTTTGTACACGCACTCTCCATCAAATAATTGTTGTGTGAACCATGTTTTTTCCCTCCTCTCACACAAACCTGTTTGGTTTTTCACCGTCTTTTTCACTTTTATTTTTATTGTTTTGTTTTACTGCCCAGAGAGCAAAGCATTCCTCCTCCCGTCGCCTTTTCACAAGGCTGTAATCAATATCTGTAAAAGTTAAAATTAGTTTCCACAGAAACATTGATTTCAAAGCAAACACTCTATCTTAATGAGCCTAACTCTCATAATTTAAAATATTAAAGGTACTATTAAGATTCCATGAAGAGAAAATGTAGTATTCAATCAGAATCTGATATTCTTATTTCGGAAGCGTGAGGCTATGTTACACTTCTCTTTTAGAAGCACAAACAGACTTGTGCCTCAGTTTCCACATTTATGAAACTAGAGAACTGGGCTGAAAAATTACTGTGGGATCTTTTGTGATACTGTAATTCACTCCATTTTTATGTCACTAAATTAAAATGGATTAAAAAACAGGACTTGGGGCATCATTTGGTGAGAATCACCACTTAAAAATGCAAAGTGCGCTGCCCTGGCTTAGGCGGCAGACACCTGTGCCAGAGGCTAACAAATTGTGATTAAAACGTAGCCAAACAGACTACTATGCCTGGGGAAGATCAGCCCATAGTGATGCAAAGTACGTTCAGTCACAGTCTCAAATTAAGTGGAGACTTTGTAATCACTGCCCAAAGGTGTTAGAAATTTAGGTACTATTAGCATCACACTTGTTTTAAATTAGTATTCAGATAGCAAGATAGCGTTCCTAGGGGATTCTAGACTTTTCCAGGCTTATACTTTGAAATCAAATTATATGCATGTTATTCACATAGCATAATCCTACCTTTAGAAGTTTGAGGCAAGACCTCAATATATGTGTCTATGTGATTATTGAAATGCATAAATAACAGAGAGACTTATTTTCACTTAATTTTCTGCTTTATATAAATCTGGACCCAGGAGAACAAAGACATGACCCATCTAAAACAAAACAAAACAAAACAAAACAAAAAACCCCAAACACTACCAGAAAGAAAACCTCAGGCTTTCACATTATATTCTTCATCATCTAACTGTTTTGTTGAAATGTGACCATGAACTAGGTCTTAACCAAATTAACTTAGATAGCCACATTACTCAGTAAGTGGAAAACTTCCATACTAATTAATGCTTGTGTAATTCTTCTGGCCATTTCAACAATGTCCTTTATGCTTCCTTTATTTTTATTTTTATTTTTCAAAGCAGCACCTTTAAGAGAAAAGGAGGAAAGATCATCTCCTTACAGTTAACCCCCCCCACACACTTTTTTAATAACTCCCCCACTTTTTTTTTTTTCCAGCCAGAGGGAAAACCGCAATCAAGAGAAAACCCAGAACCAAACTAACAGCACTTGACACCTAATTAACGTCTTTCTGTCCCCTTCCACCTGGAAAAAAGTCTTTTCCTTAAAGCGCTCTCGATCCCCCCTCCCACTGAAAAGGACAAAAAACGCCATTTCCAGACCAAGAAGCCATTTACAGACAAATGTCATTTTCCAGTTCTAATTTGTGAATGTCTCCCCCCCCACAAAGCACTCTCAATGTGACCGAAAACGTGTGTGCGCTAATGGTTTATGGGGGGCCTCTGTTGCGGAGGGGGGGTGAGAGCAGCTGCTACAATTAATTCTCTTCTTTGCTTTTCAAAAAGCCTGCATGTCTGGAAGGGGAAAAAAAGGTCATACTGTAAAAATGACGTGTCATTTGGCTTCACTGGGCATTTAGCGTACTAACTCCATTTTTTTTTTCAGTCTCATTTTATTTGATTTCTCCCCTTCCTTCCACCGCCCGTCCCGGCACGGGACACGTCTGCTCCGCGCGCACACAGTATGTCCTGCCCGAAACGCACCGAGTCGCGCCCAGCGGCCGCCGCGCGCCCTCCGCCCCCCCACCCCCCACTCCGGCGCCACGACTCGCCCGCGCCCCCTCCCCCTCACTGCACCACCTTTACCACTCCGATCCCTTCCGAGGGGCTGATGTCACCCGCCCCCCCCCGGCCATTTCCCCCGCCAAAACCTCCCCTTGGCGAGGCCCCCTCCGCCACAGCAGCGCCCCCCCCCGCCTCACCCCCTCCTCTTCTGGCCCCGCTTTCTTTCTCCCCTTCCCTCTCCCAACAAATCACACACCCCAAGGAGGCGGGTCCCCCTCCCTCTGCCCGCCACCCCATTTCCTGTCCCCAAAACCCTCTTTTTGTCGCAGTCTCTCGAGCCGGTGGGGCTCCCCCTCCCCCTCCCCAACACGCACCCAAGCCCCCGGCGTCGTGTAGGCCTCGCGGAGAGAGAGAGCGAGAGAGAGAAGGCGAGGGGGAGGGCGGGAGAGCGAGCGAGCCGGCCAGGGGAGGGGGACCCGCGCCGCCACGGCCCGCCCGGCCCCGTTTTGAGCCCCAGCCAGGCCGAATCTGCGCCCCAGGGTCCCCCTTCCGGCCTCGCCCCCCAGAGACAGAGCCCGCGAGCGGGCGACGGGCTCGGGAGCGCGCGCCCGGGGCGGGGGGCGGGCTCGGCGCGCGCGGCCTGCGGGGCGCCCCGAGGGGCCCCCGGGCCGGGCCGGGGCCGGCGCCCCCCGCCCCGCCCTTACCCAGCAGCAGCAGGCGGTGCGTGGCCCGGTAGACCTGCTTGTCCTTCTGCAGCTGCTTCTCGATCTTTTTGTTGGCCTCGCGCTGCGCCTTCTCCTCGTTGCGCTGATCCTCGGTCTTACTGTTCCCGAGGCAGCCCATGGCGGCGGCGGCGGGACGCGGGGCGCGGCCGGGCTGCGGCGGCGGCGGCGGGCCGGGCGCGGGCGGCCTCACGCGGGCCGGGAGGGCCGGGGCAGCGCCGGGCGGGCGGGCCGGGCGCGGGCTCGGCTCCTCGGGGAGGAGCTCGCGGGGCGGACTGCGGGCCGCGGGCCGCGCGGGGAGGGTGGTGTCGGTCGGACCAAGGGGAGCGCGCGTCTCCCCGCCCCTCGAGCCGAAGCCGAGGGCTCTGATGGCCGCTCCGGGCCGAGGCGGAGCAGAGCAGGAGCTGCGGGAGCTGCTGCCGCCGCTGCCGCCGCCGCCGCTCTTATTGCCTCGGCCCGGGCCCGCCGCCCCGACCCAAAGCGCCGCGACGGGCGGGGGGAGGCGGGGGGAGGAGGAGGCGGCGGCGGCGGCGAGGGGGGTGGGAGGAGGAGGAGGGGTGAGGAGCGGCGGCCGCGGCGCTGGGAGGGCGGGAGCCGGCGGAGGGAGGCGCCCCCCGGGTGCCCGGGAAGGGGGGTCCCTCCGCCCGCGCCCGGCCCGGGACGGGACGGGGACAGGCCAGGGCGCCAGCCCCCTCGCCCCCCTGGCCCGGGCCCCTGCCGGGCCGGCCGCGGGGGGAGAGGGGGCGGCTCCGAGCCAGTGACGACCCCTCGCACGACGCCAACGCTCCACCCCCCGGGCCGCGTCGCCCTGCGGCCCCCGAGGCCGCCGCCCCCCCCTCTCCCGCGGGCGCCGCCGAGGGGCTGGGGTGGGCGGAAGGGGAGGGAGCGCCAGCCCGAGCCCGGACTTCGGAAAATTTTCGAAAAGGAGAGAGAGAGAGACACAGAGAGCCAGAGAGCAGGGAGTGTGGAAAAAGCGAGACGAGCACGAACCAAAGAACAGAGCAAGCGAAAAGGAAAACGTGTCCACGCACACACACACAAAGACTTAATAAAACTGCACACTGCACAGCGATGGTGGCGTCTGGTGGTGGGGGCGGGGGGCGGGAGGGCGCGCTAGATGAGCCTCTCGTCGCGCCCCCGGCGCCGGGCGCCAGGGCCCGCGCCGAAGGCCCCCGCGGCCCCGGGGCGCCCGCGGCCTCTGCGCTTGGCGCGGCCGCCCAAGTAGGAGAAGAAGGCGCAGCCCAGGAAGAGTCGGGAGCAGCAGGTCGCCCCGAACACGAAGCCGCAGCCGCGGCCGCGCTCCGCGCGCCTCTGCAGCAGGAAGTTGAGCACCCACGAGGGGCTGCGCACGGAGAACACCAGGAACACCACGAGGGGCAGGTGGGCGCTCAGCGCGCCGGCCTTCAGCGGCCCCGGCCGCCACACGACGCCCCCCACGCGGGGCGCCGCGTAGTACGCGTCGTCCTCGTCGCCCGAGTCCGTGTCCCACTCGGCCCAGGCCCTACTCGCGCCCCCGACGCCGGCGCCCTCGGCGCCCCCGCCGGCGCCCTCCGCGGCGCCCTCGGCGGCGGCGGCGGCGGCGGCCTCCGGGCCGCGGGCCTCGTCCCGGCCATCCGATCCCTTCTTCGTCGTCTTCTTCTTCTGCATCTTCTCCAACTTCTTCCTCTCCCTCTCCTTCTTCTTCTCCTCCTTTCGCCTCTGCTCCAGAAGCTTCTTCTCGAGCTTTCTCCGCTCCTTGTCGGTCAGGAACTTCTCGGGGGGCGCCTCGCGCGCCGGGCTCCTGGGGTTCCTCGAGGTCTCGTCGGCGTCCGCGCTCTTCCGCGGCGCGGGCGGCTCTCTCGGCTCGGCCAGCGCCGCCGCCGCCGCCGCGGCTTCTGCGGCCACCTCGGCCGCCGCCGCGGCCGCCTTCCTCTCGCTCTCCGCCGCCCGGGCTTTGATCTTCATGGCCATCTTCAGCATGGTGGCGCGGCCACCTCGGGGTGCCCGGCTCCCGCCTGGCCCGGGTGCCCTGCTTGCCCCCAGCCTCCGCCTGGCCGGCCCCCGTGCGCCCCGTGTCGGGGGACCCCGCTGCGCTGCCCGGGGCCGCGGAGCGCGGCTGCCCGGCTCGGAGCTGCTGGGGTGGCTGCCTAGGAGTTAGCGCCAAAAAGGATGAGCCAACGAAAAAGGGGCGAAAACGAACCAAAAAGCGCCCAACAACAGCGAGAAACCAAAAAGCACCGAGAAATGTCAAACAACTCGAACAAGAAAAGCGCAGAGGCGCGACGGCACGAGTTCGCTGTTACCCTCAGGCGCTCCTGGGCCGGGCTCTTTGGGGCACGCCAGTGGAGAGAGAAGAGAAAAGAGAGGATTGGGGGGTGCCCGGGACGCGCGGGGCACGGCGGCGGCGCCGCGGCGCCCCTGCCCCGTCCCGGTGGCTCTTGCCCGCGCCGGGCGACTCGCACTTCGCGGGAGGCCACGGGGCACCCGGACTTACATGTGAGTGAGGTGCACTCACACGCAAGGCAGTGCCTGCCGGCCGCCCGCCGCCGCCCCGCGCCGGGACAGGGGTTCGCTCCAGCCGCGGCGCCGCAGCCCGGAGCCAGAGAGCCGGCGAGCCAACGCGCGCCGCGCGGGGCCAGCCACCTGACGCAGCCCGCTCCGCGGTGCCGACGCGACTGAGTGTCCCCGCCGAAGACCAGCGCTCCTAACCAGCCCGATGACGCCCCAGCCTCTTCAGAGGACGGACCCACAGTGGCGGCCCATATAAACCGAAGGGGAAGCCGAAAAATCGGCACGCGGAAGACGCGCCCAAACGCGGCGCCACGCACCCTGGGGGTGCGCGCCGGTGTGGGGGTCACGCGGGAGTGGGTGCGGGGCGCGGGCGGCGCGGCGGCGGGGAGCGCGGGGGCGCCCAAGGTGGTGGGCACCGGACCCCGCCTCCCAGACCTGCCTCCCAATTTTCGGTGAGTGGTGTAGCCCTGGGCGGCGTGCAAAGTGTGCGACGGCGGCGCTTACCCCTGCTGCGCGCCTCCTTACCTCCAGCTTCCCGGTTAGCGCACGCGGGGACCGCCACCCACCCCGCCCTCGCGGCGGCGCGCGCCCGCGGAGGTGGCAGTCGGCGAGCCTAGCTAATCGCGACGCCTGCAGAGGGTTGAGAGCGGGCGAGCGGAGCTCTGTGCGCGCGAAACGAGGAGCAGGCGGCGGACAGCGTGCCGGAGGCATGACGGCCAAGCCGTGGTGGCCGCGGCTGCGGAGCCGCGCGCGCGGCGTCTTCCCAGGCAGGAGAAGGGGCGGCCCGGTTCTCCGCGGCCCGCCCTGGGTGCCGCGCCGGCGAGGAGTCTGGAATAGAGGGAGAAGTAGTTTAATGAACAAGAATTTTTTTATTTTCACTTATTTATTTTTTTTGCGGATTGTTTAAAAATCCTAAAGTGCCCCCACCCCACTCCTGTCCCCACACTAGGGCATGGCAGAGAGCACTGGGTTGAGCCCTGACACCAAGTTCTCAACTACTTTTCCTGGGACCTTGCTTGAGTCACTTGCTGCCACTCCGGTGGGTGTCTTCCGTACCATTCATTCTTTCATTCATTCATTCAATAATTGTTTGAACACCAGGCCCACCTTGTGCCCAGGTGAGCTGGAGTAGCCAGGTGATCAGGCTAAGACATGGCGGCTGCCTTTGGTGTGGGGCAGGCCTACCTGCAGACAAACTCAGGAGGACAGAGTAATCATGAACTCGCCCACCTTCATCCTTGACTTCTAAACAGTAAAACTTCAGATGTTGAGGGAAAAAAGAGAAGGAAGGGAGCCCACCTGTAACGGAAAACATACTTGACACATCTAGGGGCCTGGGGTGATGTTCGATACTTCCAGAGGCCTTGGAACAAGCTGCTGGGATTAGTTTTTAAGTTTTCTTTCAAAATAGAAAGACGCTATTAACCATTCGACAAGACTATTGGAATTCCCCCCTTATCCCGTTTGCTCAACTCAAAGTGACAGATGGAGATGTCGCATACTATTATTATTATTATTGTTATTATTATTATTATTATTTTGCTCCTTCAGTTACACCTCCACTGACATTCTACGAGGCCTCCTTTTTTTTTCTGGACCTGAGTGGACAACAAGAACACTTCAAAGTCACCCAAGAACACTTGGGATTCAGAACAGGAAGCAAAAGCCGCAGGCAGGCGAGGCAGCCAGCATCACCTGCAGCTGCGACTCGGCCTCGCTGGGAGGGCCGGGGCCTCCCGACGTGCCAGACGCGGCTGCAGAGGCGCCGCGCTCGCCCTCCCCCCGTGTCCAAATCAAACGAAGCGGGGACTTTGTCACACTTTGGATTTTGGCCTCTTTTTCCACACAAAAATACACCCCTTGAAAAAAAGCTCAAAGGCACAACCCGTAGGTTGATGCTTTTGACATAAACAAGCAGATAAGAATATTGAACCGATAGACCCGCACGTACTGGAAAGCCAAGCGACAAGGACGGCCTTACAGTCAGTGCCTACGTGGCTGTTTGACAGTACGACTCACAATCACTCACCAACTAGCTGAGAAGCTACTCGAAAACAGGGGCCCCGTTTTATATCTTTCCATATTAAATAAAAACGTCTCGGTTGCACTTCATTAATCAATTGTCTTTTTGAAAAGAACTGATGAAGATTAAGGAGGAACAGATCAGAGATTTTTGTCATGCTCCATTTGTCCGAAAGCATTTTCTTCCCTGCTTCTAATGTGTCAAAGCACAAACACATTGTCTTTAAGCGGAACGAGGTAGATAGGAACCAACTCGACCTTGATACTCAGGCCAGCAGCTGCGCATTACTAGAGGACCGTCATGCAGAGTCGCCTTTGGGGGTCCCTGAGTTGGGTTATCAGGCCTAAACTCCGAAAGGAATGAAACTGTCCCATGTCGTACTGACATATCACAGGCCTAGCACAATCGGGACTGTTGTCCTAGAAGTGCAGAAGGCAAGGTCAGGCTTCAGTCATTCTGCCTTCTAAACCGGCAGGCCATCCTTGAAAAAAAATTTTTTAAGTGTAGGTTTCACCTATATTTTATTATGACCAACCACTGATGGACAAATAAAGCATTTACTTTGTAAATAAATGACAGCAGGTGGACTCAAGGGTTTACGGGTAAGCAAACGACACGACGGGCTCAGGGACACAAGCCCATTTGTGGTCTGTTCCGCTTTCTGTTTTCACTCGACACAAAGGGAAAGATGAGATTTTACTTAATTGGCACGGTGAGCTGACACTGTCTTTGTTTTTCAGTCTTGCGTTTGACCTACCCAGGCCTTAACAATTATAATTAAAAAAAAAAAAAAAAGGCTTTCTGATTTGGAGGCCATCATGTGCGACCTTTTCATATGAATTAGTAATTTATTTTACTAGGTCATTACCATTTTAAGTACCCGGTTTATCCTTTAAGAGTAGAACAATGCATTAGCATAATTCTTGGAACAGCCCAGGCTAGAGACTTTTCCAAGGAAGGGGCCTCTCATCTGGCTCAGGGAGAGATTGAGTGGTGGAAACGTCAGGGTCCAGAGAGGGACACGTGGCCAGAATGTCCTGGGTATGAAGTGCCCAGGGAGGGCACAGGTCCCTGGCTCAGGTGATTTGTCTCAAGCCAAAGCCAGCGAGTTGGGATAATAACACATCCCAACGTAAAACACTAGGTCACCGAATGATACAGCCTGGCCAAACAGATGGTGTCACATGCTGTGTGGAGGGACAGCCTAGCCAATGTCCTTCCCAACACTGCGCGTTTTACAACAATGGGTGGATTCGCGTGTCAGGGTTTGAGGCTCGTGGTCTCGTAAGCGTCCTATTTATGGCCGGACGCGTCCTTGGTGCGTCTGCATCTTCCTGTCTGAGCGAGGACACGTTTGCTCCTATAAGCAACAGACTGGAATCTTGAAAATATCACTATGCTTAATGATGCAATTCGGTTTTTGGACAAGTGTTCTTTTTTCGCCTTTCAATAGTTGAGACTGCTGTATGAGCCCAGAGAAAATATAATTATAATATTACTTTAATAGCCTAGGAAACAAGAAACAGGTTTGCACTGAAGCAGAAACCGTAACTGGGAGGCTTTAATAAGTGTTTGGTGCTTGCACCGTGCTTTCTGTCTTTAAAGTACTCTCTGCACTTTCGCTCCCCTAGAACGACCGGAAGTGTGGTTGCACGTGGGGCCTGACACTTGCACTGACTGCAGAGGTGACGAAGGCAGGTCAGGTAGAAAGTTGCTCCCAGGCCCAGTTAGTCCCGGTAAGAAGGTCCTATTCCTTAGGATCATAAAGTTCTTAAAACTTGAATGCAGTGATTACCTAGGGCTTTTTTTTTTTTCTTGTCATATTCACTAGTTAGTTACTTCAACCACAAGTGATCTTAAACTCACACTCTAAACGAAACAGACTGTAAGTTAGCGGCCCTTCATGTCAGAAGACTTGAACTTGAGGAATTAACTAGTGGCCATATGAAATTTCCCTATTTAATTTCCATCGACTAATTTTAAGGCAATTTTCTTCAAAATTCTGAATATACTCTTCTGAACAGAATTGGGCGTGCTGCCCAGTGTGGACCCGATTTCTTGAGCCAGTGGCTTTAAGATGCTGCTGAAGCATCCACTTAAAATCATGGCCCAAACATGAGGGCCACAGGATTTCTGCACCTTTGCTGACCTTTCTAGACCCTGACAGGTGGGACGCATGTACGAGAGGGGCTTCCTCGTTCTCAGGAAGGCCCAGTTCCCTAGGCCGTTAACGCCTTTCTTACATGGCCCCCAGGAACCCCAGAGTGGGTGGGAATAAAGTTCAGAATCTACTCTGGAAGGGGGAAACAATAAAAAAACAGACTATGCACACCGTCCTGTCCCTTTTAAAGATTAAACCTAAATAACACGCTACCCACGTTCGCCTGGGGTGGAGAACGTAGCTGGACAATGTGGATTATGGGCGTGATAACACCAACCACGGACCAACGGACCCACTGACTGGGTTAAAAAAAAAAAAAAGTGTCACCACTCTATATAGCAGGGAAGTCGATTTTCCTGAATGATCTCTAACTTCTCCGGAGGAGAAAAATTTTTATGAGGATCAAGGTAACGGGGAAACGTGTTGTCTAGGATGTTTAACTTGGCCTAGAGGATGGGAAATGTGCGGGGAGGACTAGTTAAAAGGGTACGGGCCAGCTATCTTTTGTTTTTATTTACAAGGTGCGAGATACGATATCACATTTCGATCCAACATCTTGCTAAATAAGAACAGGAAAGAAACAAAAGCGAGTTGGTGCGATCGAGAGACCGCTGAGTCCTAACGAGACCTCCTCAAATGCGAGAAGCCGTTAATGGATCTCATTTTAAACATGTGAGTTCTTTCCATCGCATCCAAGTCTTCAAATTTAGCCCCGTGTAATTAAGAGTGTAGAAAGTTAAACGCTCTGGAATAATCAGGTGATACATTTCCTTTCCTTAAGTGCTGCTCTGCGTGTACACATGCGCAGATGAAATGATGGCTACATACAAGTTCTATATCTTGGGTCTTTATTTACCTACCAACCCAAGTGGCTGATCATTCTCAGACAGCCTTGCCATTAGGAACTAGCCTCGGTTTGGGACCACAGAGACGGGGGTGAGGCTGTGGGTGTCACCTGCCTCTGTAACTGAAACCGCCCCCCCCCCTTGTCCCAGCCCCATCCGCTGTTGGTAAACCCTGCATTAAGCAATTAATGTGACAATTAGTCACACGTTTAATTCATCTAGAAACGTAGGTACCTCTTCATCTTTTTGTGTTTGCCCACACACATTTAAACTGAAATAAAAAATGTGTAATTATAGCTTAGTCCCACCTGTCTCCCTGGGTTTGACTTTGGGGGGGGCGGAGCCGCGGGGATGCGAAGGCCTGGCTCGCAGGTGAAGCCCGTGGTGTCCCCTGCGCACGTGGCTACACGCAAGCCCTGCCCGTCCTCCTAGCCCCATTTCTACGTGGCCCCCCTTTGGTCAAAATGCAGTGTTCGCTGGGGAGCCCCACCAATTCGGCAGTTTCTTGGGGGCCGGGCAGCCCTCACAGCTCCCTCCCCGGCCTGACTGTTAGGAGCCCGCCCGGGAGCAGCAGAGCCCCAACGGCACGTGGCTTTCTACGGCCCTTGCTGACCTCTGGACGTTAGGAGGAGAAAATTACTCAGCTAAAGCATCAAGCATTCGCGACCGGCCCGCGGATCTGATGAAAAGACGACGTTTTTATGAGCGGCAGGCTGGAGCCGAACCCGCAGCCCGTCCCGGGCCCTGCATGCCACCCGCCGCTGGGAAGCCTGCCTCTGCCCACTTTTCTTGAACATTCCTGTCTTTCGGTGGCTTTAGTCTCTGCTACCTTCTCAGATTACCTCCTTTGTGCTAATTACACCGAAAAATTGAAAGAATGTCGCTGACTTTACAAAGAACACAAAGCAGGCTTGCTTTAAAAACTAAATATAGCCAGTTTCTTTCAGAAGGCAGACAACTCAGCTTTCAAACCATTTCTACTAGGTAGATTAATTGCAGGTGGCCAATTCACTTTACGAAGACCCAGGTGACAGAAGGACACGTTTAAAATCCGCATTGCTTTTGGGAGCCATTTACATAAAAAGAGAAGATCTGATTAATGACCAACTCCCCACCGCCCCAGCACTTAACTGTAAATTAAGACTTGCCCACCCCGCTGCAAAGACTTGCCGATGTTGGCAGGCCGATTTAAGTGCCGGCCCGTGGAAAGCGGTACTTGGACTATGCAGGTCAAGATACAGGTGACACGAAAGTCTGACTCCTCCCCCTAGAAGGCTGAGGTGGCCGCAGAAGCAGAGGGTGCCGCTCCGCAGCCCCGTCTCCACTAGGTAGAACGGTCTTTAAAAGACGGGGGGTCGGGGAGGGTGCGCCATTCATGCGGGCCCAGCCGGTTACGGATGGCACCCTCACCCCCGACCGCCCGCCTGCCCTCCGAGAAATACCATAAGGGTTAACAGGTGAACAGCAGCAGCTTGGAGTAACTCATTTTTCTAAGGAACATTAAATACTGAATTGCTCATGCTGAAATAATGCTGCAGCTGTGACCCTCGGGGCTCAAGTGACAGGTGCACTCGATGTACGCCCAGCAGGGCTGAAACCGTGATGCTTAACTCAAGTTTTCCCACCCGATTAACTGGTGGAGACTCTGGAGCCGGCCAGGAAAGGGGCCTAGGTCGCAGACACAGAACCATGTGGTCAGCCATCAACAAAAACGGCAGCCTCGGGCCGAATGGAGGCAAGGCCTGAACGGAGAACAGGAAAAGCAAGACGGGCCTTGGAAGGCAGGGGACGGAGAAGGTGGGAGCCAGAGGCGGGTGGGCACCAAATGCTTCTTCGAGGTTTAAAGCAAACAGGTCTATCCTATAATCGGCTTTTGGAGGGTTTTAGCATTCGAAGCAAGTCTGGGACTCTAGGAAATGTGTCACCAAAATTGGTATTATTAGAGGAAGTGGCACAAAGCTAGAAATGCAGAGTCTAATCCGTAACATACTAATTATACCTATTTTTATCCCAGGGTTGCAGTGACCTAACACCAAGAAATAAAAACTCTACAAAATTAGCCCTTCACAGAAACCAGCCGAGAACACCTGGGGGGGGGGGGCGTGTGACAAAGCTGCCCTGTGCCCCTCGGCCCGGCCCGGCCTGGGCTGGGGAACCAGCAGGCGCCGCGAACGCAGGCGTCTGAGGGAACTTGCTGACAGTGCAGGACGGCAAGGGGGCTCTAGACCTGACCTTGGACGCGCGGCTGTGACATCAGCGTGCGGGGGAGAGGGCAGCTCTGAAAGGTCAAAGGGCGGCCTGAGCAAACTGCACCATGCCCAGAGGGTGCTCTGGCCTGCAGAGCGAAGGACGGGCCTGCTGAGCTCTGTCACACCAAGAGGGGCCCTAGATGAAGCCTTCCTCGGTCCAACCCGGTCCCTGTCGTCCTGGCAAGATGGTGACAAATGACTGAGGGACAGAGCAGCAGCCCCGGAGGCCGCCAAACCTCCCGCTTCGGAGGCAGGTTCAAGCAAGATGCTCCTCACTAAGATGGTGGTTGAAGGTATCAACCGACCTAAAGCATGGTTAGGTCTTTCTGCTTTCTCATCCTGAAGACATAATCGCTGTCTTCCGAGGACCAGGATTTTTAAATAATTGGACTCCCTGGAGCTGCTTCAAAAAAGGAAGTTAATATAAAACTTAGTTGGGACCCAAAGACATCTAATCTGCAAGGTAAATGAATACCCCATTCACTCATAACTATTAAAAGTACCCCAAAGTCTAGAAAAACACAACTGATCCCCAAATCATATCATGGTATTAACCCATGCCTCGGGGGGGTGGGGGGCACCCCAGAGCTGGGTAATTTAAAGTAATTCTCAGCCTTAAAAGCACGTTTCTTAACTGGTTTTCTATTAATGAAATCAGTGGTTATTCTGAACACATCCTTTCAATGAGCTGTCCGGGTTTCCATGAATGCAGATTGAGAAAAAAAACAAATTGTTGACGAGCAGGATCCCCAAGGCCACTTAACGTTTCAGTCTTAGCTAGAAAATCCCTCTCTAGCTCGCCCACCTTGCACGTTTTTAAATGTGTGAAGTAGACACGTTTTCCCCAACCTGGCTGACCACACGTCCATTAGGTTCACTAAGGGTGCAGAAGGCAAGGAAGCCGAAAGCAAAAGCGTCGTTTCCACGACGACCGCTGAAGGTGGAGGGACCCCGAAGGCAGACAGGGTATGAGTTCTGGAGCACGGACAGCAAAGGCTCAGGAAAGAGAAAAAAGCTCGCAGCAGCATGCGAAACCCAGGAAAACAAACAAATCACTCCAATTTACAGCCATCGAGCCCTTGCTTAACCTTCCTCCCCAAACCTGATAATTCTGTGAAATCACCCAGCTGTCACTCTTTTCCTCTTAGAAAAGTGACATTGATGTGTCTAGGGAAGACCCATGATTAGAATTCTGAGGTCTGTCTCATGGGGCTACTAATAAATCTAAGTCACCAATTTTTGACCCTTCCCACCCCCCTCCGAAATTCACGGTATGTGGTAAACTGCTGAAAGCACATTTTCAAGGTTCTGTGACTACACCCTAAAAACAGAGGGTCAAAGCTGGGTGGTTCTGGAGGTCTGGGCACGCCCAGGCCCTGCCCTGCCCGAGCTGCAGGGGGAAGATGAGGAGGAAGGCGCAGAGGCACGGCACCCAGGGGTGACGCCTGCGCTCTGGGCCAAGGTGTACACCAGGGGGTCTAAACTGCCTACCCACGTGAGAAAGAGACAGACTGATGACCTGGTCCTAGTTTCGGTGACCTTTGTGATAAAAAGACGGGGGGTGTGGGGGGCGGGGAGCAGCGTCGGCTCTTTTGAGAAATCAAATCATGGACCTTTTTTCCTTTTTCTATAAAACAGCACTTCTCACCCTTATTTTTCACGGGCTGGATCAAGCTGGTTGTAACCTAAGACATGAAGAGGGCGGGTGGCTTCAGCTTCCTCTAAATTCCAAGATGGCTGCAGGCACCTGCGCATCCGGACCCTGACAGCGATGCTGTGGAAAGACCGCTCAGCGCGCGGTGTCCCTCCCTGCGCCTGCAGGCAAGACTGCCTGGCTGCCTCGTCCCCACCTCCCTCTGCAGCAGGCTTCCGGTGGCCACGGGCAAGACCCCAACACCTCGCTCATCTCACGGCGCACAGGCCGCCTTCTACCTCTGTTCCCTCCCGTCCCTGAAAATAATCTCATCGACAGCACGTGGGCTTGTGTTGGGGTGACTTCGGGGTAGGTGTTCGGATGAGCTGACCCCCTCAAATATTCAGGCCAACTGGCCATCTGTAGACTAAACAACTAGATGCTTTTTCACGATTGAACTTTTAACCAAATCCATGGGATGCTTTGGTGTCAAGAAGACAAAATCTCAAGTCAAAAAGGTCACCGGAAGAGGAGATCTCGGGGCAACAGAACGCCACATGATAGTGGGAAGCAATACATTTTCCTAGCAATGAAAATCCACGTTTTCAGGTTGTGCTAAATGATACAAACTTTGCCAGAGCAAAGCCACGGCAGAGGATGGATTGTCTTAAGGTTACATCGTCCCTGTGAACGGGGCTCTGTTGCTGGAGGCCCTCCTCCTCAGCCCTCTGCAAAACGGACGTGGTCCGAATGAAGAAGCCACCTAATCTCGACCGGCAGCCACGCTGCACACCGGCAGCTTGTGCACACGGGGTTATGACTGCCACCCTGACATTAACCGGACACCGCACTGCGTCTCTCAAAAAACAGGATGTTGTTCTTTTCCAAAATGCCTATTTATTTCTAAGAGGGTTTGACAAAACCCTCACACATTCCCCTCATTCTGACATTGAAAAGGCACCATCTCAAGTGGGGCGCCTTTGACCCCCAGATGCTGCAAGCTCCTGTATCTTATTTATCTGGGTTTTTTTCCCCTCCTCCCAAACTAAAATCGCTCTCAAATAAAATAAACCCAGCCCCCCGGGGGCCATGGCCGAGGGTGCTGCCCTGGAACCCTCCTCCTTGCAGACTGACCTGCCTGCTCCCCATGTAGTTTTCCCAGTGGAGAAGGGAGAACAGGGGTTTAATCGCATTTCTGCGGCTCCCCCTCGGCCGGTCGGCCGTGAGCAGCACGAGCAGGCCCTGCATCTCCGCGGCGGGCCGCAGGGCCGTGAGCCCAGGTGGCGCCGGGCTCTGCATCTCGGCTCGGCCGGGGTGGCGAGCCCGCGGCTGCTGCAGGGGCAGGAGGCCCTCGGCCCCTGCAGTACAGCCGCCCGCGGCGGCAAGACCCCTCCCTGCGCAGAAAGCTCTGCACACGCTGCCTGGTGCCGGGTGAGCCCCGGGTTAAGTGCAAGAAACAAAGTGGCTGCGCTCATAAACGTCCCTGATCCGTGTCCCCCAAGTCCCTGCCGTTTCGTTATCTGCTGCCTGTTAATAATCGTCAAAATTAGAAGTGTCTCCAGCATCCTGGCAGTTTAGGGAGGGGGATCAGGAGCCCCAGGAAATCACGGATTGTTTGGGGGGCCTTCCTGGGGAGGGGTGTATTGATCGCAGGCCACGGTGCGCGGCAGCGACATCACTCCTGGCGGACGCTGTGTGATTCGGTCACACAAAGGCAGCCGGGTCCGCACCGCGTCGCCTGCCCTGTGCAACTCCGGGCCGCGGGCTCCCAGGCAGCCGCGTCCTCGCACGGGGACCATGCGCCTCCGGCGTCCACTCCCCGCGTCCCCAGGGCCGAGGCCACTAGCCTGAATGCACCCTGGTCCTCTTTCTGCCCTCCCGTTCTCAGAGGCTAAGGCTCTTTTCAGCCGAGACGGTCTAGGATTTGCTTTTGCTTCTCTGTAAATACTGTCAGCCTGAAACCCAGGGCCACCTTTGGGGGCTGTAGCGACCCACCGGGGGGGAGGCCGCCTCCGGGCTCAGGGTGGGCTCAGGGCAGGAACCGCAGACGCAGCGGGCCGGGTGTGCTGGGACGGGCCTTCCCCCGACGCCTGCCTGGGCGTGAGGCCCGTGCCATCTGGCTTCCCAGCTCTCTTGCTGTCCCTGAAACATGGCCTCTGCTCATCAGAACACCAGGGCCCGGGCCTGCAGGGCCGTTTCCCTCTGCAGCCCCGAGGCCCTTGAATGTCCACTGGAACCACGCACCTGACTCTAAAGAAAAACACCATTTTTAACAATGGGGCGTGTGACCACTTGAAACCCCTCCACTGCTTTCAAAGCCAGTGGAGCAGAACACAAGCTCGACCCCCCCCCCTCGGAGTTCAGGTCACAGCTGACCCCACGGAGGGGAAGGGAGAGGCCAACACTCCCTGCTTGCTAAGCTCTGCCCTAGGGGCCCTTCCTGTTCGCCATTCGGCCCTGGCGAAGAACAGCAAGGCGTGACCGACAGAGCGGGCGATGGGACCGAGGACCGCGGGAGGTGGCCTCCCTCGCCGCCTCCCTCGAGTGGATCCATCACCGCGAGGTGAAAGCCCACTTTGCGCTCCGTGGCTCGGCAGCTACCATCTCTCAGAGGTCCCTTCCCTTCCCCCTACCCGCAGCGTCCTTCTGTGAAAACCAAAAAACATCTTGTTCTTTCATCCTAATTAACGTGCTGTCAGGGAAAATGGCATGGCTGATTTTTGCAGAGTTGAAATGACCCTCTCCATCCTTCTTCTCTCATTTGCTAAAGTGGTCCTTTCTCGACCTGCACCGAGGCCCTTTGGTGATGGGCATTTCAGCTGGAAGCAGAGCGTTCCAGGCAGAAGCCAGGCCCGGGGAGGGAGGGTCCGCGCGGTCTGGCTCTGCGCGCCGCGCGGCCGCAGGAAGGTTTCTAATTAACAGTCATCGTCGGGGGGTGGGGGGGGGCGCTCAATTTAGTAGAATTTGGAGGCTGCGTCTCCCTGCAGACTTATCTCAGGGGCAGGAGGAAGCTGTTTAGAAGGAAGTAAATAGGTTCTGGATCTGGGAAGATAAAATCCGAGCTCCTTTCACGCTCAGAGGAAAGGCACGACTGTGTGTTTACCATCCTCGCCCGCCTGTGTGTCTGTGTTTGAAATGCAGCTGTGACTTACAAGGGCGGTGAAGTGCCCTCCTCCCGGCCGGACGCCCCCAAGCCTGTCGCCCACACCACGGTGTTTCGGGGTCCTGGCCACGGCATCTCATTTCATTTTGTGAAAACGTCATTCTAATTCTGTCAGCCACCTCAAAACTTCCTACAAAGAACATTTCAGGTGGGGAACATATTAACGTTTGAGGGAAAAAAAGAAAAGTAATTTTAAAAGAGAAAAACAGCCATGGCCCTGAGCCGCTCGGAGCCCTGCCGTGGGGATCCTGACACGCATTCAAATACAGACTGTGTGAGGCGCTCACAGCACCCACCCCAGCCTTCGACCACGCACACTCTAAGGAAACTCAGGAGCTTTCAAAATTAGCTCGATTTCCCTTTCCTAAAGACTGTGCATCTTGGAAAGGCTCATCTTGAGCCATGCCGGAGAATGTTAACTGGCAGGCTTCTGGGTTTCTAGAAGGGCTCGTTGATAGCTGGCAAGTCAGAACGGCAAGACAGGCCTCCCTCCCCCGAATCCTTAGCGGCTAACGCCCCTCTGAGGGACCCGTGCTAAGGTGTGAAGTCAGCCCAGGTGTCACCAAGCACCAGTGCCTCTGACAGCCGCGTATGTAACAGGCCGGCAGCAAGGTTGCTCCTGCGGCCTGATCGTCTGCCTCCCGCCTCCCCGGCTCCTTCTTCCGACCACCCGCAACATTGTTTTTTCTTCTTTTTATTTTTAAAGAGAGCAAAGCCACTGTGTTAATACTCAAGCCGCTTCTTTCCTGACGGTTCTGTGTGTCATAGCGGTGGACACTGGAGAAAAACATGGGGCTTGTACAGTCGACCTGAGCTGCGATGAGTCGGGCACCGGAAGGGTCAGTCCATCCCCACCTGCCCTGCTGCTCGACGCCCGCGCCCCAACCAGAACTTCCCGCAGGACCCACCAAGGCATTGTGCTGCCAGCTGCAGAGCTGGGGGGAGGGACCGTCGCCCAGTCCTGGGGGCCCTGCGGGAAGAAGGCCGATTTGCTGAATTCACTGCACTGGGGCCACTGGGCCATCAGAGCTGGCCTCGGGGTGGGGAAGGAGGTCGCGCCCCAAGGCCTCCTGGGTTAAAGAGGACTTCACTGTTAAAAATGTGACTCCTCCAGCCTCTGAGCCTCGTTATTAAAATGCAGATGGTAATAAAGAGATGCTGGCTCACGGGATTAACTGAACCCGACGCAGCCGCCCGCAGCCAGGTGAGCAGGCCCGGGGCCAGAGCCCCGCTCCGCAAACGTGCCACGGGCTCGCCCCGACGCCCAGGGCTCGGGAACCCCCGTGTCCCTGCGTCCCACGCCGCGAAGCGGGCCTGGGAAGCGGGGCCGCGGCTGCGGGGCCGGGGGCGGGCTCCCCGCTTCCCAGCGCGCGGGGGGTCGCGCGCCGCCCCCACCCATCTGCGGACACACAGTCACCCGGCGCCGCGCACGCGGGGCGGCCCGCGGTGACGCGCTGTGCCAGGGCCGAGGGACAGACGACTGGGAGGATTTGCGAAAGGAAGCTGGAGATTAAATTCGGAAATTAAAAATGTTTTCCTTTCTGCCACGACTGAAAATTAATCACACTACTTGAATATACAACGCCTCCATTTGCATTAGGGATGAGGAAAAAGAGGCCCAGATGGCCCAAGACGGGCCGGGCCGGGTCCGGGAGGCCGCGGGGGCAGCGCCGCACGGGGCAGCGCGGGGCCCGGGGTCCGGCCCCCCGTCCGTGCGTCGGGTCAGCGTCAGCCTCCGCCGGGCATGGGCGCCGCACGGCGGTGCCGGTCACACACCTGACCCGAGCAGGTGGCCCGGGTTTTCTGCAGTGTGAGCCCTGGCGCTGTCCCGAGCTGCACCGCCAGCGGGGAGGGCTGTCGAGAGGTCGCTGGGGTCCGTTTTGTGACTATCTTTCCATCCGCTCTTAGACGCCACTAACCCCCAGCAGGGACCGCCCAGCCCTGTCCACTTTCTGGGCTCGTTTTGATTGGAAGACCAGCAAAGGGAGCCGCGATGTCTTACACCTCTGTCTTCCCCGTGGGGAAGGGCACATGTTAGGCACTCAGCACACACAGATTGAATGAATGAATGAGTGAATGAATGAAAATGCCCAAATACAGGCAAACTCACCGACCGGGCAAGAATTTCATCCTTCCGAGAGGCTTGGCAGACTCAGGAGCGGCTGCTGCAAGCTAAGAGATGCTACTACAAAGGCAAAGAAAGGAAACAAGGCTATTTCCACGTCTAACGTGAACCCCCAAATTAGAAAATAACTTATCGGCGAGGAAAAATGGGTGCGCATGCCCCAGGAGCGGGGCAGTGTTCCATGCTCTTTGCCAAGTTGGACACAATCTACACATGGGGTAAACCTCGGATCTGCCGATCATCGAAAATTTGAGAAATTACTTCGTGACAACTGTTTTCATTTGGAACCACGATTTTCCTCATTAGGCGTGTCATTTATGCCAAATTCCCGTTTAAACACGTCCCAACCACCTTTTCCCCCCTAAACCACCACCCTCACGCCCCCCCCAACAATGCCTAAGTGTCGCATAAGGCCCATTTTATAAACACACTTGAGGTGAGTCCCTTTTCCTGGCTATTTGAACAGCGACTGTGCCCCCACCCCACCCCCAGCCACTGGTCCCTAGTCAGCCATCTTGCTAAATCTCAAAGCAATACAAATTTAGCTCGAATCAATTAGTAACACATTTCTAACTCTGGGCGCTTTGGGAAAGTGAACTTTTCCTGGAGGAGAGAAACTAAACCTCCAGAACGGATAGCAGCATGGGCAACCTAGCAAAATGCGTCAGCCTCTGAGGGCCGTGCTGTGTTTTGGGGGGCTTCTTAATTAAAAGGCAAACACAATCGGGAGAAGGGGGTCCTATCACAACAAACGAGAACAAGATTTTGATTTTATTTTTTTTCACTGGCGCTGATGAAGGAAGCACAGGACACACAGGCAGCTGACAGAACATTTTCCCCATAACGCCAGGAAACTGAAGGTCAGCCCCAGAGTGTTGTTCACGTTTTTCCAGCCTGAGATTTGCATCTGGGTGTGAGGATGTCTGTCCAGGGCCCCTTGTTATCCCAGTCTCTGCCTGCAGAATCGCCCCCCTCCCCCGCCTCCCTTCCTTACTAAACAGAATTGTCTCCCCTCTCTAATGAACATACCCAGGAGAATAAAACTTGTTTTTCAAAAGTGGGGGGAAGGAAGAAAGGAAGGAAGGGAGGAAGGAAGGAAAAAAAAAAAACACAATGCCTATAAACTGGGTCTGGCTGGGGCCATCACGTTGTAAACTTCTAAGGATTTCCTCAGCATCTGAGATATATACGTAATGTACAGGGCGTGTGCTTTTAACTTTAGGATTTGCTGTGTTTTGTTTCGAGTAATTATTGAATCAAAGAATTCATGATTGGCTTTTTTTTTTTTTTTTTAAGGACCAAAAGGTCCACTGTGTGCCAGATTTCTTAAAACAAAACGAAACCAGCAAGTGGGGTAAGGCCTGTGAAAACACTTGGAAAATCAGGTTGTGTAGAAGGGGCTTGTTGGAGTTAAAGAGAAAAACAACAAGAATTGAATAACCATTTTAGGATCAGGAGAGGAAGCTTTGGGGACAGAAGGACCCACGTGGGAGAGGGGGCAGTGGCCAGAGCTGGTGGAGGGAGGCGGGGGCCTCGGTCCTGGCGACCACCAGTCCCCCAGCCCCTGCCCTGCTCACCCAACTCCCGGAGGCTACTGGGACCCCAGGGGGCGGTGGGAGGAGGGAGATGGCACCCCCTGGCCTGCCTGCGCACTCCCCTCCCGGCCATGGCACCCCCGCGGTGCTGGCCGCCACCACACACTGGTGGCCCTCCAACTCCTGCCCAGGGCCACTTCTGTTACTGGCAACCTGATCCTCCCTTCGCCTCCCTTCCAGACTGTAAGTTCCTACAGGGCAGGAGCCCATCTAGTCCAAGCTAAATTTAGCAAAAACACTCCTTCCCTCTTTCCCTTCCTCCCTCCTTCCCTCCTTCCCTTTCTCGCTCTCTAAGGGGGCATGGGCCCCTAAAAAGAAAAGGGGTGTGTATGCTGGGGTGCTAGGGACTGGCAGAGACACCCTTCTTTCCTTTCTCTCCTCTTCCTTCCTTCTCCCTTTCTTCCTTCCTCTCTTTCCCTTTCAAAACATGTATCTCTTAGGAGATAAACTGACATTTTTTGCTCCTTTCTCTCTCTCTCAACAAGGAAGAACGGGCTTAGAGGAGTTTGTTTTTAACTTCAGAGCAGTTCACAGGATGCCTGGATTTCAAAAGTTCAGAGAAGGAAAAACAAAGAGATTCAGATCCCCCCCCAGCCCACTTTCCCACCTCAGTTAAAAGGCCTGAGGAGGCGAAGGAATGTTGAAAAGATACAATGGAGAACGTGGAGAACACTCTGAGGAAATGAGTTTGGGCGGGCAGGGCCGCGATACAATTGTTCGCACACCACAGTTAGAGCTCTCTAGAAACATCCACACATTTCAGCAGAGAAGAGGAGAAATAAAATCATGGCCGGACAAGGGTGGGGTAGGGGGATTTCCTGTAATATTATAAGGTCATTTTAACAATAAGTACAACTTCTGGAAGACAAAAAAGGCAAGAATGAGGCGGATAGCTAGTCCTGTGGGAAGCAAAAGTGGGCGATCGGGCACCATGTGGGAGGTCCTGAGGTCTAAGGGGGCCTGGACCCCTAAAAAGAAAAGGGGTGTGTATGCTGGGGTGCTAGGGCCTGGCAGAGACACCCCAAATGGACAGGTCAGAGCTCCCTGTGTCCTCCGAGCACAGAATGGCAGGATTGATGTTAACCCCAAAGGCCCAGGACGGGATGAAACCCCAACCTAAGATCCAAGATGCACACCCCTCCCCAATAAAAAAGCCATGGGGCATTTTTCCTTTGGAGCTTCCCACATTTCATCTAGAGAGTTCTAAGTGATCCCACTTCCTATGAGAAAGCACAACCATTCGGAGCTCTTTGCTGACCTCTGGTGGGGAGGGCTCTGCTGGCCCAGAAAAGGTGTTAAAAACAGGGGTGGCCCACCTGCCCTGCGCCCCCCGCAACCCCAACATCCAGAGGGGCAGCTGCGCATGGGCAGGGTTGAGGGGGAGCTAGCCGGGCTTTAAAGAAGCCCCCAGGAGATCATGGGCTTAAGAGAAGAATGTCAGAGTCAAGTTTGCTAATTTAAAGATGACAATTCAGGAGCAGGCTGCGGGAAGCTTTTGCCTTAAGTGAACATTTTGTTCAGTTCCTGTGACTTTGCCAGGACGAGTAGGGGGAGAGGAAGGACCCAGGAATGCTGCGTGGCAGGTGAGTTTCGTAGGAAGGGAATAAATCCACATTTCCAAACTTTGTGGGCCCTTCTCAAGTCCACGACCTCGTGATTGCTCAGCTGCCACACGGAGGGGGATGGGAAGGAGTGGCGAGGGTACCTGTGCTTCCTGGAACCCAGAACCTCGGCCCCGACCATCAGATCCCACTGCCCCTCCGCTGAACACTGGGCCCGGAGGAGGCAGACGTGCAGGGCTGGGCCTGAGGTGAGGGTGAGGATCCCATCCCCAGGCGGGGAAGGCCCTTCCTGTGCTGGGGTCTGCGGCACCCTGCGGGGCTGTTGAAAAGGGCGGGAAGGAAAACTAGCCCTTAATCTCAGAGATGCTGAAAAACCCAACAGTGCTCTAGAGAGAGAAAAAACAAGAAGGATTCGTTCCTGGCCAGGACCTTCTCTGTAAAGAATATTCACATCCGCCCCAAATGCTCCTCTCATCTCCCAGGCCCTTCTCACATTGTCTCAAATGCTAATTCTTCCAGGAAGGCTCCCTGGGTCTCCCCGCCCCCCTCTGCGTCACTGCTATAGTCCTGGATTAGGGTGACAATGAATGCACAGCTCACCTCTGCCTCCCTGCAAAGGTTCCCCCAGTGACGGGGACCCACACGTTATTAATTATTTGCCAAAAGATAAAAGATCAACCTAAAATTTTTGTGTAATCTCCTTTTCGAAAGGATGCTTTAAACCAAAGTGTATGTGTGTATGTGGGGGGGGGGGCGGGTAGCAGCATACCTGTTCTAGTTAAGCTTTTTATCAATAAAGAAGTTTTAAAGGGAGAGGGACATCTCTCTCACTTTTCAGACAAGGAAACATGGCAGAGGGAGCCATTGGCCCAACGTCTCTGAACTGGTTCGCAGCAGAGTCAGGGCGTGAGGGCTGAAGTTCAGAGGTCACTGATGCCTTCTGTCTTGTACTGCCCAAGGTCTGCAGAGCCACTGGTGAGAAGGGACAGGATTTGTGCTCAGAGATCAACAGTTCACCTGAAAAACCTTCAGAAGCATCCCGGGCCTCACGATGGGGAAGGGGCCTCGGAGCTGTGACGGGGAAGGGGACAGGGAGCTCTGCGCCTGGCGCCAGCCGCATTTGAATAGCGAGGCTCTCAACAGTGAAGGCCTGGCGCCACCTGCCAGCCGGCTCCGAGCAGCCTCGCTTTATTTTATTGCTTTTATTTCCCAGCCCCAAAGAGCTGGTGTTCTCAACTCTTTCCCTAAAAAAAGAAAAAAAGAAAAAAGGAAAAGGAAAAGAAAAAAGAAAAAGAAAAAAAGAAAAGATATTTTCTGCTCAGAAGCCCCCCCAAAATAAGAATCCTTTTTAAATCTAGAGAGAGGAGGAGAGAGAGAGAGAGGAGACCTCTGCCACTTGTCGACTTAAGTCTTAGGATGTCTGTGAGCGTCTGGGGTTTGTGCCTGCCAAGCGAGTACCAAGAGTGTCTCTACCTAGGACCCCTTTTCTCAAGCCCTGCTCACCCACTTGCCACAGCCCCCGCCCCTTTATAAAGCTGAACACAGAGGTGCCCCGGCTGACCTGACAAATTTAAGTCCCTCCCTTGACCACGGCAGAATTGCCATGAATGGTTTTTAAATTGTCAACATGTTTTTAGGAATTGAACTTTGGCCTTTTCTGGGTGTCACTTGGGCAAGTTCATGGAACCCTCGAATAGAATGATAAAATTAACTGTGGTCCCAGGAATGAGATGCCCCAATATCTAAGCCAGTGCTCTCTTCCGACTACCCTAGGATCCTCCAGAAAAGTCGGGGCTCCTCCGCCCCCCCCCCATCAGGCAACATGGGAAAATGGCAAGAAACGGTCACCATAAGCCCACCCCATGCCAGATGGCCCTGGGATAGATGATATCCTAAGAACGTTCCAGAATGACTGGATCCTATCAGGAAACTATCCAAAGACTCCCACCTGGAAAGGGGGGCCCTCTTTCAAGTGTCCATCTTAAAACCAGCCATGGCCTTTTGTGTGCAAAGCAAAACTCATCTAATATGCTTCCCTTTTAGAAGCTAAAAAAGGAAGGAATGAAGTCACATAAATGTTTAATTACAAAGAGCTATTAGTTTTTTGTCAATCCAGCTTTTAAAATCTCCCCCTATGCCTGGCGTCTGTTTTGGGGTTCAGCCCGGAGCCTTCGAAGCATTTCCTTGGAAGGATGTTACACTTGGCCTCAGGCAAAATGTCAAAATTGACATTCAGAAAACACGCCTTGGGAAACTTGGAGAATTCTGCAATAAGGAAGCATCGGTTAGAGGGAACTTCGTTTAGCTAAACTTGGAACGTAGGAAAAATATTTTTAATTTTACATGTCCAGTATGTAATTTATCAAACAACCAATCGGTTTCCACCCCTCACCTTAAAGTAACCCTAATAGTAAAAGCAAAAGTCTTTACATTCATAGAGAAGTCTGGAGTGTAGTTTTTACCCCCTAGACTTTGCAATTAACTTAAAGGTCACAAATTCCAAATTTTCCAATTAAACAAAACTTTAATTTAAAAAAATTAAATCTCTGATGAATCGGAAAGCTCTCCTGAAGACTAGATAAGGCAAAAATAGAAGGTTTCAGGCTCAAAATATAATAAAGAAGCAATAAAGGCTTCTTCCATGACGGTTACTTAGGAGAGAGGCTGGCCAGGTGGAAGTTGGGGGGTTAGGCCACTGTTTAAACTTGAAATCGTGATTTAGTCCTGTTCTGCCTATTCCAAGGTGTATTGGTTCCAGAATCAGCCCTAGGATGGGAGAGGAGTGTCAATCATCTCATTGAAGACCAAGTGCAAGATCCTTGACCAGGAAATGTCCTTGGGCTCTCACTTCGATTGGCACGACTGAGTTTTATCCTAAAAGACTTTATTTTATCTTCCTCGGTACAGCCATCCAGAGGTATTGCCCCCCCCCGCCCCGCCCTCCACTACCGCTCCCTAGCCCACCTCTGCCATGTAGCTTCCTGCCTTGAAACACCAGTTGCTAAAGGTTAAGGGTCACCTCCAGGCGGTGGGCTGGCTCCTGGTGGGCCTGGGACTAAGGTGACCCAGCTGATGCCCCCCCCCCGTTAGGGTGTGCACATCCTGCCAATTGAAGGCTCCGTTACTGTTCCGTGGGACACGTGTGGAATGGGGCCCAGGCATGCCAGAGCTGGTCCGTGATCAGCAGCCGCCTCAGGACCAGCCCGCATCAGCTCAGCATCCTCCTCTGCAGTGCGGAGCATTAGCCCAGTGCGCGTTGGACAGCGTGGGAATCCCCAGCCTGCCGCACATGACGGCCTCTGAGGCAGCCCCAAGTGGGCGATGTGACCGTTTAAGGGTTAAAACTCATGTCAGCCCAGATTGATCCTGGCCCATTGATTAGCTATGGGACTGACTTGATTAATCAGAGTTTTAGACCAATTTATTACTTGCTTCCCTATCATTCTATTTAGGGTCATCTGGGTCACCTTTCTGAGATTTCTGGAAGTCACCTCTCCCCAGGAACCCGGCAGGACCACCGACTCTGGAGCACACGTTGCTTACTGGTTATCATAACGGAGGTCGAAACCTTTTCTCTGCAGAGAACTGTGCTTTTCAAGGTGTTTGAGGGATACACATCCGATGTCTACCTTCCCCAGAATGTGACATAGTGTCAGGACAGTGCTTCTCAACTGCGGATGATTTTGCCCCGGGACATTTGGCAATGACTAGGGACAGTTTGGGTGTCACGCCGTGTGTGGAAGTGGTAGGCTGTGTGTGTGTGTGTGTGTGTGTGTGTGTGTGTGTGCTGTGTGTGGGGCGCTGGCATCTAGTGGGTAGACGTCAAGGATGCTGCTAAGTATCCTACAGTGTCGAGGATGGCGCTTGTGATAAAATATCAGTGGGGGGCCCCTTTGTTAGACACAGAGCCCCCCAAATGCTCCTAAGTATCCGAGCACAGACAGCAGAGAGAAGTCACTCCTTAAAAATACAAGGCCGGGTTCGACTGAAGCCTTGGGGCCTACCGAATCTGGGGTTCGTCCTGGGGCGGCGGGGGCGGCAGGGGCGGCAGGGAGGGGCCACCTTCCCCGCTGTGCTGGCTCTCCCCGCTTCCCTCCTGTCCCCACTACTGCTGGGACCCCTTTATTCTGCCTTATGCTGTCTCACCATCTAGTGGCCACCTGGATTATCGACCTATCTTCACCAATTCCGGGCCCTTCTAGAGTTAGTCATTAAAACATTCACATCTGGGCTGAAAGACCCCTGAATGGCGTGTATGATTTAACGAGGAAGTTAATCAAGCCTCCTGTCGGCCTAGAGCCCTAGACAGAGAGCGGCTATTAGGGATTAAGATGGACACTTTCTAGGATTTCAGATGCCCGCGAAGGCAAAAGAGTCAACATGCTGATGACAAATCAGGTTGGATTTTTCATTCATGTGGACGGACCCCACGGGGCTCCAGCTTGCGTCCTCTGGACCCTTAGGAGTCACCACGCTTAACCACTGATAAGAAAACGGCACCGACTTAAGAGCGCGTGTTCCAGTGATCTTGGCCACGTAAGCACCTGCGTGCGCCCTAAGGAACCCCGTCTGTTCCTGTCAGGGTGCCTACGGAACCCTGTCTGTTCCTGTCAGGCTGCTTTTTAGAATCTGCTTCCTTTTTCAATGGGGCTGGTCAGCTGGGGAAACTGAGGCGCAGGCCTGCGGTCCCAGGGGCCGGGGGAGCAGAGGCCTGGCAAGTGGCCCTTCTCGGCCCCGGCTGCACCATGACGCCTGGCATCCTAAGCCTGTTCTTTCTTTTCAAAAGTCATCTAGCTGCAAACTTACCGGAATGTGGGCTCCCTGTAAAAAAAAAAATACCTTCACGGTCATTTGCACTGTAGCAATCAGTGCGAAAAAAGCAAAACGGTCCACATGTGAAGGAGCAGAGAGGAAGCGTGGCCTCTGGCGGGCGGGGCGGGGCCTGGGGGAACCCTCCGCGCTCCTGCGGGCCACGCCTGTCGCTTCCTTCTGGGAACCCGCGCTCCGTGGGGACACGGGGTCTGCGGCGGCCGCACCCCTCAGCGAGTGGGTACCAGGGACTCCCCTCTCACCCTCAGCTCACGAAGGGAAGCATGGGGAACTGACTGTGTCCCACACACGAAACGTGTGTGACGATGTCGGAAACGCTGGCCGACTGACTCATCGTAACTTCGGGATCAGGTAACTGGTACCTTTTCACCTCTTCTCCTCGCCCCGACCCGAACCATTAAAGCGGCACCTGGTAAGATCCCACGTCCACGTCCCGTGGGCAGAAGCCGCGTCCTGACGCCCAGGGAGCCTCCCGAGGTTTAACTCATCTGTCCGCCAGGCGGCCGGGGGTGCGCCCCCCGGCGGGCCCGGGGGGCCCCGCTCCCCTCCCCTGTCCCCTCGTGACGGCCCCAGGGGCAGCCGGCAATGCCCGCTGGGGTGGTGCGCCGCCCTGTGCCGCGGCCTGCCGGGACCGGGCCAGCGCGCCCCGAGCACGCGGGTGGCGACCCACGACACCGAGAGGCCCCGCACCGTTTCCGTGCCGCTCCCTACCTTGTCCTCGGAGGCCTCGTCCTCCATCCGCAGTGGCCGCCGTCTGCGCCGTCTGCGCCGCCTTGGCCGCCCGGCCGTCAGGAAGGAGACTGCAGACAAGCTCGTCATCGTCGTTGTTCACACGTGTGTGACGACCGCAGAACGACCTCGCCCGCGGTGTTGGTTTACAGACGGGGGCTAGCCGAAAGGTGGCGGGGGCGCGGGCACAGGTGACGCTGTTCCAGGGCGTCATCTCCTCTCCGCCCCTCACCTGAGAGTGACTTCGCGCAGTCGCCGGTTTGCAAGGCGTCACGTGCCCGCGGCTTGACCTCCGTTTGCAGAGTGTACAAAAGAATGTCCTCTGCAGCGGGGACACAGGGAGCGCGGGCGCCGGCCACTCAGACCTCGTAAGCGAAGCCTCACGGGGCATCCGGAAGGCGAAGCGCAAAACCCCCCTGGGGAAGAGTCTGAGAGACTTGGCGTCTGCAGGCCCCGGCTACCGCGGCCCGGGAATGCCCTTGGCCGAGTTCTCCGTCTCTAGAAGGGAACTTTGCTTCTGTCACCCCGCCGCCTTTTTAGAGCAATTAAGGAAAATGGCATCCCCTCCTGATTCTTCTCAAAACCTCCCTCCTTGTCCAAAGGCTCATTGGCCAGTCTGCAGCTGGGCCTAACGTCTTCCTCACTTTTATAAAGGCCACTTAGGACTTGCGGGCTGAGTCTTCCGCAGGACAGACCCAGGGGCGCCAGACGTGGGCCACATCCCTCTCACTCCCTCGGGAGACCGCGATCTTGCGCCCAGGGTGACCACAGGCCAGAACAGGACTCTGACGGGACCAAGGCCCTTTTAATCTCATGCAATGAAGTCCATTAAGGTGGCTGTCGGCAGGGCCAAAGTCTCGGAGTCCTATTACTGGGGGGCCGCCGGGGCTGGAAGGGTTAATTAGACCGACCAATGCTTTTGGTTCCCTCCTCGGCCACCTGTTTTCATTGGTGATGGGGATCCTGTCATATCAATCGGCCCTGTCCTTTGTTTTGATTTGACTTTCAAATGGACGACAGGCATGCTAATTTCACTCCCCTGGGGAAAGCCAGGCGCACAAGGTGGCTCTGGGAAGCAGCCCACCTCTGCCACAGGTGAAAGAGGCCAGGAAGCATGGAGAGCGATTTTCATGGGCTGTCCCCCTGTGCCTCTGAAAAGTGACCTTATTTATGCTGAGGCATCTGAAGAACCGCAGTTTTGCTGGGGCGAGAGGGACACTTTATCCACTAGGAAACCTGACTACAAAAAAGACCCATGGCCAGTGTGGGGAATTTAAAATCTACTCAATTAGGTTACCTCCTCGGAAATTTATTTTTTTGCTTAATAACAACCTTCCCACATGGAAGTCGAAGGTGGTTTCTAAGATTAGTCACTGATTCTCACTAAGTAGGAATCAGCCCCAACTAAAAGTAAGAAATACTTAAAAAAAAAAAAAAATTTAGAATACTGAGCGAGTCCTTTTAATAGGTTCCTTAGATTCAGGGCCGGCTTTTGAACACTAAAAATGTAGGGAAGCTAGACAGAAAAGCAGCTGCATTTTAAAATTATTATTACTATTATTATTATTATTATTATTATTATTATGGAAACCTGAGTCAGGAGGAAAACTTTAGACCCTGCTGAAGAAAACTACGGGGATTTAAAACAGACTTTAGAGAAAACCTGCATTCAAGGGAAAGACAAGAAGCCTGACAAACAAGCCAGGGCTGCAGTGTTGGCAGATGAGTTGGAGCAAATGGTGGAAACCGAATCTCACCCCAGCAAGGGGAGGCGGCCCCGAACTGGGGGGGCGCTCACATTTCACGGACACTCCACAGACATTTATAGCCGGGGGTCTGCTGGGCTTCGGCTGGAATCCAGACAGCAGAAGACCGCTGGGCACCTGTCATCCGACGAGGGATTCCAAGAGCACACAGCACACTTGTGACGACCACGCTTCACGTTCAGACAATGCGCCACGGCCTATTGCCACCACATTCGGGGACAAGCGCGGACTCTTTCACTTACCTGGCAATCTCTGAACAAAAGTCCCTGACATTTAATATCTGGGCTTTGGGTTTATTTGCCTAGGAAATAGGGTCCTCTCACATTTTTATTGCCCAAGGCTGTTTCAAAAGACAAATGTGACTCGATGAAAGGCTTTTAAAAGTACAATCAGGATGTGCCATCATTATATGAAATCATTACTACTGCCGGTTATTAATAACTCTGAGAGCAGTTTGTAAACCCCTTTCTTTCAGGTTGGGGGTGGGTATACAATATGGTGACAAACCCTACTTTTCTTTGCTTAATACCAGTTTTTTCATGGTATACATAATGTGGGCAGATTAAACAATTTAACTTACTCGGATACAAAAAAAAAATGTTTTTTAAGAGAATCTATGGGCGATTGGACTTTTAAAAGCAGGGAAGAATGTTGGCCTTTGAGAAGTATGAAATAGTACAGAGAAACAGAGAAGGGAAAATAAGAAAAGTCTCTTAATTCCGAGAATTCTGTGGCCTGACAAGCCATACTCTTTCACTGCACAGCTCAGTGAAGGCATTTTGAATATGGAAAAATGGCTGTATTGGGGGGGCAGGGAGACTCCTCGTGCACGACGGAATGCGATGTATCACTGTTGCATCTGGTGGCACAAATGAATCACACGATTAATTGAGATTCACTGTATAAAGCACGTGTCGTGGCAGAACAGCCATCATGATGTGTAACATTCACCTGCGCAATTTTAATAAACGCAGCGGTGGCCAAGAAATTCTAATCTAGCAGTCCCTCCGATTGCTAAACAATGAGGGAATCACACCCAAATTAGGTTTCCGAAAATATGTTTAAGCCACCAAAATTATTTGAAGGGGCAAGAGAAACATGGAAAGTCTATAATTAGATAGTGTTGAGTAAGAAAAAGGCTTCAACTCTTTAAATATTCTAGACTTTTGGTCATGTTATTGATTATATCTTTTTCCCTTTTAAGATTCCCTGAATACGGTAGAAGGAATACAGTCAGTAATATCATAATAACTATGGTGACAGATGGGCACTAGGCTTACCGGAGTGATCACTTTATAAGGTGTATAAATGTCTAATCACTATGTTGCACACCTGAAATTTATATAATATTGCATGCCAACTGCTGAAAAAAAAAATCCCTGTCATGTAGTTAAGCTGTTTGGGCAATAAAAACAGAGTGGGTGTACACACACACACACACACACACACACACACACACACATTTTTAAAGCAACAGATGAATCTGCATGTCACAAATTAGGAACCAAATCAAAGGATGGTCATTTGGCCTGCATTTTCAGTGGTAGGAAGATAGGATGTCTTGTTTTATACATTAGGGTTAGAATACTAGCGAAAATTCTTGTCCTAAGTATAATTCCTCATCCTGGAATTATAGCTCAGACCTGGCTGGGGTACCTCTCTTGTCACTCTGGCAAAATGAAACCTGGTCAGTGGTAGCCTGGTTCCACGACTGCCCTGGCAAGCAGGTGACGCTGGCTGAGTCCAGGTCCTTGCCACACATGGCCCCAGGTCTGGTGCCCCGGACTACACTGCTTCTGAACATGCTGACCGCCACCAGCCGGGGACAGAGCCAGGATGATGGCGGGGTGACCCCAGCAAATGTCCCCCATACAAAAGAAGGGAAATGTCAAATATTCTTAAGACTCTGCCCCAGACACGACAGTTTGCTGCAGGGTCGACATTTGCAGCATCTAAGGTTTGAGCCTCTAGTGCTGATTTAAGTGGACTGTGCTCCCTCCTCCTCCCCACCCTAAACCCTCAGAATAAACGACTCAAAATATGGAGCAAAGGAGACTTCAGAGATCTGCTGGGGAAGCTTCAGTTCACAAAGGAGGCGGCTGAGGCTCCAGCATGCCAGGGACACTGCCCGCGAGGGGCCGAGCGCACCCTGTCACTGGGCTCCCCTGTCTTCACCCCCTTCCCCATCACAGGTTTGCTTGCCAGAGCTATGCTTGGAATATTAAACTGGGACTGTTATGGCAAAATTGCTTGTTTGCAGGAAAATAAAGCATTGTCATTTAAGGCTCTGTGGCTTTAGCACATCTGGGACATCCAATTTTTAAAACTACCTTCCTTCTGTATGTGTTTGGAAAAATGATGATGTCATCATCTCCCTGGGTGGGTATAAATGACCATCGCGTTTGACACTGTGATTTGTGAGAGACGCACATCACAACAGCAGACAGTTATGGCCATAATGTCATTAAGTAAAACCATTGCACACGACAGACTATTTAGCAAACAAATGTAGCAAAGCCTTAGAAATGGTGATCTTCAAATCCCTTGGAAGGTCTTAGAGAATAAAAGAAAGAAATTAAGACTGCAGAGCTTCGCTTTGGAAATTATTTAAGCCACACATTCAGACCATTGCTAATTGCTGCTTTGATTAATTGAGGCCCCTCCTCCCAGCCGGTGACCCCAGATTTCAGCTAAGGAGCCTTGAGGAGGCCAAGGGGGGATGGGAACTGGGAAGGGCCAGGGAAGGACTGTAGATAGGGGAGAGGGTCTTGTGGGGGGAGGGGGTGGGGACCCCCAACTGTACCCTTCTAATATGATTGTTAACAGAAGGCCTTTTGAATTTTTTTTACCCCAAGCCCATTTGCAGAGGATCTTACCTTTGAGCCTCTCTGCCCCCAGCTAAAGCTGTTTGAAAAGATTCACAGGCAGATATTTACATATTTCATAAGTCATAGTCACAGTTGTACCATTTTGTTCACACGCTGAAAATACACTCGAAGCGTTTTTTTCCAGTTTTATTTTAATTGCATTTCAAACACGAGACGGCAACCCACTCCCAACGCACAGCCCCCTTTTAAACCAAGCCCCTCCTACCGCACTAGCGTAAACGTGTAAAATGAGTGTAAATGATTGGCTTACCTCGGCTCTTCCCTAGGAAAAAGATTATTTCATGTTTTTAAGACATAGCCACGCCCACCCCCTTGGAACCAGCCCCGCGGTTTGGGACCCGGACTCGCCTCCGGCACGTTAAGCGTCGTTTTTCCCCCTCATCCCTCCACCCCTCCCAGCAGGTGAGCCGAGTGTGTGCAGATACCGGACTCGCGTGTGCGGCCCGGGACGCCCCAGATACCTGAGTGTCTGGTTTTTCAACCGTAAAGGCGGGAGGGTTTGGCGAACGAATGAGAAGTGAGGAAACGCTTAGCGCAAAGGGAAAAAAGAGAGAAAGACACACAGGAAAAAAAGGTTATGGAGGCCGGAGGGAGGCGGCCCCTCCCTCCAGCCAGAGGCCCCCAACAGATGACCCGAGGGGTCCCGCCGCCTTCTCTCCGCATACGCGCGCCGCCCGCTGCAGAGCGCCAGCTCACGGGTACCACCAGAGTATGCGAACGCGGAAAGTTTCTGCCCGCGCCATGGCGCACAACACAAGACAGCCCCTGCCCCCGTACGTGTACACAGTCGGCGGGTGATTTGGGGGTGCCAGGGGTGGGAACTGGGGGACACTTGAGCACGTCATGCACAGGCGGACACAATATGGACACCCACACACACCAACGACAAGCCGTCCGAGTCCAAGCAGCCAGGCGAGGCGGGACGCGCCTGCCCCAGCGACCCCAGCCCGCCGCGGCCCCAGCCAGCCGAGCCCGCAGAACCGCGAGGCCCCTCCCCGGCAGCTGCTGGCTCACCTGAAGCCCCCGCCTTTCGTGCCGGCCCCCACCCCAGGGTTCGGGGGCGTCTTACGGGCGTGGGCGCTGGTTTGTCCAGCCGGAAACGACCCTCGGTGTTGTCCGGCACCACTTTTCTCCCTGGAGGGCACATACTTCGGCCACCCGAGCCCCCCCGAGCCCCCTCCCGCTCCCGGGACAAAGTTAGGGCCCCTCGCTGGAACTTTCTAGCAGGCTCTTCCCGCCTTTGCCCGGACACCCTCCTCCCGCCGCCAGGCCCCGGGCCCCACCGGCAGCCCGGCCGCCCGCTCCCGGGGCCCCGGCGGCCCTGCCGCCCGCGGGCAGCGCCCGCCGCATTACCTAGAAGCAGCAGGCGATGCGTACACATGTAACCCATCTTTTCGTTCTGCAGCTGCTTGTCGATGAGCTTGCTGCGCTTCTTCTCGGCGCGCCTCTGCGCGCGCTGCTCCAGGGCCTCCTTGCGCATCTGTCTGCGCTTCTCCGCCACTGGAATCTTCTTGACCTTGGCGCTGCGCGGAGCGCTGGGCTCGGCGCTCTCGGCTCGGCCGAAGCAGCCCCCGAAGGCTTGCAGGAAGAAGTTGCGGAGCGAGTGGCGCCGGGGCTTTCGGCGGCGGCGGCTTCGCGGGCGCGGCACGCAGCGCTGGCACCCGAAGGTGCCATCGTCGGACCCATCGCTGCTGCGGTCGCCGTCGCTGCTGACCGACCCGCGGTCGCCGTCGCGGCGCCGGCCGCGCTCGGCCCTTCCCCGCCAGGCGTGCGCACGAGCAGGCTGCGGAGTAGGCGGATCGGCAGCCTGAATCTCGGGGCTGGGGGGCCTGAGGAAACGGATCTTGGGGCGGGCTCCGGAGGCAGGGGCAGCAGGGGCTGCTCGGGCGGCAGGAGCGGCCGGGGCAGCGCCCGCGGCTGGCGCGTCAGCGGCGGCGGCTGGAGCGGCTCGGGCAGCTCGGGCGGCCCCGGCGGCTGGGGCGGCTGGGGCGGCAGGGGCGGCAGGAGCCCCGTCTCCGGCGGAGGGGACCTGGCCTCCCTCCCCGGCAGCTGCGGCTGAGCGTCTTTCCATCTCGGCTGCTTCTCCTCCGGCTGGGGGTCTCTCTCCTTCTGCTCCGGCTCTCTTAACTGGGGCTCGGGAGACCTCGATGGGCGGGTCATCGAGCGCGATTGGGGGGCTGTCCATGTTGATGGGAGCGTCGTCGACCCCAACGGGGGTGCTGCCAATCTTGAGCGGGGATCCGGAGATCTCCATCGGGGGGCTGCCGCCTGCGAAGCGTGGAGAAGGTCGGACAGCCTCTCGGGATGGGCTGCCGATGGCGTCTGGGACTCGGTGGGGGGGCTCGTCCGCGGCGGGAGCGAGAAGGACCGCACTCGGCACCGTGACTGCCGCGACCTGGCTGCCGCCACCGCCGTCGATTCGTGGGATAGCTCTGGGGAGCCCAGAGGCTGGGCTGTCTTCTCCAAAGGCTGCTCCATCAAATTCAAATGGCATAGTCTCCTCAGGGGCAGGGCTGCAGCTTCCTCTGAAGCCTGCCTTTGCAGGACTGGGGGCTCCCAGCTCCTCGGAAGGAGTGCTGAGGACCCCTGCTCCCGGACCTCCTGGAGTGAGGTCTGAGCCCTGCAGGAGAGACTGGCTGCAGTCTCCCCCGGCAGGCTGCTCATGCTCAAAGGGCATGGCTTCTTCTGGTGGAGGGCTGTAGCTTCCCAGGCTTGGTCTGGCCTCATGGAAGGATCCAGGCTCCTCCAGTGCTGGGCTGAGGCCCTCGAGGTTTGCATGGGCTCCACTGGTGCCTCCAGGTTGCTCCAGGGCCGGCCAGAAGCCTCCCACGCTGGGCTGCTTGACCTCGAAGGGCATGGCTTCCTCAGGAGGTGGGCTGTAACCTCCATGGGCTCCAGCTTCCTCCAGGGCTTGGCTGAGGCCCTGGAAGTTGGGCTTGGGGACCTCTGGGGGTCCCTGGGCCTCGCCTTCTGTCTTGATGGGGATGGACTCGCTGTCAGGCGGTTGGGTCTCCATCTCTTCGGCTGCGCCAGGCCCAGCACTGGGGGCAGCTGCCCCTGAGGCCTCCAAGGGTGGTTGCTCGGGCTGTTCCCCGAGTTCAGGGGGGCTATTGCGTTGTCCTGACATATTATTGCCGTCGAGGCAGTTGCGCACGCCCATAACACGGTGGCGAACTCTTAAAATAAACTTGGGGCCCCGTAATACGGAGCACCCAACCAAACTAGGGTGAAAAAAATATCTTAAAAAAAAATCAAAGAACCAGCCGGAAAGTTCTCCGACCTCACTTGCCAACCCTCGCGAGGTCTGGGGGTTCAGGGCCTCAAACCCGAGACTGCAGCAGAAGCAACTCTATTGTTGCTGATGGAGTGCTGGCTCCTTCCTGGCCACTTTTCATCCCCTCAGGCTGCCCCTAGCCCCCCCTCTTGGCCTGCCCTTGTCCCCTCCTCTCTCCTTTCTGTGCTCCAGGCCAGTCACTTCTGCTTGGATCTGAGGAGCGTGTCGATTCGGTCCGAAAGTCGCTCGCAGTGCTCTTTCTCCGCCGCCAGGGGACGCCGGCCCAGTGCCCAGGCGGCTCTGGGAGCCCCGACTTTGAGTAAGGGGGCTGATGAGCGCAGGCCTCGCAGGGACGTTTTGGCTCCTTCCCCTCCTCTCCCTGACTGATTTGGAGTCTTTCTCCTCTCTTCTCCCCTGGCCAGAGAGCTCTCCTGCGTTGCGGACACGTGACGCAAGACGTGGGCCCTGGGCTGCTTGAACGCAGGAGCTGAACCCCTCCCTCCCAGACCCAAATGGGGGGGTGAGAAGGGGGAGGAGGGACTGCATGAGTGTTTCATAACCCCCAAATACCCTGAACCCCTGAGCCCCGGCCCCCAGCCCTGGGCAGCCTTGGATCCTGAGCCCCAAGTCCGGAGCGCAAGGCTTTAGTAGCATGAGAAGGGGGCGCCGGCGCGCGCGCGAGGATGCGACAGGTGGTCGCGAGCCCACTGGCGGGGAGGACAGGAGGCCGGAGCGAGGTGTGCGCACACAGTTTGTTTTCAAAACGCCTTGGGGTACTTCCCAGCGCTTCTGCAGCTCGTGTTTGCCGGCTTGCGGAGGCTGGTCCCCGCAAAGCACTTCAATGTCTCTCCCATCCCCACCGAGCTCCGGGGGTCTTCGCGGTAGCTTGGGGTGGCGCAGGCCGAGTTCTCCCCTTTTACGTGGACGGTGATTCAGGGAATAAGAGAGTCTCGGGAATGTATCATGGAGACCCTCTGGGCAGTAGCCGCCGCGGCACGCAACGGGAGTGGGGGGGGGGGCGGCCGCAGGATGCGCATGGGGACCCCACAGAGTGCAGGCCTCGGAGTTCTGGGGGTCCTACTGCTCTGGGGAAGGGTTAAAGGGGATCTCAGTTGGGATTCATGGCCAGTTCAGGGTGGTCGCAGAGACTGGTCAAGCCTGTGCGCACTGAGCCCAGAGACGTACATCGTGCCGCGCCGTGCCGCGCCGAGCCGCGCGGGCGACCGCAGTCGCGGTGCGGCGCTCCCCGCCTCGGGCGCTGGCTGCAGGGTGGGTCTGTCAGCTCCTTCCTCCAGCTCCTCTCCAGCCCCATTCCAGCCCCTCTTCTCTCGCTATGGGTCTCCCGGGGCAGCCGCTTTACTTTTCCGAGGCGACACTAAACCGAATCACTGTCGCTCGTGTTGGGCTCAGAGTCGGCGGGGGTAAACACCCACGCTGACTGGGTGGGCTCGGCGCGTGTGCGCGCACTGCTGCTGCCCTGGGGTCTGCAGTGAGATTCGAGCCCCGGAAAAATTTTGCTGCTTGCGGATCACGTAAAACCCGGGACACGGCCATCAGGTCTGTCTCGCCAGCGGGTGAGAACCTGCAAACCACCTTTCAGTGCGAGGCAGCTAGGCGGGGACGGGGGGCAGGGCGGCGGCGCAGGTGGCTACCTGGCCTGCGGGCAGGGGCGGTATGGCGGGACGTGCGACGCGGGGGGTGGGCTGCGGCAAGCGAGGCGCACCGCCTGGATCGCTGTCGCCACGAGCCGCAGGCGGGCGAACCACGCGCGATGCACCCTCATTAAGTCTAACGCATCTCTTTTAGAACGAGGAGACCAACGTCCACAATGCAGCAAGTGTGGCCCCCACATCTGCCGTCCGCGTTGCCGCGCTGCGCGCAGTAAAGCTGAAAGAGTCCGACCCTAGGTAACGTGTGGGGGCCCCCCGAAGGCGCAACATCTCAGCTCTGCGGGTCTACACACTTCCAAAAGCCAACACTGAACTTTGGTTCAAACTTTGGCCAACTACACCCACGCACAACACTTCAGCGACTTGGGCATCCACTGAATGGGCCAACTGGGTCGCATCAGTCAACTTCTTCCCCTCCGACCCCAGCGCTGGGTCAGCCATTGGGCTGGGGTCACGCCAATCAAGGCTGCCTGGCGAATGAACAGGGGGCGTTGGACCGGAAACCGGATATGAGTGGGAGGTCCAACAGGGGGCGCCGCGTTGGAACGCCCTAAGAGGTTGTGCTGCTGGGGTGGTTGGAAGCGGTTGGTGGGCGGGCGTATGGCGGCCAAGCCTGGGACACCACGAGGCCGGCTGGCGCCGTGGAACCACTCTTCCTGACTCTAAAACTCACGAAGGCTGGAAGGGATGGTCGGGGGCGCTCAGGGGCAAGCCCTTGGTCTCACCGATGGCGGTGGGCAAACACCCAATACGGGGGACCGCCGCTGGGGCGAGGAGGAGGATTTCCAGGGCGTAGGAGGAGAGGGCTCACTGCCCCGATGCAGACCCAGCAGCCCCAAATGGATAAGGAGTTGAGGCCCCAGGGATGCTGAGCTCTGCCGAGTGGAAGGTCAGTAGACGTTGGGGTTAGAGCCCCAGGGACGTAGCGATGGGGACCCCAAAGGGACGGTTTGCTCTCGCCAGGCCTCGTGCACGGCCCATTCCGCTAGGGCTCTTGCCCAAAGCATTCATCAAGGAATGGATCCTTGGCCTCTTTGTTCGACGTCCTCTTGGGCCTGTGGGACCCCTTTGTTCAACACTCTAGTACCTTGGTTGTTAGCCAGGAAAGCACGTGGACTGAGGGAGTAAAGTCAAGTCTACACGAATACCCATCCTCCATTCGAAAGGGTAAACAACATAGAAATGAAAGAAAAGACTTCTAATTGGAGGGACCTTGGAAGTCTTGATGGAGAAAATGGCATTTCACATGGGCCTCCATGGAGTGGTGGAGGGCTTGGCTGTGAATAGAAGGTGGGGGCTGGGAGGTGTCCGCTTACCAGGAAGGAAGATGGCAGGGCACGTGGCCCAGGGCTGGGTAAAGATGATAGGCCACTATGTGGGGTCTTGGAAGATGAATGGGAGAGAAAGGCAGGAAGAGTTGGATAGGATGTCTCCAAGGGGACCGCAGCATGTCAGGGCCAGCAGTTTTGAGGCCATCTGGGCATGCAGTGGAGGTGTTGATGGTTTTTCTGTCCTGCAGGTGAGGATTCGAGGTGAGTTTCAGAAGAGGTTAAGGCAGTGTGGAGAACTGTCCCGACCTTTTGGGGAGGGAGGACCACACATGGGAGAGGAAGCGGGAAGGCCAGAGGGAGGGACTTGAGGGATCCCAAAGGACCCTCAAGCAGCTTCTGTGCTAAAATGGCACAAAAGGTGGAGGAGCCAAAGTCTGGTACCTGCATGATGGGACACATGTGGGAAAGGGAAGCTGGGGAGGACCTGGGGAGGAGGCGGCACGGTGGAGGAGCCAGTTGGGTTTTAGGCACGGCAGAGTTGTGAAAGGATGAGTAGTCTAGTTGGAGATTTTCAGCCAGTTATTTAGGAGGATTAGTCATCCGAGTTTAGAAAAAAAGAGTTAAGACTTCAAAGTGACAGTCATCCTTATTATGATGATACAGAATTGCTAGATCGGAAATACCTTCAAGGGGAGAAATTGATGTCGTGACGGAATCTTGAACACTTGAGTCCTGGAGAGGGGAGAGGGGGACGCTGCGGGAGGGAGCGGCGAGGCCGGGAGGGGCCGGCGGGGCGCGTGCAGGAGCCCAGCGCTGCTCAGCGCGTGGGATGGAGTCCGCCCAGCCTCTGCACTGCTGATGTTAGGGGCCAGGCGCTTCTTTGTTGTGGGGCTGTCCTGCGCACTGTAGGATGCTTAGTCGTTTTCCCTAGCTTCTACCCACTAGATGCCAGTAGCATCCCCTTATTCGTAGCAACCAAAAATGTCTCTAGACTTTGCCAAGTATCCTCTGGGGGGCAAAATCGCCCCCTGGTTGAAGACACTGCTATAGGGTGAGAGGGAACCCTGAGACTTGAGTAGAGGTCACCTTAATTTAAAGGTAAATTAGAACCAGGAAGGAAACACTTCAGTGTTTAAGTCTGATGTTCCCCCGTTTATTTTTCTGTAGTGACTGGCCATCAGAATCTGAAAACCCCAAACCGCTTGGGCGCATGGAGTTCAGAGCTGAAACTCCGTCACAGATCAGCGGTGGGACTCGGGAGACCCCATGAGCGGCCAGACGTCTGAGGAGCTGACTGTCCCTAAGGCGGCTGGGCGGCCAGGCCACTGGGGCCAGAGGAACCTGGTCAGGTAAGAGCTGGGGCGAACAGCCGCTGGGCTGAGTGGGGGCCGCTCTGACTGATGGCGCTGACTGGCAAGGCCGCTCAGGGCTGGCGATCTTGTTGGCTTAGGACAGACACGTGGCCATGCCAGGCCGGACCTGGCTGCTGAGAGACGGTAGCGGGCAGCCTAGTCTGTGCCTGGCCCACCCACCAGGACCGTCGTTTTTAGGGTCTGTTGTAATTTTATAAGAGCGAAGTATCTTAAGCATCGATTTCCAATTCTGGTTGTTTTTCTATGAGGGAAAGAGGTGAATATTGATAGGAACGAGAAGGAATAAGGAAGCGAAGTCAGTTAATGAGGCCACACAGTTCAGGAAGAGGAGAAGAGCAGCGGGTCAGGGAGCCTGGAGAAGGCTGAGCTGGGGCGAGGGACAAAGGCTGCGTCCGGGCCCTGTCCCCGCAGGTGTGTGGGAGCGGAGGGCTCCAGGGAGGCGCTGCACGCCCCAGAGGAAGGGAGGCCTGGAGGTCAAGGTCCAGATAAGCAGAAGCAGCGGGTTTCCACACTCGCTGAATTAAGAAGGAGCGGGAGAGGCTGCCTCAGTTAGACGCCGAAGGGCCAGACGCCGTCGGTAGCACGTGGGTAGCACGTGAGGAACCCGGGTGGGAAGAAGGCGCTCTTTACCGCCGACTCTCTGAACGGCACCGCTGCCACCCGCGGGGATGCAGCCCCCTTCTCTGTGGCCCCATGTGACGCCCGGGGCTTCCCAAACCCAGTCTTCACCACTGCGTGATGCCCCCACGCCGGCGCCTCGTAATCAACAAGCAGTTGCCAGTATACGCGCTTAGGAGTGCTCACCGCCAGCGCACGAGGCGCATGCCCGTTATAAGTAGCTGCCTGTCAGCCGTCTGTCTTAGTTCATCCCTGTCTGCAGGAAAGACAAAGCAAAGTAGAAGCGAGTCCTTGGAGAGGGAGGGGAGGTGGGCAAGAGGGAAGGGGCAGGACCCCGGGAAAACCCTCTTCGTTGGGCAGTGGCATTGGGGGAGGGGCGTTGGCAGAAGAGCCTCCCCTGCGGCCCACCACTGTCGTTCCTTGTCACTGGGTTTGTTTCAGATGAGGAAAAGGAGGAACTCTTTTCCCACTGAGGCAAAGGGAGAGAACATGGGAGAAAATTGAGACACCTGTCACGTTTCTCAGCCTCCCAGTGACAAATGTTTTCTGAGTGCTGACTGAGTGGCAGTAAGACTTTGAAGCTGTTCGATTAATTCCTCCTGTTCAGTTACGACTCGGGGCGCCCATCCTTTACCTTCCAGCATCTTCTCTGCCAGCCTTGGCCGGCGGAGGCAGCAGCAGCTTGCTGCTGTCTGCTGAAGGGGCCGCGTGACCAGGCTGTTTGAGACAAATGCCAAAGGAAAGGAAAATGCCTCAGTTGGGTGAGGGTAGGAGCAGGTGCAGGGCTGATGTGAAGACGGCGGAACCCAGACGTAGGGAAACACTGATGTGCTCAGACCGAAGAGCGCCAGCTGGGGCCCAGAGGCCAGGGGTCCCCCCGACATGGATTCAGTGCCTTCACCGGCCTCCCTAGCTGTAGTCAGCCCTCAGCGTGGGGGCGGGCAGGGGACAGCCCCCCTGTGGCCACCGTGCTTGCAGGCTGGTCCTGAAGGCCTCCACAATCACCTGACCTGGGCTCTGCATTCCTTCTCCAGGTGACGCCGCAGAGAATTTCTAGGGGAGAAGTGCCATTCCAGAAAAGATGAGCAGGAAGGGGACTAAGAGGGCCGGAAGTGGGGGCTGGGAGAGAGAGGGGGAATCCCGGAAGATAAATTCGGCTTTAGTGGAAGGTCTGTTTAAAATGTCCGGAATTCAGGTGGAAATCCAGGCACCCCGGGGGCTTCTGGGCAACATAATTTGCATTTAAGGGGAATGGTATGTTTCACTTTCCTGTACAACCTCCATTGCCCAGAGCGAATTTTCCTAATGAAATCTAACGAGACAGCTACAGAAGCCAGGACACTCAGCAACCAGCCCGCGCCTGGGGGGCGGGAGGGGCGAGGAGAAGCCTGTCGTCCTCCCTGGCTGGCAGTTCTTGGCCCTGCGCCCCTCAAGCCCCTCCCTGAACCCAAACCCAGGACTTAGGGTTTGAACTTAAAGCAAGATTCCCTGGGTTTTAACATCTTTCTGTTTGGTTGAAGCAGCTCAGGTAAATGTGTGAAAACTCCGCTGTACCTGTGAAATAGATATTTCTGGGCCAGGGCTGGAAGGGACTCTCAGAGGGAGAGCGGCACTGAGGGGGGCTAATCTGAGACGCCCCCCCTCATTAGTGGCCCTCCAGTGCCATGTTAAAAACGCTCTAATGCTGAGCCGCCGTTGCCGCTGCTGCCCAGATTTGTGAAAACTGCCGGACTCTCCCCTGAACCTTTTCTTCCCCCAAATGTACTTCAGCCACTCTTTACAACCCTGACATTTACGGGCTCAGTGACGCCCGGCTCCACGTCTTCCCTTCCTTCCCCAGTGTTCTCGTCTCCTTGCATCCTGCAGTTTTTTCTGTGACCCCCAAACCCTCTTTTCCTTTCTGTCACCCTCAACTCTTCCCCCACCTCACGGCAGCCTAATCTCACTGTGGCCTTCCTGACAGCCATGCCTGCCTGTTAACTAGGAATGCGCTCACCCTAAAACAAGCCCATGGAATAAAAGCAGGCTGTCCACACACAGCCGGGGGGGGGGGGGAGCTGGCGGGCGTGCGGGGTGCCATGGCTCCTTCTCCGAGGCCCTGCCTTTGCTGGCTGAGTGCTATCAACAGGTGATGGCCCTGCACTGCGGATCCCTGGCCTTGGGAGAGCTAAGTCACTAGGCTGTTTGCGCCGGCTTCTCTGCCTCATGGACTAACCAGGCACCCGCACCAGCGGCTTTGGGGAAACACACACACACACACACACACACACACACACGCACGCACACACCTGAGATTTAGAAAAGGGAAAGCAAACATCAGTAAAATTCACCTTCTACATAGCCTGGTATTATGTGGCAGAAAAAAAAGGTGAAACATAAAACAAAAGTGAGATGTTAAATCACGTCATTTGACACAGACCAGGTTTGTTTTTAACCATTTGCTCTGCTTATCCACGCATTTGCAACAGGAGCAAAACTGGTTTGGGGCGGGCGAGTGCCAAGAAGTCTTAGTTGTCACCAGGTGCTGCAGCACAGAAACAGATAACACGGTACACGCGTGTACCTGTGGTATTCAAATCTCGTGGGAGAGGAGCAATTAAGAAAAAGCTGTCCGGGAGAGCTCCTGGGAGGGAGTGACGATGAAGAGGCTGAGGACGCCGGCTGGCCCTAAGGAACGAGCTGCAGCTTCCCAGCCGGGTCTCCAGGTCCAGCCCCATCAGGACACGGAAAAGCGTTGCTGGATAACGCCTTCCATGCTCGCGGTCCGTTCACGCCCGCTGCCCCCGGAGCGGTCAGCTCCTCCAGGCTGCAGTGCTCAGCACACCGCTGGCCCCTCTGACGTGCTCACTCGCGGACGCTAAGACCAGGGAGGGCAGCTTGGGGACGCAGGCGCACGAGACCAACGTGTCTGCCGCCAGAGGCAGCCAGGGTTTCCCCACGTTGGGAACGGGGCTCGGTGGACGTCTGTATTTAGCTTGCCTCTTTAAACCATTTTTGGCCACCCGTCCAAAACCAGATTTGGCAAAATCAAATTAGATCAACACAGAATAGATTTCTTCACAACTGGCGCTTCTGATTCGGCCAACCTTTGAAAAAGGTTGGCCCCATTAGCGTTAAAATTATTGATAGTCAAACTGGGCAACTCTGGGCTTCAATGAATCAACCTGCATGCACCTGGGGCTGAAAGGGATGCTGGGAACATCTCACTCAGCTCCTTCATTTTCCATGTGAAGAAACTGAGGCAGAGGGGTGCTGGGTCTGACCCAAGGCCACTGAGCAGGACCGGGACTAGAAGAGGTCCTGCCCCCCATCTCAGGGGCATCAGGATTCAGGAAACAATCATTAAAGTCAAAACCCTGCAGAGTAGGACAAAGAATTCCACTCCTCCTCCTGGTATGTGGGATTGGAGACGTAATTTGAGAATCTCATCCCCTTTGCTTAAGAAAAGGGCAGCACTCAGAGCTGGTGTGTGACATCACCTGCCTCTGGAAGCTGCATTTGGTTTTAATGACTTGTTTTTTGTTATAGATCACCTTTCCGCCAAGAGACCTACTTTCCCCAACACCATGGTTTCTGCTCAGTTTCCTCAGTAGCTTCCCTCTGCATGAAAAATAGTGATAATACCGATAAATTAAGTACAGTCCATGCAGATTATTTTTAAAAAGACCTCATTCTTACTAACACTTAAATTTCAGCTTTCTTCCTCTTTAAACCTCTGTCACAGCTGCTAAAATTGAGGGCTAAAGAGCAAAGGGCTGTAAGCACCTCCTGGGGTGGGGGTGGGGGTGGAAAGCGGCTAGCCCATTTAAGAAACATTGAAACAATTCCAAACTTTCAAATCCCCAGTTCTTGAATTCAGATAAACAGATTAAAAGTTTGCTTGCCAGACTTTAGAAGTAAACCTGCCACAGGCTGACACCACGTGATATTTGAATATTGCTACATGATTCTCCAACTGAAAACGTTGTTATAAGAGCACCTTTGTCCAAGAAAAAGCAAGTTTCCATTAAGCAGATGATTAATGTAGTAAGAGGAAAAATCCTAAACATGGGCGCATACCATCACTTTCAGCTCGCTTTGTTCTCCTCCTCCTCCTCTCTCCATCTGAAATATTATGACTGGCTGGTAATTCACCTATGTGGTCAACCCTAAAGTCGGCTGTTGTTGAGAACTTCCTCACCAGACAGACCCCACCCAAGCTGAAAGGGCCAGGCAGCCCATTCAAATGCTAACTCCAGTTCAGCGGGGGAGACAAAGGGCCAGTGGGAGACTGAGTGAGCTGGGAATGGCTGCAGAACGTGCCAGAAAGTCTCTGGCAAAGAAAGGCAGCTGAACACCAGTGCCCCAGGTAGAGAGGGTCCGAAGCGTCCGTGAAGCAAAATCCCCCTTTGCGGGCGGGTCCTGGGCGCTTTCCGGGGTGGGGTGGGGTGGGGTGGGGTGTTCCTTAGTTGTTTTGTGTGGCGCTGCCGCCTTTCCAGCCTGAGCCAAGATGGAAGGAGGGATGTTGGGGGAAGGGAAGCGAGTGGGGGAGGGGGTGTGTGGGTGGGTAACAGGTTTTCACTGTCAGTTTATGAAAGTGTCTGAAGGATGCCAACTCTCCGTGGGATCTCAGATGGGACCCCCAATAATAAGCCTGTTTCTATATCGTGTATCGTTAAACACACACGCACACGCGCGCCCCAGACCGAGCGGGGAGGGGGGTGTGGGCGAGGCACTGAGGACCTTTTTAAAACTTCCTGGATTCACCCTGCAACGAGGCACCATGCTGACTCCTCTACTGAAAACCCCGACCCTGCAGGAAGACAGGCGCCCAGGTGACCTGCTCTGAAAGCGGCCCCCACCCTGAGGCGCGCGCCCCAGACACCAAGCACACCTCTGCCTTGGTGAACTGAGGCTGCTAAGGCGCTGCCAGAGGAAAGACAGAACACGTCGCCGCGTTCACGTGAAGTGGGGACGTCAACTCCGGGAGCCCGTTTCACCCGGTTTCTCACACCTGCAAGCCGGCAGCAGGGCACGCGGGACGCGCCCGGCTGCCTCGCCGGGGCCGGTGTTTGCTGGTGGCCGCGCGCACAGCGAAGCGCGGGGCGCCCTGCGCCCTCCCCGGAGGGGACCCGGCAAGGAAACCGTTGACAGTGCGTGCCTTGGGGCTGCTCCCTCACCCGGGAGTCTGAGAACCCGACTGCCACGAATGCCGCGAAACGCCTCACCTTCCCCCAGGCACTCTCATCACGATCGTTCACCCGGCGCAAAGCCGAGACGCGCGCCCCAGGACAAGATCAGTTTACAGATCGGTAGAGGTTTTGGGGACCCGTGCCACGTCTCGGCTTCCCCCCCACCCCGACTGGCGAGAAGGGCACGCTTCCCCCACCCAAGGCGCGCTCCTGGGTCGAGGAGGGTTTGCGCTCCGACAGCGGGGCAGTTCCCACCTCCGCCCTTAGCTCCACCGGAGCCGAAAATGGCCGGTGCCCGCCTCCTCCCCGCCACTGCCCAGGGCTGCGGAAGCCACCGGCTCGGGCTCCTCTCGACTTGGTGCCCAAAGACTTGCGTCGGGTCCAACACCTTTCCCCTGCTCTGCAGGTGCCGCGCTCTTTGCGGGAGCACTGTAGGGCGTCCCAATGTCTTTGGGGCGCACTGTAGGGTGACCCCGTGATGGCCGCGGCCCCCTTACAGCTCGCCCCTCTCTGCTTTAGCCTTCCGCTCACGAATGCCTCTCCCTCTCCGCCCTTCTCCACCCCCAGGGCCTTGCGCACACGACCGGGACCGCTCCAGCCAGGCGGCACCCAGCTCCACCACCAGACCGGCTGCGCCAAAAGGATGGAGATACCCGGACGTGACCAAGCCGGCAGAACCAGCCTTGGTGGCCCGTAGAGGTACCCGTGGAGACCCCTTGGACCTCCTCTGCCTGCCCTCCAAGTGTGGTACTTGGGGGACCTGCCCGCCTCTCTGAGAGGTGGCCCCAGGGCGCGTGGGCAGGTGCGCACGCTCTTTGCCGCGGTCTCTGGCCCCGCGAGCGCCCGGAGGCTGGCGGTGGCGGCCAGGACCGGCGCGTGGCCGCAGGGGCACTGGTACCCAGGATCCTGAGCCTCCAAATTGGCCGCACCGGGACTCGGGCTCCGGGCTCCGAGTGTCCCGGAGCCCGCTGTCCCCGGAGTTCCCGGCCAACCCCGGTCGGGTTACTTTTCACGCGTTACATACAACAGCGTCCCGAGCGCGGCCTCTCTGCTTGGTGAGAGTTGGCGGGCGCACCTCCGAACCGCGTTCGGGCGCCCGCCAAAGCCGCCTGCTTTGAGACTAGTCTCTAGGAAGGAGAAAGACACAGAAAACAAGTGACTTACCCGTGCTTTCGGGTGTGTAGCTCGAAAGCTGGGGTGCTCCCGGGATTCAGTCGTGCGTCCTGGACACCTCAGGCTGTCTCTAGCGGGGCGCAAAGCGCGCCCACTGTCCAACACGCCCTCGGCCACCGAGGCGCCCCCTGCGCCCTCCGGGTGCTCTCCCAGCGTACCCCCCCACCCTGGGAAGATTCGAGGAGCTCTTCCCAGCTCGTCCCGACCACCACCGCCCAGCCGGCCAGCTGGCCCCGCTGTCTCCCCGCTTTCCCTAACCTGCCCTCGTCCTCCTCCCTTCCTCCCGCGGCTCCCACACCGGCCCCACGTCCCAGGTTCGCAGCGGGCAACTAACCTGAATCAAAGAAAACAAGGAGAATCTGGACGGCGTCCTCCATCAGTGGCGCCGGATGGGGATGGGTCCCCTTCTGGCGGGGGACTCCGGGGAGGGGTCGCGGCGCGCGGGCTTCTTGGGCTTGCAGCGGCGCTGCTGCTGCTTCTCCTTCGGCTTCTCGGGGTTCCTTGGATTCTCGTTCCGGGGCACCTCGCGTTCTCTGGGGCGCTGGGGCTCCCGGGCGGCGGGCTGCGCGCGCCTGGGGGAGGCGTCGGGGCTCCGCAGCCCCAGAGCGCGCAGGCGCTCGCTGAGGGACTGGCCGGCGCTGCTGTGCTTGGGCACCGCGGGGCCGCGCTCGTCCTCGGGCTCGGTCTCGGCCTCGGTGGTGGGGGCGGTCCCGGGCTCGGTGTCGAAGTCGGTCTCGATCTCAGACTCGGTCTCGGACTGGTAGTCGAAGGCGTCCTCGAACTCTAGGCACTCCGGGAGGGCCGGCTCGGGCTCAGCCTCCTCCAGCTCGGGGTCAGACTCGGGGGGCTGGGGGAACACCTGCGCGGCGGAGCGGTGGTGGGCGTTAAGGAAGCTCCGGCGCGGCTGGGCGCGGCCGTTGGAGGTGGCCAGGGCGCGGAGGAGCGCGATGGAGCAGGAGAGCCAGAGGAGCGCGGTGGCTGCCCGGCGGCCGATGGGTGGGCACAGGTCGTGGTGATGGTGGCGAGCTCGGCGCCACTGCGGAGCCCGCGACCTGCGATCCATGCTCTTAGGCACACGCCGAGCAGCCGGTCCGCCCCCTGGCTCTGCAGAGAGCGGCTCCGATGCGCATCGGCTGCGGGAGCCGGAGGAAGCTGCACCTTATACGAGGCGAGACGCTGGGTCCGGAGGTCCCAGCGCCACCTCGGTGTAAGGGCAGAAAGAGGAGCACCTACCTTCCTGCCCACTCAACTTTCTAAAGCTCCACGCCTCTGCTCGCCTCTCTGAGCAAAAAGGGAGGGGGCCGGCCGAAAGCCCGTCTCCTCCCCGCTGCCCTCGCCAAGTCTCAGACTCCGCAGTCCAAGACTCGGAGAGGCGCCTCCGCGGGTCCTCTCGCCTGGGAGAGGAGACAGGAGACTGAGCGCGCAGAGACGGGGCGGAGAGGTTCTGCAAAGTTGCGCGCCCGGACTTCTGCCGGGCATGTGCAGTAGGGAGGCGGGGGCGCCTCCCGGCGGGCCCCGCGCGCCGAGCCGCGGCGCAGACGCCCGCGCGCCGGCAGGTGGCAGGACGGAACCTTGTTTGAGAGGGTTCGGGCGAAGCGAGGGGCGGGGGACCCGGCGGGTGCCGAGGAGCCAGCGAGCCACAGGTTAGAGCACTCGGGCCCTGGGCATGGGTCCTCCATGGGGTCCGACCCCCCTCCCCGACTTCTCCAGGGTTATCGAGAAAACGAGCAAAGCCGAAGCAGCTCAAACCCGACCGCAAAATGGCAGAGGCTCAGGGCAGTCGAGGGTTTGTATGCGGGCATTAACGACCCGGCCCGGGCAGTTTCCAAGGGCTTAGCGGTTTGAGGATGGTGACCTCGGGCGGTCATTCATCATAAAACCACCTTTGGCAGATCTGTTATAGTGACTTTAATTTGAGAAATTTTTAAACCGCCTCTCCCCTGCCCCCCATCCATGCAGTCTCAATCAGCTCACTACCTCATGGACAAACAAGCATCATCCCTGAGCGAGTTCCACACTGGGTGCTGGTCTGCGTGTCTGCAGACCCGCGGGTGGACCGCCATGACCTCTAGCTGGGAACAGGGGCTAGAAGATGCGTGAATGAGCCGGAAGCGCCTGCTCAGGGCAGGCGTTCGGCCCGATGGCCAGTGGGTTTGGCCAGGTCTCTGCCCCGGGGGCTGCTGCAGGGTGGTCAGCTGGCAAGGAAAGCTCGCGCTGCCCCTCACAACTCTTTGCTGGATGGACTTTCAACAGAATTAGTTAACTCAAACATCTGTTGAGTATACACGCCAAACTGTGTATTAGGTGCAGGTGGTGGAATTAAAAAATATATACATTAAGGAAAGGATGCTTCGGATTAATCTGCCGTCAGTGGTAAACCACTTAGAATCCCTCTTTACCCACTTATATTGTTTATTCCAGTTTGAATTCTACATGAGGAAACTATTGGATCAACTAGAGCAGAGCATTAGGGATAGGGGACAGCTAGACGCCCCTCGATCGTATTGCTGAACCCCAGAGGCTAAAAGGATGGATGGATTAGTAGTTCTTTCTCGGGCCTGGAAAATCGCAGGCTCTCCACGGGACTGCAGGAGGGGACCCCCGGAGGGCTTGCTCAGGAAAGCATGGTTGTCTGGAAGCTCTGTACCTGGCTGCCCTCCCGTGTAAACGCGGAGCGCCATTTTGCCGTAGTGACAAGTCTGACGGCAGCGTCACACAAAGCACAGCCACCCTCCCGGCATGCGTGGTAAGGCCAGCCGGCCGCTTCGGCTGACACACGTGGTGTGTTTGTCTTGGAGGCCACGTGGCTCAAATGCAAAGGGGCTCGACCTCCTGGAATCCTGCTTTCCTTTCGGAGGTCGTCCGCCTGGCGGGCCCTCCCGGTGGCTTAAGTCGCCCACCCACAGCTGTTTCTCAGCGTGGTGGGATTCGTCCCCAGACCTTCGCCGAGCCTGCGTGCAGGCTCTCACACCCAGATTGAAGACCTCGGGAAGAGTCTAGCCACTGCTTTTGACGTATTGAGGTTTTGCTCCTACGTTTTGGCTGTGGGTATTCTGGAATGTTCTTGACTGGGTTTCTCGGCTGTGTCTACCTTTCATCTTGTGTTCTTCGAGTTAGCTTGTGGAATTAAAATACTGGTTGGTCCGATAAAGTGGGATTGATTTGGCAAACCCGCTAAAAGGACCATGCCGAGCCCTAGTGTGCCCCACGGTGACATTGTCCAGAGAAACCGAAAGGGCGCCATCACAACAAGTGCCTGGACAGCTCCAGGCACCGTGTGGGTAGTACGTGGGACACTGGATAAGGGTACTTGGGAGCTGGGTATCTCAAATCCTGATCGCTCTGCCCTGAGATGTTTCTAAAGGTTCCGCCCGCACTGACCCGCATTGACCCACCTGCATGCTTGCTTTCAAGTTAGCGCAGCCCTATCGAGAGTGCTTGGGGCGTAAAGATGTTGTCCAGGTGGTTTTCAGGGCACGGTGGGAAAAAAATTGGGAACATGTGGGTGCTGGTGAGTGCCCTCTGAACGGAGACGAATGCCAGCTGTCAGCAATGAGGTGGACTGGGATTCTCCAGTGCGCGTAAGGAAGCCCTTCATTTTCCAGGCGTGCTTTGTGCCTGTGATGGAGGGGGCAGCTCGGAGCCGATCCACGGACACACACACTAAGATTGCCTGCGTTATTAAAACAATGTGCGCGACCTAATACATACTTCTGGACTAGATTTCGCATTAGTAATGCACGTTCTTTGCAAGATGCATTGTCATCGGCAAATGAGCATTTAACGAGACACTGTGTCATTGAGCACCTGCCATGCACATGTACAGGTACATCCTGGCATCCCTCTGACTCAGGCTCCGGGAGAGCAGGACCACACTGCGAGGCCGTCCCATCATGCTCAGAGCCGAGGTCAAGAAACGGATCTGCACAGAAATGCTCTTTAAAATGCATTGCGTGCGTGAGTTTAAAGAGTGCTTGCTGCAGAGTGAATTTCAAAAGGGAAAGAGCAGGTGATGAATGACCTCGGTTGTTACCAGGCTGAGGAACACGGCTGTGTCTGTTGCTGGTACACAGAGGGTGGACGTGGGTCACCTGCCGGGCTCTGCCTGGGGGCGGTGGTACCTGTGGGACAGTTTCCATCTCCTGACAGTCACGTACAGTCAGGTTCTTATTTGGATGAATTTGAAGAATGTTGTCTTCAGCCCCTTCAAGATCGTCTTGTGGGAGAGGCATCAAGATGTTTTCTGTGTGGCCCTGGGGGCAGAATGAGAGCTCATGGGTGGCAGTTAGCAACAGGCAGGTTTCAGCTCAGCCCAAGGAAAATATTCTAAAAATTAGGGCTCTGAGATGGAATGGCTATCAGGGGGTGGTTGGCTCTTTGACAGGAGCGGTGTTAAATCAAAGGACAGATGACCACATATTGGAGATGTTTTCCATAGGACTCATGAGCCAGGCCGGGTTTGAACTTGATGCCCCGGAGTTCTTTTCAGCTCAGACTCTGAATCTATGAAAGGCATGCGGAGGCCCTGGGAGAGGGGCTGGGGGCCGTGCTGATGGACACGTTCTTCCACTCTGCTTCTATTTCAGAAGCATTTGCAAGTGCAGGTGGCTCAGTGACAGGAAGGAATGTTTGGGTGGCAGTTTCGGGACATGAGCAAACAGGTGTGTGTGGAGGGAACCAGCAGCCTGCCGTGGGACTCCCCCACCCAGGGCAGGGCTGCGAGCCTCCTTGCTCACACGCACTTGTTGAAGCAAAGAAACTAGTCAAATCTGTGTTTGTCACATCAGTCCCCTGCCCCCGCTCCCGGAGCTGCCTCGGAAATTGAAAATGATATTGGATACTTAGCAGTTATGCGTTGAGTCACTTCTAGAACCAGCACGTTATTCCAGGCTTTGTGGGGAGATGGAGGTAATTGAGAGAGAACAGCCCCAGCCGCCTAACAGCATGACGTGGATATCGAAGTGAAATGCCCCCAAATATTAAAAAGCGGGTTGCTAGCAGGTGTCACATAATGAATCCTGCACCAGGTACAGAAACCCGGGAGGGAAGTTGAGTCACAGTGGTTCCTCTGGTGTTTTTCTGAAAGAGGAGGGTTTCTACCTGGTCTGACTTTGAGATTTTCTTTTCTTTCCAAAGTCCCTGAGAACACTGCTTTCAATTCACCTGCTCCTGTGTGCCTACTGTGTGCAAAGCCCTGTGCCGGTCACTTGGGGAGACAGAGATGAATCACATGAGATCCCAAAAGGCTGGCCAGGCTATTGCCATAGGTCCCATAGACGCCAACACATTTTCCAAGATGAAACACAAGATAAAAGATTGGTTCCACCCTGCCGGGCGAGTAGGCATGGTCGCCCTTCTCGGGCGTGTTTTCTGGACAGACATTGCAAAAGACTGCTTCTGGAGATGGAGAGCTTTTAAACTTCCCTTTGGGTAGAAACGAATTAGAGAGTTTGAAGCGCTGCCCCCCGCCCCCCCCGCCACCGTGGCAATCAGCCAGAAAGGCTCTGCCCCGCCGAGAACCTGGCGTCGCCCCCGCAGCCCACCCCCCAGGAGTCTGGGCGCAGGAAAGCATTTGGCTTGGCTCCCTGGGGCGCTGCTTTGCCCTTATTCAGACTGCACCAGTGTGGACTGATCTCATCAGGAGAGATGGTGGCAGCCCTGGGCTCCTGATTTTGTGACTTTGGGGGAATGCCACCTAGAGCCAAAAGCAAACAATAGGGGGAAATAATCACCTCTTTGCCATGACTGGATCCCGTCTAGGCCATTGTTGGGATTACAATGCTCCATCTGCGCCCTTCGAGCCGGGGCTCTGAGTGGAGCCTGCCCCTGAGTGCGGGCCGCGCGCCGGCTCCCCGGGAGCAGCCTTTCCCCTCATTGTGCTCTGCAGGTTCCCCCACCGGCCAACACCTCCCTCCCGCCCGCCCTCCGCCGGCCCCCGATCCAACAGGAAGCATCTGGAAGGTCCCTCGGGCAAAGCTCGGGCACACAGGTCCTCCCTGGGCGCGGTGCCTCCTGCTCCCTTGGGCCCTGGCACTGTCGTGTGGCCCCTGGTTTACCCTCCGGACCCTGGCTATTTGCCAGGCTTTGTCCTGTCTGGAGGTTGGGGCTGGATTCTGTCCATCTGCCTGGTCCCAACTTACACTTTAGCTTGTCTAGGTCACCCCATGGCCAGCCGAGACAGCAGCGACCACCGAAGCCCTGCCCCCCAGAGTGCTACAGCTGGGGGGGCGGTGGGCGACTCAACTCTTGCAACACCCCCCGGCTTGCGGGGGGCAGCTTCTGTCCAGCTCCCCTGGTCACCCCACCTTTTCCTCCAGCCCCCAGCACTGACAGAGCCTCAGGGCTGTTTTTCTCATCATCCAAGGATGACTCACCCCTGCAGACTCGGGGGGCGCGGGCGGCGGCGGGGTTCAGGCACGCACCCGCTCGCGTCCTCTCAGCTCGGGCTCTTCAAAATATGATTAGACCAATTTTACATGTCTAGTCACTGAGGCTCTGGCAGACTGGGGCTCTTTCTATATGTGCAGAGTGAAGTGGAGAATTGAGGCAATTATCTTCAGGCAAATGGCTCCGGCTCCGTAATCAGTCCAGCGGGTAACGGGAATCAGCCCGCTCGCCCGAGCGGCTCTGAGCTAGAGTGTTCTGAGGTGTTTCTTTTTTGCACTTGGCTTTGTTTTTCCAGAAGGCAGGCGGGTGAGACCCATTCTGCCCGCACAGGTGTCAGGGTGTGTGGCTCCCGCAGGCTGCGGGACACTGCTGACCAGTCAGGTGTGTGGGGACAGGTCTGCGATGTTTGTCATCAGCAGCCCCTGGGCCAGGCTGGGCCCACCACCCCCTCCCTGGGCTGCGCCTAGAGCCACTGAGGGCTTTTCTGCCCACCTCTTCTTACCTGGCCCTTACGGGTCCTGAGATGTTGGGCCGCGTGACCGACTGGTCACCTCCAGTCCCCAAATGATTCGGATCCCAACAGGGCCCATGGCTAGGCACGCACCCAACACCTTAGAGGAAAACGTCACAAAACCGGGACAATAAGAGCAGGTCTTCCTAAAGTCAGAAATGAAAACTCATTAAAGGTCGGTGATGACTTCCGGCCCCTCCCTCCTCCACCCGCTGTTCTGGCTGAAAGTCAATGTTAAGATGGGAGTTTTCTCTTTGCCGTTTTAGAAACCGCCTCATAAAACAGCGATTCCGTCCCAGCAGAAGGTCGAGAAGCCTGTTGTTTCTCCCAGTCGTGACCGCCCGAGGACGGTGCGGGCAGTGAGGACTCAAGGACAGGCCAGAGGTCCCGTGGGGCCCGCCTGGGCCAGCATCGCCCCACTCACCGCACGTGGAGAGGAGAGGCGGCAAGTGAGTTCCAGACTGGGCCTCGCACGAATGAATGGCGGGCTGGCGGTGACCCTAGAAAAACGTGTCGGAATTAAAAAGGTTTTTTAAGACTGTTGAGAAATCTTCATCTTTGTCGCTTTGAAATCTCTGGCTTAATCTTGTTTTAAAACAAAGAACCCAAAATTCCTGTTCACAATTGAGAGAGGGTTTTGAAACGCATCTGTCGGTTCTCACGCCGCCGTGGCCTGACGCGGCTTGTGTGCGGCCGTGTGTTAGAGCGTGACATCTCCCCCAGCGTTTCGCTGCGACCGGTTCACAGCCCTGACAGTCATTGTCTTATACCGTGTGTGAAGATCCGCCGGTGGCCTCCACTGCACGTCACCTCAGAATCCTGAGAGTTTGCCCATTCGTTTTTCTATGGAATTTAAGAATCATTCTGATCAAGTTCTGCAATGACCTTGGCGATATTTTGATTGGAACTGCAGTCTGTAAATTCAGTTGGGAAATACTGTCTTTTCTGCATTTAGCCTCAAGCCACAGTATGATGTCTCTCTCCATTTATTTGCATTTCTATTTCTCTCTTAAAGATTTGTGTCTTCTTTTTGCCATTCTCATATGTCACACACGGAGTTCGGTGTGTGATTGTCAGTCATATTTCCCACGTATTTGGTACTTTTGTTGCTGTTGTGAGCAGGTTCTCTATTTTCATTATGTTTTAGGCTATTCGTTATGTGTTTGTAGGGATGCTGTTGATTTGTGTGCATTTTCCTCATATTCTGCTACTTTTAGACTTGGCTGGTTTATGAGGCAACCAGAGGCCCGCTCCAGCACATCTCCGCCAGTGGCGGCCAAAGGCCGGTCCGCAGTGAGATGAGCAGAAAGAAGGCGCAGCGGTGTATTTCCCAGCGGCTGCATTTATCCACGGAAGGGACCGCGCTTGACGTGGAGGCGACATAAGCTCCTACCTTTTAGAATTTCGGTGTCACTTATTTTTGAATGACAACAGGCAGTAATTTGGGATTTTTTGTTTTAAGATTTTAGAGGACTTTTTAAAAGAGTTTTTAAAAACTTTGTTTTTAGTCTTTTAAAACAACTTTACTTAGTAGCATTAAAAACAAAACAAAACAAAACACAGTTGGCAACCCCAGGTCAGCACCCCACATTTCTTTTGAAATTTCGGTACAGTCAGAAATCTCCAAATCAGGATCTTAAAACTTGTTTCCTCTTGGACTATACAATTTTGTGATAGTTGGTAACTCTGGACTTCTTTCTTTTCTTAATTTTTGGTTAATTCTTTTGTATCCTTCTAGTTAGTCACGTCGTTGAGATTGATGTTTTAATTTCGTCTTTCATCTTTCTCCAGTTTCTTCACCTTTCCTTTGGGTCTCGCCACGTTCTCTGAAAGAGTGCGAGAGAGATCCCTCGTCACCCCTGTACTACCTGAAAAGGCTGGCCTGGGGGGTGGAATGGGGCGCCCTCATTGTTTCTTTTTCCCAAAGGGATGTCTTCTGATGTCTTCTCTCAGACAGTACGTAGGGGGGGTTGAAAAAAGAAAAAGATGGTAGGTACCAAAGGCTGGAGGTGAGAAGTGCAAAGCCAGACCTGGGACCAGACGGGCCGGCTGCGCACCTCGTCTGCCCCTGCTTCGCAGCCGGCTGCCGGCGTTCCCTGTCTGGCCTCTGTCCCCTCAGTTGCAAAATAAGGTCCTCTGGGGCCCCAAACACCCTGCCTTCCGCGGCTGGGGAGATGATGAAACATGCAAGGAGACAGAAAGTCCCTAGTAACGGTCATAACAAGCAACCGCTGCACCAGCAGCTCAGTTGATGGCAACTGTCGGCGGTGGAGGAGGTGATATCGGCCGTAGCGGTAAAGGTCAGGGGGCAGGAGAGTGACGGTGGGGACAGGGAGGAGCCCAGCGAGGCAGAGAGCACCTAACGTAAAGTTGGGGAGGCCAGTCATGTTGGGTCTGGTGTAGAAGAATTTCAAGCTCTGTTAGTGGCTTCTTGATGGAAGACCTTAGAAGTTGTCGTTTAATTGACAAAACATCACAGCGTGCTGGGCACCAGGAATGTGACCATCTCTCCGCTCGGCGCGTTGAGCGCAGCATCTGGAAACAGCGAGTCACTGCGCTGAGGAGGGTCCCCTTCCGGCCCGAGGCAGGATGCTGGCAGAGGGGCGTGTGTTTGTCAGCGCACAGGGGAGGAGGCTGCTCCGGACCTGGGCTCACCGCAGAATGCCTCCCTGAGGAAGAGACACGTGCCTACTGCGCTGGGAGCTGCGGGCGACAGGTGGTGAGTGCAGTTCCAGTGTGGGACCCATGTGACCGCAAGCCCTCTGCTGGAAGGGAGGGTCCGTGGGATCTGGGCACAGAGCGAGGCCGCGCAGGGGCGGGCGGGCGGCCATGGCGGGACTCGTGGCCCAGAGGGACACACTGCAGCCTTCCGTCTCGAACACCCTTGGACCCATAGGAAGCCTTGTCCTGATGGCTGGGAGGAGCCATGATCAAGTCGTCTTATTTAAAAATCTCTCTGGCCATAGAGCAGGGACAGAATTTGAGGGGAAGCTAGAGATCATGGTGGCTGGACGTAGGCAGGTGGTTGGTTCTAGAAAGACATACAAATGGTGGTGGTTAAAGAGCGGCTTTGCAAGTTAGTCATTCCGAAGGTCAGCTAGCAAGGCTTGGTGACAGCGCGGATGTGGGGGCCAGCGGTGGGAAGGATGACGCCCGGGTGGCACTGGGTGCCGGAGAAGCGTGGAAAGGGGCCAGGTGTGGGCGGCAGGAGACCTTGAGTTTGACGTGTGGAGTGGGGTGGGAGGCACCCACGAGCTTGCCTCAGCCTCGGGTTTGGAGGTGCCTGTGGCCGGCATGTGGGGCGTCAGCAAGGCACAAAGATGTTCGAGACCTAGAGCTCAGGAGGTGGGCTGTGGAAGCGGAAAAGGAACCTCGTGGTAATGAGACCATGGGAGAGGGACCCCCAGAGTGTTCCCCACCAAAGGCGTCGCGGGTGGAAGTCACCCCTGAGCTGGCGGCCTCAGGGGAGCAAGCCTGGGCTCCCTGCACAGTGCGGGCGGGGAGGCCGAGGCTCCGAGGGGGGCCTGCGGGCGAGGCCCGGCTGAGGCTGAGGCGGTTCCGGGACACACTCCTCTCCTGCTGGTCGTTCGACAACCCAGTCGACTCCAGAAGCACCAGTTACTGCTTAACACTGGCCCCCGAATGCGAGGGACGTGCACTTCCCTCGGGACGCCCGTGACGCGGCGGCCGCGGCTCCCAGGCAGTGCGCAGACTCTGAGGCTGAAGCACGCGTGGGACGCGTGAGCTGGACGTGTGAGGAGCAGCAGAAGGGAGACCTGTGGACGCGAAAGTCTCAGAAATGCGGAAAACCTTCACGGTCCGTCAGAGATGCTGAGACACTTCTGGTCACACCTCCCTCATTCCCGCGCCGCAACTACACTTCATAGTTTCCTTTGATCCGGCTCGCCTCCTTCACGTAAACGAAATTACCTTTAAAGGAAACTTGCGCCGGCAGCGCCCGGTTCTGGCTGACTGTGTTAAGCACACGCGGCGGTCGGGGCACAGGGCGCAAACGGACAGTGCTGGCCCTGGCCCCCCGGGAATCACCTTGGGCACCGTGTCCATTCGGTCTGGCACTCATCCCCGGGTCACGGTCAGGGGCACCCTGCTCGGGACCCCCTGTTATGACAGGGGCCCCCCATACCGTGTAGCAGGTGCCAGCGGATATCGTCTATCGACTCTGACACGGTACCTAGCAAGCCGCCTCCCAGCCAGGGATGGTGAGACGGGTTCCGGTTCCGACCAGCTGGAGCCGGCGGAGTTTCAACAGGACGAAATCGCTCAGGCGTGTTTTCTTCCCGTGACATCTGCCTCCTAATGATAGACCGACAGATGCAGTCATCTCGACCTGACTTTGCCATGACATCTGCCGTCACTCGACGTTTTCGTCTGCAGGCACGGCCAAGCGGCGGGCTTATCAGCGAGGCCTGGGCCTGTGCCCTTGGCCTCGGCAGGGCCTTGTCCCACATCGCTCAGGCACCTTCGCGTCCCGCCGGCGCATGTCGCAGCCCCCCGCCCCTGGCTGCTGCAGCCTCTCCCGTCGCTTGGGGCTTTCGTGCTGGGAGGGGAGAGTTCTTCTCCTCCATCTTGTTCTCTGCTAGAAAAGAGCCTGTGCCTAAGAACACACGTCCAGACGTGTGGTGTGCGCCCTTTCCACGAACTTCAAAAGCAAAGCCAAGCACGTGTGGACGTGGCGAACCCCGAAAGTGCACAGCAAGCGTGCGATGAACCCAGGGCGACGTGTGCGTCACCTCTGGTGCAGGAGGCGGGCGAGGGGAATGGGAGGGGCATTCTAGAGACGAGGTAGCTGGCCGCGTCCTTCCTCGGGCTGGTGCGAGGGTTTCGGGGTGCGCAGTATTCTCAAATCCTAAACTTAAGAAGTACGTGGCGGGTCGGAGCAATGTGGCCAGAGGAGGCTGTTTCCAGGCCGAGCAGTTCCTGACCAGCCCGCCAGGCCTCTGCGGGTGAAGCAGAGACGTGCCTAGAAGCGGTCCCCGCACATGCCAGGCCCTCGTCAAACACTTGTCGGGGATGTTTTTCACATGTGTATTTTTAAACCCGTCACGGACATGCCCAGGCGCAGCGCGGTGGAGCCGAGGCCCGGCCTGCGCCGCCGCCACGGCGTCCGCCCCGCCGCTCGCGCGCCCTCTGCCAGCCCCGCCTTCTCTCTGGGTGTCTTTCAAAGAAATCGCAGCGTCACAGCCCCACTCGGTCCCTCTGGGGGTCGGTCGAGGCTGCCCTCTGCCCCCAAGGACAGCATGTCACAGTCGGCGACCCTGCCCTCTCTTCCCACAAAGCCTCAGGTCACCACTCAGATCCTGGCACCCTCCCCTTGCTCCACTGAACCCCAGGAGTCTCCCAGAGCCAGCACCCGTCTTTCGGGCCTCCTAACGGCGCCCGGGTTGGTCACTGGAGACCTCTCCATCTCCCAACGTGAAGTGGACATATTTTCAGCGGCCAGGCCCATGGCAGCTGCTGTCCAAAAGAACGCACTTTTGGAACGCGCAGACCCCAAATCAGCATGATGGCAGTTGTCGCCACCTGTGTGGAAAGATCTGGCCGTGGCCAGCTGCTGGGCCTCCCTGCGCTGTATTAATAGCAGGGCCGTGGGGCCCAGTGGGAGCGGGAGCCAGGGAGGACAGGGGCAGCTGTGGCAGACATCACACCATGCTCCAGGCATGTGCTCCCGTATCACGGGCACACAGATGGCCCCGCACCTTGCCCTGCCGCTCAAAGCCCCCCAGGCCCGCCTTCGCCTTGTAGGGTCAGGAACGGGCTCGAGCTGACAGCACACTTGGCGAAGGAGCCAAATTAAGGTTGGCGTGATCGGAACGGAGGGTTCGGATGGCCCCACGTTCTGGGTCAGCTTACGCCTTTACTGGCAGCACGGACACGTGCGGGCCAAATGAGGCAGCGGAACGTCAACAGCTGGGGCGCCGGGCTCTGCGTGCCAAGGCTGGACAGACAGTTTTAAATGTCACAGGCCAGATGGAAGCTCAGCTGGCAGCAGGGTGGAGGGGCCCGGGGGCCGGAGGGCGCCTGGGAGAGGCCGGGCTCGCAGAGTCCTGTGACGGAGTCGGGGTCCCGAGTAGGCGGGGGGCGGGGGGAATGCCTGCGGGCAAGCCAGGAGGGCAGGAGCTGATGGACGCATGTGGATACCAAGGACAGGTCTAGAGTTCAGAGGTCACCGTGCCCCATCCCCGAGCCTGTGCCAGCCAGCACCGAGGACCACCCTCAGCAACGCCCCGCAGTCCAGGCTGTGCCCCCAGGGCACCCCCTGGCCTGCCGAGAAACACGGGAATGGCCAGGGCTCCTGGACGTTAAGCTGGACAAGGAACCCGATGCCCAGAACAGAGGCCCGGTGGCAGCAAACACCGATTCGTGGGCAGCGGCCTGACCCCACCCAGAGACAGGCTGTTTATCAGCGGCACAGGGGTTTTTAGAAGTCTGTTGCCGCAACATTGGCTTATCAGATTTTACCAAAAGCTTTGAAGTTTCCTCTTCTGCCCTTGGGAGCCTCCCACTCTCTGGGGCTTGCGGGCATCCTGCCCACAGGCCGCCGTGGCCGAGGGCCGGTCGCCCCCTGTCGACAGCCACAAACCCGCCACCGTGCCCGCAGCCACCTGGCCTCGTCACTCAGCCATCTCTGCGGCCCGGCCTCTGCAGGCCTGTGCACTCGCTCCCCCTGTAGTCAGGTGGGGCTGCTACCATCTCAGAAGGAGGGAGGGCCGCCACACCGAGCCGTGCGCGAGCTGCTGGCCGGGGCCTCCTTGCCTTCGCCGTGACACTGGTCTGGGAGGCCTGGGCTCGTGGAAGAGCACCGGCTGGCCCAGCCTGGGGAGGAGGCCGTGCAGGGCACTGAGCTCATGCAAGGCAGTGGCCAGGCCCACGCGGCTGGCACAGTCCACCCTTTTCCTCCCTTTCGCCCCTGGTGGTCTGAACAGAAACACAGGCGGGGTCCAGAAGCATCTCAGGGCTCCCCTGCCACTGCCGCGTGGGGTTTGGAAGGCCCCGAGGGGGCTTCTCAGCACGGGCATAAGGGAGGGGGCCCTGGGGGGTGCTCTTGGGGCCGTGGGGGCCCTTGGCTGGCGGCAGGCAGCCCGAGTTGATTCTGTTCCTGTGCGGAACTTCCTCCTTGTCCTCTGCAGCTCAGGCTTCCATCTTGGTTGTCCAGGCCCCTGGCGAGGAACCATGGCGGCAGCGACTGCTGCCGGCCCCCTGCTCCAAGGCCTAGGAGATCCCGCCTCTTCTGAGGAGCCCGGGAGAGAAACGCTAGGGCTGGCGGGTCCCTCACAGGCTGACCCCGCCGCGGCCGCGGCCCAGGGAAGCCGCTCCTCCAGGGGCCTTTATTTGGCCTGTCTTGTGCTGCCCGCCATGTCCCAGGCCGTAGGGGAATATGTTAATTCGTTTAATCTTCACAGCAGCCTTACAGGGAAACTGAGGCACAGAGAATCAAATAACTTGCCCTAGGCCAGACTTGAAAGGGGGTGGCGTCTGGATTTGAACTCAGGTGGCTGGCCAGGCTCCAGAACGCACCTTCCGACCTCCGTCCCTTCCCCAAATGCTGCCCGCGAGACGACGGGCTGAACCGGAGCCTGCCTCGCAGCCAGCGGAAAGGCCCTGGGCTTGGGCCAGGCTGGCCGCAGGGCTGAGGGGAGCGGGGCAGCGCCCCGAGACCCCGCTTCCTCGTGTTCCTCCCGCTCCCGTGTTGCGGGGGGGCTGCCTGGCGGGAGGCCGGCTCGTCCCGAGGCGGCCCACTCACGGACAGCATGGTGGAGGCCCCGGCACTTGCCAGGGCGGCTCGAGGTGCTCACAGTGACCGACTAGACCCTGGGGGCTGCTTCCTGAGGCGGTCCGCCTGGGGCTTTCCTTCTGAGGCCTCTTGACAGTGTAGAGGAGGGCTCCTGGTGGCTCTGGAATCTTCCTCAGCCCTTGGACCTCAGCCTGTCATCGGAGCTGGTTCCTTTTGGCCTGGAGGACACATGGCCTTGGGGCCGTCACAGCTGGGAAGACCGCGGGGCCTTGGGCAGGCAGCGACCCAACCTCCAGCTGAGCCACCCTGCCCACCCGCCACTTCTGAAGGACGCGGCTTGTCTTCATCCTAGTGACAGGCTGTTGGGGACTTTCAGGTTTTAAGAGGTCAGTGCCTGAAGCCACTCGTCCAGGCCTCTGACAGAAGCAGCAGGCCAGTGGGGTCAGCCAGGTGGGCGAGTGGGTGGCGGCGCTCACTGCAGGTACACTGTGAAGGGGTGTCCCGGACGTCCCCAGGCCCCCCTGGAGCTAGCCCCATGGTCCGGCTCTGGGTGACCGATGCCCCGGGGACGTGAGCTGCGGCACGGTGCCCGAGCACCTCGCCACTAGGTGGTGCAGCTGCTGTGACCGTGCCGAGGGTGCTTCGAGGGCCCCTCTCTCTGAATCCCTGTGGCCGGGGGTTCCCAGGCCCCCTGAGCCGCAGACACCTGTTGGACCTGCTCTTGGACCTGCTCTTGGACCTGGCTGTGTGATCACAGGTCCGCGATGTCGCCTGTGAGAGTTCCGTCCGTCACGCTGGTTGGGTAGAGATTCGGTTTCCACCAGCCGTATCGCTCTCCGCGAGCAAAGGCACAGACCCGACCACCTTTAGTCCCCACTCCCTGTCCCTGCTCTACAGAGTGAGCAGGAGGGCCACAGCTCTGTCCCCTTCCTCTGCCCAGCTGGCAGGGCTTCAGAAACGGGTCCCCTAAGCTTGACTTCTCGCCCCGCCTTCCCCGGCCGAGGGCCTGGAAGGAGCTGACGGGGCAGGTGAGCTGCCCAGGGTCAGGTTCGGAGGCTGTGGAGGGCGCCCCTCAACACTCGTCATCGGGAGAGGAGCCACGTTTTCAAAACCATGGCAGCCTCTCTCTGAGCAACAGCCCGCAGCCCAACACTGCACACAGGCAGGAGCCGCAGCGAAGGCCGCGCTGGCCGTTGGAAGCTGGCCACCAAGCTGAAGGGCCACGGGGGAGTGACCTTGGGTGCTCAGAGCGTGTCATTGGGAGTGTGTCTGTCTGTCTGGTTTTGTTTGTCCTGTTAACCCGTCCCCTTCTCCTTTTGCCTTTCTGCTCTCAAGGGTCCCTGGCACCTGCGGCAGCCCCGTCGCCTTCGCTTCGGTACTCGTGTGTGTGGCACCCCGGGGCCTATTCGTGCGGCCCCCTTCACTGGAGTCTCCCCGCGCCGGCCTGACCTGCTCCCCGGAGCGGTCTTGGGAGGTAAGGCCTGGTCTCCAGGGCTTCTCCACTGCGTGGTCTGCAAACGCCAGTTACAGCCGAGTCACGTCTGGCTTTGAATGAGGCCCAGCAAGGTGGCCCCTCAGAATGCTTTATCTGGGCTCACCACGGTGCCACCAAACCCATCTGAAATGAGGGTTTACGGTACCACGTAACTGCCACGCCCTATCAGGTGATAAATAAGCAGGAAACACCAGACCATCAATTGTAAAAAAAAAAGAAAAAGAAAAAATTTGATGCCCCGCCCACAGAGCAGCTGCTGTGACCTGCTGCTGCCTGACAAATGTGCCCGCTGAAGGCAGAGCCGGGGGAGGCGGCCCTGGGCCCATCCACGCAGTGGCCGCTCGTCCGGGGCACTGCACCGCTCAGATGCGTGGCCCGCTGCCCCCTCGCTGCCCCGTCACGGCCCGGACGCCCCGTCCAGCAGCGGCTGCGCCCATGCTTTCCTTCCCTCGCCACCGTGACCGTTCCCAGGCAGGCTGGCCCAGCTCATGCTGACACTCGTCATGGGCCAGGCCCGTCAGCCAGGAACCTCCAGCGGCGGTGAGGCCGTCGGGGCTGGTGGGTGCGGGGAGCTCGGGCCTCCGGCGGTGAGGCGGCCTCCCTCAGAATTAGGCGGGAGGGTCCCACTGCTGCATCACTCGGGGTAGGCAGTGGCTCACACACGCTCCCCTGGGCCCCACACACAGCATGTCGCCGGCACGCACCTGCCCCCCAGACCAGGGTGGGGCACAACCCCACGTCCCCGAGAAGCCTCTGGAAGGCGAAACGTCAAGGCCGCAGTCAGTGCCAAGGCCACAACGGAGCTGGACGCAGCTCCTCCCACTGCGGGAGCCGCTGCCAGGGCCCTGTGCAGAGAACGGAGCTGCCTTTGGACTGGGGACGGTTCCACTGTGGCGTCCCAACGGGGGTCCCCGAGGAAGGTTTATGATCATGCACAACCTGGGGGCGCAGAGGGGCACTGCTAGTGTCCTGTGACGTGTGTGTCCACCTGGGACCGCCAGAGGACCCCATGTGGGGCGGGGCTGGGGGGGGGCAGGGGCGGGGACCGGAGCCACAGCCCGTGTGGGACCTGACGGCGGACTCTTCCGGAGGGCCTCCCCCAACCCTGTTGTGCTGGTTCAGAGGGTTGGGCGGAGGCTTTCCTGAAGGCTCTGAGGGTGCTGCGCCCACGGGCTGTGCGGTCGGCAGGTGGGACGAGAGGACGGCCGGCCCCAGCCTGGCCCATGTGGCCCGCTCCACTCCCACCCAGGCTGTCCCCCGGCGTGGCCTGGGCAGCGAGATGACACGCTGACCCTGTGTGCCAGGCCTTGCATGGCTCCCACCCACCGGGACGACAGTCCCTGCTGCTCCTGAGGGCCCTGACGTCCCAGCCCCCAGCGGCCTGCAGACCTGCACCTGGGCCCGGCCCGGCCCCCGTCGTGTTTGTCTGTGCTCAGTGGCCCGTCTGCCGCCCTCCCCACCTGGACTGAGCTCCGAGGCCACGGGCCAGAGCTCCTGGCCAGCCGCGGGTTTTCCAGCCTCTGCCTCCGCGCCTGGCCCCCAGCAGGTGCCTAATAAAGTTGTATGACGAGGAGCAGATGCCTGTTCATTCTGCGTGTGCGTGAGTCCCAGCAGCTGGTGTGTGTGCGGTGCTCCCTTGTCCTCCGCTGGCTTCTAACACGGGGTTGCCCCGGGGTCCCCTGAAAGGTCTGACACACCCACTGTCGCCCTGGGCCGAGTCGGGTCCCCACCGTCTTTGCTCTCACCACAGCCTGCTTTCTCCACGCACTCGGCAGGGCGGGGAGTGAGTGGCATGTGCATTTCCCTGCCCGCCTCCCCAGCAGACACCCCGGGGGGCTGAGCCCGGTTTTCTCACACACGTCAGACACCGCGGACACTTAGGTAATTAATTGCTGCCGGATGGACAGAGCGAAAAGATCCAGACCCTGAGGACCGGACAAAGGCGACGCAGGCCTGTGCCACCATGCAGAGCAGCCACCTGACACTCCCGGCTGCTCCGTGCATGCGCAGGCGGCGTGGGGGTGCAAAGCAAGGGTCGGGCACCTCCACTCCAGTGCAGCAGCCACGTGCAGAGCTGAGAACGGGGGGCTCTGGGACACTCTGAGCACAGTCAGACCGCCAGGGTCTGTCCCAGCTCAACAGGGAAGAGAGCCGAGGGGGGCGCGTCCGGGTCCCTGTCCTGCAGGAAAGGCACCAGGTCCCCGGGCATTGTGCGGGGGGCAGGCGGGATTGTCACTGGGAGGGACCGTCACTGGGACACGCTTGGGAGCTGAGCTCTGAGAGATGGCAGGGCAGGAAGCCACCAGCTGCTCTGCTGCCTGCCTCCACAGTTACGCCAGCCAGGCCCGGGCCGTCCCCTCGTGAGGTACCGGTCAGAACAGGCCTTGGGCGAACATCACCGTGGGGAAGGGGGAGCCACGCCCCACAGGGGTGGATTCTGGTAGGATGTGACGACAGTTACCAGGACGTTCGGCAAAGTATCTACCGGCACTCAGGATGGCCATCAAAACCAAGGAAAGTGCGAGAAACGGCCAGGAGGAGACTAAGGAGCCGGAATGAGTAAATGTCACGTGGCGTCCTGGATGGGGTCCTGGGACGGGAAAAGGGCACTGGGGAGAAACGGGGGGGTGGGAGGGGGGTGAACCTGACTGGCGCTCGGAGCTCGGTGCGTGAGAACGCGTCCACCTGGCGGCCAGGTACACACGACTTCCCTGTAAACCCGAAGCTACTCCAAAACACCTCTGTCTGAAACAGGTGCACGCGCACGTCACCAGTGGTGGCCCGGCCTTGAGAGAAACAGAAACGAAGGCACGGGCCTTGCTGGGCAGGGCTCGGCGCTGCAGCAGCCAGGCTGGCCGGGAACGGCACCCTGGTGCGTCCCCACACGGCCCCGGATCCCACTGTCCCTATCCCAGCTCCTCGGGGTCCCCTTCTGCGGAATGCAGGCTGCATGGCGGGGGCTCTCTCCCAGGGCCCAGGTGTGCTGGTGCCCAGCCAGCATCCCGGTAGATGTGAGAGAGCGCTGTCCCTTATGAGGGGAAGTTGGTCTCCATGAGGGGCCTGGGCTTTTGGCTGGCACTGAAGATGGCCAGAGGGGTGGGCGGAGGGTCTGAGTCAGGACGCAGGAAGGGGTGGCGGATCTTCTGCGCCCTGGAAGCGACCGCGTGCACCAGGGCCATCTCGGGGGGAAGGCGCAGCCCTCCTCAGGCAGGAGTCGCTAGTCCCAGAGCCTCTGTGGCCAGCCTGCGCCTGACAGAGCCTGCCCCGCGCCCTGAGGCCCCGTGGGGCTCGGCTCTCCCGGCCGCTGGCCCTGGTTCCCACAGCAGCAGCGAACGCAGAGCACACCCTCAGTGAAGAGATCCGGGGAGCCCCCGCCTGCCCTAAGCCCCCCTCACACCCCGGACGCTCGCCCCTTCCTCACGAGGCAGGATGTTCTCACCGCCCGAGGGGAGCTGGGCTGAAGCCATCCTGTCACGCAGGGGCCCGTGGCCGGGCATTCGCACCCTCCTGCAAGCGGAAGCCATCTGTGGCCTGTTCCTTCGCATCTACCTGCGAGATCTGGGCCTGAAGGACACGGCCTGCTGCCGAGGGCTGGAGAGGTTCCACAGAGGGCAGGTGGGTTGGAGTGAGGGCCCCCCGAGCTTTCCTGAGGCCCCGCTCCCTCTGGGAAGAGGCCTGGAAAGGCCAGCGAAGAGGATGAACAGCAGGGGTGCTCCAGCGCCATCGCCAGCCCTCTGGGGCCGGTCACTGCCCATCCCTCCCCGTGGACAGTCGGAAGAGACCTAAGTGCACGTGCTGCGGGCCAGGGACACGGGAGCACGAGGTGGACATGCGCCTGTCCTTGTGGAGCTTAGAGTCCATGGCGGAGAGAGACCCCAGCCACACGACTAACAAGGGGAGAAGCAGGGAGGGCTTCCCGAGGGAGGTGGCACACACATGGGATGGGCAGGAGGCAGCCAGGTGACTGCACAGAAGGGAAGTGTGCCCGTGGGGGAAGGCCTCGCCCCTGCCGACCCCCACCCCTGCAGCTGCTTACACTTTCCTAAGGGGGCAGGGGCCAGCCAGGAAGCATTTCACAGACAAGTGAAAATCCAGACTGCATTTTGGAAAGTTCCTTCTGGAATCTTGCTCGTGGCCAGGGTGGAAGTGGGGAGACAAAGAGGCTGTCGGAGTCGCCCCTCGAGAGGTGACAGCACTGGACCAGGGAGTGGGTGGCAGCAGGAGGAGCGTGCCGGCCGGGAGCCGGGGCGCGGAGGGCGTGGGCGGCGTGAACAGGGCCCGGCAGGGGCTGCGCTGGGCGAGACAGGCGCTGAGTTGAGTTCCGTGTCTCCCCATCTATAAAACAAGGGAGCTTGGCGGGCAATAGACCGAGTCCCCCCTGAGCTTGGCAGCCCCCAGACGGTGCGGACACGTGACTGCAGCCACCGAGGGGGGCTGAGGCGCTGACGCCAACGCCCGCCCCACAGCGCTAACTGCGGGACCACGGCCGGGCCCCCTCGGCCTGATGAACACGGCGCCCTGGGCGCCCGCGGCCCGCGGGCAGGGCTGCCGGCGCGCTCTCCGCACGGGTGACTCACCAGGATTAACGTCCATTTGATTTCCACTATAAATTACGCCCCACATAATTCCCCTATCACAGCTCCCGGGGAAGGCCGGAGCGGGCCACTTGGTCACCCATGCTGAGGAAGCGCTGAGTCACCGCCTCGCCCACGCGCGGCTGGCAGCGGACGCCCGCGGAGGTGGCCTGATGGATGCGTCGTCCGGGCCGCTGATGAGAGGTGCTCGCCTCGGCCCAGGGGGGGTGGGGAGGGGGGAGGCCGGAGCCCCCGACCCAGGGGCCCCTCGAATGTGAACAGCCAGGCTCCGAAGGTAAAAGGAAATCGCGCTTCCAAAGTGGAGGTCCCCCCCCCCCCCCCGCACACACTCCGTCCCCCCACCGTGTGAGGCGCTGGGGAAACAGCAGTGAACACAATTAGACACACCCGGCCCTCGGGGGCTTGCAGCCTCAGGAGGCAGAGCTGGGTGCCCGTCGCAGAAGCGCCCGTCCAAGGGCTGCGCGCGCGTGCCTGTGTTGGGCCCTTGCGGAGGAGGCCGCAGGGCTGACGTCTGAGGAGGCGGAGCCACGACCCAGCACGCGGCAGGCGTCACGTGCAAGGGCCCTACAGGAGGGAGCCAAGCAAGGCCAGGCCACCGAGGGGACAGGGGATGAGGGGACGGAACAGAAGGAATTGTGCTTGTTATCTTGACGCTCCCAGCGAGCACACGCGTGAAGAAGGGGGATGGGACAGTCAGACCTGTGTGTGGGGACCATTTTATGGAGCCCGGGCTCAGTCGAGACCACAGGGGTCCGGTGAAGGGGACGCCCTTCCTCATGCACCCATGGCCCAGAGTGGGGGGTGGAGAGGGAGTCCACGCAGAAATGGAGGCAGGATCTGAGAGGGGTGGGGACAGCAAGGAATGAGAGGCTTCGGACCCTCTTCTTTGTCACCAGCATTGAAAACCACACGCTACTTGGCAAAGTTCTGAAGAGCCCAGCGTTGACTCATCCACCCCAATTTGCTCAGCAATGGAATAAACCAGTTCGCTTAAACCTCCAACTGATCTTGGAAGCTCAAAAGAACCAAAATTTACACTCAAAGAAAAAACCTAGCACACCAAATTGAAGTAGACTTGGGCTTATCTGTTTTCCAAAAGAACCGAATTAAAAAACAAAGCCCACAAACAGCTTCAGGAGCTGTCTGCACCAGCTGCCCTGCTGCTCCGGGCCTCGTGCCTGGCAGCTGCCTCCCCTCCCTGGCAGGGGCCGGCCTCCCTCTGGCCCCGGGGGCCCCGCTGCAGGAAGCACAGGGCTAGGCCCGTAGCGAGCCCATCCAGGCGCAGCCTCTGTGTGGGCCCATGGGGCCGTTCCTGGCACAGATGTCCAGTCGGTGTCCCAGTCTGCAGACGAGGACGCTGAGGCTCAATGAAGTCAAGTAATTTACCTAAAGCTATCACCTTGTAAATGTCAGAGCTGAGCCTTGACCCCAGACTCCTGACACTAGAAACCAAAGGATACACAAGCCAAAAGCCTTGCTCTTTCCTGTCACTCCGGTGTCGGGTAAATATGGGACAGTTAGGTAAGTCGTGCATCTATCTCAGTGGCTCTCGGCCAGGGGCAGTTTTGCCTTCCAGGGGACATTTTTGGTTGTCACAACTTAGGGGTGAGGGGATGCTACGAGCATCTTGTGGACAGAGGCCAAGGATGCTTCCAGACATCGCGCAGTGCCCAGGAGGTGCCCACGGCGGAGAATGACGTGCCGCACGCAGCCAGCGGTGCTGGGTGACGAGCCCGACGGACGCAGACAGCGGGAGCGCGCCGGCCCGCAGGGAGCGGGAGGGCCGCAGAGGGGCGCGCCCAAACGCCTGCGCTTGTTTATTTCAGGGGAAGGATTTGGGTCGTTTTTTTTTATTTTTCTTCTTTACGTTTTTCTGTACTGTTTGAATTTTTGGAAGAACAATGCGCGTGTATCATTTTTATCATTAGGGAAAAAAAGAGCTGTTTTCATTTTGTAAAAGTAAAAAAGGGATTCAGGATCACCGCTTCCGATCCGGCTCCCTCACCGACCAGCTGTCAGAAAGGATGCTCTGGAAGCTGTGTCTATTTGGAAAGTGAGAAGAACAATCATTCTTGCACTATATTATAGGAATATAAAGCCATATTGTCCTGGAAAAGCTCTCTCGGCTCAGAGGGGAAAAATTGTCGAGGATGCTGAGATATTGCTTCTCTCACATATTTCCCCTCTGAGGTAACGTGCACGTTTCTGCAGCACAGAAACCGAGGAGATGCACACTCGATGAGGGTCTTCGTGCCCAGAGCCCGGCGAGCAGGGTGGGGCTGGCAGGCCGCCCGCCCTCAGGGTGGTGGGCCGGGGGCTCCCACCTTTCAGAGGTGGCATTTAGTCCCTAGACCATTTTCATTTCATCTCGAGGCTGGGCTAGGGCTGACGTTGTCAACCAGGGCACTGTCAACGTTTTGGGTGAGACACTTCTCCGCTACTGGGGGTGTGGGGGCGCGGCTGGGGGGCGGCTGCCCCGGCGCTGCAGGATGTTGAGCAGCACCCCCTGGCCTCTGCCCACAGGATGCCAACAGCAGCCCTCCTCCCCCAAGTCACGACAACCCAAGATGTCTGCAGTCAAGGCCACGTGCCCTGGTGGGAGAGTGCCAGGGTCAAGGCCGGTGCGGAACCACCGGCCGGGCACGCCAGGTGTTCCTAACGAGAGGGCCCCACAGAGACGCACGGCTCCTGAAGCGGGAAGCCAGTTGCTGCATTTCTGAGTCACCACGCACGTGCTCCGTCTTCCCTCTGTGGCTACCCCATTCGAGGCAGCCCCTCGAGGGGCCCTGTCTACCCGTGTCCTTTACACAGGTCCCACTCGGTTCTCCCACAGATCAGCCGAGCTCCCGCTGGGAAGCCGGCGCTCCCTGGGGACACACGCTGGGCAGCGATTCTCTGGGCGGCCCGGAGCGGGGCTGCTGCAGCCACTTTGCGACCAGCACCCAGATCAGAAGCAGAAGGTGAACTTCAAACTGAGGACGATAAAGCCAGCTTGGAAATTCAGTATCTCACATCCCTTCCCATCTTTTAAAAAATCCATAATTCATAGGTAACACAGTCAGGGGCTACGCAGCTCAAATGGAATTATCCTTTTTTCTAAGACTGAGGCCGGGAGAGGCATGTCCTTGAAATGCAGAAAACGAAAAGCAACTCTTGGAGCTCATGTGCCCTGAACTTGACCTCCTCAGACCAGATTTCCCTCCCATAGGGACGAGAACACCACAGACACATTCAGGACAACGTTCCGAAGCGCGTGCTAACCGCACTGCCAGGGCGTCGGCCTGTGCGGTCCCCTCGCGGACCCGCGAGGACGGGCTGTCTGTTCCCTGGGCAGCGGCTGGGCACGGCCCCGGGCTGGAAACTGGGAGGATGACCCCATGCCTCCCCGGCAGTGGAGCTGCCACGCGGCGCTAAAAACAGAAGCAGGAGGCTCATTGTGAGAGCAGACGCGTCATCGCATTGTTGGGGCCGGTGGGGAACAATGTTTATAGCATGCTGCCATCTGTGTTTATAAAAAAAAAGGAAAAAACACACACGTATGCACTGGCTTGTATATACCCCGCGCGGCCCCGGGCTGGCCGCCTCCCAGGAGGGGAGCGGAAGGCCAGAGAAAGGCGGGGTGCGGGGGGTGCAGGACACCTCCCCCCCATCCCCTTTGTTATGTTTTGATTTTTGAACCAGAAATAAGCGCTTTGAAATAAATATATAAAATTAAGTTTCCTCTACAAAACACCCACTACGGTGCTAATTTGTTATGAAAACCGCACCGAGGCTATGGATGAAGAACCGCGGTGGAACGAACCCGAGCGCGTGGCCTTGGGGACACCCAGGCCCGGCCGGGGTCTCAGGACTGTCCACTGTGCACTGGCTTTCCCAGGAGCCTTTGCTTCACTGAGCTTCCGGGACGATTCGGTGTCTGCCGAACTAGAACACGCCTCGTACCCTCTCGTGGGGGGCCACAGCCCACTCCAGAGCCCGTGGCCCCTCCACCCCCGTCTCCCCAACGACACGGGGAGGCTTTCGGTTGACAGGCGATGGTTAGTGAGCTGGTAAGCACGGACTTGTATCTTTTTGCAGATTTCCCATTCGTGGCCCGTGATCCAGATTTCTGCATTCGCTATGGGAGCGTGGAAGTTCCTCTTCAAATCGCTGCTGAAGCGACGCAAGAGGAAAACGCCACTGCGTGGCTGCGAGCCTGCCTCCTGCAGGACCGCTCAGCTGCCACGCCGGCCGCTGAGGCGCACGCGCAGCTCGGCGCGGTGTCCCCGCGGGCCCGGCCTCCCGCTCCCCGGCTCAGCACGGCCAAGAAAAGAGGAAAAAGCGGGGGACACCTGCACGGAGCTTTCAATGCCTGCGAGCCGCGAACGCAGGTGTCCTGTCGTTAGGGGGCAGGGGCAGGCTCCCCAAAGTCACCGTGCTCCTCTGCTGGGTCTGTCCACCTCCGTGCAGACGTGGTGACCTTCACCTCCCATTGCACGTCGGGATGCATTTCCGAGCCACTTGAGAACGCATCGTCCATTCCTGACGTCCCTCATGCCTTAAGTGCCACAAACCCCAAGTTGATGAGGGAGGCCGACTGAGCTGCAGGGTTCGGCTAGATCAATCCTTGCCTGCAGCCCACTCTCAGAGATGGAGGACGCACAGTGCCAGGGAGCGCGCCACAGACCTGGAGTCTGAAGCCTAGTTGACAGACGGGTGGCGGTCCTGCTTTATGGGGCGCTTAAATGCAAGTGAGCTCCAAACTGCAGTGCGGGAGCGCAGGGGAGGGGTTCCGGCGGAGAAGGGCAGCGCTCCCCCGTTCTCCCTGAGGATGAGCCAGGCTAGGCAGCCCCGGGCTCAGAACTGGTCTTGTAGGTCACAGCCAGCCAAACATTGGCAACGTCACATGTCGCCACCTGAGTTCTGTGGGATGGGACTTTCTGCAGACCTCTGCTGAGACCCCGTAGGTAGAGCTGTGCCTGCCACAGGCACCTGCTGTCGAGTGGAGACAGTGGGCATCTGGGGGCCTGGATCAGGGATAGATAGATGTCTTTTGGACGGAATCCCCCTGCGGGGTGGTGGGAGCAGCTGTACCCCAACCCTGTGGTCCCCCACATGTCCCCAGGCACAAGGAGCTGGCGATTCTTCACCCAGATCATGCCTGGGGGGTGGGGGACCTTCGGGCAACAGAAGATGGGTTCCAGGAGGGTGTAAGGCCACCTTCCCCGGGACCCTATGGGGACGGCTTTGTCCTGACACGCTCCAGAGACCAGAGCTGGGCGCCCACCCTCCACGCTGGAGGGAGTGGGCGTGGGGGGCGTGGGTCCAGCTGGCCCTGTGTGCCCAGAGATAACTATCCTACACCCCAAGGTCTAATGAAGGTCGCAGGTAAGTGTGAACGGAACTGATGAGACAGTTGTCCCCACTGGGCAGTGCCAGGCTCTGGAGGCGGCGACCTTGGTGCTAATGGGAACGTGGCAAAGGGGACTGCCTGGAAGAAGCAGCCACTGCAGCCCCCTCCTGACGTGAAGTTCGGTTCCCGAAAGCTCTCGGGCGGGGAGATGAGTCTTGTGGGGGGGTCCATCGCAGGCTGTCTCAGAACCAGGGCCCCGTCCTTTGCTCCTCAGTGGGGCAAAGTGGAGAGAAGGGGGCCCCGGCGCCATAGGCAGGAGTTGGCTGGGCCCGGGGAGAAGGTCCTGGAGGAGGACGTTCCCTCTGACTGAGTGCGGCTCACGCTGTTCCTGACCACGATGACCAGCACCCCTCCATCCCCTACTCCGGCTTTTTAAAAGGGCTCGCTCAGGGGGCTGCCCAGGAGATAGGCGGGAGGCGGCTGCAAAGCCCCCGGTCCTGCCCCTGAAACAGCCCGAGGGCTGTTGGCTGGGCGGTGGTGGCTCTGGCCAGCAAGGCGAAGGCTTCTGCTGCTCCCTGCTCCCAGGTAAGCTTGCCCGATTGTTCTCGAGAGAGGAAGGGACATTCCACCAGCCGACATCTGCTGCCCAGGGCTTTCAATAGCTCCAGCCTCCTTGGCGGGCCCCACTATTGTTTCTTGCAACCTGGCCGTCCATTTTGACAAAGCTGCAGGGGGAGATAAGACTGACCTTGACACACTCTAGGCCCCAGCCTGGGAATTCCACCACCTCGTGCCCCAACCCCTCCCCGTTTCCTGGAGGCCGGGACAATAACGGAGCCCAAGGACTAGGCCCAGCGTGGTCAGGGACCCACGGAGCGATGCGGACCGCAGGCTCAGGCTGTTCCCAGGACCCCACACCCTCCCTGGGATCTGAACTGCAGCGAAAGGGAACCCCACCTGCTCACTGCTCACACTCGCCAGCCCCCAGGGTCGCCTCTGGGCTACAGGTGGCCCTGACGAGGTGGCAGACTAGCCAGCTTACCACCAAGTGTTTTCTTCTCACTGTGGGGGGCCTGGAGGGTCTTGGCTCCTCTGCAACAGGAACTGCTAAAAATACAGGTTCCCAGGCCCTCCCCAGACCTGCTGATTCTGTCTCCAAGAGTGGGGTCCAGGGTCCACGTTCTTAAAATCCCCCTCCCCAAACCAGCCTGAGAGATGCTGGCCTAAGCGTAGTTCCAGAACGGATTCTTCATTCAAGAGGATTCAGGCGCGAGTTGAGGGTGAGTGGGCAGCGGCCGGTCTGATTCGCATGAGGGCGCGTGAGGTTCCCGCCACCTTGGGACTTGCACTCCCAACAACCTGAGCCTGTGATCATACACGCAAAGCGAAGCTAAAATTTCAGAGAACTATCTGGAGAATTCAAGTGAGAAGAAGCACGTTCGTCAGAAATACCTAGATAATTAAAGAAAAAAATATATTCATTGCATAAATTGCTCATTAATTCACTCCTCGGTAGGGGCACATGGCTTAAAAGCAGCTGCTTTGATTAATCCGAGCTCTTCGAAATCCTCAAGAGGCTTTTTTCTTTCGCTGTGCCTGGATCTTCATATTTCCTTCCCTTAAAAAAATCACAAATAAAGTTGTCCCTTTGCAAAAATGCGTTTCAGATTTGGCTTGGTGGAAGAAGCCCTATAGTTAGTAGACTCAATTTGGGTGCGCTTTTTCTAAGTACACGTTTTGAAATCAGATGCATTCTTTCCAGTTCGCTGGAAATGCTAATTTTTTTTCCCATCACATTTCAAAGTTACATTGTGTGTGGCTAAGCGAATAACAAGCCGGCACAATAGCACTTCAGAATGACTGAGGTGGGACGTGATACCAATCAGAGGAAATGCCAGAGAAATGGTTAATTGCAAAGGCAGGCTACTTAGAGAAGAATCTATAGAATTATTTCCTTAAAAAAAAAAAAAAAAAAGGAAAATCCAAAAACCACTTGGAAACAGTAAGTGTCAAACCTTGACGGTTGATTCTCCTGGACCCTCGTGATGACATTTCAGCACACCTGTCCCCACGACTCCCCTCGTCTTCAGTCTGGTCTCAGGGCGGCCCGTGGCACCCCAGACTCAGCTCGCTCTTTTCTCCTTCAGCGGTTTCACTCAGACACGATGGGTTCCCTGGGGTCCTCTTGCCATTTCGTTCCTGCCTCCGCTCTTCCCCACACCTGTGGCCAGCTCCGTGAGAGGGAGGCGGCCGCACGCTCAAAGCCCCCGACAGGTGCAGCGGGAAAGGAAAAAATCACGCCGAATGTGCGGACTCCACTGTGCAGCATTAGAAAAATGTCCTCCGGAGCGTGCTAGGGAGCGAAGCTCCATCTGCGTCTGCAGCCGCCCCCCAGCGCCAGCATCACCGCCTCAGCTCCGCCTCAGATTGCCAGGCGTTAGATTCTTATGAGAGCGCCATCCCTGGTGCCACCGAGGTTGGGGACCGCTGGGTTAACACAGGGATAGGCTGTTCTTCCTGCTAGTTTAAGGCAGGTGTTTACTGTCTGGTGCTTTGCAGTAAGTTTGCTGAGCCCTGGTTACCTACAGAAGGAGCCGCGGGGGCCCCAAGGGTGGTGTCTTTGTCAAGGCCTGCCTGGCAAGCTTCGAGGCTCTCCCTGCCACCGCTCCAGGTGACAATGACAAAGGCCTGGCGCCACCCGCCCGTCGGAGCTGTGTGCTAAGGTTCTGCTGCCTGCTGCCTTCCGGCTGGCGCGTGTCCCTCAGCTTCGTTACTTTCGCGAAGGCCTTCCGAAGACGACCACCAGCCCGACAATGTGCCCTTCTGACAGGTACCACTCCCCCCAGGGGAGCGTCTGGACATCCTGAAGACCCAAGGTAGGCTCCGCCCAGGGGCCGAAGGCGGGATTTACTTTCCATCTGCCGCGTCCTCTGTTTGTAGGTATTCTTTTGAAACTGGTGGGGAAAGTTACCCGCGTGTGTCTCTGTGGGTCAGGGGACCGGACGGGGGCCTGTCGTCCTGCCCCGGTGCCCCTGGCTGTGGAAGGGCGCCATGACTCGGTCGAGCTGGCGCCCTGTTTTGGCCGGGACCCCCGCATGCGAGCCGAGCGCGGCTCACGCTCAGAGCTGCTCCTTGTTCGACGTTCTATATGCCTGAGCGTCCGCTTTATTTCAGTTTTTACCATTCTGTACCCCAAGTTAAGATGCTAGCTGTGAAGCTCGGCTTTTAAAAGTTACCTAATTTTTCAACTGAGTCACTAATACGTTAATACATTAGAATAGTTCTCAGAATTATTATTTTAAGAAGGTGGCATGTTTCCAAAGCAATTCATTTTCTCACTGAGAAGAATCAGGCGGGAGACTATCTTCGCAAGGCCCCAACCTGTTTTTCAGATCAAACTGCAACACTCCTAACGTGCTTTATGAAAAATTACACCAAACACCACGACTTGACTCCTTCTTCCCCGGGGGCGGTAAAATACTCTTTTCTGTCAATATTGCACGGTTTGGTTTTGGTTTCTAGCCAGCGTCGCTCACATCCAGGTGGGATGTGAGACTCTTAACGGCAACGGGAAGGTGCTGGGGCGCTCGCCAGGTCCCTCGGGAACTGGGGGGGGGGGGGCACACCCGTGAGCAGTGAGCCATTTCCCCTGGAATTCTGTCCTCTGAACGCATCTAAATTACGTGTGGCTCCGCACGGATGCGCAGAGTGAGGACAGAACTTGGGCAGAAACGTCCCCTCTGGAGGCCTCCTGGGCCCCACTGGGTCAGCTTGGGATGGCGGGAGGGGTGAAGGTTCTCAGAGGCAGCTGACCATGCCTGGGGGTCGAGTTGCCATGGAAACACAACGTGAGCGCCAGCCCTGCGGGACGTCTAGCGTCGGTGCCCTGCGATCTGCGTCCCCAGCCGTGACGCGCGTCTCCTGTCAGAACTCGTTGCTTTCGAACTCCTCCCGCGCGGTTCTTCCTCGAGGGCACCAGCCCTGCGGCCTTGTTGGGGCGCCCTATTCCTGAGCGTTCGCCTCATCCTCTGAAAAACTGCGGCAGAGAACGAATGCCCATCACGAGGGGACCGGCCAAACAGATGATGGCATGTCTCCACGGCGCCATGCTCTCCAGCTGTCACAAAGAACGAGGCGGCCCCACGTCCACCGACAGGGCACACGCATCACGACCGATCGCCGAGGGCAGCAGCGAGGCGCGCAGCGCTGTGTGCGCGGCTGTGACCTCGTGTCTAGGGAGAAGGCGCGCGCACACACCGGGCGCACACCGGGCACGGCTCTGGCGCAGGACTGTGCCCAAGAAACCTGAAACGGTGCCTGCCTCGAAGGCAAAGAGTTACTTTTCGCCATGTATCTCTAGTACCTTTTATTTTTAACTCTGCACGCACCGTCCAGTCAATACAACAAATGAATCACTACTAAAAATCTAGAGAGTTCACTGTTTAAAGAAATCCGATGGAAAAGGGGTACTTTTATAAACAAGTAAGAACTGAATAATAGAAGAAAACACGTTCTCCCAGCTTGATTTCTGGGGTCAGCTGGGCCCTGCGGATGTATGAAGAAAGCGTGACGGTGATCCCCACCGGCATGGGACAGGCCAGGGTGGACAGACCTTCTCCTAGTTGCAAGCCCCTGGCTCGGTGCCGTAACAGATCTCCTAGCGGCGTGGACCCGTTTACCCACGGGCTTTACCAGGACAGTGTTTAAACGCCTCGGAGTGCGTTTAGCCGGGACCCAGCAGGGTAAGGAGACCACTTGGGACTCTGTGGGCAGAGCGAGCAGCGCTGTGCTGGACGAGCGGGCCCTGGAGGAGGACGGAGAGCTGGGGCGGGACTCACCGGCAGGCTGGAGACGCCACTCTCCCCAAGGAGTCCCGCGTGACGCTGTCGGGGCTGCTCTCTGGTACTGCCAAGACACCCCAGCTTTCAGGCAAACGGTTGAGTCATTTAAAAAAAATCCACCGAGGTTGCTGGCTTAATTCCCTGATTCGACACGGCCTCAGCACGCCCCCCTCACGTTTACGTTGGGGACGTGCGGACTGTCCCAGAGGCGGCATGGCCGGGACACCGCTCCCACGCCAGCCACTGGCCTGCTCCTCCCTCATTCCTGTGCCGCGGGGGGAGCCTGTCCTCATGGGCTGCACCCCAGGTCCACCATCCTGTGCCGACTCTGGGAGCGGCGGGGCTGATGGCTGCTATTGCACTTGCAATTAAAGCTCAGTTTGCAAATGAGCGCAACAGAGGTTCCTGGAGTCCGTTTTGCTTACTGGGGGAGCCAACTGCTTCCAAGTGACTCGGGGCCATGCGTGTGCTTGATTCGGCCTGTGCTCGGGATTGAACTAGGAAATGTCAGGCCCTCAGAACACCCCTGACACATTCCGAGTGCTTAGTACAGGCTAGTTTCTTTCATTTCACCAAATAACCACCGTTCTCAAACATTCGGACTGCACTGCAGGATGACTCCTCCTGGGCAGTGGTTAAACGGAAGCTCGTCCCGGGCAGGCAGCTTGTGTCTTGACCATTCATGCACCTGTCACTGAACACCTACTGAGCATCCTTCCCGTGGCAGGCGCTGCGCCAAGCACTGACGACAGCAAGAGAGAGAGAGACGGTGCCTCCCCTCAAGGAAGTCACAGTCTAGAGCAAGGACAGCAAACAGAGGCATCTGGGCCCGGCCCGGCCCGGCCCCTGCTTTGGCAGAGCCGGCCCCACGGCGCCGGCTGTGGGCGCGTCTGTGCTGCAGGTGAAGAGCTGATCCGCGGAGCAGACCACACGGCCTGCGAACGCTGACTACGTGGTCCTTTAGGGAAACTGTTTGCCAAACCCTGGTCGGGGGTGGGGAGTGGGGGGTGGGGAACGGGGAACGAGAATAACAACACACATATTTGGAACATGGGAAAACTGCTATGACGGGCGATTCGGGCGACCCTGGGGCAGAGAGGAGGGGGAGTCGGTATGGGGACGGACAGGCCCTGCTGTAAGTACTTAGTAGTATTGGAAAACGGCCTCTTTAAAACAAAAAATCAATCGCTTTCTAGTTTGCTCTGCTCTGTTCTGGCCTCCTGCTAAATACATGTTGTTTTTGACAAGAAACCAGACCCCATGGACTCGCCGGGGCGGCCAGTTAAAGCCTCCCTCCTCTCCTCAGAGAAGGAAATGAGTGATTGGGACTCGGCAGTGGACGAGCTGACCGCTGGTTCTCCGAAGCTTCGGGAAATGGTTAATGGAACTCAAGTGTTTCTGAGGCGCGTCGTGGACACCTCATTACGCTCGTGTCTCCTGTGGTCACCTGGCCCATGCAGCAGGAGGTCAGTGGCCTTTCGGGGGCCCAGGTACCGTCATGTTTTGGAGACTGAGAGGCAGGTTGTGAGAGCTCTTTCCCTTTTGCCTGCACAGTGCTGACCTCGTCTCACAGGCCCTGCGGGTGGACCCTGAGCTCCCATCCCCCCTAAAGTGAGCACCGTGATCAGGCGGGGAATGCGGCCAGGCTCAGGCGCCCACAGACCCCGACGCTGCTCGTTCGGGTCCCTCCGATGAACTCCCTGATTTGCACACCGGGGTGGTGTCCCTGCCCCGCTCCGAGGCCCGTCTGGGTCCTGTGTGACGGCGGAGACGTACCAACTCAAGCGTGCCGCGACCCCCACCTTCGCTGCCGACGGCGCAGACGCAAGCTCCGCTGCGAGCTGGGGCTCCTCCCGGCCAGACAGGAGCCCCCGGGGCACAGGCTGGCACCGCTGCCCCACGTCCCCAGCATCCGCCATCACAGAGCCTCCTCTGAAGACGGGTGCCGAGTGAACCATCAAACACAGGGGATCTGGAAAGTGCCATCTAGTGCAATCTTTGCCACTATGAGGATGAGAAGACTGAGGCCTGGGCGGAAGGGGCGTGAAGGACCAGTCTAAGATCCACAGGTCGTCCATTCATCCATTCGACAAACATCGATCCAGGGCCGGCTCCGAGCCAGGCACCATGCGAGGGCAGGCGCTGGGGGACCCCCGCAAAGCAGAGTCCAAAGAGACAGACGGCCAGGCATAAGCACACGGAGCCCCTGGAAGTGGGGGCGGTGGGGGGGCTGTGGAGGCTGCTGCCGGGGAGGCAATGGGAGGCCGGGCAGGGCACGGGGAGGGGACCTCGCCCCTCGTCTGGCTTTTCTTCTGCGCCCGCCGCCCGCCAGCGCTTCCACCTGGGCCTGCCACCTGTACGCCACGACGGCTGCCCGGCCCCACGGTGCCCCAGGGGCAGATGCTCTGCTCCCCTCTGAGTCACAGGGGCTGGCCCCCCATGATTCATTTCCTGGGAGTCCTGAAGAGTGAGGGTTTCATGGTAAGGCATTTTATTTTAAGCGTCAGCTTCGCTTGATTACCTCTCTCAGCTGCAGACCTTGCCCCGGAAGCTTACGGAAGAGGACGAGCCAGCCGTGCAAACCCGCGGACAGAAGTGCCATTGAGCCTCCGTCTCCTGGTTTGCTGCGGGGATGCTCGGGAGGGCCCTGCGCAGCGCGGGAAGCTGGTCAGAACAGAGCATCTCTATGAGGCCGGGAAAGGCGGCCAAGGGCCCAGCGGCATGTGTGCGGGAGGAAGGGCGGCACGCAGGCCGTCTGGGGCGCCGAACAGGCCTCGCTCTTCATCTCGGAGAGTCGGTCTCTTGTAGGCGCCCGGGCTGAAGTGCACAGGGCATACTTATGGCTAAACATGAGCTAATAAGGTAATCCTTTTCATTCAGTGTCAGATAATCAATAGGGAAAATGCAGTATATTTATAGCCAACAATTAGGCTTTCACTGCGATTTTCCCCCATCGCTCATCGACAAGCACCCTCTATAAACCCCACCCCCGGATCTGAGTGGTTCTTACTCCATCAATCAAGTCTTCCCGGTGGCAGAAAAGATTTCATAGTATGGCATTAGGAAAAAAAAAGAAGAAGCCCACTAAGGATGATTTTTAAATTCACACGTCATGCGGCAAGATGGATTTTAGCGTTAACCGGCAGCTGAGGAGGGGAGACGTCCTTGGGAGGGTGTGTTGGTATACACATTGTTATAAAGCAATGTAATCAAGCAAAGTAAATGAACTCATTATGATCGGCTTTTCATTCCCTGCTTGTCAAGAGTCATAACCGTAGGAAGCATTCTCTTCGATCAATCGGAAAATCAATGGCTTGGCGTTTGGAGAGCATCTCTGATAGGAACCAGTGGAACGTCTGGGAAGCGTGGGGTGTGGTCGAGTCCTTCTGCCCGCCGGGGTCCCGAAGCGGACCCTCTTCTTCTTACAGGCTGACGATGCTGAAACCGGCACCTCTTGCGAGAGGGCAGGTGGCTGGGATGGTGAATGCTTTTGACCATCTGAGCCACAGTTCCACTGGAGAAGAGAGGATGGAGAGTCCGGGCGAGGATTTCAGGTGTCTGCTGACCGGCGGCCCTGAGAAACGCTTCTGTCCGGGCAGCACTGATTTCCTTTGCTTTGCTTGGCAGAGCCACTTCGCCGTCCTGGCCCTCATGACTTTGGAGGGGACAGTGAGCCGGCACCAGAGATCCCACCGGCTTCGGAAGCGGCTGCCAGAGCCCCCCGCCCGTCAGGATGACCCTCTGACACCGGCTGGCACGCCTGACAACTGGCCCCGGAGCGCCCTGCGGCACTGCATCGATTATGGCTTTTATAAGTTTGGGCTTGAGGTGACATCCCTGCATACGCCCCACTTCCCTTCTCGTTGTTTGTTTTTAAAACAAGGAGAATAACAAATGCATCAAAAGCAGAGAGACTGCTTAGCATGGACCCCGTGCCTCCTTCGCCATTTCGGGCAGTTCTCGGCTCTCGGCCAATCGCGCCTGCACCTGCGCCCTCACTCGTCCCTCGCCTGCGGCTTAGTCTGAAGGCAATGCCAAACGCCGCGACGCTTACGCGTGTCTCTCTAAGAGATACGGACTCCGCAAAGACATAAAACCGTTTTCACCCCCCCGAGAAGGGAGCGATTCCTCCAAATACCCAATCTGTGTCCAGATTTTCCTGATCAGCGCCTGGCTTTAAAAGAAAATGTTTAGTTCAGGATCCAAATAAGTCCACACATTATCATCGGTTTTCCGAGCTTTTCATCTACACGTTCTCCGTCCCTGCCATTTACTGGTTGAAGGAATCCGATCGAACGCCGTAGTGTTCACTGTCTGGGTCCTGCTGACTGCACGCCCCGCTTTATTCCGACGGGTGACAGTCTAGTCTCCTGTGTCCTCTTTATTAACTAAGAGGTTTCTACGAAGAGGAACATTCTCTCATCAACCTTTCCATTTCCCAGAGAGGCAGTCCTTATTTAAAAAAAAGAAATAGAAAGAAAAGCATGAAAAATGTTTGATTTTTCAAAACTGGGGGCGGGTTCTGCAGGACCCTGCCAAGGTGTCCGGTGAGGTCTCGTGTTTCCGGCCACTGCAGCTGTGGCCCGTTGGTGCTCAGAGGGCCACACCGTGGGCCAGTGGGGACCGCGCTGTCCCTGCCCGGGACCTCATGAACAGGCTTGCCCTTTGCCTTCCCTTCCGACCCACTGGGAGGCCAGGGAGCCGCCTCACTCACCGCCCTGTGGTGGACGAGTTCTGCTTCGCTGTCTCTCTGGACAGTCTTTAACGAATCGGGTCGAGTTATTTATCTGATTTGCCAACACAGCAAATGGCTGCAGTGGGCTTCTGGGCTATGGGGGGCCTTCGGAAAGTGCGCAAGCAAAAATAAAGGACGAAGCCCACTCCCCACCCTCCCTGAAGCCCAAGGCCTCCTGGCCCCCGGGGCGGAGGTGGCCAGTCTCGGCCCGACTTCCCCTCGCGCGTGTCTGCGGACGTCTGTCCCGTGCCCCCCCCTCCCCCCGCATCCCGGCTTCACTTGGGGCCTCCCTCAGTCACGGGGCGGCGCGTAGTTTCTCTCCCGCATCTGTGCCATCTGGCTGATTTATCTGCTGCATCCTCTGCAGAGAAGAGCCGCTGCTCAGGTCTGGCCCAGGGACCGTGGTTTTCTCGTCAGCTTATGATCTTTCGGTATTTCCTGTGTGTCCCGCTCTCTGCGAAGGGAAGCAGCCAAACCACCTGCGCGCCCTGGGCTCTGCCGGGGCGACGCGGGGCTCGGGCAAAAGCTGACTTGGCCCTGGACGTGTCCTCAGGCAGGGGAGCGAGGGTCCCTGGGCGTCCTGTTCCTTGGGGCAGTGCTGCATCGAGGGACTGGGAGGCCCAACCCCTGGGGCACCTGGTTCTAGGGGTCGATCCAGCGCCACTTACCCCGTCTGAGAGCAGTCAGAGCCCTGAGCTAACCTGGGCCTGCCTCGAGAGGAACAGCTGGTCCAACTCTGCTCTACAAAGCAAATGCGAGCGGGAAAAGCGGGGAGCAGCAGCGTGACGCCCCATCCCCGTGCGCCCCACTCCGCCAGTGCGTCCACCTGGGCCTGCCACCTGCACGTCACGACGGCTGCCCGGCCCCTGTTCCGAGCACAGGCCGGGCGGTCGTTCCGTGCATGCGGAGGTCACAAGCACCCCGGACACCTGGCTCCCCAGGCACGTCAGGTGCCAGGGCTCTGAAGCAGTCCCCAGCGTCCTCTCAACTTTCTTGGAAACAGTCCTTCTCTTGACCCTGAAACCATATCCAACGTCTTAGTCATTCCATATGATCTGAAAGAAGCATTAATAGAACACAGACTTGATGATCTTTGGAAAAATAATGAAGACAAAAAAGAAGACCGCTCTTTCCTTTACAGATCACCTGCGGAGAACCGCAAGTTCAGATGCACGTGCTCGTCTCGGGAGGCAGCTGTACCGCCCAGACCCTGCCGGGGCCGGAGGCCGACGTGCTGCTCTGCGCCTGCCCCTGGGGAGCCCCGGCTGGGCAGGCATTGCAGAACTGAGGACATGCCAAGTGCCGTCTCGGTCTCCCTTCTTTGCCAACCTCCTTTCCGATATTTCTCCATTTCATCTTCTTGTAATCGCCCAGATAGTACTCAGTGAAGAAATATAGTTACCAGGTTCCAAGGTCTCAATCTAATTAAAAAATGCTTGCCTCGCAGAGAATTTTAATTCATAAGCATTATTCTGATGGGGTGGGGGTGGAGCAGGACTTTCAACGGATGATTTAAAATCCTGAGGTTCAGTTACACACTAAATAGAAAGTGGACACTGGATTTGCAACCACGATTCCGCATGCTGTCTCGTAAAGGCGTCCATGGTTGGGACTCGCTACGTCAGCGCCCACCCATCCGAACGTGGCTCTCTGGGTTCCACGTGGGGTTTGTCTTTCTCAGTGAGACGAGAAAGCATCCCCCTTCTTGAAAGCAGGCTGAGGCGTGCGCGAGAAGACACGGTGTGAACTGGGGGCACAGGCGAAGCTCTCGCTACCTTCGTCTGCGTCTCCCCCGCCCCCTGAACTCTGTCCCACGCGAAATCCACGCGTCTGTTCGGTTCCCCCACCTGTCAGATGCTGCGGAGCCCGAACTGCGTGCCCTTCACCCGCTTCGAGTTCAGAGCCCCACCCAGGCCCACACGGGGCGGCGACCTCTCGCCACCTGTGCCTCTAGACTCGCACTCTGAGCGGTTTGAGGAGGCACGGCCATCTTTGCGACCGGATCCTGGTGACTCCCAGAAAGCCACACCGTGTTCTTGTCCTGCACCCCTGCCAAGGAGCCGGCAGCAAGGGGGGCTCCCAGGTGATGCGAGGGGAGGCACTCGGCCTCCGACACGCTGGCTCCGCATGCTGGGGGTGCTCGTGGGGTTACCGTGACACCTGGTGGGCAGTCACTGCCAAGAGCCATGACCCCCTCCTTGTGCCTTCACAGTTGACTCCTGCTTCTCCTTGCGGCCTCCCTGCGTGGGCAAGTAACGTGGAGGTCAGCAGAGCGCTAAGGCCGGAGACCCTGCCCCGCTCAGCCCTGTGCTCAACTTAGTGTCCTGCCGGTGAGAACCGAGATTCTGGTCCCAGGCACCCTTGTGGGAAGTCCTAACTCCCTCTCGGCATTGTGGGCCCAAGAGCTGCTTCCTTCAGAGAAAAAACTACATGACTTTCTCCTTTTAATCAAAAAGTTAAATGGACATACCATTTATATACAGTGCAACATTCAGATCTTAATCATGACAATCAGTTTTCGGGAGTGCGCAGCAAGACACAGGACACTTCCGTCCTCCCCAAAATGTTCCCCGTTCCTCTCTGCACTCAGTTCTTCCCCGAGGCAGCCGCTGCCCGGGGTTCTGCACCACGGGTTTGTTCCACCCCCTTCAGAATTCACCTAAACGGAACCACGTGGGAAATACTTTCACGTGCCTGTCTGGCATCCTTTGCTCGCTGAAATGCTTCTGAGATCCGTCCAGTTTGCAGCGTATTTCAGTATGTCCTTCCTTTTCATTGCTGAGCAGTATTCCACTGAATGAATATTCCGCATCTGATTGCCATTAATGTGTTGATGAACATCTGGGTCATTTCCAGCTGGGAGCTAACATCAATAAAGCTTCCATGAATGTTTTTGCACAGGGTTTTTGTGGACACATTTTCATTTCTCTGGATCAATACCGAGGGACGGAATTGCTGGGTCGTGGGGTAAGTGCACATCTAGTGTTTGCAGACACTGCCAAACAGCTTTGCAAAGCAGTCATGCCGTCTTCTGGGCCTTTTTCTGAATGCCTCTCCCAGGCCACGCACCGCATGCTGACTGGGTGCCCGCCCCGCGCTCCCCTCTCGTTCGTGCCTTAGAAAATCTTTGCTGAGCACCTGTTCTGTGCCAGGCACCGTTCGCGGCACCAGGAATGCAACAGGAAGCAAGATCCTTGCTCTTATCCCAAGAGGGCAATTTCTTGAAAAGTTTTTTTCAACTGAAAATTTTAAACAGACAAGAATAGGGCCTAGAATGTCCAAAATAATTTTGAAAAAAGACAAATAGAGTCGAAGGACTAATGTCACCTAATTTCAAGGTGACAGTCATCAGGGTTGTGTGAGCTTTGGGTGAAGGGACACACACCTAGATTGATGGAACAGGGAGTCCAGGAAGAAGTCTCTTCTACGACTGGCGGTGCAATGTTTCTGGATATGTCCATATCAAAAACAAAACAAAACAAAAACCCTTGAAACCCCAAAGCACAAGAAAACCTTTATCCGTACACACTTTATATCATGTATGAAAAGGGACTTGAAATGGATTGCCGACCTAAACGTGAAGCCCCAAACTATGAAATTTCCATTAAAAAAATAGAAGAAACTCTTTGTGCCCTTGGTGTGGAAGAAGAGCTCTTAAATAGGACACAAAAAGCATGAACCACAAGGAAAAAGTTGATAAGCTGAACTTCATCAAAATAGGAAACCTTCTGCTCTTCAGAAGACACTGTTAAGATCATGAAAAAATAAGCTACGGACTGAAAGAAAAGATTTACAAACACGTGTCTGATGAAAGATGTCTCCAGGATACATAAAAAACTTTTACAGCTCAGTAAGAAAACAATGCAAATTAAATGGGCAAAAGATTTAAACAGACACTTAATCAAAAAAGATAATAAGCACATTGTGAAAGGATGCTCAACAGCACTAGTCATTAGGGAAACATAAATTAAAACGAGATGCCATTCCGCACTTAGTAGAATGGCTACGATCAACAACGACGACACCCAGACCCTGCGGCTCCCAGGAGCTCTCACTCACGGCCGGCGGGAACGCACCGCGGCACGGCGTGATGGACGCCAGCGTCCGATGATGTCACGTGCACGCTCACCGCGTGACCAGCGGCCCGCTCCGGGGTGATTACCCGGGTGACACGGAAACCTGGTCCCACCGAACACCCGTGCACGAACGTGTGCGTCGGCGTTACTCACGATCGCTGCACCGAAACCCCTCGCGTCCGCCGACAGGCGAGTGACTGAGTCGCGGCACGTCCGCTCTGTGGAACGTCAGTGAGCAGGGAAAGGCGTGAAAAGCCGACGCGGGGGACAGCGTACGCGCCTCTCCAGAGCATCGTGTCGGACGGAACAGGTGACAGGCTGTCCGGCGCCTTCGTGCGCTTTGGAAAGGGCGAAGCTCCAGGGACGGGGATCGGGTGCCTGGGGGCGGGCGAGGGGGCCGGCTGCGATGGACGCGGGCCACTGGGAGGAGGATGAAGACGCTCTGGGTCCTGACCGCGGTGGCCACAGGGCTGCACGCCTCTGCCCGAACTCGGAGACTTCGTGCCTGGACAGGGGGCTGGTACCGAGCACGAGCTGTGCCTCGGCGGGGCGGACGTCACGAACGCCCTGGCCTCGGCGGCTCCCCGCTCCGCGGGCACTGCCATGCGTCCCGGGGGGGCTGCCGCTCCCCGCGCGCCTCTCTCCCCTGATGGGTCCCATTCGAAGACGCCCCGTGGGAGCTGTGTCTACGTCTGACTGTGCAGCGACACCTTCTCTGCTTTTCACATACTCCGCGGCCTTCCAGGCTCCATCTGGACACGGCCACTGCAGCCGTTTCTCGGTGTCATTCCTGGTTCGTGCTCTGCCTGGCGTTTCTTGCGGGAGCGACACAGATCGAGGTCGTGGGTGTCAGGAACCTGGAAGCCTCAGGTACTTCATGCTACCCAGAAGTCACCTCCACCCGGAGCCCAGGAGGCTCGTCCTCCGCGCAGGGGCTACCTGACCGGCCCCCGGTGTTGGCGGTGGCTGTGAAGGCCTTCCTATCGGCACGGGACAATCCTCCTTTCAAGGCTGCTCCTTGTTTTCCTAGCCTGAATGTCTTAATGCCTTAAAAAAGGCACTGCCAAAACCAACAGTCGTTCCTGAAAGGCCTTTTTCAAAGACATGTTTACCAAAGGTGGGAAAATGTAAAACGATCGTCCGCATGTCATGCATGCGTGACGCAGCCGGACTTTCTGGAGCAGCTTGTGATGTTGGAGGGCTCGGAACTTAAAGCGGATCGAGAGGTAAGGGGAGGAAGTACAGTAGAAAGCGTGCTTTATGACCAGGCTGACGACCCGGTGAGCCTGGGCTTTGCTGCTCATGGTGACAAACACGCCCCAGGAGCCTGGTGTATTTCACGGTCCAGTCCCACGTGGATGCATCCGGCCTGGAGGCTGGACGGGGCCTCACGAGATCGTCTGGTGCCCCTCCCTGCCCCCATCTCGGGCTGGTGAGACTTAAGTTTTCCACATGAGACATGAAGGCAGAGAAGCGAGCCAACTTTGTGCCCGTGACCCCATGGCTGTGAGGGGCCAAGTTCAGCACTGAGTCGAACGAGAGGCTGGCTACCTCCTGCTCCGAGCCGGCTGGGCTCTCCCAAGTCCAGTGGTTCGAGACCCCTCTGGGCAGACCCGCCAACAGTGGCCTTTGGCCCCGTCCCTGTGGAAACGCCTGCTTGCCCAGCTCCACTGACGACCCCTACTCGTGACAGATCCCGCCCTGGTAGAACCGCCACCTCACAGCCCGGGGGCTGCTCCTTCCTCATGGGACCAACAACCTGTGCCAAAAGGAAGGGATGGGTTTGGTCTCAAGGGGATTGCACCATCCATTCTGGCCATGTAGACTAACATTCCAGAACTCGGATGTGCCACTGGGCAGACTGTGCCCTCAAACCAGCAGCCGCTCGCCCCGCGCGCCTTCTCCGCCCACCCCCCGCGTCCCCAGGCACGCCGCAGCGCCCGTGCCCCCGCGTGACTGCCACACGGTGTGGAGCGCTCTGTCCTCCACCTGCCGAGCTAAGCTCGGTTGGCGTGCTCTTGGGGTTTACGCCCTTGGGAGGGAGAGGAAAAGGTTCCTTTCGAGCAGCCAGCTTGGGCTCTCTGGTCACATGAACGACTGAAACAATTCATCGTGAATTTTGGTGCAAAACCTGAGTGACGTTTTGCCGGCAGAGAGATGTTACCTAGGCGAAGATGACTCCTTAGACTGATTTTCTGAACACCTCGGGGTGCTGCGCTGTCGGCGCTGTCTCTAAGCGAGCTGCTGGAGTCTGTGAAGATGATGAGGAAAAGTCCCACCTGGTCACCATGGAACAATCAAAACTGGTGGCTTTTGTCTTTCACCCTGGATGCGTAGGATCTGCCGCCTTCTTGTTGCTTATTTTTTTTCTTTGATGCAGACTTCTTTCTCCCTTTTTCTTTGTTTCTCTCATTTTTGAATTTCACCAAGAAGAGCCTGAGTGAGGCTGGACAGGTCTGAGTTGGTGGTGCACTAATGAGCTGCAAATGCGGGGCAATCAGTGGCCGAAACTGCAGGCTGATTCTTCCAACTCGGACAACAAAGGCAGTGACTTGAGTGTGACGGGAACATGAGTGTCCCCTGGGATGGCCCATCACCTAATGTAATTCTTACAGGCAGAGGTGATGCTTTAGACTCAACGGCGCAGACTCTCTGCTCTGGCTCAGCTCACTGTCCCCCGAAAGGCCCCTTGCTAGGAGGGGCCACTCGCTGCTCTGGTCAGCTAAGACTGTACGCCATCCTTCGAAGCACAATGATAGAACGCACAGACCCCGGGGTCCCCAGGAAAGTGTCAGGTGGCGCACACGTGACTGCATTTTTCACTTGAAGGTGACATTATTTATCTTAATGCACTTACAGGGGGGAAATATCCAGACCACCCAGTGAATGACTTCAAGAATGCTACTGCTTAGGATGAGGCTAAATTTAAAAAGTGAATTGACTTTAACGAACTTTAAAAAAATCAAATATATTGGTGAGATTGTGGCACGCACGTGACCGGGGTTTGTGCAGTGCTACTTGTTGCCAGGTCAGGTCTGGACCCCAGGCTGCCCGAGCCCCTCTGCTGTCACGTGACTGAGCGGCCCCACTGGGGAGGCGTGCCCTGTCTCCCAGAGCAGGCAGCAGGGCGCAGAGCGGGTCGCTGTCCCTGCCCTCTCACCGCTGACCTAGTGCAGGGCCTAGAATAAGACCCTGGCCACATGGTGCCCGAGCCGCTGGCTGCCAGGCATGGGGTGCTGATGGGCCCCCCGTAACTACGAGAAACACGGGAGCAGAAGTGGGGGTGTCTCTTCCTCTGCCTCGGGCCTAGGGCAAAGGCATTTTGCCTGGGGGAGGAGAAAATGGCCCTGTCTGTCTTCGGTTGCCAGGGTGGAGAAGATCAGAGCAAAGCAGAAGGAAACGGCCCTGCAGCGAGCCGCGGGAGGCCTGACGACCGGCCGTGAGCGGGGCTGCCTGCCCGGGAGGACGCCGCGCGGGGCCCGCACGGCGGTGAGCGGCGGTCACATGGGCGCGTGGACACGACCTGCCCCCAGTGGTCTTGGAACAGGGACATTAAGCTGATCCTTCCACCGCCAGCTCGCCAGCCCCCCACCCCCGAGCCACGCCGGGAGCCCACAAGAAAATGGATTTCTCCCTTGCAAACTGGCATAATGGAAGTACGTTTTCGTCTGATGCATCTGGAGAGTTGAGATTTGGAATTAGGCTTTGACGCGAAACTCTCAACCCAGACTGACGTCACAGAAAGGACCCCTCTCCATTAGCAATTTCCGACCGGGCTCTGGCTCCCTGGAAATCCACGGATTACTGAAATAGCATTTTCTGCCTTTCGGTTTTGAGATTTTTCAGAAAACATGACTTCCCCAAAGGGCTAGGTGGCTAAAGAAGAAAGACGTTTCATTTTTTATTGGTCACGAAATAAAAAAACATCTTCCTACAGCTGTTACTTTTAAATTGGACTGGATTTTCTCTTTCGTTCGGTTGAACAAGTTCAAGAAAATAATGTCATCCTTTGGCCACCAACCACTAAGACAGCTCTGTGTTATCTGGCAGTTTGTATGCAGTCTGTGATAGATGGCTTAACCTTCCTAATTGGGGGACACACTGTCTGAATTAGTGACAAGACTGAATTATGGTGCTTTTAAGGAAAGATATTCCTTTTTAGTACTTTCGAGTTCATGAAACCATTAGAACTGGTCTTCTAAAGCACTGCCCGATGCTGGCCCCCAGGGGATCGTCCCGAAGCAGAGAAAAGATGGACCAGGCAGACTTGCATACATTTGAAAAGAGAGTATTAGTTTAAGCTGTTTATACACATTTCCGTTTCAAGTTTTATTTGCACCAATTAATTTGTCCTGATGAATCACTCTGCAAGGTGGGTGGGGGAGTTAATAAATATCCAATGAGTTCATTCCAATTTCCTTGGCACGCGAGTCGGTTTTAGTCCAGCCCCTCTTCTGAGTGACCGCACCCCGGTCCAGGGTGGTATGGCCAACGGATTTGGGTCCATCTTTATTTAGATAATCTCGGGACAAGGGAAAATGGCGAGGAGGAAATGTGGTGGCAACCGTGCGTGAAGCATCCTTCCAGTAAGTCGGGCGCGCGACTGCCTGGAACACAGCCCGGCGGAAGACCAAGTCCTAGGGGTCAGCCGGCCGGGTGGCCCTCTCCGTTCCAGGGCCCTAAAACGAACCTGCTCTCTAGCAAACACCTGCCATCCTTCGCAAGAAGGATGCAGCAAGGAGGCAGGCAGATGGCTTGTGCCTGTCACCCCGTCGGGACTGTTAGGACTAAAAAGCCAAGCGTGCCCTTTGGGCAGCGGCGTGGCAGGGTCCCCTCCACCTCCCCGGGGCAGCATGCTGCGGTGCCGTGAGTGACATGTGCACAGTGGCTGAGCACGTGCCGCCAAGGAGGACGGGGCTGCGCACTGCATGGCTAACGAGGCAGACTGATAGCTGAGGGAAGAGGAACCCACAGGGGTCTAATGTGAAATATCAATACTAATACATAATTTAGATCCACTTAGGGAGAAAGGCAAACCTGCTTTGACAGCGCCTCTGTTGTAGAATGTGCCAGAAGGAAGCAAACCTCACGCATAAGACGACGCGCCCGCCGGGCCACGGCGGGGCTGAGGGCGAGGGGCAGGAGGGCGTGTGTGCCAGCTCCTGTGCGCGCTTCCAAGTGACCCGGTGCGGCAGCTCCGGCCCCTCCGAGGCTGACGGAGGAAGAGCAGCCGGAAGGAGGCGTCAGGCAGGAACAACAGACGCTCCGCCACGGTCCAAACAGCTGTCCAGGTCACTTCCCTTTGCCTCAGACTCCAAAGCCAGTGCAGATGCGGCGGTGTGAGCGCGAGGCTGGCCCTCGCCCGAGCGCCCCGTGCCGACCGGAGGCGCCCTTGGCACCCGCATCCGCACACGGTGGGGCAGCCGCAGACGAGGGGCTCGGGCCGCGGGTCCAGCGAATTTCTAAGCATGAAAAGAACAGCGGTCGCTGTGGAGGCTGCCGCCGTGGGCGCTGGGTGCCTCTGACTTGCGATCAGGGAGTGACGCCGGGTGCCTCCCTCACGAGTGTCCGGGAGAATTGCCAGGGAGCCAGGTAACTGGTTTTTTTGGGGGGGAGGGGTATCGAAGCAGATCACCACAGCTTCTTGGTATAAATTCTTCCACTGTCACGGACACATGCAAAGCCAAGTGGAGAACAGGGCCGCTCATCTGGAGACGTCGGCCGGTCTCTGGCGCATTTTAGGCAAAAGGACATGTTATTTCAAGAAACATTTTCATCTTTTTTGCTACGCCCACGCATGTGTGTCCCTGTTGCATTATTTAGAGGTTTTTCTTACATGTGCATTTTAGTTGAAAGTAATTACTCAGAAAAAAATACTGAAGGAAGGGAAAAGAATCCCATAGATCACTTACTCTTTGCTCCTCTTGTAAGGGATCCATTTTTCAATTTTTTTTTTTTTTTTTTTTTTTTTTTTTGGCAAAACCAGAACTACTTAAAACAGACACAAGAAAGGCTGTCACCCTGTTTTAGCCTTTATACCGAACAGCACTGACTTTTCCAGGAACAGGGAGAGAGGTCACCCAGCGAAATTCCGTTTGGGGTTGACTTTGATGTTCCAACGTCCAGATGCAACTTTAAACATCTTTGAAACTCACAAACCACTCCTAAGAGCCTTTTCTTTTCTAAAAGGAAATTACTTGGAACAAATATGACATCGATTTTCCATCTCCCTTGATTAGTCTCATCTGGTCTGATTTTTATTATTTAAGGCTCGCCGACAACAAGGATACACAGTTAGCAGTGGTTCTAACTAGATTTTGCGACCTTTAAGGAAGAAAAGAAGGGTCTGGGCCCGACGACACCCAAAACTGCCAAAGAACCTGTCTGGGTTGATGGCCGTCTCCCAGCAGCTCCCCACAGCTCACGCCGCCGCCGGGGCGGACGGCTCCACGTCTGCGCTCGGGGAGAGGGGGTGAGGTGGCAGAACCAAGGGGCGGGGTGTGTGTCGGGGGGGGGGCGACATGCGGGAGGAAGAGGGGGCCCCAGCGGCTGCCTGGAGGCGCTGCCCACGGCAAGGCGGGGTCTGTGTGGTGACTGCGATGGACAGATGGTGAGCCGGGAAAGGCCGGCGGCCCGCAGCCCGGCTTGGGACTGAGTCTGCGGTCACCGAGCGAACGGGGTAGGGGACAGGAGATCGCAGACGCACACAGGAAGCACAGGAACCTTTCCTACGACAGGGGGGGCATTATAGGGGTGTCCGCACGGCTTGGACAATGGAGGATCTGCTGAAGAGCCAACCTGTCCGTCAGAGATATTAGGGGATGTGCATTTTCCCGAGCCTGCTTTCCATAACGGCTCGCGCTTTGGAACGCGCTGACCAGACCGAGAGAGAGAGAAATACGTGTTCTGCCGCGCATCCAGCCTTTCCTAAGTGAGGCATTCGCTGAAGTTCAGCCCTGGACCCGGACTGGCAGTAGACAGGCGCCAACACAAATGTGAAAGGCTTTACCCTTCAGACGGGCCCGCTTTTCCTAGCGTCTGCAACGGTGATCGAGTGATTTGACAGTCATGCCTGCAGTGTGCCAGCGACCCCCAAAAAGCGCCTGCAAAGTTACGTCTGTTTAAGGCGGACCATAATTTCCACGGCCCATCTACGCACCTACCTCAGACACGCAGACACCCCTGCGGGACGCAGTGAACGCACACGAATGTAAATCGAAAGCAGACAGGCGCTCGGCGGCCATCCACTTTGCTTTCCTCTGGTGTGATCCAGGAGGTACGAGGCTGGCACCCGGTGCGGCCGACGCTGAGGCCAGAGCAGGGATTCAGATGCACCTGGTCCATCCTGCCACGTTAGAAACACAAGTACCACAGGGGGAAAACGCGCCACTGCGTCAGCGCAGACATCCCACGAGCTCGCTCAGGACCGAGCGCGGGACGTGCAGCTCAGAGACCTCCGGGCCGAGCAGAAGCCAACCCCGAGGACGGAGGTGCTGGGGCCGAGCGCGTGGCGGCACCGCCGACGGGGCGCAGGAGGCGGGGTCCAGGTGGCGCTGCGGCGCCGGCCCGGCTAGACGCGAGCCAGAGCCTTTGTCTCTGGGGACAGGCAGAGCTCCGGGGTTGGGCCGGGCCCTGGTGCCCTCCAAGTGCTTCTCCCACTTGAAAATCCATGGGCGAGAAGGCTGACTACACCTGTATCCTCGTGCCCGGGAAAGGCACGTGGTCACACTTGGGGTGTCGCCAGTTCTGCCACTTGGCACTGGGGCAGGCTGGCTCCGTGTGACGGTGGCGAGCTGAGCTGCCGGCCAGCGCCGCTCAGGGCTCCTGCTCTCTCCCCACGGAAGGCGCAGCCTGCAGGCTGATCGCCAGCACCCAGTTCTCCCGGGTGCTGGGGACGGTGCTGCGGACAAAGTTACCGAGGTCCTGGTGCGCGGAGCAGAGGGGCGCTGGCGCGGCAGCGGCCTTGCGGGGGGAGCGACGCGTGCGGCGGCCTGTCAGTACGGCCGGCCTTGCCGCGGCACACGGGGCTTTCTCCGACGGTATCAATTTCTTTTAATTATTCTATCCCGGCAACTCTGAGAGTCACTCCGTAAGCTGATAGATGATTTATGCCTTGCATTAGCTCCTGGCAATGACTGCCGAGTCCCCAGCCGCACCCCGCGCCCCCCGCACGAGTGCAGACAGAGCCCGCAGGCATCACTGCACCTGCTCTGCCGCCGGGTCCAGCGCTCCCGGGGGAGCCCTCTGGACACCAGTGGGGATCCCCTTGGTGATCCCGGCTTGTGTCTTGAGATGTGAATTGCGAAGAATCCTACTCCGTCAGCTCCCTGTCTGGCACAGGGGACCCCACGGCGCCTTCTCTCCCCTCCCGCCCCCTCTCATTTGCTTCCCTCCTTTTTCTTAATTTAATGAAGCCTGAAATTTCTCTGTCGGGGAAAAGGCCACCACCCCTCCCACCGCAAGAGACCCCGCCAGCCGCCGCAGCCAGGAGAGGAGAGGAAGAGGAGAGGCAGCCAGGCAGCAAAGAGCCACCTCGGTCCCAACGGCTGCTCGGGGAAGATGCGCCATTTCCTGACGAAACGGAGAAAGAAATGCCCATAGAAGGTCAACACAAAAACACACGTGGCCTCGGGCTGGAGCCCCCCGAAGAGAAGCTGGAGGACCCCCTGATGGTGGGAGCGAGGTGCCCCCAGCCCCAAGGAGCCTCCCTGCCCTGGGAGAGTCTCAGGTGAAAAGGGCCCCCTGTGACATCTCAGTCTCTCTGAAGGTCAGGACTGTTTTGTGGGCCAAGGACATTTATAGAGCTGTAAAAGGGCCCATTTTGGCTAATGCCACGAAATTACACTCCGAGGCGGTAACAGCGGCCCACGGCAGGAGCAAAAGCAATTTTCCTCGAATGCAAAATCTGGCTTTTAGAGAAGTTGGAGGCGGCCCTGGTCGGTGTTGACGGGGCCCCTTTCTCCATGCACTTTAAGTGATCCACTGGAGCTGGGACTCTGTAAATGTGTCCCTTTAAAGAAGTCGCCTGGGAGGGCCGAATGGAGCAGAAGCCTCACGCACACCTAATGCAACTGCAGAGGACCGGAGGGCCGCTCCGAGAGGGATGCTGGGAAAGCTGGTTCTGGAAGCACCCGGAGGTCCCATGGTGGCCGTGTGTGTGCTGGGCACCACGGGGCAGAGGCGAGGCCAGACCCCAAGCGCCAGAAGCCCCGGTGCGACACAGGGCGGGGCACGTGGGCAGCGCCGTCCAGTCCAAGTGGGAACAGTGGCCTCTCCCAGGCGCTTCCCCCCACCGGGCTGGCCCTCGGTGGCTCTGACGGATTAGGTCCTGAGACATGAGAACCCTGGGAGGAAGGTCACCTCCTGCCCACCATGACACAGCAGAAAACCGGGGCGGACGCTGTGCGCAGTTTGCCCAAGGTCGCACAGCTGCCACGTCCTGCTGCCTCGGAGCCGCTGCGGGTGTGGAGGCCCAGGTGCTGCGGACGCAGTCCCCACGAGGGTCCCCGTCTGGTGCCAAGGGCTGCCGGGGAAAAGCACACCCTCCTGGCGACTGCCACTGCCGCTCGCTTTGGGGCTCAGTGCTGCTCAGCCCTGACGCCTCCTCACCCGTCCCAGACACCGCCCGTCGAAAGCCTGAGACCCTCCTCAGCTGCAGCCCCCTCCGCCATCGCAGAGGGAGCACTCCTGTGTCCCCTGCCCCACACCTGCCACCCGCACCCTCCCGGGCCCCAGGAGTAGGGGGCTCTCCTGTCGAGGCACGGCCCTCCCATCCTGGGCTCTGGCTCGCTCGCTCCCTCTCCCCTGCCCGGCCACTGTCCTTTCTGTTTCCGAGCCCCTCCTTCCCACCCCTCCAGTGCCCCAGGAGGCTGGGGTCTCCCTGGCTCTCAGGAAGCCATGGCCTCCTTTCCCTCCTCTCTTCACCACCAGGCTTTTTGAAAGGGTCAAAGGGCAGTGGAAGCCTCGTGCTTCATTTCCACGACAGCCAGCCTTATTTGTCCCCTGCTGACTTCTAACGGGGCCCTTCTGGCTAATTCGGACTTGATCGTATTCGGTGCCCCTCCCCGGCACGCTCCCTGGGTCCCAGACACCCCGTCCTCTTGGCTGTTCCTTGGCACGTGTCCCGGGCTTCGGGCCAGGGTTTCCGCCTGCTTAGGCACTGGCTCTCACCCCGCAAAACCATCATTTCTCTGTCCCCCTCAACCGGTTCCTTCTCTGCTCCCGACACGCTCTCTGCTGGGGAAGTCCTATTCCGGATCTCAGGCGCTCCTGGTGCTGGGGCCGGGGCAGCTGTTAGCGTCTTTCTGTCCTTATCCACCACGTCCGGGGGCACTGCACCCCGTGGACTCCATGCTGGCAAGGTCTTGGGATCCCACTCCCTCTCTGCCTCCCCATGCCCTCTGTCCCGATCAGACCTTGATGTCCTGCTTGACCTATCGGCCCACCCTCCCTGCTACCAGCTCCTCCATCTGCTGTGCTCTCCGCATCGACCCAAATTCACCCCGCGGCTACCCGCCATCCCCTTTTTCAACCCTTCGATGAGTTTCCTATCTCCCACAGAATGAAAGCCAAACCCTCGGCCTGGCTTACAGGTCCTTCGTGACCTGAGGCTTTTCTATTGCGTCCTGTGTTCTTTGAACTGCACGTGACATACGCTGTGCGTGCAGTACCCGTTCCCAGGCCTCTCTGCCCGAAGGGTTTCCGCTTGTCCTTCAAGATCCAACCCAGCTCCCTGCCCCCTTCTGCACGTCCACGCTGCCTTGGAAGTGACTCTCGCTCAGGGCATACCCCAGACCCACTGCACGTCCCCAGGCCCCCTCTGTTGGCCAGGATGCGAGCCCCATGAGGGCAGGGCCTGCGCTGCCCACCTCTGCGCCCCTGTGGTCAAGTGCAAGGCCTAGAACACAATGGCCTTTCAGCGTTTGCTGACTGACTTGTTAAACAAAGCCGTGCTGTTTCCACTGATAATGCAGAAACAAATCTCAGACCGCCCCGAGTGACTGCAAATTCCAGTTGAGAGCAGTCTGGAATCAAAATTCATGAGCGTCTTTTTAAAATTTAGAATGCCCTTGGATGCAAATGCAATCGATTGGTCATCAAAGGTTTTTAAAAAACGATGTCTTTGGGGTCTAGAGCGGTCATGGAGATGGTAACGACCCGTCGCTGGGGTCCAGCTGGCGGGGGTAACGCGGGTGGAAGGCGCAAGCAGGAAGATGGGGAGGACCTCACCCTAGGTAGGGTGTCCCTCGCAGACGGCAGGCCGGCAAGTCCAAGAGGCCTCGTGATAGTCGCCAACCTTCCTGCATATCCCACCCGTTCAGAGAATCTTAGAGACCAACAGAACATGTCCTTCCAGGAGGCCACCAGCCAGCAACCTGTGACTTAGGCGCCAGGAGTTATCTGTCACCCACACCAGGACCCAGCACACCTTTCCTGTTCAATGCAGCAGCCCGAACTGCTGCCCTTAGGTTGGTGAGTTAAGATAAAAGGTGTGATGCTAGACACTCCGGGAGGCAAAGGAAGTGGTTCTTTGAACTTGATTACTTGTTTGAACGTACTTTACTCCATAGAGATATTGTGAGCAACCGAGCTGTTTTGCAAATCGCATGTATTTTTAAATGCATCTGGGGAGTGCCTGTTAAATAGAAAACTTTGTAGCTAAGTGCGCCAGGAAAGTGAAAAGCTGTTCCCTGAGCAGAGTTTGGGAGATGGAGTGATTTTCACCTGTGGGGAATTCTCAAGGCGGGGCCTCGCCTGCTCCGTCTAGGGCCACAGGCCTGTCTTGCCTGGGCTGACGGCAGGGTCTCTTCCCACTTCCGTGACACCCCGGGACCATGAGCTGGAGCGGTCAGGCTGGTTTGACGGGAGCCCGCCGTGCCCGGTGAAGCTGACCCTCACCTTGTACCAGATGGCAGCGTCCCCGACAGAGATGCCGGGCTACTCTGCTGTTGCTCTGAACCACACGCTCTCGGCTTCCGTTCCCTCCATGGCCCCCGCTCCCTTCAGTCCCACGCCCTCCGGGCGGTTCAGGATGGCAGTGACCTACTACACAGAAGTGGGTACGGGGGTGGGGGGGCCCCCCAGCCCCGCTCCTGCCAACAGAGGAGGCGCCGCACCCGCCACCACCCCAACCACTCCGCGCCCCTTTGCTGAGACTTCGAGCAACACGCCAAGGGCTAGAATCGAGCCAGAGGATGTGGGTGCTCTGGGTGCTCTCAGGGGGCCTATTACTTGCGCACAGTAGGCACACAGTAAACATTTGTGGATTTACCCCCAGTGGGTTCTGGAGATGAATGTCTCTAATTCTTTGTCACCTTGGACATAATTCGCCACCAGCTCTTTCTGACTCAGATGCAACGTTTCTAAACGCGAAGGCGGCCTGTCCAGGAAATTAATTAGAGCCACAGTTAAGTACCAGTCACTGGGGTGTCGCTCCCGTCGCACCATTTTTATAAGCCTGTCCAAATGAGCTATTGCTCCCTGACCCCGCGAGTCATGGCAGGGAGGGGAGGGAGCCCCCTGGGCTTCGGTCTCGTCCTCAGAGTCACTGAAACACCCCTGGGGGGCAGGAGCCGGCCTCGGCTCTGTGCAGGCAGGCTCCCGACGCGCTTGCCGACAGCCTAGCGTTTTGTGAGTGAGGACGAAAGATTCATGTCAAAGACCCAATAAACAGTATCGTAAAGAATATCCGAATCCACTGTGAGAACAGGCTCTCCAAAGTCCACACCGCACCCTGCGTGTATAAGTGGATCCCTCTACAAATGAACCAGGTCTATGTGAGTTACTGCTTACAGCTGAGTCCCATAAAATTTAATTCCCCTGAAGCGTTGCGGTACTTCTGACGTTTAGCTGGGACCATCTCGTGCTTGGAGGGCTTCGTCTGGGTAATCCACACGGCTCCATCTCCCTTCGCGCTCTTGTCCCCTCGGGGTCTCTGGGTGGGCTGTGTGGAAGGCAAGCCAGGCCTTCTCCCAGATGTGGACGGAGAGACACCGGTCCCAGGACGACACGCCTCAGGTCGTTTACTGGGGTCCGCATCTCCTGCGTCCACGCTCACTGGCCCCTTCCTCGCGAGGCCCCCTCACGGCCTCAGCTCCCACTGATCTGAGGCAGGTCGCGGGGTAACCCCGCCGGCTCTGGCCCCAGGCCTCCGGAGCGCCAGCTCCCATCTGTGGGGCACAGCTTCTGGTGACATAGTGCACACCACAGGGCGCTCTATGGAGAGAGGAGTACAGACCCCGGCGTCCGAGCGGGTCCCCACAGAGAACTGTTTGGGGACGTCGTCAGCAAAGGGACATGGTGGCTTCTGCGTTACTGCTCCCCCCCAGAGCAGAGTCTGCTTTGTTCAGACTGACTAGCAACAATACGAGTTTCTGCGTAAAGAATTACAGAGGGTTGACTTGGAAAGCGCCTTAACAACCATCTACACCAACCCTCCAGTTCTCAAAAAACCAAGAGGGTATTGGGTCCAAGGCAGAATTTAAGATGAGAGCCCGACTCCTGGCGTCCTCTTCACATTAAACAGGGGAGTCTCTGTCCACAGCCCTGCCTCTGGCCGCCAGTGCTAGTGACGATGACGGACAGGCGGTGGCCACCCACCGCTATCCCCAAGGGCCTTCTCCCAACTTCCAAACAGGGGTATCACCGACGGGGCTCCATGAGGCCCGAGGCTGTTCATCCAGCTGAAGAACCTGCACTTGTAGAAATTCGTGGGACAGACACATTAGAGCGAGTCTGCGGGACATTACAGACGCGGCCGCTCGCCTCCTGGGCTTGGGAGACTGGCTCCTCTCCCTGAAAGCTTGCTAATCTAGCTGCATTAAAAGGATGGGAACTTGGAGTGACCTTTTCCTCTTGCCAAAGGAAACAAAGCTATTTTTGAGCATTTTCAGCATAAAAAGACGATCTCTGGAAATCACTGCCCCGCGACGTGCCCGCGAGAGGAGGCAGGCTGGGAGAGCCGTCTTAATCTGCCTGCCACGCATCGAACTGATTTAGCGGGCAACAAATGTCAGGAGAAATTAGAAAGGGAGTAATAGCTCAAAGAAATTTAAAAAGGTGGACCAGCCTTCAGCGGTGTCACATGGGGCCAAGGCATGTCTTCACGGTGGTGTCTGGTTTTTCGTTTCTGGCCGACGACCGGGACGCGCGCCTGCACTTGTGCACCTGTGCGCACAGGCCGAGGGCGCCCGGCACTCGCTCGCTCAGGGGTGCGCGTGGGCGGGTCCCGCACGCGTGTGCCCACGTCAGGCCACCCGCGACGCCTTTGCCTCTCCTGCCTCCCTTTCTTAGGCCACCGTCGCGGTCTGGATTCTTTCCCTGGACCACGGAAAGATATCCTGGCATCAGCAGGGAAAAGCTGTTTTCTCCAGCAAGTATAACTGGGTCTGAGAAGAAGGACGCTGTGTCCTGTGGGACCTCCCGCAGTCGCCCGTCCTGTGCCGCCACTGCGCCTCGGTGACGGCATGTAGGCTGTGGGGACAGGGCCTGTGACACTGCACCTTGTTCTCCGCGAGTCTCACGTGCCAGTAATTAAAGTGAGGGGTGGGCTGGCCGGGGCCAGAGCAACTGTCCCCATGTTGCAGATGAGGAAACAGCCTTCACGTCCCCTTTCTGGGGACATGATGACAGCAGGGACCGACGCTGAAACGTCTGCTGCCCCTTCTGCCCCCGGTCGCTTGGGCTCTGCTCTCCGCTCGAGCGCGCTTTCTTTCAGTGACATTTTGAGTCTTCTGGTTTGGACTTCGCTGTCCCCGGCCGCTCCCGCGGGAGTCTGGGCCGCGGCTGAATCCCCAGGCAGCTCACTTCGGTGTGCTCCTCCACAGGGACGGCCGGCCGCGAGGCCTCGCCCCCCGGTGGCGGTGCGCCCAGCAGGCCCCGCTTCCTTCCTGTCTTGGCCTGCACCACAGAGCCTTCTCCCCCAGCCCCTTCGTGTCCCCTCCCGGGAACCTCTTTGCCACCCCAGTGCCACAGCCTGTCTCTCCTCCCCACAGAAGGCTGGACTCAGAGTCCGGAGTCCACCGCCCGCCCGCCACTTCTCTACGGCTGTGCGTCCCTTTCTGAAGCAGCCTGAAGAAGCGACCGCTCGCGGCCGGGACTCCGGTCCTGGCGGGCTCTCCGCACCTCGCTCCTCCGGGGCCCCTGGCCGGCGCCTCCATGCAGGGGCCATTTACACAGACGGCGCAGCCTGAGCACGACTGCGCCACCGTTTCCAATTGCTGGAATCCCGTCACATCCCAGGACTGGAGGGGACAACCTCGACACTCGCCCCGTTCCCATCCTAGACCCTTCTGTGGCCTAAGGTCCCCTCTGTTCGGTTTTGGAGTGGCCCCCAGATCAACATTTTCAGGAGGCTGCGAGAGCCTTTGCTGACGATCCGTAATCAACCACTGGCCAGCCCGCTGTGTGACCCGCATGCCCTCCCGTCCCTGGTGGAGGCGCTCAACTTCGCCATCGCCCTCTGCGTGCTGGGGCGGCCACAGGCCCTGCGCCCCTGCCTCTCTCCTGGACTGCCGAGCTCAGCACTCAGGCTCTCTGGGGACCACTGCCCACAGCTCTGGGTTCGTGGGGCTGTGAGCTCCTTTCGCTGCTGGGGGTGGGGCAGCTATCAGTCACCCTTAACAACCAGGCCGAGACAGGACAGCTCTGCCCTCCGCTGTCTTAATAGCAGAGAGTGGTCCCTGCCCCCTCTCTCTAGCTCAGCAATTCCACTGACCCCATTCCCGGAGGCTCTCGCCTCCCACGCCCATCCAAGTTGCGACCTCGATGTTTTATTGCTTTTCTGAAAAGCTCCAACTAATTAAGGTAAAAGCCAGACACAGATGGGCGGGGGCGGCAGCGTGAGGTGCGGATCCTTTGCCACGCTGAGATCGTGGGCTTCTTTAGGGGTCCTGCGGCTGCCACTTCCCCTCTGCCCGGGGCTTCCGGCCTTCCTAGAGAATGCATCAAGGCCTGTGCCCTCAATCCAAGAACTGGGGGTGCCTGCCGGCCAGAGTGCCGTGCCCTGTGCACGGTGCCCAGGGGGAGGAGGGGCGCCAGCTTCAGATCGCAGAAGCATGGCCTGCTCTGGGTCTTGGGGCTTACACACATGTCAAAGGCAGCCCCAGCCCTCAAGGGACTGGGCATTCGACCAAGGAAAGGGGATGTGCATCTGGGGACAGCAAACCACAACCAGAACTGTATGGCAGCCAGTGTCCCGGGGCCACGAGGCCAGGCAGGGTCTTGGGGTACACAATGGATGACCACTCTGCTTGGGGACAGCGGAGGGAAAGTCAGAAGATGTCAGACAGAACAAGGCTTTGGGGGCCAAGTCAAAGAGAAAAGGAAGGACGAGCAATGAATCCCAGCGGTTTTCACGGGGGAGCAGGCAGGGGCCGGTCAGGAGACAACCAGAGGCCAACGGGAACTGGGAGCTGACGCCCATGCTCAGGTGGGGGGATTGACGGCCCCCGAAACTCAGGCTAGGATAGGTAATGTCTCGTGGAGCATTTGAGGCGTGTGAGATGGCAGGGACAGACAGGGACGGGGCGTGCTCCTGAGACCCGGCCCTTTGCCTGAGCCGCTTTCTGTCCTGGAAGAAACCCTCGGCCGTGGACCCGGCTGGGTCGCTCTCCGGGGAAAAGGTCCCCGAAGCGTTCCTGGCGGTGGTATTCACCCGGTTTGGCACAGTGGTGGCGGCCTGGGCCCTCTACCTGTGAGAAACCCAGCTTGGGCAGTGTGCGCCCCAGGCCACCCCGGGTCTGGGCGTCCACTTCCGGCTCATCTTCACCCCGCTGCGCGTCGCCAAGAGGCACCTTTGCTGCCCTGCCGGCCCTCCTTTCTCGTGTCCCCAGAACGAGAGACAGAAAAGACCCGCCCACCCAGCAAGCATCTTGCAGTTCCACGGGAGAGAAAAGCGGGGTTCCCGGGGGGCTCCGTGCGCCAGCCTGAGGAACACTTATCGAGCCTCGCTGCCACCTCCGGCGAGGGCCCCCAGGGACCACCCTGGCTCGGCCCGGCTGCACCTCTGCAGGTCCCGGGACCCACGACAAGAGGGAGCCGGCTCGATTTCCGCACGTCCCCTGACTCCCTCCTCTCCTCACTCTGTTCACACTCAGCCCCCGTGGAACCCCACGTTAGCGGCAGACACAGGCCCAGGGCTGAGCGACACCCTCTGGGTGGGCGGCCACCTCCAAAGCAAGGGCTCTGGGCTTCAGCAGGTGGGGTGAGAAGCTGGCCAGCAGACGGCCCCTGAGCTGGCCGCCTTCCCCCAGCTTTCGAGGGTCATCTGGCTCGCTGCCGCCCCTCGAGTCGCGCCCGCTTGGCCCTGGCCTGGCCGCGCCTCTTCTGCAGAAACGACCCCGGGCTCGTGGGCGGCAGTGGACGGCTGGGAAGCAGAGCAACGCGGTGACCCGCCCGCCCCTCTGCCTCTGGCAGCGGCAAGGGCCAGCGTCTGACGCGCAAACCCTGTCTCTGTGCGCGCCCAGCGACAGAACCTGGTCCCCTCCTCCGACGCAGACTACGACCAGCTGACCCAGCAGTACGCCCTCCACCCCGCGAGCGATCCCCAAGCCCAGAGGAGCCACCGGGCGCCAGCTCCTGCCTGCGCATTTCCTGCCCCTGGATCCCCACCAGACAGTCACACGTTACAAAGCTACGGCTGTTGAAACGGGATGGCCCTGCGTGAGACAGGGAGGCCGGACAACGCGACAAGGACGCGCGGGCGAACTCCGAGGACGGCAGGCGGCGGCGCCGGGGCCTCCGCAGCTCCTTTCTCCTCACTGTGCCCGCAGCCTGCCGTACAGCTCCCAGCGAACCACAGACCCGAGGACATCACTGTCGCCAAGATCCAAAGTCACGCCAGTCTGCCGTGGGGCACTAGCCCTGCCCGCTGAGCAGCAGTGGTCAAGGAGTGGCCCGCACCACCCCGGCTGCATCGCCGCCCTCCGGGCCACGCAGGGGACCCGCCCTGGTCCAGAGCCACGGCCCTGCCCTAGCCCCCCACGTGTTGGGAGTCCTGAGCCAAGTTTCGAGAGCATCGCAATGACTGACCTGAAGGAAGACCACGTAGGTGTCTGGCAGCACGTCTGTCCGTCCTTCTTCCCTTTCTCCTTCTCACGCTTTCTCGTCCTTTCTCGTCTCCTTCAAAAAACAATTTCTATTTTGAATTTATCCATTGTTGGCCAGTTTTTCACTCATGGTTAACTCTCTTAGGATTACCTGTTTTTGTTTTCAAAGTAGAATCGAGAAACACCGAGAAAAATGAGTGTATTACAAAAGTGCAAAGTGATGAATGTTCACGAACCAAACAAATATGTGTAACCAACACCCAGATCAAGAACCAGAGCTTCACCGCCCCCTCAGAAGCCCCCCCTGCTCCTGGAGCCGCTGCCCCTGCCCCTCGAGGGAAGCCGCTAGGCTGACTTCTAGTGACATGGATTAGGTTGGTTTGTTTTAAATGTTTGTTTTTAAAATTGGTCAGTGATTTGCTTTGTTTTATTTTGTGAGACAGAATACCAGAATGAAACAAATACCATATTTTGTTTTTCATGATATGATTAAAAGAAACATATTTTAAAAATGGACTTTCTAAGGGATAAACAATATGTACTTGTCCCCAAAACGTTATGGCATTATGTTAACAGACTTTTTACTTATCTTTTTGCTTTATGTTCTATTTTGTAGTATGTTGTAGATTTTTTTTGAGGAACAAATTTGGAACATTACATGGGTATATAAAAGTATAATGATGTTAGCTGAAGGTTGAACAACAATATGTATTTGTACTAACTTTTTATTGAGGCAAAATTTACATAAATTCAGAGAAGTATATAATTTGATAGGTTTTGAGTAAAGCAAATACCCCTGTAACCACCACTCCAATCAAGATAGCTATCTTCTATTGTTTCAGAAAGTTCCCGCTCACGAACTTCACATGCATGTAACCACAGGATATGAACTAGTCTGTACAACATACTGCTTTTGATCCATCTACATTGTCGGGTTTTTTTTTCCAGACCAAGTAGTATCTCATTGTATAAACATACACAATAACTTCTTTATCCGTTTTTCTATTAGTAGACATTTGGGTTGTCCCATTTTCAGAGACATTTGCTCTTTTTCTCGAGTCAACACCTAGGGTGGAATTGTTTCATGATGGGGTAGTTATATGTTTAATTTTTAAAGAAACTTAGAAACAGTTTCCAAAGTGGATGTACCGCCTTGTACTCACATCAGCCATGTATGAGAGTTCTCGTTACTCCACATCCTCTCCAGCAACAGACATCATCGTCTGAGTTCTGACTCC